>NC_140585.1:926591015-928071640 GCF_964204655.1 Triturus cristatus
CCATTTCCAGGGAAGGGCAATAAAGTAGCAGGATTCAGTACAGTACATCTGCTCAATATGACGTTGTCCGCACGAAGTATGACTTGCTCATACTTGGTGAGATGGGTATTAATCAAATATTGAGTTCATTACCTTTCTCAAATCCTGTATGATGCAGTACTTGCCATTGACTTTCTGCAAACCCACGATGGGCGAGTTACACAGACCTCCTATAATGTTCTTCAGAATGCCTTGCTCAATCATTGAGTCAATCACAAAAGTAATCCTATCAATGGTTTCAGGGGTCAGATTGTATTGTGGGATTCTCGGTACTCAGCATTAGGCTTCACTATCAAGCGGACATGTTCACCAACTTTGATGAGACCGATGTCGTTCTCTGAAAAGTCCCAGACTTCAGGTAATTTGATGTCTCTCAGCTCCTGGGGCAGATCGTCTTTTGTCAACATGGGGTACTGTTCGATTTCTGATTTCTGTCTACCAAGTTTAAAGCAATGTCTTCATCATGAGTCGGAAATTTGATACTGTTTGGGGTACAGTAAATGGAACAATTCAGCTTGCACAAAAGATCTCATCCAAGCAGATTGACAGGACTCGAATTACACACCACAAATGAATGATTCTCTACAAAAGACCCTATCCTGAAGGGGTACCACTTCTGAAACTAGATTAGTCATTAGTTTTTGGCAAACCTACAACTTGGATATGTTTATCCCGAGAGATGTAGGTTGGAAACCTCTGCTATTCACATAGTAGAGCGGTCAGCACCAGTGTCCATGAGGAATGAGACAGGGTTCCCATTTTCCTCACAATCCACGATTGGACCACTCTTGTCTACCTCTAAGTTTGCTTCAAGTACATAATTCTCTTCCCCTTTCTGGCCCTGTCATTGAGACAGGCCTGAGATGAAACCATCATCTGATTGTATAATTGAGTACTGTTGAGGTGTACTCTGATTCACACAAAGGTTAGTATTCACATTTAATTTGGTTTGTATTGTATCTTTGGGCATTTTCATTTTGTTGTGCCATTGGGGCTTGTGGAAATTGCATCACATGAGCTTGGGGTATATTGGGATCATGAATCCTTTGTCTCTGTACTTGCTGTGTATGAACTATATTATTTCCTTGTGTTTGCATAAATCCACTATTCTGAGTCTGATTCCCATTCACCATGTTACTAGTATTAAATTGACATCCGAACTTCTAATGCCCTAGCATACCGCAGACGTGGCAGGAATTTGTCTTCTTCAAAGTCGGCACCTCACCTCCTTTACTCGGATCACTTGGAACACCACGTCCTTTACCTTGCAGTTGAAACCCATTTCTATGTTGCATCATCGGGAATCCCTGCTGATACACTTCCTGCCTGGGACCAGTATTCCCAACAAACTGCTGATTCGGACCTTGCTGTGCAGCTTTAATTTTTGCTACCATTAGCTTTTCCTTCAATTTCTTTTGTTTCATTTCCAATTCATCATTGCAGTATTTGGCATATCTCAATATTTTATCAATGAGTTTACTCGGTCAACAAATCAAATGCTGCTGAATCATGGAACTAACCTCTGGTTTCAATCCATATATTAATCTGGAAGCAAAATGTCCCATATCCTTTGCCTCAATTTTCTCTGTCCAACTGAACTGTTTCAATGCCTGTAACAATCTCTCATAATAAACATGTATTGACTCTTTAGACTCTTGGTTCATTCTGTCTATCTTGACCCAATCAATCTCTGTAGGAGAGATTTTCAATTTCAGAAATGTATTCACCTGATTATACTTTTTCATCACCAATAGAGACGGAGCTTGACGAATCCATGGAAAGTTTGCATTCAACCCACAAATCACCTGGAACCACAAAATCAAATAAGGTATCCAAATTCTTCCATAGAACTTTTGATATTTTTCAAATCGATCAACCTGTCTGTACCATTCCACTGGGTTCTGCCTCAAGTTTGGAAAATCATTTGTGAATGATGCAAGATCAGTCCTGTTCCAAAGTATGTGAATATAGCCTCCACCAGGCACTTCTCTCATGGGAAGCATGTGTATATCCCCCTCTTCCTCCTCTATTACAGGCAAAGGCCTTTATAACCTGACCTTCTTCGTTACATTTTTCTTTGACCATCTACCTTTCCATTTATCTCACTCACTCCGCTTGTAGACTTATTCAATTAATTATTTGAGCTGTAATTTAATCCCTGGAGGTCGCATATTTTTGAGATCTCTGACACTGAAGCTTAATTTGTAACTCCTTTGTAAAGTTTTAGATTTCTGCAAATCAATTCCATGTGTATGAGCCTATTCAGATAATCTTTCATAATCCTGTCCTGCATATCTATTAATATCTTTGCACAGGAACAATAATTCATCTTTCTGACAAGCACACACAAAAAAAGAATGCCAATTATCATTTCTTCTAATTCTACTTTCAGTTTAGCCGCATCCATTGCCACACCTCTCTCTGGGACCTGAGCATTCCCTCCACTAGTTCCAGGATTTTTACTTCCAGTCGGAGTGTCTATGCCTTTAGTCCAATCAAGTTCTCAGGCAGTAAGACCTGGTTGTTCTGCTGAGGTATTAAGAATTATCTCACCACTATAGGTACCACTACTTGCATTTGGTGGTGAATTCAATAGGGACATGCCAGAAACTGGTGTTCCCCTAGGGGATCTCTATCCTAGGAGTACTGTAATTCACATTCTGAGGCATATTCATGGTGGGCATGAAAAAGAGTAAGAATCTCTGAGGAGACCTTCTAGATAAGTCAAACCCTGTCTGATTTAAGATAGGGTCTGCACATACAACGTATGGGGGTATTCCCATGTGTCAGAACCATAGGAGTCTGAGGAATTGGTCTCATTGTCAATCACACTGTATTGCTAGCTTTAACATTCATTCCAGTAGGAACAGCCAAAGTATGTGCAGTATTTCCTGCTGATCCAGGCTTATACAAGGGAGCTACAGGACCAATAGTGACAGGGACGGTCAATGCACCCAGAGCATTTAGAGCAAGTGAGTTCAAAGGGGCTGTCATTCCCAAATGTTCTCCCATCGAATTTGGATTTACTGGTGCTGTAGGCATATAAAAAATCTTGCCACTAGGTACATAACTCGCTCTATCAGTATGGGTGACATTATAAGCAGGTGGACAGTTCAACAGTAATTCAGTTATAAAATCCTCATTTAAATCGCTATCACTCTCATCAACCATGTTCTCAGTGTCATCTGTTTTCTTCTTCTTTTTCTTGTCCTTGCATTTACCTGTCCCTCCTTTATCACTCATGAATGTTCGATATAATCGAGCTCTCTCAATCATGTCAGTTCTCCAGGATTTCTGTCCTGCATTCCATCTAGCATCCACAGAAGTGTGTATGACTTTCTTGAATCTCCCTTGAAATCCCTCTCTCTCTGTCTAAGGTGGTCTGTATGTTCCTAAGCATTGCGTGCTTCATATTGTATAGGTCTAGAAGGTGGTTTAATTTCATACAACATCCTCCTAAAATGCTCAATGATTCTAAAATTGATTGTTCCATAATGATGAAAGGTCAATGCACCATCTTTCTCAGTGATCTTATGCATTGCACAAGCCAAACATGTGTGTAGACCCACATCTATCGCCATAGTATGACCTGACGTACATTCGGGTGGTGCGTCTTCCCTCTTTCTAACAGGCACAGTCACATCTCCTTTTACTAGGTTTTGTAATGCTATAAAGACGTTCATTCTCAATCGAAACATGCAATACTCACAAATTACTTTTTGTTTAAAGCAGGAGATGATTTTTAACCCTCAACCCATCAGTTCGGAGATGACAACCAATACCAGTGTGACTCTTTATGACATATTCAACCATCACCAGCACAGCTTAATGCCAACTGACCTATACCAGCCCAGCACACTCTGACTGAGGTCAATCTCACTCCTTGCAGCAGCTCACCCTTCTAAATAATTTTCACAAACACGTTTTCTTAGCAATTTAGGCAGAAAAATGCAAGCAATTTCAACAACTAACTCTGTCTACTCCTCTTAAGAAATTAAGGATTATTCATACACACAAGAGACAGTCTAGAGCAGCACTTTTTGACCTATCCCGATATTCACTTCAAATGAGACCTCAACCAGCGGGATCTCAATTGGATTGATAGTTATTCCCTGTGCACTTAACAAAAGATAAAGTCCCTATCTCAATAATGCTGTTGGCGATTAGGGGTGGGCGGAATTTGCGAAGTCGCGTTACGCAAATCTCCGCGAAATGGTTTAAAATCTCCGCGAACACGTAGAAATTCCGCGAACACGCGGAATTGCTTGTTCGCGATGCTTTTTTCCTGTTCGCGACCGCTGTTTGCATGCTCGGGGGGAAATATCTCGCGAACACGCAGTTTGAGATCGCGAACAAGCAAAAATTCCGCGAAGCTGCGGAAAGCAGAATTTTGGGCAATTTCGCGTTCTCCGCGGAACGCAAAATTACATAAATTCCGCAAATTCCGCGAGCGGAACGGAATTTACCGCCCGGGCCTATTGGCGATGTCATGCGATCTGCACCACATCACAGCAGACAACTACACTTAGTGTCTTCTACTCTGACAACTTGACTTTTAGGCTTTTATCCTGGGATCATAGGCCACAACAAACCTGATAACAGCTTCAATTTTTCTGCATTAAGTGCCACGCACACACATCAGCTTAAACCATCTCAGCAGGATACCACACAGCAACTGCAATATACCGCAATCTAAGCATAAGCAATTGCAGCACGCAACCCTATAAATACTCACACTCGTCTGCTGCTACAATTTGTTTCTGAACCGCCGCTCCTGAGCCGGAGTTCCAGCGATTTTACATCCAGCCTTCGATAAAACCATGGGCTTTTGCGGTTTGGACTGGGCTTGGGCAGTTTCTAAATAGGACACCTTAACTCCCTAAAGTGAATGGATAAACTATCTGACATCCTACCAGATTTACTACACATTTTTTGGGCCCACTCTCTTCCCGTTTGTCTTCCAACGAACCTTTTTTATCGGCATTGAGGGGTGAGGAGAGTTAGAGCTTCACAAATCAAATTCAATTAACAGTGTAACCTATTTGTTTACACAATGAGGGCCAGGAATCAGTATCTATAGTTAAGAAGGTTTATTACAAGTTAACAATAAAATTCAGTTAAATTACTCTTAGCACCATGCTATAAAGGTACAGAATAACAACAGGGAAGCCCAATCTCATGAAGAAACTGAGGCAGACTAAAATTAGCTCTGAAACCAGTGCAGAATCTACTGAATCTCTATCAAAAAGGCAACCAGATTCCACCTTAACAGTAGATCCCAAATTGTTGCACTAGTACCATTCAAGTTCCCACTCTACTCCTAACAAGTAGGCATCCCCTACACCTGTAGTTTTTCATTTTTATTTAATTCCTTCGTCTGACCTTGTGAAATCATTCACTATGACATGCAATCAACTTTGTGATGATACTCTGGTCATCCTAAAAATGGAGAAAACTTCCAAAGTCAAGCTGCCTGGACTTGGTAAAAGTCCAATGACCATTAGAAAATGAATGCTGGAGACTCACCTCAAGATTAACTCCTAAAAAACCGAAACATTCACTTGCGGTTCCTTTCTAGATCATAATCCTATATTAGCCTTGCCTCTCCATATGGGTCACCTACCAACAATGCCACGTGATGTCAAAAACCTCCGCTTGATAATGCCTTCAAACTCTCACTGGGATCCGAAATTAACAAAGATACTTACTATGTGATGAGAATACTTCGATGGATTTTGCAATACCTGGAATTTTCATATAAAAGTGCCTGTGCTCGCCAGATTGATAGGAATGGGTCTTGAGTGTCTGGTAGGGGTGTGTCTGGGGCGTGGCTTCGAGACAGGCATTTAACAATGTAGGCATTTTCTTATTGGATGCAAAGCAGCGTAGTGTCCTTAGGCCAAGTTTGGCTCAATTGTGCTGGGTGCAATTGGTATTTTTTGCAGTTTTACATAGTTCGAACTCGGCAAGAGGACTTTAAAGCTTTTTACCTGACAAGCAGACGTTTTACACGAAAGCATACGTTTGTCTTGGTGGCCCGTGGAGATTAAGTGACTTGCTCAAAATCACGGGATGTTGAGCAAACGCTGGGATTTCACCTGCCCGTGCCATAAAATAAAATAAAGTATGCTTTCGAGTAGAACTTGTGCTTTTTATTTAAAGCGCTTTAATGCCATCCTACCAAGTGTGCGCTAAATATAAGTGCAAAAAAATTGCACACTGTACGCATGAACTGAACTTGGCCGAAAGTGGTTAGGCGCTGTGACAGTGAATGGTGAGTGTATTGCAGAGGTGCAGCCTTACAGTCTGACAGCACAACAGTTCCAATATTGGGAGCACTAGCGTCTGGCCACATCTCCGTATTCCTGGTGCCTGTCAGTTACAGTGTGAGGCTGCAGCAGCAACCTAGCGCTGGAATACACTCACTGTTGACTGTCAGAGCACCTTCCAGATACGCGGCCTCTGAAAGCGGCAAATTCCGCAGCTCCTGCGCAGCAGCACAGAGCCCGACCCCGGCTTGCCTCTAGGACAGTGATACTCAAAGTACGGCCCGGGGCCGCACGTGGCCTGCCTGACTTTAACATGCAGGCCTGGGCTAATGTTTACATGACTCAACACCAACATAAACAATATGTTAAATAAACCGACAATCATTTATTTAAAGGTTGAATGAAATTAAAGAAAGGAAGTAACTAGGGTATCCTAAAACAGTTAACTTTAGGAACACCATTAATTGGGAAATATCTTGCTGTAAAAGAATGATAAAGTCTGTTAATAATTAACATGCAGAACAGTTTCACCTTAGCACATCAGACTATCAGTGCATTGAGAAATATTTTATATTAAAGTGATAGCTTTCATAAATGAATTGAGAAACATCCATTCTTTCCTACGCCCTGATAACAATGCCAATAGTGTACGAAGTGGCAAATCAGTTGCCCTGCACCTTCTGGGGCTGCGGTTTCTATTGTACATGAACTACATATAGTTTATTCAATCAAACACTGGAAAAGGCTTTGTACAGCACACATCCTAATGTCATGTATTTCGAGGTCCTTGTGTGCTATGAAGAAAAAGGATGGGAAAGTGAAATAAAATAATTACGTAGGATCACACAGTTTGGTTAAGGGGAGAAGCCGGGATTAATCTCATGTTTTTGGTTTCACACTGTGCAATTTAGACACTGGATGTATGCGCCTAGCTTCTCTTCCACCCATGTTATCACAAACCCCTCCCGCCACCTTGCTGATCAATGAGGCCCTCGGTCACATCACAGACCACATTTGTGGCCCCTGAGAAAATGTTTGTGAGTATGCATGCTCTAAGAGTACCAGTACTTTCTTGACACAAGAAGAAGTTCCGGTACTCAAGGGGAGAAAACTGAGAAGTGCCTGTACTCAGTTCTGGTGAGTACCAGTCAATTGAAAGCAATGGATATATGTATGTCTGACACTAGCGATTTCCCATCTGGATGATGCAAATGAAGTGTACATTTGATACTCTAAAAGAGTAAGCAGCAACCTGCAAAGAATCCAGACTACCAGTGCTAGAGATGTCCCCAACTAGTTGACATTACTCTTCACTGGTTACCAGTGCAAGAAGAATATCCTACCAAGCCTTTTTGATTGCACGCTGGGCCTTCTTTAGATTGGGACCAACCTTCTTACAATCTAAACACAGGCCAGAGAAATAAAGAAGAACCCGTACATCAACATGACCACATGTCCATCAGAAAGCTTGCCCACAGGAGCTCCTACTCTACACAATGGTGCAAGCTCTGGGATACACAAGAGTGGATAAGAACCAGCCACAGGCTTTGAGAACTCAGAAGATAGGGAAAGACCTGGTTCTTCCCAAAATCTGGTTTGAATTCACCAGCATGTTCTTTTTGCATAAGGATCTTGCGATCCTATCCTCACTTCCTTTGCAGTCTCAAGCCAAGGCTGTGTCTACATGCTGCTGCGCCAAGTCTGAAGCACAATCTCTGGGCCTTACCCAGGACACCAAAACTCAATACATGGACCTGAGTACTACTGTCACCCTTCTGCCATCCATGCCTCACCCATGAAGTATCTACTCGCATCGCTGTGTGGAAGCCTATTGGGGTCTCGATCAGAGGCAGGAAAGTGCTATATGAATTAAACAGTAGGAAACATATGGGCGCCATTGCCCCAGCTGGCATGGCATGTAGGCGCAATAGGCTGTCAACCTTGAAACATATACCAGGCAATCACAGCACAGGCCTACTGCCCACAAAGAACCAAAGACACTCATTTTAGCCAGCCTTGTTCAAGAGTAAATCCTGCCGGCTTTGATCGGAAGCAGTGAAAAGGCGGCTCCGACGGTGGCCTGCAGCATTAAAATAGATATTGCATTGCGGCGACAGCGGGTTCATTCTTCCACATGTACTGCTCCCGTACGATAACATTTAGGAGGCTGTGTTCAATTTTTTCCAAAGTAATTGAAGCATGAGCAAGCTGGGTCAGTTCCCTCAGCAATGGGCTTTCTGGGTGCAACTAGAACGAGAGGAATACATTTTGAATTATTTACATATCAGCTCAAGCACGGAGAAAAAAACAGTGTTAACCTTTTGTAAATAGAAAATGTCAAATCTTCAGTAAGTCTTTGTAAACCTGGTCGGGTATCAAGCCCGGTGACTGAGCCCCGGGTCTTGAGGGGAAAAGTGCAAAGCTGTGATGACAGAAACCAACATCAGTAGGGAAGGGGAGAGACACACACTCAGCAAAGAACTGAGTTAAATCTGAAGCAGGGAGAGCTGAAGACATCCCAGGGCGACTGATTTCACCTCAGTTAAGAATCATTCTGGTTATGTTTAATTAAAGTCTTGATTACTCTAGAAACACATGCTCAGGGATGACCAAGGACTAGCAAGGAAGTATCCATGTCTAGCGTTTATGATCTAGCTGTGTTCTTCTCTAGGTGGGGGCGTGGCTTGAGTTCTGGAATGTTTATCTTCCCGGGTTGATGGGGGTCCAGAGGATGTGGACTTAGGAGAAGTATGGCTGCGCATGCTCCTTGGTGCTGTGGGGGGTCTTCAATTAAATCTCACTCAAAATATCGTGTTCGCTATCCGCTTACCTGCTGGACTCTGTATCCCTCAATAAAACAGGTGGCTGCATGACATAAATGTGCATACCATTAATCAAAGCTGAACTCAAGTCCGTCCGCCATCGTCACGGGAGTCGGGACCGCCCGGCTGTATGGCGGCGGTCCCGCACATGCAATTATAATGCGACCGCCACTGTGGCTAGAAAGCTGACACCTCAGACTGCTGCAGTGTTTTATTTTCTCTGAGTTTTTGGTTGGAGTAGAACAGGTCAAACGTAGGGTACGAAAAAGGATTATTTCCTAATCTGCAGGTTCTGCTGGATTTGGGAAGTTTGACAGCAGTAGTTGGCACCAGGGCCTTTATTATGCGTTGTGCCCCGGGGGCGTATCGGGCATGTGTGCCCACTTTGAGTGCCCCCAGGGCACAATGGTATTACAGAAGGGGGCCGCAGATGCTTGTGCGTCCCCATCTGTATTACAGATAGCACTGGTGCACATGTTGCACCAGCGCTATCATGAGAGAGTGTTCCATCATTTGCATGGGGGCGTGGCCCCATGTAAATGAGGGAATCACTTTGCCTCTGCACCTCCGCCGTGTTACTGATGTGGGCACAGAGGCAAACATGCCTTTAAGAGGTGCACTGAAAGTGCACAACAAAAGGATGGTGCACTTTCAGTGCGCCTCCTAAAGGCAGCCCTCTGTGGGAGAGAAAGGGGATCCCATGGAGGCCCCTGGACATCCCCCTGCAGTAAGGTGCAGTCACTCACTGCACCCGCCTGCAAGGGGATCTCTAATCCCTCTTAAAAATGCAGGCAGGCTGCTGCCTGCACAGTGAAACACGGAGCAGCTTTTAAGCAGCTGCTCTGCATTTCACATGAATATGCTGCCCCAAGGGCAGCACGAATTTGCGGCTGCCCAGTGGGCAGACCATTTATTCTAATACGGCGCACCACGGCGCAAACAAGGAAAGTGCGCTGTATCCGGTATACGGCCCCTGGAGTCCAAGCATGCAGGGTATCAGCAGGAAGAGAGGCCAATGTCAGGGGAGCTCTGTGAGTGATGAAGGATGTGGTCAGCAGCAACGCAGAAAGCTTGTGTGTATGATAAGGCAGGAGTAATGCTCTCACATTGAATGTGATGGCTGGCAGTAATGTGCCGGCAAGAAAACCACTCTAGATGCGAAAATTACTGCCGCAGACTGTGATAAATTCTTCCTATTTTCGAAAATTCTGACATGCTCTGACCCTTTCATCCGCATGTCCCTTTCATCCGCATGTCCATTCTCTTCGCAGGAGATGGACATTTAAGGCCCAAGAGCGACTTTCACTGGATGCCAGGCCAATGGTCTCAGTGCAAGGAATAGAGGGGCGTGATTAAAGACGCAGAGATTAGGTGAAAGGAGTCCTAAGTGGCTGTTTTCTTCTTGCAGGGCCTCAATAAACAGGTTATCTGAGGTAGAACTGGTCACAGCATCTAAATCCCACTTTGTGGAATCATAATCAGAATGAAACTGTCTGTCCCTCACAAGAGCATTCTATACTGGATAATATGTCCCAAATCGCTGCCTCAGATCTGAGGGGAGAGGGTTGGTATGCGTTCCGGTTGTTAAGAGAGCTAGGATGGGGGGTCAGTCCTTTTGTTTTCTGGCGGCACAGCTCTGGAACAGACTCCCTCTGAGTCTGCGATTGGAGCCCTTGGAGGGCGTTTTTAGTAAAAATTTGAAGACTCACTTATTTCCTTCAGGATAATGGGCCGGTAGCTTACCTTAGCGGCTTACACCGCAGCGCGGGGACACACTGGCTGAGTGTAACCAGGCGCTTTATAAGTGGGCTAAGAATAATAATAATATTGAGCTTTTGACTGGTAATTAATTGTGCGAATGCACTTTGTAGGTCTGTAACGATAACACTGGTAAGTGGTGAGTGATTGTGAGGACTAGAATAGTCCAGCACATACCCATTAGACACTTATTTTTAATGCCAAGTTGTGTTCTGTGTTTGTTTTAATTGATATAGGACATGACAGGTGAGATTCCCAAGACTACACTCGATCCTATATAGCACCTGTGACACGTACTTCTATGAAGGGGACACCTGTTACTGAAATAGCAGGCCAGAAACTCTCCCCATAATTCCTGTATATTCTATTCGCAAACATAAACATTCCTTGTGCAAAGTATATTACTCTAATCCCTTCTGTACTCATGCTGGGAACAAAAGGGGAAATGGGCAAGGTGCTTGCCAGACTACTCAGAGAGGCTGGGAAAAAAGTAATACAAATTCTGAAAGCCTGTAATAAAAACTGTGGGTCAGTAAGACTGTGAGAAGGCAGTAGCAGTTGATTCATGAAGAGAGTTTGAGGACAAATGAACCAAAGACAAGTCTAAGAACCAATACTCTGCACCACAATGATCCTTGGCCTGGTGGAACCACGATGTGCAGTGTCTGGTGGATTATACAGTGTCTAATGATTTATCAACTGACAAAAAGGATGGAGCTTAAAACAGGAGTGGAGTGCATACACATGAAACTTTGAAATTATCATCCAACTCCTCATTTCCAGAATCGGCCAGTCCACCAACTGAAGGTTAAGTGTGTGTGTGCATGAGGAAGCAGGACACACTGAGGACCATCTGCCTGAAGAATTTTGGCTTTCCAGCCAGAGAAGTGGAAACAGGATTCCCTGGGTCACTTTTTCCACAGTTTGACAAACTGGCAAGGCTTTCTTGACCAATGACAGTTAAGAAGCTTACCCTAAGGGAATGGATGTACTTGTGTGACTTGTCTATCCCTGATTTTTACACAAATGGAACACAGTGGAGGACACAGAAACAGTGCTTTCCTCGTTTTTAAATATTGAATCAGTGCCAATGGAAAATCATCGATAAATCCTCAGGCAATTCCTGTCATGGATAGATGAATCAGTTGTTTTGATGCTCTAAGTGTTATGATTATTGTGCTTTTTCTCTTCTATGTATCTCACTTTTAGCTTCCACTTGTTAATCATTCAACAGTGAATGCACATGCTTGATTGCAAACACGTTTTCTTTGCAACGTGATAATCAAGACTCCTTGAATAAATTCACAATATTTCAGCTGAACTTGCTATTTTGTGCTAAAGGATTATCTTTAAGTTATGAACAAAATTGCATTAATGTTTGCTATTGTTCGAAAAACACAGTCTGAAATAAAAATAAGTAAGAAAGGCACAAGCTTTCTGCTAATTGTTTATCTTGGAAGGTCCACCAATGACCTAAACATGTCATATGAACTCAACACAGAGTGAATGGGTAGAGAGGGGACTCTGTATCAGGCAGCACGGAGAAGACAGGCCCAGTGAATTGCATCACGCACCCTTTCTGAAGAATGTCCTGAGGAATTCAGCCTTGATTTGCTGAGTTTATCAACCTGGATGTGAGTGCAGACTAGAATGGCATTGCTATTATACTGAGCAGAAATACTTATTGTTCAAACAGGCATGCTGGTGTGAAGCATCTGATGCTCCAATTAGGCCTTCTTTTAGTGCTTAAATTAGCCCAGTTAGCTCCGTAAGTAGACAAATGAGGGTGGGATTTTTATTAAATATACTGTTAAAATGATAGAATATTTTTTGCTTTTTATGCTTTTAGTAAACCTTGCAATTACCACTCTGGTTGTCTTTATCTTAGTAACAAGTCATATCATGTGCACTAGGATAGGTTTTTCATTTTACATATACATCTTTAAAATGTATCAATGGTTTCCTAGTGTTCTTGAGTGTCGTCTTCCTTGATAAAGAGGGTTTGGATATCCACTAACTATCCCTCTGATTTCTCGTAGGATAGACTGTTATCTCAAGCACACTTCATTCAAACATTGCTCAGTGGGTTGTGGGCTGGTTGCAGTCCAACTGGTTTTCTGTCTCAGGCTGGCACGCTTCCTAAGTCATAATGACAGGAGGAGTAGAAAACCAAATTCTGGGTCATGTTCTAGAGTATCTAGAAAATGTATCACAACTGTGACTGAACAATAGTAATTTAGTAAATTATCTCGCAGATTGTGTGAGGCTATTCACTCCTGGAGATTGTTTCAGTTAGCAAGAATATTTTAAAAAAATCAGATTGAACAAGCATGAGCTTTTAAGCACATATTTGATTGTTAAATTCAGGCGGGGAAGATGCCCCCATTTGTCATGCATCTCATTTTTGAACTTTGTGAGCTGTGCAAAACATTTGTGGTCAGTTACCGCTAATTTAAGTCAAAGAGTTAAATGTGGTAAATTAAAAGTAGAGCCCATGTGCTTTTGAATGATTTGGAAGCCCCATTTGTTACATTGATATCCAATGTGCAAAGTGTTAAAACAAAAAATATTGTAAAAATGAATTCCTACACTTGGGGCCCAATTCACAAAGGTAAAGTTGGATGAAAAGTCTAACTTAAACCAAAAGTCTAACTTTACTACTTTTCGGTAATCACAAAGGGACTTGCAAGTAGTATCTTTACACCTGTGGAGGTTCTGCACTCGGGGTGGAATCTCCACACTTGGGCCAGAAGCTCCGTTCTAGGGCCGAAAGCTCCAAACTCGGGGTGGGGAAAGTGTAGCTACATACACATCCAGACAACTAATACCACCTACAACCCATGCATTGCAAACAACATAAAACAGCACACATCCAAGGCTCTGTTTTTTCCAAACACACACTTCACCTGGCTGCTCTGTGCTTTGCCATCTGCAATTGTTAGTATGTTCAAAATCAATAAGAAGAAAAACTTCACAGAGGAGGAGACCCAGACATAGTGGAGAATTTAAAAAACTGCATGGTTTTCCTTCATACCTCAGTAGTGGAACACAGGTGGTAGACCTATGGCAGCAGTTGGCTAATGCAGTCAGTGCATTAGGGAGGATATCCGGACCATCACCGACATAAAAAGAAGTAGCAGGATGAGAGTAGAAGGGTGAAGGAGAAATTCACCAGGATATAGATGGTCAAAGCTCTCCCTGGTAGACAAACTGGAACCTTTGTCTGTCTCACACCACTTGAGAAGGATGTCCTCTCCACAAAGCACTCCCACCTGCTTCATGGGCTGCCTGTGAATGGCGACCGTATTGTGGTGCCAGGTAATATGTGATGGTTAAACAATGACTTTATTGGAAAAATGTTTAATATGAACTGCAAATGTGACTATGGAAATTACTTGGGGTCAAGACAGCGCCAGAACACTCCCTGGAGTAGCCGCGCGCTCTACAAATACCCCATAACATAACATAACTTCAAGTTTGTGCAAATATTCACGGTGAATTAGACTCTCATATGTTTAATTTTGTCTATCACACTACAAGTCCCATAATCATAAATACTGCAAATGTTAACTTGTAATTTCCTCTTCACAAACAATTGACCATCTCTGCTGGTGATTTCAATATAGTTTTTAACTGGCATATGAAAATGTGCATGAATTAGTAAACATCATAGTTGTATTGTAATTTCAATTAAGTAACTATGTAAAAGTTGTACATAATCATCAGTTGTTGTATTTGTCTGTTGACTTCCTCTTTTAATTCCCACATACAGCCAGAGTAGATCCATCCACTGGAGCATAGGTACCTGCACTTGCAGGAAGGCAACATCATGGGGCCAATCAACTACTTCTACTGGCACAAACTGGTATGTATGTATGGCTAGAAGTACATAATTATCTGACACCCTTTAGATATTTGTCATAAACTCCATCATTATTCTCATACATGATCTTAACTAGCATATGTTGGTTTTTACATGTGCAACTAGAATGATAAAGAAAATATACTGATATCCTTTTAGTCCCTGTGAGGTTGGACAGGCCATCACATACTACAGTGACCTCTGCGCCACTTACGGGTGTGAAACATGGTCAGGCAACACACACTGGGTGGATGGTAGACTCTTGTAAGGTTACCAACATATAACTTTATTGAAGCTCATCGTCTATTATTCTGGATGACATGTTAGCAATATGTGGTGTGTGTCAAATATCCACTAGCATCCGTGTATCAGGTAAGTGTGCCATATAGTCTTGTAAATTATTATTTCCCAAATTGTTCACAATAACCAAATCATTGTGAAAGTAAATTAGCAGGTATCGCCACTTTTTTAAGCATGTAATGTTGATGTGTGAAATGTTCCTAATATAATCAGAGATGTCTGTGTTTATTTTGCCTATTTGCTTACTATTCACGCTGAACATTAAATAAGGTGAAGCTGCTAGATCGAGGATCACGTCTTCTGCCATACAATCAAGGAGCCAGCTTCAGCAGTTGACATCACAGGGGAACTCAATACCACACAGATCTGTGGCTCGAGCTGGTGAGTGTGATTTTGCATTACACATCTTTATTGAACACATCAATGCTACAGTGTGAGATGCCACATGTAGGTTTCCACAAACCAGATCACATGTGGAACTTCAAATAGATGCAAAATAAAATGGTTCAAATGCTTGTGTTATAGTAATGATATACTATGGCAAATACTTATTATGTTGCATCCTCTGTCTTTCAGGTGGTGAGAACAAAGAGTCACTTGATGAAGCTGAACCATCCACCAGTGGAGGGCATGGGTATTATGAGGAGAGAGCCCCATCCTCCTCCAAACAGCAATGTCAAAGGCCAGCACTGCTCACCAAGACGTGGATAAGGAGAAAGAAGGCGAGCAGGCGCTGGTCGCGGAGTAAGACCTGGATGAGGGGGCGTGCATTGCTGGCCCAGTGGCCTAAAGATTGAAGGCAACATCATCTCTGGCCATCATTGTACCTCCAACTTCCCTTTTGAGGACTGACCGTTTTCAGAAGTCAGCCAACCAGCCACAGAGTTCACCTCCTTAACAAAACCATCACCTCCTCATAGCCCTCACGTCCAAGGTTGATGTGTTGTGTCTCCTACACACTCCTCCCATGACAGTGCATCCCAGGCCTTCTCTCAAGCATCTGAAAGACATGGCACACCTGGTGAGGAGCAGATAACCCCTAGGGTTGAATCTCCTCCCCACATCCTCCCCCATACCCCCCCACCCTGGGCCGGTGGACCTGACAGCCATATTAGGAGGTGTCCCATGCAGAGTGGGATGTCAGACGCTCATGTTGGCCAGTGGGAGGAAGTTTTATCCAACAACAGTCTGATGTGAGGCAGGACATTCGTGCAATAGAGGCTACTCTGTCTGACATTTTTCACTTGCTACAGGAAATCCCTCAGATGATTGACAGGCAGACCCGTGTCTTGGACAGTATTGTGAAATCTTGGTAAGACATGTCAATGATGCACCATGGCCAAATATCAATCTATAGGGAAGAGAGTACAAGACACCATGGCTTAACCATGAAGATGATGGAGGGCATGTAGAAAGTGTTTAACACTCTTCCTTCATGGTCAACATATGGAGGGGACCCAACACACCTACCTGCACCCACCCCACCCCACCCAGCCTCAAAAGTTTTTTTAAAGACATAAAACACCTGACCTGCTTGTCTCAAAAGTTGAACAATTTCCAGCGAGACCGGCTCTGAAACCCTGCCTACATCAAAAGTGGAGCCACACCTTCATAAAGTATAAAATATCAAGAAATATTTAAATAAAGGTGCCTGTCTAAAATGTGAAGATACAGTGAAGCCTAGGCATAATCTGACTCTGGTAAAATACTACCTGCTTATCCAAAAAGCCAAGATGAACAACAGGCTCTCCTAGCCTACCTAAAATATCTAGTGAATAAAGGCATTATAAGTGAAACACAGGTTTGCCTTAAAACATTATCCGTACTCTGGTGAAGCTCTGCCTGCCTACCTGAAAAAGCAAGACATATTTAATGTGGCTTACAGAAGGAATTAAACGTCACTATTGATAGAATTAAATTACAAAGAAGCCAGTCTCACCAGCCTTCCCCTATGCCACGTTCACCATACTGTTGTGACCAAGTGCCCCTGCCAAGCCAGTCAACACAAGACTCTAAAAAGTTTGATGCAATATTGCAAACCATAGAGTCTTTGCGCTCTTCCGTGAAGTCACAAATGGAGGAGGAATGGGTGAAGTTTTTCACTCCAATATCAACCCTCTTCCATGAAGAGGGAGCACCGTGTGCCAGCTCTTAGGCCCCGACCTGGGGCACCTCTCTGCCCCAATAGTCGCAAAGCTGCTGACCCAGCCAACTACTCTCTGCTTTCCTCTCCGTGAAGCGGCACCTTCGAGACCTAAATATCCAATATTGTTTGATGTTCCCGGAAAAACTATAGATTGTGTATGAACAGCGAACTCCTTTCTTCATGGATCCAGAATCAGCCTGGGACTGGCTTGAAACTCACTTTGAGGGTAGCCATCCCCTCATGGTGGCTGCTAATCAAACACCTCAATCTGGGTAGCGGAGGAGTCGGCGAGGCAAGAGGAGTGGTAGGCTCAAAGGGGCCCCCAGAGTTCCCTCTCCAAATAAGTTATGTCAGATCCAAAAATCAGCTATAGAGGCTGTCTACGCTTTATGTTAGCCCTCACTTTCACATCGTACAGACTCAAGTTCAGCAACAAGTGACGAAGATGATGCTGCTTTTACGAACTTCGGTCGTGGGGGCCTTCTGGTCAGAATAGTCGTCACACTACAAACAGTGGATTTACTTTAACATTTTAAGTGTTGTGTACCGTGCTCAGCTGCTCATATACATGTAACATAATATAGTTTGCGGGTCTGCTGGCCATTACTCCTCTCTTTTGAGTGTTGCCGCTACACAGTGCATTGTCACTTCCCCCTAGTTCTAGAGTCAGTCTTTAGACCACATGTTTAGGCATGTAACCATTGGTTGCAGGTTCTGGCTTAGGTTTAAACGTTATCGGTTAAACCCTCTTCTTAATCCCCACAAGGTATGAGCAATGCAGAACTTCCTTCCCAGTTGAGCGAGAGGGGTCTGGAGTGGGGGGCTGTATACCCTACATGTAATTCACATGACAACATGGGCCGTCAACATATTGTCAGATTTCTAACCCTTAATGTACGGAAATACATTCAATGCACCATTGATATTCTGTATATGCATACATCAAATGACAGCAGGAGCATATCTGCTTCCTGCAAGAGACTCATCATTGACAGTGAACTCCAGTGGCTCAGCAAACCCCGGAGAGGGCAAACATATGGTACAAGATATTCTTCTTATGCACAAGGAGCCTTTTTATGGATAGGAAAGGAAGATTTCAATTTGTGGAGGGCCTATTAGGATGGTTAACACGTCTTCTTGGAATGTGATTATGCCCCAAATACGGAGAAGGTAGTCGAAAGGACTATCGTATCCAAGATCCTAGTCCAGTGGGTGGGCATTCCATGGTTGCTAGGAGGGGACAATAATAGCGTTTTAGATCTTTCTCTTGATTGATCCCACCCCCCACTTTCCAGTGCACTGGCTTGTCAGAATTCATGGCAATTTGGTCAGCGGACTCTGCAATGGTCCCTTCTTGATGCTTGGAGAGCTCGTAATCCACATCTGCATCTATACTCTGACTTCTCTGGCCCCTATGATTTTTATGTTTGACCAGACCGTTTTCTTGGCTCCCCAGATTTTATCTCACGATTGATGCACTGTGACTACCTGGGGTGGGTGATGTCTGATCATGCTGCCAACATTGTAGATATTCAGATGGGTATGCTGCATTCCCTTGTCTTTATGTAGCAACTTTCAAATGAAACATTAGCTACTGTGGCCTTTCGTGAAGGTCTGCGTACACATATTACCTGTTACTTTGCAGAAAACCATGCCACTGCTACAAGTCTGGCTCAATGATTAGAGCGGCAGACCCTGATGCAGAGGTCTAGCCCGGGACCAGGGTTCAATTCCCCGCCTCGGCGGGTCTTGGGCTCAAAAATTCCACGGACCTGATAATTCTCGCCTCGGTGCCATTCCAATCATGGAGTCCCACTCTGCAACTCTGGGCAATAGCTTGCTTAATCTCCACAACGGCCCCCACAACGCTAAGGATGCCTGGCCTCCACCTTGGGGTGCCCAGGAGTGGATGCCTCACAGGGAAAAGCCAGGATGGGTTCCACAGCGGTATTCGTACAAGCGCCTTGAGACCCTTGCGGGCGAGTAGTGCGCTATACAAGTATCAATTTACATTTACATTTACAAGTCGCAATATAGAATGGGACTCTTACATGGTGGTAAACAGGGGCTTTTGCATGCAAAATATATCTGCAGTTCGTGAAGAGCTTGCCCGGGACTTGAGGACCGCTGAAGAGGGAGTAAAAACCCTTGACAATCATCACCTTCCAGATGCAATAGCACTTTGTGGCTAAGTGAAGCAAAAGCGCATTATGCCTCACTGCTAGAACACCTCCAATGTTATCGTTATGTGGAATATATCACTTGAGTTCATGTGACAGGTGACAGTCCTTAGTACCTGCTTCCATGGATGGTTCATCAAGAAGTACAGTCTCCACCAATCATGGAGATTGCACAGGATGGTGGGCCAGCCCTACAAACCCAAATTGACATATCACAAGCATTTAGCTCCTGTTACACTGCACTATATCAGTCATTGTCTGCGCCTCCTCTGGAGGTCATTCAGCAATTCCCTGGTCCCTTGGCCTTACCAGCCATTATCACCTTTACTTGTTGGAAACTTGATGGATGGTCACTATAGAGGAAGTGAAGAATGCTATACATAGTCTGTCCTGAAATGATGCTCATGGTTTAGATGGCCTACTGTTAGAATATTATGATTCTTTCTCTACGTTTCTTGCCCAAAATTGGTGAAATTTACAATGGAGCCCTTACCACAGATTCGCTCCCAGCTTCTCTCAATGAGTCCCTTCTCGTTCCCTTGCTCAAGCCTGGCAGAAACTCCACTCCACAGTTCTCAAATGACGGTGGTCAATGAAGAGTCATGGATAAAGTGTTTGACAATAAGCTGGGTATGTTGAAAGGCTAAGCGCATAAGATAATGTTAAAATAAAACGCAATCCCAGTTCAGCACAAACTTAGGAGAGTTCCAGTTATTGTATGGGATGGTGTGAAGAAGCTTATAAATGAAATGCTGCAAGAAGGTAGTTTTGGAAATTAGGGACTCCTACAAATATAATATTCTTGCTTATCGTAGGGAAAAATAATTATGTAGGAAAAAGCAGCACATAAGAAAGTTGACAGTTTTCAATTAGATATTCTAAGCAACAAAACAATATAAATTAATAACAATCAGTCATGTTTATAACTGTCGACTTGCTTATGTACTGCTTTTTCCTACATAATGCTGCAAGAAGGTGTCATCGAGCCTGCGGAGGCTTCGGATTGGGTATCCCCAGTGGCAATTACAAGCAAAGCTGATGGGCGTCTGAGGTTCTGTGTGGACCTGAGGTCGTTAAACCAAAATATTGTAGCTGCTACCTATCCCTTGCCCAACAAAAATGAGTTGATAAAATTGTTTAAAGGAAGAGAATGTCTTCACACCGGATTGATGGAGGTAAGAGGTGGGACAACAGTCACAAGCAGTTTCTCCTGTGCTGGCCAGTGTTCATCAATTGTCCACCACAGAACCCTGCTCACCAACGTTTGTGTGATACTCAGTATAACTAGAATTCCACCACTTTGGAGGCACGAGACAAGCACATGACTATTTGCTTGTATATTCATTCACAAGCTACATACAACACACTCCTCATATAGGCCTATAGCTATATTAGGGGCAGATTACAAAATCATCGGTAAGGTGTGAGCAGAATGGTTTGTGCAGTTATTACCTACTCTGATTATACAAGATTGGTACACACAAACTCTACTTTTCTAGTATGCAAAGGAAGGTTGATTCCTAAGCCTTTTACCATAGGCCATGGCACACGAAAGGGGTGCCCTCTGACTCCAATCCTATTTACACTAGCCATGGAGCCTCTAGAACAGCGACTTCCTTTAGAAGGGAGACATCGTTTAGTTCGCATGCGATACATCGTATGCCATTACAACACGGTCGTTACAATGACCGCGTTGTTACATCGCACACGATTACATCACAAGTCGTTACAACGGCTTACTGTAGGGGGCAGAAGGTGTTGGATTTACAATCCAACATCTTCACTGCTGTTGCACAAACTGGAGTAGGAATAGTAAATTATACTTTTCCTAAGTCCAGCGTGCCCCCTACAGCAAGTCGTTGTAACGACTTGCGATGTAATCGTATGCGATGCAACAACGCGGTCATTGTAACGACCTATTGTAATGGCATGCGATGTATCACATGCATTCTAACGACATATATTCCCTTTAGAAGGGCGACACTTGGGCATCTGGATGGAGAAATGCATGTGGTGTCCCTGTAGGTGTATGATGTACTGCTATATCTTTGGGATGCATCAACTGACATGGCCCCCATTTCGGTGGTCATCCATGCTTTGAACAGGTGGCGGGACTGTGGGTGAACTGGGGAAAATCATGCATTTTCCCGCTCAACTGTGATGGTCCGACTCAGGTAATTCAGCTAGGTGGAGAGCCATTGACATAGGAGACATGCGAAGTCCGGTATCTTGGGGCTCACCTTCATCAATGTCAACAAGACCTATTTGTTGGTAACATACAGTGGGCATTTACGGCCCATAGACCTTAAATGAGGTTTTGGCAACAATTGGTGTTGGCTTTGGCGGGTCGAATCACCCTTTCAAAAATGATAGTCCTTCCTTGTCTATCATATTACTTTATTAATGTCCTGGTATTTCCTAAGCGATGAGTCTTTCTTGATTTAGACTGGGCATTGGGAGATTTACTCTGGGACAAAAATCAATGTAGGTAGGCCCTAAATAAGCTTCAGTTACCAGTGGGGGATGGAGGGCTGGGAGCACCATCCTTTGAGACTGATTATCTCGCAGCGCAGCTGCAATGGGTAGCCAGATGGCTATCTGGTAATAATCTTTTTGAAATCAGTACTGGGGATGGTCCCCTGCCCCTGCCCCTGTATGCGATCCAGCAAATTCTTGATCCTACTATTAAGCTGCACCGTTCGTGGACCATCCAAGTATGGAAACAGGCCGTAGTGACTCCCCTGTTGAAGAAAGCCGGAACAAATGTTCACAATCCAGAAAACTATCGACCCATCTCCCAGCTCCCGTACCTTTCTAAGGTCTTAGAGAAGTTGGTAAACAGACAACTGGCCAACTACTTGGAGGTTAACAAACTTCTAGACTGTTCTCAAACTGGCTTTAAAGCCACCAACAGTACAGAGGCCACTCTCCTAGCCGTCCTTGACGACATAAGATCATTGGCGGATCAAGGAAAGGCTGTTGACCTGATCTATTGGACCTGTCGGCGGTGTTCGACACGGTCCCACACAACCTCTTGTTGAAAATTCTCCATGAAAAGGGTATTCACGCTAAAGCTCTCCAGTGGTTTAACTCCTTTCTGAGGAACAGAACTCAGATGGCACAAATGGGCCAGTTCTCCTCGAAACCAAAAAACATCAGCTGTGGTGTCCCCCACGGAGCCTCCCTGAGCCCAACACTTTTTAATGCCTATGTGTCATCTTTGGCATCGATAAGTAGGAAATGGGGCCTCAGAATCTGCTCATATGCAGATGACACACAGCTGATGATAACCATAGAAGATAGGCATGAGGATACCAGGGTCAAGTTAAACAACTGCCTCTCAGAGATGGCAATATGGATGACCAAACACTGCCTTAAGTTGAACGCAGGGAAATCGGAAATACTGCTTTTCTGTGGAGCTAATCTAATTTGGGACACCACATGGTGGCCACAATCCTTGGGAGATGCCCCAGCGCCCAAAGAATGCGCAAAAAACCTGGGTATAACCATTGACAATACCCTGTCCATGCAGGATCATGTGCGGGTTCTGTGTGGAAGAGGTTTTGCTATCCTAAAACTCCTTAGAAGGCTTTTTCCATGGATCCCCCTAGAATGTAGAAGGACGGTTACACAGGCATTACTCACCAGCAGATTAGACTACGGTAATGCACTGTACGTAGGCATGGCAGACTACCTTTTCTCACGCTTACAAGTGCTGCAAAATGCGGCTGCTAAGGTTGTGTGTAATAAAGACAGATTTAGCTCAGCGTCTGCGTGCATGAAAAAGCTCCACTGGCTACCCATGCGCCAAAGAGCAAGATTCAAACTGCTGAGCCATGCACACAAAGCACTGCAGAAGGTTGGACCTAGAATTCTCCAGAATAAAATCGAATTCTACATCCCTACAAGGTGCTTGAGATCACGTCACCAAGCATTAGCTAGGCCCAAGCGTATAAAGAAAGTCAGAACAGGCGGCCGATCATTCTCATACCTGGCGGCCAAACACTGGAATTAATTACCCCTGGACCTGTGTCTTGAGAACTACGCAATGTTCAGGAAGAAGCTAAAAACTCAGCTTTTTCCGATAACATAAATGTGAGCAGCTGAGGTCCCCCAACATAACCTACTACATGTTCCGCTAGACAGCGCCGTGATATCCGCCAGGATGAATGTTGCGCTTTACAAATACAAATGTATGGACAGCTCAGAAGTGCTTGGCATGAGTCTTTCAGCTCACAAAGTGAGGCCTGCTCTCTCCCCAGCAGCTCCGCTGTGCTCTGCCCCGCCGCTGATTTTCAGAGCCCCACCCGTGCAGGGTTCGAGACCGCCCTGTGCCCACCTTGCTGGTATTGCTCATTGCGCTGCCCCCCTTGTTGTGATTCTTTATTGTAGCACTATTATTCTGTTGTTATTATCTGTGATTGCTATCCCCCACTTCTTGTGACTTGTTCCCTGCATTCTGCCATTATCTCTGTGCCCATCCGTCTTGTTGGATTGTGTCCGTTTTTCTTTTCACTTGCCTTTTTCTCCTTTTTCCCGCTGTTCCCGCCTCTGCCCAGTGACCCCTTTTCCTGACCGCCACGCTCCCGCGTCTCTGCTGCACGTCCCTTCCCTCTCCCCTACTTAATGGCGACTGCTGCGCAGTCGCTCATCAGACACGAGCAGCGCGCATGCTGCTGGCGTGCCAAAGGCGCGCCTAAGGCAAGCCCGCCTGTGCCCGTCCGCGACCCGACCATGGTCAGCGCCAGGAACCCTGGATCTCCGACCAGCCATCGCTACAACACCACCACCCTCCTCGCACTCAACCCAGGAAGACTCAGAGACTGCCAAAAGGCCTCCCCGAACAAGACCCATGGCCAGTTCTCCTGCCTCCACTGCCGCCTGACCCTCACCACAACCCCGGCCTCCAACACCGCCGACACCAGCAACGGCGACACCATAAGATGCATCCTCCTCAACGTACACTCCGTACACAAGCACGCCATGGAAATCTGGAACTAATTCGACTCCCTCTCGGCTGACATTGCCTTCTTCACTGAGACTTGGACCAACGCCTCCTCCGCCCCTAACATCAACATCGCCATCCCGGATGGATACAAGATCCAGAGGAAGGACAGCCCCAACCACCCGTGAGTGGGCCTCGCCATCGCCCACAAGAGCACCCTACGCCTCACCAACTCCAGCGAAACTTCCCCCCCTCCGAACACCTGCACTTCCAGATCCAGATCACCCCCAACGCCACACTCCGAGGAACCCTCGTCTACTGACCCCCCAGCCCTCGGACACCCTTCGCCAACACCATCGCCGACTTCATCGCACCCCACGCCATCGCATCAACGAACTACATACTCATTGGAGACCTAAAATTTCACCTCGACAACCCCAGTGACCCCAACTCCACCACCCTTCATGACAACCTCGCCAACATCGGACTTAAATAACTCGTCACCATACCGACCCATCGGGTAGGACATACCCTCGACCCCATCTTCGCTACGGGAACCAGCATCCACTTTAGCCACAGAACGCAACCACCATGAACCACCACTGCATACCACTACGTACACTTCACCGTCGACAAAACCAAGGCACCCAAATCAACCCCACACCCAAATCAACCCCACACCCACCACGAAGGAACTGGAGCAAAGTCACTGGCGAACAACTTAACTCCACATTCACCCGAGACAGCCACACCTGGACTTCCGATGCAAACAGCGCAGCCAGAGAACTCCACACTTGGACCTCCAACTGTGCAGACATGCTTGCCTTGCTACGCAACCCCGACAAACAGTGCCCCAGGAAAGCTGCCTGGTTCACCACCGCTCTCTAAGAAGCCAGGTGCACCTTCAGACGCCCGGAGAAGAACGGGAGAAACACCAAGACAACCGAAAACTACTCCACCTACAAGGACGCCATGACGGACTACCACAACCAAATCAGAATCACCAAGAGGAACTTCATCCACAACAAAATTCTTGCCAACTCCACCTACTCCAAGGATCTCTTCAGCATCATTCAGGAATTCCCAAACCCGTGCAGCGAAGCAACAGACATCACCCCGTCCCAAGACCTCTGCAACAAGCTTGGAACCTGCTTCCACCTCAAGATCAAAACCCTCTACGAAAACTTCATTGACCATCATGCAGAAGCCACAGAAGCCCCCATGCCCCAAGGGCACCAGCCAACACACCATCTCCAACTGGACTCCGATCACGAACGAAGACACAACCCCGACCATGAAAGGCATCCACTCGGGGCCCCCACCAACCCATGCCCGCCTACCACAGAGCCGCAGCCGCCATCGCACCCGAACTGCAACTCACCATCAACACCACCTTCAAAACAGGCACCTTCCTAGACAACTGGAAGAGTGCAGAAGTCAGGCCCCTGCTCAAGAAGCCCACAGCGGACCCCACTGTCCTCAAGAACTACCGGTCCATATCGCTCCTCCCCTTCACAGCCAAGGTTGCAGAGAAATGAGTCAACAGGGAACTGACACGATTCATCGAAGAGATCGCTATCCTTGACCCAACCCAATCCGGATTCCGATGCAACCACAGCACCAAGACCGCCCTACTCGCCGCCACAGATGACATCCACACCCTCCAGGACCAAGGCCACTCCGCAGCCCTCATTCTACTCGACCTGTCAGCGGCAATCGACACCATCTCTCACCGCACACTAGTCGCCAGACTGCACAACGCCGACATACAAGGAACAGCCCCGGACCGGATCCGATCGTTCTTAACCAGAAGAAGCCAGAGAATCAGACTACCACCCTTCCTCTCCGATCCCACGAAAATCCCCTGCGGAGTCTCACAGGGGTCAACACTGAGCCCGACCCTCTTCAACATCTACATGGCCCCCTCGCAGCCATCGTCCGACAAAACAGCCTCAACATCGTATTCAACGCCGACGACACCCAGCTCATCCTTTCCCTTACCCAATACCCCACTACCGCCGAACTCAACTTCCAGAAAGGAATGCAAGACGTCACAGTCTGGATGACCAACAGCTGTCTGAAACTCAACGCCGAGAAGACAGAAGTCTTCGTCCTCGGAACTACCCCTTCAGCATGGGACAACACCTGGTGGCCAACCACTCTCGGAGGTCCACCCACCCCCTCAGACTACGCCAAGAACCTGGGCATCATACTCAACTCTTCACTCACCATGAACCAACAGGTCAACGCCATCACATCCAGCTGCTTCAACAACCTCAGCATACATCGCAAGACCTTCAAATGGATCCCCCCTGAGTCAAGGAAGACAGTCACCCACGCACTCATCACCAGCGGACTGGACTATGGAAGCGCACTCTACATCGGCATCAACAAGTCCCTACTCTGCAAACTCCAGACCATACAGAACACCACCGCCAGACTCGTCCTTGGCATCCCCTGGCAAGAACACATCAGCCAACACCTACGAAGACTCCACTGCCCCCCGTGGAGAAAAGAGTCACCTTCAAAATCCTCACCCACGCCTACAAATGCCTACACAACAACGGACCCAAATACCTCAAAGACAGAATCAACTTCCACGTACCCAAAAGAAACCTCCGATCTTCCAACCTCACACTGGCCGAAACCCCGCGCATCCACAAAGCCAGAGCAGGCGGAAGATCCTGCTCTCACATCGCAGCCAAGACCTGGAACGAGCTTCCGGCAGACATCAGACGCGCCCCCTCCCTGAACACCTTCAAGAAGACTCTCAAGACCTGGCTCTTCGGCTAAACAGACCTGCGGACCCCCTTCCCCTTCAGCGCCTTGAGACCCTCACAGGGAAGTAGCACGCCTACAATTACCCTGATTGATTGATTGATTGATTGATTGACAATCCCATACTCTCCAGCCACACCGCTACAGGGTCTACCAGGACCCCTGGAGCACTTTACTGCTGATCAATTAGTAACCTGGTATGAGCATTCCCTTGATGTACTGAGGGATTTATTTCAGAATGGCCACTTGCTTACATTTGATCAGATATGTCAGGAATATACTGAAAACAACAAGAGAGGGAGGGAAGTAAAGTAAGGCCCATTCTCAGTCCCCCAAGGTAAGTATAATCATATCAACGAAAGAGTGTGCCTTATGTTTGTTAGTGGAGCACAACAGTAGAATCCAACTGGGATCTTAATAAAGCCCTCACTCACCCACCTAGTTGGTGACATGCTTCATCATCGGGCCCCACCGGGAGAGGTCGAATGCCACCCTGGTGTGCTTCAACGCCAAAATTACTGCGGAGCTGGTAGTGTGTGTACAGTGAATAGTGAAAGTGATTGTTAAAAAATGTCTTGGTTGTGTCAAAAAATAGATTTTATTAGAAGCCAATCAGACATGTATAAAAACAGAGTGTGAAATTGCTTGTGGGCGAGCATCGGAGTAACATCCGATGTGGCCGGATCACTACCAAACTAAGTGAAAAATTCATACAGCACAATCACACCGCAAATGATCTTAGGTGGACAGTAATTGAACAAGTACAATCACAACGCAACACTCAAAAAATCCTTTTTGAGAAGGAACAGAGGTGGGTGTACCAGCTGGACACTCACAACCATGGATTAAATGATAACATTCCTTGGGCAACAGTTTTGAAATGCTGATTCTGATTACCCCTCTACTCTGACTTTTGCATAAAGTGTATTATGCATCTTTACACTCCCTGACCGGCTTCATGTACGACAGTGGTGCTACCATTCTAGTGAGACCACTTGTGTCATGTAAGCATTTTTATCCCCTTTTATCAGCTTAATGTGATATCTAGTACCCCCTGCCAAACACAAACGATTTGACATGTATCTTGTTTCTCTTCCAGTATTTAACACCTAATCAAGCTTAGGCATATTTCGGTATACACCCTATTAGCCACTGTTACACAGCTAACAGCACTCAACTCATGGGAACCAACAGTGCTGGGCATTTTTCCAAGGAGTAAAAGCTTTAAGATGCGGGTGCGCTTTGCTAATTTAGCCCTTCTTTTAGCCAAGCACTTACTAACCATGCGTTGGGTGCACAACAGCCCCCGTCCTTTCTTCAGTCAGGCTTTGCTCCATTGTGGGTGAAGCAGAAGGTTCTATGCCGCACTGAGAGGTAGCCCGAAGAATTAGAAAATATCCCATAGCAGCAGCCTGGGACACAATGTGAATGCAATTCAAAGAACTTATAGCAGAGTATCCCTCTATCACCTCACATCAGTCTACTCCTCTTGTGTCCTCTTCTGATGGGGAATAACAGGGCATATGGTGGATCTGGTCCCGCACTACTTTTCATGACCACCTAACTAATACTGTGTTGGATGTGGCCTAGCCCTACTCACTCCTAGTTCCCTAACCAGTATTGCGGTGGATCCGGCCTCACACTACTTACTCACGGCCCCCTAACCAGTATCCCCACTATCCTCTCATTTGCCTAATCATGCTTTCCGCTCATATATTCCTTTTTGTTCTACCCTTTCCAAGGTGCACTTCCCAAACCTAAATTTCTTCTTATCTTTATAAATGTTCTCTTGCTTCATGATGGAAGACCAAATATTTGCTGTTACAGTAATAGTGCCACAACTGACAAACCCAACTACTTAGTGCTAAATATTTTTAAGAAGATTAATGAATCTCTCTTAATGTATGTAGTGCAAAAAAGTGCTTATTGTATTGTATTACTGTATTGAATAATGTAAAAGCCTAAAAAAAATATTTGATTGGTCAAGCAATTAATTAAACTATAACAAATTTCACAATTTAGGTCAGTATAATCTTCAGTATTTATCCATCTCATCTTCAGCATTGGTTCAATGTGAGTTTCCTGACATTTAACATCGCTATCTTCCAATGTAATTTTACAAGTGGGGATAGTACACAGTCAGGATGGATATATCCACATTTATAAGTGAATCCAGGTTTATCCTTTTATGTGCCCCAATGCGCAGTCTCAACAGTCTTACAAATTCCTATCAACTGTCACCTGTTTTGCGGCATAGTGAAACACACAATACATGCTAATTTTGTTGTACCTATGCAAACAAGGCCTTGGATTTAACCTTTGCAAAGATGTGATTCACATTTTTTTTATATTCCTCAGCAACATCAGACACTCTACATGGCAAGAGACACGTGTTGCATGACTAGACTGCTTTGTTTGTGCTATACACTGGAAATCATATGTGCTTACTCAGTACAGCTACAGATGAATTCGAAATGACATTAGTGCCACTGTTGACAACACATACCAAAAGCATGCATGATACAATATACAACAAACAAATCCTCACATACCAACGATACACATTGTCCAGTCCGTTCATTCACCATAGCATAAAACAGTTATTAGGCCCTTTCTCAAAAAATGAAATTGCAATGAAAATCTATTCATTTGTGCTCAGGAAAATACACCATCAGAGAATTCCCTAAGAAAACAGCATTCCGCAAGCTCTACTGATGCATACACTTTATAATTATTGCAGCCATTACTCAGATTAAGTGAAAGGTGACAAACAATACATGATGGTACATCTCTCTCACCACTCACATCATACTTCAGGACACATAATCCAATTCATGCGCTTACCAGCTCTCCTCTGTTCAAAGTCCTCCAGCTGAGCATGGACAGCTAGGTTCTCTTCAGGACCCTCCTGTACAGTTGACGTAGGCAGGGCCATTGTAAATGAGGCTGGGAGGGCATGCCCATGATGTCTTGGGCCTTAGTGCTACCCAGTATCATAGGTTCTCCCAGGGCTTGCCGACTTGCCCCGCCGCTGGTACACTCCCACTGCACTACAGCATGCAGTTATATCATGTCAGATTTGCATACGCGCTGCATTGCTCAACTTCTATCAGACCCCTACAAAGCTGAAGGTACCTATCAAATACCCCCTCATTAAGTACATTAAATTCTGACTGACTGAAGGGGAGTGCTTTGTCATCAAATCCTTCAGCCATGTTGGTGGCAGGATAGGTGTACAGCACAGCAGGATGGCGGAGGATGTTGCTCTGAGGTGAAGACGGCACAGAATGAACACAAAATGGCTGCTTTCAACCTCCTGTAGGCTACTATTATCTTGCTGAGAACCTTTGGGGAGTACAGCAGCACCCCCTATTTACCATCAAGTCTGTATGGTGTGAGGAGATGAGAGGAGTGTGAATATTCAGCATCGCCTGAGGAGTTAAATGAGAACTGGGAAAGAGGTAGAGAATCCTAACTGCCCTTTACCTTCCTGCAATGTTTGTGGCCTACCTGTGTAAATATGCACTCTCCTATTTATGCAGTTCAGAACCTGACACGAGCATCAGTACGAGCTTGCCTTATAAATGGCCACAATGTCACTGGACACCCTCTGGAATGACCCAGTAGCAAAGAAATGAAGAGCTGCTAGGATCGTGACATAGGGTGGGATGGTGTGGGAGTGGCATGTCTCACACCCAAAATCCTGCCCCACCTCAGAAACTATGTCCAGGATGACATCAGGGGTGAAAACATAATCTGGATTCTGTGGCCAGAAATCCCAAAGAGACAAACACATTCAGTGACATGTTGTAAGGTTTGAATGCATTGTGTGGGGCAGCTCATATTTTATGTGTGCAGCCAGGCTGTCATTGGCTGTTGGGCTAACAGCACTCTGCTGGAGCGAGGTGGGGGATGTTGAGCACTGATACAGGTGTGTGTGTGTGTGTAGTGTTTGGGAGAAACTTGGAAATCTGAGGTTTTATTAAAGGTTTTAACTTGTGCATAACGTTCACATTTGAACTGATTGTGGAAGACATTACATGACACATAACTAATTGTTAAATGTGCAACGGTAGAAGAGATGTTGTAACAAGTATTCTTGTTATGTTCTCCATGCCACTTGAAGGCTCTTAAGAATAGGTTTATGGTACTGTTTCTTACGTTTTATATCTACACTGTTGTAGAAGTGTGTGTTTTCCCATCACAATTACCCCTCCAATACACTCCCTTTATAGCTAACTGATCCTACTCTCATCACATTTGTTCAATAACATTTGTTTTTTCAACACCAATTATCGCGTGCACCTCACTCATTGTGTAATCCAATGTTTAGTAACATGCTGTCATACTCAACTGTTACCTACATGCACATGTCCTACACATACACATATGTAACAGCCCAGTGCCTACATGTATCTATTTTCTATTTTAAATGAGGCTTTTTGTACTATGTTGGTTGTACAACTAGATGTCGTAGATCTCATGATGTGTTAATCTAGGTTTATGTGTTCTGACATTGAACAATGATTGCCCTCTTGTTTTACTGTGCTGTGGTCCGGCCCTAAAGCAGAGTTCCCAGCCCAAGTGCGGAGAATCCGCACTTGGGGTGGAGATTCTGCCCCGAATGCGGAACCAGCGTCCCGAGTACGGAACCTCCACAGGCGTAAACATTATGTCTCTTCGTGAATATTGAAATGTAGTATAAAGTATAGTTAAACTTTTGGTCTAACTTTACCTTTGTTAATCGGGTGCTTACTGTCTTTTTGTTTACTAAAGGTATTCTCCGGTGAGTTCCAGGGTTTACTGCAAAGTGTGTTGCAGGTTTAAGGGACATTAAATTAACCTTACAGTGTGTCTGTGTATAGTTTTATTGCTAGCGTGTTTTTATAGAATTGAAAACTGGTATGAGTATTATAATAATAATGGGGCATATTAACAAGCCAGGCGATAAAATTATCTCCGCTTTAGCGGCAGAAAACTGCCGCTAAACCGGCGATAATGGGCTTGATAATATGCCGCAGAGAATTCCAATAGAAGCCCATGTTCACACCAGAACATGGGCCTCTATGGGAATTCCATAGAGCATATTATCAAGCCCATTATCGCCGGTTTAGCAGCAGTTTTTTGCCGCTAAACCGGCGATAATTTTTAACGCCGTCCTTGATAATATACCCCCAAGTTTTCTTAGAGGTCACCATGAGGTCACCATGGTGTTCCCTCATTCTTGGTACATACGATTGTGATAGGCATGTTGCACTTCCAAGGCCTCTCCCATGAAAGGTGTTGATGTTAATGTCATTTCTGGAAACCAGAACCACTCAAGGTGCACTCTCTGAGAGATAAGTCATACTCCAATTCTGAGAGATATGAAGTTCCCATGAATCTGGGAGATGACATGTGATGTTCACTGACTGATGGATGAGACTCACCAGCCCCTGGGAATTTAACGGACACAGATGGAAGAAGAGAAATTAGGTACAAAGTTGAATATCAGACACACCGAAGCAGTTAGACTTGATGGGAGCACAGAGTGCAGACAGGCAGTGACTAGAAGCAAAATAAATAGGAATACTCCGCCATTCAAACAACGTCAACCTACAAGGGAATACTCTTAGCAGTAAACCTAGTAACAGACTGAATGCACTTTTATAGAGCTGAGTAACCCAATATGACTGTTGGTACTGTTGTAGGTAGAGTTTCAGCATTAAGCAGACCAGTCTTTAACTTATTCTTTACAACCATGATGGAAGGAGATAGACTAATAGACAGTGGAAGAGAATTCCAGATGTATGGACCATGCACTGAAAATAAATTTCTGTCTTTACTGTAGGGATGGAAGGGAGGCACTTTATTGCAGAATCAGTGAGGCATTCTACTGTGCAGAGTGCCTCCTTTTAAATAAGGAGATATGTTTGTGTCAAGAGGCCTGGAGCTTGGTGTTGTAGTATTTATACCGCCAGGAAACTTTAAAGTATGAACAATCAGCCACTGGCAGGTACCGCTGGGACCTGCAGGCATATGAGGCACTCTCCCTTTTCTTGAGCTTGACATTTAAGAGATTGGGAGTTTTAAAAGAGGTTAGTGTTAATCTGCACTTGGCCACAAAGATTGTAACTCTAATCTGCGCTATTGAGCTATAAACAGCTTGTTGTTAGCCATAATTGAATTTAAAATAGAACTTATGTTTTACAGGGAATGGCCTGACTGAAAATATGATATAAATTTTGGTGTCATAAACCCCTTGCTCTACAAATAATCTGACCAGTTTGAAGAGTGGGTACATTTTGAAGATAATAGGGGACAAATGAGAGTCGTGGGACACCCACCTAAGACAGAGTGATCTCAGACCTAGGAGTTCATCTAAACATGCTAAGATCTGTTCTCGAGAACATGAACCATCCTGCAATTTCTTCTGAGGCACTTGCTGCAGTACCTAACCACCCTACCGGAAACTGGTAGGGTACCTACTTCCTTGTAAACAATGGGAAGCTGGTCATCCTAGAAACCAAGCAGGGATGTTTCAGTCTTGAGGAGTGGTGTAAAAAACAAAATGTACTTGGAGCAGAATTTGGAGGGTGTCTGGGTAGTCCTAAAGCTGTGTCACTATTGTCATTCGTCACATTTCTGCCAATACCATTAGCATGATAATGTGTAAACAATTTAGAATTAGATGGAGATAATCAATCTTCCTTTGAAGGCGGACAACTACGCCCTTTTAAGCATAGTTAGGACCTCGTCACTTTTCTGGACCCAGAGACCAGGGAATCTTGGCATGGATGACCAAAATTTTGTGTTCCCCCCCCCATAGGTCTATCCTGTGGTCAAGAAAGTCTCTACCATAATTAGCATGCTCTTTGGGGGGAATCCTGCTGTTGATCACTGAATTTTGATGTATTGAAATCGCTCAGGCACTCTGAAGTATAAAAATAGTTCCAAATAGAGATTTGCAAAATTTCAAAATAATAAAAAGTATTTAACTCTGGTTCTATGGAAAGAGTGTGTGCCCTGGTTGGTCCAAGAAAACAATAGGGAAACTATGGAGAACGCATAATTTAGGGACCTGGGCTACCAGAGATGGATCGATCAGCCACTCAGAGTGAATGATGATATGCTAGGGTTTAGATGAACCAACTAGGAAAGTAAACACTCATATATGGAAATAAAACACAACTTGGGGCCCAATGTGCAAAGCCTTTTAGAGTATTCAAAATCAGTCCATTTGCGACTGCCAAAAACCTTGTGCTTGATAAGAAACCCAAAATGCTATTCGATAATACATCGGTATTTGGAAGGAGCATTTTTAAGGCATCCCTTCCTAATGTCAATTCAGAATGGTTTGCATGATTGTTTTGCAAACAAAATCCGGTCACAAAACAATATTTTACCGACAACTGAAAAGTATCGGTACCCCATTCTCAATCGGGCACCTTTCACTTTGATAATGTTGAACAAAATATTTTTTAAGGCAGCGGTTAATTACACTTTGCATATTTTTAAATGCATCCTGTTTTCCTTTAAAAACGACCCCACTCCACTCCAATCCAAACCACTCACCCCAGTCCAATCCACTCTTATCCACCACACTCCAGTCTTCCAATATGCCCCACTCGGTTCGCCCTACTCAAATCCAAAACAATCTGCCCCACTCCAATCCAATATAATCTGCCCCACTCCCATCTCAAGCAATCTCCTCCAATCCAATCTGCCCCACTCAAATCCAAAACAATCTACCCCACTCAATCCAAAAGAATCTGCCCCACTCCAATCAAAAACAATCTGCCTCACTCCAATCTGCCCACTTTAACCCGCCCCACTCCAATCCAAAACAATCTGCCCCACTCCAAACTTCCCCAACTCTAATCCACCCCACTCCAATCTAAAACAATCTGTCCCCTCCAATCTGCCCCATCCAATCCAAAACAATGGGCCCCACTCTAATCCATACCACTGCAATCAATCTGCCCCATTCCAATCCAAAACAATCTTCCCCACACCAATCTGTCCCACTCCAGTCTGCCGCACTCCAACCCAAAACAGTCTGGCACACTCTAATCCATCCCACTCCAATCTGCCACACTCCAATCCGCCCCCCTTCAATTAAGTCCAATCCACCCCCCCACTCCACTCTAATTCACCCCACTCCAAACCACCCTACTCTAATCCAATACAACTCACCCCAATCCTGTTCACCCCACCCCAAACCAATTTAATCCACCCCACTCCAACCCACCCCAGTCCAGTCCAACTCACCCCATTTCAATCCACCCCACTCCAATCAAATCCATCCCATCCAGTCCACTCAGTCCAATCCATCCCAGTCCACTCAATCCACCCCACTCTACCCCAATCCAATTCACCCTACTGTACTCCAAGTAATCCACCATACTACCTCAATCCACTTCAACCCAATCTACCGTATTCCTCCAACCCCACTCTACACCATGCCATTCCACTCTACAACACTGCACTCATGACACTGCACTCTAAGACACTGTGTGCCACAGAACCATTGAATTCTACTTAACTCTGACACTCTACTCCCCCTACACCACTCTATGACAACAAATCCAGTCTACAACACTACTACCCCCACTCCAATCTAGGACATTCCACGCCACTAACATTTAGCCATACTGAACAGCAACCACACTGGTGTACAACACGGTAAAAACACATTACCGAAGCCAATAGCTATTGTATAGGTGAGAGCTATTGGGTTTGCCAATGCTTGTTTTTTAATGCAGTTCGACCACTGTGGTGGTCTGTTGATCTCAGGAAACCACCTTTCCTTGTGATTGTTGCGATTCATAGTGGGTCAGAATTTACGACCTACCTCGTTATCATTCAGGAGGTAAGTTGAATTGCATCACACTATGACTCGCTATTTTACAAACCGACCTATTAGAACATGGGTCAATATCAACCACTATGCAACCAGTGCTTCCACATCTGGCCCTAGGGGTGAAAGTTAGAAACACACACAGAATGATAAAGACCCAGAAATGAGTTGCAATGATTGAGCCATGAAAGGCGCAGGCACACAGACGAGACCCAGAGATAGGAGATGAGACACACTGGCTGGGCAATGAGACACTCTCACGGAGGCTTGCCTGGCCAGCAGCTCATTTTAACGAGGCATAGTTTGATCTCTGCATCTGGAGCCGCCATTCATCTCACGCAGACTCGGGATGTAATGATGGAGAGAGGAGAATGTAGCAGCAGGCCTGAAAACAAGCTTCTCTATCGGATAGTCGCAGACACCACCAGCCGCTCTTCCCTTGTGAGATGAGAGGAAGCTGGAAAAGACTGCTCGGGCGTAGGGTTCACAGTACACCCCCTCCCCCCAGTGTTTCACTTCAAAGAACTTGCTTAATATCACCAGTTTCACACATTGGCCAGAACCATTCAAGCTTCCATTGTGAAAGTCTCCGGTGGAAAAGGATTTTGCAATGTACTAAAGCAGGATATGTGGATAAGTCACAGTCCTGGGTAAACTATAGTAGACGATTTATTTGTATATTTTTATTCCATGCTCATCCTTACAAGAATTAACTCAAACGATAAACAGTTTCTAGTTGCTTACAAGATATATTTATGCACTCTTTAGCAGTTTCATACAGAATGTTGTGATTTTATTCTCGGGTCCTTGTGCGGTAAGTGTGCTTTAGTGATTTCGAAACAATGTATATCCAGGTATATACTGAGATAAACAGTTGCAAAATGTAATTTATCATGACTTAGTAAAGTAGTAATTATGATTTTTGCAATAACTTTAGAAATATTTGCATTAATACTACTTGTCTACTATTCAGTCCTCATTCTGATGATCAAACTATTCCCTAGTGCTGATTTAAATGACATGTTTTGTGGGAGGCATGGCTTGACGCCAACAAAGATGGTGGCTGGCTTACGAAGCTCTGTGGCACTTTCTGAGGCACTCTCTCCTCCTCCCAGACAATGTGCTCCTGCATTTCCCGCACCATGGTCACTGTTTATCGGAACTTCTGTGTGGAACTGATGCTTCAAGTTTGCATGATAAGCAGTAAATACCGTGTTTTCTGCTTCATTACGGGCGGAGCGTTTTCCTGACTGGAATTGCGCCCACCATCTTGTTTTTTGCCTGCGTTTCAGCCCTTGCACTCTTTGCGCTCAATACATTACGGGCAGCTCCAATTACTTACATAATATGTACTGCGTTGGAAACTGTTTTTGAAGCCAGTACTTTATGTGCAGTATAATTTTGCTAAAAAAGGTACCAGTTCTCCTAATGTTTTTCTCCTCAAAAGTGCAGACCAACAGAAGCATAATGAAGGTGTTTGAGTTTATGAGGTAGTTGTGATAACAAGGCTATTCTTAACAAATTTATGACAATCTGGAATATGAATTTATGGATGTGATAAAACAGCTTTGTTACTTGCAGAATCCAACACGTTCTTAAACATATTACATCTCAAATTTTGCAGCGTCGACCACCATTCTTCTACCTCTCTATTGGACAATAACTTTCTTTCCATATCGCAAACGGCTCATAATTTGAAATGTTGCTACAATCTATATAATTTTTTGTTAACGTTTATATTACAGATCGTTTTCAACAGTCAATATCTACTTCATACTGTCTTGCTAATGATAATAACTTGTTATGTGCTAATACTTCCTCATTACACAAGACCCTACTTCCAGCCTACCATTTGTGTTTATGGGGAAAACAAGATCGTTCTGAGGAACTTCCGACAATACAATGCCGCCATCTAGACCCTCTGCTTTGCTAGACTCCAACCTATTTGCTATATTACAGGAAGTTATGGAGGACTCTCCACATAATGCTCCACCTTCCTCCTTAGGAGCAACAGCATCAAATGTCCCTCTTCAGAATACTAAACGTACATCTAGGCTGGTTGCTTCTTCGATGCTCTCTTCAAACAAGCGGGTTAACGAAGACCCTTCTTTGCCTGCTAAATCTCCTCCACCAAAATCTATGGAATTACGTTTGGAGGAAATTCGAGCTCTCAAACCATATCTGGAAGAAACGGACAGGCGCCTTCAAAAACTTGATGCCAAATGGATTTCTATTGACAATAAAGTAACTAAAATTCAACAATGGATGGAAACACTTAAAAAAACGTCCTCCTTTGCAGATGGAAATTTCTCTTCTTAGAAAGGAGGTTGGAGACCACAATAGGCGACACAATCAACATATTTATGACCTAGCAGAAGGGCTTTAAAGATCAAACCCCATCTCTTTTTTCCAATCCTTTCTTCCAAACGCTCTTGATCTACCTGAAACGCCAGCGCTGAACATTCAAAAAAGGCACACAGATTAGGCCATAATCCACGTGTTGCATCTTTTTCTCAAAAAACCAGGAGTAGTCATCTTGTACTTTTTAGATTATAATGATTTGTTGATCGTTTTGCTGGCAGTTAAAATAAAAGGGTGCATCTCATGGCAAGGAGCGCTATTATTCTTCTCTCAAAATTACGCTAAATCCATGGCGGACAAAAGGAAGACATTTCTAGATGTGCAATTGGCGCTGAGAAATCTTAATGCCAGATTTGGGTTATTTCATCCTTGTCTCTTCAAAGTGACCTATAAAAATAAGATTACAACATATGAAGAACCTGCTTTGTTAAAATAGTTTTTAGGCAACTGGAAGGAATAGGCAATGGAAGTCGCAAGACTGTCTACTACTTGAACTTTTTTTTATTAATGCTAAATAGAGTTGTCCTAGTCAAAGGAAAATATCGTCATTGCATGCTCTGAATAACATATCTTTTTCTTCTCTGTTTTTGTTAGATGCTGTTTTTTCATATTTGATCACCATCAATCTCAGTCTGTTTGGATGGTTTGTCCTCCCTCCTGACCTGCCCTGAAGTTCAAGTCAGTTGTGCCGTTTTCCCACTGTGGCTTAACCACCTCGATTCATGTTTGTGTTTTTTCTATGTCACTTTGCCTATTTTATGTATGGATTCTATCTATTTTCTTCTCTCTTTTTCTGACTTTCTTCCTCCATTAATTCTGTCATACCTTTCTACTTTCCCCTTATAATTCTACTATCTACTTACTATCTTTAAATCTTGTTTGAGAGCATTTCTTGGTACAACATTATATTTTTAAGCCATTACTATGTATATCATTGATATATTCTATCTTTTAATTTTGTTGAAGGACATTGCATGCTATATCCTGGAATGTTAAAGGTTCGGGTTCACCCCTTAAAAGGCAAAGGGTACTTGCCCATTTATCCAACCTTAAACCAGATACTGTGTTCTTACAAGAGACTCCTGTAGTTGCATCAGAAGTTCAAAAATGTAAACAGCAATGGGTAGGAAATGTCATTTTCTCTTCTGGCTCAGGCAAAATAATTGGAGTTATTATTATTTTGGAGGTGACTGCAACTTAGTTTTAGATCCCTACATAGATCTTACCTCCAAAGCAAAATTTGTTACCTCCACAATGTACCAACAATTTACTACACTTATTAACTAAAGATCTCTTGTTGATTCCTGGAGACTATGTAATCCGCGATTACAAGAGTATATGTTTTTCTCTCCTTCATTCCAATCCCAATCTTGAATAGATTATTTGTTTCCAAATCATTAGTACAACATGTTATCCATGCAGACATTGGCTCTATACTGATTTATGACCATGGTCCGGTAATTTTAGATTTGACAGGGTTCCCTATCAATTCTGGCATTAGACAATGGCATTTCAACACTTCCTCGTTAATAGACTTGACTTTTACTTCTACATTTGTTCTTTATTACTGAATTCTTTACCCTTAATGCAACCTCTGATTTTCCTTTTCATGTTGTGTGGGACAAATTTAAAGCATCAGCTAGAGATTTTATTATCTCTAACATGTCCAAGAAAAAAATGTAATTCTCAAAAAGCACTTGATTTCCTGAAACGCATTAAATTCTTGGAAACTCTTTACAATAATACTAAGTCCATGATTGATCTCAATAACTTAATTGTAGACTAATTTAAATCTAATACACTCTCTACAGCGTATGCTACCTCCTATCTTCTTAGAGGAAGTGCTTGCTGTTATGGTGGTCAGAACCAAGCTGGTAAATTACCTGCTACCTACCTAAAAATTAAAAAAGAACATACCAAAATTGAATCTATTCTAAAAGTAGACAAAGGTCTAATTTTTTTGTTTTTTAACATGACAGCACCCATACTTAACTCAGTGTCTATGCTGATGACATCCCCTTGTTTTTATCCAAACCTAAATCCTCTCTTCCTGCTTCCCTGGTGGAAATTGACTCTTGTCCTGCTGTCTGTGGTTATAGATTAAATCATGACAAATGTGAAATTCTTCCCCTCAATGTTTTATGCTTTAAACAAGACTTTTATCTAACTTTGCTAGGAGTCCTCATAAAATTAAATATTTAGGACTTTGGTTTTTCGCCCTCCATTAAACATACTATATTATTAAAACTTATTACTGTCTTATTCAACTCAATCACTAAGGGGCACCTTCTATATTTATCCTGGTGGGTAGACTCAATGCTTCCGCCCATTGTTCTTTATACCACCTTTGACATACCCTTTACTATTCCCGCTTACTTAAAAAAAAAGATTTATTCTATACTTTCCTCATTTTTATAGAATCATAAAAAACCTCATATGTCTCTGCTTAAACTTAAACACAGTCAATTTCATGGAGGTATACATTTCCCTGATGTCCAATGTTATCATACTGCGATTCTACTTAAGTAAATTTCCAAATGCTGTTCTTACTCTGCTTTTAACTTTTCTTCCCTTTGGAAAGATATTGAACTTTCCTTCTTATCTCCCTTTTCATTCAAAGAATTTCTCTCATTTACTCATAAAACACATACCTATTATCTCCTATTTATAAAACTACCTATAAAATTTGAAAACCAACACATTTGTAACATCTTTCAGAAAACAAACAATTTCTTTATTCTTCTATCTGGCAAAGCAATCTTGTAAAAATTAACAATAAATCTATTTTTGGAAGTCGTGGAGAGATAAAGGTGTACTTTGGGTTCATCACCTTAGATCAAATGATTCCTTCCTTACCTTCTCACAAGTACAATTACTATATAAACTTCCACAATCATATTGTAATAAATGTAATACCTTGATCCAAAGCATTGCTTCCTCCCTTGCCTCATTATCATCGCATACTCCAGTTCCAACACCATATAAACATATTCTTTAATTATTATCTGCTCACCCAAATGCCTCCACCATATATACAATTCTCACAAAAATTACAGAACATAGAGACAAGATGGAAATTGAATTGCAATGGGAACGAGATTTTAAGAATTCATGGCCCATTACACTCTGTGATAAACTTTGACTAAAAATTCGCAAAACATCACGGGGCATATTAGCAAGACAGGCGATAAAATTATCGCCGTTTTAAAACGGCGAAAATGGGCTTGCTAATATGCGTTATAGAATTCCAATAGAAGCCCAGGTTAAATGTGCAGGACATCTAAGCTGGGCTTCTATTGGAATTCTATAACGCATATTAGCAAGCCCATTATCGCCGTTTTAGCGGCAGTTTCCTGCCGCTAAAACGGCGATAATTTTATCGCCGGTCTTGCTAATATGCCCCCACATTCTGTTAGCACTACTCAAACTCTCTTATTCATATATAACAGACTCATGATCCCTCCAGATAGTTTACATAAATGTAACCCGGATGCTTTATCAAATTGTTGGTCACGTAATGCTACATCTGCTGATTTATACAATATTCTATTTTCATGTCCTTATAATAACCAATTTTGGTTGAGAATATGGTCTCATATTAATACTATTTTTCATACCAACATTCCATTTTCGCCTTCAGATATTTTTCTTGGAACTCTTCCAGCTCATTGGAAAGAGATTACGTGCGCAACTGCTATACTAGATTTATTGATTGCAGTGACCTTTCAACAAATTACTATAAATTCAAAGCAGTCTTCACAACTTTCTTTTCAAGCCTGGTGGTATAGTGTATGTTACAATCACTAATTAGATAGAGCATATATCTCCCCACCCTCACTTTTTGGTTAAAGAGATACTATGTGGTCACATGTTACTGTCTTTTTAGACACTTGCTCTCGCAACTCTAATCGTCATCATCCTCTGCTGGAAGAAGCCCCCAAACTCCATGAAATGTGCTATTTTTAAATTCTGTTTATATTTCTCTATATGACTTTTAATGATGATATGTTATTAATCACTTTATGCATATATATTTTTTATTTTGCTATACCGTTTTTGTTCTTTCAATAAGATAATATAGAAATGTTTTATGCTTTTCCCTCCCTCTTTCTTTTCTCTCTTTCCCCTTTAGATATGCTATAACTTATTCATATGCAACTTTTTGACTTCAATAAGCAAACTTGACTTCATTTTAGTTATCCTATTGTTGCTTACATAGTTGTAATTTTTAATGTAACTATGTACAATTTGTTACATTCTTCTTTAATAAACTTCTTTTCAAACTAAAAAATTTACCTGATTGCTTTGTTTGTTTGTTTCTTGTTCTCATTTGACTAATTATTACATTTGAACAGTTAGCTGATCTTTGAACAAATTTTGTCATGTGACCTCAGATAGTAAACTTCTGAAAACAGAGCAACTAACTGCTGATCTCGCAGAATTCAGAAAGCCACACCTAACTGCAGTTACTGGGCGGAATGCACTGACATCTACATTTTTATCAGTTCACCTCAAGGTGAAAAGAGACAAATATCAAGGACAAAAGAAGAAACACAAAAAAAGCAAAAGCAAAACTTGATGACTTCCCATAACGGCGCCTTCTTTTGAATAGTGGAAACAAAATGTATATTGTGACTATGCATTTATGTGCATCGGAAAGCGTACATCGTTCCTTTTTCAGAAATGTTCAGGATGCAATAAATATTGAAAGCAACTCCAAACGGTTATCGCTATTAAGGCTGATCATCCAAAAGAAAGTATACAAATAAATCATTAGAACATATTTACTTCAGGACCATGACCAATGTATGTTTCCTATTTCAGTATGTTAAAAAATATGTCCTCACCGGTAACCTACATTATGGAAAAAGGACTAAATAACAGGTACTGTAATAACAAAGTCAACTGAATGCACCCACTTCAGAAAGATGAGTGCCTGAGACAGCCCTATCAAATTTATAACCTGCAAATGACAAGGCATATACACTTTGCAGAGGTTACTCACCAGCTGAGCTATTTTAGCAGGTATTTACATAGAACCATGGATGGACAGAGACATAACCAGCTGATGGCCTTTAAGACATCCTATTAAATAAACTATGGCTCAAATTTTGAGTGTGTCAGAGTAGTAGGTTCTATTTAGCGCACATGATACTATCTGACACCCTGGGATTCTCAAGTGCAATAAATAGCACCTATTCAGAGTTTTTGGGGAATAAAAGGCAGATTTGGGTGCTTACCACACCACAATCTGTATGTTACGATAAATACCGTACTGTCTTCCCCTGTTATATTCAGACAGAAGTTTTAGGTATTTAACAAATGCAAAAATTACCTAGCACGATGGACACAACTCAAAATTCCAACCCCTGAACAAACAAGGGCTTGTAGAAGGATCTGAAAACAATCACTAACTCATAATCAGGGCACATGTGAGTAGTGTAACACGGCATAGAGGATGGTTTTTTGACACATTCCTTGATGGTCAGACAGACATTGTGAGTGCTGAAAGACCTTCCTGACTGGTAAAGGCAAAGACAGACAGGTCGACTGACTGACTGAATGAATTTTGCACATCACTCTTTCTTCTTGTGAATAAATGATGGTTACAGTTGTGCACATTGCATATCATCTGTTCAACCCCCTCTTTCTAACAATCTCAATCTCACACTGTGTGTCTCTATCCTCCCTTTCGCTCTGCACCCATCAGCATCAGACCTGAAATATGTTGTATTCCTCGCGGGTGATAGTGCGCTTTACAAATCCCCATAACATAACATTTTCTTTATGCATAGTGTCTGTAAATAAACACATAAATAAGTAAGTTACTTTGCACCTGACCTTGATCTTCAATATTTCCCATGTTTGCCTCTAGCGGTTCGCCTCCCCTCAGCTCCATCTGTGCTTTTGCTGCCTCTGGATGTGTTTCTATATCCAGTACTCTCATTATTTCATTTTCTCAGGTTATTTGTTTTCTCTGCCTTTTCAACGTAGCTCCCATTGCTTCTAGCCTCTTCCATTTTTTCTCTGACCTCATATATTCTCCCTTTCTTTTTAACGTGTCTCATATACTATATATCTTGTATGTCATAAATGAGTGAAGAGACATGAAATTACTTAATGAAAAGAAGACACAAACACTGTTGATCCTTTTTCAAAAAGTGTTTACCCAAAATTCCTTTTCATATAGGTACATTACCTTTTGAATAAAAGCCATAACTGACTAGCCCTTCTGGGGGTGGAATCTGCCCTCTTCTAGTAGATGACCTTGTAGATTCAAGCGCAACCCATAAGTTATAGTATAGAGAGACCAAGGTCCACATGTGTAAAGCATTTTTGCAGTCTGAAATGGCGGATCGGGCCATTTCTGACTGCAAAAATACTTTTACATATGTACAAAACACAAAGTGCGATTTGGTAAAATGTTAACAAATTGCAATTTGTGTTTGTGATTCGGTATTTGGAAGGGGCAAGATTAGAGCGTCCTTTCCAAATACCGAATTCGATTGGCATGTATGAATGCTTTGCACCTGAATTACGGTTGCAAAACATTCATATTTTACCTACTCCTTGAAGGAGGTTGTAAGGTAACCAATTTGCACTTTGAGAATGGAAAACAAACAGTTTTTTAAGAACAGGCAGTTGTCCCACGGACCACTGCCTACTCTTAAAAAATGAAACTGCAAAGTTTGATTTTTTCTTTTTAGATGCCTTCTGTTTTTACTGTTAAGGGAAACAGGCTGCATTTAAAAAACACAGATTGTTTTATTAAAAGCAATCACAAGCATGGTGGCCTGCTGGCCTCAGCAGACCACCATCCCTGTGATGGCTGCAATTCCAAATGGGTCGCAAATTGTGACCTACCTCATTTTTATGCATGAGGTAGGTGTATTTGCGCCTCCGAAGGAATCGCTAATGAAACTCAAAAGGGTTTCAGACATTAGAAATGCCGATTTCCAAGTTATAGTTAGGACCTAGTTTCCATAGGAAAAGCATTTTTTGGCTTACCTATAACTTTGGCGCTATGTGATGATTCTTCATGAACGTTTCCAAAACAAGTTGCTGCTGGGTCTTATTGTGCATGAAAAGTTTTGAGGTGATCCATCAAGTGGGGGCGGAGAAAAAGGGTGGGGGCAAAAAAAAATGAGTTCCCCATGTTAATTCCCATAGGGATTTTGAATACGACTACAGCATGAACCGCTTGATGGAATTACACCAAATTTGGAAGAAAGGTAGCTATTGGTCCAGAAAGAGGCCTTTTTGTAATTTGGTGAAAATCTGTTTAGTAGTTTTTGAGATATTAAAGGGAAAACAAAATATTATATCTAGAGGTTCAAAGCCTTCACAAATACTTCGCGAGGCATCGCAAATATGAGTGCCAACAGGAATGCTAACGGAACACAGTCCCTGAGAGCTGAAAATAAACATTGAGAGTGATAGAAGGGGTCAGGGAAGAGGTACCTTGACCCCATTGGTGGAATATAGGGGTGTTTGTGGGACCCCTTATGCTTAGAACACATTGAACATTTTTTTTTCCCACATGCAATATTTACGTCTTCATCGTGACACTCAAAGTGGCCCCCTGTGTAACTTCGCAACATATTTGCATGTATCGCTGGAAAAAACCATTCAGATATTCACTCAGACAGAAATGTACTCACTCACACATCCACTCAGAGACTGATACACCCACTCACAGACCCAGTCAGACACTCATCCATCTACTCATAGACCCACTCAGGCACTCATGCACCCACTCACAGACCTACTCAGACAAGCATGCACCCACTCACTCACTGACTCAGAGACTCACACACCCACTCACAGACGCACTTAAGCACTTATGCACCCATGCACAGACCCACTCAGGCAGTTATGCTCCCTCTCACAGACCCACTCAGACTAAAACAGGACCACTCAGAGACTCACACACCCAGTCAGAGACCCATCCGGACACTCATGTACCCACTCCCAGACCCACTCAGACACTCACGCACCCACTCAAAGACCCATTCATACAGTCAAAGACCCACTCACAGACCCACTCAGACACTCACACACCCACTCACAGACTCTCTCAGACACTCATGCACCCTCTCACATTTCCACTCAGAGATTGACTCATGACATATTCGCAAATATCGCCAAAGAACTACATTCAGATACTCACTGTAGCGTAAGTAAGCAAAATTCCTACAATTATTACTATTTCCGTATTGCAAAATGCATCCTCATATCCAAAATGGAGTAGAGGATGCATTTTACACTAAGAATATAGCGGTAAATGCAACAGAACATGAGGGGGGTGCGAGAGAACCTGGCTGCAAGATGGCTGCCACTTGGTGAGGCTCTGCCAGCCAGCGTGATTTATCCGATAATTATGCTGCCTTAATAGAGGCATCAGGGCTTGCCCAGGGGTGCATGCACATTAATTTCATTGCTGCATTGGAGGAGCCCAGATTATGTGAGGGAAGTGAGTGGAGGTCTGCCTCACGGAGCAGAGCTGATCATGGCCTACGTTGGGACAAAATTGCGGGCGGAGCTCATCTACACAGCTATTGGTGCCGGAGTAAAGAAAAGTTCCAGAGAGAAAAACAACCACCTGCAGGGTGTTGTGCTCCAGCATAGGAGGGGAGTGGTGCACAGAGACAACCGGGACAAGGCCGGGTGAGTGTGTGTGTATGCCGGTGGGCCGCCCAGCGTCTTAGGAGCCGGCGTGGAAGGAGCCACATCCGCTTGGCCTGCTGTTCTGCAGCATGATGGGCTCATTTGGAAGCAGCCAAGAGCTGAGATGGCAAGCGGGTGAAGGACTGCCCTAAGTTGATCACCACCGGGGTTGCTGAGATCGGAATGCCCTAACAATTGTGAGACATTCCGGTGAGCAGAGACCCAGTCTTTGTTAAGTGTGTAATTACAGGCGGGCCGCCTGATCTCGTGAGGCCTGGCGGGATAATTGAAGGTTGCTTGGCCGGCCGAGCAGAGACAGTGTAGCTGAGCCTGGCGTGCTGTGGTGGGCAGGAGTATGCCTTAGTTGGCCCCCATGGCATTGGCCGAGCAGAAAAAGTACCTGCTGGATGGAGACATGAGGACTGCCTTCTTGTATTGGTGAAGGAGTGCTGTGAGAGCAGGTGAGAGACTGATGGCATAGGTATTGTCTGGGCCCCAGGCCCCAATGACTGACACATAGTTTGGTTGGGGGGCCCCCCTGCCCTTTGGTCTTGCTAAACGAGGAATAGGGAGTGCTTCGTGAACCCTATCATTGAGAAAATGCAGCTTGGTGGAGCGCTCTGGCTTGCTCATGCCCCCTGGTTTTAGGCACCCGTGGTTAGGAGGGGTACGGACCAACAACTGATGATGCTCCCTCGCGCAAATTGCAGTTGTGAAGCGAGAACTTCCCGGCTGTGATTGCCAGCCTGCACGTTAGGTGGGTCACTGCATCGTACACGGTGGGTGAGGTCTGCTTGTGCCAAGCTAGGAGGGAGGCGGGACCCTGGAGGTGAGGCGGGATCCTGGAGTTGGGGGTGAATGGCTAAAGAGATCATTATTGTGCATGCATACCTCCTGACCCTGGAATTTGTTGGTCTACACCTGGTGCAGGATAGGGAAAACTGATGCAAGCCAGAGCTTTGAGCACAGCAGGCAGATGCGCACAACAGATTTGCCTCCTGATGACCAACAGATGTGTCAGGGGGATGGAGAGGGCTCATTCAAGGAGCCAGACATTCATACTATGTTCCTGGACCTCAAACAGTGTCTGACTGCTATTGATAATAAAATGGATATAATGATTGATTGTTTGACCACCTAAAGGAGAAAGTCGATAAACACAGTGAGTGAATAGACCACCTTGATCGTTGTACTTCGAACACTCAGCAGCTGGGCAGAAGCTGCTCTGGATGGAAAAGATCCTAGAGGCCATATGCAACAAGAACTACTGATACTAAAATAGATGGACACTCCACGGCTGGGGAGACGCTGTACCAGATGTAAAAGGTCCTAGAGGTCATCCGCAACAAGAACTATTGATACTAAAACAGATATGCTGACTGATAGAATTGACAGCCTAAAGGAAAAAGTCGATAAACATGATGAGCAAGTAGACCACCTCGAGCATTGTATATCGGTCATGGAGGATGGGTACTCCGCGGCTGGGAAGTAGCTGCTCTGGATGGAAAAGGTTCTAGAGGTCATCCTCAACAAGAAACAAAAATCTGGAGGCACACTCTACGATGAATAATTTGCATATATGGGGTTTAACAGAATCGACGGCTATGATTCTCATGGAGGACTATGTCGAGACAATGCTTCAAACGCTGTTTGGAGATGCACTTTCTGCCATGCTTATTGTTGAAAGGGCCTAAAGATTTTTTAGTCAACGACCTCCTCCAGGTGCGCCGGTCCACACAATAATAGCCCGGCTGTTGGTTCATTGACTGGTAAGAGATCAGCAGCCACTTCACTATTAAGGAAATTAAATATCCATCTTCCCAGATTTTAAGGTTGCTATACAGGCTGCTAGAAAAGAGTTTCTTCCAATCAAATGCTCGCTACAAAAAACAGATGCCAATTGTGCTTGGATTTATCCAGCCACACTATGAAAATACCATTCCGGAAAGACTTACGACTTCATAGATCTGAATGCGGCAGCAAAATTTGTTCAAAATATTCCAGTGACTGAAATGGGGTTGCTGTCAGCAGCCTGGGATGCCAAGTTGGAGCATCTAAGTGAAAATGACTGAGGCGGCATGCCGCTCACACATGTTGCTTGTGGATGCGCTGCTTGGCAGTTGGCAGTGGCACCCCTTCTGTGGATTCCTCTCAGTGCCATGAACCATGGAACTATAATTGAACTGCAGAGATGGCGGCAGTGACTCTAGCCATCCTGATTTTGCTCAGCCACCCACCCATGTTCTGACTGGGAGAGTGTAGGACTTCTAGTTCACCCCTACGGGATTATTCACGGTGGTTGCAAATTGAGGGAAATGTAAGGGGTGGGTTGGTGGTATTTGGCCTGATTGGGGTGCCAAAACGGGAGGCGGGTGGAATGTTGAGGTATTGTTGATCCTGGAAGCATCTTGTTCACAAAATGTTCAGCTGTTCTTCCTCCCAATTGCCACTCGGCGTAAAGATGACGGTTGTCTTGCATCACGATTCACGCATATGTGACAGGCGGTCTCACACCCGCATAAAGATCTGAATACTGTTGATTAAAAGAGTGACTCGGAATATATGGACTTTCAATGATAGGCACAAGGTGCAACATGTTCTTGCATATTTGCAGTGATGCAAAGCAGACATCTGTGTGGTGCAGGTGCTGCGCCTTACGAAGGGCACTCAGGAGCCTGTGTGTGGGGTGGATAGACGAGCAACATGTTGCGTACTATTCTAACTATGCGTGAGAGGTGGCTATGTTAATTTGCAAGGGTTTGCAATGGCGCACACATCGAGTTCTCAAAAGGGTCAATTATCTGGTACACTGCAGGGCCACCCATTCAGGCTCCTGTCCATTATGGTCCAAATGTAGATGACACTTATCTTTTTGCGGAGATCTTGAGGCTAGCGGGCCTGCTTTGGCCTGGGGAGCTTCTGTGAGGAAGGGACTTCAACGTGGTCTTGGCCCCCAGAGATGGAAGGTCTAGCGACTCCCAGTGTCCGCTCAAATGCAGCTCTGTAACTCCATCTTATAATGGCTGACAATTACCTCACTGATCTCTGGTGCTCCCGACATGGGTACAGCATAGAAGGCATGAGAATGGCAGCATCAGACCTACATGGCCACGGATTGACTATTGGTTGAAAATGCATGAAATAGATACATGGACTTCTAACATCACACTCCTACCAGACACAGACGGTTCATGCTCCTGTCCTTCAGATCACAGTAAGTGCACCTTTTTGTGGCGCCTCCCAGCTGGGGTGCTGTGAGACCAAGTGTTTCACAGTGAGGTCAGATTGGCTATTGTGGAATACCTTGAGTACAATGAGTGATCAGTGTCATCTTGGTCTACCCTATGGGAGGCCTTCAAATTATGATTTGGGGGTATATATAGCGAAGCTGGCTGGTGTGCTGCGAGTGTTACTCGGAGTGCTTGCACACCTAGAAGAGAAGATCCGCACCCTGGAGCTCCAGTATTTTGGGAAGTGTAGTGCATCCACATTGGCAGCTATCCAGGGCAAACTCACTGAATATGAGGAAGAAGTGCATAGAGAAACCCAATATCTGGGGAAAGAGCCCCACACTTGGGGATATGGGAGAGCAATAGGTTGGGTAAGACATTAGTCAACCTGATGCACAAACCCTTGCCAAGTGATTAAAAAGTTGAACTGCAGGATGACCAACTCCATGCGCATGTTGATGTTAAGGCCATTCAAAAGGAAACCGCCCACTTGGCTAGGTACAGCTGCTCTTGCTTGAAAAGGACCATTAGCGTTTCCTAGATGAGCCCTTTATGATGGAGTAGGTTATTCAGGTCATCAATATGATGTCAGGAGACAAGGCCCCTGGCCTGGATGGGTTCAGTGCCGCCTTCTATAAAGAGTATGCCCAGATCCTGGCCCTACATCTCTTCACCATGTATGAGAAGTCCTTAGGTGCTGGAATCCTTCCCCACATGGGAGGCACCGATTGTGACTATGTTATAACTGGATAAGGATCCCCAGTGCTGTGAGTCATACAGACCTTAATCCATGATTACCATGGACAATAAACTCCTTTCGAAACTGATAGCCTCGCGACTACTCCTGATTTTGATGCTCATAGCACGACCTCACCAATCGGGCTTTGTAATTGGGAGATCAATTCAATGGCCCACAATCTGAGTACCTTTTTGCCCTTGTGCACACTATTGACCCTGACCTTAAAGCGGCTGCAGTTTTTTGGGACGCCACCAAGGCATTTGATTCGCTTGAATGGCCTTACCTCTTCACTCTACTATTGCACCTTGGAGTAAGCCCCAAGTTCATACGATTAATTGGCCTCCTAAATGCCCAGCCAGTTGCATGCTTACAGATCGATGGAGCGATCACTCCCCTCTTCCCAATATCGGGCGGTACCCGACAAGGGTGCCCCTTATCACCATACTATTTGCCATAGTCATGGAGCGATTAGCTTCTCCGTTATGACAAAACCACTCCAATCAAAGCCTGGCATTTACACCTGGTAGGGTTCTAGTATCCATGTATGCAGATTATGTTACTTTGTATGTGAGGGATCCGCTGGATAATTTGGACCCACTGATCAGAGAACCCACCAGATTTGGGGGCCTAACGGGTATTACTATCAATTGGGCCTAATCGATTCTATTCCCATTGATGGCTGTGACTAGAAATTCATCTTGGAGTTCCCACTGCAGTGGGCAAGAGAGCCCGTGCGTTACTTGGGGATCTGGCTTAGCCGGGATCAAGGCGAACTGTGGAAAGCTCACTATGAATGACCATGATGACCTGGCTGAGACAGCGGGTGGTGAGTTGGCTGAAGCTCTACAGAATGGAAGGTTGTCCATTGCTAAGATTGTTGTTCTCCCTAAATTACTTTCCTTGTTCATTAACCTCCCACTGCCGGTGTATTTTCAGTGGCAGCTCTGGTCACACCTGGGGACCCTCGCTAGACATCCACGGATCGCATGGGAGATAATGACACTGAAATGGATCTGTATTATTTCAATTCCCAGGCATTATTGGCTTTACCCTACACAGTTTCAGGCACACGCAGCACCTGAGAAGGACCATGCTGCACCATGCCCCCTAAAGATGGCACTGTACTTGGCCCTCAAGTGCCTGAGGATCGACACTGTAGCATGGAATGAGCTACGGCAGTGAGCTCGGCTGAGCTGCCTATTTGCCCCCTCAATAGCGCTCACTGAATACCCCTCCTTTCCTATTACACTTGATGCCTGCACTCGCAATCAACTGTGTCAACTGCAGCTGACATCTACAGGTGCTGTGTATCCGGACTACACCTTTATCGTACCGCAAATGGTTATGCAGGGTCCTGAAGTTACACTACCAGACACCTTTTCATACTATCAGCTATGAGCCGCCATCCGGATGATTCATGAATCTTTACCTGAGGCCCCACCCCCTCCATTTCAGGTACTTGAGGCCACTCTTACACGCCCCTCCCTGTGCAAGCTGGTCACGAATCTTTATGATGGAATGTAGGAAACTGCACCAGTGCGGGTTCCTAGTATCAGGCATGCGTGGGCCGCAGACCTTGGGATCCCCCTCACTGACGACCAGTGGAAGTATTGTTGCACTCAATTCCAGGTACTTTCCCCCACTATAGGCTGTGCTCAGTGCACTTCAAGTGCCTGCATAGGCTATACTGCACCCCAGAAAATGCACTGTGCCATGTGATGACTTCTGACACCTAGCATGGGACTGCTTGCAAAGCGCCAAGTGGCAATGCATTGGGGTCAGCACACGATGCAGAGGAGGGCTTGGCCAGGGCCAGACAGGGCACCAAGCGTTTCCCCGGTGGGCCACCAGGGTGGGGGCCGGTTTTCGGCCCATGGGGGTCATTTTTGCTACCGGGGTCGGCAATACCGCCCCCCTGTATCAAAATCGGCCGAAACCGGCCCTAGCAAACAGATCAGCGGCACCCTCCCCCTCCCCTCCCAGGGGTTCCAGCCGAGCAGTTTGCCAGGGCTGGTTTCTGTTCCCAGTCCGGCCCTGGGGCTGGGTGAATTCAGGACACAGCTTACTGTCAGGAACAACTGACTGACTACTGGGAGTTGATGCCTGGGAGATCCCGTCCCAAAGACATATGGTGCCCCTTGGAAATATTTCAGAGGGAACAGAATGGGGAGGAGGCAGTTGATGCTGCTATGGACCTGGTAATGAATGATCACCCGGCAGCCTCTATTGCTGCCAGTCAGCTTCGTTAGGCAGCAAAGTGGGATCGGGGTGAGATATGATCGGTGACATGCCTCTAAGCACACTACATGTGAATTTTTGTGGTGAGCGGAACCTGTTTCCCCTTGCTGAGTTGCTCTTACCTCCTCCCCACCACCCCTCACCGCCCCCTTAGTTGTGCAAGAGTGAAGTACTGTTGACTGAGCTGTAATTTGTCGTAAATATTGCATTGGACATTGACTGTGTACTGGACTGCGCACCGATTTCTTTTGTTTTCTCAAAAAACTTCAATAAAAAGATTTTTTTTTAAATGCAACAGAACACAAACAGCAGCAGCCAAGAGCCGATATAGATATATATTAATGCACTCCAAATCAACTCGCCTTTGATAACGCTCACCGAGTGGGTGCCTTTGTTTGTGGGAGTAGATTCCCACATATTACTATCCAACTTCCTTAAGCAGACTCCAAGAAAGGCACTGCAGAGTTTAAAAAAAATGTTTGTTTATTAAATTCACTGGTGGTACGAAAAACAAATGTACAAAGGCATTTTGGCTAGCATGCATTCATCACTTTGTTTGATGATAATTCCTCACACCTTATTGTGTATTCTGACGTCATTCACAGTGATAAAAACCAAGGAAATACTTCACAGGGGTGAGAGTGTCATGACAATCTGCCATTTTGGAGTAGTCAAAACCTTTGTTGACTCACACATACAAATAAAACAATGCAATATTTAATTAAACAGTCATTCATCTCACAGTTCATTGTTGATAGCTCATGTCATTAATTCATTTAAACAATTTTGGTTCCAATACGAAGGCTGTGATTTCTTGTGTGAGTTATCTAGTCAAACCTTTTGTTGACCTACACTTTCAAATGACCCGATGCTAGTAATCAATGAGCCAATCAATTAATCTCCCAGTTCATTATCACTAATTGTCATTATAGTCATAAATTCATTTTGTTAGTTTTGGTACCGGAATCATATGTTCTCAAAAGTCATTTTCAATGATACATTGTCAGTTTCTGATAACTGTGGCTTTGTGTGTGAGTTATCACTGCTTCTAGTAATCTCTCCCTCAATGGGCTTGTTAGCAGAATATTGATTCAAATATGGGATCGACCAGTTACTTAGAATTACGGTTATTATACTAAATCAGTGTCCTTTCTATTGCCTTCGTGTGCATACACAGACACTTATGTCCATGTTAAATCCCTCATTACTCTTTAATGTTAAAAGTACACATTATTCATTCTGCACCTATTAACGTCCCAAAAGTGCAGCTAATTCTTCTTCACTATTCAGTACCTGAGGGTTTGGTGCTGTTTGATATAACAGGACTCTAGTCTTCCAAGGGCCAGTACCCTATCGCCACCTCGTTCATTGGGGGACAGGCTGTCGAAATAGAATAAAGTTGAAAGGTTACTGGGAGTTAATAAAGATGTTATCCGAAAGCTTCAGAGAGTGCAAAATTCAGCGGCCAGATTGCTTTGTCGGATTCCGAGAACTGCTTCTCCTTCTGCTTCTTTGAGAGATCTTCATTGCCTGAGAATTGAGAATCGGATCAAGTTTAAAGCTCTGAACTATATGTTCAGAATTAAACATGGCACAGCTCCAATGTATGTGCAAAATTTGGTCCATCTTTACATACCTTCTCGCACTCTTCGATCTACCACTCAGGTTAAATTTCAGGTGCCTAGGATTCGACTTGCCCGCTTGGGCGGCCGTTCTTTTTCATATTTGGGCCCTGTTCTGTGGAACTCTCTTCCGCTGTCTCTTTGTACTCAGACAAATGTCCATTATTTCGCAAATCGCTAAAAACCTGGCTTTTTAACTATTAAGTTCATATCTAATATTCTGCTGTTGCCTCTGTTGGGCGCCGGGAAACCCTTAGTGGGTAGCTGTTGCGCCAAGATATAAATTTAAATAACATAACATAACATAACATTACTCTGATGCTATGCCTGAAAGTGCATAACAACGGGATATGATAAATCCACATTAGTAATGCATATATGTGCTTTAAGATTCTTTTTGGGTAGGGTGCTTTCATATTCCCTATATATTTTTATTACAGTGAAACTTCAGACAGTAGACCCATTAGTCTGAGGTGTAGTTATATGAGTTTGGTTATTTCAACCGGCTCCTTCTTTCCTGGTATTCAGAATTTCATGGTTTTACTACTGTTTTTATACACCTTGCATCTCATGTAAGGATGAAAGCCTATGGCTCTTTGATTGCAGCCCATGTTGCAGGATGTTCTAAAGTGACTGTGTACCAAATGATCTTTAATGGAAGTACCTCTTCTGTAAGTGATCTGAAAATGGATGGTTAAAGTATGCCCTACAGTTTCACCTGATTTCAAGATATGTCAACTTCATTATAAAATCTTGTACACCTGGACTGTATCAGTTGAATAGGGAATAGGAAGTGATGAATCTAACTCCTGGTTCACCTGCGTCAGATACATTGGCGACATTTTCGTTATTTGCAAAAGGTACCCTGCAGCAGCCAACAGCCACTTGTGTTGCCTAAGATTTCATAAGGACCCGACTCAATCTTTCGGTTGGGGGTGTAACAAATTGAAAAGAGTGCCAAAGGCAGAGCATCAGGCTGCTTGAGTCCTGTTTCACTGCAAATCTTATATATTTTGTATTTCTGGGCACCAATAAACTTCTTTACTTTCTAGGAAAACGCTGGATGATATGCAAATTTAAAGTTCAACTCTAAAGTATTACACAAATCTTAGACTATGCTTTACTTTACTCCTCAATAATGATGATGATGAAAATTTTGGACTATAGAGGACATGAAATTAGATCCTTAGTTACTCGAATCTAGAGTGGGATTCTAAGCCTGGGGATTTTGTCTGGAATTAGTCTTTTAGCTACATGATCACATTTGCTCAGGTAGATTGCTAAGCCTTAATCTTTCTTGAAAACATGCACACTAGGACTAGTACAGAAACATAAGAATAACATTGGGATATTTGGATAAAATCAACCTGCACATGGACAAAAGGACCACATGAGGGCTGATGGGCAGCAAGGACAGAAAGAGTCGTTTTGACATAACAACTAGGTGAGTAGGGCAGGTGTTTCAATACTACTGGGCAATAGGCAGGAGAAAGGTACACATTTCTGGGTACTTGTAGGAAAATTGCCCTTTCTGCAGGGTCACTCTGAAATGTTTGCTATTTTGCTGAACCCTATTTTTGCTGACTGTAGAAATATGTGACTCTACCCATGCAATCAGTGAAAAAGTGCCTGTGCTCCCCCTTTCACCATGGTGCAATTGACAAATCGTTAATGGGCATATTTAACTTTCCTAAAAGTATCTAGAATATGGTACAGGTGTACCCAGGGCCTATAAACTAAATGTCTCCAGTGTGCTGTAGCACTCATTGTGCCACCCACAGCGGATACAATGCAAACATGACTGCAGACCTACCATTTTGTAGCCTTGCTGTGCAGTTTTAAAACTGCGAATTGACCTGGAAAAAAGAACCCCCTTTGACAAGACATAACCTTCCTTTAAATTATTAATTAGTAACCCCAAAATGGGTCTTATTGCCCATAAGGCAGGGTGCATGGTATTTCAAAGTATAAAATGTTTCACAGCAGCAAGTCTGCCTGTTCCAGATGAAAGCATTGGGATGCAATATTAAATGTAATAATGTTATCACAGGCTGAGAAACAGCTATAAATTTCATTCTTGGACATTTAGAATTTTGTATTAAAAGCCCATTCACTGGTGAAGTTGAAGTTTTAATGAATGTTTTGGAAAAGGTACTTTTAAAAAGTCACCATTTCCCTGCCTAAAGCCCTGGAGGCCCATTTGAATGAGCTCCTACTGTCATCCTCCAGCTGAAAATCCCCTATATGAAGTGTAAAAACTACTACCATAGCGAGCCTTGAGTATGGGGAGGTGTGTCTGTTGCTCTGGCATGCTGACCATTTTGGCTGTTCCTAGGAACTTGATTAACTTCAAAGTGCCTAATCTGTCATAGGCCAATGTTAGCTGACACCCAGGCAGAAACTTCTTTGTTCAACCAGCCAGGCAGGCACCAATCTGAATGGGAGAGGAGCTGCTCACAGAACTGGTTTAGTGGCAGAGGATGGGTTGCTCATTTGCCAAGCCAGATCTCAGGGGTGGCAACAGGCTCTCTGTGCCACGGAGCTCCTGCACAGGGGATGAAAGATTCTGTCATCTTGGGTTTAGGTAGAGAAGAGCACTGTGGAATTATTTGCAGTAGGTCATATAGGACTTGCTGAAAAAGTGACTAGGGTCGTCCCTGTGCACTTTTACCCCATTGGTTAGGGAGTGGCCAGAGATTTGCCCACTCACAGTCTAGTGCCAGGCATACATGTTGCATCCCCAGTACCCTCCTCATAATGCTCTATGGTCCTGTGGAAGAACAGAAGAGGACTGGGCCTGCTGTATGTGACCTGAGAACAACCTAGAAGACTAGACCTGTTCTCCCTCTTATTCCCAGGGCAAAGAAGTGGACTCCAAGGCCCAGGTTTACACAAGTGTCACACAATGCAGCACAGCAGCCAAAAATGCTGTGCTGCATTGTGTGACAGGGAGAGAGCAGGAGGGCTCCATTTCAACAGAAAAATGGCACTCTCCTCCCCTATCCCGAGCGCCGGCACAGAATTCTGCTGCTTTGTGCCATGCACACATCTTTGCGCCATAGTGCAAGGGTGTTTTCTTGGTCTAGCATAGGGCTTGTACTGGAAGGAATCCTTTCCAGTGAAAAAACCATGCCTAGACAACTTTTTAAACTTTTCCTACTTTGCGTGTGTGCTGTGCGGTGCAGCACACATGCAAAGTCAGAAAAGGAAACATTTCTCCTTTTAATGCCTGCTTCCAAGTGAAGTTACATTTTGTCTTAAAACCCTGTCTACTATTGTTAGTAGATAGGGTTTTGTGTCAAAAACCATGGCTGGTAGCACGAAAACGCCATGTACCACTCATGGAACACCCCCTTGACACAGTAACACTAAGCAGCGCTTCTCGTTGGTTTGCATTACTTTTCTAACAAACTAATGCAAATACCAATTTTTGTTGGATCTGCATTAATAAGTAGTGCAAACCCTACACAAAGCCTTTCTAAATCTGGCCCCAATTATCATAAGGGTGACCTCCTGTTCAAGCTATCAGGACGCAACAAGCTACAAGAGGCTTCTTTCTGCAACTGCCCTCTTGACCATTTCCAACTGGAAATGCCCTGGATCCTGCTACTGGCATCTGCTGGAGTGCGTCTTATTCCCCAAGTGCTGACTCCAAGGTCCTGCCCCCTTGGTTGATGTCAAAGTGTATTCCTCTTAACTTTTCTTGAAACCTGGGACTTAGAAACTTTTTGGCCCCAAAGAACTCCTGAAGACCAGGACCAACCTGCCAAGCCTATCTAACAAAGGAGCGTAGTCGCTGGACATAAAGATTCAGGTTGCTCACACTCAGAGCTTTTCTACAGCAGGAAATCTGATCCCGGTGGACCTCACAGAGAATATACCCGTTTTTATGGAGTCCTCTTCAACTACAGCCTGTAGCCTTGCCCCTCTGTAAGAATCCGAACTCCAAAAAAGTGACTAAGTACGAAGGCAGAAATCATCACCAGGCAAAGGTAGGAAAAGTATTCAGCCAAAGACAGACATTCCTTGATCACAAAATCCACATTTCTCCAGCTTGAAACTTTTACCCCAAAAGTCAATGGCTTCACCAGGACCTCGTCAATCAAAAACTGATGTTGTGAAGCCCTTTTCGGCCACTGCTGCCACCTTGCCCAGGTGAGTATTTTTTTACGTCTATGGCATGGGCTAAGAGCCTGATTTAAAGTTTAGCAGATGGGTTACTCTGTCACAAACGTGACAGATATACTGTCCGCCATATTGCAAGTGCCATTAGATATAATGCACTTGAAATACGGCAGACGGGATATCCATCACATTTGTGATGGAGTTACCCATCCGCCAAACTCTAAATCAGGCTCTAAGTGCAAAGGTAAAACTTCTGAATGAGTCAAATCTGGTTTCTGTATCCGACATGTGCTCCATTGCAATTGGACTTAACATGTGCTTAGGTACCGGCCAAGTGCAATCAGATGCCCGCAGTTGTTCCTTATGGCCTGATAACGATGGCGCACGGACTTCTGCCCGTCTGCTATCGTCCCAGGGATGGGGACCACCTGCCTATAAGGTGGCCGTGCCACATATGGCAGTACAATTTCAGCCACAACCACGGCGGCCGCAAGTGCCATGTTTTCCATTGCGGCGGGTGATGGAAAAAATGCAAGTTGTGCATTTCCCTGCAATACATGGCAGGCATCAGGCGGTTCAAGTGCAAAACCGAACTGCCCCTGCTCAGGGGGGCCCACAATGGGCCCCCAAAGTGCATCCCTGCCAGCCTTTCTGGCTGGAGGGGAGGCACATCCTAATCCCAACGGCGGTGCCTTGTAGGCACGCCACCATTTTTGGGATGGGAAGACCTCCACCGCACCGGCGGGCTCAAGGAGCCCGTCGGGTGCATGGTGGTTGCATTATAGTATAGCGGTTGGGAAATGGCCTCACAATGGTGGTGGACCTGCCACCGACAAACTGTCGTCGTAATTACCCCCTATATGCTTTTTGGTGCTATTTTTAAAATTCATGACTCTGGTTTCTTTTTTGTTTTGGTGTTATTTAATTGATTAAAATTTACTCTAATTTTGTAAATTGGTTTGTAATTTTTTTTCTGTTGTGTTTTACCTCATTACTGTTTTGGTAGTGCTGAAATACTTTACGAATTGCCTCTAAGTTAAGCCTCTCTGCTGTGTGCTATAGCTGCAAGAGGGTTGGGCTCAGGGTAATGTAGTGAGTTTAAGGGTTTACCCTGACAAGGGTTGTGGTTATTACTTGAGGTGGGTACTCAGCCCCCTAACAAATACCTCAATTTCTTACTGTACTTATTGTATGAATCATGCATTCTCTGCTGACACAACCAATTCCATGGTATAACTGAACTAAAATTAGGAGCAACATTCTAGAGCCAATTACTCCTTACGTATTTTTCCATTCTCAGTCGGGGTCCCTTTAGAAATCGTTTTTTAACCAAGTTCAGGGCACACTCCTTTAGCTCAGCTGGAGCCTTTGACGTGGACCTGAGGGGCTCAGTGATCTGAGATACATACACAGTAAATAGAGCAAAGCGAATCTATGTCATAAAACAGTTCACTCCTGAAAAGAGCATAATCAGCAAAAAGAAATTCTTTTTAATAACTCTTGATTGCCATATATTCATTGATAGTCGCATCAACATTGTCAATCACCTTGGAATCAGTCACCACATCTTTCCTCTATTCGGATGGCTATTTGTAGCACTTTGCTGTTTGATCTTTTGGTAAAGTAACTAGTGTGATATATTGGTTTGTGATGACTAGGTCGAGAGTGGTAGTGGACGCATGGTGATACATCACTAGTGGCCATGTAAAGGAAAAGACCTAAAGAACGTAGGCGTCTGTGCAAGGGGAGTGCCTGCCAAGGCGTGGCAGTGCTGTGGAGTAGTCCATGGAACTCTCTTGACGTCATGGACTACTTTACAGTACTTCCATTAGAACCTTTTTGGCCTATCAAAGCCGACCAATGTCACTACTACTACCTTGACTGAAACAACGCTTGTAAAGACTGAAAGAGTGTGATGTTAACGGTGTTAGATATTCCCAGACATGTTCAAGAAAGACATACACAGTGAAAGAAGGATTAAAAAATACTCCTACTTCACAACAGAATTCATTTGAGGACAGAGCTGCCCAAAAAATGAAGCTATGGTGGCAGGATGTTTTAGAAAGGCATGTTATGTGTCCACTTTAAGTGTGAATTTGATAGGAAGTAGTTTTAGAGAGAACATACTTTTGTGCACAAGGTTGATGTGTGCCCCGTGTTTATTCATGGAAAGGCTTAGATCCCCAAAGGAAATGATGAGGTCCAATCTTTTTGGGGGTGCAGTTCAGTTGTAGTGCCCCCTGAGAGGTGTGGAGCTTAACTAAAGGGATTGTGCCTCTTTTTCAGAGGGGCTGAGGCATGGGGGCATCTCATAAAACATTGGAGGAGGCTTTAAACAGGATACACTGTTAAAACACTGAGCTGCAGACCAGCTGGATAACAGGAAAAGGGATTTCAAGAATAACATCAAGACGTATTTCGCGGTTGTGAATGTGTGTTAACACCTTCTAAAACATACGGCATTACTTGCATAATTTCAACAAGCACTGTCAAAGCCAACCGGTCTGGCGTTGACCACCAGCATTTCGGCTTTTCAATGTTTGCCATGTTTTTTTTTATAGCAAAACTCTATTGCGGAAGATGCTGCAGGGCTCTCGTCAGTCTAAAAAATTAACAGTGGCTACAAGAAAAATATTTGTGTGCTCATGATGCACACTTTGCTGCATTATTCCCAGTCAGTGAAGGAAACTACTGTGTGTGCAATTGTGCTCCTTTTTAATACAGCAGAATGCCGTCACTCTCAATGAAGCCCCTATGAGTGAGTATATTTTACATATAATTTTAGTAAAATGCAAAGGTCTCTAATACCGTGAGACCTAAAAAAGGAAACGCCTACGCTAGTAAAGAGTGGGAATCTGTACTACAGGTGCACTAAGGCCCTTGTGAAGTCGGCCACAAACACCAAGGGGCACATGCATCAAACTCCTCATTTGCTATTACCAAATAGCGATTTTTGAGGAATCGCTATTTGGTAATTGCAAATATCTATGCAGTATGAATCGCCATAAAATTTCCGATTCCTTAACATGAGCTAATAGCGATTCGGAAATTGCGAATCGTAATTAGCTAATGTGACTCTATTCATTCCTATGGGACAACAGGCCCAAAGGAATGAAGGGTAATGCATTCGCAAATTTTGATTACCAAATTGGTAATCGCAAATTGCGAATGCAAATCCAAGGGTGCCCGGGGACCTAAGGCCCTCCTGATGCAACCCCCAAAAAAGGTAAGTGTGCACATGTGAAGCACACAGGCATGTGTGCGCTACATGGCACTTTGAAAAATGCATTTTTGTGCATTTTTCAAAGCATGGACAAATTACCATCAACTTGAAGTTGGTGGTAATTAGCGTTTCCTAAATGTACAGTTCGCATTTAGGAAAAGCTACATGCATCGGCAAATAGGGATTCGCAAATTTTGATTCCCTAAATGCATCTGCAGTTTAGGTAATCGCAAAAAAGTGTGATTACCTAATTGCGAATGATAAAAGGTACATGCATCTGAAAAGGCCTTTTTCCATCTGCAAATCTGATCTGATCTTGCGAATCGGGTCCTTTGCGAACGGAAAATGGCTTGATGCATGTGCCCCAAGTCCAAAAAAATCCCCTTTTGTGCATAGGAATTAACAATGACTCTTAACCCACCCAAACAGCAATTGCACTTCTTTGTGTATCGTATTTGCGTAGTGTCTGGTTTTGCGATTGAGGTCTTCAGTGAGTGATAAGTTCAACTGTGAACCGCAAGTCTGTGCAATGCACCTTTGTTGCCTACCTCCGGGTTGTATGTGAAACCTTCCGACGAAGACAGCTACGATTGCAGGTTCGAATGACAGCTTGACTACCTAATGAGCTCTTTTATATAATTATTCCTGCCTGGAATATTTAGTGGATAAATGCTCTTTGTTGTAGCATTTTAATCTAATTTGTTATTAATGTCTCTGCTTTTCCGCGTGACTGAATATTATAATGAGCTCACTTACTTCTTCACCGGAGCCCCTATTTTAGTCCTTAATAAGCTGACAGTAACTATCTCTGCTTCATCGCGCGTGCACCGCCTCCTGCATTTGAATTAGTCCTTTGACCTTAGTCGATAGGATAGCATAGACAGTGGTGTGTTAACCATAGGATTTATACTGAATTGTGGCCCCTAAAGGGTGGGGGCCCCTTCGCTGCATGGACTTCAGGGATCTGCTTTATGCCCCTGCATGGTGCAGTCCAATGGCTGCAGCAGAGTGTTCTGACCTATCCAGAGATACTTTGGGGCAGATTTACAAGGAACTGACGCATCGGCATAGATGAGTCAGTTTCCTTGCATCAGTGCCAAATGTCCTTGCGCCACCATGGATGCACTATATTTACAATACAGTGCTCCTTGGCGCAAGGATTAACAGATGCGTCAGAAATACTGGCACATCTGTTGGCACAAAAGCAACGCATTGCTGGAGTTTCTCATGAAAGTGACACAACTCCAGCAATGTGCCACAACAGATCGGTGAGTCCCATACAAAAAGCCATGCATCATTCCTTACGCTTGGTCTGAGCAGGCGTAGGGGTTTTGACGCAGTGAAGGCGTAGAGTGACGCAGTGAAATGTTGTAAATTTCACTGCGTCGGTTCTACATGGCTTTTTGCATGGAAACGCCTATCCTGCATACATTATACCTGGCGCAGGTATAATGTGATGCAGGGCTTTACAACGTGATGCATCTCCCTAGATGCGTCACGTTGTAAATTGGCTGCATTGTTTGTGCCGCAGTTGCATCAAAAATAGTGACGCAATGGCGGCGCAAGGGGCTTGTAAATCTGCCCCTGTGCTTCTTACACAGCAGCACTTGCTCTCAGAGGGTCAGATGGTGAATGAGAATAATGTGCCAGGTGTGGCAGATCACTGATTGCAGGATGTCTATCAGCGTTCCAACTAGCCCCATAATTTGCTCCCTGTTGGAACCCCAGGTGAGGCTTAGATCTGCGTCCTGCTCCCAAATTCCTATGTTTTTTAGTTGCTAATGACAAGTGAATAACTACACTTATATGGCGAGTAAAATCCTGCATGGGTAAAAGATTACCATGTGTTGTATATTTACCTTTTTCTCGTAACACTACATTCAACAGGAGGTACAATCAGAGCTTAAATTCTTTTTTTTTAAGTCCTGGGGCCCAAAGTTATCCTTAAGAGCCTACGGTCAGTGCTGCCTAGTGCTAGCTGCTTCAAAATTGCAAGGCTTCCTACTCTAGATTCTAGTTCATGACTGTCTTCCCCACCCTACACTTCCTGTGTCTTGATCTCACTTCTGTCGGTTCATTTACTGTTTTTAGGTCTGGCTTTACAGTACAGCACAAAGTGAACAATTCACTCAAAGGAGCATTAGCCGCTCACCTCATGTTATTAGCTGTTTCGTGTATTTTTCTTCCAAGAAGTTGTTCCATTGGAATGTATGAGGGACTAGGGGCTAGATGAGCTACTGCATTTTATTGTCATAAACCTTGCAATTTGGTGAAATGCAGGATTTGCGATAAGCAAATGTGGTTTTTGAATGTATCAACGTGTTACCAAATCGCTAAATGAATTTAGACAATCATAAGGAATCTCCATATGCAAGGGGATTGTTTCTTAACCGGTGGGTCTTCAAAACCTACTCAGGTGGTCAGCGACTCCTTAAAAAAATTAAATGACATTAGCAATTAATAACATACATATAAATAAAGAAGCAACATTGAAAATTGAAAAATGTAAACAATCTGTAGATATGAAGTAAGTTGGAGGCTAAAAATTAGGTTAGTATCCACAGATTGATATATCATGCACTATGAGTGGCTTCAATTGAATTTGGACAAGTTCCAACCTTTCCCCCAAAAAAACAACAGCTTTTTCTTTTGTGAATTCAGTCAAATGAATGATCATTTGTATATTTGTTTAATAAATGCTTGTTTCTGTATTTTTTATGTATTGTTTTGTGGTTCAAATCATCAAAACTTCTTAGGCCGGCTTCCAGTAATGAGTCAGTGGGGGTCCCTGGATTCCCATATTGATTCAGTGATGGTCCCCGGGTTCCAGTAAAGATTAATTGGGGGTCCACAAAAGTCAAATGATTGAGAACCACTGATTTAGGGTATCACTACCATATTGCAATTCCTTAAAGCATTTATTAATGTTTTGTGACAGAAAAGTGGTTGCGAAATGTTAATATTTTACCGACACCCCAAAGGAGGTGGTAATCGTTCGCAAACAGGAAGGGGTTCCATGGGGACCTCTTCCCATTTGTGAACGGTCCCAAAAACAATTTTAAGAGAACGCAGTGGTTCACAGGACCAGTACCTACTCTTAAAAACTAAGTACATATTTATGAGTCCCTTTCACTGCCATAATGACACTTTTTGTGATGCTCCGGCAGCGCAGACTACAAAATTATATTTATGAGGTCACACAGAGCCACTTTGCATGGCTTTGAATGGCCTCATAGATATGACGTAAGGACAAGGCAGCACAAATCACTGTGTTGGCTTACTGTGCGCTAGGGAGACGTTCCATTGATAGTTGCAGTGGGTGTTCCAATGCAACACCCATGGACTTTGAAGCTTCCCCAGATTTACAAAACCAAGTAAACCTGGGGATGTACCAAAATCTTACACCTCCCCAGGTGCAATGAGGAAAAATAACTTAATTTCTCCTCGTTTTTTTTTCTTTTCACATGTGCTGCATGTAAAGATGAACAAGCATTGGCATAGCCAATAGGTCTCGCCTTTGGGATCTTATAAGTGTATAGCCAGAGCTATTGGCTTTGCCAATGTTTTTAAGCTATGTTGTAGAGCATTATGGCTGCTGGGCACCATGCTAAATAGATATAATAAAAAAGTGTTATAAGGATTTTTGCTACCTTAAATAAAACCAAGAAGACATTATGTACAACTGAACAACCCTATTAAAACAAGGTAAAATTAGCTTCTCATGTGCGCAATAGCAAGGCAGGGCGGCTGAGAGGAGAATGAGGGAACCAACCCTGGGTATGTAGTATATTTGCTATGCTTGTAGGAAATAAGGCAATTACCAGGTCTGATTTGCTTTCAGGGATATCCATTAAACCTTTTTGTTGTGCCACTATCGCATTGATCTATGTTAAAGCTAAACAACAAACAGGACTTTTTCAAATGTAATTGCACACTGGAAAATATGATGTACACAAAGGCATCAAAACAATGTAAACTGGCTCACTAAATTAATGATGCATGGAGATCTATTTTAATACATGCCACCTCCCTTACGCATAAACGATGCAAGAGCATCCTAAAAGAACATAAAATGAGAGTCACAATACACTGAGAACTATATGTTGCGACAGCATGACTTTTCGGTTTCCTACAACATGTCAACAGGCAAAAAGAACACACGTGCTTCGCAAAATGAGGAACTTGTGTGTTCCCACCACAATTTGATTCTTCTTTCAGTCAGACTGAAAGGAGTTGGAATGCAGACTGAATGAATAGCCATCAGCAGACTCGCTATACCACTGAACCTCTGCTTTGATTCTGCCACAGCCTAATTTGTGGTGTGGAGGGGTGTAGCGGGTTAATGCCTGTGCATCACCACCAAACTATTGGAAGGTCGAAAGGTTTTGTAGACAAACTACTCGGGAGTCAGTTCTGGAGGCTCCAGCATTCCTGTGCATGAATCATGTAGTAAGGGAAACAAGATTAGCGTCACCCAGTAGTTGACATAATGTCCATTATAATTCTCACGCGGCAAACAGGATATAATACGGGCTTACTTACCCGTGTGCGGCAGGAGTGTTAGAAACAACGTGGCTAACAGACTGAAGAGTAATCAGTCGGCAAGATGTTCGCGTTCAGACGCTGGTGATATTCAACCAAAAGGTTAGCCTATAGCGAAATGCCATGTCATAATGAGGCGTGGCTGGAGACGTCCCAGGAAGTCTACTCCGTAGTTTAAAACTTTATCAAATTTAAATCCAGCGCATGAACAATTACTCGTCTTTAAGGTTATTCGTCAATGCAACCAGATGAGTTCTTCTAAAATACGCTATTTAAAGTGCCATCATCTAGGAGGAAAAAGAGCAAGTACCATCATCTGAGAGGAAAATGAGCCCTTCAGCGTGTATTACAAAACAAATGATGGCACTTCTAACAGAATATGTGTGCGAGTCACCAGAGTGATTACAATCTGGGGGAAAGGTCAGATACGTAAAGGGGAAACGTAACCCATTTTAACAAAATTAACTTAAGTTTGAAAGTAAAATATAAACAAGCATTGGCCGCGCGCACATTAAAGCAGAGTGACGCGATCTGTGGTGGGGGAGGGAATTGAAGCGCAGAGAGAGAGGCAAGCAAGGCTTAATGAGCCTTGACAGAAACCCACATGGCGGCTGCATGCGTGCACGCTCGCGGGAACACAAGTGCTAGGCCACCAAAAGCCTGTGGCAGTACTTTGAAAACCCACACACTAAATTTCTCGCAGAGTAGCGCATGCGCTGGCTCAGCAAGACCTAAAAATACGGATCCAACTTGAATCTGTAACAAAAAAGGGAGAAAAAGCGGCTGTGTCAAATGGAAGGTGTAAGCAAGCGTTAAAAGCTTTTATTTAAAAAAATATTTAATCATGCAGCTCAGCATTGGGATGCTGTGCAACATGGCTTAAACCACTGGAAAAACCAACAGATCCCAAAGGCAAAACAGGTTACCTTTGCCAGTGCTTGATTAAAGAGTGCTCCCTTGAGTTCTAGTCAGCAACAGAGAAAACCATGTAAATAAAATAAAAGAAGTCAAACATGCATGCCTTCGTTGTGTATAGAAAGCAAAAACTATTACCCTAAACACCTACAAAACCTCTTTGAAGAGTCTATTTATAACGCTGAGTAGCAGTGTTGAAGTCTAGAGAATCCATGAAAGGCACATGCAATAGGGTTTGTCTACTGTTCACACTACCTAACTTGTCCCTGGGAATAAAAATAACTTTCTTTTCTTTCCCCTTTTTATGTCATTCGTGTCCATTAAATTCACCTATCACTGCTATTTGCACCCTCCATCTCGTGGAAACCTAACCATAATAAAAAGGCAAAGTTGCTTTTTTAATTTCCACGAATTAATATTTTAAAATAATGTATTCATTAAAGTGTGAAAAGGGATCCAGTCGTTGTGATTTCTACAGCGTTTGCATTGTAATACTTGCTACCAAGGGCAGTTTGATTATGCTGATCTAGTAGCATACCAGAAACCAGAAATACGAAAAAGGTGCTTTCACCTTTGCGAATGCGAGAGAGGCCTCACAAGCCCAACCCTATGGTCTGAAAACAGCTCACTAACGTCATCAAATAGTACTTTCATGAGAAAAACCCATGGTATCCCGATTTTATTTGAGTGCGCCTCAGACTTGAACTATACATCCCGTTGGGCTCTTCGCGCATGCCTTGTCGCAACCCTCAAGAACTGATCTTTTGACAGCATGGAATTGCGCTATTACAAGACTTTTACTCCAGTGTCACAATGGTACCTACCGGAACGCAAAATCAGCTGGCGCAAATAGCCTCTTAGGCAGTTTGACATTTTGGACATTCTTGAAGAGACTTGATTGAACATATCTTAAATGCTCACCTGTACTTAGCACTGGCCTATCTATTGTTTTTTACTGATTTACTTCTGCTTTATGTCACTGTAAGCCTGGGCGTAGTTCGCAAAGTAGCACTACGCGTAGCTACGCAAAGTGCACTTCGCACTACGTGAGCTACGCGTAGCACTTCGCAAACTGCGTAGTACCCTGTTCTCACTGTGCACAATGCCGTTTTCAATGATTGCACAGTGCGGACAAGCATCCGGCACTGTGCAATCATTGAAAACGGCATCTTGCACAGTGCGAGCTGTAGTTTTCTGCCGCTCTAGTAGATTTTTACTCGAGCGGCAGCTTTCTCAACGCGGACTGGTAGTTTCTCATCGCGAGCGGTCGCGAGCATACGCGACCACTCGCAATGAGAAACCTGACCTCCCTGCGTTGAGAATCTCGCCGGGAGGTTTATTTTCCACGCTCGCGATCGCCAACTTGATGTTGCTGATCGCGAACGAGGAAAAAGTCTCACTGGAATGTCATTTTGCTTGCTCGCGGTCGCCAACTTGACGTTGAGGACCGCGAGCAAGCAAAAAATCCGCTGCACTACGCTACGCGTGTTTGCACTGTGCTACGTGCAATTCGCGTAGTGCGAAGTAGCGCAAACTTCGCAAACTACGCGAGCGTAGCGTATTGCTTTGCCCAGGCTTATTTATTTGGAGTGTATTTATCATGCATTCGATTAACTGCACTACAGTTAATAAAGTCAAAATTTCATGTAAATAGATGCATTTAATTTTAGGGCGTGGACTGCCTGTGCACACGTAGTTCTTTATTGCGGACAGCATGCTGGACCACAGAGTGGACGCTCACAAATGCTTATTCAGCACCGTATATATGCACAAGAATGTGGGTGACGCCTTCCTGGCCATTGGTCCTAAACGCACTTTACAGCTTTTGCTGATGCCATTGACATGGTCACATACAACATATGAGAAAGACTACTCTGCTGCCTAGAGCGCACTTCAAGATGTGCATTCAACACCCCTGCTGTTTAAGGTACAAAGTTGCAAGAACTGACTTTGGCATAGGAGGACAGCAATACTGTGCAGCATTACTTCATGCCAGAGAAAAACAATGCCCTCAACCCCGTAAAAACCAAAGAGGGAGATTATATGACGTGCCTAAGACAACGCAGCGAAATCGTAGAGAGGAACTGGAATACCTTTTCCAGTATACCTGACATTACTGAAGTGAGATGAACTTGACCTCAAATTAAGACAGAGACTAGAGCCCGAGGTAATGGCAAATATTGTGCTTTACTTACATCGCCTATACACAAGCACGCCTCCGCCACTGTAAAGCCTCAAGACTCTCCACCAGTAAACATTGCACCGTAAGTAGTACCTGATGTATGTATGCAAATCGTGGATCTTCAAGGCGTCTTGACTCCTCACCAAACAACTATTACACGCACTATCATAACATTCCGGAAGCAGTTACCTTTTCCTGTTTCCCCAGCAAGGACACAGATGCGTTTCGAATGAAAAGGGAAGAGTAAGAACATGCCTCACCCTGACCTCTCAGTTTTACCGTACTTTTGAAAATGATGGCTTCCATTGTATATTCAGTGAAACACCTTAAATCATACGTAACTACCATAATCAAAGTTGCACCAATATACTGTCAAACGCCTTACTGCCGAACTTCACTACTTGAGTACATCGATTCCTAAAGCAATAATTAAGTACATAGAAGTGACACAAAAGTGCACCATTCAAGACCGCTATTCGCAAAGCTCCCCAATACTTTAATTTCCACCGCGACGGAGCAGTGTTCGCTCATACAACATTGTGTTTGCCCATACAGTGGACTCTTCACACACAATTTCCAATGATTCACTTCACAACATCAACCCTTGAAAAACAATTTATAAAGGGGGAGGCAGTGTGGATGCAAAGATGTTTTGGAAAATTACTCATAACTCACTTGAAGGGGACTGGAATCAAAATCACTTTACCATTTCGAAGCATTTCACTTTAAGGAAGTAAAATCAATAAATCCATGGCCCATACTCCTAGGCTACACTTCACACAAATGGTTCCACTGCCCCAAAATATAAAATCTAAAGTGTGGTATTTTCGCAAGGAGAACAAAGTAATATTAAACTTCAGATTACAGCGGGACTACCACGCTGTTAGCAGCTGCACTCAATGACTAAGACGTTGAATACCAACAAAACTGCCTTTTTTGTCACAGAATCCAAAAATGCTCTCATGAGATGGTGTGAGCCCATATCATGTATTCTAACTTTGCAAGAGCACAAGATTCACCATTTATGCAAAAGTAAATCCAAAATGTATGTGCTATCTGTTTGGAAGGCAAAGGTCCCATATGAATCGGGTGTGTGTCTTTTTGGAATTTAGTATTCACATAACTTGGGCTACCTCTAATTTCCTCCATGTTCATATGTCTACTCCAAATCAACCTCCAGAGACATCTCCTTCAAAAGACTGGAGCAGGCCGGTGGAAGTGGAAGAATAGTAGTAGCCTCATGGGTTTGCTTTTAGGCACCTCAAGAAGCAACTCCATGATGCCTACGTACACTTTATGTTGCAGCCTTAGCGGTGGCTGGAGTTACAACAACCACCAACTAAATCGGCCAATATGGAGGGTTTATTCATTTAAGACACGACCTGGTCCAAGGATGCGCCTAAGGACGAAAGCATTAGGCCAGAGAGGTCCCTGACACTTACAATGGGTCCAGACGGTAGTGTGGGCAGTGGGTGTCATAAGCAGCAAGTTTGCCCCTCCATCTAACCACTCTAGGGCTATGCACCAAAACCCTCTTCCCAACTCCCACAAAAACAGCAAAATATTTTCAACAACTGCTTTTCCCTAATGGTGGAAGAAACACTGCATCAATTCAAAAGAAATCAAGTCACAATCTAGGTTATCTCATCAAGAGAAATTCAATTGAAAGCTTTGGTTTCCATAGCAGGGAAGCAAGGACCGACTTTTTAAGCACCAGGAAATTACTACACAGCCAAAGAGCATCTCCTGCCAACAAAACTGAGATGCCCACATGGAGCGATCAAGAGCGGCATTGCACTCCAAAGCAAGCAATATTTAAACAGAAGCACAAGCCAAACATCTTTCAAGGTGTCACTTAAGTATTGACATTATGGCGCTTCTAGTGCAAAAGGCATTGTAAAACGTCAAGAGAGGTCAGACTGACCACAGTTGTTCTTTCTCCTCTTGCCCAATGAAAGAATAGTGCCCATAGCAATGCATCTGCAGTGAACCTCACTGAGGTGGCCCTTGGTGATTGTAAACCACCCTTTCCTGGGCCACCGTTCACCTACTGGCAAGTAGAAGTAACAATATAAGAGAAGACTGACAGGAAACAGTGCCGATATTATTCTCCTGCCACTGAAAAGCAAATAATGAGGGCCCCCACAAGGCATCTCTGAATCTCGTTGCACTGCACCCCGATAAAGGAAAGGCACAGCGCTTTGTTTTATGTAAATAAATGTATTAACATGTAGGAATGCAATGTCATTAAAGTTCATGAAAAGATACATGCCCTCTCGCTTGTGAATTTTGAGTAAAATAATTTCGTTCCCATGCCATCACTGTCGGCTCCTGGAGCACAGATTTTGTGAAAAAGAAACTGCCACTGCAAATACGGGTGACTCCGGTAGCGACATCATCGTTTTAGGAAACAAGAAAAAAACATTAAAGAAGGAAAGACAGAGAGAGGCAAAGAAAGACGAAAAGAGCGTGGGAGACAAAAAGTTGGTAAGGACAGAGTGGGATGGGGAACGAGAGATGGTGAGATAAGAAAAGAAGCAATAGTGGAAGGAAAACATGGAGGAAGGAAGGAAAGGAAATGGGAGGAATGAAGAGCAGAAGAAAGAAAGGACGTTTGGAAAAAATAAATAGATAATGCAAGAAAGGATGGGCGAAAGGATATAATGAACAAAGGAAGGAGGAAACGAAGGAATGAGGGAATGGAAAAAGGAGGAAGCTAAAAGTAAAGACATGAGTTAGTGTGGAAGGGGTATAAAGTAAGACAAGAAACGCGAGTGGTCGAAAAGTGAAAGTAGGCTGCGAGCGCAAAAGTGAAAGTGATCGCCGCTGTACACATTGCAAAGCTGCCGGCTGCGCGCATGCACGCTCGCGTGAACGCAAGCGCTAGGCCAGCCAGCAGCACTTTGAAAACTCATCTACAAAAGTCTCTCCGAGCAATGCATGCGCACTGACTCAGCGAGACCTAAAAAGCCTTCCAGGATTGTTTTTGTGCAGGACGGTACCCCTTCCTGCACAAAAATAATCCTGCCGACAATACAGGCACCCTTGAACCATGGTGTTGTGTACAATGTCACAGGCAAGACCTAAAAATAAATTCTGATCCTCAAAAATGAGTATTAGTGGTCACCAGTAGCAACCACCTGCCCAAATTAGGCTCTGGGGGGCAGATTTACAAGAAAGTGACGCATCTATAGAGATGCGTCACTTTCTTAGCGCCACCCTAAAAAATGCTTGCGCCACCATGGATGCGCCGTATTTACAATACCGCGCACCATGGCGGAAGGATTCACAGATGTGTCAGAAATCCTGCCGCATCTGTTGGGGCAAAAGTCACGCATTGCTGGAGTTGTGTCGCAAGCACGACACAACTACAGCAATGCATTTTGTGCCCTATTCCCACTACACTGTGTCACTCCTTACGCCTGCTTCAAGCAGGCGTAAGGTTTTGACGCAGTGGCGTCCTAATAGTGACACAGTGAAATCTTGCAGATTTCACTGCGTCACTTTTACAAAGCTTTCCTGCGTAGGAAGGCCCCCATACATACATTATACCTGACACAGGTATAATGTGACGCAGGGCTTTACAATGTGACGCATCTCCATAGAGGCGTCACGTTGTAAATAGGGTGCATTGTTTGCGCCGCCGTTGAGTCAAAAAAAGTGACGCAATGGCGGTGCAAAGAGGCGCAAGGGGCTTGTAAATCTGCCCCTTGGTGTATTGGTAACGTTAACAGAAGCTGTAGTCAAGGCACCACTGGTGTAGAGTAACACATTTCCAGGACCCATTGTGCCTAAAATACAGGTCAAGTGTGAGAGACATATCCACATATTAAAATCTTTCATTTGCATGTCTTTCTGATGGCATCCTACGAGTGAGAGATTTTTTGGTAAAAGCTTAGACTACTTTTTAAACTTTTGAGTCAGAATTGTTTCTTAACTTATTTTAAAATCAAATATGGAAAGAGATAAAATGTACATCGGGTTTCCGGTTAATTCGTGAGTATGTGTATTGGGCTTCTCTGAATCCAAATAATGCTGTCTTTTGGAGAATATCAAAATTGGACCTTTTTATTATAACAGAAGGAAGTTAATTATTTCTTAGTAAGGCAAGATGAAAGAAAGCCTTTTCTGTGCAGCACTTAAAGAATGAAACATTTAGGGCCATCCAAAGGGGTGAGGGAGTCCCAGCTCTTTGACTGCAGGTGCCATGTCCTCTTCCCAATCATTACTTAAGAGGTGAATTTCACCTGCTGAGACAACCAATACATACAGCAGGCATGCTAAAATCCAGCCCCACCGCTTTCCAATAGCCGTAATAAGGTCTGGACTTTAAGCATCCTCCTGGAATTTCCTGCCTCTCAGTGAGTTGGATATGAGGAAATGGGAAGCTTTGGAATAGTGTTGCTAAGTTCTTGCTAGGCCTGGACTTAGATTTTCGGTCTCAGAGAGCCCTTAGAACTTCCCTTGCTGGGTGTGGGTAGTCACGGTGAATATAGCATGATCTTTGCATTTCTGTATCTTGGTTTACGGTCAGTGCAGACAGAAGGTGGTAAAAAGGCAGGGAGTACTGGGCTTAGTTGTGTTTTTTGCTTGTTTCTTTATATGTTAAAGACCGTCAATGTCCACATAAGCTATCTTCTGGTAACTCCCTTTCTGGGCTTGAAGGCTATGTTAGGTCAATGTATTTTAAAAGTTCCACTTATTTTTTTGGCTGTTCAGGTGTGGCTGTGAGAAAGATTAACAGCAGAGCCACTCCTGTTCTCTGTGTGTGCTCAGCAAAATGCTGAAGTATGTGGTTCATCTTCAAGCATGTGTGATTGCATTGTGCCCCACCGCACATGCATGAGCTTTCATTTGGGGCGTCGCTGTTCCATGGGAGCCTATGCCTCTCTTTAAACACCAGCAGGCATTCCTCCAGTGGATAGGAAGTTGAGACTTCTCCAAAAGGTCAAAGAGAAAAGTAAATAGGATAATATATTCAGACAGATATACCTTCGTATGTCAGATCAAATATGGGATTGAGGGATCCTGAAGAACCAGGAACTTCTTTGGCAGCTCTGTTGCCCCACTTCCAAAAGACTCCTCAATGGGATTTACCCATTCATGAACATGTGTTGGATGTGGAACATAGAGTGGAAAGATTCCAAAAAGATCTTTATACTATGATTCGTGGCAAAACTGTATTCGGAAAAAATGGATTAAGTGTTCCCTCATTGGCCGAATAATCATGTTTGAAGGATTCAACAGATTTACCCATATTTAGATGATTGGATCTTGCATGCCCCGATGATCCAAGAGACATTGAATTCTGTCTGAAAAAGCATGGGTTCTTACTTAACTGAGAGAAGTGGCGGCTTGTTCCTGCTCAATGCCAAAAATGTACATGAGCCTGATTTAGAAAAGACATCGATAAGTGTTCCTCCCTCAAGACAGTGCATTGAGGCTCAGGAAACTGGTGTCATAGCCGAACAAAAATAAGAAGGCAACAGCAAGGTTTTGTTTATGATGGGAGGGCCCTATGGCTCCCTTCATCTGCACAGTTCCATGAGCACACATTCACATGTACCCCCAATTCATCAAGCACAAAGTATTTGAAGCTCAGTCACCCAGGGCTTTCAATGGATGATTTCAGTGACAGAGGAGAGCCCCATAGTTGAATTGGTGAGTGAGTTCACATTCATTTGAGAAGGAAATATTCTTCTGGCAGTGACTCTTTAAGTCATTACTACAGATGCCAGCACAATAGGATGGGGAGCATGGGTGGGCAAACAGCCAACTCAAGCTCAGTGGCAGTCATGTCAGAAATCTTGTAATTAGAAGGAATTGATGGCTGTCTTCAGAGATCTACCCTTTTTCCTTCCATAGATAAAGGATCATCATGTATTTATGTGGTCTGGCAAAGGGGTGGAAGCTATTTATATAAACCACCGAGGGAAACATGATCTCACTGAGAATGCTGACACCATATATAGGTTTATGGGCAAATTGTTACTTATTGTCTTTGAGAGTGTTGTGAAAGTGGAGGAAAATACTAAGGTAGATTCATTGCGCATACATTTTCCACAACATCTGTCTCTAAGCTCAACTGCCACGTCCCTAAATTGATGGGTGAAAGGAGTATTTGGAGTGGATTACATCTAACTGGAATGCCACAGTAAGTACTTTATGCTTTCCATCCAAAAACCCTGGTCTCAAAAATGTTGGCTTGATTGAAAGGGAATAACAGAAGGATGATTTTGGTGGTGACTTCTGATCAAAGAGGTCGCAGTATTCTCTATTACAGAGATTGTTAATTTTTTGTCACTGTAGGTTTTCTATGATCCTTTCCCCACTGTGTTATCCTGGGCAACTGTGAGGTCTTCACGCTCTCAGTTGAGAGGAGAGGATTAGAAAACAAGGGGCTTTATCAGCATATTGCCCAGGCTATCCAAATTTCAAGGAGAATATCTCTATTTGAGTCCTAAGCTAGAAACTGGGGATCTTTTCAGAAACGGTGTAATACTAATTTGTGGTGTCTGTAATGTTTGCATCTGGTTTGTTATGGTTGATAAGGAGTGCAATGCTTGCTGCTGATAGGTGCACATCACAGACGGTGGTACCACATGGATGGGTAGTGCATGTGGAAGACCCCGCCGTCCGCACATATTTAGTTTCACCCATTATCACATAGTAAGCTAAAAAAAAAAGGAGGCATGGAGGGGTACAGGCAGGTCAATCCTCAATCCATATCCAGACTTCGTGTCCGGTGCAGTTTGTTTCTAGGCCCATTATTTTGTCCCACGTGGCTGAGTGAGAGTTGCATATGGGGCTGGGAACGAGCCCTGTTAGACTCTCTATTGATGACGAGGCAGAGAGAGCCTGTTTGCCCGTTCGTGTAACTGCCCTTTCCCCTGCCACCCTGAGTGGCAGCAGGTGACTGTTGGAGGCTCAATTTCTTGGTGTGATGTGCGGCGGCCACCCGGCAGTCCTGCAGCCAGAGGTGCTTGTGCCACATGCAAGGAAAAGATGGTACCATGCCCTCTCAGCTGCTGCTCAACACAAGATCGGTGGCCACTGCCCTGGCCTCTTCTCCGGTGGTGCTCATGACTAGTCTTATGTTTACAGGGCCCCAAAACTACTGCGGTCTCCACACCTTAGGCGTGACTATGGGGAAGTACAGAGGCTGAGCCGAAGTGGCCACGTACGTCAAGGCTGGAGGTAGTCAGTTGCCCACCTGTACACAGGGCATCATAGCGGAAGTGATGGCTGACACAGGAGTGTTCGAGTCCTCTCCAAACCCTTTGCAGCCAGGGGGATGAGCAGCATCAGTGCGCAGGACTTGCCTCGCGTCACCATGGTGAGTGTACCAGCTATTGAAGCATTCTTAATCAAAGGGACCTCATCCACGCAGATGCCCAACTGAAGGGACTGGGTGGAGTGCCTTGAGCTGGACTTTGATGCCACTGCTGTCCTGGTAGAGAAAGCGAGCACTCCTACTTGACCTCAGAGGGAAAAAAATCCACAAAATCTACAAAACACTTACTGATGCGACACCCAAAACATACAACACCCTAGTCACAGCTGTTAAAGTTCACTTCGAGCCCATGCTTAACCAAAGCAAAGAACGCTTAATATTGAGACAGGCCTTACAGGAAGCAGATGAGTCCCTCAACAATTTCTACAGCAGTCTTCGCGAGCTAGCCAGCACATGTGGGTTTGCAGACGAGCATGAGGAAATACACGGACAGATTATCCAAGGGTGTGCTTCGAGGAAACTGAGGGAGAACATTCTTCAAGAGTCTGGCAAGTCTCTACAAGACATTCTCACCATGGGCCACAGGAAAGAGCTCTTTAAAGCAAGAGCGGCGTATATGTAGGCCGCTTTAAATCGAATGCGGTCCGACCAAAAGAAGGCTCGGGAGAAACCGAAATTGGCACCAGAAGTCACTCTATGTGGCTACTGCAGAGGGCGCACCCACAGTTCAACATACGTCCCTGCGAGAGGAAAAAAGGTGCGCTGAATGTAGGAAGTACAACCATTTTGCAAAGAGTGCCGATCGTCCCCTGCGAAGAAAGCCAAAGAGGCCACCCACACCATCACAGAGGAATTGGAAGATCAAAATAACATGAACCACGACTCCACAGAGCACGTACTACTCCGTGTTCATAGTGGATAATACCATGGACACCCCATGGATCACTGCCACAATGCTGCATTCAAGTAGCCTGGTCACAGTCACCATTGACACAGGTGCCTCTATCAACATCATTTGGGCAGACCTGTACAAGGCCTTAACAAACCAGCACCCAATGACTCAAGCTAATATTCGAGTCTTTGCATATGGACAGACTAGACTCCTGCCGATACTGGGAAGGTTCAAGACCCAAATAGCATATGGTAACACCATATATATTGCAATAAATGGAAAAAACATTTTTCTAGGCAGCAGCACAGCCGTGGCTCTTCTACTGGTTAAGTTTGCTTTTGAAATACACATGGAAGAGAGCCCACCTCCTTGCCGAATTCTCAGACCACTTCTAAGGGTTCAAGTTCATGAAAGACAAACTGGTACGGCTACATATTGACAAGTCCATCCAGCCTGTAGCCCTATGCCATCGCAGGACGAATTCCATTTGAGGCCAAAAGTCAAGGCGGAGCTGGACAAGCTAGAAAAGGCAATGATAATTGTGAAGGTCACCAGGCCAACACCGTGAGTATCCCCAGTTGTAGTGATGAAGAAACCTAGGCAGCCAGGCGACGTCTGCATCTGTGTGGACATGAGGTTGCCCAATGTATCAATTTGCTGTAAGCACCATCTCACCCCCACCATTGATGATCTATCGGGGAGCTAGCTGGTTCTCCAAGTCTGACCTTTGATCACGGTATCACCGGCTGACTCTGCACCCCGAGTTGAGGTACATCACAAACTTCTCAATGCATGTGAGGCTCCGATGCTACCACTGCCTCAATTTCAGCATTTCCAGTGCTGCAGAATTGTTCCAAAATGCCATTTGGGAAATACTTGCAGGTCTACCGGGAGTCATCAGTGTGAGCAAAGACATCCTTGTATGTGCTACAACAATCCCACAACACCACAACTGACTCAGAGGGGTACTTCACATGATCCAAGAATCAGGGCTTACGCTCTGACACAAAGGATTAGCTTCTTCGTATACACATTTTATGCAGCTGGCATAGGCCCTGACCAAATATTCCAAAAAGAGAGCATCAGAGGAAAAATAAACCACGGCACCCTCCACTCAATAATGTCAATATACAAATACCTGGTTGCATATTACACATAAAAGTCCGAATTGCAAAGAGAGAGTCGCAACATTTCTTTCTCGGTGGGACAGGGTTTGCTATCACATTGAGCTAACTGGTGAGTACCTACCAGTAGCTCCCCCGGTGTTGCTCACGTGAAGCCCTTCCTTGACTCATCTCACTTTTTTAGACCTGTACATTTGTTAAAGTTTTGCGAGTGTCCGGCCTGTTTTGATTGATCTAATCTACAAAAACGACTCATATGGCTAGATAGCAAACCCTGTCCTACCGAAAAAAAAAAGGTGCGACTCTCCCTCACAATTTGGACTTATATGTGTAATATGTAACCAGGTCTTTGCATTTTGTCATAGGTCCTGACCTGCCAAAGTGAAAACATGAAGGAAGCCCCAGCACCATCCAACTTCTTGCTAGATATGGTCAACTACTGTGGTTACTTTATACCAGACCTGACCAACCTGACATAGACACTAAGGGACATCATCAAGTCTACAACCCCGTGGATCTGGGGTGAAGAATAAATGAAGGTTTTCCAAGCAACAAAAGATGGACTGTTGGCAGACACCAAGCGGGCCTATTTTCATCCATCCAGGCCCACAACTCTGACAGTCAACCCCAGCCCGACGCAAATAAGGGTGGTCAAATCACAAAAGAAGACCTGTGGAGACTGGCCCCCCGTCGCCTATGCCAGCCGATCCCTGACAGCATTTTTGTATTTGTTTTGGCAGACCCCGTTGGTGAAAATGAAAGATCGTGTCATCCATTAAAGACCAACTCTTGTTTATTTACAGAAACAAAATGTTCATACTTCAGACAATCTACTGGTGCTCTTTAGAGCAGCACATAAATGTCACACTGCTTCAAATGTCACCCTTGGTGGGTGGATAAGCTCAATGATTGCTTTCAGCCACTCCTTGTTGGATTCTCCCCTTCCAGATGGTCTTTATGGTGCTCTTGCTGCTTCAAGGGCAGAGGTTCATGGAGTATTGATTGTAGTGATTTTCTTTGCAGGACATTGGTCATCTGTCAACACTTTTATTTCCCATTACAGAATCAGTAAGTGGGACCATGTCAAAAAGAGTTTTAGCGTTGGAGTCACTTCGGTGTTGCATTGTGTGATTTCTTCTTTCGTGAATTTTTCGGCTGTTGAAGTCCCTATGAATGCTTTGGCACTTCTCATAAGTAATCACTAGTGACATGGAGGTAATGCCGCGATTACATACCAGTAATCTTCATTACTCTTTTGAGAATTCCCAAAAGATTATGTAAATACGCTAGTTAACATAATTTAGAGTAATTTGGGGCAAATGTACCAATCACAAGAGCACAGGAGCACAGAGCAAGTGGCTGCGGCTGCTTCCATTCTGTTACATTTAGAGGTATGTTCATAGCACAAACTCCAACCACAGGTCTATTTTAGGCGCAAGGGTGCACTTTCTGGTAAGACAATAGTTCTAAATGCACAGTTATGCTCCTCATGTAATTCAGCATAATCTTAATAATTGTACTGTAATTTTGCATAATGCTACCTCAAATTACGTGAGTCATGTTCACCCCTGGAAAAAACACATGAAACATGCTCAAATCCAGGCCCGCCTATCCATTCCATAAGGGGTCACATTCCTAATATCCTCCTGGAAAGCACAGTAACATACTCAAGACCAGGAATTACTGGTAGTGAGGGTGGGGTGTAATGTCTGGTATACGTACAAGTAGTATTAGGAGTAACAAAAAATGACTCTCATTTCTCCAGCATAATTAAATTTACGGCCAGGCTTAGCTTTTCCTTTCTCAGGCGGTGTAATCCACATGTTAAAAAAAATGCGTGGTATAAGTATATAAAACTGATTTTCGAACCATTTCAATTCACCGGCAGGCGTTTATATTGAAATGAAAATTGCTGAGCTCGAACCTTATTTTCCACAATCATTACGATGGTGAACACTGTGGACACTCCAGTCACAAGTCCAATCTTCGGATTCCACTGCACACATTAAGGTTTTTGGGTGGTGGTGGTGCAATCCAAAATACCTACCACCACACAGATACTCACAGCAACTCCAAAAACTCTCCCTCCAGCCCTCACTTGGTGTAAACTAACACTGGCAAGCACCTCCCTCAGAGGAACGTTTCTTCTAGCCCTGACCTGGTGTAGCCTACGACTGGCACCACCTCCCTCAGAGGAAACTCTCCCTCCAGCCCTCACTTGGTGTAAACTAACACTGGCAAGCACCTCCCTCAGAGGAACGTTTCTTCAAGCCCTGACCTGGTGTAGCCTACGACTGGTACCACCTCCCTCAGAGGAAACTCTCCCTCCAGCCCTCACTTGGTGTAAACTAACACTGGCAAGCACCTCCCTCAGAGGAACGTTTCTTCTAGCCCTGACCTGGTGTAGCCTACGACTGGCACCACCTCCCTCAGAGGAAACTCTCCCTCCAGCCCTCACTTGGTGTAAACTAACACTGGCAAGCACCTCCCTCAGAGGAACGTTTCTTCTAGCCCTGACCTGGTGTAGCCTACGACTGGTACCACCTCCCTCAGAGGAAACTCTCCCTCCAGCCCTCACTTGGTGTAAACTAACACTGGCAAGCACCTCCCTCAGAGGAACGTTTCTTCTAGCCCTGACCTGGTGTAGCCTACGACTGGCACCACCTCCCTCAGAGGAAACTCTCCCTCCAGCCCTCACTTGGTGTAAACTAACACTGGCAAGCACCTCCCTCAGAGGAACGTTTCTTCTAGCCCTGACCTGGTGTAGCCTACGACTGGTACCACCTCCCTCAGAGGAAACTCTCCCTCCAGCCCTCACTTGGTGTAAACTAACACTGGCAAGCACCTCCCTCAGAGGAACGTTTCTTCTAGCCCTGACCTGGTGTAGCCTACGACTGGTACCACCTCCCTCAGAGGAAACTCTTCCTCCAGCCCTCACCTGGTTTAGACTACAACTGGCTACTAACTCGCTTTGAAGAGGCCACGGCTCGAGTCCTCATTTTTGTGGAGAACACAACATCCCTCCAGCCATCATTATGCTAAGAACAACCTATTGCTTTGGGGAGTCAATCAATTCAACCCTTGTTTGAAGAATAACCCCCGATCAGTAGGTGCAGCAATCTACCCATTTCTCACCTACAGGGGAGCATCATGGTGCGTCAGCCAAAACCCGTGGCTCCTGCTATCCTGAGATATACACAACTCTGCAGATGCTGGTGGGTGTCGGTAAGCCAGGTGTGCGCGTGAGACAAGTATCAATGTGCGCTTTGGAGGAGAGGAGATGCACAGACACAAAGGAAAAGGAATGGGATTATTCTCCTTGAAATCCTTGGGTTTATTTTCAGCAGCAGTAAAATATTCTCTTGATAAGCATTTAATCTTTGATGAATATTCAATTACAGATGGTGCCAGTGACATTGGAAAATTCCTAAATTCATTTTCTACAACGTGGCGTGCCAAGCAGCAGTGAAGAGAAAAGATTTAATTGCTACCAGAATGGATAGTGATAATGGGATATATTTCCTTGTCAATTAACTTGTCTCTGTAAATTTGTGATGTGTGTGGTACGAATACATTATTTTTCCAGAAATTCTCCTCCAGAGCACATATAGTGTTTTATGTTCCCTCATAGTACATTTTTATATTTTTCATGTCAACAAATTCAGGGCATGAAAACCGAAATCGAGTTGCCCATCTAGAATTTAGATTTTTGGTGGCAAGTCGCAATTATCAGAGAAAATATTGCATGGTGGCCTAAGACAACTCTGCCTATGCAGTTGAGGTACTGCCCACCTGGCATGGCTTTGTATCAGATGCAGCAACGCTGCACTTCTATCTATCTATCTATCTATCTATCTATCTATCTATCTATCTATCTATCTATCTATCTATCTATCTATCTATCTATCTATCTATCTATCTATCTATACATCTATTTATATACATATGCATGTCTTTACTGAAAAAAATGAAAATTACAGAGACGTTATAGTTAGGCTCAGATTTCACTTGTACAAAACGAGTGAAATTCAGTGGTTATGGTTACCTGAGCTGACTATAACTTACGCCACCGCAATGCACTGCTTATGACCACACATATTACATCATTCATAAAATGGTCAGTGACATCACTGATGATATCTTAAATGACATCACTGATGACATCATCCAGTGAGTGTGTTTCATAAATGTTTCTGAGACTTAAAGCTATATACTAAGCTACTGCATAAGTTAAATTTAAATTCTTTCTATACTGCCATGAAGTAATACGATTTGTAACAAACGTCATCTAAGTGGCTGTATCCATGTATGAGTGGGTATGTGAGTGGTTTTATGAGTGTTTGAGTCAGTATGTGAGTGGCTGCATGAGTGAGTAAGTGGGTGTGTGAGTAGCTGTATGGGTAAATAAGTGAGTGCGTGAGTAACTGTATGGGTGAGTGAATGGCTGTGCGATTGTCTGTATTGATGAGTAAGTGGGTGTGTTAGCAGCTGTATGGGTGAGTGAGTGGCTGTGTGCGTGGTTGTATGGGTGTGTGCCTGGGTGTTAAAGAGGTTGAATGGCTGAGTGAGTGTCTGTTTGACTAGGTGTTTGGTTAACTGAGTGGCTGTATTGGAGAGTGAGTGGCTGTGTGAGTGGCTGTTTGGGTGAGTGAGTGAGTGTGTGAGAGCTATGGATGTTTAAATGGGTGTATGAGTGGTTGTGTGGGTGTGTGAGTGGCAACCCAAGTGGTTGTATGGGTGAGAGTGAGTGGCTCTGTTGAGAGGCTGTATGGGAGGTGAGTGGTTGTGTGAGTGAATATGTGGTTGTATGAGTAGCTGTGTATGTGAGAGAGTTGCATTGTGAGTAGGTGTATGGGTAAGTGAGTGGCGGTAACAGTGGCTGTTTGGGTGAGTGAATGGGTATGTGAGTGTCACAATGAATGAGTGAGTGGGTGTATGAGCAGTTGTATGGGCATGTGTGTGGGTGTTTGAGTGGTTGTGTGGGTGTGTGAGAGGGTGTGCGAGTGGTTCTGTGGATGATGTCATCAGTGTTGTCATTTGAGATGTCATGAGTGATGTCATGAGTGATGCCACTGACCATGTCATGAGTGATGTAATATGTGAGGTCATAAGCAGTATATTGTGGGGCAGCATACGTTATAGTTAGCTCAGGTAACTATAACTACTGAATTTAACTGGCTTTGTATCAGTGAAATCTGAGTCTAAGTATGATGTCCCTGTGACCTTAGTTTTTTCAGTGAATTTCTAAGGTTTTTTAACATTATTTCCTAACTATAATGTCCCTTTAATGTTTGCTTTTTCACTGACTTTCTATGGTTTTTAATGTTATTTCCTAACTATAACCTCCCCGTAACCATTTTTTAGTGGATTTCTACATTTTTTTTTTTTTTTTTTTTTTTTTTTTGAAACCGTTTATTGCAGTTCGTAAAAGTTACAGGTATGGGCCTACAACCATCCGGCCGGCCGCTAGAATGACAAAAACATATTGCACACATACAATAAAAGTCTCTAGGCAGTGCAGAGCAGTGAAACAGGAGTAATCAATGGTGCAGGCCACACAGCTCCAAGCCCACAGTACGGTTCCCTTTTCTTGAAACAAAACAACACCAAAAAACCACACCCGCAAGGCAACCCGCGATCCAAAATAACAGCACGTGCTCCATAAGTGGGGGATCCAAACCAGCAGCAAAACTCTGGAGAGGGGAATGGGAATAGATCAGGGACTGGGGGACCGCGCGCCCGCGGCTGTGGGAGGGGGGCCGTCTAGGGAGACGGAGCAGGCGAGGCAGCCGGTAGCAGTGGTGGCTCACAAATACCCCCGCGGTAGGCGTTCCAGGGGCCCCAGAGTTTCACCCACGCCCCAGGCTTACCTCTCGCCACATACACCACCTTTTCACGAAACATACACCAATCCATATGCTCTTTCCAGGCCGACACCGCAGGGGGCCTCTGGGATCCCCACAATTGAGCAATGTCGCGCTTGGCTATCATGTATCCCAGAGTCACCCACCGCGTCTGCGGGACCGAATAGTCATTCGGTTCCCATACATTCAGCAAGCATCTCCTCGCTTCAGGCAGCAGCGCAACACGCGTCACCACACGCAGGACCTCATGCACACCACGCCAGAATCGCTCCACCTTCGGGCACTCCCACAGTATATGCATGAAAGTCGCCAACGCACCACAGCCACGCTTACACATTCCGTCACCAGCAAAACCCATACGCAGAAGCCTTGGCCCCGTCACGTAAACCCGGTGAAGGATCTTGAGCTGGACGAAACGAAGGCGAGCCGGGATGGCCACCTCTTTCGGAGAGGCCACCGCGGAAATCCAATCCCCATCGTCCAGCTCCAGCCCGTCGGCAACCCAAGCCTCGCGGAGATTAGTCAGCAGGCACGATCTATCGTTGATCAGTTTTTTGTATATGAGGGAGATCGTGCTGTCCGGGACATGGCCATCTAGGACTCTGTCCTCCAGGGGGGAAGACTCCAGAATGGATGCGACATCCGAGAAGACGGAGCCCAGCGCATGGCGGACCTGTAGGTACCGAAAGTACTCACTGCCCTGCAGCTGGAACTCCGCCTGCAGCGTCTCAAAAGTTTTGAATCCCCCCCTCGTCCAGAGATCTCCCACCGTGCTGATTCCGATCGTGTCCCACTTCTCGAAGCCCTTCGACGTCCACAGGGAGCCCAACCTCTCAGACGCATACAGCGGTGACGCCCGGGTCAAACGGTCCTTCCACCCCATAGCTGCATTAGCCGCGTGCCAGACACGCACCATGACACGCGTCGGTCCCGTCAAACGGGAGTCGGGCGCGCCAGCGTAGAGCGCTCGATTGTAATCGCCACCGGGCAGGAGCATCTTATCCATCTCAAATGCCGGGTTCAGGGCGGGCCCGTAAAGGCCATGATTAATTGCAGCTAGTTGGGAGGCCCAGTAATACCGTTTAATGTCAGGGAGGGCGACCCCCCCATCGTACCACGGGAGCGTCAATTTAGCCAGAGCAATGCGCGGCCTCCCGTCCCAGAACAGGCGCCGCTGGAGGCCCTCCACCTCACGGAAATAGCGTGCCGGGACCAAGTCCATAGTATTCTGGAGGGCGTAGAGGAAGCGTGGCAGGGACATCATTTTAAACAAGGCCGCTCGGCCGAGCGGCGAGAGCGGCAGACGCCGCCAGCGCACCACGTCCTCCCTCAAACGCCGGAGGGGGGGTAACAAATTCCGCTCATAGCGGGCCTCCGGGTCAAGAGTGATATAGATACCCAGGTACCGAAAACCTTGGGAGGCAATCTGGATCGGACAGTCCCGTGGTAGGGCCGGAGCCTCCCCGGAAAGCACATATACACAGGATTTCGCCCAGTTGATGACCAGGCCTGAGTTGCGACCGAATGAACGCAAAACATCAACCAGGACGATCAGTGATTTACGCGGGGAGGCGAGATACAGAAGGATATCGTCAGCATAGAGGGACACACGGTCCTCATGCTCGGGGGTCCAGCGGAGACCACGGATAGAAGGGTGCCACCGCAGCCACACCGCCAGGGGCTCCAGGGCCAGGGCAAACAGGAGAGGCGACAGGGGGCAGCCCTGTCGCGTACCCCTCCCCAGCGCGAATGGGGCCGAGACTCGCCCATTCACTACCACCTGCGCCAATGGGCCCGAATATAGCAATTTGACCCAGCTAATGAAACCCGGGCCAAACCCGAATTTTGCCAGCATCGCCCAGATGTATGGCCATTCAAGCGTATCAAACGCCATGGTGGCGTCCAAGGACGCCAAGATGGCCGGCTCCCGCACAAATGGGACACGCGCGAGCACCCCGTGCAAGCGCCGCAGATTGAGCGCCGTGTTGCGGTGCGGTATAAAACCAGATTGGTCTTGGTGGACCAAATCGCCCACCACGCCAACCAACCTGTTGGCCAACACCTTGGCGAGGATTTTGGGCTCCGCGTTCAAAAGCGAAATCGGCCTATAGGATGTGACCCGTTCACGGGGCCTCCCCTCCTTGTGGATCACCACAATTGTGGCTAGACGCTGGTCCGGCGGGAGGGAACCCCGCGAGTGGGCCGCAAGGAACATCGCGCGCAGGTGGGGCGCCAACACATCCGGGCGTAGCTTGTAGAGCTCGATGGGAATAGGATTTCTACATTTTTAAAAATGTTTATTTTTTATTTGTAACCTGTAACCTCTGAGAGTGGGTGTGTGAGTGGCTGAATAGGTTGCTGACTGAGTGTGTGGGTGGCTGTATGGGTCTGTGAGTGGGGGTGTGAGTAGCTGTATGGGTCATTGAGTGGGTGTGTGAGTGGCTGTATTGGTCTGTGAGTGGGTGTTTGATTAGCTGTATGGGTCAGTGACTGGGTGTGTGAGTGGCTGTGTGAATCTGTGAGTGGGAGTGGGAGTAGCTGTGTGGGTGTGTGAACAGTTTTGTAGGTGACTGTATGGGTCTGGGAGTGGGTGTGTGATTGGCTGTAGGGGTCTGTGAATGGGTGTGTGGGTGGCTGTATGGGTGTGTGAGTAGTTTCCTGTGTGTGTTAGTGGCTGTGTGGGTGGCTGTTTGGGTCTGAGAGTGGGTGTGTTAGTGGTTTTGTGGGTGTGTTATTGGTTGTATGAGTCTGTAAGTAGGTGTGTGAGTGGCTATATGGGTGTGTGAGTGGGTGTGTGAGAAGTATTCTGTATGTGTGAATGGCTGTGTGAGTGGCTGTATGGGTCTGTGAGTGGGTGTGTGAGTGGTTATGTGGGTGTGTAAGTGGCTGTATAGGTCTGTGAGTGGGTGTGTTAGTGGTTTTGTGGGTGTGTGAGTGGCTATTCAGTGAATCCTCATCTACAAAACAGGATGAGACTACAAAACGGGAAATAACCACCAAACAAAGGTACTTCCTCCTAACTTTATAAAGCAAATGCTTCTTTGTTTGGTGGAGATTTCCTCACAATTCTTCTGCATCAAGAGCGTATCAGCAAAATTGGTGGGAAACGCACTCAGATAACTTTTGGCAAGCTGTCCATCAACGTGGAAAAAGGAAGGAAGACCTTTGCATACTACAAGGGAACAAAGTGCAGTGCCAAACGGACGGGCCTTGCAAAAGATTGTGGGCATTTGCATACCCAAAGTAATTTAAAGGGAGAACCATGGACTATTCTCAAGGCAAGAAAGAAACCACTCATCACAGCCACTACAGATCAGACTGTGCTCCAATAGATCAGTGATGTATTCGACTCAGTAAGGATTTCAGATTTTTTTTCAGCATGGAACACCTCAGGAAACACACGTCCTTTGCCTTCGCCAAGCCCATGAAATTAGGATAATTTAGGCTTTACAGAAGTGGGGCACTTGCTGTGTTTATATTTGTAAGCACTTCATTTGTAAGCACTTCATGCTGAGGTTTAATTTTTACAAATTGAACATCAGGGCCATAATGGAACCTCATTTTTTCCAAGAGTCCAGGGTTCTCCCGAAAGTTTTGACCCAACTGGAGTACTTTATACTGGTTAATTAGTAAATGCTACCTTTTTTGTTTAATCTCTAGTGCATTTTTTACACTACAGCTGCGTAAAGGGCCATGGGGTAATGTCTCCAGTGATCTTGTGCACATGTAATTTCGGCAATGTGATTGTTCCTTGAGCATCTTCACCCACAAATCTGTGATAATAAGAAACCTCATCTAGAGACAACGACAAGAATACAAAGAGGTGTATCTCCAACAAATCTGGGTACTTCCTATTAAATATCAAATTTTAAAGGGAGGGGGGCAGCGCAGCCTGTGATGATTTCAGCCCCAGAAACCCTATCCCCCGGGTCCCTGCCTTCTGATCCTGCATGCCCCGAAGCCCACCCAAAGCACACAGTGTGCAGCATTGGGGACCGTGGGGAGAGCCTAAATACCCCTGCAGTCCCTGCAGGCTCCCGGCCTCCAGCGGGAGTAAGCATTGATTCTGCACACAGGGAGCAGCCCAAAACGCTGCTCCCTGGGTGTAGGAGCAATTTTTTCATCTGTTTTCCTGCCCGCTTGACAGTGGGCAGGAAAACAGATGAAAGTCCTCTCCCAGCAGGCAGGAGTAGTTTATCTGCTACCGCCCGCTGGGACCGGACTTACAGTTTGCTCTTGCCTGGCGAGAGCTGTCAAAGCTCCCACCAAGCAAAGGCAAACTGCCCCTCCCTTAATCTTTCAAAGTAAAACCTGTGGAGGTGGGGGTCCTGGGATTTAAACGGTCCTTGGGGATGGGTCTGCATTCACACCTTTTGTTTAATATATGCTTTCTTCCGGGACCTGGCCCACCAGGGGTCCGATGTTTAAACAAACATCTAGATTCCACTTTTTTTCTCCATTTTTGCCATGAATTTGTCAAGATTTTTGCTGTGAAAAGTTTTAGAAAATGTCATTTGACCCTGGTGGGGTCCTTGGGGTCCCGAGCACCAGGCCTAGAGGGCATGTTATTCCTACCATACCCCCTTCACTTTTTTATGTTTCTATTTGGGACTCAGCTGAATCCAAGTCCTAAGATGGCTGCCAGCACTTCCTTGGTGAAGTGTTGACAGCCAATCAAAGCTCTGCACGAGATGGTCAAGATTCGCCTCTAGATATACAAATTAGGGGCATATCAACAAGGGCTTTATCTCTGCTTTTTTGGCTTTAAAAGCCAAAAAAGCAGAGATAAAACTAGCACCCTATCAACAACAGGGTGCTAACACGCAAATTTGCATGTTAGCACCCATTTACTCTACGCTTCCCCTTGCATCTCTAATGAGATGCAAAGGGGGCGTTCCAGAGTAAAATAATAGGAGAAATGTCGCTAAGCGACATTTCTCCTATTATCAAGAATGTCGCTAACCCTGTTAGAGACAAAAAAAGCAGCGCTAACCGCGGTTAACGCTGCTTTTTTACGTCTGCTAATTTTCAGACTTAGCCATGATATCCTATGGAAGGAGGATATCATGGCTAAGTTTTCCTGTCCCTATCAACAAGGTAACGTGTGATTATCGCTGGGTTTCCAGCGATAATCTCACGTTAGCCTGTTAGCGTGTAGATTTTTATCGCTATTGAGATAAGCGTTGCTAATAGCACGCTATCTCAGCGATAAAAATTCACGCTAGCCGGCGATAATTATCCTCACGCTAAGAGCGCTGAGCGATAATTATCGCCGGTTGTTGTTGATATGCCCCTTAGTTTTTCCTTTAATATCTCCAAAATTACTGAATGAATTTACACCAAATAACAGAAAGGGCTCTTTTTGGACCAGGAGCTAGCTTTCTGCCAAATTTGGTGTAATTTTGTTCAGCGGTTCAGGCTGTAGTCGTGTCTAAAATCCCTATGGGAAATTGCACAGGGTAAACCAGTTTTGGCCCCCCCCCTCCTTTTTCTCCCCCCTCACTTCTGTTGAAAAGGACATGCAATTTCCTTTGGAGGGTGCATTTAATACTAGAAAGCTTGATTTCCTGAGAGACACAATGTATGAGAGAAAGACGCAATATAGACCCACACATTTTGAAGCTTTGAATGAATGGAGACGATTGGCCATAGAGAAAGCAAAAAAGAAAATGAAGATCCAGTTTAGAAGTTCAATGAGTCCCTGGTAAAAACCCAAGTGGGGCATTCAGAAAAGAACCTGGAGGGAGGACATGGTAGATGGGGTGAACATTTTCCATGCATTAGTTAGTAAGTCAGATAAAAAGAAAGACGAGGATTGTGAAAGGGACAGACAAAACAGAAATAAGGAAATAGATTCAGATGAGGATGATATTATAACTACCTGATTTGGGTGTGAGTGGTGAATAAAGTAGGAGTACACAGGGAATAACAATGCTTGTAGTACCAAGGGCAAGTACCACTGCAACTCCAAGTGTTCCACCTTAGAATATACAGCTAGTTTTACCTGGTCTCAGTGTAATTACAAGTGCTGTGGATACAGTGGTTTCTATTGTAGAAACAGTAGCTAGTACACTCCTTCAGAAGGGAGAAATCAACATTGCAAAATGAAAATTTGATTTGAAGAAATTCTACAGGGAGTAATTATTTTAAGCAGGATACTTGTAAGAAACAGGGTTTTTGATTAACTGGGGTGTGAGCACTGGTCAAGCAGCAACCACAATCCTTCAGGGTGATGCACAAGAAAACCCTAAATTAATCTGTGCTCTACTCCCAGGTAGCTTGGCACACAGCAATCAGGTTTAACTTAGAGGCAATGTGTAAAGTATTTGTGCAACACTTAAAACAGTAATATAGTGGACAACACCACTCAAAAAGTATACCACACCAAGTTAGGAAAATAGATTGATTTTTAATGAAACAAGACGAAAATGACAAAAATCCAAACAATATTAACTATTTAAGTGAAAATGGCGCCAAAAAAAGCACAAATCGCCAAACTGTGGCTATCTGGTTGCTTTGCACTGAGACAAAGTCACAAGTTCTTGCTGACCACGACGGAGTGTAGATTTGCTACAGGGACCCAGTTAGGCCAGCTGAACCAAGTCCCTTAAATCCTTGTTTGCGGAGCGCTGTGAGGCTCTGCAAGATGTGTTGCGCAGCCGAAGCAATGCATCGGTTCCGAGATGGGGCGAAGCTACAATGTGAGGTCCTGCATTGTTCTCAAGGATCTCCTTGATGAAGTCCAGCGTCAAGGATGATTCATACAGTGGTGGTGATGCGTTGGTTCAGAGAAGCTTTGAGGCTTCGATGTGGAGTCTGGCATCATCGCCAAGGCTGCTGTTGATGAGAGATGCGAGTGCCTGCGCCGGGCATGCATCGCTTCGGAGGCGAGGTGGAGTTTTGTGATGGGTCCAATCCACGCAGCAGCAGTGCTGCTTCAGTTCTGCTCGAGTTGTGCGATGCAGCCGAGGAGACACGTTGGTTCCGCTGGATCCACCGTGGCTAGCAAGTACCTTCAGCCCACTTCCAAGGGACAGGACTGGGGTGGCACCAATTGGCAGGGTAGACTCACAGTTGGCAGAGTCCAGGTGCAGGGTTGTTGTGTCCCTGAGGTGTTAGATCAGGAGGCCAGCCAACTAGCCCTTGGAGTTTCTTTGGGTGTCTATGTTCAAAAAGTGCAGGTCCAGTCATTCTCACCCAGGCAGCAGGACAGCAAACAGCAGGCCAGTACAACAGGGAAGCAGTCCCTTCAAATCAGCAGTCCAGCAAAGTGGCAGTCCTGTCAGCAGCACGGCAGTCCTTTTTCCTGGCAGAGTATCCACAAGTCCAGACGTGTACTGAAGAGTTGGTGTCTTAGGGCCAGTATTTATACCCAGTTGTGCCTTTGAAGTGGAGAGAAGCTTCTAGAGGCAGGGCTATGAAGTGCACAGGTGCCCTGCCTTCCTGGCCCTAGCTCCATACTAACTACTGGGGGTATGCAGCCCTTTGTGTGGAGGCAGGACACACCCCATTAATTTGTAAGTGGGGGTGGGTACAGCTCCTCCCTTCCATCCTGCCAGGGAAGGCCCATTCATGTGCACCTAAGCTCCCAATTGTGTGTGGTCAAGGAGGAATACACAAAGCCCAATTGTCAACTATACCCAGTCATGTGACCCATAGACAGGTGGTAGGCACCAAATGACTATGGCAGCAAAATAGCAAACACAACAAGATGATGGACGGAGTGCTGAAACTTTTCAACCACTCACTCCCAGTCACAGGTTTGGGTTCAATCCATTGTTTTTTTTGCTCACTATGCCACCCCAGTTTGGACCCAGCCATATGCAAATCAGTCTTGACCCTGCTACTCATGGGCACAGTCCAGCCCGAACTGCCAGGCAAGGTCCTTCCTGGACCGGAAACAAGCATCCTAGGTCCGGTTTCGGGGTTTCACCCCTCTTCAGCCAGGCTAGCTTGAATCCAGTGGCACAGCGAGCAAGGGTCCTACGTCTGTGCATACCCTTGGTAACTTAGGGCAAACATAGCAAACACAACAAGATGATGGACAGAGTGCTGAAACATTTCAACCACTCACCCCCAGTCACAGATCTGGGTGTAATCCATCGTTCTTTTGCTCACTGTGCCATACCAGTTTGGACCACCCATATGCAAATCAATCTTGACCCTGCTCCTCGTGAATCCAGTGGCACAACAAAAGGCCAACTTTCTAAAAGTGGCATTTTCAAAATTGTAATTTAAAATACAACTTCACCATGAGTTAGGATTTTTCATTACTGTTCCAAAGATGCCAAACATGAACTAGTTACCTGCTCCCATTTGGAAATTACAGCTTATTAAAAGTAATAGGGCATCTCCAGTGTTATCCCTGCAGTAATAAAAAATGAATGTAAGACTTTTTTTAACCTCCAGAACATGTAAAACTAAAAAGTGCATGCCCCTTATTTTTAAATACATTGTACCCTGCCCTCTGGGCCGTCAAAGGCCTTCTCTAGGGGTGTCATATGAATTAAAAGGGAAGTTTTGGGCCTGGCCAAAGAGCTATTTTGCCAGGTTGAAATGGCCATTTAAAACTGCACAAACATAGGCTGCAATGGCAGTCCTGAGACATGTTTAAGTGCTACCCAAGTGGGTGGCACAGTCAGTGCTTCCTGCCTACTGGTAGCATTTAATTTACAGGCTCTGGGCACAGGTAGTGCCACCTTCCTAGGGACTTACAAGAAAATGAAACATGCCTATTGAGTATGAGCCAATCATACTATGTTTTAAAGGAGAGAACACAAGCACTGGTTAGCAGTGATAAAGTGCTCTGAGTCTTAAAGCCAGCAAACAAGAGGATTGATGGCAAAAAGTTAAGGGGTAAACCACGCCCAAGCTGCCAGGTCTAACAAAACGGATATATACTTTAGATTAATTGAGATTCTTGATCAATGAAGTGGAAAGGTTGCATTTGAGGCTCATGATAATCTTGAAGATTTAGTTGGTGAATATGGCATTGATATAAGCAGAATAAAGACTTTGCAGAAAAATGACAAACTGGAAATGAGCGAAACAATAATAACGGACATGGGTCTAATGACTTTGTGAGCGCCTATCAAAGACTTATTGGAGCACATAAAAGTAGGCTCAGGCATAATTTTTATTACTCTGGATTATTCCGATAATTTGAAGTTACTGTATGACGCAGAATTACCAATAATAACGAGATCACAACTGCTCACATAGTTAAGAGTAATTTGGGGTAAAGCAATTGTAGCGCTAGAGCACATTTAGCAACAGCAAGTGCCCAATCGCACTCACTATTTGTGTTCTGCTGCATCTAGCACTATTTCGTAACACAAAATGCCTCCTCACATTCATTTTGGATGTGAGTGTGCATTGTGCAGTTAGATAATAGCCCTATATGCCGGAAGAAAGTGGGGGAAAATTCTACCCCAAAAGCACATTTAGCATTTATTTCTTAGTGCAAAATGCCTTCTCTGCCAATTTTGGATGCACAGGGGCATTTTGCAATAAGCAAAATAATGCTACATCTCGGTGGGGTAAGTTAGGTAAAAATCTTACCCCAAGAGCACATTCAGCAAGGGCGAGTGGCTGCTCCCACTTGGTATTCATATTCTGTTACATTTAGCACTATTCCTTAACACAAAACGCGTCCTCATGCCCATTTTGGATGGGAGTGGGCATTTTTGCTGTGAGAAATAGTGCTCAACACAGAATAACTCTTCTTACGTAATTATGCATATTCTTGCTGACTATTTAGGTCATTCTGCATGATTACGCTACACTGAATTGCTTTAGTTATGCTCACCCCTACATAAAAGAGAGAGATTTGTGCAAGAGTTTTGCCTAATAATGCTCCATCTGATTTTGTTTATGGAGAAATACAGAGCAGTGATAGAGCATTTGAAAAAGTAGGAGTCAGAGACGGAAGTGAACTGGGCTAAGGTAATGAAAGCCACAAAAGAGCTGAAAGAACCAGTGCATGATTAATATTAGAGATTTATGCATATCTATAGTAAGTACAGCAGAGTTGACGGAAAAATTCTGAAATACGGGTCTGTATGATTTTCATGCATACCTTGCTTAAAAACTTTAAAAGAAAGACAGAATTACATGACGATAAAGGCCAGTTACACTTATGGGGATTAGCACAAAAATAAGGTACTAAAGAATGTCGACTGACCCACATGGGCGATTCTAACTGCTGAAACATGTCGACCTCAGATGTATAGGGTCACTACTCCCCTATGACATTGCACTGTTTTTACCTTGCCAATGGACCAACCATTAAAAAAGTGGTAGGATCCGGCAGGCAATTTTAATTTTTTCTCACAATTCCTAAAACCACAGTGCCAAGATGCTCCACTTACAAAGGTGTTGAGCCCGTCCCCCCCACAATAGTTGAGTGGTACGATGGTTGGATGATGAAGCAAGCCATAGGTGGGACCTGTGGGTGAGAATCCTCAAATTTATCCCACAAGGGTACAGTGATTTTCACAGATTTACCTGGGTTAACAATCCTACATCTGAGTGAGACAGTGTCAACAACACATTCTGTCTTGTGGATAGTAATAGGATCCAACAAAATAAGGTAACCCTCCTCAAGTATTTTTGTAGAGGAAGTTAATACCTTAGGGATACCTGAGGAAGTTGATTTGTCTCAAAAGAATACTTCTTTTGAGACAGACCATGGAACTCATTTTAAAAATGAGTTCCTAAATTTGTTGTGCACTGCACTCCAAATCGAACAAAAATGTCACTGTAGTTGTTGGCCACAAGCATCAGCATCAGGAGTTGTTGTGCGAATGTATGGCACCATCAAATCTAAGCTTGCCAAAGTGTGTGCCTCCATAAATCTAAAATGGCCTGGTGCCCTTCCTCTCATTCTTATGAACATTAGAAATGCTCCCAATAAAAAGAATGGTCTCTCACCGCATGAAATCCTATATGTCCCCTCAGCAGCACTTATATCGATAACTGATGGTATCGTCTTAGATTACTGCAAAGGTCTGGCTAATGTAGTGAAATCTGTCTCCCATCAGATGAATTTGGCAACAGTATTGACAAAAGAAACTCAGTGCCACAAACTCCAACCAGGTGACTGGGTTCTGTTCAAGAAGCACATCTGTAAAAGCTGTTTGGAGCCAAGGTGGAATGGCCACACCAAGTTGTGCTTGTGACTAACACTGCTGTAAAGTGTGCTAGAGTCCCACAGTGGATCTATGCAGCTCACATAAGAAATGTGAAGATGGCAGATGAAGAAATAGTAATAACAACCACTGATTCATGGAGTCAAGCTCAACTTTGCTGCATGGTTCCAGAGGGAGAGAAGTGGATCCTTTAACTGGTGAAGGAGAGGAAGATTCTGGTGATGGTACCAGTAGTTAGTTTCAGTTTGAACAGCAGCAGTTTGACAGTCAAGAAGAACTGTTGCAAAGCCATGAACAACAAAAAGAAACAGTCTCTGATCCGGTTCGTGAAAAAGTCAACCTCGAAATTTGAGTCTCGAGAATCCCCTAAGGAAAGTGATTTACAGTGATCCAAGTTGCTGATCGAAAAACAAGTTTGACTTTGAGTGAGAAAGATTAAGCAGCAGTCACATGTGAAGACACAAATGTCAAGAAAGTGAATCTATATGATAAGTGTCTTGAATTATTGGAAAGAATCAGGAAAAGTCAATACTGGAAGAATCAGAGATCAGAGCCGATCAGAGAAGAACCAAAGTCATATGGAATTAATTCTGAAGATAGTGACAGTGAATTATCTGTTGCCAAGAAACCAACATGAAGAAGACTTCCAAACAGAAAGTATACATCACCTGAGTGGACCTATCTACCATCTGTGTCAGAAAAAGAATAGTCATATGCGGAAATCTACAATTGAATAAACTGTTGCTAATTCATCCTTTCTTGGTTTTCAAGAAAATTACAATACAAATAGGCTTGTGGTGTCAAGAGATACTAGAAGTAGTCCTGAGTAAAAGAGAAAGGCAATAATGTGTCTGGCTGCTTGGTAGAAGAAGATGTGACTGTTCAGGTAGGTGGGGCCTGAGTTGTGGAGTGTCTTGAATGTGTGTGTGAGAAGTTTAAATTGAGCGTGTTTGTGTATTGGAAGCAAGTGCAGTTCCCTGATGTGTAGTGTTATGTGAGTTCTGCGTGGGAGGTTGAGGATGAGTCTGGCTGTTGAGTTCAGGATGGTCTGTAGTCTTTTAGTGAGTTGCTTTGTGATATGCGCATAGAAGATGGTCACTAGGGTGTGAGTGACAGTTTTTCTTGTGTTGCTTGGGAGCCATTTGAAGATCTTCCTCAGCATCTTCTGAGTGTAAAAGCAGGATGCAGTTACAGCGCTAACTTGTGCAGTCATGTTCAGGTTGCTGTTGAAAATTATTCTGAGGTTCCTAGTGTGGGTTTTGGGTGTGGATCTGAGTTCGGCCAGCCACAAGTTGGGGTCCCATGATGAGGTGTTCTTGCCGAAGATCAGTATTTCTGTCTTGTCCATGTTAACCTTGATACCATTTCTTTCATCCAGTTAGCGACTTTGGTCATGCAGGTGGTGAACTTGCTCCTTGTGTTAAGGTTCTTGACTGAGAGGGAGTGTATGAGTTGAGTGTCATCTGCATAGGAGAGGATTTTAATGTCGTGTGAATGGATGACATTGGTCAGAGGGATCATGTTTGCGTTGAGGAAGGTGGGTCTGAGCGATGAAACATGAAGGATTCCACAGATGAGTTTGAAAGCATTCATTGTATTCTTTTTGTTTGAATTTTGAGTTGGGTTAAAAGTATGGGTGTGAAAAGAAGGAGGCATTGTCCAAGAGGAAAAGTGCAAGCTGGAGATGGAAGATACCAGAGATAGAGTCCATGAACAAATTAAGATGTTGGAAAAATTGAGAAGCAAGAGACAGAAAGCGAAGCAAACTGTATTGTAAATAGTTTGGGATTTGTAGTGATGATAAAATCATCAGTCGGGAAAGTTGTTAAAGCTTTTGTACGTTTAATCAAATTGCTAATAGTTTGCAGATAAATTAATCTACACTTGATTTCACTTGCCTATATTGACATGGATATATTACAGTTGAAACAAGTTTGCTATTATATATTAAAGTGTGTTTTTGTGGCAGAGGCTAACTAGGTCTCAGTTAGGCCTCAACACTATCTTATATAAAATGGATGCTATATCATGTTTATTTTACATTTGTATTTTTGCCAGACACTATGTGGAGCAAGATGTAGATTTGTTTATTTCTAAATGACACTGTTCTCAAAGAGAGCCTGATAGATGAAGCTTTAGTAACAATATCCAAGGACCTTCTGCTTGAATGCTGTATTACATTCCAACACAATGGTTTGCTGTTTACATAACTTGTTTCTTCCGACACTTATGGATCACATTAGGTCAGAAGGGCTGCATCAATATTCATGTTGTCGGCTAGTGCTATGATGGTAGGGTTATATGACGAGTCACAATACTGTAATACAGTGCTTCCCTAACTTTTTACAACCTAGACTCACTTTTTAGAACAACAAACTTTCACAACCCATCTAGCTTTAATGGACATGAGGGAGGCGATTTTTTTAATGTAACTAAAGCATCATGTGGACGCCAATTGTTTTTTGCAGACACCATTTTTTCCATTGAAATTGGCTCTTAATTTGCACAGGCATACAGTTTTATGGATAAAACTATATTGCACACAAATGATAATGCGTGGACATTGGGTTTGAGTGAATATTTATTTTTTGTGCATCACCAGGTAAAGTTTCTCGATTTACTTTGATCTTAATAAAATCTTTGTTCCCATCACACTTCAGAATTACAACTGCTGTCTACAGTTAATTCGCAGGTATTTATATTTTGTTGTATATTAGGAAAACATGACACTCTACAACTTTTCATTTATTTTCTCACTTCATGTAGCCCCAGCTGGAATGTCACTTAATTCACTTAACTTTTCTTTCTCTCACTGCAACTTGAGAGGAGTTTGTAAAAACACCAATCCCATGTTAAAAACAAAATAAATGGAGTGAAGACATATCCCGACATTTGACCTCTGGCTTTGGAGCACAGCAAATGTGAGAAGATACTTGGTCTGGATCAACAGTTAGGGAAACACTGTTGTAATATGATTTGTTGAAAATTTTATTATTTGCTCAGGATATGCTGACTTTGAGGTTTCAGGGCTTTCTTATGGAGAAACCAGCTAAAGAAATCCTTGAATTTGGGGTGAGCCAGATCTCCTTGGTCTTCACTAGGGATGCTGTCTGATTTCTTACTGATTTTGCTGCACATTTGGGATTTAGTATATTTCTTAGTTTGCCTATTATTCTTCATTGTTTCTATTACTGATAGCCTTTATTGCTGTGACTTTAGGCATTTAAATTAGACTATTGTTGGATCTACATTTACTATTTCTGTATTGTGACTTACATTTTTTTTAATAAACCTTCATAGGTTTTCTAACACCATCTCTGGAACTCACCATTTGAGTCAGACCTTTCTTTAATGACTGTATTTTGATATGCTATTAAAACCCTGCTTCTGGGACCATTGCCTCATGTTTTGAGGTTAACACCATCCCAGTTCCACCCAACATCTGAGCACTCTATTGAGGTGTATATTTCCTAGGGGTACAGCTTTCCCACAATACCAATTGAAACCAATCATCCCAACCATTAACTAAGTATGCTTCTATGCAAATTAAAATAGCATGTGTTTACCAAAATATGGATGGTCCTGAGTTGTGGAGGGAAACCCATAATGGAGTGAAAGCAATCGCAAACCGAAAATGTAAACATTCTAACATTCCTTGTAGAAACATACAAAACAGCCTACAAAATGTAAAACACAAGGTGTGTCTCTGGGCTGTATGTAAAACCACAGAAACCCCTGATGAGAATAGCAACACCATGGGACAGAAAGAGGACACAAATAGTGGAAAATAGTCCAATGTGTTCTGTAAGAGAGAAACTGGCGCGTGGCCCTAAACAGAGGACTGAAAGAAAAGGTTAGCGTTAGTTAATCATGCCATGGGAAATCAGCATGGGCACTGCATCTAAAGTGATTTTTGAAAATGTATCATAGGGTAACAAGCATTCAAAGACATTTTTAGGATTTTGGTGGCCCTGGGACAAACAAATTTAGGATGCCCTTTTTCTATTAAGCTTTGAATGTATTGTCCAGTTGCAGCTCTTGCATGGCCTTTTTTGCCAGGTCACTGACCATGCACTGGCACACTGGTCCAGATTGTAAATGTGTTTCCACCTAATATTCAGGGACTGTAATGTGTATTTTCAGTGATGCAATACAGTGGCAGCTCACTAATATTGTTTCAAATAATGCCTGTGACTCCCTTCCCAGTTCTCATATGTGATGTCCCGTTTCGATCCAAAATAAACTTTTTTTATGGCTGTTCCATGGTGGTGGAAAAAATAAACACAACATTTCCCTGCAAAATGTCTGCAATAAACTCCTACAGATTACCCATATAAAAAATACTTTAAAGGAAAATGGTATTTAAAGAAATTAGAAATCATTCAAGGTCATCAGGAATGTCTGGAGAACAGAGCCGGTTCTTTCAGGGGGGCACACTGAACGGCTGGGGCCCTGGGCTAGTGCCAACTTTGCCCATGCCTTAAAACGTCTCTGCAAACCCTTGTACTAAAATACCCTGTGACCCTCGTGGCTTGGTGGGCAGAGTCCAAATGATGATTAAGGTGCAATTATGCATTTCTAGATAAGCCATCCAATCACATTGTGCACTTCAAAGTGGTGCAGTTTATACAGACCCTCACATTCTGCTTAATGCTTTCATTCCCCTGGCTTCCTCTGACAGGTTGTAAAGGATAGCTTCAAAATTCTTTTAATGAAGCTGAACTTGGAGAAGACAGAAGTCCTCATCCTCAGACCTACCCCCTCAGCATGGAACAATACCTGGTGGCCTACCATCCTCAGCAACCCCCCCACTCCCGTGGAACACTCCCGGAACCTCAGAATCATACTCGGCTCCTTCCTCTTCCATGACCCGACAGATCAATGCCATCTCCTCCACGTGTTTCAACACCCTCTACATCCTCTGCAAGACTTTCAAGTGGATCCCCCCGAATCCAGAAACACCATCACCCATGCACTCATAACAAGTAGACTGGACTACTGAAACACCCTCTACATCAGAATCAACAAATCCCTGCTCCGAAATCTCCAGACCATCCAGAACACCGTGGCCAGACTCATCCTCGGCATCCCACGACATGAACACATCACCCAGCACCTACGAGACCTCCACTAACTCCCCGTGGAGAAGAGAGTAATTTTCAAGCTACTCACCCACGCCTATAAATTCCTCCACAACACCAGATCCTAATACCTCAATGAAAGAGTCTCCTTCCACGTACCTAAGAGAAACCTCAGCTCTGCCGACCTTGATCTTGCCGAAACCCCACACATCCGCAGAGCGGGTGGAAGAGCCTACTCCTACATCATGGCAAAGACCTGGAACGAACGCCTGCTTAACATCATACGATCCCCGACTCTGCACACCTTCAGGAAGAGCCTCAAGACCTGGCTCTTTGGCTGAATCAGAGCTGCATGCCCTCCCCCCCCCAGCGCCTTGAGACCCTCACAGGTGAGTAGACCGCTTCACAAATCCCTGATTGATTGAATGTTAAGCATCTCTGTTAATGTTTACTGTTTTTATTCAGAACGCTTTTATCCTACAAGCTCGCATAAAAATAAGCAAAAGCAAAGCCTGTGATGAGTAATCATTCACAGGACAGTTATCTCAAGATTTCACACCAAATAACAACATAGGAATTTAAATCGTAGCATGCTGAGGCAGGAATCCGGTGTATTCAATTCTGCGCAGTATTTACTAAGAACTTTAACAGCAGAAAAGTATACTTTAAGCACCCGTTTCTTCGTGTAATGCCTGACTTTGATAGACCTGTGGGACATATTTATCAGAACGTCATGCAGTGCAGCAAGTTATCTGTGTGACAGGGAAAGGGCGTATTTAAGGCATATGTTGCATTTGTGACTTTTCCCTCTGCGCTGGTGCACAATGGGCTGCCTAGCAGGCACCCTTGCACAAGAGAGCCTGTTTTGCATGCAGGATTATTTTTGTGCAGAAAGAGACACCTTCCTGCACAAAAACAATCCTGGGGGCATATTCCTCATAGAAAAAGGAAAAAAGAGGAGAAATAGAGATATTTTTCCGTGTTATGCCTCCCCTGGAGTGGCATAAGATTTTGATGCATCCCCAGGTTTACAAGTTCTTGTAAATTTGGGGATGCAACAAGATGCATGGGAGTTGCATAAGAACACCCATGCGATGCCCATGGAACACTGCCCTAGCAGAGGGTAAGCAACATAGCGATTTGTGAAGCACTGTCTTACTCCAGGTTTTTTTAAACACTCAGAGCCACACAAAGTGACTTTGTGGCTTCAAAAACATGACTTAAGGTTTGAGTCACTCTTGCACCACGTTACGTGCTGCAATAGCAATGCAAACCAGGTCATAAGTATGGCCCTGTGTGTTTTGCTCAGCAATGGATGGAGGAGGGTCCATCGGGCTCCTGGTGAGCCATTTTCACCCAATTCCAGGCAATAACACTTACCTGGGGATTAAAAATGTTAGCACCAGTTACCAACATATAAGCACACTCAAAAACCATAATTTAAAGGAAAGAAATGGATGGACTGATAGGAAGGACTGGAGTAGTCAGAATTGTCACACTCGTACAAGTGAGATGGTTATTAGAGTTGGAACCCGCCACTGGCAATGCTGGCAACAGCAATGAGTAGTGCCCCAGCACTTACCTTTACAATTTAAGCACTGTTCTAGAAGATGCACAGTGATAACCTCACTAGCACTACATGTATCTAGCTTCAGACATGGGATGAGGGAGGGGAGCTCAGCTGTAGGGTGTTCAGGGTGTCAATGAGCTGCATTCGGCGGTCCAGCATTACAGACAAGTGAGCACAAGGTAAGGTCCAGTCAGGTGCAGATCTGGAGTGGAGGATCACACCCCAGCAATGATCAGAAGCTTTCTGATTCTTATGCTGGCTACTTATTCAGTCTCATTCCATTTAAGGGACGTTTTGGGGGGGCAGCCCTTGCACGGATGTGCAGCTAACAGGCACAACACATGTAGGCGAGTCCCGACAAAACTCCAGAAGAGGACGCCTTCTTTATTGGTTGAAGGGCCTTCGCAGCCCACCAGCCTGACTGAGGCCTGAATACCACACACCAAGATAGGTCTTGTTCTTTCACCCATGGAATTAAGACCTTAATTCTTCCCATGTCAAGGGGTGCCTGCATCATGCTGCTATCCATCCAGCGATGGGGGACCATGTAGGTTAGCTTCATAGCTGTGCCTCTGGGCTGTCTTGCTCCTCAGTGTTTGGGTGCACCCCCTGACAGTCATCCTAGGGATAGGAGCAGAGAGAGCACTGTGCTATTGAGGATTTGTTAGTCTTTGTTCCTCTCCATAACACCAGCCAGAATGCTGCACGCCAACTCACTGCAGAAAACGGAGGCTGTCAGACTAAACCGCTATCCATGTCCCAAGTCCAGCAATCATTCTACAAGCATTCCTGGATTTGTGCCTGTGCGTCATGTGGTTCAAGCCGTATAGGTCTGTCGTCTACCATCACAAGTCATCCAGAGCCACTCACGTCTTCTACACGCACCACCTTTTATCATCTGATTTGATTTCATCCTCATAAAACACATTGATATCAAGTTTCCTGGTTCTAGAAGCCGAATTATAGAAACAACGAGTCACAGATTCAGATCGATGAAAAAAGAGGGCTGAGGGTGCCTTTCCAAAAAAGAGAAAATAATGTGGGATCTGCTTCAGCTCTAAGGGGAGTTGATTCCACAGTTTGACAGATAGGAATCTGATGAACACCCAGGGCCCCTATTATACATAGGGCGCACTGTGCCAATTGGTGCCATAGTGCACCTTTCAAAAAAAGCTCCTGGTGAAGACCAGTATAGTGTGCCCTATTATTATAGTGCACCATCCCTGAGGGCAGCACATTCAGAGGAAGATGGTGCAGCTGCTTACAAGCCGCTCCATGTTTCAGAGAGCAGACAGGAGGCGGCAGCTACCTGCACTTTAAAGAGTGAATAGAGATCTCCCTGCAGGTGGCTGCTGCGCCTGCACCCGCCTGCAGTGGGATGTCTTGGGGGTCCATGAGACCCCCTTTTCTTCCCTCCTGAGAGCTTCACTCAGGGGGTGGACTGACAGTGCGCCACATCTTTGTGATGCACTGTCAGTGCACCTCCAAAGTGCCTATTTGCCTCTGCGCCGAGTACCATAACGGGGTGCAAGCTCAGAGGTAAACACATCCCTCATGTGCATGGGGATATGCCCAAACGTACACAAGGGAACTCCCTTTCAAGATAGAGCTGACACTACACGTGCATCAGCGCTATCACTGTTACTGAAAGGGCTGGACAAGTATTTGTTGTGCTTTCTGTAATACCATAGTGCCCCGGGATGAACAAAGGGGCGAACACACCTGGTGCACCTCTGGGGCACTCTGCATATGAACAAAGGGGCGAACACACCTGGTGCACCTCTGGGGCACTCTGCATAATACGGGCCCCAGTATGTAAAGTTTTATTAAGTTGGCCACATAGGATATGTCAAAAAGATAGTAAGTTTTAGGGCAGATTTACAAACACTTTGCGCCGGGTTTGCATCACAAAAAATTGCAAAGTGTAGAACTGGGAATTACTTTCCAGTGAAAAACATATTTTGGGCTGGAAAGTAGTTAAAAAATGAACCAAAGTAGTCCTATGTGCAACATTATATTACTTTGCGTTAAATGGGGGGGGGGGTACCATGGGTCACACATAGACTTTTGATGCAACCATCTATGGTATTTGATGCCAAACCCTATCTACTTACATTTGTACACAGATTTGCATTTCAAAATATCCCTCTTTGAGGCTGGCATTAACTTGTAGAAGTGTTTTTATTTCTCCAAACTTTTCAAACTGTCCATGTGTGCTGAACCTTACCACACACATATACAGTATCTTAGCAAAGTATTTTTTACTGGAAGGATACCCTTCCAGCACAAAAAACCCCATTATAGACATTGTGCAGACATTGTTGCACTGTGCTGCGAAAGTGTGGGCATGGCGGTAGGCATCACATTTGTGCATCAGCGCTGGAGATGGCAGCAGCAACACCATATCTGTGAGAGTATGGTGCTGCCATGCTCTCTCCTCCAAACACAACACAGCACAGCAATTTTCGTTACTGTGTTGTTTAGTTTTAACATTTAGTAAATGTGTCACTTTGTGTATAGGACCAAGCATTTGAACTGGATTTTTCACGGCATTAGTAATCAGTGGAGGTGTCTCTACACTTCAGATACATAATACATATTTCAAATTTGTTCTCTCACTTCTGGCTGCCATTTTGGAATGGGGCTCCGGTCTTATATGTGTCAGTCCAGGAGAATACCTACAACCTGCTTATGGGTGAGAAGGTCCATCTGTGGCAGTTATCATTATATGCGAGGACCCTGCACTGTGTACTTGAAGGTATGAAAAATGCAGACACTTTAAATAAAAAAAACGAATTTCTCAAAAGCCAACCAGATATGATATTAGAGCAGTAATTTTGGAATTATCACATTGCTGTTTTAAATGGAGTTCAATAAGGCAAAATAAAGGTAGCCTGTGGCACCATCAGTTCTTCACAGTGAAACGGCACCTGCAGAATAAGGAATTGCCCCCTATTCCCTTAATCAGGATCAAAGTGGGTGCAGCCGAGTAATTCAAAATGGTGGTAAAATGACAGCAGTGGGGTACTCGGCAGCTCATCAGAGCTCCGGAAACTGAAGTCAGTCCAAGTACTCCACCATCCACCCCTGCCGTTCGAGCACAGCCTGCTCATTCGGAAATTGAAAAAGATAATGGGGGATACCCCAATACCCTTAGTGTGTCTTGAGGGGGAAGCTCTGCATGCTTACACCAAGGGACGATGCTCTGTGTCTTGGTGCTCCTTTCTCACTAACCAGATCGACCTCTACTTGGAGGACCCCATTTGGCACTCCCTGCCTTTGTTCTCACTGCCAGCTTGTGGTTCAGCAGCATACCAGTGGATCTTGGGGGTTTATAGAGACACGGAGAGTGGACCTCCTGTGATGGAAGTCAGCTCCCATCAGTGCATGGTCCTCTGTGGTTCACCCTGCTAACTTTGTGAGGCCATTAACATCTGGACCACCACTCCTGGTAAACTACAATATGGCCAAAGTGGAGTTGGCCAATTTGGAGGTAAAAAAAGACCACATGTGGTTTCATGGACAAAAAAAAGGGTGACTTTGCTTTTCATCTTTAAAAAAAAGGGATGGAAATTATGCCAATCAATAGGCATGTAAGTAAAGTATTGTTGGAACACAATTCTGCTAGACCCCCAACTCTGCTATATCCCTGAAGGGTTATCTTTTCCCCTGCTTTGGAAATGACAGGGAATCCTGCTTAGAACTGGCAGTGTCTCTGGTGTATAGGTTATTCATAACTAGAAAATAGAAAGACAGAGGGTCAATTCACAAAGGTAAATTTTCATTTGAGTAATGAAACATGTGTAAATTCACTTTTACACTTTTAAGTAACTCTACTACTTTTTGTTATTCACCATTGCCGAGTGTAGATTTCCTCAAAATGTAAAGTTACTAAAAAATGTAGACTTACATGTCACCTCTCACGGAAAAAGGGGGTGGAGTGTGTAAAAATGTCAAGTAAAACAGTAAAGTTAGTTCTGGTAGCAACTTTATGTATTGGAGGTTCTGTTCACTTGGCGCAGACATCTGCAATTGGGGCAGAGATCTCCCTATAATAAAGCATAGGGAAAACTTTAAAAGTGTATTAAACTTTTTTTTTAAATAGAGAAATACTTTAGGTTAAATATTAATTTGAATTAATTTTATATTCATGTTAAATGTAGAAGGATATAAAAAAAGTTGCAGCATTAATAACTTAATTTAATTTTGAACTACAAATTTTATTATTTTGAATATATTAAGTTTAAAAAACTGAAGTCTATAAAAATCCATCTATAATTATTACATATGTTTTTGTTATGTATTAGAAACATTAAAAGTGATGTTTAAAATGTATACAAAGTAATTTATTTATTTTTAATAAATATTAATGTCCCATTCATTCTAACATTTAAAAAGGATGCATAAAATATTTAGAAAAAAATAATAATTATGTTTTATTCATAGACAATTTATTCAACATTAAGTAAAATGTAATTATATTTTTAAATAGTTTAAATAATCCAAATGTATTTTAAATTATTTCCCATGGGGTCTTATGTTATGTCCCTGCCTCCATTATTTTTGATGAGGGTGTTTCAGCACCGGTGCTTGGTCATGTTTGGTGCTGTACTTACTCAGGCTCTGAGGTGGAGTACATTTGCTCTTGTTTAGGGTCCTATTTGACTGTGGTAACTGTAGAAGGTTGGTTTTTGAATACCAATGTCTCTCCCTATATCCCAAACTGGCCCTTCCTTATCTACTCTTCAGTCATCCCTCAGCTCATCCAATTTAGTGACAACTATTCCCCATTCTACAGCCACCCCCTTGCCCCTCCCACATTTACTGCTGAAATATATGTGTACATGTGGGGAGATATCAGCAGGCGGGCAGAGATGTCCGCAAATACAAATTGGAGGTGCAGAGCTGGAGAACTCAGGGGCATATTAACAAGGGCTTTATCTCCGCTTTTTTGGCTTTAAAAGCCAAAAGAAGCGGAGATAAAAACATCGCCCTATCAACAACAGGGTGCTAACATGCAAAATCGCATGTTAGCACCCTTTTTCACTACGCTTCCCTTTGCATCTCTAATGAGATGCAAAGTGGGCGTTCCAGAGCAAAATAATAGGAGAAATGTCGCTAAGCGAAATTTCCCCTATTATCAAGCTTCACGCTAACCCTGTTAGAGACAAAAAAGCAGCGCTAACCACGGTTAACGCTGCTTTTTTACGTCTGCTAATTTTCAGACTTAGCCATGTAATCCAATGGGAGGTGGATTACATGGGTAAGTCCATCATGGGCTATCAACAAGGATATCCCTATCCTTGTAGTATTATCGCTGCATTACCAGCGATAACCTCCCAAAATGCCGCTATCACTGGATTTTTTATCGCCTAGGCGGTTAGCGTTGTTAATAACGTGATAACCAGGCGATATTATCCAGCGATAGGGGACGTTAAAAAATTTATCGCTAAGCGCCCTTAGCGTTAATTTTCCCTGTTCCTTGTTAATATGCCCCTTAGTGCATAGGTCTGTGAATATCATTTTGTAATATTGTAGTAGTACAATTGAAGTACTACTAAACGTACTACAAAAATGTAGTTCAGAATAGGCCCCCATATGCCCGGTAGCCACATTCTACAGTTTATGAACTGCATTTGGCCATGGGAATGTAACCCGGAAGAGTAATCCTGAATCATAGCCTTTATTAAACTGGACCTTAGTAATCTTTATGTAATCAAACTCATTTTCCTGTGCATTGCCCTCAACATCCTTTAGTGTGATGTTTGTGCTATACGAAATGAAAAATAATGCCGGTGTCTAGTCTAGACGTATGATTCCTAGTCTCATTCAAGTGTAAGGAAACAACATTTTGACTCACTAATTAACAAAGGGTCATCATCTGGGCAGAGGAGCTAGTGAAGGCACAGCATGAGGAGCTCGAAGGGCTGCAGTATTAAGACTTCAATGGAACTGGATCCGAAGTAATGTCCAGGAGCCCAGAAAGTGTAAGGACAAAGGATAAGTGAGGTAGGTTGGTATAAGCTAAAAATTAAGGAACCTGTGGTACATCAAAAAATGATTGGACTCCAATGTGTATGTAGAGAATGGGCAGGAATTAAGGAGATGGCACAGTGAACCATCTCAATCTGTGGGTAACAGTAGTGCCAGGAGAGAACGTGTAAAGCTATCTATAAATCAATGGCAATTTTAAACCGCCCCACTGCTAGTTTATTTAGGGCATGGAAAGGATCAAATCAAGTGAGGACCCCACACTTCAGCAGTTCTGCCTGTTTGCAGACCGCAGCACATGTCTTTGTCTGTCTTGCCAGTACTGTATGGTTCACTACCTCCTGTTCATTTTCCAGATACAAAGGGGCAAATTCAAGCGCAAGTGGTGAATGCTGGGGTAAATCAGTGATTATTTGTTGAAGTGAGAGCTTAAGTGAGTGAGTGATTAAGTGTGTGAATGTTGGAGTGAGTGGAGTGAATGATGGGTGAGATGTATAAATGTTGAAGTGAATTCAGATGGCTGTTCATTACAGTAGGCTCACTGTTAAAGTGAATGGTTAGATGTTGTGGGGCTAGTGTTAGAATGAGTGAACAGCTGTAGGGAAAAAGTGTAGTCAGTGGTTATCCTGCTAGGACGAGGCAGTGAGACCTGCCGCTAGCGGAGAGTTGGTGGGATTGAAGAATATTTTTTGTCCTCTGGCAGTAATTCCTGTTATGTTTGCTCTCTGCTTGTTAAGTTTTCATGGTATTCCTTTGGGGAAGGTACCAGTAACATCATGGTTTATGGTTGGTATGCATTGAATTCTTCTTTCATATAATTTAAGTTTGGCTCTCAGAGATTCAGCCCAGCCATTCTGCACTTGGCCTTCCTTAGCTACAGAAAGTACTGCTGGGACTGCTCTGCAGCCCTATCAAGGAAGGCAGGCTGCTTTGTCGTCATCTCTCCTACTGGTTGCCTCTGTTTGAAATTGACCACAGTTAAAGGCTGCACTTACTTTCTGAACTTCATTTCCCTGCCACAGCAGGGAAATTCTATGCACAGGTTTGATAGACAGGCCGCCTCCATAGAAGGCATTGCTGCTCGTGCAGCTCTTCTAGGCAGTGTGGCTGTCTGTTATTTTCATGTTCATTTAAATAACTTCTTCCCCGTGGTGAATTATAACTGGAAAGCTTTCAGATGTGCCCTGTTGCTTGAGGAGAATATACCTCTGACTCACCCTCTTTGTGGCCTCCTTTACGCCTCTTTCGATCACTTGCATATCTTTAGCATAGTTGATTATAGGGACCATCCTCTATATATAGTCTCATAAAGGTGGAAAGCAGAGGTGGGCATAACCATTACGTGGAATTACGCGAGAAGAGTAATTCTACATGTAGTATAGAACATGCTCCCTTCTCTCCAAAATGGATGCAGGGATACCTATTGTACTAACAGCAGCACAAGTAGACGCTCACTGAATGTGCTCTCACTGTAGGATTTTTCCCTCAAATTACTTGTAATTATTTGAGCAGGTTTAATCTCATTATTATGAGTAATCCCATGTCAGGTCTGCTGTTAAAACAGCAATGTACCCTGTCTATGAGAGCGTGTTCCCCTCTGCTGAGTTACCCAAGATGGGAGCCTGTGGTTTTGGCTTTTTCTTTTTCCTCAGCACACATGACACTCAAGCGTTTACACTGAGGGCCGTCTTTGATTGGGATCCAGAGCTTGGCTCAATGGTTTGGTGGAGAACACCATGTGCACCCTCCTTCATTGAATGTGCCTTTCGACAACTCACCTTGCTGTAAGAGATTTAACAGTGATGATAGCAAAGTGTTAATATCACAGGGCAGATGTTCTGGTCTATAACCTGGGCATGGGTAGCTGCCTACTCTCCCACCCCTTCTAAACAAGTAGTCCAGTCCCAAGTAATCAGGTGCTTTGCTTCATTCAGTTTTGTGTGTGGATGTTGCATGGGTGTTTTAAGACACCAGGTTACTGTTTGAGGGGGGTGGCTGCCCCTCTCAGGCAACAGCCACAATAGCTGTGAGGGTGAACAATTTGTAAAGAATTTCTGCAGCACACAAACAGTAATAAAGTAAAAAACAGAACCCATGAAAAATCCCCAAACCAATTTAGTATGGAAATATAATATCAGAATGCCAAAAGTCCAATCAGTAAAACCAGATATTGAATTGTAAAGTTGTAAGTAAAAAATAGAACCTAAAAGCAATAATCATCAACTGTGGTATCTGATTGTGCCAGACTGGGACAAATTCACAAGTGCAGGCCGACCACAATGGACCACAGGTCGGATACCGGGACCAGGTTAGTCCCGCTGAGAATTGAACCGTATGTCCTTGATGCAAGGCTTCATGTCGCTCGGTGTCAGTTCCGATGAGGAGCTGTGTGGTACTGCGATACGAAGTCCTATGTTGAGTTGCATCGCACTGCATCAGTTTCAGCAAGGAGCTGGTAGGGCTGCGATGTGAGACCCTGTGTTGGGTTGCATCGTGCAGCATTGGTTTTGATGAAATCCAGATTTAGGCTGGGGGGATTACACTCTGATAACAGTCAAGGGTCCAGGACCTCGAGGCACCTCTCAGGATCAGGGCACAGTCCAGGCGGAGGCCAGCAGAAGGGCGTAGTAGGTCCAGTGACAGGTCCAGGCAGGCCGAGTACAGCAGGGCACTTGGGCAGTTGCAGGGAGGCATCTATAGCTTGCTGTGTCCCTGTAGCTCAAAAAGGAGGTCAGCCAACTGACCCTTGGAGTCATTCTGGGTTAGCCTGGGATAAAGGTAAGTAGTTCTAGTCCTACTTCTGAGACAGCAAGGCAGTGCTCAGAAGCAGGGCAGTCATCTGTCAACAGGACAATCCTTCTTCTGTAACTGTAAGATTTGCAACTTCTATATGTGCGGCACAAAGCAGAACACATAGAAGTTACAAATCGCCATCCTGGGTTGTTTATGTGCAGGAAGGAAGACCTGCCCCCCAAGGAAGCGAACACATTCCCTCCAACACAGACACCCTTGCACTATGGTGCAAGGGTGCCTGCGTTGGAGCTAGGCAGCTGTATTTAGCGCCACCCCTAGGGGAAACTGAGGGGTGCACGCCTTCTTGTGAATATGGCACATCCCTGCATTTTCAGAATGGAGAAGCGTGCCATTAACAATGTTTGCTTAACGCCACGCTTCTCCATTTTGTTGTAAATATGCCCCACTGTGTAAAATGTGGTTGAAGCCCCCTTGGTGTTCCATGATTTCACCCTGACCAGTGCCCAGACATTACTCATCCTGCGTGTTGGACACATTTCTGTGATCTGGGGCAGGTGTCATTGATTGTCAGGTGAAGGGGCAAGCCTGTGTACGGTGCTGTGAATGTGCATCCCAGTAACCTTTGCTCCTTTTAACAAAGCTGAAATCTGTGTATCCTGGGGCTTGGGCTCCAGGGAAAACTGTAGCCCCCCAACAAGACTCACGCATTACTTGCTCACAAAGCTGCTCCCCTTTGTTTTTTCAAGGTTTACCTAGGATGGACTCTCATCTTGTTTGGGGAGGCGGCTTTGGGTATGTGTCTAATACTACTGGGAATACAACCATTCCCAGTTCGACAGTGACCACTCTGTGAGACGACAGAGGCCGAAATTTGGTATGAACCTGCTTGTCCTTCCATTTCTGGAAACCTGGCCTGGCAATGGAGCAGTGCCATGACTGGTTTGTAAATGGCAGGCTTCTGCCTACATTCACATGGAGAAACAATTATGAACTGGAATGAGGCTGGGGTGTTTGTCAATGGCTGAGATTAATTCAAGCATTCCTTCCATCACTTTGTGTATGTTACAGTGGATTTCCTAGGTCTTATTGCACTTTGTCCTTCAAACCTATTGAAATCAGATTTGTTAATGGCATCTGTCTTATTTCTACTTTAAAAGATCTACCTCTTGCAGTGAGCGCTAACATTTTTGGGTCTGTCTTGATAACACAGCTGCCTGCATGACTGTTGTTACTAATTCTTTAAAATATACATAGAGTAGGCTTTGGTACCACCCAGAGGACTATTCCATTCTCACTTCACGCTTTTGGTTATTTGGATTATGGTTACCCCCACAAAGGAGTGCTTGATTTGCAGTGTATGAATGACTACTTTATACCACAAACATACACTGAATTATCACACAATAAGGTGCAGAAGTAAAAAGTTCCTGAATATAGAATCATAATTTGCAAGGTTTACTGAATTGCAAATTAGGAATTGCTATTTGATATGTCAGATTGTGATAGGTAAGCATTTACCAATTCGGTATGATTGCATTAGACCTTGTCGAAACTTCAATTACGCTGCGGGAATTTCAGCAATTCTGCATTACTCTTTGACACAGAATTACCAATAGAAAGTGATTAAGCCTGCATAATTAAGAGTAATTAGGAGGGAATCCTACTGCGAGAACACATTCAGGGAGTGTGAGCGGCTGCTCAGGCTACTGATTATGTTAAGTTGCATTAAGCGCTATTTTCTTAGCGCAAAATGCAATTGTGAGTCCATTTCGATGCAAGGGTGCATTTTGCGCTGAGAAACTAAGACTAAATGCCAAAAGTAAGCTGGGGGATGTTGCAAATTCATTCTTGTGCTCTAGGCACACCCTATTTTTTTTTGCTGACTGGTACTGGTGGTAACTGACTATCCCTGGGCTCTGCCTAACCAGGCCCAGGGCCAGACTTGTGCTGAAACCACACTTAGAATACAGTGAAAACACCTACATGCACTAGGGTACAATATGGGTACCCATATGATTGACCTCCCCAGCAAGGCCCTGGAAAATAATAGGGCAGGGAGATCAAAACTACTTTTAAGTTCCTAGTATATAATATGGTATGGCAGTTTAGAGGCCAGCAGCCCTTTCCGCACTTGCGTATGTGCACTGCTGAGGCCTGAGGTCAGTTTAAAAGCAGCCATGTGTTGCAGGACTGCTTTTAACATGTAAGTTGTGCCCAAAACTAAACTTTGGTGTTTGAGGCACTTACAAATTAATAAACTACAATGTTGTGGCATATTAGTTGCCCCCCAGGGTCTCCTCTAGGTTTCCCAGTGGTGGGGTTCAGGTATTTATAAGGAGGATCCTTTTAAAATAAGTTTTATATGCTTTGGGTTTAGTGATATTGCACATTTCATTTCCCACATTGTAGTAAAATTCTTCCCCAAAACAACTTTTGTGCTAGGAGTACTGTGGAGTGAGGATCTGCAATATTTTGACAAATCAGAACCCCTAAAGTCTCTCCTAGGTGTGTTCCAGGGGTAGGGGGTCCTGTAGATACAGGCAGGGTCCTTTCGAAAGATGTTTTAAACTCTGGTTTTGGAGAAACTGTCCGGTTCTATTTCCCAATTGCAGATCCCAAGCCACATAGGTTAACATGGCAAGAAATTATTAATAATAATTCCCACCAGGAGAATCAGAAAACTGTCATTTAAGGAATTACTAGAATGGTATTGATAAATCCAACAATATTCTATTGTTGAATTTATCCTAAAATGTACAGAAAATACGTTATAAGACTTTCTTGTCTGTAGGCCAAGATTTAGCCTTCCAGTGATCTGTCCTGATTGGTCAGTGTTAAGTTGATTAGCCAGGCTGCTTTGATGAGGTGATATGTAGCCCTGGGGTGAAGGAGCCAATCTGGAGGAGAGGGCGCTGCTACATAGGAATGCCAGAGCAAGGGGGAAGGGTCGTAAACAATAATCTTCAATAAAAGGAGGAGACAGGCAGGAGAAACCAGTTTTATTCACACCCCTACTATTTGAGCCCAGTCAGATGGCAGGCTTAAGGAAGGAATGTGTAGATGCCAGTGGGAGGGAGAATATGCAGATGAGCCATCTTGGAGGTTTCGTTTAGACAGCTCTTTCCTCTCTACTCAGACTTTAGCCATATTGAGTGGTACAGAAATAGTGCTTTCAGGGAGACCACTGTGCTATATATTGTGGGAAATGGTCATGCTCTGGGGTGTTGTCCTGCCCCTCATTGGACAGGAGTGCCCTCCTGTGTGACCCCAGAGAGCACTGAATAAGTATCTGAAAGGGGCAGTGCCTTTATGATTTGCACCAACCAGGCCTTGCACTCTGATTGACTGCACCTGCTGCACAATCTGGAGCTACAGCCCTCTGGATCGAAACCTGCTTCAAAGGGAATAAAGAGTGGACTGCCTGCAAGCTATAGGTTAACAGAGCTAACCTGCAGCATCACCACCAGAAATCCCCAACCTGCACTACTACCAGTGGATGTAAGAGTTTTGTCCAAGTGGATTGTGGGAATTGAAGTCCAAACTTTTACGGTCCATCTTGGAGCTTCCAGACCCATGGAGTAAGTTTTGGACTCTTTGGGACCCTCAAAGGAACTTCAGGAAGAAGTTCCAGAAGTTTGAAGAAATTTGGAGAAACTTTGGAGAAACGCTCCATAAGGTGACCGACTCGACCTGGCCAGCCAAGCAGGCGATCCTCAACCGTGAGCTGGCCTGCCGTCCAGGTTTGTCCCACTGAAAAGCTCCAGAGGTCCGACTTCCAGAGTTTGACTGGGAGTTGGTGGAAACCAAATCAGGGGAACCGTCACTGAATCTGGCCTGGTGAAGAGCATCGAGGTACCCCGGGAGAAAAAGCTCAGTAAAAGTTTTTAAGTCTGAACGAAGTTAAAGTGACCAGGACCAACCATGAGAGTGAAGCCGCCCGCCTTTGACCGTGAGCCAGCCTGGATCTCTGGTTCGTGCACTGGAAAGCTCCGGAGGTTGGGCTTCCATAAGTTTGACCGGGATCTCATCACAAGGCAAGCCAGTGAACCCACACCGAATCTGGACTGGCTGAGAGCTTCGAGGGACTCCAGGAAGAAAAATCATAGAAAAGTTTCAAAGTCAGAAGGTAAAAACTTTGACTGAGTCCTACCGCGAGGGACAGTCGCTCAGGGGGCCTTCGCGGCCGGCCGGAAGCTTTGACTTTGTCCCAGTCTAGCGCGACCAGATGTCCCAATAGGCGTTATAGTTTTCTAAGTGCTAAATCTTTAAATATTCATATCTCAGGTTCCCTCTATCGGATTTTTTTCGTTTTGGTGTCATATTAAAGATACAAATATTTCCTATGTATATAAACTGGTGTTGGATTTTTATTGTGTGTTGTGTCTTGATTATTTACTGAAATATAGTTTTTAAATGCTTTACATACCTGTCTTTGAAGTTAAGCCTGTCTGCTCGCAGCCAGCTAGCAAATGTTGAGCATGGGAATAATTTTCCAAGACCTATTCTGAGCCCTATATTGTGTTAGTGATAATATTGCTAGTGGTAGATGCATATTAACCCCTACTAATAATCCACTTTTCAACAGGGGATAATCCTACCCCAAGTGCACATTTAGCAAGCATGAGTGGTTGCTCGCAACCACTATTCCTGTTCTGAATTCATGTTCATGGTCTGGCTATTTCTTAGTGCAGAATGCACCCGCGGAACGATTATGGACGCAAAGGTGCATTTTTGTGCTAAGAAAATAGGTATATATGCAGATTTACTCTTCTTGGGTAATTCACCCTAATCTCGCTAAAGGTTTGGGTAATTCTGCATGATTACGCTGCACAGAATTACACAAGGTATACCAGTCCTTAATTTGCGTTCATAATTTACCAAGTCGCAGTTAGCAGTTTAGCAAGTTTTGAATTAAGCCAATTTGGAATTTTTTGCAAGGCAGTAGAAAAGGCTTTACAGTAATTGAAATACGTTTTATGAAATAAGTTTAGTATAGTAGAGCTTTGCAATAAAAACAGATAGACTTGTGTATGCAATAGGGTTGTAAATGCAATGCAATCCTTTGGAAGGAGGACAATGTTATGCATTAGCAGGTAAGTACTCAACTTAAAATTCCAGCCTTCGGGGTTTGGACTAACACTGGGCAAGGGTCAGTTCCAAGAAGGCACTGGGGCGGCTAGGTGCAGAGGTCGTTGGGCCGAATGGTACTCAATGGAGGCTGGGGGTACCTTGAAGAGGCACGGCTTGCAGGTAAGTACCCGCGGTTTCAGGGCACAGGCCCCGGGGGTTAAGATCCGCACGGGGGCTACAAGGCAGCACCAACACTATACCAGCATCAAAAGAAGTATTAAAAATGGCTTGCAACATCTGGCTAAGGAGGAGGAAAGCCAAAGTTCCATGGGTGAGAAAGTGGACAGTATGATAGGGGTATGAATAATTTAAGTGGCCAATTAAATCAGGAGAAAACTGTAACCCAAAGGCATACCAACATATTTATTTTGCTCCTATAGACAGATTGAGTCTCTCTATATATCGCCTTACACAGGCGACTTCAACTTTATCACTGCACTGTGAATTTGCAGACAGAAATGATCCACTACAGTGGGGATGTTGTTTTGGGTCTTGTACAAGTGATAAACACAGTAAAAATTTTGTAAATCCAGCAAATTGCAATTGGGGGTCGATTGAGGGCCCGGGAAAGTGAAGAACTGTCAAGTGTGAGTAGTATTTTGGTTACAGAGGCTCTGAGCTTGCATCGCAGGGGTAGCCATGGTAGAGTTGAGGGTCAACAACATCTGAGAGAACCACTGCTGGTCATGGTAAACACTAACATTAAACCTCTGTAAATGTCTTCAACATCTGTTATGTTCCAATGTCAGAATTTTCATGCTCTCTGTGTGGAGACATTTATGAAACATTAATAGTATAAAGATTGTTGAAGCTTCTTGTTTGAGCATACATATGCCTATCTGACAATAAAGGTACTTTATTTTTGGCAATGCAAACATTTTCTTTTGCTTACTTTTAAATTCCCAGTTAAACATCACACTTACCTTACAAATGATGATTAGAAATGTTGGCATGTCTCGTCTGCCCTCTGCTACCTTTGAACCATCTTGAGTTTCATGTTCTGGTTGCTGTTGATCCTCATTACCTGACTCTGGATCAGACATAAATACTAGTAAGCCTTTATTAGTTGCTATATTGCCCAACATTGCACATCTGCTATTATCTTACAGTTTATCTCAGGTGTAGACTGTAGGACACCACCACTCTTGTGGAGACAGCAAACTTTTAAGCAGTTCAAATGTCCTTTCTATCACAGACCTTGTTTTTCGCGGGCAGCTTTGTAAAAGCCCTCACTTTGTGTTGAAAAGTATAAGCACTGCCCCCTAAACTGTAAAAAGACATAATAAGTACCAGATGAACTGGATGGCCATGTGGATCATATACTTTAGTAAATGTAACAGAAATTACCAAGTAAATATTAATCTCCAAAAACGCTTCTAAGAAGAAGAGTGTAAATCACACTATGCCTAAACATGAAGAAATAATGGGTGCTGCCTGGGTATCTTGTCAAAATATCTGTGATTAAATTGAAAGCATCACAGACCACTTCGATGTTTAGTAAATGAGTATTTCTACTATTTATAAAGGATACTTAATGTCAGATGGTGGGCATATACGAACATGAGTTCCATCAATGCAACCAATGACGTGGGAGTTGTGCAATCCTATAAAAAAAATTCTTTGGGTAATTGCATGGCCTGTACAGTTCTAGGAAACTAATACGCAAATGCATTCTCAATAACATAGCATTCAAGAAACCTCTAAAAAACCTGGAAAGTGCATTTGGCAAACCAAACATGCTGCAGCAATCAGTGGCGGCCGGCACAGATCCTGGGCGGCAGGACGGGTGGTAGTGGGGCACTGGGAGGGTGGGGGATGCAGCGTTGTGATTGGTCTGAGTGTTGTGGATCGATGCTCAGCCAGGAACAGGGTGTCTGGGCATGTTCTCTATGCAGGCGTATGACTGTTTGGCCAGCCCTCTCGGGCCGGCCAAACATTCATGTGCACTTAAGAGGGGGCAAACCATTTATCCCATGCCCTGCTCCGAGAGCAGAACAGCCCCACCCGCCCCGGCCGCAGGAACAAATAAAATGATAATAACATTCAGTTATTATCATGTTATTTTTTCTTTAGTTACACTGCATAAAAGCCTTGGGGCGATGCTCTACCCCCATAGGCTGGCAGCAACCACACCTTGGTTATTCCCAGAGGTGCAGCACGTATATTACCTGCTCATGGGCAGGTAGAGAGAATCGGTATTGAGAGTCTTTCTCTAGAGCTGTGACTTATTTTCAGCTAAGAGATCTAAAATAACTGCACCGCTTAGCAGACCCTCCAGGATTTCGCGATTTCGCGATTTGCCACAAAATCGGCACTTTTGTTAAAATGCCACGATTTTTATAAAAGTGCCCACGAAATTGAAGGAATGCGGAGACAAACTTTAACAAACTTTAACGGCACTAGACTAGTGCTGTTTTAGTTTGACTCCTTTCACTGGGGGGGCCTGTCTAGGTCATTCATTCTTCACTACCTCAACCTCAAAACTGCTTTGAAAAGTTGGTACAACTGACTCGCAAGAGTGACCATTGGTATTCTTTTGAAAATTGGAGGAAATTACTTAAGACCAGTAGGTCCGACAAATGGTAAAGGTGATTGTTGCTTCTCTTTCTGAAGACACCACCGCCTACCATCTTCCCTCTTCTCTCCCCACACAAACATATTGTTGTAGGAACTATCACTTTAACAGAAAGCAGCCTTAAAGGGAGTTATTCACATTGGAATGTGGTAAAAGCCTCTCCATTGTGGTTTTTGACACCCATGAAAAGGGGAAGTATGAGACCTATTTTGGAGCTCAGATTTCTTAATATATTCTCTAAGATGGGGAAATTCAAACTGCAAGTATAAACTAGTACAGCAGAGAAGTCTTTTTAACGTTTAGAATGTGCATTTTCATAAACCAATTACAAAATACAACAGAAAATGTCTGAGGTATGTCAGAAAAGGGTAAGCACAAAGCTCCTGCTCGGTCTCTTGGCAGCCACCACAGTTTTCATGGAGGTGAAGATATTAGTAATATTGATAAGTGATTACATTGCAGGGTGCATGTTTATCTCTACTTGAAGACTAGCAGCCACGGCCTGTATAGGGCGTGCCACCGGGTGGTGACGTGGGGCGGGGGAGGGGCAGGGTGGGGGTTGTAAAATGTGGCATACGGACGATTTCAGGTAAGTAACGGAAAAAAGAAACAAATTTTGTTGCGCGCGCTGCATCGCATTTGGCGAAAATTCGTAGGTTTTTTTCGTTACTTACCTGAAATCGTCCGTATGCCGCATTTTACAACCCCCCACCCTGCCCCTCCCCTGCCCCATGTCACCGCCCGGTGGCACGCCCTATACGGGCCGTGGCTGAAGACTAGCTGGACAGTGGTTAGTGAATCTGTTGGGTCATGTCATCCTGCATCTTCTTGCTTATTCGTGCTCCTCTGAGAATAGACTGTAAAGTGCTGCTTGCTACCAGTGGAGTGAATTTTATGGAAGCCTGACAGAGGTAGGCTTTGTTCTGCTATTATTGCTGATTAAATGATTGTATTGGTGTTGTCCTCTGGACATCTTGGAGGGTAATCATAACCATGTTCACTCTCAACTCTGATGACTGATGCAGTTCTCATAGATAGGTAGGGTTTATTCATAATAGCAAGTTATGTTAATTTTACCACAGAGATTTCTTGGAATCTATTGGAACACCTGTCCAAGAGTGCTTTCGCGTGGAACATTTGACAGTATTGGTGAAGTACCACTAGGGACACATTGAAGTGCATCACGTGCCTGTTGATCGAGTGTACTCCGTATGGCCCAATATCTTAGTCAAGGAATTTCCAACAATTTCTGCAACAAGAACTTTTTATTTATGTTAAATGAAAATCATCTCGAGCTACAAATATTGTTAGTGTTGTAATAGAGACCACGTCAAACAAAATTACATTAATGGCCACCCTCGGAAAGATTACCAGCATTGATCACCTCAGTGCATCGGACAGGGTTGCCTGCAGTATTGTAAAAAAAAGAAAAGGCTTTGTCCAGTCAAAATGCCTTTACATGAGTAATACATAATAGCCATAGCTGTAATGTCGCTGGCACCAAAGTAATAATATTAGTAGTAAGTCTTTACTCCTTCACATGAGTTATCACTCAAATATCAGCTTTCCATATATTTTAGAAAATCAACCATTTTTTCCAAACATCCGCATCACGGCCCCAGCCCCACCTCACATGGGCTTCTGCTGAACTTTGGGCCACTCCCTGCAGCCAGTTCCCATATGCCCAGTACCACACCGTACAGCCTCAGCTGTGCGCAGTGGCTGCTGGGTGCAGGGCGTGCCCTTCGGCCACATCCTATATCTGGTCTTCACAACCTGGAACCAACTGGACTTGGCTTTGTCTGTGTGCAGTGGCACACACAAGCTGGCCTTAAGTGGCCATCCTTGTGCCACTGAGCTCATTGGCCGCCGGGTGTAGGGCTTGGCCTTTGGCGTCGGTCCTTGGGACACTAAACTCACTGTCAGTAACCTTAGGCAGTGTGCTATGGTCACTGTGCCCAGAGCCTAGTAGAATGCCCTGTGCTGCGCCCTTTTTATATGCCCTGTCCCAAATTCATATTCCAGAGAATCCACTATGCACAGGGTTTGGCTTTACACAGCACCACTGGGCACAAGACACAATCAATGGGTACATTCTGCAAAGCGTCCTTCATAGCGCTTTGACCATGCACAGAGGACTCTAAGCGCTGCCCAATGCTACTGGCTCTGAACTGTGCCTAGTATTCCTGCCCACAACCTTGAGCTGTACTCAGTGGAAAAGGGTGGATGCTGAGGCATTCTGCAGCACCCTGCAGCACCCACCCCTTTTTACCGCTGTCTGTTAGGCTGTGTTTTAAAGTCACAATTCCAGTCTCAAATTACAATGTGCTTTGGGAGATGCTGACATTTTAAAGTGATTGTGAGCGCCTTGAAGCAGAGGCGGTCCTCGAACCACTACAAATGCAAGTTCTGCCTGTTCATCTGCTGTCTGGTATAAATGTTAATGGGCACTGCACGGTGCAAGCGACAGAGCCGGTTAGCGGTAGCCCAGACTGCAGTGTTGGATGAGGCGGTGCGTCGTGAAACTTACGAGCGGTGCCCCCAGCCACGATGCGGTCACAGGTGTTATGAAATTGTAAATAGTGAGCCTCTATTTGTGGTCGCTAAAATACTGATTCAGTATTTATTCTATTCACAAAAATAACTTCACAAATGACTTTCGTACATACACGAAGGCCTTTTTTCAGTCCGCTACCAGATTGCGACTGTTTACCAAATCACGGCTGCTTTGTACAGCTGGCCCTAAATTATTTATCTCGTAGATGCAACCTATGCGGCAAGCAATCCTTTTAGCTTGCTTTTTCACTGCAGCAGGCTTTTTTTAATGTTTTATCTAGAACTCAAAATACAAGCAAAACCTGTTTGTTTGTTGCTTCAGGCAGTGGAGCCACCTGAACATATGCCGCGTGTGTCTTTCATGCAAGCAATTCGGAAACGAAGGATATTTCCAAATTATTCATAGAGGGCTTAAATCAAGGTAATCTTAATCAATCAATCATAGCATTTGTAAAGCGCACTACATACCCGTGAGGGTCTCAAGGCGCTGGGGGGAGGGGGAAGCTGCTACTGTTCGAAGAGCCAGGTCTTGAGGAGTCTCCTGAATCTTAACAATGAACTCATATGATACGATTTATCACAATAGGTTAAGTGCGTGAAACTTTTTTGATATTCTGAAGTTATTATGAATGTACTATGGATATTTATACACGTTCGTTAACCGAAAATTAAGCAATAAACAACCGGTAAAAGGTACTTTTCTTCAACTTCCATTGTGATATTTGGCCTCCTGCAGCAGGCGGGTCTCCCACCATGGGGATGCTATGATATTCTGGCACGGGGTTTGATGGACAGCTCACTCCCTCCCCTCAGATTCAATCATTGGATGATCCTGTTTCACAAACTTCACATTCAGGAGAAACGATTTCCTTTCCTGGGTCCGGCTCATCACGGCGCTCCAACCAATGTTTTTATCCCCTCTTGACTACATCAATGACCTCTATTTAGGCATTTGAGCATGGGTTCAAAAAGTTCAAAATGTAAAGGTAAGGCTGAGCTGCTGTCGTGAAAGGCTTGACTGTCACCATCTCACTCACTTCACACTTTGAAGCTGAGCACCTCTTGTTCATTCCTTCTTATGTACAATCCCACCTGGGTGGCCGCTCCTTCTCTACTCTGGCACCTCGCTGGTGGAACTTACTACCTTATATCATCTGTCTGATCACCAGCTAACTTGTTTTTGGGAGGCTGGTAAAATGCTGTCATTCTCTTGCTGCTCTCTGCTTTAATCTCATTCCTTGGCCTACCATCATGATCCCCTACAGAGAAGATGCGCTATACAAATACATTTTCATTCATTCATTTATCACTCCAGGATCTGCATCACCATCCCTCAAAAGATCACTGACTCGTGGTATGCATGCTAAACCCTTCATTCAGCAGGTGAGGCAACAAGTAGTTGGCGTGCGTTGTATTGCCAAATAAACAAATGATGGCATCCCTTTTGAGTGGAGAGGCCTGCTGGATTTTCTGCAACCAATCTGGATGGACCTTATGAACATTCATTCAGAGTCTCATACTCCAAGCACCAATACCTCTTTATATATACAATTATGAATAATGGGACACTGTTGGAACCTGATATTTGATATTTGAGGGGGTATTTATAAAGCGCAGCGTTCGCTCCGGAGGGAGCATCATGGCGCTGAAAAAATCTGGATGCCCGGTCAAAGGTAGGTGCGAGGGAGGCTAGATGGCGGCTTTAGACCAGTTGTCGGGGAGATTAAAGATCCAAGTTTTGAGAAGTTTTCTGAAAGGCTTCTCTAACGTCTGTTGTCTCAGGTGTTTAGGCATGCTATTCCAAGCTTTGATGGCCAGGGAGCTTAACGTTTTTTCACCTTTTGATTTCAAGTTGTACCTGGCAGAGGACATGAAATTGCCATGGGCAGAACGAAGGGAGCGGCTCGGGTTGTAGTGTGGAAAGCGTCTAGTTAAGTATATAGGACCAATGTTGTTGAAAGCCCGAAAGGCAACAGTAAGAATTTTGAAAAGTATTCTTTTATGGAGGGGTAGCCAATGCAATGTTTTTAGGGCTGCAGAGATTGAGGATTTGCGGGGTAATTTTAGGACCAGGCGGGCAGCAGTATGGAGGACGCTTTGGAGTTTGGTAAGAGTGGATTTTTTGGTCCCAGCCAGGAGGCCGTTACAGTAGTCAATGCGCGAGATTACGAGGGCCACTGTTACAGTTTTCCTGGCCTCAAGAGGGAGAAAGTCGAAGAACTTTCTGAGAGATTTAATTATGCCGAAGCATCTGCCGGCGACCGTCCTGGCGTGTTGGTCGAAAGATAGATCTGCGTCGAATACTACAGCTAGGTTTCTAGCTGTTGTAACAGTTTGAGGAGGGGCAACAGAGTTGTCCGGCCACCAGAGGGCTGGGCAGAAGGAGGTGTTCCTTCCGATGGGGAGGATCTCTGTTTTACCAGAGTTACATCGGAGGTGGTTAGAGTCCATCCATTGGAAGACCGCAGTTAAGCAGTTTTTAAGATTGAGCTCAGCTTTATTTGAGTTGTCCTCAAGGGGTACGATCAACTGAGTATCGTCGGCATACGAGGTGACGGGTATGCCGAAAGATTCAATCTGAGTAATGAGGGGGATGAGGTAGATATTGAAAAGGAGGGGACTCAGGATGGACCCTTGGGGTACTCCAGAGGAGACCTTTTTCTCCTTAGATTGAAAAGGACCAAGGGCGACGGTTTGGGACCTATCGCTGAGGATTGATCCTATCCATGATAGGGCTGTGTCTGAGATCCCTATAGCCATCAGTCTGTTGATCAAGATAGAGTGTGATATGGTATCGAACGCTGCCGTGAGGTCGAGAAGTATCAGAATAGCTTTCTTTCTCTGATCTTGCAGCGTTTTAATAGTGTCAGTCAGTTCGATCAGAGCTGTTTCAGTTGAGTGTTTAGGGCGGAAACCAGATTGTTGAGGATGAAGTATATTATGGGTTTCCAGGTAGATTTTAAGTTCCTTATAAACTAACTGTTCAGTGATTTTTCCCAAGGCAGGGAGAAAGGTGATTGGACGGAGATTGGTCAAGTCCACTGGGGATTTGTTAGTCTTCTTCATGAGTGGTTTGACAACACCCTTTTTCCACATGCGAGGGACAGATCCGGAGCTGAGTGACAAGTTGACTATGTCATTGATGGTAAGGTTCACCACATCTATGATTTGGTGGAGAATCTTGGGGGGGCAGGGGTCAGAAGGGGAGCCAGATTTGCAAGATAGGATGGCTTCTCTGGTCTGGGCCAGGGTGACCGGTGTGAAATGTTTGAGACTGCCAACTGATGAATCGAGTAGGTCTTGACTAGGAGGCCCTTGAGGGGTTTGCGGAGGGGGAAACTTTCTATGGATAGAAGCGATTTTTTCGTCGAAGTATTCTGAAATCTTGTCACATAGATCTTGGGATGGGGGGATTTCGGGTTGAAGGGCCTTGGGCTGAGTAAAAGATTTTACTATAGAGAACAGAGTTTTTTGTTTCTGACTGGCTTCCTTGATGGCTTTAACGTAAAAGGTTCTCTTGGCCGATTTAATGTTGGAGTGATAATTTTTCCTCTGTAGGATATAGGTAAGGTGGTCGTCATTATCGTAAGTTCGGCGCCATTTGCGCTCCGCTTTCCTGCATAGTAGGTGAGCGTTGGCTAAATCAGGGGTAAACCAGGGGGCGTTGTTTTTTGTTTTATTATGAGTTTTACCCGATCGATTGGTGGGATTCCGACTTTTAATTTCTTGTGTCATCCAGTTGTGAAAGAGATCAGCATCCCTCTCTATGTTACCCGATAGAGCGGGGGACTGGGAATGAAGGATAGGATTAAGAATAAAGTTTTCCTGGACAATTTTCCAGTTGACAGAATTGTCACAGTGGGGATTTGTTTTATTGATAGTTTGAGAGTGGCTATTTGTGATGTGGAATGGGATCAGGCTATGATCTGTCCATATCTGGGGGAGAGGGGGCAGGGTAGTGAGAGAAGGGAAATTAGTGCAGATACCATCGAGAGTATGTCCTAATAAATGGGTGGGAGAAGTGACACTTTGTTGGAGATGAAAAATTTCAAGTGTCTGTAGAAGGTTGTTAGTTTGTGAGTCAAATGAAGACTCGAGGTGCAGATTAAAGTCTCCTAGGAGAGTGAAATGTGGATAACGAAGTAGGAAGTGTCCCAGAGAGTCGCCGAGGGAGTGAAGAAATTTGGAAGCATTACCGGGTGGGCGATAGATCAAGCCGCCTGAAAAGGAAAAAGATTGGCTGAGTTTGATGGAGAAGCCCATACCTTCTGTGTCAGTTAGGGGGTCTAAACTGAACGTATGACAGTTGAAGGTATTTTTCAGAATAATTGCAACGCCTCCGCCCCTTCCTTTCGGTCTATCTTGTCTATGAAAGGAATAGCCATGGGGGAGTGCAGTGGCTATATCTGGGTTGCTGGGACCTCTGGGTCCTAGGTTCTGTTCAAGCAAGGTAGTCGCACCTTTTCTACTCCCGGGGTTTTTGACTTCACTTGCAAGAACTGTCCTTCCCCAGCAAGACGAACACAGCACTGTGTGCTAGACACAGCTGGCACTGTGGATTCATACTCCGGATGGACTTTCACTCCCTCTCCCTTCACTGAGGAAATGACTGCAGAATGGACTGGCATGAATCCTGCATTAGGACAGGGTTTGGGCTGACAGTAGCTTGCTTCTGCTTGATGGTTTATCATCCAGAACAAGTTAGTGCACAAGCCAGGGCCCTGAATCATCCTCAGGACTGTAGTTTGATTGTGGCAACCCTACATGCCTGTATACTCTCCGTTGTGCACTAAGACTCTGTTGCACTATATTGCAACCTTATTATTATTTTCCTGTTACCTTCCTTCCTTATATGATTATATCACTCCTTTGGCTCTCGCCAATGCTCAGTGCACCTTCCAAGATAAATTTGGTCTATGCAAGTCATCATGGAGAGGAAAGAGACAAGGCAACCTCAGGGAGATACATGACAGTTTTTCACAATAGGTTATGTGTCCATCTGTCCAGCTCTTGGTCGACTCCTAGGATTCTGTTCCAATTCTTTGTCGACCCTTTGTAAACATGAACCCTGAGGAAGTCTGGTGATGGCGAGAACAACACAAGTCTCTTCGGAGATTTCCGCTCAGAAAGGTTTTTGCAGACTCACAGCTATCTCTCTCTCTCTCTCTCTCAACAGGCAATTATGGCTGAGGTAGGATTAATCGTCAAAACTCAATGGGGTGTGATCAATGCAATTTTTGCTGAGGTAGGATTAAGACGTGCCCATGCATCCAGGTGGTCATTCACACTCATCCTGTGTACACCGGCAGACAGGCCCTCCCTATGCAGTCTACCAATCTACCCTTCCATCAGGAAGGAAAACTAATCGGTGACCCCCCTCTGCGAGGCAATATGTATCAATGCCACTAAGTTATCCAAGTGATCCACTCAAAATGTTATGCAAGTAAACATATATTTGTAAGTGTAGCTTTAGAGTTCTTAACTCCGCATCTACGTACCTAGAAGTGGTAGCAGCTCGCCCTGCCACCGATGATCTGCCACATAATGTCCTGACTTCTGCACACATCTATCTGCTGTGCATATATTTAGCAGTGTTAATGAAAACATGAACAGAGTTTGAACAATGCCTGTGTTTCTACAAACACTGCCAGGGTGCAGGTCAGCCCTGCTGGCCTCTCCAGGCTCTGCAGCTAATGACAGGATTAGATGTAGACTCAGGGGTCTGAGCTGCATTCCATCTACAGAGTACTGTTGGCACTCTCTGGATGCATGTCTGGATTGTTCTTATGAGAGGATGTACCTCAGCTACATTCCCTCACACAGGCACAATCTTTTATTATTTAACAGAAATACTATGCATGCCTCAGGCAGCCAGCATATCTACTAAGACAGGGCCTTCAAGGAGCTAGTCAGAGCATCCGTGTGCCCAATTATCTACATAGAGCAGCAGGATTGAGTACTGTCCTAAATTGTGATAGTGCTGTGCTTCCAGACCTATAATAGGTTGTACAAAGGCTTGAGGAAGATCTTCCTCTTGTTGATCCTGGCCCTGCTATACTTCCCTTCCTTTTTGCAGTAAGGGATTACTTTGTTGAGGTCATGAAAAAACAGGAAACAACTTTTACAACGCAGTCATTACATCGCACTACCTTTACATAGCAGTCATTACATCGCAACATCCTTTACAGCGCATGTCATTACAACGCAGCCATTACATTGCATGTCACTACAACGCATGTCATTACAATGCATGTCACTACAACGCAGGCATTACATCGCAAGTCATTACAATGCATACCATTACAACGCATGGTACCCTTACACTATCCAACACTTACCCTACTGCTGCACTCACTGGAGTTAGAATAGTAATTTTTACCCCTACACTATCCAACACTTACCTTACTGTTGCACTCACTGGAGTTAGAATAGGAATTTGTACCCCTTCACTATCCAACACTTACCCTACTGTTGCACGCACTGGAGTTAGAATAGTAATTGTTACCCCTATACCATCCAACACTTACCTTAAATGCGATGTAATTGTATGCATTGTAATGGTATGCATTGTCAAGGTATAATGTGATGTAATGGAATGCGTTGTAAAGGTAGTTGCAATGTAAAAACTGCGTTGTAAAGGCATGTGTTGTGAATGTATGCGTTGTAACGTCATACATTCTGAAAAAGTTGATAGAAGAAGCAAGGCAAGTAAAAACAAATTCCACTGTTGGTCCGTGTGTGTGAAAGTGAGTGAGCATGTAGGTGTTTTTTAAAAGTAAGTGTGAGTAGGAGTGACTGACTGAGAGTGAGTAGGAGTATTAGTGAGTTAGGAAGAATGAATGTGTGTGAGTGTAAGCTTGTGAAATATTGTGACAGACTCCATTTGTGGCCCTTTTCTGGAGTGGAACTTCGTCCCCCAGCAGATACTGTGTCTGCCCAGGAGGAGGTGCTTGTTGAACGCCAGGGCTATTAAAGTGCTTCTCACTCCAGCGGTGCGGGTGAAAGACTCTGTTTGTGGCTCTTTGCTGGGGTGAGACTTCGTCCTCCAGCACACACAGTGTCTGCCCAGGTGGAGGGGCCTGCCGCACTCCAGCCCTATTAAAGGGCTTCTTAATCCCGCGCGATAGGCGTGATGCAGTGTAAAGCTTACCAACATTTTTCTTACCACTCACAAAAAGTTCACTATCACTAGGCCCATTTTCTAATACATCCTTATCTCAGAATAATCTTTATTCTTTACCCTCCATTACCATGATTTAAGTCCTCTGATGGATCTTTTTTGTTGAGCTGATAGGGAATAGAATATTTGGAAAAGACAAACATCTATCCTAAGGGGACCTGGAATGGATAATTGTTAATGTCACCATAATCTTCTCGAACCTGAAATCAAACCTTCCTTAGCCACACATGTAGACTCCTTGAGATAATAGATATGACCAAAAGAATGAAACAGAATCAAATAGATTATTCAGGAAAAACATTTATCTAATACCTCAAATTGCATAGAAAGATCAGGAATATATTTCAAGAACAGATTTTTAATGACAATTTGGTAATGCAAGCAATCACACAGTTTAGCACAGGTCATTTCAACAGCATGATTCAGCCTATAGAGAGCATTGGAAAAATACAGATTCAGATATTAATCATACAAACCAAAGCAAGCCAGTTTGCTTCAGTCTGTCTTCAGGTGATTCAGTTCAAGTTGAAGCTACAGTGCCACATGCCATTGCAGGAGTCATATGACCTCTCAGCCGAAAGGTTATTTTCCACACAACTTTACCAGCAGGCAAAGTACAGGATTTGGGGTCACAGTTCAACTTAAAGTTCAGTTCATTAGTGTCAATTCCACCAAGAGCAAGTGGAAAAGGAACATCAATGGAATAATAGGAAGAATAATAGGAATCAAAAGTCAATCTGACAGCATGTCAAGCAGGAAAGATGAATAACAGCCAGCCCGACTCCTCCTCAGATGGGGCAATTATACTCTAAATGTTCCTGGTTTACAGCCCTTCACATATCCATTTCATCAGTCCATGGGGTTTCATTGGTCACTCACTGTTGGCTGTCATAGGGTGATCAGTAAATCATAAAATTACGGCTGAATTAAATAATCCTTCTTTGTACGTCTTGTTAAAATTCTTTATGCTCCATTTAGTTAGCATTTCGTCACATCCACAGAAGTAGCAGGTACTTGTATTTGTCCATAGTCAATACGTTCCCAGGAGCCTTTCTCTGGGTTTGCAACAACATTTGCTACATTTCCATTGAATATGCTTCTAGTGAGCAGTGAGTCCGTTGTTAGCTCGAACAGAAGTGAAACTTTACAGAAAATTTTCACAGGGCTTAGGTGACTGCCTCACATGGTTTTACATTAATGCAAGGAAAGAAAAGGTTTTGTGGCCTACATAGAAAAATTGCTGGATCACTGTTGTGTTAATATTATTGAAGATCATACATTTACAATTGCATTTAATTTTCTTCTTTAATTCATTTATGATTATCTTCAGGAAAGCAATAAGCACTGTTTAAGAAAATATCAGTGTCCAGTACTGATGCTTGACGACATTACTGCCATGACGAAATTGCCTCAAAATTGTGGTGGCAATGAAACATGGCGGCTCCGTATGAAGCGGTATGCATAAATTGCAACCGCTTTTAACTTGAATAAGTGCACAAGTGAAGAATAAAGTTGGTATCGGTTTATGTGCTACTGATCTCAATTTTACTTTCACGGGGTCTTCTTCGTGGTATTTGTGACATACACACAACACGTTTTTCAGCACTGTATATTTATTTATTGTTTTTTCTGGACACTTCGTTTTTCTTTAAGGCACGATGGCTACCAATGATGAAACAGGTGGGCATAGCTGGTGAGTACCAATCAGCAAGCTCCATTGGTGGTACGCACATGAGGTGCCATCTTGTCCTCTCAGATTTTTCTATATTCACATATAGATTGATATGATCTTTTTCTGACACATCATTTACAGTTATACGGTTTAAAGGGTATGTTAGTATAGTGACTGTCATTTGTAAAACGTTTTTTTAGAAAAGTTTAGGCAATAAAGTGGGAGGACATTACCTCTGTTTGTAAATGAGGAGTATTTATGGGAAAAAGAGTTCTGGAACCCCTTCCCCCACTTATATAATTATCCTCAAAACGAGGTGCCTTTGTTGAACAGGTCTTGTTATATTGATATTGAGCGTCTTCCTGACTATTTTTCCCTCCCCTTAGGGGCTAAGCAGTTGCAGTGGGAAATGGGGGCAATAGGAAGTTGCTTGTCCACCGGGGTGCCTTCTCTTTTAGGATATTGTTGGATTTGTCTGTAAATAAGGCTCCCCTACTCTTCGATTACGGGGAAACAGAAAGTCGCCAATGCTTACCCCACCCTTAATACAATCTACTAAGTGTGACAGAAATGTAAGGAACTCAAGCACACTCAGCCAAATCAACAAATTGATTGAGGATGTCTAGACAATATTGAATCCTTATCCATCCCACCTGCCTGCCAAAGCCCGCACAAACTATAATATCCGATATCTTTGGCACAACATCTATTTGAGCTCGGGCTAGTACAAGCAAAGCTTCTGCAAGCCCTGCATCTATACAATTTTGATTTACTAATGGGGAGCTATCCGATGCTCTCCTAGTGCGATCTCCCTGGCACTTGAACCTGCAGTGGTTTGGTCTAATAAGATTGCCCCAATGCTGGAAACTGTGGAGGCAGAATCAATACCAATAGTTTGTAGGGGAGAGGAGGCTAGTATTATCACCCTGTCTCATCATGCAACAACTAATCTGTATGAGACTCTTTTAGCCCTGCATAGTAAAGTAGCTAGTCTAAAAGGGGTGGTCGAATCCCTGGAATCCAAGCTGGATAAAGTCACCCAGTTGTTAACACAGACCATCACTGAGGAGTAGGGTTAGTTCTACCTCCCTTGCCCCTCCATTCCTCAATGTCTGACATCCCTTAGTTAAATACACTGGGGAAGTCTTCGGACATTTGTGGGTCATCACTGGTCCACCCAGCTCCTCTTTGTCAAACTAGTAAGATCCAGGATCGACAAAGGAGGCTGCCCACCGGGCAGGTTTTTAGAAGTGACTTCAATATGCCTGATCCTCATAGGTTGGTGCTCCCCAGTGGATCGACACACCCTGGATCAGGTGGGCCATTATCCAAAGGTGGGGTACGGGGTGTCCTTCTGATTCGGAATGTCTGTGAGGCTGCCCCCCGAAGACGCTCCAGTCAGTCTAGTCTTAGGGTCATCCCAGCTTCAATCTGGTTGACGTTCCAAACCTGGGGAAAGGTTGCTTTGAGAACAGGAAGTCTTTACGCAACAAAGTTTTGTACTGGTTAAGAAGCAGATATGAATGGCAGTCGAATGTAATGCAGGTAATTTTGAGTGTCTTCAGAAGCTGCCACGAGCCAGGATCATATAATACTATCAAGGTTGTGGTAGCCTAAGGGGAGATTTTGGGTTACTTATTGTCAATAGAAGCATGAGACATACGTACCACTAGCATGGGGATTCAGCTTGCATTTAGAAAGAGCACTAAGCAGGGTGGCAGTTCTAGAGTGGGTCTTGGTAATTATAGGAGTGATAGGTCTCTCAGTGGTGTTGGTTGACTGCAGCCTATAATTGCTCCAGGCTTCCTCATGTCTGTTCCAAACAAAGTTGGTGTTGTAGCCCAAGTATCCCAGCTAGAGATGGTGGCAGATGTGGTTTTAGGGGTAGCAATCTTCTGAAGAGCTCTGCCATTGAGCATCCAGAAACTACCAGATTGCTATATTTTCTCTCATGGAACATTGCTGAGTTACATTGATTCTTTTCATCTCTGTCGCTTCCAGGAGATCTGGGCATTAGAGCTGTGACATAGGTCTGGATTTTTCACCTTCTCAGTGGATGCATTATCCTCTTTGTCTGGATTCCCTCTGGGGGACCTTAATATAGGTTAAAATATCATTGAATTGGACCATTGAGGAGCTGACCACCGGGTCTCCTGATGTTTTGAGGTTGGCTGTTAAGGGTTGTGATGGATCCATAATCAATATCTATAACATATACGATTGCAGTGTGACCTATAATAGTACCTCTCCAACGTTAACTATTCTTGATAACCACCTGGACTCCCTGTCGTATAAGCCTAAGCTCATTCTAGCAGGTGACTTCAACACCACTTATGAGCCATTGGATTTTATTACACCAGTCACTCAACCTACAGATAAAGCTTTGGTTATACCGGAGATTAGAGCACTACCCTTAAAAACATGTTCTGCTGTGGCCATGCAGTTAGCTTTGCTAACCATTACTTATGGAGTGAGGCATGTAATAGCAGGACGGTTTCTGATATGGGCAGGGCATTTACATTTTGTATGAGCTCTTCAACAAGTAGGATTGACTATGTTATACTGTCTCTCAAACTATGGAGATGGCTGGAGGACATCGTATAACTGAAAGAGCAGAGCGTGATCAGAACCCTCTGCATCTAATGCTTAATGAGGGGTTGTTTGATTCTACTATTCTGCACAGAGCCTATGTAGACGTTCTGATTTAATGTCAATCGAATCCTTGCCAGTAAACACTGGACAGGGCACCGAAGCGACCAAAACAACATGGTGATCCTTAGAGGTTGCTTTCTACACCAAAGAAATAGATTTCAAAACTGGGGGATATCTCTGAAATCAATACCAAAGCCATCATATCCAACATCTTTTCTCAGTCTAGACGCAAGCTCCCCAAGCCTGGCGACCTTTTCAGTTCTAAAAGGTGCAAGGAGTAGAACACCAGGTAGAACGATTGAGGCCAACTTGACAATCGCTCTGTTACCAACTGAAAGTCAATCATCACTACCACATCCATCAACAAGCAACAACTGGACCGCCACACACCGACTAATAACACCCATATCCCCAAATTGACAACAGACGGCTACCGCATATCCATCGCCAATAGATCTTTAAAGAACTTCCATATGTGTCTGGAACATTAATGGCTTGGCATTTAAAATGAGTGACCAGGAGATCTTAAGCTACATGAAAACTTTTGACATAATATTGTTACAGGAGACCTGGGAAGATAATCCCTTCGACCTGCAAGGTTATACCTCCTACTCACTTCCTGCAACCAAGGAATCTGCTTTTGGCCGTGGCTCGGGAGGTCTGCTGTTTGTTGCCTCAATAACCAGAATAGGTGAGCTTTTACCTATAACAATACACCTAACACCTCCAAATTGCATTCTGGCATTAAAATTGACGCTCAAGTTAAATCAGCTTAAGCAGGATATAGTAATAATAAATGTCTATATTCACCCTAAACAAAAAACAAAAGCAGCAAAGGAGCTGTCAATGGAGCTACAGAGAGTGATGGATGAAGAGGCAACAGATCTCTTTATCTTGGCCGGAGATTTTAACATGCACCTCCTAGGGCAAAGTGAGGACGACGATTCAACGCCGGACCTCTCAGGCGTATGGGGAATCCCATCGCAAGGCCAAATAGAGACCATCAAGCCCTCTAGGACTGTGACGAATCTGCTTCGGGACTTGGAATATCTAAACATGAGAGCTCTGGCCGGTTTAAAGAGGACAACCCACCAGCAGCCACGTACCACTCGACTATGACATCATCTCATCTAGATTACACCTTTACACCATTAACAATGTTTAACAAAATTTACACCTTTAAGATAGGCAACTACGAATTTAGTGACCATCTACCACAAGAGTTGAACCTTCAAGCTCGACCATGTCATACACCAGAAACTAACAAGTCTATTTTTCTGGATGAAACTAGTAATCTTAGAAGAATAAGGTGCAACTCTAACAACATAGAAGAAATATGGTCTACATCTAAAGCCCTGTACAATCAAGGAGGTGTTAATGTAGAGCAGCCCATGGAAAGTTGGGAAAACTTTGTTGCATCTTTAGGAGGAACATTTTCCACCAGACAAGGCCCGAAACGGAGGGAAGCTGAAATCAACCCAATTAAGATGGCAAGGAGTCCGGTTTCAAAAACACTTAAGCGATCTATAAATCGAAATTTAAAGCAACAACGTAGAAATCCAAATGACCAGAGCCTGCAAGATACCCTTCGTGCGCTAAAGAAATCATTAAAAAGGAGGAGCTGGGTTAATAAAAGAGCAAAGAACAATGATTTATGGGCCAAACTTTACCACGATGCAAGCCAGAAAAACTGTGCAAAATTCTGGCAATCAGTTAACAAACTGCAGTGGCCTAATCATCCAGGCATAGCCTCAAGCATCACTGAAGTCTCTTGGGTTGACTATCTTTTTAAACAACGACCTAGCAAAAGAAACTATCATTCCCCCTCTCCAACCGGGAAATTCCTGCTCCAACAACTTAACACAGGCAGACACAAATCAACACCTACAAAGTGAAGATGATAGAAGCTCACCAAAGTCAAAGCTCTGGGAGATGGATCAGCCAACAGGCTCACAATGTCTATTAAATGTAGCAGAAAAGCAAAACGGTCCCCTGGCTACAGCAATAAGGAAACAAATTGCAAGAGGAAAGTGGGTGGGAGCACCATGCCCAAATGGTATACCACCAATGCTGTACAAGCAAGACCCCGAGTTTTGGAGTAATGCTTTGGAACCTTTGATAGGACATGCATTAAGAACTACAGAATTCCCTGAGTCATGGAGAGGTTCAATCATCAGCCCAATATACAAGCAAGGAGCAAGGTCAGATCCAAACAACTATCGACTGATAGCCCTTATAGATACAGAGGCCAAATACTTTGCGGGGATCATTTTAACCGAATTGACCAGCTGGTCCTCAACGAACAACAAAATATCCATCACCCAAACAGGCTTCCGCCAAGGGCATGGCACAATAACCAACATCATGGCCTTAACCATGCTCATGGACGCTGCAAAGCAGGGAAAATACTCTCTATATCTCTGCTTCATAGACTATTCAGCAGCGTTTGATCATGTTGACCGCAGAAAGCTCTGGCAAAAGCTAGAAGAATGGGGGATACCACCACCTTTATTGGATCAACTCATTAAACTGCACACCAACACATGTATAAGAATCAAACTAGGCGCCGGGAAGCACCTCTCATCTAGAATTACTACTACAAAGGGTCTAAAGCAAGGATGCGTTCTAGCCCCCATGCTTTTTAGCCTTTTTCTGGCAGATTTACCAGGGGAACTGGATAGCTGTCTTTCACATTCTCCGAAGCTAGGGGGCACAACGTTAACAAACCTGCTATATGCCACTGATTTAGTTCTGATTAGTAGGACTCCTATTGGCCATCAGCACCTTCTTGACGCAACCTATAAATTCTCGCAACTGAATGCTCAGGAAATTAACTTTAAAAAATCAAAAATCTTGGCAGTTAACCACAGAAAGAAGGCAAACCCAAAGTGGTACCTGGCCAGCAAACGCCTTGACCAAGTAGAAAACTATAAATATCTGGCCGTTTTGCTAGACTACAAGAACTCTTTCAAGCCTCAGCTAGAATCTCTGCGAAGAAAGGGAGTCATGACTTACTAAGCATTAAAACCCTTAAAGAAGCTGCTGCCAGACCTTACACTCGAACCTTTTTTAAAAGTCTTGCGAGCAAAACTTCAGCCCACACTCAATTATGGCAGCGAATCACTGATGGGCAGAGACGAAGTAACTCTCGATAGCCCAATAGCAACCGCCTATCGAGCAATCTTTCAGCTTCCCAAATATTTTCACCGGCTCAACTCAGGCTGGAATTCGGCCTCCAAAACCAGGTGACAGAAAGAAAGGGGTCTTTTGTAAAAAGCTGGCATAAAATAAGAGCGGCCGAAGTTGGGACTCTGAACAACCATCTTTGGGTAGAGCTTTCACGCTCTGGAAAGTTGACCGCCAACGTATACCTTCAAGAGTCCATCAACACACTAGGCTTGACAGATGCCTGGAACACTCCAATGGGCAACTCAGCCTTTAAGAAATTAGTAACCAAGACAACAAGACTAATATCATCAATAGAGGACAAGAATGCTCTATCTAATCGAGCTCATGGTTGGGCTGTGTTAAACAATGTCCTCAAACCCCAACCCTATCTCAAGGCAGGTATAAAAATTGCGACCATGGAAAGATTGGGAGTCGGAGTAATCAACTCGCTTCTACCACCTTGGGAAAGAAGGGGTGGAGACTAGCCGTGTCGTTTGTGCGCTAGTGGCATGGAGAACGTAATTCACATCATATGCATCTGTGAGGAGTTAAAAGACCTACGAAAATGTTACTAAAGCCATTCTTCAATCAGTATGGTGTCAGGTCTTGTAGGCAGGCAGTTATGCTGTGCTTCAATCCATCCTTAGTACAGCTAAACTGCCGCCTCCTAAAAAAAATTGCACTGACTGCAACAAAGCTGAAAAGCCTACCTGCAAAAGTTACATCTTTGGGAACTGTTTGAGCCACCTTGTAATACCGGCCTCTCACAACGGAATCTGGATGCTAAAAAAAGCTGCTACAGGTTGCCTACTTGTCGCAAGGGATCATTTTGCCAGTTTAAAAAGAAATTTCCTGTTGAGCTGCCTACTAATAGACTCAGTACTGTCTGTGCTAGGGACACATGCACTTTTTACATTATCTTACAAGTTTCACGCATACATAAAAGTGTTTATTTTAAACTTTTTCTTAATTTATTCTCGTATTAATGAAATGTGATTGATCTTATTGTTAAATGCATGTATGCAACGGTTTTAATTAATCATGCATAATAATAAACTTAACTTAACCTATGTAGACGTTACTGTTGGGAACTCTGGGAGGGTCTTAAAGTGGTCCAAAGTTCACTCTTGTCCAGCACGGCTTGCCTTAATCTATGATCTATTTGCTTCTACTTAATCACCATGTGTGGACGCGATATGCATGCTATCCCCATTTCCACAATTCATGAACAGTTGTTGAACTCTTTAAGTCGTCTGTTTCAGGCACACGGGGTTCTGGCAATTCGGAAACAGCTGCCACTGAATCAGCCTCCCGGTTTACTAAGAATTGTAGACAGGCTAAAGCTCGATTGATAACAGCCACAAGATCTCGAAGTCCTTTATTGATTTGAGAGGCTAGACGGCACTATAAAGAGGTGCTTGCGGCTAGCAAAAATGTTTGGGAGGACCAGAACTGGCAGGACTCGTTGGAGGCTTCCAAAAGGAAAAATAGCTCCTCCTTTTGGCACATAATTGCCTAAGACAATTTGAATGTTCCCACTACGGCTGTACACCACATTCAACTTCAGTTCTGGGTCCAACACTTCGCCAAGTTATACTCTTCACCCCCCTCCCTCCACCCCCACAGATCAATTTGCCAGCAGCATATTGCGGTGTTTGTCAACAGTAATTCCCTGCCACCTGCTTTAGACTTTTTTCCCCTGGCCAACACTAGTGAAGCAATACCATCTCTGAAACCTGGGAAATGTCCCCGGTTTGGTCACATCCCAGATGGTTTATATTGTTCAGAGATTTACATTTGGGACCGTACATAAATATCCTGCTGAATGCCATATGTCAAGAGCTCCTCTTCCCGATTCTTGGAGGGGTGCTATTCTTGTACCAATTTTTAAGAAGGGAGCTAGATCTGACCCTAGGAACTATAGGTCCATTAGATAAATCAACGTCCTCCAAAAGGTATTTTGTACTTCCGGTTTTAGCTAAACTGCAAGAGTGGGTTTTCGATGCAGAGATTTTATTTACTTTTCAGGCTGGGCTTAGATTCAATATTGGAGTAGTTGACCAAAGGCCTTATGACAATCTTGGCGGACAGGGTTACTCCATCACAAACAGGACGGATATCTCATCCGCCATATTACAATTCCATGATATCCTATGGAACTTGTAATACAGCGGACAGGTTATCCGTCAGGTTTGTAGCAGAGTATCCCATCCGCCAAGATCATAATCAGGCCCACAAGTTTTAGATTTGTGCTGATTGTTTGGAAACATCCAGAAGGATCATCTTTGTGTCACCTTCATTGACTTTGGAGCTGCATTTGACCTGGATCCCAGATCTTGCCTCTGGGACTGTCTTAGGTTGATTGGGGCACCTTAACATCTGATAGGGGCTCTAGAGCGGCTCCATGAGAACAATGATGGTGAAGTACGATAGGGCAAGGATGGGGTGTTGACTGAGGGGATCAGGTTACGCGAGAGGTTCGGCAGGGATGTATCCTCACTCCAACACTCTTTTCTCTGTTTATAAATTATGTTTTTAACCATTTAAATGACAGTACCCACGATCCCCCTAAACTCAGTGGTTTCTCTATCCCTGGGTTGTTGTTTCGCACAATACTTTGCTCATCCCAAGAACCCCAATCTGAATCCAGAATCTATTAAACAAATTTCAAGATTTCTGTAATTTAAGGGAGCTTGAGATTAATGTCCAGAAAACAAAATGCATGAATTTACAACCACATCGATCGTTTCGCAAGAACCTGGCACTCGAGGACACTTTGATTAACTGTGAGTTAGAATTAGCTGGTCTCTGATGTGGTTTGCCAATATTGAGACGAGCAACGCCACTAATTTTCATACAATAGCTGCTATTAGAACGATGACAGGGCGTCTTCTCAGAGGGCTGTCTCTCCGGCTATGGAAGTGTACAGGGCTGCAGCTCAGACGGCTGCATTATACAGGGCTGAAGTCTGGGGCATGGCCTCTCTAGGTTCTCTTATTGCTAGAGAAAATTATTTTATAAGATCATTATTTTCTCTACCCCAATCATTCCTGTATTATTTGATCTGGCTCTAAACCTGATTGGTGATTTGGCAGCACTGAGACCCTTGGTTTATTGGACCAGGACCTGGTCTACAGCAGAACTGGAGACCTAAAGACATGCCCTCAAGGAACTGGTGCATGTTAAAAAATGGCTTCACATTCTGGGCTTGGAAGTCATATGTACGAACCATTCTTTTATTAACTGCTCATCAAAAGGTCTCCTGAAGAAACTTTTGGGGGGGGTTAACAAAGGTTAATAAAAGCATAATATTTACGGGGTTTGGACAGTTAGAGCCAGAGCTTTAAGTGGGATGAAAAAACTGGGGGTCTCTCAAAGGGGCGTGGCCAATGTAATGGGGTGGCTTAAAAACACATAAGCTAAAAATCTGTGCTTAGCATAGTGTGCTGCCCGAGTTGTATTTTGCTGTTTCTGTCATTGCATCCAGATATATGATACAACAAGTAACATCATACCTACAACAAGGCAGGACTATTGGCTCTGTCAATGGTTGTTAGTTCCATAAGATAAATAAGCAGCAACTATAGCTTGTTGTATATAATATTGAAAAAGCTTTCACTTGAAGCCCTGCTGACACCACGACGATGTTGCTGCTCCTGGGTTATAAAAAGAGAAGGGAAATCCAGAGAGAAAATGACTCTTTAAAGGATTTCCCTTCTCCTACAACGCTCACCTGGCATGACGTCATGCAGTAACTTCTCCACTAGTGAGAAGCGAGCAGTGTGAGCACGCGCACATCCATGCGCCTGCTGTCTCTGAGGTCCGGGGAAAAAAATGGACCGCCTCTGCCAGGGCACAAAACAGAGCCCGATCGAGACCCGTTTCGAGGCCCCCTCAAAAAAACTGCCGGTGCTCAGACCTGGTGAGACCCAGCCCACTTAAAGCCCTGGTTATAGCCTCACTTTTAGGTAGTTGAGAAAGAAATCTTACCCGAAGTTTGAATCATTGCTTGATGAGGTCAACCCGTACTGGGCCAAAACACTCTTTATTACGTTTAGGGTTGATATCCTGGCACTGAACAGGGACACATGCAAATGGAATGGAGTGTGCCCTGTCAAAGAAGTCTGTACTGTTTGCTCGGATCTGGAGGAAACCATTGAGCATGTTTTGATCAGTTGCCCGCTGTACAATCGCGCAAGAAGCAAGTGGCTGAAACCTTACTGCCGGGATCTTGGGTTCCGGCATTATTCCCCTGCTTTCCGGATTCTTATCTCTGAAAAGAGCAGGGCAGCTAACGTTTTTTCTGCTGGAGCAGAGTCTTACCAGTAGTGGGAGTGATGAAGAAACATGTGTTCCTCCTGCTTTAGCAGTTGCGTGCCCCGGACATGTGACTATAAGTAAACATGCAGCCCTTTACCACCCTGGGCCGGAAAGTCTGGAGGCAGCCAGGATAATTGGTTTTAGTATGTTTTGTATGTTTCCTGACTTGTTGCAAATTGTTGTGATCATATTATTTCTGGTCCCTTGCCTATTCATTTTGATTTATGTAGATCTGTTTATTGAACTTGCACTTATCGTTGACTGTTGACATTTCGTGGGGCATGCACTTTACATGGTATGGGGAGGCATGTGAGTACCTTGCTGTGTACCGCCTGTGGAGGGTCATGCTGTGTTTTTTTTGTAATTATTGTATTCTTGTTCTTACAGTCTTGTAATTTTAAAGTGTATTGATGATTTGTAATAATATATTTGATGTATATCGCTCTTATAGTCCTAGGGGCATATGTATCAAACTCCCCTTTAGCGAATCTTAATTTGCGAGATTTTGCGATTCGCAAATTCAGATTCGCTAAACGGGATGTATAAAATAAATCGCTAATCATTTGCGATTCCTTAAATATCGCAAATAATTCACAGAATCCCGTATTGCGATTTCTTAATAGCGAAATTCGCTAAATAAGAAATCGCAAAAACGGGAATCTGCAAGCCTGGTGCAGGCTGATGACATCACAAACAGGAAACTGTAGTGATTGCCTGCACCTGCTCACCTGAGCCACACCCAGAGGCTGCTTGTGGAGTGTGAGGAGGCTTTCCTGGAGACAGCAACCAGCAATGGATCCCAAACAAAACCAGCAGGGCAAAGATGCAGAAAAAAGAAAGAGAAAACACAAGTTTTCAGAAAAGGAGCAGGAGGTCCTCATTGAGGAGATGGTCTGCAGCCATGAGCTCCTGTTTGGGAAGAAGGCACTCAAAGTCCCAGAGGCCAGGAAGAGGAAAATCTGGCTGGAAATCCAGAGCAAGGTGAATGCTGTTGGAGTCACCACACGCACCATCGAGGAGCTGCGCAAGCGGTGGTATGATATGCGCCAGAGGTCCAAGGAGAGGGTGGCAGCCAGACTCAAGGATGCCACTCAGACTGGAGGAGGACCATCCACTGCAGAGCAGCCAACCCCCCATGAGGAGCTCGTGGAGTCTACCCTCCTGCCTGAGAGCGTTGGTGGTGTGGCTGCAATCGACAGCTCCGACCCCTCATCCAGCAGACAAGGTAAGATGCATGCCAAATCACCCTGCACTCCTCCCCATCCCTTGCACACTCCCCCAAATGCGCATAGTAAACTCCCAACATGTCAATCCAGCCCAGGTCTTACAGCACCCCAGCAATGCATCATGGTACTCGTAGTACTGTGTCTGACTGTGTGTCCATGACACCATCACAATTAAATGCAACATATGTGTTTTGGGGATCATTGAATAGAAATGTGTCAGAGGTTAGCCGTCAAAGATTTGTAACTTTATTGAGTGCCACATGCAGACAGTAACACAAACTCATATAGTCCCCTTTACATCCACAGCACACGGCATGCCACAAGAAGACAGCGCTGAGGGAGAGGAGCCTGCAGACCCTGCGGACTCCAGCGATGAGACAGAGCAGCAGCCAATTCAGCGCAGGAAGCGCGCACATGTGCCCCCACTGCCTCCATTTGAGGATGAAGTCCCAGCAACAGGCGATGACACCGACAGGAGAGAGGGGAGTCAGGGTGTGACAGACATGCCCCGTCATGACGCACCAACACCAAGGCAAAGGGAACAGGCCATTTCCAGGTCAAGGCCCAGGAGCAGCACTGCAACAGAAGGAGAAGGCACCGTGTTCTCCGGCTTGGAACAGTGCATGTTGCAGGAACAGCGCCTGCAAAGCAAGGCAATGCGGTCAATGAATCGCCAGCTAGGCCGCCTACATCAGGACAATCGCAACATGGTAGCGGCAATACAAGAGCTCTGTGCCACTTTGAGGGACACCCAAGCTGCCAATGACAGGGCTGGACAACGTGCCAATGCACGGCTACACAATTATACTAAGGCAGTCAACCGCCTCTGCACCACCACCAGCGCACTCACACGCAGAAGCGTAACCATGCAGGTGGACATGGCACATTGCTGCCAGGACATAGCACGAGGGCTGGCGCAGGTGAACACTGCTGTGGAACAGCTGCAGACAGCCAATGCAGGTGGCAGCGCACTAATGGCCTCTGCTGAGAGTGAGGACACATCGAGTCGCAGCAGCATCACTCCAACCTTGCCAGGTGAAAGACGCCGCAGTGGCAGACAGGTAGCAGGCCAAGGGCGCACCATGGGGGTCAACCACCCTGGACGGCACCGACGGAGGTGATCATCTGCGGGGACACTGACTGCAACACGGGTGCATTAACCCGCAAAAGGCTGTTTGCCCTATTTCTTGTGCCTTCTCTGCACTGTGTGTACAACATGTGCTGGGGACAATTACAATTTCTTTCATGTTAAGTGTGATTAAACACTTGACACATCATCAGGCTTTGTAGTCTCATTTTCTCAATACTCACCTAAAAGTAGTTTTGTGTGATCTCAGTCCGTCTCTGGCGTCCAGCAGCTGCCCCAACTCCTGGTGCTGGTCTGGCAGGGGGAGCAGGGCGCTCGTCATCCGATGTGTCTGTATCGGTCACATCAATTGTGGTGCCTTTCCTCATTGCCATGTTATGTAGCATTGCACAGCTTGACACGATTTTACAGCAGGTCTCAGGGCTGTATTGCAGTGCGCCTCCACTTTTATGCAGGCACCTGAAGCGGCTCTTCAGGATTCCGAAGGTTCGCTCAATGACACAGCGTGTAGATCTGTGTGCCCTGTTGTAGCTCCTCTCACTTGCATTTGCAGGATCCAGGTATGGGGTCAGGATGAAGTCGCGCACTGCATAGGCACTGTCACCTGCATGGAAAAAAACACAATAGGTGAGTCAATGTCCCCCCCCTCAACTGATGTAGTGGATGTATTGATGTGTGCAATGTATTTACCGAGCAGGTACCCCTCCCCAAACTCTCCAGCACTCAGACGTCTGTGTATTCCACTGTGTCGGAAGATGAAGGAGTCATGTGTACTGCCGGGGTATTTGGCTACGATGTCTGTGATGTGATACTTAGCGTTGCACACAATCTGTATGTTGAGGGAATGGTAGCATTTCCGATTCCTGTAGACATATTCAGTTTCTGCTGGGGGTGTGATGGCCACATGGGTCCCGTCAATGCAGCCGATGACGTGGGGGAAACGTGCAATCTGGTAGAAGTCCAGTATCGTTTGCTATAATGCCTGTTGGGTGGTGGGGAAGTAAATGTGATGTGAGAGCCTCAGTAGCATTGCATCTAGGAAGGCATGGAAGAAGCGCGAAAGTGCACTCTGTGACACCCCACCAACCTCCGCTATGACCCGTTGAAAACTCCCTGACGCCAGGAGGTGCAGGGAGCACAGGACCTGCACATGTGTGGGAATTGTTTGTGTCCTGCGAGTAGGGTGCTCCAAGTGGGGTTTCAGCTCCTCAATCAGGTCCATTATGGTCTGTGGGTGCAGTCTGTACTTGTCATAGATCTCCTCTTCAGTGTTCTGGAACAGGGTGATGCGCAGCCTGAAGATACGTTCCTGTCTCATTCTCCTGTGTGCAAGGGCCCGAATACGCAGCCTCCTGGCTATCACGTACATTGCAGCCATTGTGGGTGTGTTTGTTGCATTGTGGGCTGGTTTTTGTACCTTGCACCAGTTTACCACCTGCAAGCAATTGGTGTTAATAGCGATTTCTTAATTAGCGAATTTCGTGAAATCGCAATTTGCGATTTTTTCATACATGTGTTTGCGATTTCTTAGCTAGCGATTTCTTGTTAGCGATATTCGCTACGCTAAGGAATCGCAAATTAGGTATTCGCTAGGAAATTCGCTGTTTTCTTGTTTCGCAGCCTAAGAAATCGCTAATTTAGCGATTTCTTATTTTTCAGTTTGGAAGTGTGTCATACATATGAAATAGCGAAAAATCAGTCGCAAACGCTGTTTTTTGCGAATCGCAGCGTTTGCGACTAATTTTTGCTTTCATACATATGCCCCCTAGTGACTTAAATAAAGTGCTTGACTGACTGACAGAGAGAAGAATTGAGAGAGTGACAGCATGGAAGGGTGAGTGACTGACTGAGTGTGGGTGACTGAGAATGAGTTAGTGAGGGAGTGGGTGGGAATTGGAATGGGTGATAAGGAGTGAGAGTGAATCAGTGAGTGACAGTGAGCGAGAGAGTGTCAGGTTGAGCGATTGACTGAGTGTGAGTAACTGAGTGTGAATTAGAGAGTGAGGTGGAGAGAGTAAGTGCAAGTGTTTATGAGGGAATTAATTAGTCAGATCATGAGTGTTATGGAGAATTATGGCACGGCAGAATGAGTGAAGGGGGCTGAGAGGGAGTGAGAAAGTAATTGTGTGTTAGGCTTGGGAGCCTGCCTCTGGCGCTAGCATACTTGAGTTAATTCTTGGCTTATGGAGGCACCCATGACAACATGCAAGCACAGGCGTACTGGAGGTTGCTTTTGGAAAAAAGGAGAGGCTTGTGGCAAAATCCAGATTGTGGCATAAAATTCACGACAAAATGCCAACAATCACAAAGTGGAGGCACATTTTGGCATAAGAGAGGGCAACCTTAGGAATGCCGGGGGCGTGGAGTTGACAAACATGACAAAATGTGGGCCCATGACAGGTGGCCCCCTTGACAAAATGCTGGCCTTTGCCTACACTGGAGGTAGTTCATGACAAATGGAGCACACCAATGATACGTTTTGAAAAAATTAGGTCAACTCCTTTGAAGTGTCAGTCTAGCACATGATGAAATTACTTGAATAATTCACAATTACTCTTTTAGAGCAGATTGCGTTTAGCCTATTCATATGGGAACAATGCTTTACAATACACTTTTTTGTTGATATTTTGGCCACCGTATTTTTGTAGAATGATATTTCATCCTCAACATTTTTTAGGTATATCTCTTCACCGCTATAATAATGATAATCCCTCTAGTGATGATGGGCCAGATGAACTATAGGTCCCAAATTTTGTACCAATGTTTTACCACGAGTAATTTATTTTGCAAGATGAACTATGAACTAACAGGTTGGTTCATAAAATAAGGAATCAGAGGGGATTGAAAGACAACCTCCCTAATTAATATTCTATAGGCAGGTCACAAATTGCTACTGGCTATGATTGGCTGCCTTCTAAGGGACTGCTGCCTGCAAGAGACAGCAGATCACCACCCATGTGAAAGTGTTTCAAAATTGATTTTTTTAAGCAGCGTGAACAGTGGCGGCTGGTGACATTTCAAAGTGGTGAGTGAGCAAACAGGCTGTACAAAAACACCCAGGCTGGTGCTGTTGAGGCAGGTTCCCTCTCGGCACGCACAATGCTTCGAAACCCTCCCGGATGTTTTAAAACCCACTAGGCTCTGGTGTACATAAAAAGGCCTACCTGCAGATCACCAAGTGATTCTCTGGCTCAAGGAGATCATGTCTGTCTTGCTCGTTGCGCTCTTTCCACGTGCAGCGCAATGACGCACCATCCTATGGTGTCCTCCATCCACGGTCACTTAGTCAGGGGCTAAAACAAGTGAGAGTTGTTGCAAGTCAGGAATGCGCGCGTGCTGTAAAATATTCACTGTGGTTTTGATTTGCTGCCCAAATGGAACAGCCATTGCTGCTCAAGATCACAATGCTGTAATGTGGGGACGTCAGCACCGGATATCCTGATCTTTGGGTTCACAGTAGGAAAATATCCCATTGCACTTTCGTGTCTGCTGTAGAAATATTGGGGAGCCTGTAGCTGGCCAAACTTCAGATATATTTCATTCACGATGTGATTTTTAATATGAAATAGTACTTAGACAAGCCAAATCAACAGAAATAACCAGACTGGTTCATTTTGTTCCCCAATGGATTGAACACCATAACAACAGGTGAATTGGAGAGGATAACATTATGGTATTCATCCGTCTTGGCCGAGCTCTCACTGAAGTCCCGTCTCCAAACTTGGGCAGCTCACCATCGTGTTCCACAACATGGTGGAGGAAACGAACAATAATCATTTATCAGGGCGCTTGTGGTGCAGACATTTTTATTTGCATGAGGCACTATATAAGGGGCCCCATTGCCACACTCGGTGATGCTGCTTTTGTGGTAGCAAAGATTTTCCTATTGACCAATTTGACTTTTGTTACAATTTAAAGCCATTATTGCTGTTAGGTGTATGCCACTTTACTCACACCCGCTTGACTTCGTTGCCCTTAAAAAAGTGTATACAGAGAGCTACTAAAAGCCTCCCAGCCTAATATAGTAGAAATTGTGGATTTCCATCACCAATCAAGAACTATTTACAAAGTTAAATAAAAATAAGGAAGTGCTACTGATTTCAAAGCCCATCATTTTCAGATTTTGAAATAAAATATGAAATTCCTCCCCTGAGAGCGTAGCGCTTCCACCAAAGAGGTGCCGCTGCGATTGGCACCTCAGCAGCTCTGGAACCCCAGTCCAGGACACCATGTAGGGCCGAGGACTGATCTTGCTGTGGCTGAGATGAGATGCTGCATCATGATCAGACCCACTGATGAAGGTGGGCTGTGGGAGAAAAGGGTCCCGGGATTGCATGCACCTGGAGGTAAAGGCCCCAACTGATGAATGGACGCCAGTGAGGGGCGGCAGGTGGCAGAATTTGCACCAAGAGGTAAATCGGCTCCCTCTTGGTCATGGGCCCTGAGTGGCTGGGACACGGGGAAGAAGGAGGAGACTGAATCCTCACATGTGACATCTATGCCAACATTTTAGAGCAGGCAGGTGGGAGATTTTTCCCCCCACTGACTTTTATTGAAGCAGATGCAATCTGCCTGAATCATGTCTGCTGGTATGTATGGTGACAGACAATCAGCATTCCATTTATGGTAGGTTAATAACAGCACAAACAAAAACAGAGTTCTAAATTCTGTTTTGGTTTCTGCTATGTAAAACTGCCAAAAATAAAATGGCGAGGCCTGTCACATGCTCTAATTTTCCCCTCCAAGAATTATGGACAGAACGTTAACCCTTGATGTCAGAGGTAATTCTTAGAGGGGGAGATTGGAGCGTATGTGAGCGGCAACAACACTTTATTTTTGGTAGTTTTACAAAACTCAGAATCGAGTTTCTGGACTTTCTGCATGCAGGAATTGGGAGGTGGGAGACTAGCCTTGAAACCAGTAGTCTCCTGCATAAATCCGGAAGGTTGGCATATGTGATGTGAACATGTGTCTGTGGCCTGTGACAGGATATCTCACTCCTTCACTCACCTGAGTTGTCTTCTGGCTCCGAGCAGGGCGTGGTGATGTCCCCAGAGCCACACCCCTAAGTAATCCCTCTGCTGCTCTCATGCTGTTACCCAGCATGAAAGCAGTGCCAGGATTGGTTGGAGAAGGCTGGCTCACCGCTCATACTGGCACTAGGGGCCTATGCTTTCTATCCACTGAGCTGTATAACTGGAGAAGTTTAAACTGTGCATGTCACGTTGGCCGGTGCAAGACAGCCGGCTAAAGTGACATGCGCAGTTTAAGTCGGTGTAGCCACCAGGCACCTCTCGTCCTTGCTCCCAGTCTGCACTACAGCAATGGGCCTGCCTCACAATGCCCTTATACTAAACTCCGGAGGCGGGCAGAGTGGAAAATAAATTGGTAATCAAATCACTTTTTTACCATTTTATTTTTCACCTTAGCCATGCCCACAGCAAGGGGGTGGCGACGTTCCTCTGCCCAAATGGAGTAGCCGCCGCTGAGCCTGAGTTTCTCAAAGAAAACCGGGATGCTTTTAAAGAACTCATTTTCAAAAACTTTAGTGAGAGCTAGTAGTGCCCCCCTTAACCACTGTCAACTCCTGAAGATTCAGAAAGGGTAAGGAATATAAAGGGAATCCTTTCCTTTTATTATTCCGCTACCACCCCAAATGTCGGTGGTTTGCGACCCATTGAACATAGATTACCAATTCGCAGTTTAGAAGGGACATCCCAAGCACAACCATTCCAGATTGCAATTCGGTAACCTAGTCACTGTATTTCTCACGCTGCTCACTCTATGGGGAGAGATTCTTAGCTCCACAGGGCAAACGCCCTGTCAGCCAACGGCATCGTCATCTCTAGTGCTGCTCCACTTATGACTTAGGACTGCATCAGGCACATGATTCCCAATCATCTCTCCTAGTCTGCTGCCAAGCAAAGGGCTGTCTCTGCCAAAACAATACAGCACTTTCATGCTTCACTGGCATGACTTAATGCACAACTGTTGTATAAACTGTTCATAATGCCTACTATGAAACAGCATTTGCACAGTCACCTATGCAAAGAAACAGGTGCCTCAAAGTGGCACCTATGGAGGTGGGCTGCACAACAATGCCAATCTGCACGTGCAACGGGTGGCATTCATTCTCGTGCAGAATACTCCCTTTCATAGTTATACAAACTCTTGACTGATCTGCAGGGCTCTAGTTCATGAACACAACAACACATCTGCTCGTAGGCCCAGTCTATGCGCGCTTCTGAACGGGGAGAGAGGAGCGGCCGGGCCTAGTGGCTAAAAGTGCCAACTGGGGAACCAGTTTCAAACTCAAAGCCCTTGATTCTGAACAAATCCCTTACTATTCCAGTGTGTATAAAGCATGTGACCAGTGCTTAATCTGAGTCCGTGGTCGTAGGTGGGGCCCACCGGAACTCATTTTTGGAGACTATCACTTACACATCCTCATCAGGCTTTGATCCAGAGAAAGAGAGAGAAAAACAAAAATGGGGGAAAAGATTAGAAAGAGAAAGACTGAAAAACAGAGACAAAGGGAAGAAGAGGCAGGAAGTGTCTGATGGTGGATGAAAAAGGCATGAGGTGGAAATCACCCAGACTATGCATCTTTAGTATTCAGCACTCCATCCTTCGACAACACTGGGCACAGGCTTCTGACAAAAAAATTGGGCACTGGCACTTATTATTTTACAAATTAAGCACTGTGGGTAACATAATATAGTGCTCATGAAAAGCGCTCTAATAACCTCCGGTCAGGTTTGCACTATGTAAATTACAAAAAAGAAACGTCTTTAAAAATGAAACACAGTTCAAGAGTATTGCAAAAGCAAAACTCTAACCCAAGCCGTTCAACCACTCTTCCACCAATTATAACCAAAGTTGGCAACTCAACTGAACTTATTAAGTGCTCAGGATTTCAGGCAGTGCTTCACTTGTAAAAGAACAAGTACTTGGTGGTTTTGCTCAGACGCCCGCAGCCAACGCTATCAAAGGCCAGGGTGCTGAATTCCAAGTTTGCATAGTCCTGATCACAGGCGCTGGACATAGCGGTGCTGGGGGTGCTGCAGCACCCCAGAAATAGCCGCACTGGAGCTGCTGGTGTGAGAGAAAAGTTTGTAGAATGTCATTTTTTTCTAACACTCAACAAAAAATGTAAATAATTATAAATGAGTTGTACAAATGTTTTAAAACATATCGGCAGTTATGAAAGCAGTGATGAAGCCTTTATTTGTAATTCTGAAGTGTGATGGAAACAAAGATTTTAATATGATCAAAACACATCAATACAAAAAAGTACACCCTACACCATTACCACTCTCTCGCTGAATGTCTGCCGCACATTTGCGAAACTTGTTCTTTAGGTTTCTCACAATCACTATGAGCCCAGTGAAGTAACGTGATGACAGCACCCCCACTCTGAAAATTGTTACAGCACCACTGGTCCTGATTCCACCTGATGCATCCTTAAACCACCAACATACAATCCCTGCCTCTTTCTCTCGTTCTTGCAGGTTCTTCGTCATCCCAACTTTCTCTCTGTCACTGTTTTACCATCTTTCTCTTCCTCTTTCTTTTCCCCTTTTATGTTTTTAGGTCGACCCTAGGCAGCGCATGCACTGTCTCTTGACATGCTGTATTCAGTCAGGGGGCTGACAGCCCGCCTCCAGCTTCTGATTGGCTTTTGTCAGTGTCCTTTAAAAAACGGTGCTTCTAATTGGATCATGGTTTCTGCTTGTCACACCTTTTCTCTCAAATGTTGACTATCATGGATTGTCCCCAGGAATTCTCCTGGTCCACTTGTTTCTATTTACTTTTTGCTCAGAAACTTTTTATTTAAATCAGAACAGCTCTTAAGAGCTCTTCACGCGAGGGACGCTTCATCTTTATTTTTTCCGGCCTCACAGTTGGAGCAACTGTGACTAATGCATTTTTTATTGTCTGCGACTCTAGAGCCAGTGCTGTCTAATGTGCGACTGCTTGTTGTCCGTATTAAAGAGTCATTGAGGATGGGACAGTGGGAGGGGGTTGTCAGTGGAAACTCCCCTTATCCAAGTCTTAGAAGAAAGACCTGGGGCTGCACACAGCTGGAACAGGTTTTGTGCCCCAGGCGATTTAAAACCAGCCGCACACAGAGTTCTGCTCTCGGCATCTTCCGGCTATCAGCCCGGGTGCAGGTCTGCTATTCATGGCTGGGTGGGTGTCAAACAGGCCACAACTGCCATACACTGCCCCTGGCTTGGAATAAATGCACCCAGTTCCACTTTGCGAGAGCCTTCCCCTCTCACTGACAGCACAGAAGTTTTCCTAACATCAAATGAACCAACTGCAAAACTCTGCTATTACTGCAGAAAGTGTTTTTCATTAACTACTGTATTTCTTCTAGGTTGCGTTACACTCCTTGCTACAAGTCTATTTATCCACAATTTGGTGTGGCAGCCTGCTCTATGGAGTATATTAACTTATGGAAACATTACAATGCTTCTTAGAGTACTTCCGCCTTTTCTAGACTGTTTTTTGTCAATGTTAACGAGTCATTGAGAATGGGGCAGTCGAAGGGGGGTGTCAATGGAAAATCCCCTTATCCTAGTCATAGAAGAAAGACCCGGGGCTACGTACAACCAGAACAGGCGTTGTGCCCCAGGCGATGTAAAACCAGTCGCACACAGGGTTCTACTCTCAGCATCTTCCAGTTAACAGTCTGGGCACAGCTCTGCTGTTCATGGATGGCCTGGTGCCAATAGGCCACGACTGCCACATACTGCTTCTGGCTTGGCATGGATGCACCCAGTTTCGCTCTGCAGAAGCCTTCCCTTCTTACAGCAGAGATGCTTTCCTGATATCAAATTAAAATAATGTAATACACGTAATAACACTCAACAAAATTCAACTCCGCAACATGCCCCATATTTATACTCCACATATTTCCACTCATGCCACGCAATTCCACACAATGCCAGACCACACAATTCCATACCACACAACATAATTACTCTTCCACTCCACACTACATAATTGGAATTCGCATAAATGTACTTCATGCCACATAACAACACTCCACATTAAATGCACTCCACACCATGGAACATAATTCATCTCAACATAATTTCACTCAATGCCACACAATTCCAGACAACACAATTCAACTTGACACAATTCTATTCCACCGCACAAAATTCCACTCCACAACACATAATTCTACTACACACCACATACATCCAATCCACACTACTCCATTCCACATCATGCCACATAATTCAACATCACACCACACCATTCCACTCAATACATGCCACTCCGGGACGCACAATACCACTACACATAAGTCTACTACATTTATAACACATAATTACTATCCATATAATTCTATTGCACACACATGCACTGTTCCAGCATTTCTGATGTTGGTTAACTGTAGGTCTTTCAGCATAGTTTCTTTACCATAACTTTTCAAAGAATCCAAAACACAAACACACATTCTCCTCCTCTTCTTTCAGTGTCCTCTGCGTACACAAGCACAGCTTCTTTATGTGTCTATAAACTTCTCTCCCCTTCATTCTCTCTTTCTCACACACTCTTTCTACTATTCTATCTAGAGATCATTCATCACGTCATACACAAACTATCTATCACTCTCAATCTTACTTGCTATCTATTTTATACAGCTCTCACCCCGATCTATTCACCATACCACATATTTCAAATACACAAATACACTACACACCACACAATTTCACACCACACAATTCCACAATAAACAATTCCAATTCAAATTACATCATTTCACTACAAACAACATACATCCACTCCACTTCAAACAAAAAACCTAAGTAAAAACAATATCATTTACAACGCAAATAGCTCTAACTTTCACAAATGCGAAACCGATTGCATTGCAAATGCTTGTTCTCTCACTTGCTCTAGATCAAAGACTTTTGAGGGAAAATAGGTGCCAGTGCCAGAAAATAAGTGCTGGTACTCCTCACCTACAACCACCAGCTCAAAGTAAGTACTGATTTCAGGTAGTCAAAAGAAAATCTGAAAAATAGTTTTCTAAGAATTGAGGGAAATCCAAAAAGAGAGCATTTTACACTGGGTAGGACTCAGAAATGAAAAACCCAATAGTGGATTTTGAATGAGGTCTCTGCTTTCCAGTGGCAGAAGGAAGCTGCAAAAACAGGCCTGCGTGTCACTTATGGTGACATCAAGCGGAGGGAGAAGCAAAGTTGGGAGTCACTTGTCCAAGTGTTTTAGGGAAAGGATGGGTGTAAGAAAACAGGCCATTAGTTGTGTGGCCTGCACAAGTAATGGGTTCATATTTCTCCTTCCAATGGGAACCAAATACCCCAATGTAGAGCTTGATTCTCTCAGGGCAGCAAAGCAGAGCAGTTCAAGGCCTACTCAAGGGAGGAGTTGTGGTCTAGTAATCACCAGTTCTCTAGCACACAATAATAACACTCAATAAATGATTGTCCAGTCTATGCTTTACTTTTGAAAAAGGAGAAGTACATTTATTGTACACGCACTATTCAATAGTACGCAGTTATTTACCAATATACATAAGGCTGATGGAAACACTTCTTGGTGGCATTGTGTAATCACTTTTGATCCTCCAAAGGAGGGGTCTAGTTCAACAAACCACATGACAAAACATTAACCTGTACTTAAAGACAATACTTGAATATAACTGGGGATGAACACACTTAATTCTGGCAATAGAGCAGTTATACTTTGATCACAAGTGGGTGTCTGCATCATAACTTCAATAAAGCATTTGCAAGAAAAATATATATGCACGTATGAATGGTTTGAATGGTTTGTGTACTGATAATAAATGCAACTAAACCATAGCTTATAGAGAGCATCACATTTTGATCGCATTGGTTGCAACCATAGACTTTGCCCCTAGGGGGGCATTACACCACATGATAACTCATGTTAAACACCTTCAGGCCACAGTAACTGCAGCTATAGTCTTTGCCTATAGAGGGAGCTGAACTCTTGCTGAAGAGCACATGCTCCAGCCATAGAAGTGCCTAAATTACATTTGAAATCCTGGGTAGTTATTCTTTTGGAGGCCCACCCAGTTTTGGGAGAGGACTTCTAAAATTATTTTGGGGAGGCTGAGCTGCTCCTGCAGCTCCCTCTGCGCTTGCTGATCTTTTTGGTGGAGACCCCATCATCCCTGTCGTCCTGGGACCACCACAGAGTGAAAAACAGAATGTTCAGTGTAAAAATCAGCAAGTCACACAGGGCATTATGGAGCGCGTACATTTTAGATGAGCAGCTCTCCTGCTGCCTCAGGGACAGCCACTTCCTTTAATCTGTGCAGCATCTCGATTTGTTTCAGTTGTGCCTTACACTGCTTGGATCTTGGGGGTAGCCCAGGGAGCCCACCACTGGCTGTCCCTGCCACCTCCCTGCACGGGCATCACTCCTATGTGCTGTCGCGGGAGCCGGCTGATCTCTTCTGCCTCTCTTGCTCCTGCGGGTGAAGCATGGCACTCTAGGTGGCTTTCTGCTCACCCCAGTCACGGTCACGGAGAGTGCTGCAGGCTAGCCACATCAGGGGGGAGGGCGCTGCAGCTCTCCCTTAGCAACCTCCTCCATTGGGGCAGAGGGATGGGGTACTGAACCTCTTCTGGTGATTCTGAAGCACGGGGAAAGCGGGTTGGGGTCCCCAGGCCCTCCTGAGCGACAGGGAAAGGGCCCCATGCACAACCTCTCCAGGCTTCATTTTTTCTAAGCCTGGGTGTAGTCCTGCGGAACTCCGCTAAGTGCAAAAAACCCTCCGCTGCACTACGCAGAGCTTCGCGAGCGGCGGAGTGCATTAGATAAATGCAGTTCGCAGTAATTTTCAGTGCCAGGTGCTTGTCCGCACAATGCAATCATTGCGAACTCCACCATGCACAACGCAAGCAGACGCTGCTTCCTTTCTTCCGCTCAAGTAGATTTTTACTCGAGTGGCAGCTTTCTCAATGCAAACGGACGGTTTCTCAATGAGAGTGGTCGTGAACGGAGTTTTTCGGAACTCCGCGAGATCTGCGAAGCGCGGAGTGTGGAAAACTCCATGAGAGGAGTGGAGTTCACTGGCCAGACTTTTTGAAGGGGTGAGTAATCCAAACGAAAGAAGGTAGATTATATAAAGAAGTTTATTGGTGTACTCCACCCATCACACGGAGTATCCCTTACAGTGGAGATCCAATCAGTAACTGACTTGTATCGTTCGAGTCTCACAGAACTGACATATTCAAATATATACAAGAATGAACTAATCACAATCGGACGCGCGAGGACCGCATCATGCGAACAATGCATCGCGCGCTTGCCGCGCGATGCATAACCCTTCACACCATGCCGGTACCGAGCGCAAGCTCAAGTAACCACCACACTTTTTCGCAGGATCCTTCCTCGCGGTGACCCCCGGGCCCTGAAATCATCCAGCAGCAGAGCTCCACCTGCTCCGAGACAGTACTAGGGGTCAAAGTAAGACTCCTTCTTGCGCTCATATCTCAGGCCTGGTTGGGCCGCTTTGCTTGGTTTTGGTCTTGTTTGGCTCCTGCTGGTGAGCCCTAGCCACCTGGAGCACTTTCTTGGGGGCTTCTGGCCTTAGAGGAGACTGGCTCCCAGCACCAGTCTTTCTCTTTGTTCTCTTCTGGGCTTCTCTCCTACTTGCGCAGAAGCCCAGTCTTTTTCTTATTTTCCTCTGGGCCTCTCTCCTCCTTTGCACAGAAGCCCAGTCTTTCCCCTAACTAATCCTCTGTGGGTGTAAGGGTAGCAGCTTCCTTGGTTCTGGTGAGAGCCCCACTGGTCCTGTGGTCAATTAAAGTCAGAGTCCTTAGTCCAAGCGCCCACTAGGGCGCTTCCTTCCAATTGTCCATGGTGGCTGGCTCCAGTTCCAGTGTCCAGCAGAATAGCACAACCAAAAGAGTTCTCCCTTCTGCGCAAGACCTTTCAAGTGGGGGCAGAAGGGTCCAGCAGTAAGGCACCTCTGGTCTATCCTGGGGTGCCACATCACCTCACATCTCCGCCCCTGTCCCAACCTTCCTGCGCAGCCTGCTGGGACATTTCAAAATGCTGTAACCCAGGAGTCACTTGCCACATCTGCTCTGGAGGGCTAAGCTCCTCCCATCGCTGACATCACTGCCAGGGCCTTTCCCAGCAAATCTTCAAAGAATCCCCTCCTGGATTGGCTCCAGAGGTCTGGGCTTCCTCCTTTGTTTAGCAGGCTTGGTCAGACCCATTTCTGGCACAGTGTGACAGCTAGTTGATTGATGCCGGGCATTCTGCCCTACCCCTTTCCTTCTCAGGAGCTGAGGTAAGCACAGTTAATTGCTTCCTTTGTGTGGGGTGGCATTTGTTCCTGCTGCTGGAGTGAAATTTAATGAACTTAAAACAGCAGGATGACAAAAGGCCTGCGCTTTGATCCTGAGCTGAGCCAGAGAAATATGACATTCCTGGGTGACCCATAAGCTATACAGATATGTTTGTGGACTTTGTAGAATTGCTTTTCTCATACAGATTACTTCCCAAATCTGCATGACTTTAGTCAGTAGGCCAAGGGGAAGCAAAGCTGCACTCTAAGGCAGTCCTCCCCATAGTTGTACAATGGAGTGCCACTGTAGACAAGACAGGAAACCACAGTGAATTTCCCTCTGAGTGTTGGCTAACAATATGAGGCCTACCCCAGGTCAATGCCCAACCCTGCAGAGTCCCCTCTGCCCCAGGCTACCACTGTGCACAACAGGATTCACCCACCTGCAGCCCTCACAAGCATGCACACGCATGTGACATGTGTTCACATGTAAATAGCCAAGTGTCTCTTGCCCTTGCTGTGTCACAGCGGCCTTATCTTAAAAGGCCTCAACTGGTGGTAAACACGCTAAGTCAATTTACCATGAGTTTACCATGGGTGAGTCCATAGGTTATGAGCCCCCCCCCCACAGTAAAAGTTTGAAAACCGGGAGATCAAAAAGCAAAACATCTTGGCAGATTAGATGGGCAGAATCCTCTTCTCACAGAATAGGATAGGGATATTTTAGAGGGCTGGGAATCTGAGTTCCATAAATAGCAGTAACAGGTCCATTACCAGTCTGCAGATGAACTGTAAAACTAAATTTTTGAACCAAAGAAATAATGTTATTCCCAGATTAAATGAATGCTATCATTTCAGTATGCCTCCCCTCCTGTCCCATCCAATACCAAGCCACCAAAACAGGGGCACGCCTCAACAGTGAGCAGGAAAGCACAGATCTCTCATTTCATCAAGACAATTGCAAAGCAGGGATGTACACATTGAGGCATAAGATGTAAGCATGAGCTAAATGCCATGCCCCACCACACAAAGAGGAAAGGCACAGGCTCTGTCGCCAAGAATCCGAAAAAGAAGTTTATGGAGAAAATGATATTAGGGCTCACGTTTTTATGGTACTTATTTATTGGATATTTATATCTATAATTATCCATATTATTTTTTTGCTCTTTTTTTTTATCAGTATGTATCTATATTTGTTTTATTTTCTGTCTTGACATATTATTTAACCAATAAAAGTGTTTTTACAATTAAATACTTCTTGGGTTTAAGTCCTACAAAAAGCCAAATATAATACATCACTCATGTGCAATGCATTCATATAACATTAGTATTTCAGTACACATGCATCTCTTTAAAGCTTCATTAGGATAACTTTGTCCTGCATGTTTTTCTTCCCATGTGTGCCAGTCTGCACAGCTATTGGCAGCCATTGCTTTAAAAACTATTTTCCTTACTTTTTTATATTTAAAAATGAATTCACAATAATAAATGGTTTTCTTACAGTATCATGTATAAAAATCAGTGAAAAAACAGAAAACCTCGAGCCTTAATTATATGTCTGGGCATATCTCATGGCCTTCAGTGGAAAATGCAATTGCGCCTGGTGATTTTACTTAGTACCTGGCACTTTGCTTGCGCCTCAGCTATCATTAACTCTGATTAAAAAAGTAAGTATAACCCTTTAGCTGGTCTATGATGTAGCTTGGTGGCTGAAGTCCTTGTTTGTTTGCATGCCTGTGATCCAAGCTGAACTCACTGTTGTCTGAGCTGTCGCTCTGTGTCAGGCGGGGTGGCGGTGATTACTAGCTGTTAATATATGCAAGGCATGCTCCATTCTCCTTTGCAGCTGCATTCCTCTGACTGCTCGTTTATCTTTCATTATTAGTCAGAAACTCTTCCCATCTCTACATGCCATTGACTTGCCACCCTTAAACTTCTGTGTGACATTGTTGGGAGATATTATAACCTCTACTTTGCGGTAGACAGATGTAAAGTTGCGCCTCTTCTGCAGTCCATTATCCTTCTCTGAATACATCCTTCAGAAACCATTTTCCTGATGTGGAGTACTGCCCCTTCTGGTGTCAAGCCTTAATCAGCTATGATTCTGGCAGTGCGAAATTTGTAAAAAAATAAATAAATAAAAAAGAACGAAGTGCCAAGGCCCTTCTTGTGGGGCCACTGCAGTCTGAACCACCTATTGCCCATTCAACTGCTGCCAATGACAGTTCCAACACAATTACTAACCATCGCACTGCAAGAAGTGTGTCAATCTGGACTATTCCAAGCCACCCAAAGCTATAATAAGAGTGTGAGCGACAGGTATAATTCTTTTTGAATGTATCTTGACTATTTAAACACTTGTTGTGATGCTCATCTAAAAATTAGACAGACAGGAGGGGCGTGGCTAACCGCCGACGGGAATGGCCGTTCGGTAGCTTTGCTCCGGAGCGCCACTCCCAAACCATCCTGTAATTCCTGAGTCCCGTTGGCCCTATTTCTGCCCCGGTGCCCTCTTGGCTGTGCGGTGGTGTCCGGCGATCTATAGGCCGAGTTTGGGGCAGATTGGAGGCTTTACCTGGTGAGTGCTCCGCGAGCCGGGCCCTCGGCGGCTGTCCCGTCGGCGGAAGTGCGGCGGCACACAAGGAGTGATCTACGCGAGGCTGTGGCTGCGGCCTACCCCGACGGAGCCCAAGAAGATTGGCGGGAGGTACCCGCCGGCTCACAGCTCTCCACCCAGGAACCGGCGACTGTGGCAGAGACCCTCTCCGTGGCCCTGAGAGTGCTTGCTGCGGCGGCCAGGCTGAGAACGGCCCACATCATGTGCGGGACCGGGAGCGGCCCTGCGACCCCGAGGGCTGTATTCGTGGGGATTATTACAGACAGCCTAAAGGCTGAATGGTGAATTTTGGCGGCCTCAGACCTACACAGAGCCTGATGTGAACAACGTGCGGTCCCAGAACCAATCGTGAGGACCCGGGGTGGGCGCCCTTGGACTGCTGGTCCTCGCTGGACCATCGCGGCCTGGAGAGAGCTACTGGTGGTACCCGGGTGGCCTAAAGAACGATTGAACCCCTGCATGGTAGTGGATTTTGGCACCGGAGCGCTGCGAGAACAGTGGCTGTATAGAATTATCACGGCATTCTCAGTACCTGGTGGAGGCGTTTTAGCCCTGTGGATTCTCGGGACTCCCAACCCCCTCCACGTTTGAGCCTGATCCACGGGAGGGGCAGTAGGAGAAGTGGCGAAGAAGACATCTTGACTGCCGTGGGGGAAAAGACCTAACTCTGCCCCGGTCCTCTACTGCTACGAGCCTGGTGTGCATGTGCTCCACTGAAACGATATCAGCGCAGCGAATCCGGTCGTATACCCCTCTGTTTGAAGTGCTTCCTGCGGAAACCGACAGACCGGGTGGAAGTCTTCACTGCAGGCGGTGGGGAGTAGTGGTCGCGCCAAGATACCGAGTGGTTCCATCGGGACAGGGATCATGGCGTCCGGACGCAGTAACCGGGCGACGGCCCAGACTAAACTGGAGAAATTCGCTTGGCAAAAACAGCAGAAGGAAGACCGAGTGGTGGCGGCGACAGCAGGCGACACGACGGGGCCCACGAACAAGGATCTCCTCGAGGCAATCATGGTGATAAGGACCTCCCTCGAGGTGAGGGTCAACACGGTGGCCACAGATGTGGCACTGATCCGGGAAGACATAAAGAAAATGGCGGAGCGAGTGGGAACAGTAGAGAGCACCACAAAGGAACTGGTCACTGACACCGCCCTTCTCAAGCGACAAGTCACCGAATTGCGCTCTTCCCACGAGGCTATGGCCCTACAGCTGGATGATTGTGAAGGTAGAATGCGGCAAAACAACGTACGCATTCAGGTGTTCCAGAACGCGCAGAAGGGCAGGCAGCGGACCTCTTTGTTGAGGAACTGGTCCTTAAACATTTACAACCCGAGTACTCTCCAAATGTTTTACAATTGAAAGAGCTCACCATATGCCGGGAGGCCGGCCGAAGCTGGGGGCGCCCCCCTAGACCGCTCCTTGCTCGGGTGTTTAACTTTCGAGACCGGGACGTCATTCTTCAAACGGCGAGAGCGGCCCCGCCGCTAACCCTTGAGAACAGCAAGATCATGTTCTTTCCAGACTTTACTTTGCGAGTGCAGAAACAGCACCGTAGCTTCCTGGAGGTGAAGCGGGCCCTCCGGGACCAGAAGGTTAAATATGCAATGATGTTCCCCGCTAAGCTGAGAGTGGAAGCCAATGGGAAATCGTGGTTTTTCACTCGTCCGGAGGATGCCTGGGACTGGCTGGAGGGTTGGCGCACGGTAGAAAGAAAGACGAAGAAAGGACTCTCGGCTGCTGATGATGCCGAAGACTGGCGCCAGCAGAGACGCTCTCCTCCACATTCTGACTCTGACTCCCAGGGACGCATAGGGAGGCTCTGACCTGGAGACTGGTAAGACTGTATGGTGTTAATCCAGGTCCCTAAAGACCGTCTAGAACGCTTCTGAGCGTGGACTCGGAGTCACGGCCTCCCACATGTGGGAACACTGACAACAGATTTGGTCGGGGTGGGGGAGTATCTCGATAGATATGTACCGCAACCTGCCATTGTTTAAGGGATTGACCCAGAGCTCGATTGGCCTACTTAAGATTTCAATTGGATCTTTCATCATGTTTAGCAGTTTTACGGTTGTTATTTCCTATAACGGTTCCGTGGCCGCGCTGGTCCTTGTTCGAGGGTACCGCAAGATGATTGTGGGGAGCCGTATGGGGCCTCTGTGCTGTACATTGTCTCGGGGTGGGGGTTGGGCGGTGGGACAAAGTATCTACTGATTGGATGTGGATGGATTGGGAGTGGGGTAGTTCACGTTCCCTGGAGTTGTTTATGGGTGGGCGACAGGCACTCTGCATGTTGGGGGTGACGGGGGGTTCTAGTCCCGTTAAGCAGGGAGGCAGGGAGGGGGGTGAGTTCCTAATGGTATGGGCAAGTTTTAGTTTGATTTGTTGGAGACATGGTAGTAATAGTTTTTTTGCAGCAGGACAAAGTGGCATCGTGTATATGTACATCTTAGTTGGCATGAAGATCCAGGTCACTCATGTTAAGTTCCAAGGCATTGTATCGCGCAGTAACGACCTAGCGGCCACTCTAAAGGAGGCCGCGGAGGGTTCAATACGCTATATATTCTATCTGAATACCATTGTATTACTATTTGAAGCCAATGGCGAAAGGTCAGGGACTTAAACTTACTACATAGAACGTAGGCATTGTATTGCAGTATATCCATCGTCAGAGGCTTGATATAGTGCTGTTTCAAGAAACCCATTTGATAGGTAATTCTTGCATGGCCCTCAATAGAAAGGGATACCGCATGGTAGCACATTCGGGCTACACCACTGGGTCCAGAGGGGTGGGGGTTTCTCCTTCGTAAAGGCTGCCCTTATGTGATACAAGACACCTGGATGGATCCGCAGGGTAGATATGCAGCTTGTACGGGTACATGGGAAGGCAGAGTTCTTAATGTTATCTCAGTGTACGCACCACCGGGTCTGCAACGCTTGACGTTGACGGATGTTGGGGCGCTATTATTGAACTTACCTGTGGGTACCCTGGTTATGGGAGGTGACTTTAACCTGACGATGGACAGCCTACTTGACCGGTCCCCGCCCAGACTTGACTCGACACACAGTTCACAACTCCGCGATTTCACTAACGCCTTGGGGATGGTGGATGTTTGGAGATGGTCGCACCCCTATGACACACTCTTCACGTTTCAATCCGGTGTACATGGCAGTCAAGCACGAATTGACTATTTGTTTACCCATGCACAACACATACACGAATTTATGGAATCTGCGTGCTTGGCGCGAGGACTTTCTGATCATTCCCCTGTTCTGGAGGTACTCGGTGCTCAATGCGCTATACAACCCGGTCCCATCATGATCCAGCCATGGGCACTAAAGGTTCCACACATCAGAGAAAATTTGCGGAAAGATACAGAATACAGGGTCAATTAAGTTGGCAATTACACTATGGGGTGCATACAGTGCGGTGATCAAGGGGAGGGCACTATCTATAATGGTGGGTCATAGGACTGAGCGCAACCGGAGGGTGATCGAATTGGAAACGGAGATCTTACGTCTTGAGAACACCATCTCCCAAGGCCCTGATCCTGATACTCACCACCGTCTCAATATTAAAAGACAGGATTATAGACAATTGCTCCTGGAGGACGCTAATAGGCGTGCTCTGGCCACCCGTCACCGGGTATACGAGCAGGGCGAGCGAACTGGCAAACTATTGGCATGGCTGGAACGCAAGGAACAGTCAGCGAGATGGGTGCATGCAGTTAGGGGGCCTGACAACGATCTGATTACCGATCCACGGGGCCTTCACGAACCATTACAAAAGAGTGTACAGAATCCCGCAAAATTCACAAGCTCCGATGGCAGCAGAACTCCTCGCCACTATCGAGGTAACAAGTATCTCCGAACAGGGTAGGGAGGCTTTGGATGTGGACATATCTGTGGACGAAATCCAGAAAGTAATTCAGGACATTCGCGCGGGTGGGGCGATGGGCCCTAATGGGCTACCTATTGAACTGCTCAAACCCATGGCTTTTAAGCTAGCGCCCCATTTGCTTAATTTATATAACGAAAGCTATGAGAACACCCTCCTCCAGGCTGATATCTGCGCGGCCACCATCGTGGTTATTCACAAACCTGGTAAACCGGTGGATGAGTGCACATCGTACCGGTCCATATCTTTGATTACAGTGGAGGCCAAAATTCTAGCCAAACTGTTGGCTAATTGTCTGCTTCCCTATCTCACCGACCTGGTTCACCCGGACCAGTTGGGGTTCATGCCAGGTTGGAATACGGTGCGTAATCTGCGTCGAGTGCATGGTGCACTGGGCCGTGTAGATACGCTGGAGGAAGAAGGGATCCTGCTTGCGCTTGACGCAAAAATGGCATTAAACACCATAGCATGGGAGTATTTGTTCGCAGTTCTCGCCCGCATCGGGTTCGGACCCAAGTTCATCGGGTGGATCAAACTATTCATACACGCAACCCATGGCGCACGTTTCAGTGAACAATCATCGTTCCACTTCTTTCCCCCTCTGGCGAGGCACGAGGCAAGGATGCCCGTTATCGCCGCTCCTTTTTGCCATGGTTCTCAAACCTCTGCAGTTTGGATAAGAGGGGACCCAGGCATCAGAGGCCTTAAATGGACGAATGAACATGAAGACCGCATAACACTCTACGCGGATGACATTCTGCTTTATCTCGCCTCACCAGCACGCTCACTCTGCCGCGTACTACATATTTTTCATATATTTGGGGTGCAATCTGGGTACCAGATAAACTGGTCCAAATCCCAGATGTATTCTCTTTGGGGAGACCCCACGCAAAGCCCTCAGGTATATAATATTCCAGTGGCGGCCCAGGGCTTTCGATATTTAGGTATTTTCATAACAACTGATGCTACACTATTTTATGAACAGAATCTGCTGGGGCCGCTACAGAGATTTAGATCGGATGTCACACATTGGAAGACACTCCCCCTTACTCTTCTGGGGCATGCGTCTCTATTCAAGATGCTCACCCTACCACACTTTCTTTATGCCCTGCAAAAGACTCCTAATCCTGTTCCTAACTCTTATTTTTTTACATATCGAAGCAGCAGTGAGGGACTTACTTTGGGAGAATAGGCCACCACAGATAGCCATGAATAAACTCACTATGGGATGGCACGACGGGGGTATCGGATTGTCAGACATGCGCCTCTACTATCAGGCTTTGCAGCTAACGGTCATTAATAAATGGGTGTTTGGGCGACATGACGATCCTAGCTTCCGTACCGACCATTGGCTAATGGGGAAGGGGGGCTACAGTAGAGCATTATACACGAACCACAAGAAACTACGCCTTACTGGCCCCACGGCGCGTACAGTGGAGGTGTGGCATGGAGTGCAGCGGCGGATGGGTTGGCAGGGGCGCCTAACGAAGGCTACCCCTCTGTGGGAGCCAGATATTCTGGGACGACTCAGTGCTTGTGCGGGGTTTGATAAATGGGACATGATCGGGATTTCCACTGTGGGTGATATGTGGGTTAAGGGCAAGAAGGCATCGTTTGCGGATCTCCAAACTAAATACCAACTAGCACCATCGGAGAGGTTCCGCTACCTTCATATCAGCCATGCCATTGACTCTGCCCTCCCGAAAGATACCCCCCTTCTGGATTCTTCTCCTCTTGAGGACAGGCTATTGCTGGATACTATGGATCGCAAGGCCATTTCCCTCACATATGAGAAATTGATCAACAACCGGACCGACCCAATGCGGAAACTACGGGCAAGTTTGGAGGTAGACCTGGGAGAAATGGCCGTTGAGGACTGGATAGAGGCCCTTACCTCCCCCTGAGAGGTGGCCGTCCAGATGCGACTTAGGCTGGTCTAGCTCAAGATTCTCCATCGGGTATATTTTGACGCCACACTGTTTTTCAGGTTGGGTAGGAGACCCGATGCACTCTGCCTCGGGTACATACTCAGGGCAATTAAGGATAAGGTGAATCGGGGTTGTTTCCTGACCCGGGAACACTGTTGTAACCCTCATAGTAACTGTTAAGCTGTTAATAGAATGTACCCCTTTGTGCTCCTGATGGATCGAAGGTCTGAATGTAATGCTGTATTCTTGTATACCATTGACAAAGATGTCAATACAATGTCATTATTGCTGCAGTTTGTTTCTAATAAAAATAGTTTTAAAAAAAATATTAGACCGACAGCGGCAGAATGTGGTTGACTGTCACTAGAGCTGGTGCTGACAATTAAGTGCCAGTGCTGAGCACCAGAAACCGCTGGCTGAAATTAAGCACTGGGTTCTGGCCAGTGAGCCCTGGTTCTTCAATGTGTTTAGACAATCGTGTTCCTTGTGCCTCTCTTCCCCAGTGATTAGAAATTTGTGTCTGCCGTCTTCAAGCAGACCCTGAAATGCGACTATTAGTTATCATTAATCTTCATGAATCTGGTCATTATTGGCCCAATACTTACTAATTGAGGTGAATACTCTTTCCCCAGGCACCATGTGACCTATCTTAAAACTAAACTATGCACCTTTCTCTTCTACTCAACCACTCCACAGGCCATATAAAGTTATAAAGGGAGACTTATAGCACTTCTTTAAATCCCTAAGCACCAGAGATCAACATCACAATCAAGGGTAGGGAGGGCAGGATGTAAGTAAGGGAGCACGTAAGGGTGATCTGAGTAATAGATAGCTGTAATTAATCCACAGATTACTTCCTCAACCCTTCTTCATCCCAGTCCTTACTTAGGGCCTGATTATGATGATGATGGGACCCAAACGACAGCCTGTCAGTGGAGGTCCCACTGCCATCGTAATGCTGATTCCCGCCCACCACATTAGGATGGCAGTCGAATGGCTGGCGGTCGGAGAGACCGGCCGATACGGATCTGACAGGCTCAAGGAACCCGTCAGTCCAGTCCATCGGAGGGACTTGTATTCCCTACAATAGTGGCGGTGCCTGCCAGGCACCACCGTAGGTATTACAATGTCCCTTCCCGTCGGCCATTTAATTTAATTGCGGTTTACCCTCTATAAAAAGGCAGGCAGAAATAGACACTGGGGACCCGCTCCTACCTGGTCCTCTGACATGGCCCCTGGGGGTCACCTATGGTGCCCCCCAACATATCCCTGCACCATGTGGCATGGTGCCTGCCACATAGTGCAGGGTTTTGCAAAAAGTGTTTTTTTTTTGTACTGCGGCGTGTGCTTCAGCACATGCCGCAATACAAAAAATACACTTTGCGACCGACTTGAAGGTGGTCGCATTGTAATTCAAACAGCGGGACCACCGACAGCAAGTCAGACGGTCCCATCCCCGATATGACCGACCGCCATCATAATGAGGCCCTTAATAAGGATATGGCGGAGCAGAGCAATCTTGTGACCCGATCGTCACAAGCCAAAACAGACGTGATGCAACACAAAATACCACAGAAGAAGGAGTACTGAATAAACGGAGGCAATGGATTTGGTGAAAATTGCCACAGGCAAACCAAACCAAAGGGGTTAATTGGAACAAAATTGTGAACATTAGCATCGAGTGACACAAATATCATGTCGAAAATATTGTGTCATAAATATGGAGGTCCTATAGTTACAATGAAAACTACAAAAATATCAGAGAGGTTATATTTACTATTCCATCTCCAATGTATGCTACAGTAAGCAAAGTGTTGGACTTCAAAGTGTTAGATTTACTATCCCAACTCCGGTCTAAGCAACAGTAGGAAAAGTGTGGGACTTCAAAGAGGTTATATTTACTAGTCTCACTTCAAGGTATGCAACAGTAGGGAAAGTGTTGGACTTCGTAGGAATTACATTTACTATTCCCACTCCATTCTAAGTAACAGTAGGTAATGTGTGAGATTTCAAAAGGGTTGAATACAAGTCCTAGGGCCTCATGTAGGTAGCGAAATACCGGTCGGTAACGGCCGATTTTCGGTAAATATGCCGTTACCGACCGGTATTCAGACAAGTGAGATGTAGGAGTCCAAAAACCACTTTTCGGTAAATATGAGGCGGTAAATACCGATTCATAGTTACCGAATTCTAAAATACCGATTCATATTTACCGAATACATAATTAACGAATCGGTAAATATGAAGTGGTAAATATGAAGTGGTAAAAATTTAAAATGACATGTAGGAGCAGTCGGTAATTAAGAAATCCAGGAAAATCGGTAAATAAGAGTCGGTAATTAACACGGATTGAAAGCAGGTGGTAACCATCAACAATGCACATAAGCAATCCCAAAATGCAACAGCGTGGACAACATGGCCGCCATGTACGTCATTGCAAGGCGCCTACGTCTACAGGCAGCAGGACTGAGGGTGTGGCGACGGGAGGAACAAATCTACAGACAGCGCATCACACTATTACAGCTGACTGATGCAGAGATACATGAGAGGTACAGGCTACACCCCGAAACCATCATGGACTTAATCAGGGACCTACACCCACTCCTGGACCAGCCAATAAGAAGGGCGCACGCCATACCCCCACATGTGCAGGTGCTCTGCAGCCTACATCTGTTGGCATCCGGCAGTTATCAGGTGGTGATAGCTGCGGTGGGTGGTGTATCCCAGAGTTGCCTGTCCCGTTTCTTCAGGAAGTTCCTGGATGCCATGATGCAGAGAATGCACCACTACATAAGCTTCCCGAACACACAGGCTGCACTGCAGAAAACAAAAACAGACTTTTATCACATGGCACAGTTCCCCCATGTCATCGGCTGTATTGATGGTACACACAACCCAATCTGTCCACCAGCTGATACAGAGCACATCTACAGGAACAGGAAGTCCACCCACTCCATCAATGTGCAGGTGATCTGTGATGCAGGGAACATCATCACAGATATTGTTGCAAAGTTTCCTGGGAGCACCCACGACTCTTACATCTTCCAGAATAGTGGGATCTACACACGACTGAGTGCCGGCGAATTCGGAGAGGGATACCTGCTGGGTAAGTAACAGTGACGCCCCTTGAAACCTGCAAATCAGAGTGTATAGAGGCATGTAACTGATGGTTCCCTTTTACTCATCCAGGCGACAGTGCATATGCATGCCGTTCATTCATCCTCACTCCCTACCTACACCCAGCAACCCAGAGTGAGAGACGATACAACGTGGCCCACAAAACAACACGCAATGTGGTGGAGCGCACGTTTGGACTACTGAAGAGCAGGTTCCGCTGCCTCCACAAGAGCGGAGGCGCACGCCAGTACAAACCCATCACCTGCTGCAAGATTATTGCCACTTGTGCAATGCTGCACAACCTTGCCACGAAAAAAGGTACAGATGTGGAACTAACATATTTTGAGGACAACGAGGATGAGTCAGGCCAGCCAGAGGGCAGCGCAGCTAGAGTGCCAACTGCAATCGATGGGAGAGAGAGACGGGCAGAGATCACATGCAACTATTTCTGAGTAAGTGAGGGGACACAGCGAGTTGTGAGAAGTCATGACGTAGTTTAATGTGGCACCACGCCATGAACACATGAACAGGCCAATCTGGCAATATACCATCTATACAAGGAGTATGTCCAGGGTTACGTCACCCAATGGGAAGTGGCTAAGCAGGGCCACATCAATGTTTGCGCATACGCGCTGCAGTGGTGGATTGCACGGCCTGTGCATCCTCACTAGAGCCAACCCCAAGCCGCCTGCTGCTCCTGCGTGCTTCGGGGACGGGGGGTGTGATGCTGCTGCTGGTGTCGATGCTCTCCGCAGCATCCCCTGCAGCAGTTGTCGACGCCTGACTAGTCAATAGCACCCCTAGTGCACTTGTCACCTGCACCATCCCCCGAGACAGGTCGCTGCAGCACTGTGTTAGGCCCTCCTGCATCGTCACAGAGCGCCGGCAAAGTAGGGAAGTCGCAGTTGCCAGACGGTTGAGTGCCCTGCTGGTAGTGTCCCTTCTCTGGCGTTCCCGGCGCCGTGCTTCGATGTCAGCATCTAATTTGCTGCACAACTGCTGGATTGACTGGGACATGTCCCGAATGCCCGCAGCCATGCCGCCAATGTTTGTGTCCATGTTGACTAAGCTTGTCTTCATCACCCGCATGTGCCTCTGGACTGACATAACTGCCTTTGATTGCAGGCGCTGTTGCTTCAACATTTGGCCCTCGAGCCCCAAGAAGACACCATGGCCGTCAGTGGGTGCTGGTGGACTCTGGACACGCGACCTGCGGCGCCCTCTTGCTCCCGTCTGTGCTGCCTGTGAGGTGTGGGGCACAGTGGGATGGCTCCCTTCCTGGGGCCCGGTGCGGTCTTCTGGGCCCATGCTGTCGTCTGACGAGGTGTCGAAGGCTCGTAGCCTGGCTGCTGGACGCCTCCTCATTCTCACACCTGCAAGCGGAGATGTGGCCGGTGATTCGAACAGGAGTGGCGATGCTGGCTGTGGTTGTGGTGATGCTGGCTCTCGGTGAGGTGATGCTGGCTCTGTGTGCGGCGCGGCTGGCTGTGTTGGTGGTGCGGCTGCCAGTGGGCCTGCTCCCTGGTCTGAACTCGTGCTGGCTAGAGGTGATTTTTGTGGCCGGTGTGCCGTCTCCCCTGCAGCATGCCCTGTACTGCATGATGTCACATCTGTGGACAGAAAATCAACATTGGCTCAGTGTCCCCGAAGGGCTGCATTGCAAGCGTCACAATAAATCATTTCACATTCCAATCTGTCCTCTGTCTCCTTGTGCCTCGAGTGCGTGACATGCCTTGTTGCCCTGTGACATTTACGTCATGGTTAGTGTTGCCCTGACTACATCTCCCGGAATGCATTGCCTGTCTGCACTGACACGTGTGGACTGCAGTGTGATTCTCGTTTCACAATGGGGGATGTGGGATAGGGGTAGGGGAGGCTACATTGCTGTGCTTTCGTCTTACCTTGCTGTGTTGCGGCTCTGGCAGAGCTGTCGGCGTCCCCAAGACCCACGACGCTCTCTTGCTCGATTGTGGCCGCCACCAGCTCCTCCAGTTCGGTGAGGGCAGGTGCCCTGTTGGTTCCACCTCCGGTCTGGCTGGCCTCCTTCTGGATGTCGCCCATCTTCCTCTTGGTCACAATCCTCAGGTCATACCAGCGCTTTTTGAGGACCTCAATGTCCCTGTGGGTCACTCCCACAGCATTGACCTGCGCCTGGATGGCCAGCCATATGTTGCGCTTTTCGGCCTCAGGCACTTGCAGGGATTGCCTCCCAAACAGCTTCTGGTGCTGCTTCACCACCTCCTCCACCAGCACCTGGAGTTCCTTGGGGCTGAATTTGAGCTTCCTCCTCCTTTCCCCTCCGTCTTTCTGTGTTCTCTGGCTGGACATGCTGTTCGTTTCCCGCTCGCACATGCAACTGCTCCCTGCCTCTCCTCTGCACTCCAAGCCTCTCCAGGGTCGGCTAATTATGTACACCTGCCTGGGTGTGGCCACTTCGGCTAATTGTGTACACCTGCCTGGGTGTGGGCAGTTCCTGGTTGGGTGGGCTGTCGTTGCACAGGATTAGCTGTTTCGTCAAGTCATGTGATGTTATTTACCGAATCCGTACATACCGATTCGGTATTTTCCGATTCGGTAGATACCACCTCGGTATTTTCCGATTCGGTAGATACCACCTCGGTATTTTCCGATTCGGTAATTATCACCTCGGTATTTACCGAATCGGTGATTTCCGATTCGTATTTACCGAATGTTACCGAATCGGTAACTGTTACCGAATTTTTACCTACATATAACTTACCGATTCTAATTTACCGATTCGGTACGGCTCGGTATTTAAGAACCGGTAAAATTTATTTACCTACATGAGGCCCCTAATCATTTACTAAAACTATTTCAATACCTAATAAAAAAACAAAAAAATATATAGTACATAGAAAAAACAAATACTATATAATTTAAATAAATATGAAAACAAAAAGGAAAAATAAATATTATAAAAAGGAAAAAATAAAATTAGTTAGTATACCATTCACTTGCCTAACTACAAAAATTACAACATTTTAAAATAGATACCAAATTATTTCAATTAAATAAACACAATAAAACAAATAAAATATGAGGAAAAAATCATTCCACAGACAAAATTTCAAAAAACATTTACCATTAAATTAGGTAATATTTCAAATAAAACAAAATAAATTGCATAAAAATAACAAGGATAAAATTATATATAAATTATATATAATCAACCTTCAATTAACCCATTCCATATAAAAACATATAATACATAACACGTTTTCACTTTAATATCTTTCTACCCTGTTCACTTACAAACAAATCATACAATATTAAAACAATGCACACATGAAAACGTTTCAAAATTAAGTAACGTAAATTATTATTATTCCATTAAATATTTATTTACCATAAGAAATGTTAGTATTACATTTAAATACACTTTATTTTAATTAACCTCCCACCCTATTCCCCTATAAACACAGCAATGTGCTATTGAAATATAACTTATGGGGGTGGGGCCAAGATTTCGGCGGTGTAGCAGCTCGATCCCGGAGCTCTGCCGTGCGAAGTCCTCATATGCAGCAAACCCAGGTTCTCTGGTGCTGCTGATGACCTGCCAGGAGCCACGACACAGGCTGGCTAGCAGGGGTGCCTTCTGGGGGTGCGACTGCTGTAACAGGAAGCCTCAGAGAGAATCACTTCAGCACCCAAGACGACAGTGCAAGATGGCGGACTACAGCCTGGTTAGCGGGAGAAGGTGATTGTCGGAACGGCTGGGACGAGCAGACAGTGCAGCCTTGGCGGACACCCTGACAAATCGATGGGACGCGGATGGAGCACGAAACCCCCGTGCCATGAGAGGAGGAGACCGAAGGTGGACTTCGCTCGCTGGGGCTTGAAGAGCCTCCCACACCTGACTGCAAGGCCATGACTGGTGGGTTACGGCGAGTTTGCTTCGGGGCCTCAGGACAGACAAGACTTGTCCCGTTGCATGGTAGGGACAGGGAGCCCCAGTGAAAATATCAGCCATTGCGGTTTGCTGTTGGGGCCATCCCAGAGGCCTGGATCACGCAGGAGTAGGGAGGGTGGTCCTCTGACATGGTGAGGGACACAAACAGAGTGCAATGCCTCCGGTGACATGAGGGAAGGTGAACAAAGGTGGGCACCGCACGCTGGGGCCTGCTGGGCCTTCCACACCCGTCCACGAGGCCTGGACTGGTGGGCAACAGAGAGTAGATGGCCCGGAGAGGGGGGAGAGTAGAGAGAAGGGACTCCATGACCATGCGTGTGAGCTGCTGGAGCTGAGGGACAGGAATAAGGAGCTATTCTACCACCGGGAAGATCTGGAAAACAGGTCCAGACACTCCAACAACCATATAAAGGGGGTTCTGCTTCAGGCAGATGCAGGGAGACTGGAGAACTTAGTGGTGGGGCTCTTCAAGCAGGTGGCACTAGTGCTGTGAGATATAGATATCCCTCTAGATTGCCTTCAAAGGGCTGGACGCCCAGCCACTAACCGGGAAGGCCTCAGGACATTTCCACCTGTCTCCATTCCTGCACACAAAAAGAGATGATCATTGCAGTGACACAAGACATGTCGGTTATATCCTTCAAAGGAATGCAGGTTGGAATCTACTAGGACCTCTCTCCGGGTACTCTCCAAAGATGAAGGGCTTTGTGGCCAGCCCTTTTGGCTGAACTTTATATGGAACCAGGAAACACATGTGGACCGCACACTGGAGGAGGCGTGGTCAGTGCTGGGCTCCGACATGGACTCTGACAGTGAGCCCAATGACATGCAGCATAGGCCGGCGGCGTGGGCAGGGAGCAGATTGCAACGTCGGCGACAGACAGGGAAGGAACTCCTTGCGAAGCCATCGGATTCCGAAAGCCATAAGGAGAGGGAGGCACTCCTGCATCAGCTCCAGCAACATGAGGAAGTGTTGACAGCTATGAGTCCATAGGTCTGTGCTGCTGCTTGACCTGCGATTACCACACTTTTTCACCCGAAGAGGAGGCTGAGAGTCTCCGTCTGCGGTGGCCTTGCCTGGGGGGGTCCCTGCTCTTACCTCGTGCATGAGACGTGGAGATGGCTGGAAGCCAGGCTGACAGACCCATCATACTTGGTGACATTTTCTCCCAGCTATGGGATAATTTTTGTAATGTTGGTTTACTTGTTATTGTTATATCTTTCTGGGTTTCCCCTTGTCTCCCTGTGACGCCTGCTGAGTGGGCTCTTGCCACATACCCAGGGGGCACGAGACAGTGTTCTGTTTCACCCTCCATTGTTCGCTGTTGAGGATGTATGGGAGTTGCAATAACTGATCTCAGGCACATGATCTCCCCCTTCCATGTCAGCTCTCCTTTTTTGCTACCTTGTATCTCTATGGGGTGGAGGTGCTCCTTGTGTGGGCTTCAGTTAGTTAGCCTCCTCCAAGTGGGAATCTGCAGGGGGCCCCCGATGCATCGTCAGCTGCGCACTCTGGGGACAGTATTTATACCCCGGTTTTGGTGGGCTTCTTTTTCTTTTTCTGCTCGTCAGCCCCTTTCTTCCTTCTTCAGTATGCCTTCTCAGCCGCAGTCCTCTGCTCTGTACTCTAGGAGAGTTTGGCGAACTGCCCACAGGCTAGCTACACATACTGTAGATATGCACGACCAACTTAATATGATATTGAGCCTCAATCTTCAGGGCCTTAATGCCCTGGCGAAGTGGCAGGCATTGCTTATGTTTCTCAGGGAGGCCAGGTGTGACATATGCTTACTGCAAGAAATGCACTGGTTACACACAGACTGGAAGCACCTTAGGTCAAGGTGGTTTGATCGACAATATTTTTTGTCCATGTCAGGGAAACGGGTGGGGTGGCAATTCTGCTTGCAGCACACTTTCAGGGGAAGGTTCTTTTGACTTAATCTGAGGTCCCGGGCAGGCTGCTGTCTCTGCGGGTGGAAGTTGGGAATCGCACTTATATTATGGCTTCCATACACGCACCTAACGACTCACAGGAGGCCTTGCTTAGAAATGCACTGGACAGGGTCTTGGCTTTCCCTGATGAGGATTTAGTAATAAGGGGGGGACTTTAACATAGTGAATAACTCCCTAATGGACAGATCGGCATTGAGGGGTGGGAGGGCTGGGGCGTTCTCAGACACCATGCAGAACTGGTTGATGGAGGTGGGCTGTAGATATATGGCACCTGTGCAATCCCTCTGCTAGGGAATATACCTTTTACTCTGCAGTACACCAGTCCTATGCCCATTTAGACCATTTTCTGAATTCTTCCCACATGTCCTGGGCCACGGTAGCAGCCGAGATAGGAGTGGTGGCGTTATCAGATCACTCTCCTCTCACCCTTTCATTGAGACTACCTCGGGGCCCGCCCCCTCAAAGGTGTGGCAGTTGAATCACAGACTACTCAATGTTGTGGAGATTCAGAAATCCATTCAGAATTTCCTGGATGCAAATGACGATGGCTCTACACCAATCACGTTACTGTGGGATACACTAAAGGCAGTCCTTCGGGGACAGTTCATTGCTATCACAGTTAGGCTAAATAAAGAAAAAAAGGTCAACTGGGAGCAGCTAGAGGACACAATTAAAGAATTAGAGGGGGTTCACCAATGCACGGGTTCCAATCAGGCCAGGCACCAACTGACGGTGGCCCGGAAGCAATTGAAGGCACTGGATGTCAACAGGGCGAAATTTGCTCTCCTGCACACCAGACAGAAGAACTATGAAGGGGGGAACAAAGCAGGTAGATTGCTAGCACACAGACAACAAGCACAAGTGGTACAATGCTGGGTTATAGATGTTGAGTGTTCGGACGGGGGACTGAGTTGATCATGACTCTAGAGCGGGTGAATTTGAACATTTTTTTTTTTTTTTTTTTTTCTTTTTTTTTTTAAAAACCTTTATTTCGGTAGATGCACAATACACAGCGTCTGCCTACAACCCCTCGGGGCCGGCCGCTATGACTTTGGAGAACATAGAACAATAATGTCAGGATAAGAAAAGGTTTAATTTTATGGTTTAGTCGAGTACAACGTAGTGTACTTCGAAAAGAGTCGAAGCTAATCACTGACCAGGAGAGACATCACCGTTCACGGAGCACCCAGAAGGAAGCGTTATATAGGAAGGCATTGGTAAGGAGACAGGTGGCCACCATCCAGGGACTAAGAGCATACACTATACCACAGAATGATAAAACACAATAAGCTCCTTACTAACACTGAACCCCGACCCCGAAGAAACAAAGAAACATAAAAGAAAAAGAAACCAAAGAGGAAGGGAGAAAGAAAGAGAGAGAGGGCCATAGAGACGAAGAAGACATAGAACACATCCCATCCCCCCACCCTGCATACCAGCGGAAGGCCATGGCCCACCCCCCCCCAATAGGCATGCCTGTCGCCCCAAATGAACCCCAAGTAGGAAAGAGAGTCCGGAGAGTGGGAAATAACCTCCCAGTCTCCGACTCCCAGAGAAGGCAGGAGGAGGAAATGTTACAGACTCCCGGTCACCACAGCCCATTAAGCATCCCCCACCCTGAAAATCATCAGCACAACTGAAGAAGCAAGCAAAGCGGCAGGTGGGGAGACTCCATTCCAAATGTGCGAGCAAAGCAGATAATTAGCAGCCTCATCCTAGTCCCCGCCCGCCAATACGTACAGCAAACTAAAGAAAATCGCCCAGCCCCGGCCCGATCCTGAGCGGCCCCACAGATCCACCCCCGCGGTAAACAGTAGCAATTTACACACATGCGGCACAACCGATACATAAGCAAATATTCTAGTCCGGGTCATGCCAGGCGGTCAAGCAGGATCATCAAGGGAGGCAACATCAACCCTGGCCTGAACGCGGAGACCCCACCAAACATGGCTGCCGCTGGGAGTGTACCTCAGGTAGAACAAAGGAGCAAGATGGCCGCTCACGGCAAAGAAGACGCAGAGGGAGAAGAAGCGAGAGTTCCCAGTCATAGACCATCACCACATCGATAGTGACAAACTCAGTTTTCCCCACCGAACGGCACACACTCCGGCGATGTTGAGGCGGACACGGCAACACCCGCAGAGGCAGAGTCTCAGCTTGTAAAGTGGAAGGGAGCTTTGTATCTGCAACTTGAACATTAGAAAAACCCTCGACACTGTAACCAGGGAGAGGACGATCCACAGTATCCCCCTGTCGCCAATTTGTATCCGCCTCGAAGGGAATGAGAGGCATTGGGGGGTCAGACAACCGCAGTAGTTCCCTGGATGGCATAGCAGCATCGATCTTCCACTCCAGTTCTCGAGTGCGTTGGCACCATGTCGCCCGCAAGTCCCCCAGGGCTAGAAGGATATCACCATAGGTCAGGTCTGCTCCCTGCTGCAGCATGCCGACAGTATGTAAAGGCGCCACCGGGACACCCTCCAGCTCGACAGCAGGCCGTGAAGCCTGCGTCAGGGACATGGCGGCCTCCGCCTCTCCGGCGAAGCAGACCGGCACCGACACCATTTCCGCCGCCAGCCCACCTCGGAGGGGTGAGGGCGACTCCATAGGACGGAGGAACAGTGGTGAGGGCAAGAGGAGTTGCTGCTCGCTATACGGGGCTCACACGATGGGAGAGCCCTCGGCTGTATTGCAATGCGGGTGGTGGGCGCTCTCAAACGGTCACCGCTCTGACCGCTGGTAGGAGGACAAAGGAAGATTCGCCAGCCCGGACCCAATCGTAGAGGAATTCTCTCCGTCGCGAAGAAGGCTCCGCCAGGCCGCCCACTCCACGTCCGGTCACATTTCCCCCGGCGCCGGTCCAGCCCCAGGTCGTCTCACCGTACGTGACAAGCGGTGTCCGGCGGTGGTGGTCGGGCCAGAATGCGTGGGCAAAGTCCAAAGTCGGCAAACTCTATGAATCCTCGACCAAAAAAGCCGGCGGGAACATCGGAGGAATGCGGAAAGTATCAGCGCATTCGTGGTTACATTTGCTCGCGCCGTAGGCAGGATTAAAGATCAGGATGTCATGTAAACAGCAGACGGGCTGCGGAGCCGGGAGCTCAGACGTCCTGTCCGTCCGCCATCTTGGCTCCTCCAATTTGAACATTTCTACTCTGCACTTCACACTGTGGAGACATTGGATGAAGCGGCAGCCATGAGCTATGTCACGAGGGCCCCGGTGACTCCGCTCCCAGACTCAGAAGTGGTCAAAATGGATGTTGATTGTAGTCCTGAGGAGGTACTCTAAGCTATTCAAAGACTCCCTATTGGTAAAGCCCCCGGAGAAGACGGCTGTACCTCAGAATTTTATAAAATGTTCATGCTTACCCTCACCCCTCTGCTTGCCCGTCTCTACAACTCATTCAGCGATACCGGGTGCCTTACTTCATCCATGCAGATAGCTAATATTGTAGTTCTCCCAAAGCCAGGCAAGGATCCAATGAGATGTGCCTTATATTGGCCTATCTCTTTACTAAACATCAGTTCGAAAAATGTTACCAATGTGCTGGCCTCCCATTTGCTGCCATATATGCAGGGTCTCATTGACCCAGACCAGTCAGTGTTCATCCCTAAAAGGGGTTGTAGCAATGAACCCTAGTGACTCTGTCACCTCCTCGACAAATCACAATGCTCTGAGAAGCCAGCCTTGCTCTTGTCGGTGGACAAAAAAAAGCCCTTGACAGGGTGCACTGGTCCTACTTGCAGGAGGTGTTTGCTAGATTTGGGCAAGGGGGAGATTTCAACATTGGGTCAGCTGTAACTTCGTTCTCCCGGAGGACAAGGTCCGTGCAAATGGCACCTCGTACTGCCCCTTTGGGATCTCATGGGGAACTCGACAAGGGTATCCCCTATCCCCTTTATTATTTGCGCTCTACATGAAACCCTTTGCAGAGCGAATTCTTCAGCATGCTGACATCTCTGGGATTCGCATGAGAAACAGGGAACATAAAATATTGCTTTACACCGACGATGTGCTATTAATCCTGACCCAGCCATTCACATCATTGCCCTTACTTTTAAGGGAAGTGGCAGACTTTGGCAAAATCTCTGGTTTTAAAGCCAACTTGCAGAAAGCACAGGCCCTCAGCCTGATGATCCCTAGGGAAGATCGGGCATGATTGACAAGCATGTTTCCCTTTGAATGGGGGTCTGACGGGGTGACATTTCTGGGTCTCTGAATCTTCTCAACACCACAGCGTACATCACAAGAAAACGCTGCCAGCCTTCTCGCTAAGACGAGATCTGAACTCTTGACCTGGAAAGCGTACACATTGTCCTGGTTGAGTAGACTGGTGGCGGTTAAAATGACCGTACTCCAGCGGATTTTATTTGTCATGCAGACGCTATCACTACAGCCCCCTCCCTCAGTGCTATCCAAACTACAACATCTTATAAGTGACTTAATATGGGTTAGAAAGAAAGCTTGTATGGCCCGTAACCAGACAATTCTTAAACAAAAGGATGGGGGTTGGGGGTTGTAATAAATTAAATATTTATTTTACAACAAAAACAAACTGCTATTATATTTTAATTATTTATAATTGAATTTCTTCCCATCCTCTTCTTCTACCACCCCAGCAATCCACTACTACACAATAAATAAATAATTACATTTAAAAATAAATTACTAAAATATTTACATTTTATAAACTATATTTAAAAAAATGAATAAAAACTAAACTAACAATACTTTCACCTAAAATTAATATATTAACTAAAACATATCAACTTAATTATAAAAATATATATTTTTTACAACTATATGAAAGTAAACAATAGTAAAAATGACAATATTCTTGAAAAAGATATTATATACAAATAAATAGGATTTTCTTGCCAACAATTTTCTATCCCACGATATTTGGATAGTAACAATATTTTCTAAACAATTTTAACGTCTCACGATATGTAAAACTCAATTTTTTGTCCAAACACCACCAAAAGGCCAAAGACTTTCGAACATTCACAACCCAGAATTTACAGTGCGCACCAGAAGGAGGCAGCAGAAGAAAGGAGAAGACAGGCACATCAGGCATGAGCCTAACCCACCAGAGCCTTTAAACCACGGAGAACTGGAGTAGACTTCCCTCAAACATGCAATGGGAAGGCAAAGCCAAGGATTACCAGTCAAAAATCAGAAACAGTCTGAATGAAGAATCCACGTGATCAAAATGAAACCAACCATATGACAAGAAAAAGAAGGCCACAAGGAAAAATAATGCCCAGACAGAGGCACAGAGGGAGGTACCCACAATGTCTGAGTCCTGGCCAAGACAAGAAACAGAACCACTGGTGGGCAATGAAGAAAGCCCAACTTGGAGGCAACCCTTCCACAAGACATGACACAGCAGATAACCCATCCTAAGTGCTAGACATCCAAACAAGGGTTTACCAGCAAGAAGAGTGTCACAACACAGTCCTAAGCAAGACCACCCACTGACAGAAGAATGAACAAGGACCCACAGCAGCAAGGAGCTACCAAGATAACCAAGGCCCAGGGGTTCACCAAATCAGAATCTCCCACAGGTAAACCACAGAAAAAAAGGAAACAAAACCATTCCAAGCTAATTACCCAAAAGCTCAGCAGGCAACCACACACAGAAAAACAAGAAGGTAACTAACAAAGCGAACAACAAGTCCTCTAGCAAAGCCATTCACCAAGTAGCAGAGAGATAGCCAACCAGAAGACAAGAGCTAGAGGGGCCCAGAAGAGTACAGAGCCACCACCCACCACTTTTGCCATCCAAACTCCACAGAGGAGGAACAGCAGAAGGGCAACTCCAGCGAGTTCACAGATCACCACACAAGGGATATTGAATCTGTCAACCTCTGTGCTTACAGATGGTGAATGCAACAGAAGAACAAGTCAAATACGGGGAACACCAAGTGAGAAGAACGTCAAAGAACAACACAATAGAACTCAGACAGCAATTAGGCGCCACCATCAGAAGCACCAGCAGCATGTAGATGAGCAACAGCAGGACAAGAGCTAGCCCTACTCAAATCCTCCAAACCAAGAAAAAGGAGAAAACCATAAAAGCCAGTCAAATACAAACATAGCCTGGGAACAATCATCTACGGTCCATTTCCAGAATGGAGCAACAGAGGATGTCCAGTGCTTACCACAGCGTTGAATGGAAAGGGCAAAGCTGACAGCCTCCTCCCCACTTCCCCTCCCCCCCCCCCCCCCCCCCCCGGGCTAAGCCTTTTTTTAACTATTTGGGGTAGTTCGCGCTTCGGCCCCTGTAACCTTTTGACTATATATGGTATCCACACCAAATGTGCGTCCTTTTCTTCCAACATCATGGGAAATTTTAAAGGTGCCCAGGGTTTGTTGATTCCCCTGGAGAGGACCCAGAAATTAGCCAAATACAGCAAAATGTTTTTTTGGGGGGGGTGCATGGGAAAAAAAGGGCTACAGATGAAAGTGTCTGTTTTTTCCCTGCAAATCGTATCAACAAAAGGGTTGTGGTGCCGAAATCAACATCTTCCCAGCTTTCAGGGACAAGAACACTTTTGTCAGAAAACCAACATTTTTTACACAGTTTTGGCACTTTAATGTGACATAGCATATTTTTGTGCTTTCAACCTCCTTACAGTTAATGGTAAAAATGGGTATGAAAGCAATCATGGATCCTGTAAAGCTATACATTTCTGACAAGTAGACAAAATTGTAAATTCAGCAAGGGGTCATTTGTGTAGATCCTTTAAGGTTTTTGTATAGAAACTAACAGTTGAAAATAGGAAACATTTAAAATGAGCTAAAAAATGTTTTCACCTGTAACTACTACTAAGTATGACAGATGTTTGAAAGCAATATACTCTTACATCCGCTGGATCCTTCTAGTTGTGGGAATATATAGGATTTGTAGGTTCACCAAGAACCCGAGGAACCCAGAGCCAATAACTGAGCAGCGTCTTGCAATGGTTTTTTAATGTGTACTGGGTATATAACAATTCATTTGGGAAAATATAAACAGGGAAAAATCGGTATGAAAGACACCTATGTATTTCTGAATTGAGAACAAAATATAGTGTTTAGAAACAGTAGCTATTTGCATATCTCCGAAGTTGTGGGTACCGATACCAACCAGCATGTGAATTATAGGGCATTTTTCAAAGTGACTTCTTTTTTACACATTGTCTTACATTCGGAAGGCAGAAATACATTGAAAGTCAATAGTTAATGACAGTTGCTCTACAATTTTGTGTTCCCCTAAGTCTCCCAATAAAAATTGTACCTCACTTGTGTGGGTAGTGTAGTGCCCGAGACAGGAAACAGCCCAAAACGCAATATGGACATACCACAGTTTCACAGTGAAAACTGACCCTTTTTTTGCAAAGTGCCTAGCTGTAGATTTTTAACCCTAGCTCTGCCGGCACCTAGGGAAACCTAGAAAAACTATACATTTTTGAAAACTAGACGCGTAGGGAAATCCAGGATGGGGTGAATTATCTGGCTCTCACCAGGTTCTGTTACCCAGAAGCCCTTGCCAACTTCAAAATGTGTAAATAAAACAAATTTTCCTCACATTTATGTGGTGGAAAGTTCTAGAATCTATGTGGATCCACATAATTCTACCCACCAAGCATTCCCCAAAGTCTTCTGAGAAAAATGGTACCTCACTTGTGTGGGTAGGCCTAGTGCCTGCAACATAAAATGGCTCAAAACGCAACGTGGACACACCACATTTTCACAGTTAAAACGGACCCTTTTTTTGCAAGGTGCCTAGCTATAGATTTTGAACCCTAGCTCTGCTGGCACCTAGGGAAACCTAGCAAACCTATACATTTTTGAAAACTAGACACCCAGGGTAATCCAGGATGGGGTGACTTGTCTGGCTCTCACCAGGTTCTGTTACCCAGAATCCCTTGCAAACCTCAAACTTTGTTAAAAAAACACACATTTTCCTCACATTTCTGTTGTGGAAAGTTCTGGAGTCTGCATGGGGTTACACAAATCCACCCACCCCGCATTCCCCAAAGTGTTTCGAGAAAAATGGTACCTCACTTGTGTGAGTAGGCCTAGTGCCCGTGACAGGAAATGGCCCAAAACGCAACGTGGACACATGACATTTTCACAGTGAAAACAGACCCTTTGTGTGCAAAGTGCCTAGCTGTAGATTTTGAACCCTAGATCTGCCGGCACCTAGGAAAACCTAGAAAAACTATACATTTTTAAAAACTAGACACTCAGGGTAATCCAGGATGGGGTGACTTGTCTGGCTCTCACAAGGTTCTGTTACCCAGAATCCCTTGCAAACCTCAAACATTTGCAAAAAAGCTAATTTTCCTCACATTTCTGTGGTGGAAACTTCAGGAATCTGTGTGGATCCACAAAATTCCACCCACCCCACATTTCCCAAAGTCTTCCGAGAAAAGTGGTCCCTCACTTGCGTGCGTGGGTCAAGTACCCACAACAGGCAAGGGTCAAAAACGTATTGAGGAGACAACAAAATGAACTATCAAAAAACAACCTTGTTCTGCAACGGGGGTCACCTGGGTTTTTGGCCCCGGACTCGGCCATCTTGGGAAACCTACCAAGCCCACGCATTTCTGAAAACTAGACTCCTGGGGGAGTCCAGCGAAGTATGTCTTGCATGGACCCCTCAATTTTTCCTACCCAGAATCCCCTGCAAACCTCAAATTTAGCTGAAAAAAATCAAATGTTTCTCAAATTTCTGTGTGGGAAAGTTCTGGAATCTGCATGGATCCACAAATTTCCTACCACCCAACGTTTCCCCAGGTCTCCCAATAAAAATGGTACCTCACTTGCGTAGGTGTGTCATTTTACTCAGGAGAACAAGGGGAATGCTGGGTGGTAGGACATTTGTGCCGGCATGGTGATCCCATGCACAAATGTATGGCAAAAGTGATTTTTTTCAGAAATTTTTGAGGTTTGCAGGGGATTCTGGGTAGGGAAATGTTGGGGGATCCACGCAAGCCATACCTCATTGGACTACCCAGGGTATCTAGGTTTTAGAAATGTGTGGGTTTGATAGGTTTCCCTAGATGGTCGTCAAGCCCGGGACCAAAATTGTCATGGGACCCACTTTGCAAAAGCAGATAGTCTTGTGATAGGTAATTTTGAAGGCTCCTCAGTATGATTTGGGTCATTTCCAGTTGCAGCCACTTTGCCTACCCACACAAGTGAGGTACCATTTTTATCGGGAGACCAGGGGGAACGCTGGGTGGTAGGAAATTTGTGTCAGCCCGGTGATCCTACAACTTTCCTACACAGAAATGTAAGAAAAATTTGATTTTTTCAGCAAAATTTGCAGTTTGCTGGGGATTCTGGGTAGGGAAATGTTGGGATATCCATGCAAGCCATACCTCATTAGACTCACCAGGGTGTCTAGCTTTCAGAAATGTGTGAGTTTGGTAGGTTTCCCTAGATGGCCGCCAAGCCCGGGACCAAAAACTCATGGGAATCCCCCTTGCAAAAGCAGATAGTTTTGTGATAGGTAATTTTGAAGTCTCCGCAGTATGATTTGGGCCATTTCCTGTTGCAGCCACTATGCCTACCCACACAAGTGAGGTACCATTTTTATCATAAGACCTGGGGAATGGTAGGTGGTAGGAAATGTGTGTCCGCCCGGTGACCCTACAACTTTCCTACACAGAAATTTGAGAAACTTTTCATTTTTTCAGCAAAATTTGAGGTTTGCAGGGGATTCTGGGTAGGGAAATGTTGGGGGATCCACCAAGCCATACCTCATTGGACTCCCCAGGGTGTCTAGTTTTTAGAAATGTGTGGGTTTAGTAGGTTTCTCAAGATGGCCGCTGAGCCCGGGGCCAAAAACTCAGGTGACCACCTCTTGCAAAACCAGGTCCTTTCAAAATAGGTAATTTTGATGTCTCCACAATACGTTTTAAGCCCTTCCCTGCCACGGGTACTTGGCCCACACACACAAGTGAGGTACCATTTCTATCGGGAGACTTGGGGAAATGCTGGGTGGTAGGAAATTTGTTGTTTCTTTCTGAAGCGTGAAAATGTTGGCACAGTAATACAAGGAAGATGTGACAGTCACATTTTGAAGTTTGAGGTTTGCAGGACATTGTGGGTAAGATATCTTGTTGGGACCCACAAGAGAGACATCGCCATGTACTCCCATGGGTGTTTAGTTTATGACAATATCTACAGTTGGTAGGTTTTTCTTAGATGGCAGAGACAAAGACAAATATTACTGCACAACCATCTATTCCTCAAGCACACACACATACTTGTTGGATATGGCACAAGGGCGAGTGATGGTTCAGTATATAAATTTTATTAACAAGACATTTCACAAAAATGAAATGCACTGTCAATAATTGAAAGGACAAAAAACTGAACCAGTGACTCACAGCTCGTGAGCTGTAAAGCTGCGTCAAGGCCCCACCCGCTTTACAGGCCATTCACACACCTTTCTTATGTGATATGCACAAGACCATTCACACCACCAGGCATAGAACCAACACATTACAACATTAAAAAAAAGGGACAAGGTACACCCTGCTTGAGAAAGACAGAAAAGACAAATATTACTGCACAACCATCTATTCTTCAAGCACACATACATACCAGTTGGATTTGGCACGAGGGTGAGTGATGGTTCAGTATATATAATTGTATTAACAAGAGATTTCCCAAAAATGAAATGCACTGTTAATAATTGAAAGGGCGAGAAACTGAACCATTGACTCACAGCTCGTGTGCTGTAAAGCCATGACAAGGCACCAACCTCGTTACAGGCCATTCAGACACCTTTCATACGTGTGACACATACAAAACCATTCACACCGCCAACTGCTGGCCCATCACATTACAACACTCACATCAGCAGACAGCGCCTTTCAAGGGCCCATCATTGTCACATGCCCACATGCCTAACACAGCAACCACACCAGTTGACAGATTGTGTGGACTGGCATTTGGCTACCAGTGTGTGTAGTGACCAGTAGCAAGTCACTACTCACACATCGCCAGCCAAGCGCCAGTCCATGCACACCACTAGCCAAGCACCAGTTCACACACACTGGGAGCCAAACACCAATCCATTCACACCACCAGCTGAGCGCCATTCCACGCACACTGTCAGCCAAGCACCAGTCCACACACACTGCCAGCCTAGCTTCAGTCCACGTACACCGCCAGCCAAGCACCAGTCCATGCACACCACCAGCCAAGTGCCAACCTACACACACAGCCATCACATTAAAGTTTTTTTATACAAAAAAAGAAAACATAAACAAATTGAAAATAGATACAAATCTACTAACACAAAATCTGAAACTAAATACATTGCACAAATGCTAAGCTTGAAACTGAACAAAAAATATAAAACAATACAGACCAGGCAGTTCACTTTACCACTCATGGATGCTCCCAAAAATTCTTATGCGTGTGGTACATTCTAAAACAAACAGGCACACACAGCGCAGGGTTAGAAGGACACTCGGGGAAGTACATACGAGTCTCCTTCCGCATACATCTTCGCCAACGGACTGTACATTTCCTACTGGGAAAGTCTTTTGAGGGCGTGGGAGGAATATGATCAGGAAAGTGGCGATCTTTTAATCTAGCCACATCCTCCACCACTCCAACTCTAGGAACACTTGCCTGTTCCACTACAACAAAGCTGCCTATTACAGATTCCTGAAACTTAGCAAAAGTCAACTTTGACTCAGGACAACACTCCTTAAATACAACAAAAGCATTAAAGGTTGCCAAGTGGAAAAGATGGATAGTTAACTTCTTATACCAAATGTAAGCCTTACGAAGAGCAGTGTGAGGCTCCAACCTCTGATCTACTCTGTCAACACCACCCATGTGCCTATTATAGTCTAAAATGCACACAGGTTTGGGCGCTTCAGCAACTTGACCCCAAACAGTTACAGGTGAAGTGCTTTCACATCGATGGCAGTCAGCATGTAGACATCTCTCCTGTCTGAAAATTTCACAGCTAGAAGTTCCTCGCTACACAACGAACTGCAATGTCCCTGCCCAAGCTTTCGACAAACAAGTTTTTTGGGGAAACTTTTACAGTTAGAGCGGATTGTGCCACAAGCAACAGTGTCCACTTTGGCCAATTTCCTGAACAACTGCACACCAGTATAGAAGTTTTCTACATATAAATGGTGATCTTTGTTAAAAAGTCCTCTACCAAGTTCAACACAATTTTCTCAGTCACTGCAAAAGTGGATGGACAACCAGGGGGGTCAATCCTGGGATCCCTACTGGTGTACACCCTGGGATTACAGACATATCTAGTCCCACTGTCACACAGCATATACATCTTAATTCCATAGCGTGCCCATTTACTAGGAATGTATTGCCTAAAAACCAAGCGGCCCTTGAACAAGACCAAAGACTCTTCCACAGCTATTTCTTTCCTTGGAGCATGGATCTCAGAAAATCGATTTACAAAGAGATCAATAACAGGCCGAATCTTAAAAAGACTGTCACAATCAGGGTGATCTCGTGGCAACGCTTAAACATTATCGACAAAATGCAGCGTCCGAAGCAGAAGCAAATACCTATCACAACTCATGACTGCCGGAAATATAGGTGTTGCCATCAAGGGACTAGTAGACCAATATGAAGACATTGATGGTTTCCTTAGCAAGCCCATCAAAAAAGTTAAACCCAAGAACTTCTTCAACTCATCCAGATTTGTGGTAGTCCACCGAGTAGCTCTAGAGTGGGGCCTAAGGCTGGCACTGTTGTCTCTCAAATACTGTTCAGCATACAAATTAGTCTGCTCAACCATCTCTGCTAAAAATACATCATACATAAACAACTGAAAAAATGTATCTGCAAAATGTTTTCAGTATCCATTCTACACACTGGAACACCAGTAAAGTCTGGTGGCAATGCCGGTTGTACCATGCCTGGGGCAAGCCAGAGGTCAGCACTTCCAACGGGAAGCCTTGCAGCCCCAGGCTGCAGCCCAGATGCCTCTTACTGCACTATCGGCACATCAATGTCATCCTCTAAAACAGGCACTTCATCCGCACTAATAGTTGCTTCATCTGCACTGAGAGTAGCTTCATCATCCGATGATTCCTCGTGGACAGAAAACTCACTGCCTGAATCTTCCAGTACCTCCTCTGCCTCAGAAGCAGAGTCAGTCTCTGAATCATGGTCAGAGGAGGACTCAAAAAGCATACCAACAACCTGCTGAGCAGTAATCCTGCGGCTAGCCATAATCCTTACTAAGAAAGGAGACTTCACAAACAAGTGACAACAACCAATACTGTGCAAAATAGGTAAGTAAACAAAGTGTCGCTTTATCACAAAGATCTATATACTCAAAAACTGTACGATTCACTTGCAGGAGACAGCTACACTCACCAGCACCTACTCTGCAGAGACACAGCAAAAACCAATGATATCCCACAAGAAAGACAACAAAATACAAATCAAGCACAAATGCAAAAAGTTTTTCACAGTCAATAAAACAGATGCTAAACATTCAGCTATTATTACACCATTTACAAAAAACATTCATGCAGGGAAAAGAAACTCATTTAGAGTAAATAGTACAACAAACATTTTCTTACCAAACACATGCAACTACACAAACTGCAGAACCAACAGTGATGAAACCGCAAACTGGAACATCAGTCAAAAGCCTCGAACTAGAATAAAAAGGAGAAGTAAAACATTACAATCGCAATTCACAAGAAATAAAACAATTAACATTATAACACGCCATGTCACTACTTAAATGGCCAATCTGCCACCAAGGGGGACAGAAAAACAGCCAAAAGTAAATAATAACTGATGCCCCATCCCTTTGAGGCAACTCTTGCCCAAGGGGCCAAGCCGATGCATAAATATCTACACATCCCTGGTGTAGAGGGTTTTCTACTCCCCCCGGGCAGATGGGTCTTCAGATAGGGCTGACCTGCCCCCAGTGGGGGTGGGGGGCCCAGAAACTGGCCACAAGTATAAAAAAACAAATTAGGGGGTGATCCTTCACTAAGGGATCGCTTCCATGCACTATAAAAATAAATCCCTGGCTTTAGTGGGGTTTTCTGCCCCCCTGGGGCCAAAAAGGGCAAAAAAAACAGGCTCATCTGTCCCTGGGAGGCGGGGGGTAGAAAAAACATACCCATAAAATATGTCTCTAGGAACAGAGCCTTGCCTAAGAGGTTGCTTCCATTTACAAAAACCAAACAAAAATCACTGGATCCAGTGATTGTGACTGTTTATTCCCCTCCCCCCCCCCCTCCCCGGGGCAGATTGGCCAAAAAAACAGCCTAATCTGCCCCTAGCGGGAGCAGAAAATAGCCACAAGTGCCCAAAACAAATGGGGATGATATGATCCTTGCCTAAGGGATCGCCGCCATGCCCAATATAAACACATCCCTGGCTCTAGTGGGGTTTTCTGCCCCCCCCTCCCTTGGGACAGAAAGGCCAAAAAACCGGGCTGATCTATCCCCGAAGGGGGGGGGGGGGGGGGCAGAAAATACATAGACACATTTTACCCTCCCTTTAGAAGCGACTCTTGCACAAGGGGTCGCTTCCATTGAAAAAAACCAAAAAAACAATCACTGGATTCAGTGATTGTGGCTGTTTTCTGGCATAAAAAATGGGCCAAACTGCCCCCTGGGGGAGCAGAAAACAGCCAGTAGTGCCCAAAAGTAATGAGGTGTGATCTTTGCCCAACGGATCGCCCCCACGCCTCATGTAAACAAATCCCTGGCTCTAGTGGGGTTTTCTACCCCCTTCTGGGGGCAGAAAGACCAAAGAAATAGGCCGATCTGTCCCCGATGGGGCAGAAAAGTCATTAAATTATTTGCCCCTATTGGAAGCGACTCTTGCTCAAGGGGTCGCTTCCATTTCTGCATAAGGAAATCCTTGGTGCCTAGTGGGGGCATTCCTACTGCACAATCGCTACGCCATGCGCGATCGTGCAGCAGGAATGCCCTGCAAAGAGACATCAGGAGAGAGGAAAAACTCTTTCCTCTTCCCCGATGCCTCGATGCACTAAGATCCGCCCTCCCCCCCACCAAACCGGAGCAAGGAAACTTACCTGTTTCCTGCTGGATGCCTGGAAGCAAATGGCTTCCAGCGCGTCCGGCTGCTCCAGATTGCGTCGGCACACGCTGTGTGCGCTGATGTCATGGGATTGCCGGCGGGTCAGGGGTGGCAGCGGAAACTCTTCCGCTGCCATCCCCCTTTGTGGGAACTAGATGGGCTGCCCATGGGGGGAGCGCCAGTGCTTCCCCCATGGGTGGGTGCCATGACCGAGCGGTTCCATCATGAGCACACGCCCACCGTGGCTCATGACGGAACCGCTCCATCATGAGCATAGAAGGGGTTAAGCCCCAAACCCAGCAGGGAGCAAAGAGGAAACCAGAACGAGCACGGGCCCAATTTCACAAGTTCCACACAAGTTCCAAGCCTAGCATGGGCACAAGAGGAAGTTAAAGGGCCAGAGATCAACATGACAAACCAAAGAGGGTCAAAGAAGTCATTGAAACAACTAAAATCAGCTGCACAACAAAAACAGATAAAACAAACTCCCTGCAGGGGACAAAATCACTAGCCCTTAAGCTCTGCAGGCCCTCAATGAGTGCCAAACAAGGCTCTGGAACTTGCTGTGCCATCAAGAACTATCAACGTGGACTCGGGCAGAATGAAGTGTACACACCAGAGCCTGCCCTGCCCACCATCAGGCAGAAAGATGCCAGAAGAGCTGTGAGGCACGCCAGTCAAGTTCTACCACAAACAACTCAGAAGGCAGGACAACCGGAACAGGCCAGGAAAAGAGAAGCGTCCAGGAGGCCAATAACACCTGCAAGCAAGGCCGCGGGAGAAGGAGGAAAAAATCCTGGAGCCTCTTACCTTCACGTTCAGGAAAACAAAGGAGGAAAGCTCCAGTCCCGTCCCTTGACAGAGAGAAATACACACTCCCCAACACTGGACCAGGACCTGTAAACAAAAGGTGAAAAAGAAAGTAAGAAAAGAAAATGCACAACTAGGTCTATACAGAAAAGTTTGTGGGAGCAGACACAAAAACAGGAAATGCTACTAGTGTCCAACCAGTTTGTAGGGGAGGTCAGAGAAGGAGCTAAAAGAGCATTGATAGCACTTAGAATGTCCACGGGTGCCTCCCTTGTGTCCTTGACTGGCAGAGCAGCACTGGGAAGACAAGGCAAATAGTGTTTGTGGATAGTCAGTCCTCTTTATATTTCTATGGTTCCTGCCTATCCCTTGTCCCTCCATCAACCCCTCAGCAGTCTCCTATTTGCTAATGATGCACTGGAGGAGGGATAAGGGGTTGGGACATTCCACACTATTCTATGTCGCAACAGTGTGCCAGAGGGAAGAAAAGTAGAAGCAAAGAACCTGCCAGGAAACCGGCTGAACTAAGTCTGCCTCTGAGCAGCTGCATTGGTGTCTATTGGCTGTAGGCAGGATCAGCTTTGAGCCAGGTAAGCACCCCAAGGTCCACCTTATGGAAATGCAATAGTAGGTCTCCTCTTCGGCTTTAGTAATAAGATGATTTTTCTTTTGCACAAAGCCTATGTGCCAGCAACATCCCTGAAACTCAGCATTGTACAGAAATATTAGCTCAGCTAGTAGTCGTCAACTAAAAAAGGCCAACTTATTGGCATTGACAATGCTTTTTGACAATTGAACTTTTGCACGTGTTAATACAGATTCACCTGCATAGCCAGGAATCTACCAGTCAGCCACTCTGTTAACGAAAACACATTCCACCATGCCTGCCATAGCACCTGCATGCATCGTAACTCTTGGCAGCCAGTTTTTGCTTTAGCATTCTAACAAAGTTTATAACCATGTTAGAATAGTAAATAAATAGAAAAAATGAAAAATGAGTGTGCTTGAAGGGCAAAAAAGAAAGAAAATGACTCAGCAGCGCTTTGCAGCTGAGCGGCCCTTATAAAATAAATCATTTATATAAAATGTAACACCGGTATGGAGAGCAGCGTGGGGACCATGATCGGGCAGGAGCGACCTGTGCAGGTAAGAATGGTAAGGCTGGGTTCGGGGGGGTGGGGGGGTATTCGACAGACGACCACAAGGGAACATTAAATAAATACGTTATTTTCCCTCCTCGTTGTCTGTCAAAATAGCCCCCCACCCGGCCCACCGCTCTTAACTGCACAAGCCCTGGCTGCGGTTGGGGGGAGTCAAAAGAGAGTACAGTGGAGGTAGAAAGAGGAACAAGGAAGAGAGAGAGAGGAAACAAATGCAGTCCCATTGTGTATGCAATTCAAAATAAAACAAGCACAGGCACAGTCAATAGGTCTCAGTTCCCAAAGGCTGAACTATTGTCTTTGCTCTGTCAATTTAGATCGGTTATATAAAATATAAAAAACAATAGTGTGTGCAAAGTAGAAACAATGGATCGACTAGCTCGGCAGGACTTTACAGGTTCTAGGTCCTTGTATATTAATAACTTAATAATCATGTTTGTTTGACTTATATGGTTTTACTCATAAAACCAAATAAAGTTTGTTGATGGTGATGGATGGTAATAACTAAATACGTAACTAGATACATGACAGGGATCAGGGCAGGGAGCACGGTGGTAAGCATAAGAAAGCATGGGAATGAAAGGACCATGCATGGGGAGAAAAGCAGGGGGTGCAAATAAGTAAACAAATGCCCTCCCATGGAGTGCTGAATATAAAATGAAGAAAAGAGTCCTCTCAGAAATTCAGTGGAATGAAACAACTCATGCATTGACCACTGAAATGCCTCAGGGTGTGACAAACACGTGAATAATGAGGAAAGCCATTGAATCAAGAGCAGACAAATGAGGTAGACAACCACACCTGCCAATCATGAGCAAGGAGCGGATGCTAAGCCATCCCTAAGTGCACGTCAAGTATTGTAAAATAATAGATCTGCTAAAGATTTCTGTAGCCAACAGAAAAAAAAGAAAAAAAATGAAGTGCTGCTCTTTAGGGAGAGAATCTGAACTGTGGTAATTACTACTTACAGACGTAAAAAAATAAAAAAGCAACAAGAGAAACATCTTCAAAAGGATACTGATTAGCAGATTATTTAATGTAATGAAGTTGCTGGCCCAAGGATTTCAGCACGTTGGTTGAATTCATTTTCACATGATTCTAACATAACCATTCGGAAATCGACTAATAGGTGTCTCTCTTTCATTACAATTATTCAGCAATTAAATATCTGTTTACCTACCTCCGGCGTAATTGATAATCAATACTGATGCACTTGTAACATCCAAGTAACTCGTGCCAGCTGGCTGTTCTCCCTCGCGCTACTTCAGGGAGGGACGGAATATTTTCCTGCTGGGCTTTTTCTGTACTTCTGTATTAGGAGGCAGGTTAAATGTGAATGCGATGTCTTTCATATTTTCCTTCTGGGTATCAGCAAAAAGAATGCATTTGGGATTTAGGCCCTGAAATGTACTTACACACAAATAAAGCGCTCAAGGTTTGGAGTTCCGATTGTTTTCCATGGTGACATCGTATTATCTTTTCATGCGTTGCGAAAGTCAATGTAATTAAATTCTTCAAAAACGCCATTGTTTGCGCATTCTGGGCATGAGGAAGTAACCAAGCATAACGCCCCAAATTCTAATCAAATTGGAATTTCAGTTATATTAGAGCTTAAGAGACCATAAAACAACAGAATGACCCTAACTGGATGTAAACAATGCAGGTGGGATGGATTGAGGCGGGATTCCAGCTGGAGTAAGTAAGCAGTCAATGGAATGACATAACATGGACGCGAGTACGCAAAGGAATGGGATGGGAGAGAAAGAAGGAGAAAGAATAGTGCAGGCACAACGTGCCACTCGCCACCAGATAATTACCCCCAGCCACGGCCCGTGCAGGTAAGAGCAGTTGGGCTGGGTGGGTGGTGGTTTGGTAGATGAAGGGTAGGGGAAATTATTTATTTATTTAATTTCCCCTCATCATCGGATGTCGAAATCTAGCCCCCACCCGGCCCCACTGCCCCACCGCTTTTACCTGCACCAGCCACTGCTAATTACCCCTCCCTCCCCTGTAATGCTCAAAGAAAAGAGATTAGAGACATTTTGTGGTTGTCTACGGCGTAGCCTTTTTTTTCACAGCAACACATAAAATTACTCATAAACCAAGTAGCGTAGGAGAGGAGTAAGAGAGGGGTATTCTTGTATTTTTCTAGAAAACAGTCTTTTATATGTGTCACCAGCAATAAGGCAGATGAGGAGAAAATGTTAACATCATATTTCACATTTTTGGCACATCCATCCCACATTGACAAGCAATCGGCTATGCACAGTGTGCCGGAAGGCCCCAACACGCAACAGCCTCCCATGATTCCACCCAGGGCACCCCTGCAAAACTGTGCACTCTTCAACAAGGCCTTGCCAGGAAGATCATTGGTACCACTTGCCACAATCACAACTTCCATCCAGGGCACCGCATAGCGCACCGGCCCACCCGGGCACCTGAACACAGGCATCATCCCCAAAGTTTCAGTCCAGACATCTCGGGGTAGGGCAGGAGAGTCCAAGACCACTGGCAGGTCAGTCCACCCCACCGCCTGCCCAGTTTTCACACAAATCATACCCCCACCTGGGGTCAGTTCAGTCCCGTCTCAGAATCGTACATTCTTGTGTATGTCCCTTCATTATCTGCCAGGGACCTGCCACAGGATAAGGAACTTACTGGCGCTCTCACCCTTCTCCCAAAAGACACTGGCTGATATCTGCAATAGCTCCCAGAATAGTCTGGATAAAAAGCTCTTGACCTTTGATGCACAAATCAACACCACTGTGATTGAACAGCTCTGCTCTACTTAACTGGAGCAAATTGTGTTGGACCATGCACATGGTGGAACCTTCCAAAATCCTGTGTACCTGTGTATCAAATAGTTCCCTTTTTTCACTGACTCATTCATAGCTCTAAGCGGTGCTCACGCAGCCCAGACTGACTGTGGAATTATCTTAGACCGTAATATCAAAGTCGCCGGGAAATGATTCCTTACCCATGACATTTTGGAGAACAACCTTTTGCACACCGCCTCTGTCAGTTATCTCAGACCTGCCCCGGTGGTAGCTGCTCCAAGGCAAAGTGAATGCAAGCTAAACTGAGACGACTCTGTGCCCAGCAGGGCCAAAGAGAGCCTGCACACCCGAGTCAACTGAAAACAGGTAATTGATATGCAGTCGACATGCACCAACAGCTTGGTGCATCCACACCTAGGGTACCATTGCAGGACATCCTAGGCCAAGACCACTGGGCAGTAGGTGGTACCTGGTGCAGGGTGGAGGTTCACCCAAGCCCCTTTTCCCAGCAGGTCTCTCTTTGACCTCCTGATCCTCAGGTGAAGAGTGTCCCCACCACTAGTATATGTGACATATCAAAACTGCTGCCCCTACCCTATTTTGGAGGAAGCCACCAACTCAGAAATCCCGAAGCTCCTGAAGTAAGTGAGCGAGTATGTGAGACTAAACAAATTTACTTCATACTGAGACAGGTAAATCTGATGCAGCACACCCACTATCCGTGTGAGCCTAGTCACATCAATAGGTTTCCTGCTGTCTTCTGCAGCGGGAACCATGCACTCCCATCCTTTAATGGCACTCCGCACCCTGAAGTCTTTAGTAGAATTTGTAGTTCCTTTGTAGTTCCTGCTAATCCAGCGAGAAGGCAATTGCTGACAACTGCTTCAGGATTAGTGACAACAATTTACTCTCATCTTTCCGTCTAGCCCGAAAAAGCAGTACTCCCTATGGGGGGGGGGACTCTTTCCCCTGCATTCCATGAGCTAAAATATGTATCATAAGCCCACCACCCACCAGATCGCAGCGCGCCAACAAGTCTGCAACAAGGCCTCCAAGGAGACTCACCCGCCCCAGGGATAACTTCCCCAAGTACCATGCCTGGCATGCAATGTGGTGGGTATGTCACAACCCTGCTGCTCCTTCCACACAACATGCTACCCCTCCAAGCAATCCAAACATCGCTGCACAGACAAACATGCCAATAGCCGCCCGGGAGACCCAATGAGATCTATAAACTGCCCCTCCTCTCCACTTTCTGCATGGTCAACTTATGCTTCTGTGCAAATTGCCTTCTAGCAAGTAGCATCAGCGACCCATGAATAGCTTGCGGTCCTTGCTCAAACAGGTGAAGTCAGGAAGCGGCATAGCCAGGTATATGAGCACAGCAATCACGTAGATGCCAGTGTCATCCAGCAGGAAGGTGATGTGTGCTTCGTAGTCTGACTTCACAGGCAAGGCTGAGGGCATGGTTGAGGTAGATCTCCCTCTGATCAGTGAACAGCATAGGTTACCCCAGCCTAACAGCTATAATGCCCGCCGTCCTTGTCAGCGCCTGGAGCCCAGTTCCTACCGCAGGATGCTCTTGATGGTAGCCATGACCAGCAGCACCTCGACCTGCCTGCTTCCTAGAATACTCCCCACTTGAGAGTCAAACAATTTTGGAAGAATCCCGTGCTGTCCCTGCTGAATATGGCTTGTAAAAAAATAAATAAATACATTATGGTGATCGGAGCGGGGAGCAGGGTGGTGAGCATTAGGAAGCAGGGAAAGGGGCAGGGAGAATGAAAGGTCCGGTGGTGGAAAGAGACTAAAAAGCAGAGAAGAGAGCAGAATGGAAAAACATGCATTCCATGGAGGACTGAAAATAAAATGAAAAAAGGAGTCCTCGAAAGAATGCAGTGGAAGGATAAAACTCATCTATTCAGAACACTGTGGGAACACTGTGGGACCTATATTGTCTTGGGTGGGACAAACAGCTAAATCTGTCAGAGCTGAGACCTAAAAAGAGTCCCATCAAGTATCGGAATAGGGTGAGACCAAAATGCTCCTTTGGGGGAGGGTAAGGGGGTAAAAACAAGAATAGCAAGTAAAGAAGAGACAACTAAGCTAGACAATAAAGTCACCCAATCACCACCGGGGGCGGCAGTAACACAGCCAACTATAATTATATGTTATATATAAAGCTATCTTGTGACATAAAAAATGCACAAACTGAATGGGAAGTGGTAAAACACTGAGTGACCACCACTGCATCCACCTCTCCTTCACCAAATCCATATTATGCCACCATGCCCACCGCAATCCCGCAGAAGCTGGAACAAGGTCACTGAAGACCAGCTCACCACCATCCTCAGCTAGGCCCCACCACACACATCCATGGACGCCAACACCTCAGCATGCAACCTCCACAGCTGGAACTCCGACTGCCCCAGCACACTGGCCCCCCCTCAGGAAACCCTCAGGCATGCAGTCCTCCAAGAACGCCAGCTGGTTCTCCCCTGCCCTCCCACTCTTTTCCTATTTGTTTGTGCTCATCACGTTGTCGGGCACACCATTACCTTTGAGCTTTAAAAAAACATAGTAGGCAATCCCACACCATTTACAAACTTTCCCAATTTTTTTTTCCAATTTATTATTTCTCTGGTGCTCCTCACACGGTGATGCGTACACCATTTGTATTTCTTTAAGCATCATATCAGTCTATCTATTTTTTTTATCAACTCTGCAGACTTTACTATTGCAAAACACACAGTGATTTGCACACCTTGATTTCCAGTCTGTTCCTCGTGTACCTTATAGCACATTATAACTATTCCTGTGTTTCTCAGCTTTCTTTTCTGTATTTTTTTCTCTTTCATTTGTTCTATTGGACTTTACAATGTGCACTTTACAATCTGTTAATCCTCCTCCTGCATTTCTTGACACCCCGGAGAACCTTCTATCAGATGGGAAGTTTGGTATGATGCCTTCGAAACCTACCTTGGTGCCATTGGTAAATCAAGATTCAGTGCTGATAGAAAGAAATGTCTACTGTTACATTCCCTCACATTTGAGGGGAGGTCCATGTTTAAACATTTACTAGATTTACCACAAGAAGAAGGTGTGACTAACGATGAGTGTGGAGAAACAGTTCTTAAACTAAAATGTAGTTTTGACAAACAACCAAGTCTGATGGTTCTCTGGCATACGTTTTTAGGAGGAAACAGTCTGAGGAAGAAGATGTTGACTCCTATATTTCTGTTTTGCGCAGGTTGGCAGCTGATTAAAAATTCAAAAAGTTTACTGACCAACTTATTATGGATCAATTTGTATGCCACTGTAAGGATAAGAATATTAGACAAAAACTACTTAGCATGAGTGACCCATCGTTAGTTGACACTATTAAACTAGCTAAAAGCATAGAAATCTCTATGGTTTCTTTAAAAGAATTGGATGACAAAGTGTTAGAGTCAGTCAATGCAATCAAAATTAATTCTTCTACCAAACCTCTCAAGAAATCTATAAAAGGGAATGCTAATGTTCTCAACAAGTCTTCCAGACAGGATACACCGTTTAATGTTGGTTCTAACATATGCCTGAGGTGTAGTAATCCTCCTCATTTTAAGGGATCCAGATGCCATGCCGTTAATGTTACCTGCAATTATTGTAAGAAAGTAGGGCATTTTGCTAAAATCTGTTTAAAGAGGAGAGGACCGAAGAAACCAATTGTTAATCCAGTACAATCTGATTCTTCTTCTGACACGGACGTAGTCTCAGTTGTAACTAATTGTAATTCACATAACTCTTCTGTTTCACAAGATGTTCCTGCATTCTGTGTTGATCCCATTGTTGATATCACCATGGGAGATAAGAGTATTAAATTGTTAGTTGACTCATGTGCTAAGATAACAATGGTCACTCAAAAATTGTTCGAAGAAATGTGGAGAGTTGGTCAGCCATTGTGTCCTCCTGATCGCTCTCCCGTATCATATGAAGGTCGGACAATTGAATTATTAGCATTCTTTGTAGAGGTAATGTGTTTCAAGGCGAGGAAAATCAAAGGTAAGATCTATGTTGCGTTGAAAGGTCTTAACTTATGAGGTTGGTTCGATCAAGGCCTCCTAGGAGTGATTCTCAAACCAGGAGCCAAGGAACAAGTACTTGTTGTGGGATGTGCTGATGAAATTCAAACATTGAAAAGTAAATTTCCTTCTGTCTTTGGAAATGATTTATGAAGAATTTGTAATTTGATTTTTAACACAGAATAATTGTAAAGGATGGTTCTGTTCCAATAAAGCACAAATTTAGAGGTGTTCCATATAGCGTAAGAGAGGACCTGGAAAAGGAATTATTACAATTGTGTGAGAAGGGTGTTATTGAGCCTGCAGAGTCTTCTCTGTGACTTTCTCCTTTAGTGGTTGCCAGGAAGAGGTGTGGCCAACTCAGGGTCTGTGTTGACTCAAGATCCGTCAATAAGGAGATTTGGGTTGACTCACATCCTCTTCCTAGGATCAATTACCTATTCGCTTCCACAAAAGGGGCTACATTTTTTTCCAAGCTCGATCTTGCCAGTGCATACCACCAGGTCGAGCTACACCCTGATTCCTGTCACCTTTCTGCTTTTGTTTCTCCTCTGGGTACCTTTCAAAATTGACGGATGCCGTTTGGTTTAGCATCGGTATTCCAGAGGGTGATGAGTGACATTCTTAAAGGAGTCGACGGTGTGTTGGTCTTCCAAGATGATGTGCTAATTTCCACAAAGGATGTACTTCACATGATCGCACCCTACACAAAGTTCTGAGTTTGTTTAAAGAGCACGGTCATGTTTTAAAACATGAAAAATGTTAACTTTTCTGTACTGATGTAGAGTATTTGGGCCACATCCTCAAACAAGATGGAGTTAGTCCCAGACCTGGTCTTCTTGAAGCCATTGCCAATGCGTCTACTCCTACTGATAAGACTGGGGTTAAGTCTCTACTTGGTTTGTGTGAATATTATTCAAGATGTATTCCTCATTATGCTACCATTGTTCGGCCCATCAGTAATCTCCTCAAGAAAGGTGTAATATTTGAATGGTGCGATAAGTGTGTGTCAGCTTTTAGTCAAGTTAAGTTGCTCTTGGGTACGAATGCTGTTCTTAAACCTTTCGACCTCAGCTTATCGTGCTGTCTAACTGTTGACGCCAGCCAGGTGGGATTGGGTGCAATGTTAACGCAGGTGGACGATGGAGTGGAAAACACCATTGGATTTGCATCCAGGGTTCTTAGGGCTGCAGAACTACAGTATTCCATAATTGAAAAAGAACTCTTAGCCTATTCCTGGGCGATTGAAAAGTTTCATCCATATATTTGGGGTAAACGTTTTCTTCTTCTAACTGACCAGAAGCCTTTAATTAATATCCTGGGTGGCAGCTTGTTAAAATGCTGTACTCCTAGGATTATGAGGATGGTTACCAAGGTTTTGCAGTACCAGTTTGATGTCAAACATATTTCTGGTGGAAAGAATGGGAGGGTAGATTTTCTCTCTTGGTTTCCTGCTAAAGAGAATGAAGATGAGTAAATGTCTTTTGATGATCTTATTGATAAAGATAGCGAAGACTGTCTGGTTGCAGCAATGGAGATACCAGAGTTAGGGTTTTGTTCAGAGGATGAATGAAGGTCTGCTTTTCACAAGGATTGTGTTCTTCAAGAGGCTTGTACTCTTGTTAGGAATGGGTGGCCTAGATAAAAAGTGCTATCCCCTATGTTACAGCTATTTTCTAAAATTGAGTGTGAGATTTCCTTAGAAGATGGTCTTCTGTTGTTGAGTGATAAGCTTATTCCTCCGCAAGTGTTCAGGAAAGGGATAATTGAAAGGGACACAACAGTTGGCAACAAGATCATCAATCATCAATCCCATGATCATCAATCCCATGAAGGACATTTAGGTTCTTCTTTCACCAAACGTCGTGTTCGTGATGCTTTTTGGTGGCCCAGTATGGATTCTGAAATTGATGATCTTGTTGCCAACTGTTGTGTCCCTTTCAATGAGCATCAATATATTATTAAGTGTAAAAAGACAATTATATACTATCAACATGATATCATTAGGAATGTTGTCAAATACCTTTCCTTCATCTTCCATTCCTCCACCCTGACATACGCATACACTCCTAACTCCTAGTGGGGGTCCATGTATGGTATTGGATTTACTGTAGCTCTGAGCTGGAGTACATATACTACTGGTTTGGGCCCTTTTTAGCTGTCCTAACTTTAGAAGTTCAGTTTGTGAATATCAATGTGCTTACTCCTGTGTCTTACGTTTGTTTATAACTCTAATCCATTCACTCCCATTCAACCCCATATTGGATTTCCAGGCTACGGCAATTGTTACCAGCATCAATCGCAAGTGTACAAACATGATGATGTGTTGCTCTTCTTTTATAAGAACGATTTGAGGGATGACACCAGTATACAGCCAGAAAACTTAAATAAAACTCAGGTCACCTCCCCCAAGAATGACACCACAAACAAGCAAGTCCACCATATATGCCGGAATGACCTTTCAAATGTGCAACACGTGGGACTGTGTTCATCAAGGTTTGGACTAATTATCAGGGGCAGCTCCTCCACTATGGCGGAGGAGCGTCACCCCACTGCTTTCTCACAGTGCGAGAAGCAAAAACATAAAATGATAATAACTTTTAGTTATTACCATTTTATGTTTTTTTTTGCCTGCTGGCGAGTGGGCAGGGCTGCTCTGCTTATGGAGCAGCATGGCAGGGGAGGAGTAGTTTGCCCACTCCTGAGTGTGCACTAACTGTTTGGTCTGCCTTCTCGGCCCACTGTAGTAGATGTGGAGTTTTATACAACCTATGTATCCACTTATAGTGTATGAGTTTAAATCTAACATCAAGAATGTTTTTCATTGAAAAAGTGCCCAACGAATAGTTGGAGACATTTGGCACAGTTACTCTGCTCCCTATTTCTACCAATCCCTACATTTGAGCTCCAAACGGGGAGCACATTGCATTGGGTTGATCTGAATTTGCCTCCCAGGTGAGCTGATATGCCCACTTGATGCCTAGAATGCACCTTGTAAATTAAGTTAAAAAAACTGGATTGAGGGTTCAAACAACATAACTTTGGGCTGGTACCCTGTACGGCTGATCTGCAAATGTATTTTCTTCACATCCACTGAGCTACAAAGGTGGCCTTACCTGCATGTAATTTCAAAAAGATTGGTAAGCGGAAGGGGTGTGTATATGTATTTTGATATTTACCACACTGGCCACATACTGCATGAGGCTTTCCGAAACAGGTCCATTGATACTGGCTCCCTCTGTCTGTCCATGCACCACCATGCTTTCAACTCAGGTTAGGGCTGATGTTTAGAGAAGTTTAGAGAAGAATTTAGTATTTGGCCTTGGACCACTGAAACTCCCACTAAACACAAGCTAGAATATTCACAAAGGTAGCTTACATTTGTGAGTAATTTTACTTGTGGAAGGTTACTCTTAATGGTTTGATTACCATCACTACTTTTGGTCATTCATCATTTACGAGTGTGAAGTTACTCAAAAGTGTAGATTTACACATTTCCACCCCATATAATAGGTGGCGGAGCCAACTTTATGAGTATAAGTTACAGCAGCCAAAAATGAGTAGTAGGTCTCAGAGATCTCCTTTTGGTAAAGTATAGGGAAAAGTAAAACATTTATTAAACTTGAAAAAATATGCATATTGGTATTTTGCATATTAATCTAAATTAATTGTATATAATTATTTTAAACGTAGAACAAAATAGAAATGGACTTAATTTTGCATTAAATATTAAATTAATTTGAAAATATTAACAAAGAAACGAATAATTTTTCTGAAGTTTAAATTAAAAAAACATTCCCACCTCAAGTAACAATATGATACTTTTATTATGTATTACTAGTTATTAAAAGTGATAAAAAGAATTACTTAAAAGTAATGGAATTCAATTTTAATACAAAATAATGTAACATTAATTAACAGAAACATTAAATATGGTTATAGTATTTAAAAATAAATAATAAATATGTTTATTTTTAGATACTTTTTTAAACATTAATTTACATTGATTTGTATTTTTAAATAACTTAAATAATTTAATTTGACATGATTTCCTATGAGGTTTTATTTTAAGTCCCTACCTCCATTGATTTCAATGGTAGGGTTTTGTAGCACTACTGTTAGTCTATATATGGAACTGGACTTACTGTAGCTCTGAGCTGGAGTAAATATACTACTGGATTGGGTCCTTTTTAGCTGTCGTAACTTTAGAAGTTCAGTTTGTGAATATCAATGTGTCCGATGGGACTGAAATAATAGTCAAAATATAGCTACATTTTGAGTTTTTGGGGAAACATAGGAAAAAACTGCTTTGGATAAAAGTGTCTCATTTTTCTTTTCCTACAAAGGGCAACAATGAATAGTTTGCTATTCTAAAGCCACCATCTTCCCAACTTTCAGGAACATGCAGAGCTGAAAAAAAGGGTTCTTTTCACAGTTTTGGCATTTCTCAAAGAGGTAGTCCGTTTTTCCAATTTTTTGTGCCCTCCACCTACTTCTGTTTGTAGTAGAAACCAGTGTAAAACCCATGGGTGATCCAGGAAAGCTATAGATTTTCGAGTTCAGGAGGAGGAGGGTCATATGTGTAGATCCCTCATGTTTTGTCCACAGAATCTAAGGGACTCAACTACTAGGAAATGATGCAGAGCGGCGCCATTTAGCTGCGCTGTGCTGCATTATTTTCAAAGCACAGGGATGCATCAAATTAACAACAATACAACGCATCTCTGTGCTTTCCACTGCTCTGATGCACAATTGCTTGCCATGCGCCAGTGCAGGCACCCTTGCATAATTTTGCAAGGGTACCTGCGCTGCGAGGGTGATTCTTTCTGTGCAGGAAGGGACACCTTCTTACACAAAAAACAATAATTAATGTAGTTTTCTTCTTTCTAGGCATGCTGCAGAATGCAGCACGCCTAGACAGAGGACAAAACTAGGTGAAATAAAAGTATTTCTCCTCGTTGTGTCATTCTTGCGCCTCCCATGGGGAGGCGTATAATTCTGATGCATTCCCAGTTTTACAAAATGTTGTAAATCTGGGAATACGTCAAGTTCCATGGAAGTTGTGTGGGAACTCACACAGCAACACCAATGGAACGCCCTTTTCAGAGTAATGCGAGAAAGGGGCCCATATTTACAATGCCATGAAAAGTCATGCAGGGTGACTTTACGTGGCCTTGTAAATATGGGCAAGCCCATTGCGTCACCGGTGCATCAAAAAACATGACGCTCCGGTGGTGCAATGAGCTTTTAAATAAGTCTCTTAGGGCCATATGTATCAATGTCAGGTTTTGCGATTCTCAAATAGCGAATTTTTGAGAATCACTATTTGAGAATCGCAAAACGCAATGTATGTAGGATTTGCAATAAATTTTGCGAATCCTACATATTCCTTAATTGCGAATCGCAAATTGTAATTCGCAATTAAGGAAAACCTCCCCAGTCATTCTTATGGGCCTTGAGGCCCATAGGAATGAATGGGAAGCCATTCTCAATTTGCGATTCCCAATTAGAGAATCGCAAATTGAGAATGCAATTTCAAAAGGTCACCCTGTTGCACCCCTGAAATGAGCATGGGTGCACATGTGGTGCACATACATGGCCCAAGGGTATGTGTGTGCGCCACATGCCACTTTGAAAAATGCAAGAATTTGCATTTTTGAAAGAAATCGCAAATTACCACCAACCTGTTGTTGGTGGTAATTTGCGATTCCTTATGCCATATTCGCACAACTTGGGTGCTTCATACATTGCATTTAAGGAATCGCAATTTGGGATTCCTTAAATGCATTTGCAAAATAAGGAATCGCAAATTTTGCGATTCCTTAATTTGCGAGACAGTTGTCCTTTCATACATAGCACTAGGCCAAATTGCGATCGCAAGCGCTGAAATTCTGTGAATTTCAGAGTTTATGATCGCATTTCGCCTTGATACATATGGCCCTAAGTGTTGAAATATGAAATATTGATAATGATCAGGAAAAAACAGCCATTTCTGATAACGCTTTCACCTTGTAAGTTTTTGTTGCAATGCCGATTTACAAAAGCAATATTTCATTACGTCGGCTAGACCCTTCTGGTTGCTGGTATAGATAGGGTTTTTGGGTTCTCCTAGAACCCAAGGTACCCAGAGGCAACAACTGAGCTGCACAGTATAATGATTTTTCTTTGTGTACCGAGTATTGACCAATTCATGTGGTGAAATATGTAGAGTGGAAAATGAATATCCAGGAAACCTATGTAATTCTGAAATGAGCATAAGATATGAGTTTAGGAACTTTGGTTATTTTTACATCTTTGAATTTGTGGGTATCCGTACCAGCATGATTTAGAGGGTATTTTTAAAAACATCTTCTTTCTTACACATTGGTTTCCATTTAGAAGGCACAAGTCTAATTGGTAATAATAAATGTTCTACTATTCTATGCTTCCACGTGTTTTCCAATAGCAATAGTACCTCACTTGTCTGGATAGGCCTAGTGGCCGCAACAGGAAACAGCCCAAAATGCAACATTGACACATCACATTTTTCCACTGAAAGCTGACTCTTTTTTCCATTGTGGATAGCTGTGGATTTTGGCCCTAGTTCAGCTGGCACCTAAAGAAACCTAGAAAACCTGAACATTTTTTAAAACTAAACTCCGGGGGGGATCCAGGGTGGGTCGATTCACTTGGCTCTCACAGGCTGTTTTTACCCAGAATCCCTTGAAAACCTCAAACTTTGACTAAAAAAACACGTTCCTCATATTTCTGTGATGGGAAGTTCTGGAGGGAGCCACAAATTTCCTTCTACCCAGAATTCCCCCAAATCTCCCGACAACATTTTTACCTCAATAGTGTGGGTAGGCCTAGTGCCCGTGGCAGGAAACAGCCCAAACACACAACAGGGATACATTATAATTGCATAGTGGGTAGCTGCGGATCTTGGACCAGAGGTGGAATGGCACCTAGGGAAACCAAAAACAACAGTTGATGGACAGAATGCAGAACAATGTCATACATTCACCCCAGTACAGAGATCTGGGCCTAAATCCTTTTTTTTCTTTTTCTCACCATGCGATTCCAGTTTGAACTCAGCCATATGCAAATCAGTCATGAACCTGTGCCTCAAGGGAACAGTCCAGCCCGAACTGCCAAGCCAGGTCCTCCCTGGACTGGAAACAAGCATCCTAGGACCGGTTTCGGGGTTTTACCCCTCTTCAGCCAGGATAGCTTAATTTTTTTTTTAATTATATTCTCTGGTGCCTAGTGAGCTTTCTACCCCTCTGGGGAAGTGGGCAGATTGGGAGAGAATCACCCCATCTACCCTTTCGGGAGGGCAGAAAGACTGTTGCCTTATTGTCTTAGGGGTAGGAGCATGAGCATGCCCACAGTGGGCAGCCCTCACCGCTATAATTTTTTTGTTGTAATTAACCGTGGTGTCTGGTGGGCTTTCTGCTCCACGGAGGGGAGGGGTGAAGAAAGACTAACATTCTAAATTTGCCCCTGGGGAGCTCAACCCCCTGCCTAAGGGGTTACTCCCCCAACTCTGGTGCTTAGTGGGTGGATCCCTGCTTGGAGATTGCTCTCTTGTGTGGATCCCCAAGCAGGAATCCACTGCGCAGATGCACCATTGCAAAGGGGAGATTCTCCCCTTTCCAACGATACCTCCCCCAAGAGAATCAGTGCTCTGAGCACTGATTCAATGAAAGTAAAATTATCCCATCAGCTCGTTTTGCTCAGGGGCGTAACAAAGGCCCCCACAGCCCCCGCGGTGCGGGGGGCCCCCAGGCTTACCCATACCGGAGGGGGCCCCCCTCAGAGCCTACTGATGTGAAGACCCACTTCAGCACATCGTGCAGGGGGGCCCTCTCACGTTTTGTTAGGCCATTGGCAGCGGCTAGGGCCTGAGCATTTTAAAGTCGTCCTACCAGCAGGACTCAACAGCCCTTTCGAGGCCTAGTTTAAACATTACCTCTGCACGCCTGCCTCGTCTCTTAGATGGGAAATTCAATTTCAGTGCAGGAACATGGTGCCTAAGTGCGAGTGCCAGGTGAGAGTGCTAGTTGAGTGATGTATCTGTGAGTGGAGGCTGTGAGAGATGTGGCTGTGAATGCAGTGTGAGAGGTGCGACTGCGAGTGCAGATTGAGATATGTGCCGCTGTGAGTGTACGGTGAGATCTGAAGTTCTGACTCCAGCGTGAGAGGTGAGCCCGTTGGGGACTGTTTACAATTCTAACTAGGAGGTCAAGGATAGCTATCATGAAAGACTTTCGGAAGCAGTGGAAATTACATTTAGACTAGGCCTGGGCGGCAAATTCCGTTCCGTTCGCGGAATTTGCGGAATTTGGGTAATTTCGCGTTCCGTGGAGAACGCGAAATTGCCCAAAATTCCGCTTTCAGCGAGTTCGCGAAATTTTTGCTTGTTCGCGTTCTCAAAATGGGTGTTCGCGAGATATTTCTCCCCGAGCACGCAAAAAGCAATTGTGAACAGGAAAAAAGCATGGCGAACAAGCAATTCCGCGTGTGTACGTGGAATTTCTGCGTGTTCGCGGAGATTTTTTACGATTACGCGAATTCCGCCCACACCTAATTTAGACCAGTTTCCTGAGTTACCAGCCTGTGAGAACTCCGGAGGGAAAGTAAAATGCAGGAAATTGGCTTGTTCCTTCCTCACATACTCATGCACCTCTGCCCCTATTCGCAGCCTGCCTGGCTCACTCATCTTCTTTAATTCATTTATTTACAAGACAAGACGAGCTGTATTTTCCAAGAGTTTCAAACCCGCTAATGTTTGTGATTCAGAGCACCTGCAAACACTATCTCAAATTAAGCACGCCTTTGCTCCTTTCTTCGGTGCCCTACTATCACTACTGCTGATCATGCCCATGTTTGCAGGGCTGCTGGCGTCAGACCTCCACACTTGATTGCCACAGGACTTATGCCAGTTGCCTTGAGCATTGGCCAGGTACCCCTGGAACATTTGTCATTGCCTTCTTCCATGGAGGTCAGAGGAGCAAATGATTGGATGAAGGAGCAGTGCATTGAACTGGGATGGACGTGGTCCCAGTTTTTCGAATGTTGCATGCTCTCCGGCATGTCTCCCCTGTGTCATCACATGCCCTGGGCTTGGTGCCAACTTTCAAAAGGTACTTTGCGAAAAGTAAAGAAAAACTGAAAACAGTACCCAGGGTACCAAGAATAGAAGCTGTTGGTACAGGGCGGCCTCCAAGTGACAAAGCAAGCTTCTAGGCTTGAATGAACTGGTTTGGTTGGGTTTTCAAACCAATAGTCGTCTTTGCCTTTGTGGGAATACTAGCTTCTAGTGACTCCTCTTTGGACCCATTGGGAGCTCACGAGCCAAAAGTCTTCCTGGTGCTTAATTTGTAAAGTATTAAGTGGTGGCGCGCAGGTTTTTCTCACATGCTGCCTGTGCCACTGGCGAAGATCGGGGTTATCGAACACTAAATTTGTGTACTTAATTCGACCTCCTGCCTCCCTCATCCACCACCAGACACTCCCATCCACTTTTGCTAACTCTTACAGGTTCTTATGTATCCATGCTTTTCTCCCCTTTCCTCTGTTTTTACATCTTTTACTTCCTCTTTTCCTCCTCTGCCGATTTTCTCGCTCTTCTTCTGGGTGAAAGTGTGATGATTTAAAATAACTCTTGTTCCCAATAAAATAGCGGTGCGGGGTATCACCTGCAACCACTGGCTCAAATTAAGCACTGGCCCTTACTAAAATATGTCCCCATTCCCAGCTGTGACTTTTAGTGCAGGTCGCTCTGCAAACAAGAGCTATTGCTTCTCTATCGATTTTAGTTACTCTCCCAAGTATCCTGCATCTTTTAACCCCTTGGTTCAAATAGCGATTTTAGTTACTCTCCCAAGTATCCTGCATCTTTTAACCCCTTGGTTCAAATAGCGAGTTCTGAATGCCAACAGGCAATTCATGATGTCAGTAAAAGACACTTTTGAAAAAAACATTAGCTGCGTTAAACAGAAGGGTCATGGAAAAGTGGGCTTGTGAAAAGGCGCGTTGATTGGACCTCTGTGCTTATCTCCATGGCCCACTGTACTGAGGATTCTGATTTTCAGAGCTTGGTCCGCGGAATCACTCCTTTCCACAAGGGACTGACAGCACAAGTAGGTCCCTCACTCCGTCCTCCACAGGAGATTCCAAGATGGCAACAGGTGGGCCAAGGGCAAAGTGGAGCCTGGTGGCAAGTAGAGGCTTGTGAATCAGCTCTTGGTGCAGAAGGGATAATTTTCTTGAGGTGGTGGGACCTATGAGGAAATGTGATTTACTGCTCTTCCTACCGGAGAAGAGATGCCACCAAGTTGGGCAGTGGGGTAGGTGTGGCAGATTGGGGGTACTGCGAGATGAAAGAGACCCTTCTGATGCCACGAGTGGGATTGGGCAGAAACATACCTGGGAACAAGATTATGGTTTCACTCTCGATGGAGACTCCTTTGAGAGACGGCAGCCTCAGGAAGAGATCTGGCATCCTGCTGGAGAAAAACAACAAACAGGGGATTCTTAGTATCTCTAAAAAGAAACTCTGGAGGTCTGTGATAAATTGAGTGGGGGCGGGGGGTCATGGTGGGGATATTAGATGGGTGGAGAAGCCATGGTGGGTCTGTGGAGGCACCCCAAATGAAGGCTGACAGCACTGAAAACAGACTAGTGGGGTTTGGATGCTCAATTGGGGCTTTGGATTCCAAAACCGAAGCACTAAATACTAGACAGACCAGCTTGGGGCTTAACTCCATGAAGGGGTGGGGAGAGGGGTAGATTGGGTCCCCGGTGTGGCCCAGTCACGAGTAGCACTAAGTATTTCAACGATGCACAGCAGAGAACACGCCCTACCCTCACACCTTTGAAGATGAGGTGGACGTCTGCATTTACTTTTATTTAAAGACTTAGCAACACTGCCATTGGACTCATTACATCGAAGAGCAAGCAAGAACTCTCATTATAGCGAAGGTTGAGTGTTATGTATTTCTGTCAGCAAGTATTTTGTTTCCGTGCGTTTGTTTTGCATCAGCCCGTCTGAGCGTAGGGTGCATGATGTACCTGTCCGAGCTCCTAGTGAAGTTTGAGCCTATGTGAGTGTGATAGAGATCAGGATGTGTATAATATTCCCACTACCACAGATAGAGTAATCTCACAGTTACACGCACATACATTCATCATACGCTAGGGCCCATTTCACTAACATACGCTCAAATACTCTACTAGCACTAAACCTGTGGAAAGAAAAACTCCTAAACACCCTGCATCTATATCGAGGTCGATAAGACCTGGTTATTGTGACTGTCCATAAACATAATCTATACAACCTATATTGGCAATAAACAACTCAATAATTGACAAAAATAATATCCAACACCATGTTCAAAATTATATTGCTTTATCTAAATTAGTCAAAGGAAATCAATCAGAGTAAATCATTTTTCTCATAGTTACCTATTCTAGCTAAATGTCAGAACGGGTCAGGACAAGTCTCTCGGTAAAGTCTCTCAAGACGAAGTCCTTTCAGCATCGATCCTCACCAACGCAGATTCGGTACGCGGCAAAGGCAAATGGCAAGTGGCAAAAACCCTCTCTAGGCTAACAATTCTTATAGTGATTTGAACAAAGGAAAGATACATAGAAAAGTCGTAATGTCCACTGGACCGCTGAGCAGAGCGAGAAGGAAAGGATATAACATCGCTACATTTGAAAATCTCCGCTCAGGAAAAATCACATAATAAAGACTACGGAACAGGAACCAAGAAACATAAATGTATCTTGTTAGTTCTACTTCTTCCTCGGCAATGAGACCATAGTTCAGAGTCTTTCTCTAAGGCTCCTTTGTCTCCCAAGGCTGCCAAGGACGTTCCATTTCATTTGGAGATTACCCAGGCTGCTGCTGTCCTCACGGAAATTTTCAACAAGGCAAGCAAGGACTGTGGTCAGCTGACTTCAGGACCATATTTCAGCAGGGCTCTCTCCCATCACGGTTTTCTATTTTCTAATCGAGGCCAGGCTTACAAATCGGCCATCTTTGTTTAGGCCACCATAGGCCACAATAGACCATCTTAATTCAAAAGAAATAAAACAACATTACCACAGCATAATGATTAAACAGTGTTAACCCCACTAATACCCTTATGTATATGTATTTATCTAGCACTTGCAACATAGAAAAGCATTAATTCGAAAAGCATTTTGTGCTCGAAAATAAACAGCACATAGCAACGTTTAAACATGAAAACACGCACGTTATTATTAAACAGCACACTTATGCGTACCCACGTGTAACTCTCTCTTATTAAAACAAACGGATTGATTAGTATAAACACACTTGCACAAGACAAAAATTAATAATTAGTTATTAATAATTTAGTATGACAAATAGACATGCCAGAGCTTCAAAAACCAACGAATTTTCAAACAGAAAACTCTGCTCCAGCAATCCCCCCTTTGGTGATTTTATCACCAAATAAACCCCAAAAAAAAATAGTGAAAATTTAGTCCCATTTTAGGAGAAATCGGAAATGTCTTTTTTTTCCCTTACACAACATTACACACCAGTCACTCTTTCGTCATCCTTCTTTGTCTCTAAGTAAACACTCTCCCTCAATTCTTGTAATTCAATTTCTTGTGGTTCTCTTTTCAACCTCTTGTTCTTCTTCTCTTTATTTAATTTCTTTTTCCCTCTCCTGTTTTTACAACACACACACACTAATCTCAGTATCAATAGAGCAACAATTATACAAGTTAAAGGAAACAATATTCTACCTATAATAGTACTACCTATTTTTGCAATAAAATCCTTAACAGCTATCATCTTATTAGCTATTTTAGTCCATAAACTCTCAGCTTCAAGTGGTACTAATTCTTCATGCAAATCAGTAATATTTTTGATATAGACCTTCAGGTCTTTGCTTTCGTCTGGAATGTAAGTGCAACAATGTTGAACTTTCAGCATTCCACAAACTCCACCCTCCTTGGCCAATAGAATATCAAGGGCAAGTCGATTTTGCATAGACATGGCACGTACGGCACTTAATTCCGCATTCACCAAAAGAAACCCTCCAGCGGTATTTGTCGATAAACGATCAACCACTGTCGACAGTTTCCGAATCCCATAAGCATTCAAAGAAATTCCCACTGCTGGAATCAAAACCCCAAAAATATCACCCACTATTTCAGACCAAGTTTCTCTCTTAAAACGCATTAGTAAATTAATATGTTCTACATCTCTTATCTTATCTATATGAAAGATCTTTGGAAAGACCAGGCCCACATAACACGTGCCATACCAATGATCAGGCAACTTGTAATAAGCCTTGTTCCCACAAACATAATACACTCCTGGAAAAACTGTATCTTCTCCACCTCTGAAACCCCATCCTGTTGCAATGAAGTATGTATCATGACACTCACTAGTCCCAACAAAGTATGTATCATATTGGGATTTCCTTCTGGTAATGCACAACTTACCCTTCTGTGGTGCATCTAGAGCTAAAGTTGGACTAGCCCCATTTTTCAACTTTTCTCCCATCTCAATGTCCCAAATTGTCTCACTCACTTTATATTTCCCTGCTTTCTCATGCATGTTTAATCTCCTTTCCTCTACCATATCCAGTAAAGCTTTCTCCTCTTCTTTCAGACTGCAAGTTAAATTATTCTTAAAAATGTAATCCAATGTTAATCCTTCTTTCTCAATAAAAATCTCACCAAACATGTTAGCTTCTTTAGCTGGATTCAGCTCTTTGTTCATTGGCAAGTGCCCAAAAATACTATCTCTGTTAGACATCTTATAATCTATTTTCCCTAACAAATAAAAAACACTACTTAAAACACTACAAGAAATACCATATGTAGCTGGCAAATGGTGATAAGTAACACCCTCTGAAACGGATGCAGGTAACTGCATACAGACATAGCAATCCCTGACTTCCATTGTTTTCACATATTCATATAACAACTTTGAAAAAACATTACTAGAAAAATTATTAATTGACCTATCTTTGTGTATGTAAGTGTTACTAATTCTAATCGGAACTACTTTTTGCGAATTCTTTTCTACATTTGTCACATTTTCTGTATACATCTCAAATTCAATTTTAAAAGTCACTAATAAAATTAAAACACCCCATAGAAGCATTAATAATCCAGTACAGCAGCAGCACATCCTACACCACCTTTTAAAGAAGGCACATCTATTTTGATTATCCTCTATGTTAGCCATTTTACTACTTTGACTTAGTCTCTACTACTCCACTACTGAAATTGAAATTACAACAATTCTTTTCAAATCAAATTCTTTTTTCCAGTTTCTTTCAAATGACTCTTCTGTCCACCTAATCCAAGTGAATCCTTCTTTTATTCAGTTTGGATATTTGTCATTCTTCACTTCAATTTCTTCAACATCAAATTGTATTAGATCTCCAACATCAAAATCCTCAGTATTTGACTCTTCTCCAATGTCAGTCAAGAGTACTTTCAGGATTTCACCAGTATCTTCCTCAACCACTTCTCGTACGGTCTCCTCTGGATTTCCTTGACTTTCCACCTCTTCACCTTCAGGCAGTGTCACATACATCCATTCCGGCGACCTATACTTCTGGTTAGGTTTTCTTATCCGTTTGATCTCCTCTGGTTCTTTTGATTCTTTTGATTCTTCTCCTTTTGCCTTTAAATTTTGACTCGATATTTCATTCACTTGTTCTGCTTTTGATGTATTCGCTCTTATTATTCTGTATCTCAGCCTCTTAACTCTGTTGTTAGGCCAACGATCTCCTTTCACAACCTTTTTAGGCTTTATCTCTTTATTACTTCTCTCTCCAATCCAAGTTCTCTTTCTCAGAACTCGACCCTCTGTTTGTTCATTCTCACTCTCATCCAATTCTGCTTCAAGTGCCTTCTGTTTTCGTTTTCTAGCAGCTTTCTTTTTCTCCACAGATTCTTTCACCACTGTTTGAGACTTCCCTACTTCTGTCCCTCCTCGGGTCTCCGACACGCAATCTTCTTGCTGTCTACTTGTCCCTTCACCTAGCTCATCAAGAATGTTCCCTACACCTCCTCGGGGGTCTTCCGCAATCTGTCCCTCTCTATCTTCTTCTGACCCTGCTTCTTCAAGTATAATCTCAAGTGGTTCTTCAATCTCCTCCTCTTCTGATTCAGGAGTAATCTCTGTGAAATTTCTCTTTTCTTTTCTTTTTCCTTCACTGCTGCTTTTTGAAACTTCCGGCTCTCTCGCAGAATCTGATCTCTTCTCTGATACTCGCAGTGGTTCACTTGAAGCTTTTTCTGCTTCTCTCCTCACTGATTCTGTATCTTCATCATCACTGGAATCTGACTCTTCAAAATACTCTTTACCAGTCCCTTCTTTTGGGTTTGGAACTCTCAGAGTATGACTTGCATGTACCCAGTGTTTCACTCCAGCACACTTTACTGCAGTTGTCGTAGTCAGAATGACTTGTCTCGGCCTTCCCCACCTTGGAACCAAGCATTTTCTTCTTCTGTGTACCTTAATCCTCACCCAGTCTCCTGGACTCAGATCATGGGCTTGCTTCTTCTCAAGTGTGGTAGCTTCTTCTCCAACCTGGTGAAACACAGAATGAACTGCGTCAGCCAGGCCTTTACAGTAATCCAAAATCATGTCATCAGTTATTGTCACCAACTTATTGACAGGCACAAATGCATGGCGCATTGCACGTCCCATGATTATTTCGTGCGGACTCAAGCCAGTAGTTCTATCTGGAGTATATCTAATAGTCATCAGCACTAGAGGTAAAACATCTGGCCATTTCATGCCAGTGGCTAAGCACATTTTTCCAATCCTATTCTTGATTGTGCCATTAATCTGCTCAACCACACCAGAAGCCTCTGGTCGGTATGCACAATGTAGCTTCTGCTGTATTTTCAATGCTTCACAAATCAAACCCATGAGTTCATTTTGAAAGTGTCCACCTCTATCAGACTCAATCGTTACTGGAAACCCGTACCTAGGAATCAACTCCCTTAACAGTAACTTTGCCACCGTTATTCCATCATTTCTTCTAGTCGGGTAAGCTTCCACCCACCTTGAAAACAAACAGACTACCACTAGAACATACCTCAGTCTGTTTACTTGGGGCATTTCAATGAAATCAACTTGCATTCTCGTAAAAGGACCTCCTTCTCTGCCTATTGTTCCCAGACTCACCACTGTCTTTTTCCCAGTGTTAAATTGCTGACAAACCAAACACCTTTGACAGATGCTTTCTGCAATTGTCCTGAACTTTGCATTGTACCAGGTTTGCTTAAATGACCTAACCATCCCATCCCTCCCCAAATGTCCTTGGCCATGATACATTCTTGCCATTGACGACAAAATGGAATTCGGCATTACTGGTCTGCCATCTCTGTAGACCCAAACATGGTCTGTTTCTCTTGGAGCACATCCTGCCTTAATCCAATCTTTTTTCTCTTCCTCTCCTGCCTCATCTTGCAACTGTTTCACTTCATCCCATGTCTCTAAGACATTAGTAAACATCACAGAGAGAAAAGACATTTCACCCTCTCGGTCCCGATTAATAGACTGATTCGTCTTAGCACAGTATTGTGCAACATCATTCGCATAACGGTTTCCGACCGTTATAAAATCTTCTCCTTGTCCATGGGCAGCACACTTTACAACTGCTAACTCCTTAGGCAGCTGTATCGCCTCAAGTAATTTACCAATCATTTCTGCATTCTTTATTGGAGTTCCACTCGATGTCAAGAAACCTCTTTGTAGCCAAAGCTGGCCAAAATCATGCACAACTCCAAATCCATACTGACTATCAGTCATCACAGTCGTTCTCAAATCTTTCCCAATTTCACAAGCTTTTGTTAACGCCACCAATTCAGCAACTTGCGCAGATTTCACTCCTTTCAATTGTGATGCTTCCATAACCTCTGAAACTTTGCACACCGCATATGCTGCACATAGCACACCATTATCATTTCTCAGGCATGATCCATCCACAAACAACACATGATCACTCTCATGTAAGGGAAGATCCCTTATGTCTGGTCTCGGTTTTGTACAGTACTCAAGCACATCCAAACAATCATGATCATCTTCCATTTTCACACCCACGTTTTCAATATCCGGCAAGAGTGTCGCTGGATTCACATTCACACATCTCTCAAGAGTCACATTTGATGCTCCCAGAATCACTTTTTCATATTTAGTCAACCGACTATGTGACATGTACTGAGTTCTGCTTCTTGTCAAAAGAATTGCCACATTGTGAGGTACGAATACCCTTACAGGATATCCCATTATGATTCCCTCACTCTGTTCCAGACTTCTGCATGTTGCAGCCACAGATTTCAGACAACCTGGTAAACCCACAGCTACAGGGTCAAGTGTCGATGAGAAGTACGCAATAGGCCTTCTCAACTGTCCATGCTTCTGGATTAACACTGAAAGTGCACATCCATTTCTCTCACTGCAGTACAACTCAAACTCCTTTTCGTAGTCAGGCATACCCAAAGCTGGAGCTTCACACATTTTACTTTTGAGCTCTTCAAATGCTGCCATTTGTTCTGCATCTAGTTCCAATGGGTCTGTCATTTCACTTTTTGTCAATTTAATCAGTGGCTTTGCTATCAGCGAAAAATTAATTATCCACTGATGACAATAACCCACCATACCCAGGAACATTCTCACTTCCCTCTGGGTTTTCGGGGCTTTCATTCCCCTGATGATTTTAATTCTGTCATCAGTCACTTTTCTCAGACCTTTTTCAATATTATGTCCAAGATAATGCACCTCTTTTTTGCAAAATTGCAATTTGGCTGGAGATACCTTTAACCCTCCATCTGCCAGATGATTCAGTAAAGCTATGGTATCTACTTCACAAGCTTCACGTGTCTTTGATGCCACAAGTAGGTCATCAATATACTGAACTAGTACCGAGTTCTCGGGCATGATCAAACTCTCCAACGATTTCTTCAATAACTGATTGAATATCGAAGGACTCTCTGTATACCCCTGTGGGATACGACACCATGCTAAAATACGCTGGCCAAACCTAAATGCAAAAATCGGCTGGCTATCATGATGCAATGGAATTGAAAAGAACGCATGACACAAATCAATCACTGTATACCACTCAGCATCATGTGGAATTTGATATTTGGCACGATAGGACAACATGCCACCACAATTTGATTAATTTTTCTCAAATCCTGCACAATCCTAAATTTGCCATTAGGCTTCTTTAGCCCCATTATCGGTGAATTACACGGGCTACTCAGTAGTTCCCTCAGAACTCCCTGCTGAATCATTTTCTCAATTATAGGAGTTATTCCTTCAATTATTTCTGGCGTCATTTTGTACTGAGGAATGTTAGGATATGTAATTCCCTCCTTCACTGCAATTTTCACTGGATCTACATTATTCATCAATCCCACATCCTCTCCAGTAAAATCCCAAACTGTCCTTTTCACTGTGTCTCTCAGTTCTCGAGGCAAATCCTCCGGATTAAACACAGCAAATGCACCAATTAACTCACTTTCTCTATTCTCTAGAGTCACTCGGTACAAAACATCCTCATCTGGTGTCTCAAAAGCTATTCCATCCGGTGTACAGAAAATTGTACAATTCATCTTGCACAATAGGTCCCTACCTAACAGGTTCACTGGACTTGTGTCACAGACAATGAATCTGTGTATATCTGAAAATTTCCCTATCTGTACTCTTACTGGTTCAGTAAGACGTGTTCTGATTTGTGTATTGGCTACACCAACTACTTGGATTGCTTCATCCGAGAGAGGAAGATTTCTAACATCTGTTGACCTGACAGTTGATCTTGTCGCACCTGTGTCTACCAAAAAAGTAACACTCTCCTCATTTATTTTCCCATCCACAAATGGTCCTGCCTGGTCTATTTCTAGAGTTGCACCAAGTATGCACTCTTCCTCCTCTCCTCGGCACCGTCAATAATCACCCTCAGACTCACTCCCTTCATTCTTTAACAAGTACTGTTGTACCTGGTTAGAACGTCTTGGTTTGTTTACCTGTTCATCATTGTAGAATCCTGAATCCTGATTATACTTTTGTGACCCTCTATTCTGCGGCAAGGGTGGTTTTGGCTCTTGACTCTGCTGTCTCACAACTTTCTGTTGTTGCTGCAGTTGATTATTTCCTTCGTTCTGCACCTGTTGATTTAAGGGTTTATTCTCATTACTCGCTAACGGTGGATTAGGACACTCCGATCTCCAGTGCCCCAATTGGCCACAGTTGTGACAAGGAAACTTTTTCTTTGCTTCCTCAAGATTCCCCTTTCCTTTCCCTGCATATCTAGGTCTATTCCCTGCATTGTTTCCTGGATTATTCGCCTGTTCTACCAACTGTGCTTCCTGTCTTTCCGCAACTTTCACTTGTGCCCACATTGCTTTCTCTTTCAGCTTTCTTTGTTTTGCTTCAATTTCATCACTGAAGTATTTTGTATGTCTCAGAATCTCATCTACTTTCTTACTCTGCCAATCCACTGTGTGCTCACGAATTCTCTCACCAATTTCAGGTCTAAGGCCATATACAAATCTGTATACAAAATGACTCAAATCTTTATCACCCAGGTGTTCATCTCCACTGAATTGTTTAAATGCCAGTATCAGCCTCTCGTAAAAAGCATGAACTGATTCTTTTGCTTCCTGTTGTGTTCGATCTATCTTTACCCAGTCTGTCTCTTTTGCAGGTACTTTACTTTTCAGGTATACCATCACCTGATCATATTTTCTCATTACTTCTGGATCTGGTGCCCCTGTTCTTGGGTCTCTTGGATATTCCTCAGTAGGCCAACTCACAACTATTTTACACTCAGTCCACAAGTCTGCTGGGACAATTATATCAAACAGACTATTCAGGTCAACCCACAGCACTTTTGACAATTTCACAAACCTATCTACCTGCCTATACCACTCGACGGGCTTTTCTCTCAATCGAGGGAAATCATTCGTAAATGATCAAATATCCTGTCTGGTCCATGGAACATGTACATATCCTCCTCCAGGTATTTCTCTCATAGGATAATTATCCACTGGTTTCTCCTTTTCTCTCACTGGAAATGCTGAATAAGTCGTTCTGTCTTCAGATTCCTCTCTTTTCTTATACCACCTATCCTTCCACTTTTCTACATCACCCCATCTTCGCAATAATGCTACCATTTCCTTAATCTGTCCTGTTCTACCAGTAGCATTCAAATTCTCAATATCTTTCTCTGTAAAGTCCATCCTGTAGGTTTTTTGTAAAGCTTTCACTTTATCAATGTCAACTCCCTGCTCATTCGCTATTGCTCTTAGCCTGTCATGTGTATTTCTTGCTCTCCAGGTAATGTTCTTACACATAAACATTAACTCACCATCATGATGACTCTTCAGAATTTCTGTTGGAACTGTTCCTGTAACAAGCTCTTCTAATTCTACACGTAACCTAGCCACATCAATTGCTTGTGAATCTTTATCTTTTTTCTGAAGAACTTTCATCCAATCATTCAAATCTTCAACTGTTATTTCAGCAGTTTTTCTCACTGGAACCACTCTCTTCTGCGGTTCTAAAATTGGCATCCCTGAACAACTAGCTTCACTAGCATCCAGTGTTTCACTACTGCATATGTCATGTCTGGATTGTCTCAGGTCACTTCTTTCTGCCCTTTTTCCTGAATCTCCTGAAGGACCAGCTGAATTTGTCAAATTATTCCCAACATATGGAATCACCAATCCATTTTCACCTGTCCTCTGTTTGTCAAACACAGGCATAACCGGACCTATAGTTACAGGCACCGTAACAGCTTCTAGATTCTTCGTTAACTCTCTAATCTTCTCAGTCAGTTCTCTTGTGGTTCTGGCTAATTGTCTGGCATCTTCGTCACTACCTCGATTCTCTCTCTCCCTGAAAGAATTACTACCTCTTGATTCAGGTGTCACTTTTTCCTTCTCAATGATACAGACTGTATCTCTTATCGGAGAAACAACTGGTGTACTTTCATCTGGTTCTGGTCTATATGGAGGTGGTCTTTTGTAAATCATGTCATTCAAGACCTCATCCTCATACTCATTAACTCCATATCTTCTCATTTCTGATTCAGGAACCCTTTCTGCTCCTCCTTCAACTGTTCTCATCGGATATAATCCCTCTGACATACTAGCATCTCGCCACCTTTTCATTCGATCATGATGAGTTTCACGATCATGTCTCCTCCCGAACATGTACCTGTAATGACCTCCAGATCTCTGTTTTTCTCGCTCATGAACTTCCTCTTCCCATTCCACTAAAGCCTCAAACTGTGTAGGTCTTGGTTTTGGGTCTAGACATAACATCTTTTCCCGTAAATTTCTCAACACGGCCAGATTAAATGAACCATGTTCTGGAAATGCTAGAACACCATCTTCTTTAGTATACCTAACCCAATTCTCCAACCATATACAGGTATGAAACCCATATTTTGCAGCCATGAAGGATGCAGGTGTCTTCGCTGGAGGTAATAACTCACCCTCTCTCGTCTTAACATCTTTATCCTTGTTAAACCACTTTTTAATTTTTCCAAAGAATGTTTTCTTCTTTTTCTCTTCTTGGTAATACATTTTAGCGTTTACCAAAACTCTCTACTCTTTTCCGTATTATAAATATACAATACGAATTTTCAACCAATAACAGCGCGACTCACACTAACACACCAATCCTGGAGCATCTACGTCACTAAATAGCTCTTCCAATCCTTGCGCGGCTCACACCAACGCACCAATCCCAGCGCGAACACTATTCTGATCCACTATCCAATCAGAGCGCGGTCTTTCTGACGTCAACAGTCGCTGCAGTCGCTTGTCTCCTGTCTTCTGTCACTCGTCTACCCCTCCTTTACAAAATCTCAGTAGACTTCGTATCAAAAATTCTACAAAATCTATTAGTTACAACATAAAAACATCTCCATTGTCTGCTTCGCTAACCACAGAATAGTAAAAGGAAATCTATTTCACAAGAATCAACAAACTTTCATACATCCCTTAACTGTTTCCTCCAGGACTTATCCAAAGAGTCTTACAATCAATTAAATGTATATGCATCCACGCACATTCATACAAGACAAATATAGTACATACACACAGAATCCTGCTTCCCGAGAACAGCGAACAATCTGTCCCACTACAGAATTATAACTCATATCAACTAAGCAGCTTACCTCTGCCCAGTTCCTCAAACAAGCTCAGAGAATACCTATTACTCCTCCCGCGATAAGCTTTAACGGTAAACCTTACGGATCCCTGGGACTTAAGACCAGAGTTTCACAGATAACCTTCACTACCATACACACTCCTTATATACCAGAAATATATTCTAATAGTAACATACAACAATGTCACTAATTCCGAACCCAGACAATGTGACGCGCAACTTCAATTGTCACACGTTATTCCTTACAATTCCGTCTTTCCCGAGAGCAGCATATACTTCCCTCTGCCCTACTACGGAACTGCTACCAGCTCCCAAATTCCAGAAGCACTACATATAACTCAACATTACAACTCCAACATATAGTATTAGTACATATACCAACATCAACCAATAATCAATAATCAATAAGCTAATGTACAAGCAATCTTATCAGATCAAGACAATCATCAATAACCATCCTCTGCTACCAGGAAATTGATAGAGATCAGGATGTGTATAATATTCCCACTACCACAGATAGAGTAATCTCACAGTTACACGCACATACATTCATCATACGCTAGGGCCCATTTCACTAACATACGCTCAAATACTCTACTAGCACTAAACCTGTGGAAAGAAAAACTCCTAAACACCCTGCATCTATATCGAGGTCGATAAGACCTGGTTATTGTGACTGTCCATAAACATAATCTATACAACCTATATTGGCAATAAACAACTCAATAATTGACAAAAATAATATCCAACACCATGTTCAAAATTATATTGCTTTATCTAAATTAGTCAAAGGAAATCAATCAGAGTAAATCATTTTTCTCATAGTTACCTATTCTAGCTAAATGTCAGAACGGGTCAGGACAAGTCTCTCGGTAAAGTCTCTCAAGACGATGTCCTTTCAGCATTGATCCTCACCAACGCAGATTCGGTACGCGGCAAAGGCAAATGGCAAGTGGCAAAAACCCTCTCTAGGCTAACAATTCTTATAGTGATTTGAACAAAGGAAAGATACATAGAAAAGTCGTAATGTCCGCTGGACCGCTGAGCAGAGCGAGAAGGAAAGGATATAACATCGCTACATTTGAAAATCTCCGCTCAGGAAAAATCACATAATAAAGACTACGGAACAGGAACCAAGAAACATAAATGTATCTTGTTAGTTCTACTTCTTCCTCGGCAATGAGACCATAGTTCAGAGTCTTTCTCTAAGGCTCCTTTGTCTCCCAAGGCTGCCAAGGACGTTCCATTTCATTTGGAGATTACCCAGGCTGCTGCTGTCCTCACGGAAATTTTCAACAAGGCAAGCAAGGACTGTGGTCAGCTGACTTCAGGACCATATTTCAGCAGGGCTCTCTCCCATCACGGTTTTCTATTTTCTAATCGAGGCCAGGCTTACAAATCGGCCATCTTTGTTTAGGCCACCATAGGCCACAATAGACCATCTTAATTCAAAAGAAATAAAACAACATTACCACAGCATAATGATTAAACAGTGTTAACCCCACTAATACCCTTATGTATATGTATTTATCTAGCACTTGCAACATAGAAAAGCATTAATTCGAAAAGCATTTTGTGCTCGAAAATAAACAGCACATAGCAACGTTTAAACATGAAAACACGCACGTTATTATTAAACAGCACATTTATGCGTACCCACGTGTAACTCTCTCTTATTAAAACAAACGGATTGATTAGTATAAACACACTTGCACAAGACAAAAATTAATAATTAGTTATTAATAATTTAGTATGACAAATAGACATGCCAGAGCTTCAAAAACCAACGAATTTTCAAACAGAAAACTCTGCTCCAGCAATTGCAGAGTGACAGCTGAGCCATGTGAATGCAGTGTGAAAGGGGGGCCTCTGTGAATGCACGTCAGACCTTGCAAATGCAGGGTGTGCCTCTGTGAGTGCTGGTTGAGTCGTGAGCTGATGTTCATGCAGGGTGAGTGGTATGTCTATGTGAGAGAGCAGTCTGTGTGGAGGAAGGGTGAGAGGCGTACCTATGATAGTACATGGTGAAAGGTGAGTGTGTGACAGTGCATGGTGAGAAGTGAGCCTATGTGAGTGCATGGTTAGATCTGAGCTCTTGTAAATGCACGGGCACCAAGGAAAATGCAGGGGGATATTTGAGCCCTTGTAAATGCTTGATGAGAGATAAACCTTGGTGAGTACATGTGGGAGGATGTTCCCACAAGGAAGGATGTGCCTTTGAGAGTGAGTAGTGGTCTACCCATGTGAGTACAGAGTGAGAGGGGTGCCTATGTGAGCAGAGAGTGAGTGATGTCAAATGTGTGTGCAGGGAGAGTGGTGTGCCTGTGTGAGTGCAAAGTGGGAGGCGTGCTCGCTTAAGTAGAGGGTGAGTCATGTGAGTTCAGGAGGAGTGTGTGACTGTGAATGCAGGGTGAGAGGCACGTCTGTCTGAATGCATGGAAAGAGGAGGGGCTGGTTGACTGCAGAGTGAGAGACATGCCTGTGTGTAACGGATTAGCCAGAAAATTAGAATATCCTACCACTTCGCACCAAAGCTCTGATGCCACCAAGCAAGTGAGTCCAAAACACCCTAGAAGTGCTTCTCTGTCACTTCCTTCCAAGCATCTATTCATTCATCCTCTCACCCTCCCATCCACCTTCTGCTGTCAATCATTTCACTTAGGGCGAAAAGCGTTACAAAAAACAATTGATGGACGGAATGCTGACAATGCAGACATTCTCCCCCAGTCAAGAGATCTGGGTTAAATCCATCGTTCTTTTGCCCACTACACCACCCCAGTTTAGACATGGCCATATGCAAATCAGTCTTGACCCTGTGCCTCATGGTAGCCAGAAACCGGTCCTAGGATGCTTGATTCCGGTCCAGGGAAGACATGGCTTGGCAGTTCGGGCTGGACTGTTCCCATGAGGCACAGGGTCAAGACTGATTTGCATATGGCCATGTCTAAACTGGGGTGGCGTAGTGGGCAAAAGAACGATGGATTTAACCCAGATCTCTTGACTGGGGGAGAATGTCTGCATTGTCAGCATTCCGTCCATCATTTGTTTGTTGTAACGCTTTTCGCCCTAAGTGGGATGGGTATTCCCAGACGTGGGACCCGTGCTCACTACGCCACTGGAGTTAAGCTATCCTGGCTGATGATGGCTGATAGCCAGAAAACGGTCCTAGGATGCTTGATTCCGGTCCAGGGAAGACATGGCTTGGCAGTTCGGGCTGGACTGTTCCCATGAGGCACAGGGTCAAGACTGATTTGCATATGGCCATGTCTAAACTGGGGTGGCGTAGTGGGCAAAAGAACAATGGATTTAACCCAGATCTCTTGACTGGGGGAGAATGTCTGCATTGTCAGCATTCCGTCCATCATTTGTTTGTTGTAACGCTTTTCGCCCTAAGTGGGATGGGTATTCCCAGACGTGGGACCCGTGCTCACTACGCCACTGGAGTTAAGCTATCCTGGCTGATGACGGCTGATAGCCAGAAACCGGTCCTAGGATGCTTGATTCCGGTCCAGGGAAGACATGGCTTGGCAGTTCGGGCTGGACTGTTCCCATGAGGCACAGGGTCAAGACTGATTTGCATATGGCCATGTCTAAACTGGGGTGGCGTAGTGGGCAAAAGAACGATGGATTTAACCCAGATCTCTTGACTGGGGGAGAATGTCTGCATTGTCAGCATTCCGTCCATCATTTGTTTGTTGTAACGCTTTTCGCCCTAAGTGGGATGGGTATTCCCAGACGTGGGACCCGTGCTCACTACGCCACTGGAGTTAAGCTATCCTGGCCGATGACGGCTGATAGCCAGAAACCGGTCCTAGGATGCTTGATTCCGGTCCAGGGAAGACATGGCTTGGCAGTTCGGGCTGGACTGTTCCCATGAGGCACAGGGTCAAGACTGATTTGCATATGGCCATGTCTAAACTGGTGTGGCGTAGTGGGCAAAAGAACGATGGATTTAACCCAGATCTCTTGACTGGGGGAGAATGTCTGCATTGTCAGCATTCCCTCCATCATTTGTTTGTTGTAACGCTTTTCGCCCTAAGTGGGATGGGTATTCCCAGACGTGGGACCCGTGCTCACTACGCCACTGGAGTTAAGCTATCCTGGCCGATGACGGCTGATAGCCAGAAACCGGTCCTAGGATGCTTGATTCCGGTCCAGGGAAGACATGGCTTGGCAGTTCGGGCTGGACTGTTCCCATGAGGCACAGGGTCAAGACTGATTTGCATATGGCCATGTCTAAACTGGGGTGGCGTAGTGGGCAAAAGAACGATGGATTTAACCCAGATCTCTTGACTGGGGGAGAATGTCTGCATTGTCAGCATTCCGTCCATCATTTGTTTGTTGTAACGAAAATCATTTCACCTGTACATTCTGTCATCCATTCATTACTTCATCAAACTTTCAATTGTTCACCATTTCATCCATTGGCCATTTTATCCATCCATCCTTCCTCTAAAATTTTCATTTACTCTACCATCTTTTCATCCTTCTTCAGATTTCCATTTACTCTGTCATCCATCCATCCTCTAAAATTTCCCTTTACTCTGTCATCCTTTCATGCACCCATGTATCTATCCTCTCACTTGCTTATCGTCTCACATACATATGTATTTGTAACGCACACGTTCATGCACAAGGGTATCTTGGCGTTGAATAACAGATGTTTATTGTTACCCAACTCAACGGTATTCATTTTATCGACCCCAGAAGGATGAAAGTCTGAGTGGACCCGCCGGGATTTGAATCTGTGGCTATGAGGTCAAACACAAGCCCCTACAGTGGACGCATTAGTCCACTGAGCTACCAGACCCACTCATTCACCTATCCTCTCACCAGTGACATAACAATAGCCCCTGCAAACCCATTGGTGGGGGGTGGTAAGCTCCAGAGGGCCCGCTCCAGCACTGTGCATGAGTGGCTGGCCCCTGGCCTGAGAGCTCCTGAATGGGTCCAGAGCATGGGGGGCCCCCTCCATGTACTTTGCAGGGGGGCCCCCTCAAGTTTCGTTGCGCCACTGGTTTTGCTTTCACTTTTACTGGAATGAGGTCAGTGCGCCCTGCACACCGATTGTCATTGCAGTAAAAAAAAAAAAAAACTCAGGCTCCTCGGAGCACCAGAGTGGCTTTTATATACCTCACCAGTGTCGCCGATAGCTGACAAACGCACTGGAGAGGTAGTGCGGGTGTCAGCCATTGGCAGAAACCCACACTAAAAGGGTTAAGCCTCATTGACTTGTATCGAGAAAAAACTTATATTCTGGTTTAAATTGACCATTTCTAGCAAGAGCCCTGGTCAGCTGGAATGCCAATTCTCTGATTCTTTTTTTGGCTGCTTCCTATTTTGCTTTAACTGCCAGTTAGCCTTCATGCTTCTCAACATTTTGTGTTTTATTTTTAACACTTGGTATTGCAGTGGATCCAGGGTTACGCTGAATTAGCAAAGCCGTAGCACGATATGTCAGAAACGAGATCCCTGAACCCTCGCAACAGACTAGTCAAGCTGAAAATACATTTGTGAAAATTAAACAGGCACTAGTCTCTGCACGGGCATTAGGACTCCCTGATTAGGCAAAACCTTGTAGTTTGCATTGTCATGAACCTATTGAAAACCTATGGGATTTGCACTTCATGTGTTGGTTCAGGGACATTGGGATCAGAAACATTCCATAGCTTATTACTCGTCAATTGTGAACCCTGTTGCCTCTGGGGGCTCCTACCATGTATAACCTCTGCAGCTGCAGCCAAAAATCTTATTGAAGCATCTAAAAATATTGTAATGAGCTTTCCTGTGTCTCATTCAGTGCTGGCACTCCTCCTCACTAAAACACCTAGCGCCTCTCTAGTTGATTGTCCTGGTATGAACTGTTATTGTTGTCTGCGTCTCATATTGTCCTGACCTGGTGCCCAGCCCTGAACCCTGATCTCTAATGACCACCAGTCAGGATGTGGAACCCCATGATTGTATCCTTGTCATTGCACATTTAACCAAACCCCATGCGGACTTAACTGATGTGCCTATTCTTGTCTGTGAGTTAACATGTTTTATTGATGGATCATGTCTCAGAAATGAAGGTGTGCGGCTTGCTGGCTTTGCTGTATGTACTGTGTATCAGATTGTGGAGAGTTGTCATTTACCAACTGCGAAATCAGCTCAAGTCGCAGAGATTATAGCTCTCACCAGCACCGGCATTTTAGCCAAAGAAAAGATGCTAACCATGTGCACAGACTCAAAGTATGCATGAGCATTGAAGCATGACTTTGAGCTCTTATAGACGAAAAGGGGTTTCTTAACATCAGCCAGAAACCCTATTAAAAAAAGACAGTATGCTCAAGGTTTAGTACCGTAGCTGATCTAGACCCTAAAAATTCTGCTTTATCTAAACCTGCTGATATTGTAACGTGCATTATGAGAATTGACTTATTTCTTGTACTGAAGCTAAAGGATGTATCTCAATGAACAGGATCAAGCCTCCAAAAGTGAATACCAGTCCTAGATCAAGCAGGAATGTAAACGAGACTCTGAGGGGATGAGGGGAGGCAGCACTGGGCATGCAGTTGCACTGAAATTTCTACTCGTGCAACCTTGCCAGGTTGTATCACAGAGTAGCCCATGTTGGTAAGATAGCATGATTCATGCCACAGCAAGCCACTGCTATGCTCCTTTTTTCCTTCCCATTACCAATACTGTGCTGTCTGTCTGTGACGTAATGTTGGAAAAGGGATTAAGCCATCCCTGCTGTTCCCCCTCCTCCTTGGGGGTCCCGTCATGACATCCAGATGGACTTTAACCAAATAGCATAATGCACAAACTATTTATATGACCTATTGAACATAGGATGCCTATGCACACGTTAACAAGTGATGTTCATATGAGTATAAACAGTAGTGGAGAGAACATAAATTCATAAAAACAGTCGATAATTCCAGTAGAGTGTATCTTTCTTGTTTTTAATGAGGATCCGTTGCCCAGCCAACACGTGTTTCGTCAGGGTATGAACCCACGACTTCTTCAGGGCTATCAGGCTAGCGGGGAAAGAACAAGTAATCTCTCCACCAGTTATACTTTCGTACGGGCTGTACGAGAAAAGTGAGTAAAATACTCTGAATGTAGTTAACGGGTAAGTACCCCTTGAGAACAAGGATCTCTAAGGCGAGTGTGCCACGGAGCCAGTACGACGTGCATCAATAGGCCCATTAAAATAGCTATGCTCTTACTTAGAGACTTTGTACCGTGGCTCGGAGTGCCATATCAGATCACAAGTGTTTCTGGGATACACTTTGTGTCAACAGTAATACAGGCACTTTGCAAGGGTTTCATGAATATACCTGTATTTCCATTTTGCATATCTCCTGGAGTCAACAGGCAAGGAAGAAAGGAGCCATAGTACCTGTAAGAGCAAGATAGCTAAGTTATGCTTAGAGACCTTGTAAAAAAATTTGCAATGTCCTGTCATTAGCATTATAGTCCCTCCGAGAGATTCCTTCTCAGAAGATCAATTTGAGCCCAAAGAAAATATTAATCGGCCAGCTCATGATACTGCTTTCAAATCCACCAGTCTCCCTTATTAAATTAGATTTATAGTTGAACAATAATGAAGTTTTACAGTACTACATAAAACAATTTCTCTACAGTTTCCGTTCTTTGGTTTGAGCAAACTTACCTGAGTGCCAGACCGAAGCCTGTCACTCCCTCCAGCCTGTCTGGGTGTACATGTGTACAGCGCACCAGGGGAAGACAGCACTGCAGCCTCACTGGCATGGACCCTATCACATCCTGGTCATCACAAATACATCTATCAGATGTTGTGGTCTGGTGGCGTCGATAGCCAAATTAGCTGTTACTCCTAGACATGAGAGTGTTTCTGTTTCTGGACCTGTGGCTGGCCCCCTGCTAGAGCTGCCTCTCTTGCTAACTTGCCACCTGCTGGTGGGACACATCCTCCTTGCTCACCTTCCCTGCCTGCTCCATCACCCCACACAATGCTGCCCTTCAAGCCTCTTGTTTGTTACCACCTTTGCCAGAGGGTAAGCAGCCCTCTTATAGATCATTCTGTGGGTCTGACCTACAAATCTTTGCCCCTGCTCTGAGTGTCGGGGTGGTGTGGGGATACACCCTTGCTACAGAATTGGGAGTTATTTTGAAAGGGAACAGTACTGAACTTTCGCTTTGCGGCACCGCAGCTCTGCCTACATGGGTAACTCCATGTTATGTTGTGAAGGTACAGATAAAGAATTAATTCTTCATCTTGCTGTATTTGCACACACATGCCTACTGATGAGAGGCATACCATCAGTTACGATGATACTTGCCTTCATCTTTTCTACTTTAGGCAATGCCTGGCAGAGTGTGCCGTCATCTCCTCCCCTTCCTACCCAGGCCATGAAACATTCAACAATCCTATGAGCTGACACAAGCCAGGTGTGACTCACCTTGCAATGACTGAGCAATGATTTTTTTGCATGCACCGAGAAGCAAACATCTCCAGTGCTTCTGTTGGACGTAGTAAATATGATTTAACATTAGAGAATAATCCTTCTGACCACCTCCTTTTGGAGTACTGTCTTTCTCACGGACTATTGTTTCATATTCGGCACCAATAAGGTCATGCCTATTTCATTTGCGGGTCACAAGCTCACCCTAGATGACCTTAGGTTGGACCTGGGCTTGTTATCCAGGATACATTGTTCCCACTATGAGACACTTTGATAATCATACATTTGAAGGAAGCAGTGGTAGGTGGGCTATTTCATCTCCTACTAGATTTTTGCCTTAAGTCATATGTGAGGGATGACTGTTACTTTAAATGAAATAAGAAGAAATGCAGAGATCTTGGAAGGAAATGCTAATTCTAGCACAATAGCTTTAGGATTAGTGACAGAGCAACTAGACACCTGTGCCAGGATTGTAATTCAAAATAGAAAGACATTAGGCTACCTTTTTGTGTTCAAATGGGTAATTTATGCTATTGTAGATACTGAATGTTGCACCCATCTTCCCAACACTTCTCTTAAGATGCATAAGCAGACAGATAGCATTAACTAGACTGACAGGAAACAACATGAGATACAGAGTGGGCTAGGTGTAGATCCATTGTTATCTGGATGTGGGGGTGAGTCTTTGGACTCCGGGGAATGGGAATATTTGAATCAACATTAATATTGAGCATCATCCTATGCTTTAAAAAATGAAAAAGGCACTCCCAGTAATTCTATGCTTGCTGTTTCTGAGCATGATGAGGCAAATGACAATGAACATATTAAGAGAGAAATGATTAGGCTCTTTTCTATTTTACTGTTGAAGAAAAATGTTTCTCTCAGAAAAAAGGGGGATAGGAAAACGTAATTACATATGTACTTCAGAGTTAATTTTTTTCATGCATTACTCGATCAATCAGTTGATTTGTAGAGCACTTCTTGTTCTTGTCACCCATGCAGGTATCTAGGACCTGGCAGGGCTGAGTTAATTAGCTGAATAGCCAGGTCATCAGGGACATATAGAACTCTAGAAAAGATGGGGAAGTCCTGGGATGAAATGGTAGCTCATTCCATGTCTTCCCTGTTCAGTAGGAGAAGCCGCTACCTCCGCATCTGCTTTATCAAATGCAGGTGACGAGGGTTAAAGAAAGGGAAGCGGAGCGGAGGTGTCTGATGGGATGATGGAAGCTCAACAGTGGTTCAAGCAGGTAGGTCCACAGTTGTATAGGGCTTTGTATGCATGGGTCATTAACTTGAACTGGCATATTTTCTGTACAAGGAGCCAGTAGAGTTACCTGTGGTAGTGGGTGATGTGGGCTCATCTAGAGAGATCCAAGATGAGTCTGGCTGCGACGTTATGTAGGGTCTGTAGTCATTGGAAGAGGTGAGCTTGGATCCCTGCATAGAGAGTGTTGCCGTAGTCCAGTTGGCTGGAAATGAGGGCCTGGGTGATGTTGTGTCTTGACCTTTGGGGTAGCCATTTGAATATCTTACGAAGCATGCAGAGGATGAAGAAGCAGGAGAAGGAGATGGAACTGACCTGAGTCGTCATGGTTAGCTCATAGTCCAGAATGATGCCTAGATTCCTAGTTTGGTCAGTGGAGGTAGGCCAGTGTCCTGAGGGCAAGCAGGATGCGTCCCATCGGAAGCTTTTGTTTCTGAAGATCAGTACCTCTATCTTGTCCGTGTTAAGCTTCAGGAAGTTGTCCTTCATCCAGTTGGAGACTTCTGTCTTGCAGCTGCGGAAGTTGGTCTTTGTGGGTCTTCGGAGAGAGAGAGGGTGTTTCATATAGCGCGAACCCAACCCGAAGGTATTAGAGCGCTTTACATGAGCACCAGTTACGTTCCACAAGGACACATTAATTTTTGGTGGGCACAACAAGATTAAGGGATGTTGAGCCAATGCTGAGGTTCAACCTGGTTCCCCAGATCCAAAGTCGACAGCTCTGACTATAACACCACACCCTTTTGAGTCCATGGGTTTTGATGATGCTGGCCAGATGTGTCATGTAAGGGTTGGAGAGGGTGGGGCTGAGCAAGGTTCCTTTGGGTACTCTTCAGAGGATTTCCTTGGGTTCGGAGGTGAAGGAGGGAAAGACGACTTTTCCCTTACTTCTGGTGAGGAAAGAGGCGAGAAATCTTAGAGCGGCTCCATGGATGCCTATGTTGTGTAGGGGTGGGCGGAATTTGCGGAATTAACCTCCGCAAATTATCGCGAGATTGCAGAAAATCTCCGCAAACACGCCGGAAATATTGCGAAGATGCGGAAGTTTTTTGCCGCCTGTTCGCGGTATTTTTTGCGTGTTCGCGGGTCGCCAACTTACCCATGCGGTCGCTCATGGGCGCGGCCATCTTGTTTTCACTTGTCCCGCCCTCTGGCGTTGTTTACTTCCTGTTCCGGGTCGCGCAATGCATGTTCGCGGTCGATATTTCCTGTTCGCGATCGCTTTTACTTGATCGCGTTGCTTTTTGCTTGCTCAGGGAGAAAATATCGCGCGAACTTGCCCACGTGGTCGCAACGGGCGCGGCCATCTTGTTTTCCACTCTATTGCATGGTTCTGGGGCCTGATTTTCAATCCTCCCTAAATCTTTTCAATCCTTTGTTTATAGCCACTTTTTTCGGATCTTTATTACTTATTATTTCTCTAACTATTTTCCTGCCTCTATATTTTTGGTTTTTGTGTACCTTTTTTTTTGTTTTTTAGCTACTTTTTCTCTTTGTATTGCCTGCTATTTATTTCCTTTACTCCTTTATTTATTTTACCTTTTCTTTCCCGCCCCGTCCCCAGAACCATGTCCAAGGGCAGGGCTGTTCGCCGGCGCAGCCAGAGCCGCGACCGCCTTCCTTGCGGAAGGCGGCGCCCACAAGGGGTGCATGCACGGGCCTTATTTGGGGAGGCGGAGTTGGCTGCACTAATTTTCTTTGTGCAGCGCCACCTCCCCTCAACCCTGGCAGCAGGTGGCAGGCCTGGGTCCGGGTACGGCCTCCGGGAGCGTCGGCAGCGGTGGGGGAAGGTGCGCCGGGCAGTGTCTCGCATCTCTGGGGTCCGGCGCACCCAGGCACAGCTGACGCACCGGTGGTCCGACATCCTGGACCGTGAGCAGGACCTGCTGGACCTGCTAGGAGTGGAGGTCCCGGGGCTTGGTGAGTACCTATTTAATTATTACAACTTTGTGTCTGTTCTTCTGCTCTATGTTATATATTGCGAATATCTTTTTTTCCTTCCAACCAGATAGAATGTTGCTGCTTGCAATACATTCCAGGTTAATAATGTTTAAAAGTCTTCTGTGATTATGACACAGGTGCTCTTCTGCGCTACTACTAATCTTACTTGTTTGCAGCTTTGCGTTTGCGCTTGCTTAGCGTGATTCTTTACGAGTTTATTTTAGAGAAATTAAGTTACGTAATGCTACAGTGACTCATGTCCACTCCTTACTTTGTCCTGTCACTAATAGATAGGGGCGGATTGATACATAGGTTTAGGTACTTTGTATGAGCTTCTAATTGGTTAGTGGTATGCGTGATGCCCCCTCACTCAGTTACGTGACGTGCTGCTAGTACGCCAGTCTTTAGAACCTTTCTAGTTTGTTCAATGAGTGGAGGTAGGCTTTGCAGTTACTTAGCAGTAGCAGATGAGCATCAATCAAACCAAAATTGTGTATATACAAAAAATGTAGTCATGTTAATGTGTCCTCCATGATTGGATCATACACATTGTTGAGGAATACAGTCGAAATGCATACTTAATGTACAATTGGCATGCCTGGAATAGGTGGGCTAGGTTGGGTGGTAGGTTGTACTAATACTTAGGCTTACTTGTAACTTAGTTTTCTGGAATCAGAATGGAAGAATGGATTACTGTTGATAAATAGTAACTTAAGTAGTCGAACTGCGAATCCCCCGATATTACATGTTGACCAGATGAGATCGGTCAATGTAGTTATTGCAATTGTTTACATTAGTGTTTTTTGACCGTTGTTGAAAAAAATTGTATTTGCTTAAGTTGACACCATCCATCAATGTTTGTCTTTCTTATATCTTTCCTGTTCATCAGCACCCAGGGGCAGACGGGCAGGGACTGGGCAGTCGGCGGGACAGGAACACCACGAGGAGGACACCGCTGAGGGCTCCTCTGCTGGCCCCAGTAAGTCTTCTTGTTTTTAATAATATTTCTTATTCCATAACTTTTACTGCCCCATTTCTCCCGAACTATAGTGTGTTTCCAAATGCTATTTTTTACCACCAATTATCCTTCGATCTGTACGGTTTCAAAAAGCTTATCCCTGCCTCCGCTATGATGACTGAGTACTACTACATACTATCAGTCTGTCTGTCTGTACTGTAGTAGCTAGTCTTGCCCAGTGCCACTCTTTGTGAAAGGTTGTAATATAAAACTCATATTCACCAGTAGCTCGTACAATCCGTTGGGTCGTTGTCTTGTACTACTTTTTACTCTTGTTGATGTTTAGGCTTTGAAAATTCACAGCAACAGCCCTACCAGATTTCTTAATATTTTGATATGATACCCTATAGGACATACAACTGTTGTAGGGATCTTGCACATACATTTGCACCAGAAAATAGGATGTTGGTGATGGTAGGTTGGACCTTCCTTGCACACCTCAATCAGAAATTCCGCACCCACCACAATTCCACTGCTTGACTATAGTACTGTCTTGTCATACCTATTAGGTCTCGGAACCCTCCCCCCAAGACAACCAACAAGTAGACAACCCAGAACATTAACACACCCAACCTCTGTCGTGGAAGCAATTCACATGCACACCCTTACTTTAATTTGCTCAATCGTGTAAGTTAGTCCACTCCACACCAAATACCACAAAGTCTATGTAAGTTTAAAATTTTTATTTCAATTTGAGAAGGTCTGTACACTGTTATCTTAGCAGCACCAACCGGCAAATCAATAACATTAAAACAAAATACATTGTTACACTAATACAGTTGGGAATTAAATCATGATAACTGAAGTGGTGGAAGGCAGCACCACCATCCCATAGCAATTTAGTTTATATACATTTATAAATGAAGATGTGAGTGAAGGGACCCCTCACCTCAGAAGAACCTAGTACTGGTAGTTGGTGCATCGTTCAGAAGCTCTGGTTCGTAGAAGCGAATCTTGCGTCTGTAATGCGAAAAAAGGAAATGGTGTGCGTTAGTATATTGCAACTTGCAAGCATTTCTCAGCCGTGCCAAAAAGTGTAGCATCTATGGATAAGCAATATGGACTAACAGTAACAGTAGTACACCAGTTCTTCCTAAAAAAGTGGCTTGTTAATGTTTGTTGACCGCCTGTACGCAGCGCGTAGACTAGACAGTAGCAGTGTGAGGCAGGTCATGTGGGCTCAAAGGTGTCTTAAGAAGCTGCAAGGTAAAGGTAACGTCACATGTGCATGGCTAGGGCTAATCAAGCAAATGCTACAATGATCATATAACTTAGTGTCTACTCTACTACTACCTGATTTGTACTAGTGATTTATGTTAGTATTAACTCATTTTTCAACCTTGCTACTGATCAATAGGGGGGAGGTGTATATGTTGCCTAATAAATGTGTAATGTTTTCTAGGCGCACTACCGACCACCATTGCTGGGGCCAGCGAAGGCGACGCAGAGGGCGAGGATGCGGCAGTTGCAGATAGCAACGGAGGGGGAGTGGCAGCACCAGTGGCAGGCGGTGGTAAGTTAGATTCATAATCTTTAACTATTGTTGAACTTGACAGCACACTCACTGCAAAGGTGTACTGTATGTATATGTATACTGTAAAGTTGTGAATTAGGGCCCCATTAGGATGGTGGGCGTATTGCCCCCGCCGGGCTGGCTGGAATTCACTGCCGTCACAGCAGGGGCAAACCTCCCGCCATCCCTGTAGAAAATATTCAGACATGTCTAGGCGGAAAAGGGTTCAATATGGCGGTGGTGTCTCTCTCACCACACCGGCAGCCATATAATCTGCATTTTGGAATGCCTTTGCGTGGCGGCATTACCGTCCGCCACGGAAAGGCATGCACACATTGCAGAGTATGCTTGGGGGCCCCCATGGAGGGTACCTACCGATGCTATGGTACCCCCCGACTTTCAAAGCAAAACGTGACAGGCTCCGTGCGAGGCCCGTCATGTTGTGCTTGGAAAAGCAGCACAACATTTTAGCATTGCTTTCAGCGTCACTGTGCCGGGCGCATCATCCTAATTAATTGTCCCCACGGGACCCCCACCCTTTTTAGCAGTCGGATGGCGGGCGGACAAAGTCCGCCCGCTATCCGATGTCGTAAGTAAGTATGAGTTCTTGGGGACGTTTGAAGAGTGAACTAGAAGACTAGAATTCCCTTTAATTGGTATAGGACTAGGAGCCAGAGTATTGAGTAACCAATGGCCTCATCTATCTGATTTCAACTCCGCTTTGAAAGTTTTATGGAGAAGAGCACCTGGTGCACTGTTCAACTAAAAAGTGTAAGACAGGTGGAAGGAAGAAGGACGGGCGACATTTAAAATGTTATGTACTACTGTGCTTTATTTTATAGTGCTACTCTACCATGCCACTATGTGTATAAATAATTACCTTGTCCTACTGTTTTATTAAGACTATATTTTACAATTGTCTTGTTTTTTTCTTTTTGATACACAGCTACTCCGAAAATCAACCGGAAGGAGTTGGCCGCCAAGGCACGGCGCCGGAAGCTGGAGGCAATCCAGCAGGAATACCGGCGGCTGGTGGTCCTAGCCGAGGAGGAGGAGGAGAGTGCAGCAGCAATTGAAGCCTCCTCCAGTGCCCCGGGCCCCAGCCACCGCCCTCCAGCGGTACGGCGCCACCGTCTGGCGGCTGCCCGCCGCCACCGTGCCATCTCCGGTGCCCCCCCCCACTGTGGTTGCAACTGCCGCGGCCTTAGACGCCGCGTCGCCCATTTAGAGGACCAGATTCGTGTCCTCCTCCAGTCCCGCCCCACCAGTTAGTCCCTGTCACTGCCCCTTTTTTAATTCCTGTTTGTTTCCTCACTCGTTTGGGCGTTCTCTATTTCTATGGACAGTCGTTGGGGTTAGGGAGGGGGGTGGGTCAGCTTTTGTGGGTTTAGTTTATTTGTTAGGGTCAATTAAATATATTTTTCTATGTTACATGCAATGTTGTTAATGTTTTGTAGGTGGGGTAACTGTTTTACATCACACTGTTTCTTTGCTGGTGCATGGCCGCCCATAGCGTGTGTTTGATTTCAATAATTTGCTGACTGTATAAGACACAAACAGATAGATGCGACACACCTCACTCATTGACTGGTCCTACTATGCATTCTTTGGAGTGGTGTTTGAAACTGACATCATTGACAACATGTCCATTATTGATTCTGCCTCCCCCAAACTTCTCTCTTACCGGTGCTTGATGTTTATGGCCAACTGTGGCACAGCACTGGCTGCATGGTGAAGATGGTTTCCTTTTTCATACATGCCATGATTGGGGTGGTGGTGGTAGTATAGTAGTAGTATACACTGGCAGGGTAGCAGCATTTCCAAAAAAAGAAAAGGAGATAGTCAATCGCCTTTGAGAGACTGTTAGAGGAGTAGTTGAATGAAGTACATCACAGAATTTACCGAGCAACAATTATATGCTCAAATATTTGACAAAAAAAATGAATGCTGGATATTATGAGGATAGCCTACTAGACAGAGTTACAAACTATAGTTTTGTCGACTTGGCTATGCCTACAGTCTAACAGTTAGTGCTGTATATGAGGAATGACAACAAACAAATCAAATCAATGCCGGCAATTCATGCTGAGGTATATGTTCCTTTGTTAAATAAAATAACCTGTGAAATATCCTACTCATGGGTGGGCAAGCAGAAGAAGATCATCGCTCTGCATTGAAATTGAAGTAGTGTTGCTTTCACCACATCCGCCCCAGCAAGTGTGTGATTAAGTATTGGTGTACATTTAATTTAGTTACACCTCGACAATAAGTCACACAGCCCGGGGGAAGAGGGTTAGGGTCCGTTGATTGGATGGGAAGGGGGATTTTGGGAAAGGTTTGACATAGAAAAACAGTATGCATACATAGACAAACAAACGACAATCATTGAAGACTACCATACCATATCCATTCCATATGTTAAGGTATAAAAAAGGAAATGCATGCATGATGAGACCCGGATTACATACACTTCTATTTCTTGTTCTGTTCCGGCCTTAAAACTTTAACAGATAGCAAATAGAAATTTTAAATATTGGTAGTGAAGAATCGTAAACACAGAGCAAACGTAATGATGATTGATAATAACAACTCCAAGAACACACTGTTGTAAAGAATGTATACAAGATATTAATCAAATTATTTAAAAGAAGTGAAAAGTGGATACTGTTACTGTGTTATCCTGGTCAAAAATGTGGACTGGTTTTTTGCATCTCGGCATTCCTCTTGCTCCTCTCGTCCATCAATCTTGGGTGTGTCGCCTCACCACTCGCCACTGCCCGGCTGGAATAAAAAGGTGATTGATTGGTAAGGTAATTAATATGCATTGTAATGTTTTACAAAGTTTTGGACAAGGCCCGGCCTGTAATTTTAGATTGAAAACCAAAGGGGATATTCAGAAAGAAAGTGAAAACAAATGCACAAGTGATGGTGTAGTGCAACAAGAACACTTTCCGAGGTGGCATGTATGCATATGCATCATCTCTACTGTAGTCTGTTTCCAGCATAGACCTTCAACAGTAACAGGAGAGATCAGGCCCACAGTGCTTACCATTAGCACATCCTACGTTAACACTTTAGAGTCCTTTTTTTTTTTCTCTCAAAGAGTTGGACAAACGCAAAGCACATTATCCATTCCAGACATAGCATTTTACAGTTAAAGTTAGTAAAATCAATGCACTGCAGTCATCCCACCGCTACACTCTATTCAACTTCTACACAGACATTTGGGTGTGCTGTGGTTGTGGTTCACGTGTTTACCTTTAGGCTTTTCCGTTTTATGCCACTCATGAAACATCCTCCTGACTTCATCATCAGCTCTGATACTTCTACTGACTGAAGATCGGCCTGCAGTACAAGTGTAATTTTTAGAACACAACAAGAGTAGAAATATAAATATTACTGACTTGAGTCATTCTTTATTGTGTACAGAAAGATAGATTAACACTAGTACACTTTGACATCATTCACTTTGTGCACAACAAACAACGCAAACACAAAGATCAATAGCTCAGAGTCAGGTGTCCAATGCATGCCATTAATTATCATCATTTATTACCTGTTACTTCTCATCTTAAGTTAACGGGCCGTCTCTTTCGCCATCATCATGACGGACGGTGCTGTTTAAGTCACAGTCATTTGCATTGCGCAGCAGATTGAGTGAGTCCCCTTCCTGTATTGAATTAAAAGCAATGTATCACCAAGATGCAGGAGAAGTACACATTTCTTGTTTGCCAGAAGAGGAAAATTAGTAATTACTAGTGTGTTCTGTAGAAAGTTGATTAGTGGCAGTGCACAATTACATCAATCCATGCGAAACACACCACAAAATCTACATCATTCAGTCTGCTATTCTGCGGCCAATGCATGGCATCAATCATTACCTGTTGCATCTCATCTCGTTAACGCTGCAGGCCGTCTCTTTCGCCATCATCATGATGGACGGTGCTGTTAAGTCACAGTCATTTGCATTGCGCAGATTGAGTGAGTGCCCTTCCTGTATTGAATTAAAAGCAATGTATCACCAAGATGCAGGAGAGAAGTACACATTTCTTGTTTGCCAGAAGAGGAAAATTAGTAATTACTAGTGTGTTCTGTAGAAAGTTGATTAGTGGCAGTGCACAATTACATCAATTCATTCATGCGCAACACACACAACAAAATCTACATCACTCAGTCTGCTTTTCTGCGGACAATGCATGGCATCAATCATTACCTGTTGCATCTCATCTCGTTAACGCTGCAGGCCGTCTCTTTCGCCATCATCATGATGGACGGTGCTGTTAAGTCACAGTCATTTGCATTGCGCAGATTGAGTGAGTGCCCTTCCTGTATTGAATTAAAAGCAATGTATCACCAAGATGCAGGAGAGAAGTACACATTTCTTGTTTGCCAGAAGAGGAAAATTAGTAATTACTAGTGTGTTCTGTAGAAAGTTGATTAGTGGCAGTGCACAATTACATCAATTCATTCATGCGCAACACACACAACAAAATCTACATCACTCAGTCTGCTTTTCTGCGGACAATGCATGGCATCAATCATTACCTGTTGCATCTTATTTTCAGTTAATGGCCAGTCTCTCTCGGCTCTGAAGGAGGATAGCTATAGAAGTCATCAGATTCATGGTCCACTTGTTTTGGAAGGACGAGGAAAGTTTGAATTTGTTGTTACCATCATCCAATCATCATTCATGAGGGAAATGGAATTGACCAGGAGATGCAGTATGATCGAGCGGAGGAGCTGGATTCTGAGGACTGTAGTGTCAAATGGCAGACACCTGAAACTTGTATCTTAAATTAGAAGATTAGAAGACGGTGATAATGCATTGGTTGCGATTCACAAGTTTATAACCGGAACAACAGACACAAACAAAGGGGGAAAAAAGGGAGGAAGACAGTAAGTGCGAGCCTAATTGTCAGGGAAGTATAGCTCGTCCTCAAACTCTGGGGGATCGTCCAGTAGTAGGTAATCATCTGACACAATACTTCCGTCACCTGAGCCGCTGTCCTCATCTTCCTCTGTTGATTCATGCATTGTGTAATTCGGTGGTATGAAGTGCTGATTCATTTTGATCATTGTTAACCTCTCCACGTTTTTGGGAGATAGACTGGTCCTTCTCAAGGTTACAATGGAACCAGCAGCACTGAAAACACGTTCGGAAGAGACACTTGCGACAGGGCAAGCCAGATAGCTTATTGCCAGCCTGCTGAGCTGTGGCCATTCAGACCTTTTCCTATACCAATACTGCACTGGGTTTTGATCAACGTACACCTCTGTTGGGTCGTCCAGATAGGCCTGGACCATCCGCTCAATGTTCAGGGTTGCTGCTGGTAAGCTTTTGTGCTGTTTTTTCTGTGCATCAGCACTGTGCTTACGGCCCATCTTTACATACCAATCTGATAATGATTGTACTCGGCTGAATGATCCAGTTATTGTTTTTGTAGTCGATGGTGATGGTGAGTGTTGCGATTGTGAGCCAACCGCACTGCCCTCAGCCGACGAAGTTGCACTTGATTCTGCATGGCCTGCTTCAGTATCAGTACTTGTTGTGGGTTGATGTGGCGGGCTTTTAATTAGCAGCCCTTCGTTTTCAAACTTGATGGCTGCTTCAGCTATACAACTTTTGTAGCGGGCAACATCAGTGTCGGAAAAAGAAAGGAATAGTCCTAATTTTGCACGTGGATCCAGAATTGTGGCACAAATGTAATGGTCTTGTGACAAAATTTTATTTTGTATCCTTACATTTTCTGATAAGCGCCTGGATAAGCTCTCCACCAAGTCATGGGCTTGCCTTCTGTCCTCTACACCTTTGTAGGATTCAGACACATTATTCAGCTCATGCTCTAGCATTTGCAACAATGGGATCGCTTGGCCCATTGTACAGTCCTCCTTGCTGACTTCACGTGTGAAGACCTCAAAAGGAGACAGCATCTCAGTCAGGCATTGAATTAGGGTCCATTGCTCCCTCTGAAGGGTCATGCCTTTAACACTAGCATCACTGCTTCTGTACCAGACATAATCATTGAGTGACCTGTGCTGTTCGTACAGACGATCAAGCATGTAATACGTTGAGTTCCAACGTGTTGCCACCTCCTGGATGAGTGCCTTGACTGGCACCCTACGCTCACGTTGGAGGATCCTCAGCTGCTTCCGAGCTTTAAAAGAATGGCTGAAATGAGTGCATATTCTTCGGCAGATGGACAGTAAATTGCTTACTATGGGTTCTTTTTTCAGAAAGTCTTGCACTATAATGTTTATGCAGTGTGCCAAACACGGAACCCTGAAATAGGAACCAAGTTCCATGGCCTTAAGTACATTACTGCCATTGTCTGTGGCAACAAAACCAATACCAAGCCCTCTGGGCTGCAGCCATTCCAAAACCTTGGTGCGAAACTCTTCTAAAATGTTTTCAGCCGTATGAGATTTCTCCATGGCGAACATGGCTACAGTTGCATGTTTCCGAGTACCTTCAAAAATCGCAGCTGTGTCAACAACACCTCGTGCAGATAGTTGATCTTTAACCCCCACAAAAGAGATCCAGTGTGCAGTGATACACATGTAATCTGTGGCTTGGCAACTGGTCCACATGTCTGTTGTCAGGTGGATATTGTGCACAGCACTCTTCTGCAAAGCTTGTCCAACCAATTCCAGCACATCATGATGTAGTGCCGGAACAGCAATTCTTGCGAAATAGGACCGGCTTGGAACTTTCCATTTCGGGCAGATGGCAGACACAAATTCAAGGAAACCCACCCCTTCCACAAATGAAAAAGGAAGAAGGTCCAGCGCTAACATTTTAGCCAGCTTCGCATTGTACAATCGTGCCGTTGGGTGGTTGCGTTGGAACTGCCCCTCCAACCTAAACATGCTGTCAATGGTAGGCTGGCTTACTTTCCTTAGTGGTGCCATTAACCCACTAAGGCTCAACGACACAGATTGTCTCATTGAGGTACTCGCCGCCGGTCGCCTTGGTGTCTCACCCACACTCTGAGTATGGCTCTTACTGCGGTGCCACTCTGATGTTACTGAGGAGGATGTGGGCGTTACCACTGCAGTGACTGCACTACTGGAGACAGGGCTAGAAATGCCTCCCTGTTCTTCACCTGCCACCACAATAATATCGCTCCCTGATTCCTGACCAACTTCAAAGGGTTTAGTTTTCCTACTTTCTTTTAACTTAAGTAGGTGATCCTCCCACACAATAGTGTGGTGTATTCTGAGATGACTTGCTTGTCCTCCGGTACCATAGTTTGTACCAAGCTTACCACGCCGAACACCTTGCCGACAAATTGCGCATATAGCAATGTTCTCCTCCTTGGCGCTAACAGAAAAGAAGTCCCAAACTGGGGAGGAGAACTTTCTGGCACTGCTGGATGTGCCACTTTCAACACCAGATGAACTTGAGGGGGTCCTTGAAAATATGTGACCCTGTCCACCTACACTGTGACTTTTACTACCACTTCCTACTGAGGTGGTTGAGCTGGATGTAGGTCCCTGCCGGGCCTTGGAAAATATGGCAGCTGGAGGTAGTGGTGGTGTAACCTGTGTTGGTGAGATCCGTGCTGCATCCCACTCAGTAGCAGCCTTTCTGGATAGGGTTAGAATGTCGGTCTCCAATCCCTTTGGGGCGGGAGTAATGTGCGTGATGACTGGCTCGTCTTCATCAACATCATCACCCCCCTCTTCTACATCTACCTCCATAACTCTAAGTTTTTCTGGGACCTTCCTTTTCAGAAGCAATGTCTTGTGGCGTACTTCACTCTCAGACCGAGCTGGTGGGACCCAAGTGTCATCACGATCATCAGAAGCGGGGCTTGAAGAAGAAGATGATGGACTAAGCCTCCTTTTCCTTGCTGGTGGTCTGGAAGACAATAGATGTTCTGAAACAGTGGTTTGACTTCGCTCCGCTTTGTCTGCAGGAAGCTCGATTTCCTGAAATGCCCCTACGTCAGGAGCAACAACTACTATGGTGGGCTGTTGTGGCGGCTGCTGCTGTTCTGGTTGCGGCGGCTGCTGCTGCTGTTCTGGTTGCGGCGGCTGCTGCTGCTGGTCTGGTTGCGGCGGCTGCTGCTGTTCTGGTTGCGCCGGCTGCTGCTGCTGTTCTGGTTGCGCCGGCTGATGCTGCTGTTCTGGTTGCGCCGGCTGCTGCTGCTGTTCTGGTTGCGCCGGCTGCTGCTGCTGTTCTGGTTGCGCCGGCTGATGCTGCTGTTCTGGTTGCGCCGGCTGCTGCTGCTGTTCTGGTTGCGCCGGCTGCTGCTGCTGTTCTGGTTGCGCCGGCTGCTGCTGCTGTTCTGGTTGCGCCGGCTGCTGCTGCTGTTCTGGTTGCGCCGGCTGCTGCTGCTGTTCTTGTTGCGGCGGCTGCACACTGATCTGCTGAGTTTGCGCCTGCGTTGAACTTGATTGTGTACTACTTTGCGGTAATGACATTTCTTCAACATCGCTGCCCGTTAGTAGACTGGCTACCTCTGCGACAGTAAAGCCCTTGGGCCTAGGTTGGTGGGGTTGCTGGACCGCTGTGCTGCTCCCAGCTTGGTTCCCGGACAACGCTTTGGTGCCAAAAAAAACCTTGGCCGGCACACCACCAGTCGTGGTTAATGGCACTTCCTTTTTCTGTTCCTTCTTCTCACCAGCAACTTTCTTGGTACTGGACCTGGTACCTTTCTTTGGGGCCATCTTATTCCGACGTCAGGCAGGAGGCAGATGCACAACAAGTTCTGGTCACACGTGGGCGTGATGCGCAGCAGGACTTCTGTCTGGCTGGCAGTACAACGGGTAGCCAGGTGATGCCGATGACACCTCCTACTCTGTCTTTTGTGCACCTAAAAGCAAAGAAGACAGGAGAAGAACATCAGTGAAATGTTGCATTTGTTTTTGTGGTTCAGTTACTTAGTACTGTACTAGTGCAAACAAAAGATAGTCTAGCCATTTATGAATTTTTTTTAACTAGAGCTATGTTATACTACTAGTACTGTGTACAGCCACACTACACTCTCAGGAAGGTGATGTCTAAAAATTCAACAGATCACATAGAAAACACTTGATCAATAAAGCTGTGGCTACCTGCTCTGGTAGCAGTGGATGAAAGCAGGCCTGCTGGCAGACAAGGCCAGGCAAGCTTGCAGGCCTAGGCCTCAAAATGGCCACCAGCCACATGGAGAGCCCCAACAACAACAGCAAGGCCACCCCAAAATACACACTTCCCCAACTCAATCCAATGCCATCCATGCCCAAAATGATGTCTAAAATCAACAGAACACACAGAAAACAGTAGATTACTAAAGCTGTGGCTACCTGCTCTGGTAGCAGTGGATGAAAGCAGGCCTGCTGGCAGACAAGGCCAGGCAAGCTTGCAGGCCTAGGCCTCAAAATGGCCACCAGCCACATGGCGCGCCCCAACAACATCAGCAAGGCCACCCCAAAATACACACTTCCCCAACTCAATCCAATGCCATCCATGCCCAAAATGATGTCTAAAATCAACAGAACACACAGAAAACAGTAGATTACTAAAGCTGTGGCTACCTGCTCTGGTAGCAGTGGATGAAAGCAGGCCTGCTGGCAGACAAGGCCAGGCAAGCTTGCAGGCCTAGGCCTCAAAATGGCCACCAGCCACATGGCGAGCCCCAACAACATCAGCAAGGCCACCCCAAAATACACACTTCCCCAACTCAATCCAATGCCATCCATGCCCAAAATGATGTCTAAAATCAACAGAACACACAGAAAACAGTAGATTACTAAAGCTGTGGCTACCTGCTCTGGTAGCAGTGGATGAAAGCAGGCCTGCTGGCAGACAAGGCCAGGCAAGCTTGCAGGCCTAGGCCTCAAAATGGCCACCAGCCACATGGAGAGCCCCAACAACATCAGCAAGGCCACCCCAAAATACACACTTCCCCAACTCAATCCAATGGCATCCATGCCCAAAATGATGTCTAAAATCAACAGAACACACAGAAAACAGTAGATTACTAAAGCTGTGGCTACCTGCTCTGGTAGCAGTGGATGAAAGCAGGCCTGCTGGCAGACAAGGCCAGGCAAGCTTGCAGGCCTAGGCCTCAAAATGGCCACCAGCCACATGGAGAGCCCCAACAACATCAGCAAGGCCACCCCAAAATACACACTTCCCCAACTCAATCCAATGGCATCCATGCCCAAAATGATGTCTAAAATCAACAGAACACACAGAAAACAGTAGATTACTAAAGCTGTGGCTACCTGCTCTGGTAGCAGTGGATGAAAGCAGGCCTGCTGGCAGACAAGGCCAGGCAAGCTTGCAGGCCTAGGCCTCAAAATGGCCACCAGCCACATGGCGAGCCCCAACAACATCAGCAAGGCCACCCCAAAATACACACTTCCCCAACTCAATCCAATGCCATCCATGCCCAAAATGATGTCTAAAATCAACAGAACACACAGAAAACAGTAGATTACTAAAGCTGTGGCTACCTGCTCTGGTAGCAGTGGATGAAAGCAGGCCTGCTGGCAGACAAGGCCAGGCAAGCTTGCAGGCCTAGGCCTCAAAATGGCCACCAGCCACATGGAGAGCCCCAACAACATCAGCAAGGCCACCCCAAAATACACACTTCCCCAACTCAATCCAATGGCATCCATGCCCAAAATGATGTCTAAAATCAACAGAACACACAGAAAACAGTAGATTACTAAAGCTGTGGCTACCTGCTCTGGTAGCAGTGGATGAAAGCAGGCCTGCTGGCAGACAAGGCCAGGCAAGCTTGCAGGCCTAGGCCTCAAAATGGCCACCAGCCACATGGCGAGCCCCAACAACATCAGCAAGGCCACCCCAAAATACACACTTCCCCAACTCAATCCAATGCCATCCATGCCCAAAATGATGTCTAAAATCAACAGAACACACAGAAAACAGTAGATTACTAAAGCTGTGGCTACCTGCTCTGGAAGCAGTGGATGAAAGCAGGCCTGCTGGCAGACAAGGGCAGGCAAGCTTGCAGGCCTAGGCCTCAAAATGGCCACCAGCCACATGGAGAGCCCCAACAACATCAGCAAGGCCACCCCAAAATACACACTTCCCCAACTCAATCCAATGGCATCCATGCCCAAAATGATGTCTAAAATCAACAGAACACACAGAAAACAGTAGATTACTAAAGCTGTGGCTACCTGCTCTGGTAGCAGTGGATGAAAGCAGGCCTGCTGGCAGACAAGGCCAGGCAAGCTTGCAGGCCTAGGCCTCAAAATGGCCACCAGCCACATGGCGAGCCCCAACAACATCAGCAAGGCCACCCCAAAATACACACTTCCCCAACTCAATCCAATGCCATCCATGCCCAAAATGATGTCTAAAATCAACAGAACACACAGAAAACAGTAGATTACTAAAGCTGTGGCTACCTGCTCTGGTAGCAGTGGATGAAAGCAGGCCTGCTGGCAGACAAGGCCAGGCAAGCTTGCAGGCCTAGGCCTCAAAATGGCCACCAGCCACATGGAGAGCCCCAACAACATCAGCAAGGCCACCCCAAAATACACACTTCCCCAACTCAATCCAATGCCATCCATGCCCTAAATGTGATTGAAAATGAAATATATTCAAAAAACAAAAGGAACAGTTGCTTCATCATGCACACACACACCCATGAGGCCATGCCCATGGCTAGCTCGGGCCTACTACTACAACCCACAAAATTAAAATAAATTAAAAAAAAAAAAAAGGAATGATGATAATTAATTATCAAAAATAAATTGTAGTTACACAACAACTGCAATGCCCACAATCAAACACAACAACCACTTACTTGTAAAATATCCTATTCCAAAAATCCTGAAATCCAATTGCAATGATGCAGCAGACAAAAAGAGAGATCTTTCCAGCTCCAAATCCAAAGGCAGAATGAGCAGGAGATGGACAAAGCACTGGGAGGAGCCTGCTGGACAGGAACAGGAAGTTGGAGAATCTGTGTCACTTCCTCCCTCTCTCCACTTTGTAAAAAAAAAATGACTCCTGGAGTCCTTGCACAAAAAAGGAAAGCCAAATGTGAATGTAAGGAGTTCTTTTCATCCAAAATCAGTATTTGCAGATGGTTTCATGCTGCTAGAGCCGATATTCCTCTCCAAATTGTAAATTTTACATTGTTGAGTTCTCCAGCTTCACATTACTTCCGCCGGCGTGTCGAAAACGATATGATCGCGTTCTCTTCTTTGTCCCTGTCGCGTTGGATATGACGTGTTCGCGGTCTCTTTCTCCTGTTCGCGTTCGATTTCATGTGCCCGCGTCCTCATTCTCTGGCTCGCGATGTAGAATGACATGTTCGAGATCTCAATCTTCTCATACTCGCGCGGTGCATGATCGCGAGAAGAAATACCTGATCGCGCGACAAATGACGTGATCGCGTGAAAAATGACTTGAATGCGGCCGCGAACTCTCGCGAGACAGCGCAAAATGGCTACCAAAATCCAACATCTCGTGGAGAACGCGACCGGGTCAAGAAAACTTGTCGGAGAACGCAGGGATTCAGGTAAGGCGATCGCGCGCGCGCGAGAATGTATTGTTTTACAGCGCGAGCAAGAAAAAAATTATCGCTAAGCTGCGGAATGCGGAAATTTTGACATTTTCGCGCTTTCCGCGGAACGCGAGAATGCCAAAATATCGCAACTTCCGCGAACGGAACGGAATTTTGGCCCAGGCCTAATGTTGTGCAGCCTTGTGATGAGTGTATGGTGGGGGACCGTATTGAAGGCTTCTGAGAGGTTTAGGAGGATCAGAACCACAGTCTCTTCACAGTCGAGTAGGGCTCGGATATCGTTGGCAGCTGCTACGAGGGCTGTCTCAGTGCTGTGGTTGCTGAGGAATCTAGATTGGGAGAAGTTGAGTAGGAGGTTCTGTTCCAGACGTTAGGAGAGTTATTGGTTGATGGCTTTTTCAAATACTTTGTCAGGGTATGGGAGCAGGGAAATTGGTCGCTTGTTGTTGCATTTGCTGGGGTCTGACAATTGTTTCTTTAGTAAAGCATGTTTCCAGTCCTCAAGGAAGGTGGTTGTGGCAATTGAGGTGTTAGGCATGGAAGTGGGGTTGAACCAGGTCTCAGTGATGAAGAAGACGATGGGTTTAAGAGTGGAGATGAGGTCCCAAATCTCAGTGGTGTGTTTGCATAGTGAGCGTGTGTTGAAAAAGGTGCACGCAAGTTGGTGTTTTTGCTCAGGTCTGCTCTGCAGTGTGTTCAAGGTGGGGCTGGTCGGTGGGCTGGTGCATGTGCTGTGGCAGTAGAAGTGGAAGTGGATGCAGGTGAAAGGGCCTACTGTGGAGCATGGGTTGGCATGGAGGCAGAGTTGCGGCATCCGGGGTCGAGGGTGTAGAGCTCAGCAATGGTTTATCTAAAGAAGGGGATTGTGGAGCTGGGCGTGGTCCAAGTGCGGACAGGTGCAGACGGGCTTGCCTTTGGCATGCTTTCAGCGCAGCCTGCATTAAGTAGGTCCTTCTGTAGGCAGGAAATTGGATGAGCAGGAAAACCTGGGTGGAAACCCAGGCAGGTAAACCCGGGCAGTTGCGGTGTCAGTTGGGTAAATGGCGGCAACTGGATCAGGCTGAAACAAGCCGGCACTGGAGGACAGAGGCAAGTGGCAGGCTAGGTGCCCAGGTGCTATAGATCTGAAGTGTCTTTTAGTTTCAATTATACTTGCTATGTTTCCTGATTCTAGAAGACACAGAAGCCATTTAATTTATGGAAGTATGGAAGTACATTTCCACATTTGTGCAAAGCTTAATCTCATTCAATGTTGCCAGTAAGAAGCAGGATTTTAGGAGGATAATTCACTCAGTATTGTATTCATGAATATCTTCTGCTCAAGAAAGCCTCGCATTTCTCATAAGAGAAGATCCTTCCACCCGCTCATTAGATATGTTTTTGTTGAAATTAAAGGTTTCTCTTACTTGGTAAGGTTCCATGGAGTTGCATTAAATGAAAATGTACATCTTTTGTACTAAACTTCACGTATTTAAGCATTAGGCCAAATGGACCCTTTTCTAGTTAGTTGAAATGGCAATTGTTTTTTATGTGCTGTGCTGCATGCTATTTTTACATTAAACTCAAGAGAAAAAAGTGGATTATTGGTTGGACCTCACCAACCAATAATGTCAGTAATTCATATCTGATTCAGTTAGGTTTCTTTAAATTGAACCTTAACTCAGTCCTGGGCAGCTGTGGCATAAATCACTGCTATACACACCAAAAACTTTGGAAAAGTTTCAAAAAGTTTGTAACTCACTGATTTACACTCTTAGCGGTGGTCTATATGCCTTGAACCCATACAGGAAAAAATCAAATATCCAGGCCAATTGCAATGGAATTCAGAGATAGGATGTGAGCGCTGGGTTGGTCCAGGTCAAGATTTTACCTTTGCTCTTAGATACTTTGTTGGTTCTTGTTTTTTGCAGATGGTGAGGGGGGCTTGGTCCTCCACAGATGGGGTCTGGCCTTGGGTTTGAATATGATGGATTGGCGAAGTCCAGGGGTCCTGTGAAAGACTCAGTTATCAGAGGCATTTGAGGCTACCTACAAACTAGCAAGTAGTGGTAAACCTATGAGTTTTGGACTCTGGTCTCAGAAACATTAACTTATTTTTTGGCTCACAAACTATAGTCTTGTGGTGAGAAAGAGTCCACTGTAGCACTGGCTAAGGTTGCAAGACCTGAGAGCAACCTCCTGGGGGCTGGAACGTGATCTCTCAGCTACACCAGCAATGTTCGGGGCAAGTCCAAGGCAAAGTAGTCAGCTGCAGCCTTTGCAGGTTCAGGGTTTCTGTAGCTATTGTGTACCTGAAGCTTAACAGGAGGCTACCCAACTAACCCTTGTAGTCCACTCAATAGTCCTTGGCAAGAGTGGGAGCAGGGCCAGTCCTTGGCATCTCTCTCCACAGGTTCAACAGCAGGAGCAGCCCTTCCCTGTCTGAAGTCCTGTCTTGGCCCAGTAGGTGCAGCTGGTGCAATCTTGCGTAGTCCTGACTCTCTTTCTGGGGTCCACAGGTTCAGCAGGTGCAGTCCTTCTTTTGTTCTTTCCAAGTCCAGTGGTCGTCTGAGGCTGGATGCCAGGGGTGACACTTTTATGCCCATTTTAAGTTTGTGGGTGGGGAAGGCTCACTAGCCAATGGGCCTACAATTCCCACTGGGCCACCTTACCCACTTTTACATCACTACCTTTGGGGTAGGCACAAAACAATCCCACAGTGCATCTCTCTGACCAAACCCAAGATGTTGGGACCCTTCTTCCTTGGGACAGATGCATGGGCACACCCCTAAGATGTGTCTAGTATAATGAGCCACCTCTCCTAGAAAACCAGTTTTGCAGTGGAGTTTCCTCCTCTGGAGGAGATGCCAGCCTGTTTAGTAACACACAGGTGCCGGCAAGCTAAGGTGTGACTCATATTAGCCTGTTTGTGGTGGTTGCCTCTTTGAAGGTGGACAATCTGTGGCTGATGCCCCTAGGCAATCCTGGAAGGAGGAGGTCACACCTCCTCCCTCTAGCAGGCTCTTTGTTTTTCTTCCTAAGAGTGCTTTCCACCACTTGTCAGGAGGGCAGCAGGCTGTCTGGGGTGACAATTGCTATACTTGATCAGAAATGGCTACTAGAAGTTTGGGGCAGCAAAGTGTTGACTTTCTAAAGTCACCCTTGTATTATCTTAAATCTGACTTCAGCAATAAGTCAGGTTTCATGTAACAATTAATTTGATACTATTTTTGGTGGTCCCAATTGGAATTTAACACTTAGTGAGTGGGCTATTGAAACTCCATGTTAGCCATTGGGGCCACAAACTTGCGACAGTGAAAATGATAATTTCTTGTATTCACTGTCAGAACATGAAAAGTTTAAATTCAGCATGTCCTATGTTTTAATATCTGGCACCCCGCCTTATGGGCAACTAAGGACTGTCTTAAGAATGACTCACAAACATTAAAAAGGAAAGTCTGGACATGGCAAAAGGGATATTTTGCCATGTCCAGTGGCCAGTTTACAAGCTGCCCGACTAGCCTGCAACAGCAGACCCAGAGCCACGTTTTCACTTTGTCACAAAAGTTGCGGCACAATAATTGCTGCAGTCCACTGGTGACATGTAACTTACTAGCCCTGGGTACACTTTGTACCATATACTAGCGACTTATAGGTATGCCAATCAGGGATTAGTCAATTTCACATACACTTTGAGAGATCCAGAGCATACGCACTTGGCTTGTACAGCAGGGGCTTGCGCACGTCAGAGTAAAAAAAAACTGCAGAATCAGCCCAAAATTTTGAGGTGATCTATCAAAAAGATTCCTTTCCTTAAAATGCATATGACTATGGGAGGCTTCATGATATGTCATGTTTAATTTTTAACACGAGCAACACTGATCCAGAGGGTGGGCATTCTCAGTGACAAAAATATCTGGGAGGTACGTCAGTGCCATTATTGCTGATCAATATGGTTTTGAAATGTTCGATCGGGATACATTTCTGCTCAGGTCATGGGTATGAGGGCATAGGTCCCCAGTGTTTCACTTAAATGGGATTTGAGATACTTCACTTCAGCCTAGGTCTGTTGCACAGATGAAATTCCACAAGTTCCAGCTGATGCACAGTCCCTTGGGGATGTGGGGATGAGACCTGTCAGTCAGATGCAAAGCCACAACAGACAGAGAAGCAATTGCAAATGGAGGCAGATTTCAGCCACTTTGTCTTTCATAGAAACCTTTTACCTCCATTTATCTGGCAAGCTTTCAGTCTCATCCTTGGAAAAGAATCAAGGAGCATGAAAGCTGCTTCGGTGTAGAAGTTGCTGTGATTCATTGAGCTGCATTCTCCAGCTGAACTAAGGCTGGGAAGTCGCAGCTCATGAATGCTGCAACCCAAGCTCTCATGCTGTGAGAGTAAAGTACTTGTGATTTTAGAACTGCCTTTCTTAATGCTTCAAAAAAGAAATATTTATATTGCTGCAAACAAGCAAGTTAGATTTCGTTTTTTTTAAGCCTGTGCAATGAAGACAACCCGAATTGTGTTTTTATTTAAGTTAACGCAGGAATTGTCCTAAGGACACAATTGTCCATATGTGTAAATTGACAATGAGATCATATTTTTTAGGCAAACACTAAACTAAAAGTCAAAGAATACTGGACTGTTTAAAGCTTCAATGTACTCTTCCGGAAACTTGGCCCCACGTTTGCTAAGCTTTTGCAAGGTGGCTTTGTGCCGTCTTGCAGGACTCAGGCCAATGCAAAGGGTTATTTGGGATTTACAAAACTACACAAGGCCTGTTTTGCGTGGCCTTGTGTGACATTGCCTTACATTTCTTAGTGGTAGGCGTTGCATGAGTGCAGCATGGGAACTGCCGTGCATCCGCCCATTGATTTGTCACAATTTCTGATTTTCTCTGATTTGTACAGCTGGAATTGCATGAAATTGGTACACCTACCACAGAGTGGCATAAGGAGTATAAATATGTTTATTTTCCCTTGTTGCTTCCTCTTTCTATGAGGGATGCATTATGCACACATTTGCTGTTTGCCCTCTATATCGAGCCATTTATAAGGCATTTTTTGCTCAATGGAGGGATTTCCCCTGTATGTCTTAACGATATGGAACTTAAGGTTACTGGATAGAATGAGGATTGTTAGGTATACCTTCCTGCACAAAAACAATCCTGCCCGAAACGCAGACCCCCTTGCATCATGATGCAAGGGCATCTGCATTAGCTCTAGGCACCTTCAAGTGCACCGGCGCAGTGAGAGCAGAAGAGAGATTAGTAGGTATCGCTTTTCAGCTCTCTCCTGTTCATGCAAGGCAGTGCAACAACTTTGCCTGCTGCCCTGCATTGAGTGAACTTTTAATAAATATGCCTATACATATATCTATAGCCCGTGCGAAATATGCCCTGAGAAATATATATTTTTAAGAGAGCTAGACACATTGAACTTTCTAGTAGTTTATATGAACTACACCATTTATTCTTGTATGCATTTTAGAATCGAAGGCTAGTGTGCAGAGCATTTACAGAAACTATTATGTTAGGAAATTGCTCCTTTATATCCATTCAATTAAATATTGGAATACTTATATGAATGTTCATTAAATAATTTCATTTCTTCTAACTAGAAATCTTTGCTTGCAACTGTATGATTTATGTCACTGTTAGGTAGTTTATGTTGCAGCTTGACAGAGGCTGGCTAAGTAACGCATTAGCAAATACTTATGTACTGCTTGCACACGTGTGTATATTAGGTTACAGCCAGAGGCACGCAGGAGCTGTATAAAAGTAATTTTACACTGTAGATTTAAAAACATTTAGGCATATGTGTAGAAACCCGAGAAAGAGCTCACGTTGACTTACTCTAAGACCAGCTGAGAACGTGAAACACTAGTGCTAAGTACATTTAAAGGTTAAAGTTGCAGATGAGGGCCTGGCTGCCTTGCTGTCCGCATCACTAGTCTCTTGTGTGTTCTCACTGCCAGTCTGTGTTCCTACCTTCTCTGGTCATTCATTCTGCAGGTTTTAGTTTGTTGTCGCACTGCAGTCACATCTTCCTGGTGCACCAGCTTTGCACTTCTCTGTGCATGCCTTTGATCCCTGCACGCAATGCGGTGCTCCAGGCTCTGCTTCATACATCTGACTGGCTGCCACGTTACATTATCTGTCTCTGACCTGACAATCATCTCTTTTTCCTTTCCTAAACAAAGTGTGTGCACATTTCCCTTGAGTAGCAGCAGCGTGGCTGGTGTGGCAGGGTCACTAGCAGGACTGGTACAACAGCCCATTGCAGAACCGAAGCCAGGTAGCTGTCACAGCAATGTCAATGTCAGTCTTACTTAAACCCTAGATACATGTGATAGACAGGGGCGGCTCCTCCACTAGGGCGGCGGAGCATTGCCTTACTGCTTTCTCGCACAGGGAGAAAGCCAAAACATATAATGGTAATAACTTTTAGTTATTACCATTTAATGTTTTCTTTGCCCATTGCGGGTGGGCAGGGCTGCTCTGCTCTTTGGGCAGGGGAGGAGTGGTTTGCCCACTCCGGAGTGCGCAAAGACTGTTTGGTCGGCCCTCTCGTGCCACCCAAACCAGTCATGCGCACTCTGCCCTTCTCCATGAATGCTGCATTCCAGCCTGCATGGAGACATGCCCACCCCAGTAGCCCCTAGCTGGGCACTGTCCTGACTAATCACAACGCTGCATGCAGTGTTGTGATTGGCTTAGGGGAGGGAAATTGGCTGCCTGCTCCCTCCGGAGAGCAAGAGCAGAGAAAACACAGGACCTGGTGGAAAGGTAAGTTCAATTTAATTTTTTCATTTCCCCGCGACACCCCTGTGATCCCCCTGTGAAACCCCCATGAATCCCACCCTGAAATCTCTACGTCCACCCCTCCGCCCGTGAGCAATGCTGGCCGCTACTGGTGGTAGAATCTGTCCACTGTCACTAATAGGTGTCTCAACCTTCGAAGTCTATCTGTGCACACCCTGTGCAGTCCTGCTATGGGCAATCAAGAAGAAAAACATCCCACCGAAAACCACATCTAGTGTGCTTCTGTAACCACAGTAGGACCTGTGTAGTCATCCAATCTGCCATCTGGCAATATCTTCATTGCTGTTGCTGTGTCTGTGGTTCCACTTCTGTTTTTCTACTCTGTTCCCTATCAATCAATCAATCAATCATGGAACTTATATCGCGCACTACTCACCCGTAAGGGTCTCAAGGCGCTTGGGGAAGGGGGTCTGCTACTGCTCGAACAGCCAGGTCTTGAGCTGTTTCCTGAAGGCCAGGTGGTCCTGGGTCATCCGCAGGTGGACGGGTAGGGAGTTCCAAGTCTTAGCTGCCAGGTAGGAGAATGACCTTCCTCCAGCGGTGGCTCTCTGGATGCGAGGGACGACGGCGAGGGCGAGGTTAGCGGAACGTAGCCGGCGGGTGGGCGTGTAGAAGGTGAGGCGGCTGTTGAGGTACCCTGGGCCTAGGTCGTGGAGGGACTTGTGTGCGTGGGTGAGGAGTCTGAACGTGATCCTCTTGTTGACCGGGAGCCAGTGCAGGTCTCTCAGGTGGCACGAGATGTGGCTGCGTCGGGGGACGTCCAGGATGAGTCGGGCGGAGGCGTTCTGAATTCGCTGAAGTCTTTTCTGAAGCTTGGCCGTAGTACCGGCGTAGAGGGTGTTTCCGTAGTCTAGTCTGCTGGTGACGAGAGCGTGGGTGACCGTCTTCCTGGTCTCGGTTGGGATCCATCGGAAGATCTTTCGGAGCATGCGGAGGTTGTGGAAGCAGGCTGAGGAGACGGCGTTGACTTGTCTGGTCATCGATAGGGAGGAGTCCAGTATGACGCCCAAGTTGCGTGCGTGGTCCGTCGGTTCAGGTGCGGTGCCTAGTGCCGGGGGCCACCAGGAGTCGTCCCATGCGGAGGGTGATGGTCCCAGGATGAGGACTTCTGTCTTGTCCGTGTTCAGTTTCAGGCGGCTGATGTTCATCCATTCAGCGACGTCTGTCATCCCTTCGTGCAGGCTGGCTTTGGCGGTGTCGGGGTCTCTGGTGAGGGAGAGAATTAGCTGGGTGTCATCGGCGTAGGAAATGATGTTGAGGTTGTGTTTGCGTGCGATGGCAGCGAGGGGTTTCATGTAGATGTTGAAGAGAGTGGGGCTGAGCGACGATCCTTGCGGGACGCCGCAGATGACTTCGGTGGCCTCGGAGCGGAACGGAGGGAGGCGTACTCTCTGTGTTCTGCCTGAGAGGTATGAGATGATCCATTCCAGAGCCTTCCCTTGGATGCCGGTGTCGTTGAGGCGTTGGACTAGTGTGCGGTGGCAGACAGTGTCAAATGCTGCGGAGAGGTCTAGGAGGATGAGTGCCGCTGTTTCGCCGTTGTCGAGCAGGGCTCGGATGTCGTCGGTGGCTGCGATGAGGGCGGTCTCGGTGCTGTGGTTGGCTCTGAATCCGGACTGTGATGGGTCGAGGGATCCGTTCGTCTCGAGGAAGGCGGCCAGTTGCTTGTTGACGACCTTCTCGATGACTTTGGCGGGGAAAGGAAGGAGCGAGATGGGGCGGAAGTTCTTGAGGTCGGTCGGGTCCGCTGTTGGTTTCTTCAGCAGAGCGCTGAGTTCGGCGTGCTTCCAGCTCTCCGGGAAAGTTGCTGTGTTGAAGGAGGTGTTGATGATGTCTCGGAGGTGGGGTGCGATGGTAGAGGCTGCCTTGTTGAAAACATGATGGGGGCACGGGTCGGTCGGAGATCCGGAGTGGATGGTGTTCATCATGCGTGACGTGTCTTCGGGGGTCACCTCGGTCCATGTCTGGAGGGTGGCGGCGGGGTGCGAAGGTACGGCCGATGGGTGCGGGGGTGAAATGTTGAAGCTGTTGTGGATGTTGGCGATCTTGCGGTGGAAGTACGAGGCGAGGGAGTCGCAGAGGTCCTGTGAGGGAGTGATGTCGTTGTTGCCGGTGCTGGGGTTGGAGAACTCCTTGACGATGTTGAAGAGCTCCTTGCTGTCGTGGGCGTTCTTGTCCAGTCGTTCCCGCAGAGATTTCTTCTTGGTGGTGCGGATGAGCTGGTGATGTCTGCGAGTGGCGAGTTTCAGTGCTGTTCTGTTGTCGGCGGTCTTGTTGAGGAGCCAGGCCTTCTCGAGGGTGCGGCAGGCCTTCTTGGAGTCCTTAAGTTCGTCGGTGAACCAGGGGGCCTTCTTGCTTCTGGGCCTGGTGAGGGGGTTTTTCAGTGGCGCGAGGTCGTCGGCACAGGAGGTCAGCCACTGCGTGAGGTCGAGGGCAGCTGTGTTAGGGTCCGTGGTCCTGACAGGTGGGCTCTGGCTGAGGGAGGTGGCGAGCTGGTCGGCGGTGATCTTGCTCCAGTTTCTGTGGGGAGCCTGCTTCGGGTGATGGTGGACCGTGTTCTTTCTGAAGCTGAAATGGACGCAGCTGTGGTCGGTCCAGTGAAGTCCGGTGGAGTGGCTGAAGGTGACGTGCTTGCTGGACGAGAAGAGTGGGTCGAGCGTGTGGCCGGCGAAGTGGGTGGGGGTGTTGACCAGTTGCTGAAGTCCGAGGTTGGCGAGGTTATCCAGCAGGGCGGTGGTGTTGCGGTCATTGTTGTTCTCCAGGTGGAAGTTGAGGTCCCCGAGGAGGATGTAGTCGGCGGAGGGGAGGGCGTGAGGGCTGATGAAGTCGGCGATGTCTTCGCAGAACTGTGCGCGTGGTCCCGGGGGTCTGTAGATGAGGGTGCCTCTGAGGGTAGTCTTGGGGTCGGTGTGGATCTGGAAGTGCAGGTATTCGGCGGCGTTGAATACGTCGATGGAGTCAGTCGAGATGCGAATGGTGCTCTTGTGTACGATGGCGATGCCTCCTCCGGTCTGGTTGACGCGATCCTTCCTGATGATCTTGTAGCCGTCCGGGATGGCAATGGCGATGTCGGGGGCTGAAGAGTCGTTCATCCAGGTTTCCGTGAGGAAGGCAACGTCTGGAGATGCAGTGTCGAGGAGGTTCCAGAGTTCCACGGCGTGTCTGTGGACGGAGCGGGTGTTGAGCAGGATGCACTTGAGGTGGTTGCTGTTGTCCGTCTTGGTGGGCGTGGTGCTTGTTTGGAGGCAGGAGAAGTTGCAGGATCTGCAGGCGAAGGGTCCATGGGTGCGTTGCGGGGACGCTCGGTAGCATCCGGTGGCTCGGGCGGTTTTGAGTGCGATGAGCGTAGCGAAGTCGTAGGTCCTGCGGGGGGGCTGGCGGGCGCGGGGACCAGGGGGTCTGGCGCTGGGCGCGGTCCAGGCGCGGACGGGTGCAGACGGGCTTACCTTTGGCGCACCTTCGGCGCTCAGTCGGCGCTCCCGCTGCGCGCGTCCGCTGCGCGGTCGCTGAGGGGGCGTCATAAATAAGGAGCCGGGAGGGGGGGTCAGCGGGAGGCGGGAGCGGGGTGGCCAATGGGCAGGGAGGGGGGGCGGGACAGAAGGAGGAGGCGGGAGTGGGAGTGTGCGCCTGGGGCAGCGGCGCCGAGAAAACGGCGGGAAAATCGGCGGGAAGCGACGGAGCCCAAGGAGTGACCAGGTAAGTGGCGGTGGTCAGCGGGCGTGGGGAGTGAAGGTAGCGGCGTGGGTGGCGACCAGGAAGCAGCAGGCGGTACCTGGGAGGCGGCGGAGGCGAGATGCAGGCAGCGGCGTCAGGTAGGTGGTCAGTGGAGGCAGGTAGGTAGCAGCAGTGGGAGGGAGCGTCCGTCTGTGCAGGCACAGGGGGTCGCACTGACCAGCACGCGGGGTCCCCTTAAATAAGGAGCCGGGAGGGAGGGTCAGCGGGAGGCGGGAGCGGGGTGGCCAATGGGCAGGGAGGGGGGGCGGGACAGAAGGAGGAGGCGGGAGTGGGAGTGTGCGCCTGGGGCAGCGGCGCCGAGAAAACGGCGGGAAAATCGGCGGGAAGCGACGGAGCCCAAGGAGTGACCAGGTAAGTGGCGGTGGTCAGCGGGCGTGGGGAGTGAAGGTAGCGGCGTGGGTGGCGACCAGGAAGCAGCAGGCGGTACCTGGGAGGCGGCGGAGGCGAGATGCAGGCAGCGGCGTCAGGTAGGTGGTCAGTGGAGGCAGGTAGGTAGCAGCAGTGGGAGGGAGCGTCCGTCTGTGCAGGCACAGGGGGTCCCCTACATGCACACCTAAACGTTGGTCATGTACACACTATGTAATTACATTTATCTCTCTTATAACTATATTGTGGGTGTACTATCAAGTCTTATGTCCTTGTCCACACACAACATTCATCCTTTTCATGACTGCTACTATTGTATCCAAACAACCTGCATCTACAAAAAAGTGACAAGAAACACCAATCACAACCAAACAGTCCATGTCCATGTAGACAAAGACGAATCGCCTCTTCCATTGCACCTAGGAACTCTAGGCCTCTCCTTAAAGCATTTGCACATTTATCACATCTATTTCTAATCTGCACCATTCAATTTGAGTAATATAAAACAACACATCAGCAAAATCAAAACAAAAGCATTACATTTTCAATGCAAAAATTGTGTTCAATATAATAAACACCATAGCTTTGTAGAGCTGAGAAAAGTTCAAAAAGTACATAGATATGTCTGAATTACTAAATTAGTGAAACCTACAAGACTTTTGCTTGATCGGATATTCTCCTTCTTATCCTCAATAGAATTGTGACATTCCAACACGATAGCTAGGAAAATGTGTATGCTTTGTCAGGACACAGAGGGATCATCATGAAGGGCTGAACGAAGTAGTTTGTCCCCTCCAACCAATCCTGTAGCAAGGCGTCCACCAGTCGCTACAGGATCTGGTCTTCTGCTGATGAAAGTCGGAACCTGTTTGTTCAGGTGTAACACGAGGCAGTGGTGGCTCATCTGCTAAGGCTGAGGTGTGTTGTCCGACTGCTCAAAAGGAAAATGAAAATGATCATAACGTATCGTTATGATCATTTTATTTTTCTTTTGCAGTCAGTGGCAGGGCGGGGCTGGCCAGAGTAGGGGGAGGAGTGGTTTGCACTGCTTAAGTGCACATGACTATTTGGCTGGTCCTTTTGCATGTTCTCCACCAGGCTGCATTACAAAGCCTGGAGAGGAACATGCACAGGCTCCCTGTCCTCATCTGAGCGCCAGACCACGGTGTTCAGACCAAACACAACGCTGCATTGCAGCGTTGTGATTGACTCGCGGGAGCCTGTGTGCCCGGGTACTTCCTGCTGCCGGCTGGGACTGGAGACAGGAACAAGGAAGATGGAAGACGACGGAGGAGAGGCGGCAGCTGGCCGGCCGTTCCAGGTAAGTCCTTATTCTTCATTGCCCCCCTCCCCCCACCCCACCACCCCCGTCTGTTAGCAGCTGCTTCTGCAAAGAGGTCCTAATGGATATGCATGGGGAAAGGTTCCTGGATTGGTGTGCACCAAGTGTGTCCGTTGAAACTTTTAACCACTGATGTTCTTGGGCCTCACCTGCTATTGAATCAAAAACTGAGTGCCAAGAATACCCCTTTAGCACATGAACCTTCTCAGTCTCTGGGAATTTTGTCCAGCATGTTGTGTTTCAAGCTTACAACCCTGCAGCCACAGGTCACAGCTCCTGGGAAATTAGTGCTCTTCCACCCAGCCTCTAGTTACTGGGGTCTGTCATCTGGGATTGCACTGTCCAAAGACAGACCTACAGAAAGGCATGCCATGTGGTGCACAAGCATGGTGGCAAATTATAGGATTATTCCTAGCAGCCATAGATGAGAAGGCTCCCTCTTCACCCTTCACTCAATGCTTGAACTCCTTACTCTAGCATCGCATTGATCAGATCACCTTATGTAGTAAAAATGCATTCAGTAAGAGTAGTCGCATTTGGCTTACTGACATTTACTGTATGCACTGATATTTTGCAAATGAACTAATGTTCTAATTGGTCGGTCAGCAAAATACTGAATCATAGACTGGGATCACAATTTGACATACCTCGCGAATAGTAATGAGGTCGATCGTAAAATGTGACCCACTATGATTCGCTGCCGTCACAGGCATAGTGGCCTGCTGGGGACAGCAGACCACATTGTCTGTGATCGCTTTCAAAATAAAGCAAGCATAGCACTACTGAAAGAGACAGCTAAGTCATTAAAAAATTGGCATAAACTTCCTTTAGGCATTATTGGTCGGATTAACATCATAAAAATGAAAAATGTGCCTAAATTTCTTTATTTATTCCATTCTATCCCACTACGAGTTCCTAATTTGTTTTTTAAACGCTTAGAGGGCATGATGAGTAGTTTCATATGGGGGTACAGAAAATCACGAAGGGCAATAGATTTGTTAAAACTTTCTTTTAGTCAGGGTGGTTTAGAGTTTCCTGATTTTAAGATGTATTTTTGGTCAGCTTTCATCTGACGTTTTCGTAGTCTCCTCAATCCTGATTTTACTACTTTCTGTCATAGGTTTATGCTAGGTGAGGAAAGCAATATGTTCCTTTATAGAACTAATGACCCGAATTATTTTAATAGGGTTACATTTAAGACTGTACGAGATAGTATATTAACCTGGCGGGCTATATCTCTCAGGTGTAATATATCATTCTTTCATGACAGGTTTCCCCTCTGGGGCAACCCAGGTCTGCCGGAGGTGTTTCATGACACTATGGGCAAATGTTGGGCTAGATGTGGCGTTACATGTTTAGCGGATTTGTACGACGGCAGGGGTTTTGTTTCCGTTGGGGCACTTCATACACAGTATAAGTTTTCTAAAAATATGTTGTTTAAATATTTTCAGATTCGGGATTATTTTACCCGTCATCTGAAGCTGAGGAATACCTCTCGCTCTGACATATGGGACTGCCTATATGCCGCAAACATTAAATCTTTGATTAGCAGGGCATATAAATGCTTGAGCACTTATAGGTCAGATGATTCTGAGAGATTAGCAGATCGCTGGAGCAAGATTCTGGGGGAGTCGGTGGTGGCTACTTCGATATCCCAAGCTCTCAGTATGATAAATAAATCAGTGCATTCTACTAATTTGCGGCTGCAACAACATCGTGTGATTTGCTTACTATATTATACGCCTGAAAGAATTGCTAAATGGTCATCTAATAATCTAATTACTGATCGGACAAAATGCCCAAGGAGTGATCTACATGCAGCCAATATACTGCATATGTTTGTAACATATCCAGCTGTTTCGACATTTTGGCAAAGGGTGGGTCAAGTGGTATCTCAGAAGTTGGGGATTGAATTACCTCTCACAGCTAGGGAAATAATGCTGGGTAGCAGGAACTCGAGCCTTAAATTGAATGGTATATTTTCTATTTTTATGGTTTCTGCAAGATTGGCAATTGATCGGGTCTGGATATCACCAAAACCTCCTTCTGTTACTGACTGGTGGCTGATAGACAAACGTATGTTATGGAACAAGCACTGGCTAAAACAGGGGGTATTTGTTCTTTAGCTAAATGCAATGCAATCTGGAAGTCTGTGTTTTAACCGATATCCAGTTTTATTAGGAGGCTAACATGGTTTAATGACGCTATGGTATTCTTTTGATTATAACTTTTTTTCTTTCTTCGTGCTCTTTGTGGGAATTTCTATATATTTAATTTGATACTTTTCTATCTGTATCCTTTTGCTGACAAATAAAAAAATAAAAATAAAGCATGCATTTTTTTTAATGCAATCCATTTTCTTCACTGGAAAGCGGCATGCTTTTTAAAAACAAAATAGGAAAAGTTTCACCACCTTTTTGAGGGAGGAAGTAGTGGTTCAGGGTCTACTGCCTACTCCTTCATAAAGGTTTCACAAATGGAAGGGGCCCCTTTGGGACCCATTCCATTTTTGCAAATGGGTTACCACATCCTTTGAGGTGTTGGTAGCCTATCAATGATTGGCGAACACACTTGCGGATGCACATCATTGATATATACCTTAAGGAATCACAGATTGAAAGGGACTACCCTAAACAAATCCCTTCGAATTTGCTATTTGCTATGTACTCTGCAGTGTATTTTGACATTCTGTAATGAGTTACACAGTCACAATTTGGGTTTTACACATATTTAAAAGGTATTTTACAGTCACAGCAAGGTTTGGTAGTGCACTGTCATTTATAGACAGCATATTTTCCATTTGCACAGACATACTGTTTTACAGACATATGTCATAAACGACAATGTGTGGAAATTAGGTTTCAGTGAATAGTTATCATTTGCCCATCGCTAAGTAAAGAATCTTGATTTATTTTGATCCCATAAATCCCATAAAAAAGCCTTGTTTCCATCACACTTCAGAATTACAAAAAGTGCTTCATTTGTGCTTTCTTAACTGCTGATATATTTTGAAATGTGTGTACAGTCCATTTACAGGTATTTAAATGTTATTGTGTTAGAAAACAAATTGACACCCCTACGGTCATTCCTTTTCACACTCATTGTACTCCAGCAAGATTGTCAGATAGTTCACTTTAGAGAAGCTTCTCATTTTGAAGTCAGAGAATGAAAAGTAAACACCAATTCACATAAAAAGAAAAATAAGCTTAAAGAATAAGCAGCAACTTCTCAGAAGACATAGCCTGACATTTTACATGTCTTTGAATACACAGCCAATCTGCCAAGACAAATTCAAAATTGAAAGGCATCTTTATTGCTCATTCAGGGGCATATCAAGAAACGGCGTTAAAATGATCGCCGCTTTAGCGGCAGAAAACTGCAGCTAAAGCGGCGATAATGGGCTTGATAATATGCCCTTGAGAATTCCCATAGAAGCCCATGTTCTGGTGTCAACATGAGCTTCTATTGGAATTCTCTGTGGCATATTATCAAGCCCATTATCGCCGCTTTAGGGGCAGTTTTCTGCCGCTAAAGCGGCGATAATTTTAACGCCATGCTTGATAATATGCCCCCCAGTTTCTGAACTCAAAGAATGTTGTTTCTGGGGGTGCTGCCCCAACCCCGTATCCTTACTTCCAGCGCCTCCCACAATTTCCCAATAGTACTTCAGATCATGTCACTCACCTGACAAAGTAGCTGGCTGCCCAAAAGCATCAGTCCTGGAACTCAATACTTTCACAAGAGACTGGTCCACTTTAAAATCCTTCAGGAATGTTCGAAGGCAGGCAGTACCTCAAATCTACAACGCTATGAAAGGCTTTCTCCATCCTCCATTTTGTGAACCACTCTTGCACAGAAGATCTAAAATATATTCCAATGTCCCTGCAGTGTCTCCCTTTCTCTCTCAGACACACACCATGGTCACTCTGAAACACATCTAAAGAACAACATATTCAGGACTGCGGGAGAGCGCGCGATCCAAGATAGCGGACGCGCTTTAAGCTTCATCACAGCCTGCAATTTGCGCTGATTTTTCACGACGAATTGCAGTTTTTCACTTCACTGTCTGTATAAAAATTGGGATTTCATGTCCCGCTGCGCTTACCTGATGATTCTGTAATCATTTTTTCTGCCTCGGTGCCCTCGGTTCTGCTTCTTCAGTGCTCCAGTCAGAAAGCTACTCTTCCTGAGACTACCTGAGGGAGGTTTCCTGAAAGAGGGTGGTCTTATTCAGCCTGTTGCTCATTCTTAAATGTACTGTTTCTGTCCGTTGCTTCACTTATTAAAGGCAAGGTCTGCTTTTACTGAGACCTGGCAACTAATAACTCTGCTTTTCTGAGCACCATAATTTCACTGGTTAATTGCCTACTTTTTCAGTATTTCTATCACAAGTGGGAGGATTTAGGGGCACATGCATCAAGCCATTTTGCGATCGCAAACAATGCGATTCACAAAAATCGGCCGTTTGCGATCATAAAATGGACTTTTCTGATGCATGTAACTTTTAGGCAATTCGCAATTTAGGTATTCGCAATTTTTTGCGATTTTCTAAATTGCAAATTCAAATAGGGAATCGCAATTTGCGATTTCCTATTGCAGATACAAGAAGCCTTTCCTAAATTCGAACTGTGCATTTTGGAAAGTCTAATTACCATCAACTTCAAGTTGATGGTAATATGTGCATACTCTGAAAAATGCATAAAAATGCATTTTGCAAAGTGCCATGTAGTGCACACATGCCCTTAGGGCATGTGTGTGCTTTACATGTGCACAGTTGCATTTTTCTCAGGGTGCTTCAAGGGGGCCTTAGGTCCCCAGGCCGCCTTGGCCTTGCATTCACTATTTGCTGTTACCAATGTGGTAATCGCAATTAGCGAATGCAATACCATTCATTCATAAGGGCCTGTAGGCCCATAGGAATGAATGGAGTAACATTACCTAATAGCTATTTGCTATTTGCCGAATCGCGATTAGGTAATGATTTTTTTTTGTTTAAGAAGTTTTTATTTGAATTTACAGAGAAAAAGAAAAAGAAAAACAAATGATACAATAAACAAATATTCCAATATATCGCCATAAAGAAATAATAAATAAACGAAATTGGTTTACAATAACTGGGCAGACAAAAAAGGATCAATAATAAGGTAATTGAGGAAAGGGCACTGATAAACAGGATAGGAGGGAAAGGGGAGAGGAAAAGAGGAAAGACAGAAGAAAAGAGGGAGAAAGAGAGAAGAGAAAACCAGAGAGAAAAGAAAATGAATTATCACATGGGAGGGTGCGAGGAAAGATAAGTAGTAAAAGGGAGCCAAAGAAGATCAACTTTGATTTTTTGGGAAACAGAAGAGGAGGAAACGGAAGCAATCCTATGTTCGTCACAAATAAAATTCCACCAAGTAATTGACGACAGTTTAGAATTGTCTTTCCATGCAGACAGGATCACTTTAAAAGCTAATGCAATAAAAAGATCAAATAACCTAGAACTAGGTAAAACAGTTTCCATATCAGGAGCTAAAGAACCTAAAAAGATATTTACAAAAGTTAAGGTTGCATTAAAGTTGAAAACTGACATGCATACATTCCAAATTGAATTCCAAAAAGATAGAACAGATGCACATTCATATAGCTGATGAACTAGTGTACCAGTTTCGGTAGAGCAAGACCAGCAGAGAGGAGAGGATGTAGGGGAAAACTTACAAATAGCAACAGGAGTAATAATGGCTCTATGATACAGAAAAAACAGAGATTGGGTTATCCTGGCTGCAGCCGAAACTTTAAATAATTTCGACCATAATTTGTCCCAACTATCAATAGAAAGAGAGATGGATAGGTCCATTTCCCATGCACTCTCACTGTTGGATTTAGAACGAACATTGGCATTAGATAACAATAACTTATAAACAGTGGCAGCTTTAAGTTTATGCGCCGGGAATAGGGAGTATAATGGTGAAGAGGGTATTAAAGGGGGTGAAACTGATGGGAGAAAATAAGTAGCTAATTGGGTTTGTATAGCATTAGAGATAATAATATATTCCTTGTAAAAGGAGTCAGGGAGCTGATATCGTGTCTGTAGTTCTTGGAAGGAGATGATAGAAAACCCATTCAAAAACTGATGCACAAAAAAGATCTCCTTTTCCTTCCAGTATTTGTAATAGAAAGGTCTACCTTTATATTTAAGAAATTTGTTATACCATAGGGTGGAGATTAAAAAACATTGGATAGGGGATAGATCTTTAAGAAATGTATTGTACAGCAATTCACGGGAGTATTTTAATACAGGGCTTTTAGACAAAAAGGTGCAGTTGGACATAAATGTAACATGCTGAAACTGAAACTCTTTTAGAAGCGACCGCTCAAAGATAATCCAACGAGGAATAGGCGTATCCCCGAAATCGAAGGCCAACGAGAAAGATTGTTTAATCAAGAAAGCAGAGTGGTATACTTTAAAATTAGGGAAGCGCACTCCCCCCTCTTCTTTGGGGCGAATAAGTTTGTTCAAAGCAATGCGGGAGTGCTTATTGTTCCATAAAAATTTAATACATAGAGAGTTTAATTGGGAAAAAAATGAGTTAGGGATTTTGACAGGGAGCATAGAAACCGTGTAAAGGATATGAGGAGTGACCATCATCTTAATAGTATCTAGTCTACCCCACCATGATAAAAATAAGGGGGACCACACGAGGAGAAGAGATTTCAATTTATTCATTAGTGCGTTAAAAGTAAATTTGATAGTGTCCGCTATATTCGAGGCAAACCAAATGCCAAGGTATTTAATTTTGGAGGGACACCATGCAAAGGCAGTATCCGCAAACATAAATTGATAACATATCGAGTTTAAAGGGAGAACCTCTGTTTTGGATAGGTTAAGTTTGTACCCAGAAATGGAAGAGTAAAGGCGGACTTCCTCTAAAAAAGGGGGAAGGGATTCACTAGGATTGGACATGTATACCAATATATCATCCGCGTAGGCAGATAATTTAGTTTCAACAGAAGCAGAGGCAAAACCTTTAATTGTGGGATTGGTTCTAATACGCTCAAGGAAGGGTTCCAAACACAGGATAAAAAGTAATGGGGAGAGAGGACAACCTTGTCTGGTGCCTCTAGATAGGGGAAAAAATTGAGAGAATTGGTTATTAACAAAAATACTAGCCCTCGGACAAGAGTATAACAGTTTGATAAAAGAAATAAAATTAGGGCCAAAACCAAACCATTGTAGTGTATGAAACATAAACTGCCAATTTATACGATCGAATGCTTTTTCAGCGTCCAGAGACAAAGCAGCCAGAGGATCTTTGTAATTTTTACCATGGGACAGGATGTTCATGAACATTCTAGCATTATCGGAAGCCAATCTACCTTTGACAAAACCCACCTGGTCAGTCTTGATCAGAAGGGGTATGATAGAATCAAGCCGAGACGCAATGATCTTAGCGAAGATCTTGCAGTCGTAATTGATTAGGGAGATTGGGCGAAAATTTTTACAAAAAGAGTGGTCCTTATCAGGCTTAGGGATAATGACGATCAAGGCATCCATAAAGGAGCCAGATGCTTTCGCATCAGTAATGAAGGAATTAAACAACTGCAATAATTTAGGGGCAAACAAAGATTTGAAAGTACAATAAAACTCCACCGGTAATCCGTCCGGACCAGGGGCTTTTGACTTCTTTAAAGCTTGTAGGGCAGTGAGTATCTCTTGTAAAGTAATATCCGCCTCTAAAGCGGAAAACTCAGCATTCAGAGACGGGGGAGCAGGGAGTCCAGAAAAAAACTTATCAAGGTTGTGAGAGGAGGGGAATGTGTCATCTGAATAAAGAGATCGATAATAGTCATGAAAGACTGCTGCAATTTCTTAATCAGAGGACACCAGATTATTGGTGGATTCATCCATGATCGGGCCAATGGTCTTACGTTCAGAGCGAATTTTTAAGTAATTCGCTAGCATTTTACCTGCTTTATTTTGCCCTCCGCGAAATTTAGACTTAATTCTAAGTAAAACATTGCAGGCATCAACAGTCGCAATTTTGTTAAGGTTGGTTTTAGCTGTAATTAAAATCTTAAGTGAGTCAGCATTTTTGGAGGAGAAATAGTCATGCTCTAATTTTTTAAGCTGTTGTAATTGGTCCTCATACTTTTTCACATTGGCCTTCTTTTTCCGGGACACAAAGGAAATAGTGAAAGCACGGAGAGCCGCCTTAAAAGCATCCCAGTTGTTAGGAATGGAAGTGTCTGATGGGATGTTAAAGGTAAAAAATTCATTAATAAAGGAGGTGGCTTCTGTAAGATAAGCTGTATCCGATAGCAGGTGAGTGTTAAACTTCCAGCGATTAAATTTGGTGGAGGTAAGTGAAAGGTCAAAAACAGCATAGACAGGGGCATGATCTGAGATAAAGATAGAGCCAATTTCAGATTTTTGGATAGATGGAAGAAGGGATTTGCTAACCAAGATATAATCAATTCTGGATCGGGTTTGGTGTACATTAGAAAAGAACGTATATTCCAACAAATCAGGGTTACAGGTTCTCCAGACATCATACATTGGGCGATAGGCAATGGCCGATTGAAAGGATTTATGGGTCTTATCCGGTTGAAATTTGTACTTTGATAAGCGATCCGAAAAAGGATCCAACCACTGATTAAAGTCGCCTGCTACAATAATATTAGGACAGTCAGCAGTGGAGAGGAGAATTTTGATATCATTCCAGAATTTTGGATCCGGTTTCACAGGGCCATAAATGTTTAACAAAACTAGCGTTTTATTGTATAAAACAATCTTGGCCATTACCCATCGACCTGCATCATCATTTTGAGAAGAAATAATTTGCACAGATAAAGTTTTGTGGAACAGTATGGCAACCCCCCCTTTTTTGTTAACAGCAGGAGAAAAAACAACTTGGCCTACCCACTGCCTTTTTAATTTCAGCGACTCGACATCATTACAATGAGTTTCTTGAAGAAAGGAAATTTGAGAGTTGAGTTTAGATAAATGAGAAATTACCTTTTGTCTTTTAACAGGATTTCCAAGACCACGGACGTTCCACGTAACAAAATTACACATACGCGAGGGTCAGGGGAATGAGATACACATGGTGTGGAAATACTTCAAAGACAAAACGACACTGGAAGACAAAATGCGCATAGAGGTTACAAAAGGAAGCAACAAAACATAAAACCACATTACTAAGAAAAATCAACAAGCCTTTGGCAATGTAATAAATAAAGAGAGGTCTGAAAGCGCCACAGTCAAGGAGAAATGAAGGGAAAAAAGCAAAGAGGAAACATGGGAAATCTCGAAAGAGGAAAAGATTGACGCACCAACCAAAGGAAGACTGAAGTAAGAAAGTGTGAGAAAGAGCAGGGGAAGGAAAGAGGGTAAGCAGACGTAGAGAGTATAGAAAAGCAGAGAGGGAAAACAGGTCAAGGAAAAGAGTCCAGACCTGAAAGACATCAATAAAAAAATGAAGTTGGAGCGTGATGAGACCGGAGAGAAGACAGCGGTATAAACCACATGGATAAAATTGGAAGCAGGAATAAACCTGGTAATTGTAAGAAAGGAGCAAAGAAAAGACAGTATGAGGGAAAGAAGAAAGAATTGAACAGGTAAGAGCCAATAACGAAGAAGAAGAAACGTGTTTAACAAACATACAATAAGCAATAGAGCATACGGAAAACTATATATACGAAGTATCTAAGGTAACCAGAAAAAAGCTGATAAGAACACCACACTAAAGCAGCAATAAGAAGAAGCACTCAGTGATTTGTGTCCATATTCCGAGAAGAGATGTTATTAAGAAACAGTTTCAATTTTCCCGGGTCATCAAAGGACCTTGTCTGGCCGTCGTGGGTGATCTTGCAGATGGAGGGATGGAGTATGCCATACTGGACGTTCAAGTGTCTCATTTGTGGACGCAGTGCAAGGAACTCTTTGCGTCGAGCGTTGGTCGCATTAGAGACATCTTGTGAGATAAAGATATTGTGTCCAGACCACGATAGGTGACGTTTAAGTTTAGCTGCTTTAAGTACAGTCATAAGTTCTGTGAACTCCAGAAAAAGCATGATAATACCACGAGGTTTGGTGGAATTCGGTTGAAGGCGACCTAAGCGGTGAGCTCTCTGTATATTCAAGGGTGTAGATGACTGAAGGCATAAGAGATCATGAAGGAATTTTCGAAGGAAAAGCAACATATCAGGACCCTCAATATTCTCTGGCAAGCCAAAAAGACGGAGGTTATTCCTTCGATTATGATTCTCCAAGTCCTCAGTATGGAGCTTTAGTTTGTGAATCTCTTGTTCCAATAACGGTATTTTTGTGGCAACATCTTGAACGTCACTGACGCGCTGTTCTAATTCAGTCACCCTACCTTCCATGACAATCCATCGGTCCTCTATTTGTTGCAATTTTTCGTTAGTGGCGACCATAAAGGGTTGAAGACCACGCACTTCCTCTAGTATATTATCTAGAACTGGGCTTTGTGACGAAAGAATAGGTGAAGGCGGGTCATTCTTCTGCCTTTTGGGCTTTGCGCCAGAAAAAGACGGTTTACTTGGAGGATGGGAGTCACTAGGCATCATGGCAATTTGACTGGACACCTTCTTGGCGGGAAAAAATATGCGGAATTCTCTCATACGTTGTAAAATTTGACGAAGAGTCTCATACAGCCATTACAGCATCACCTTAGAACAAATAACATAAATAAAGCTGTATCGCATCCAGCCAGTATCTCTGAAAATACCGGAACATAGGGATAATCACGGCTCCTCTGAGGAAAAGACAAAATTATGAAACCTTCTCCTGAGAGAAAAACGGTACAGAACAAGCATGGCCAGGGGATAGTGGCAGCTGTTGAACTTGGAACAAACTCCCTCTCGGAGAAAATTGAAGCAATAAAGCATCAAAGCATGACTGGATCCAGGAAATGCGTGCGCGGTGCTGCAGGAATAAGATGCGGGCGCCTCGATACAAAATGGCGGCCGTCGAGTATTACCTCAGGAAATCAAACCGCCACGATTCCGGGTGATGGGAGTGATAAAAACAGCCGACGAAGGGCAATTCCGAATCACGACATGTTCCGCTGGCAAATTCTTCTGGAGACAGCAACCGCAGCTCGCTGGGAAGCCTTCCACACAGCTACATAGCACCGCGTCCAAGCGGAGCTAACGGAGATCCGCCATCTTCCCTCGGCGTCCAAGCCACGCCCCCCGATTAGGTAATGATAAGCAGTAGCAATTTGTTTTCCGATTCCAACATGCATAGCATTTTGCGATTCCCAAATAGCGAATCGGTAACATTTGCTATTTGGGAATCGCAAGATGCAGGCTTGATGCATGTGCCCCTTTGTTCCTTATTTTCATATTTACTCAGCTATACCAACCTTTGAGAGAATTGTCTTTAATACTTATATAAAATGGACATTAAAAACGCACAAAATCCTCATGATAAATGAAAACAAGCATCTTCCCTACGTCCTGCCAAAGCAAAAATGGTGGATTCACATGCAGAATCAATAGTATGAATTCTGGAAGAAATACAAGCCATACATAGTAATACAGACGCCATATGCTCGGATATTAAACATTTTCAGAAATATAGAGCAGCACTCACAAAGCAGACCTCGGATAATGCCATAAAAATAAGATATAATAAAGCTCCGATTGACTAAATATTACCCCAGGTTAGTCTTATTGTGCCTATGAGGAAACAACTTCTAGGCCTAGAAACAGAAATCACCAATAAAATGTGTGAATTTTCAATCTGACAGAGAACATTGAGGGACAAAACTGTAGGTCTTTTTTGGAGAATCTCATACCTTCACTACTGAAAATACAATTCTCTGAAAAGTTTGAAATTGACAAGGCTCATCGAGTTCCCTCATATCGTAAACCAACTCCATCCAAAGCAAGACAAATGATTTTTAAAGTACTGCGACACCATCATCTTACACGTCTTCGAAAGGCTGCCAGAGAAATTCCATCGCTTATGGTTGAAGGACATAAAGTTTATATCCATCAAGACTTTGCAAAAGAGACTGCTGCCATGCACAAGCAATTCTCTGACATACACCCTAGATTAGGAGAAGCGGGATATAAATATGGTTTGCTTGACCCTGCAGTGTTGCAAATCTGGAAAAATTACATCTCCCAGTCCTTCACTTCTCCTTCTGACCTAATTGCACATCTTGATCTTCATGCTCCTTTGGCAATGGAATCTCATTCTTCTACAAATGCTACTTGATATTTGTTACTGCATAACTAATGCTGTTTTCTCTTCCATTAGCAGGCTACATGCTCATCATTAGATTCCTGGATTATACCTTTGTAGTTTCAATATTTTATTTTATATATTTTGTATTTAACTTGTATCAATGGTTGTTTGTCTTGTTTATGGGTCTGTCCTTATTTATGGGTTACTTGTTTGTTCTATACCTTTCTTTCTTTTCTATTTCCTATATATATTTAGCTTTTTAATGTCCACAAAGTGATCCTGATCTCCGGTGCACTCTCACAGCGGGTGCTCTGCGTAAGGGCTGGATCCTGGCCCCAAAATTCCACTTCGTAAAACCATTGATGCGGCACTCAGGAAGAGATTTTCACAAATGCGTTTATTTTGCATGGCTCAACCAACGCGTGTCAGCTCTCTCGCGGCCTTGCTCACTATATTTAGCTTTTTACTACACTTTTCTGTCCTCTTTAATCTGTTATGGCTAGTAGTTGTAAATTAATAGTTGCTTCACTTAATGTTAATGGCCTGCGACATCCAGTTAAATGACTGAAAGTTCTAGATTATTTATTTAACTGTTTTATACAAGAAACCCATATTGATGATAATATCCTAGCATCTATGACTAGATCTTGGGTGGGAGTCATAGTGTCTTCACTAGCTTCCAGTCGCAAAAATGGTCCCTCTCCTTTTCTCTTGCAAATTACAATATACCATTTTAAATCTCAAAGCTGAGTTAGATTGCCGTTACGTTTATGTACATATTCAAATTGATATTTTATTTCACAGTTATTCAATATTTTTGGCAAACAATTACATCTGAAATACTTGCTATTGGACCTGTACCTATTATTATGGGAGATTACTTTAAACTTATTTCTGACCCCATCTTAAATAGAATTTCCACAGTTGACTTACACCCTACAAAAACATATGCATTGTTTAAAAACTCTCTTTCAACTACTAAATTATTAGATCATTGGCATCTTACACACCCAACTGAAAAATACTTTACATTCCTTTCCAATGCTCATTCCACATATTCACAAATCAATTATTTAATATTCGCCAAACATTTAACTCAGATGATTTCCAACTCTATAGTAGAACCCATCACTATATCAAATCATGCTTTATTTTCTTTTTTTGTTAACCTTATCTGAAAATCCTCAAAATGCATATCTGGGGAGAATGAATATTTTTCCGTCTCCATAATGGCACATGGGAACAAATTATTTAATTCCAAATTATCATTACTAGAGAAACAAATTGCTGCAGTGGAACAACAGTTTATATCTTCTACTGATATACAATTGAAAGTGAAACTGCAAACCCTTCACTATGAATACAATACACTACTCAGTAAAAGAGTGAATCTTTATATTTTGTAAGCAGAAAGTTAATTTACAGTTTAATGCTAATAAAACAGGTCGTAATTTTGCAAACTATCTACGTAATAAAAGAGATCAGATTCCTGCCATTCATTCCTCAATTGGCCGCCTACTTTTATCCACCACTGAAATAGTTCAAGAACTCCAAGAATTGTATTCAATCCTATACAGTAAACCCCATAATGCTCCTAACGATACAATTACTCAATTCACCTCTCATTGTAACTTACCAATGCTACCCCTTTCAGAGAGAAATATTGTTGATTCCTCTTTAGCTATAGAAGGAGTTTACTCTACAATTAAGTACTCAGGGGCAGATTTACAAGCCCCTTGCGCCACTTTTGCGTCACTTTTCCCATGTTAAAAGTGACGCAAAAGTGTAAATCTGCCCCTCAAAGTCTAAAGGTGTGCCCGGACTTGATGGAATTCCAGCAAAATTCTATAAAGCTTTCTCAACTCAAATAGCCAAGATCCTCTTATCCTTGTTTCAAGTTTTTGCTTTCAATGCTTCTGTTGAGGGTGCATTTAAAGATGCCACAATTAGGTGCCGATTCCGATCCGTTAAAAAGAATTTGCATACGACTCGTATCCGTATATTTTTACGTACGATTCGTACAAGTGCCCTACAACCGGCGAAGTACGATTCGTACGTTAAAAATACATACGAATAGCGTCGGGAAATGTGTACGAGAGGGAGCCAGGCATTTTTACGTGCAAATCGTAAAACAGAAGTCTGAGCGCGCAAGTACGATCCGTACCGCCCGTCCGAATACACAATTGCATGTAAAAGGCCCCATACGGAGCGAACGCTGTAGCACACATGTACACGGGTAAACTTGTGCCCGTATACAAGTCGTACAGCCCCCCCTCCCCCGCATATGTCAGCACCGTACCCCCATATGTCAGCACCGTACCCCACCCCTCCGCACCGTACCCCAGGACTGTACCCCAGCCCCGCACCTGTACGTGCCGTTCCCCAGGCCCGTACCCCAGCCCCCCACCTGTACGCGCCGCACCCCAGGCGCGTACCCCAGCCCCGTACCTGTACGCACCGTACTCCAGGACCGTACCCCAGCCCCGCACCTGTACGTGCCGCACCCCAGGCCCGTCTCCCAGCCCCGCACCTGTACGCACCGTACCCCAGGCCCATACCCCAGCCCCCCACCTGTAAGCGCCGCACCCCAGGCACGTACCCCAGCCCCGTACCTGTACGCACCGTACCCCAGGACCGTACCCCAGCCCCGTACCTGTACGCACCGTACCCCAGCCCCGCACCTGTACGCGCTGCACCCCAGGCCCTTCTCCCAGCACCGTACCTATACGCACCGTACCCCAGGACCGTAGTGCCTGTACGCGCCGCACCCCAGGCCCGTACCCCAGCCCCGTACCTGTATGCACCATACCCCAACACCATACCCCAGCCCCCCACCTGTACGCGCCGCACCCCAGGCGCGTACCCCAGCCCCGTACTTGTATGCACCGTACCCCAGGACCATACCCCAGCCCCGCACCTGTACGCACCGCACCCCAGGCCCATCTCCCAGCCCCGTACCTGTACGCACCATACCCCAGGCCCGTACCCCACCCCCCACCTGTACACGACGCACCCCAGGCCTGTATCCCAGCCCCGTACCTGTACGCACCGTACCCCAGGACCGTAGTGCCTGTATGCGCCGCACCCCAGGCCCATACCCCAGCCCCGTACCTGTACGCACCGTACCCCTACACCGTACCCCAGCACTCTCACCCAGCATCGCGTATGTACGGACCTTACCTACGCGAAAAAGACACGTACAGAACCAGGACACTGTAAAACAGCACAAGGAGGGTTAATTCGACTCGCACAACACCACAAAACACGTCTACATGACAAAATACATCTCAATGACCTGGCACATCCAAACAGGCAAACAGAGGCCCTAAATCACAACCACCTCTTATAACACACCCACCAAAAATTCAAACCCAGCCACACCCACAAATGGACCAATAAAAAGGGCCCACACACATAACCCATGAGCCTTTGCAACAGACCCACTGCTGCCAGACCCCACAGACAAACAACTGCACCTAACTTACACCTTAACTACACCTTAACTTACACACCTTCACACAACCTCCTTCACAAACACCCCCTCTTCACATTCACACACACACTGTCACATTCACACACACACACCCACAACCATCCACACCCACACCCTACACCATGCCCACAGACAAGAATCCAAAGTTCACAAGGGTGGAGCTGGACCGCCTTGTCAACGAAGTCATCAGAGTCGAGCCACAGCTGTTTGGAACATTGGTCACACAGACCAGCATAGCCCAAAAAACTAGCCTGTGGCAGAGGATCGTCGATAAGGTGAATGCTGTTGCGCCCATCCGAAGGACCAGGCATGAATGCCAAGCCAGGTGGTACGATCTGCGCAGGGCAGTCAAGCGGAAAATGAACGAGGAATACGCCCAGAGCAACATCACTGGAGGTGGGCTGCCCCGCAGACCCTTACATCACCATCCCTGGTTGGAGAAGGTGATGGCCCTGCTTCCGCCGGTGGGAGTACATGGAGTCGAAGTAGTCGCAGAGCCTGGTGAGTACACAAACTACTTACGCAACATGGGGGCAATGGCATCCACACCCCAAATACACCAAATGCACGCAACTACCCCCAAGCCCTCACCGGACACAACCACACTCAAAAAGCACGCTCATGTCACTAACATGTCCATGCCCCATTCACAAAGCAAGGCCATGCCATGTCCCAGTCTACACGAACCACAAACCCAAGACTGGATGTCCGGGATGCCGGGAGGGTGGGCCTCACAAAACACATCTTGACACTCAGAAGCAGACACCAATGCCCTCAGCCCATATGGCCTAGGTACATACCCATGCACCATGCCCAAGGCACAGGGACTGGCAAAGTACTGACAAGGTAGCTGACACTTGGCCCTGCTGTATGCAGCACAAGGCCCTCCTGTGACCACTGTACACTCAAACAACAACTCCACTAGCTCAGATATCTAGCACAGGAACTCACACTCACTGTCATGCCAGCATGCACCATGAGGGGACAGACACATCACCTGGGAGACCCAATGACAAATCACACTACACACAACAGCAGGCCCGGTCACAACCCACCCCCCCTTACACAAGCACACACCCCTGGGGCAGGCAACAGATTCATCCACTCTCACAATGGACATGTGACACAACAAGATCAATCCATAGCCAAATAAGCATCCTAGCCACAATTCTACAGGTCAAACACTCAGGAGAACATATCAATCTGTCCCCCGCAACATACCCATCCACAAGTGGACATTGAGAGGAATGCTAGGCACATCCAACTACCTGGAGGAACTGTGCCAACTTGAATATGTCTGAAACATGGATGTCGCATGAAACAGCATTGACATTGTCTCTCTCTCACACACAGGGCAACGTCATGGATCTCCCCCCAACAATGGGGGGGAACAATCACAGTCCCAGGCTCGGCGTGAAGATGATCCCACCGGCAGCGACGACTTTCACCACTCCGTGGATGACCCCGACCAACCTGGACCCTCTGGTGCCCAAGCCCCTGCAGCACCTGCTTCAGGTACATCTGTGCCAACCACCACCCCCATTCCTGCCACATCCCAGGAGACACCCAGGAGCCCTGCTCGCACTGAACAACAGAGCCAGTCTGACCAGGAGGGACAAGGTTCTCCGGGCACCCAGGAGGAGGCAGGCAACCCCGCAAATGCCATCCCTCAGGGGTCCCGTAGACCCGATGTGCCCACAACGGCAGGCCAGGCTCGTGTGGGCAGGGGTGGTGGGAGTGGAGGCAGGTGGAGGCGCGAACCTGACCAGCCAGCTGAGGGAACCGGTATGTCACACATATGCCACATCCTGGACACATACCGGCGTGACACCAGGGGCATCAGCCAGGTAGTGGGAACCTCACAGAGATGAAGGGGACCCTCGACGAGATGAAGAACCTGCAGGCCGAGCAACATGCCAGTCAACAACAACACCAAGGACGGATGGAGGCAAGACTGGGTGAGCTCCTGGCGGTGCAAAGGGACATAAGCCATTCACTCCGTCGGATCGCCGACAACATGGGAAACCCTCCCTGTGACACCAGGCGTAGACCAGCACCAGCCACAGGGAGGGAGGAGGAGGATTCGTCCGACGGAGCGTCCCAAACATCGTCAAGGCCTGCATCTGAGGGTCCCTGGAGGAAGGTGGGTCGTCCACGGAAAAGACCGTGAGAGGCAGCAGACCATCCACATCTCCCAGGTCACCTGGCCTGGCACCTGGCCCTCTGGCGCAACAGCAGCACCACATCCAATGACATTTTCTGCCACATGGACTTGCTGGTCACAGTCTGACCAATGATGACCAGCACTGTGGTCTGGACTCTGATGACTTCTAATGCCAAGGATACCATCTCCCCCTGTGAACTTTGGATTCCATGCACCCGGTAGAGCACCTTATTTTATCTACCAAAACACGTACCCCACCGCAAATAAAAAGATTTATTTTATATTATGAGATGTTGCAGTTATTTTGCATTAGTCCACAACATATGTGTGTGTAAATGTCAAACTATGCCTGAGTGTTGAACTAACTCCACCCATCCATACCCTTGGATCTGAGTCTGGTACAGGACACACATGGGTCACAATGTATCATTCAATGTTTTCCCAAGTGGGAGAACTATGTCCTGCATGCTGGAGTACGGTGGATGTGAAGAATGGTGGCCAGGGCAAGGTTGGATGCACGGAGATGGCCCAACGGGGTCTCGGATGACAGTGGTACAAGGTTGGTTTTGGGTCGGGTTGTGGCCTGCCTCCTGAGTGTGGGTGGGGAGTCTGAAGGTCATCCTGCAGCACACAGTGATCCATTGCAGCTATCTCTGCTGGACGGTGATGTGGCTGGGGTGCGGGATGTTGAAGCCGAGGTGTGCAGATGCACCCTGGATGTGTACTAGTTTCCCGGGAGTTTGGATGTACTTGCTCCGTAGAGGGCAGGGCAGTATTTGACACGGATGTTGTCGTGGACCTGGGGGATGGTCTGTCTTTCCTTGGAGTGGATCTATCTGTGGATCATGTGCATAATGCAAAGGGTATTGCAGCCTGAGGTACAGATGCTGGTAATTACCATGGCAAATGTGAGCGAGCAATACATGATGCACACCATCTTGTGTGCGTGCCCACTGGGTGCCTCTGCAGGGCACTTGCGGGTGGGACACAAGCAGTTGACCCAGCTGTAAGGGGACAATCCACAGATGATTACCTCAGTCCTGTACAAGTCCAGCCTCAGGTGGCTGATGTTCAGCCATTCATCAATGGATCTCATGCATTCTTGATTATTGGAACTGGCAAGGTCGGCGTCTTTGGTGAGGGTGAGAAGCACCTGGCTGTCAATGGCATACGAGCTGATGATGAGGTGCTATGCGCATGTGATGGTGGTGAGGGGGGTCCTGGACACATTGTAGATTGACACGCTGAGAGATGATACCTGTACCATGTGCCAGATGACGACACCATACTACATGCAGAAGCCTTGAGTCCCACGCACATGGCCTTGCTGGGGTACAGAGCTGGTGGGGAGTAGGAGAGACATGACCTGGTTGGTGTGACAGGGCCTGGAAGGCGTGGCAGCGCTGTGTAGGCAGTCGGAGTTGCACACTCATCATGCAAAGGTGTTGTGTGTGCGCTTAGTGTATGCCTGAGAGCAGGCGGTAGATATGCAGATGGACATTGCATGGAGGGTGGCTGCAACATCAGACTGTAGTGTGATGTGGGTCATACAAGGACATGAGGGTCGTGCAATGTGCACGTTGCATGTGCAGACGGTCCAGCCTTTGGCACTGCGTGGCCGCAACAGTGGCACAGACAAGCTGATGCCAGCCAAATGAATGGGTGGAGGGAGGAAGGGAGGAGCATCTTTGAGGCGTGTGTGTTGCCAAATCCGGAAACTATGTGTGCCCTTGCTGCAGGGGCTGCAGCAGCAGGCGGCATGTCCTGGAAAATATGCCACAAGTTGCACACAAAGACAAGGATGTCAGAAAGGCCAACTGCAACAGGCGTATGTAAAGGAAGGAGTGTCCGGTTTTCCATGGCACACCCAGAGACAATGGATGCACAATCACCAAAGATGACTGACACCGGATCAGGAAACTGAAGGCCGAGCTGCGCACAGGAAACACACCCTCAGCAGGTGTTGAGGGCCCGTTGTGGGGACCAACATGCCCAAATACATACACAACCATGGACTTCATGCACAATAGAGATTCTAATCCATAAAGAACAGCATGCATGTTGCTCATCTACACATAGACTCATATGCACAATCTTTGACAACTATGCCAGAGATGCCGCATGCACAGTGGCAAGAGACCTGCATTGACAAAGATGAGGCACCTTGGAGGGCGAGGAACACCTTTATTACTCAGGCCCACACTAAGGTAAATGCATCAATATGAACAGACTCACAGGTCATTTGGCTGAACATGTGGGACCTACACTGGACACTCCCTTCACACCACAGATGCTGTAAATCCATTGAACTGGCACACAAGTGAAGGGGGTGAGCCAAACAACCCCTACTGCACACGGAGAGACTGCAATGCCCCATGGTGAGTCGACATGTATGCATAGTAACAAAACATGCACAGGAGCAGTGCACACACATTCCAAACAACTACCACACCCAAAATGCCTTGCTGCAATCCTACCCAAAGGAGACTTTTCACCATGTCCGTGCATGTAACGCTGATTCAGCACACGTTGCAATACTCATGAGGAATAGCAGGAGCCCAACGATGCCACGAGCAGACAGCATGCGCAACTACTTGGGGATGACAGACACACAAGAAGTCACCGAAAAGATAGTCAATCGCATGCCTGGTCATTGACTCTACAGGAATAAGGTTGTCACCATGCTAGTTTTAAATTTACTGTCTCAGCTACAATGTGTGGAATGACATCATCACTTGAGTGATACATCAGAACACACCTCTAAGTCACTTAGCATACAGTCAGCTGGACACACACATCGCAACACATGCCACACAAGGCTCAAAGTGTACACACTCAGACCCAGGGACTCACCATTATGAGAAGAAGTTGCGTATGAGCTGACTCCGGATGTCCTCCTCCTCCTCCTCCTCCTCCTGACTTGCCTCGTGACCAAGCCCTTCATCCTCCATGGGTGGATGTTCCTGCTTATCCGGATCCAGGATGAGTGGCACAGCTTTCTTCACTGCCATGTTGTGCAGCATGCAGCACACGATGAAGATTTTGCAGACCTTCACCGGTGCATATGGGAGGGATCCGCCTGTCTTGTGAAGGAACCGGAATCGGCTCTTCAGGAGGCCAAACGTCCTCTCAATCACTCGCCTGGTCTGCCCATGGGTGTTGTTGTAACGGTGATCTGCAGCTGTTCTGGGGTTGCGGAGAGGCGTCATCAGCCATGGCATGTTGGGATGGCCAGAGTCCCCTACATGGAAACATCATGTAAAGAAGTGGGTCAGGAGATGCAGTAAGATACAAAGATACCGCTAAATACAGGACAAACAGAGTATACCCACCAACAAGACATGCTCGTTCGTTTTGCAGCCGCAGCATCATTTCTGGCACCCTGCTATGCCTCATGATGTAGGCATCGTGTGCTGACCCTGGAAGACGTGCACAGACATGGGAAATCAGCATGTTAGGTAGACACACCACAAGGGCATTAATGGAGTGATAATGTTTTCAGTTTCGATAGGCTACCTCCTGTGCCTGTGGTGGTACCAAAGCCACATGTGTCCCATCAATGGACCCAATTACATGGGGCATCCCTCCCAGGGCATAGAACTCACCCTTGACACCTGTCAACTGCTCACGAGTCGGAAAATGGATGAATTCATCCAGGTGCTCCAACATGGCTTCTAAAACATCATGCAGGACACGACTGAACATGGTCTGGGACATGCCACCCACATCAGCTATGGTGAATTGAAACGTACCGGTGGCAAAAAAATGTAGGGCTGCCATCACCTTCATCTTGGAGGTCAGCGTAGTAGGATACCTGTGTAGCGGTTGGAGGTGTGGCTCCAGCCGGGCGGTCAAGTGCTCAATCAACTCTTGCGAGAAGCGGTAGCATCTTATGCAGTCACGTTCCCTCATGGCACCCAAGTCTGGCATTGGTCGGGGGAGAGGCGGTGCCCTGCCGAAATTTGGACGGAATAACGAAGAGTGAGTACATCACAACACCAATGTCAATAAACTGATCACATGTTCAACTGCTAATACAAATCTGCGAAATACATAGTCTGGTCTGTGCAATACATCCAGGACACGTATGCCAGCCAGATGAGACTCCTACGAAGAGCCAGCTACAACCGTTGATTGTCAAGTTCTACATTACATGCCCTGAAACAAGCTGTGGGCCAGTGTAAGTGAACAGCAAGAGACATCACAGGAGTGACATACATCCACATATCTGCATTTGAAGGATGTCATCTCATACAGACAGCTGGCGGCAAGCTAGACGCACAGAGCACATGTCATTAAAAATTAGCAGCTCACACACATTGCGATGAAGGGGTACACGTGAAAAAAGAAAACACAGACATGGAGACGACGCAGACATGTCCTCATGTCAAAAGAACATGTTCGAAGCATCCAGACACACGTAACGTGTGAATCCACATGTGGCATGGTGTGCGTATAGGTGTGCCATGGCCATCTACGCACAGACACATGTTGGATGCAGCAACAGCAGATGCAGTTGACGGAACACCAACAGCAAGCTCATGGGAACACATGACACACACGACATAGTCACATCGGGCCACGCTGGTAGTCAGTGTCCCTGTCCCTGGCATCAGGGGACAGTTGCGGGTGTTGGTGACTGTGCCATACCAGTGATGCAGTGCTTGACACGTTTGTACTACATGCAAACATGTGCAAAATGTGAAGGGGAAGTGTGCCACATGGTGCCCCATCACACATGCCATCTGTACACAGGTCATCACACATCTATTGTGCAAAAACATGAGGAGACATGTACCATATCACTGCCTGACACACATAGGCCCTGCACAAGAAGGACTGCACTGACAATGACTTGATGTACAGCCTTGTGCAAGTCTGAGACCTCCATTCCTGTCCTGTGCACCTCCTATCACCAGTGGAAGATGTGAAACGCACCATACACAGGCTCTGATGGCGTGTGTATGGTACGTATCACTATATTGGTGTTGGCGTAGAAGTACGCGTGTGTGTAAGGACCATACACACGTACGTGTACGACCAGTTTGTACACGTACGTGTACGCCCAGTGTGTACACGTACGTGTACTACGGTAGTACGCGGATGTGTACACACTGGTCGTACACATACGTGTACACACTGGCCGTACACGTACGTGTACGACCAGTGTGTACACGTACGTGTACGACCAGTGTGTACACGTCCGTGTACTACCGTAGTACACGTACGTGTACACACTGGGCGTACACGTACGTGTACGACCAGTGTGTACACGTACGTGTACGACCAGTGTGTACACGTACGGGTAGTGCACGGACGTGTACACACTGGTCGTACACATACGTGTACAACTGGTCGTACACGTACGTGTGCGACCAGCGTGTACATGTACGTGTCAAACGCACTGTGCAACTGGTGCAGTACGGGTACGTGTCAAACGCACCGTACCTGTGTGTGGATTGTAAAATTACATAGGGGACACATGAGGGACAAGTATTATGGCCTAAATGCATGCTGGTTTTCATGGAGACAGAGTTTCCAGATCAAATTTTGTCATCAGGTGGCCAGCAAAAGTTGGTTGGAGACAATATACAACGTTGCAAAGTGGTTGTTGACTTGACATGATGCTCAAATTTTGAGCCATGCAAAGGCACTCACTGGTGTATGTTTAATGGGATTGGAGGAAACGTAGGATGCAAATGAGTCTGACCAATCACTCTGTACTCCTGTAAATGAAACAGCCCAGCAAGGCAGATATAAGGCAGCCAGAACCCATGAGAGGGCACTTGCCTGCACAACACGTCATTGGACACCACTGCTGCTGTCATTGCTTCCTCTGTCACCATGTCCAGGTCTGTGGAGAGGGCCCAGCCATTCACCCAGGAGGAGAATGAGGCGTTGCTGGACGTCCTCCTCCCACAGTACCCCAGCCTATATGGGAGACCAGGGGAGCAGGTGAGTGCTGACTCCACTAGCTTTGACTGTGCACCTTTTTTGTGACTGTCACTTCTGGCATTGTGTCCAGGTGTGACAGACATGCAATGTTGTTTAGAGTGGGTCCCAGGGGGGGATGCCTTATGTCTCTCATGCAGAGCATGATGTAGTTCGTGTCTGCACTCCTCACTTGCATTGTGCTTACTGTGACAATCACTGCATGGTGCATGGCACATTCAGCCTGGCTAATCCTCTTGGGCATTTTTGTTCTATAGTCCTGATGTGATTCTGTGGTCCCCCCGGTGTGACAGGTGACTGTACCCACAGATGTGTGTGAGTTGAGTGGAGCTGTGGTGAGAGTGTCCAAATGATGTGTACATCCCCTGGATATTGATGTGTGTGAATGTTCCTTGTCATGCGGGTGAGTGTCTATGTGGAGTGTTGCACCACAGCTGCATAGAGGAGGCAAATGCTCTACCCATCTGATGTGAGAAGGAAGCCGTGCTGTGTGTCTGACGTGCTGAGCTAGCCCCACACCTGTGACACCCCCCAGGCAAGTGGCACATGTGCAGAGTGAGGTTTGTATCCGCTGTTGCCAATGGCAGGTGATTGATCTGTGCCTGTGTGTGTCTGTCTACTCTGCTGAGGTTGCGTCAGTGGCCTGGGGCATGTGACTGCTTTGAGGTGCTGTCCATCAGCCTTGTGTTGCTTGTGATGCACAGTGTGAGCCATGATCAGGGAGTGGTCGCACCCCTCATGCCACCTGTGTACTTTCAATGCCATGTAGTGCATTGGGGCTTCCCCAGAGGCTGATGTCCCTATGACAAAGGTGCTATTAGTTGGCAGCATACTATGCCCTGTTCAAAAAAGCAAAGATGTTCAAATGTGTGTCTCTGTGACATGGAGCAGGTGTAGTGATGTTGTCTCACTTTGTCATCCTCACAGGTAACCGCCTACAAGAAGGGGAGAATTTGGAAGCGGGCCGTCAGGGCCGTGATGTCGGTGGAGGGTCGCTGTTGGCGCCTACCCCAAGTGAGGAAACTCTGGCAGGACATCCGGTGCTGGACCAGGAGGAACGCCCGGGTCCTGCTGGGGGACTCACCTCCACGCCCCCACGGCGGGCATCGACAACTGACCCACCAGATGAAGCGTGTCCTGGCGGTGGTCTTCCCTGACATGGATAGGCGGCTACAGGAGGGACAGCAGCAAGGAGGGGGTAGGTACATGTGTGTTTGTTGTGTGTCACCAGCTTTAGGAACTGCTCAGTCGAATGGATACACTGCCAGGGTTTATATGTGCAGTGCATATCCTGTTGCCCCAAGTCAACCGGGGCTGTTCTTCTTCCCTTCCCCTCCTTGACATGTGTTCCCTGGTGTGGGTGTAATCACTCTTGCACATGGTCATCTTGGCTGCCAGTTAATCCAAGTGCACAATGCTTGCTGCATCATGTGTGGGGGTGGTCTGTGACATGTGTTGGTACCTTGCCTGTGCCCTGTCCTGTTCAGTCATTTGGGGGTCCATAATTGTTGGCACTGATGCTGAGTCTCACCATAGGAGTGTGAGGCTTAAAATGAACAGACTTGCAGCATGCATGACCGATGTTGTGGCCTCAGACATGATGTGCATGAGTGGGAGATATGCATAGTGCCGGGACGGTTGCTCCTGTTACAGTCAGATCATTCCAGGACCATGGAGCAGTGTGCCCACTACAGTCCCCTGAGACACTTTTTCCTAGGAATCATGTGTGTCATCCAACACTGTGGACATTCTCGGTGTGTTCAGCATAGGTTGGCCTCTGTGGCATTGTTCCCTGGCCTCATTTGTATTTACGTAAAGTGTGCTACATGTGTCCACTGTACAGGGTGACCCCATTTGGCTTGTGCATACTCACACTGGCCAGTGCCTGTGTGTCTATGTACAACTATCTGATGATGGTTGTTTGTCACTAATATGTGTGGTCAGCCTCACGAGGTGATGTTGAGTACATTTAGGAGTTCTTGATGCACATTTTAGTAAACCCAGATTAAGAGGTGTAAGTACTTGCTCTGTCTCAATCACATTGGCTCAGGTAGGGGGGGTTTGTGCGGGCAAGGTCTACATGTCCAAACCTTATGTCTCCTTGCCAGGTCTGACCTGTGTGTGATAATTGTCTGGACAGACACTCAACATGCAGTGACCCAGTCATGTTGTGCAGGGTTTAATGTTTGTGCTTTGCAGCATGTGTCAAAAGTTAAAAGACATGGTTCCTGCTCATCCATTTTTGGCAACGGTGTGTGGTCCATATGCTACGTAGTTTGGTCTGTGTGTGCTGACATCTGATGGGACAATCTTGGTTCCCATGAGGGTGTCTCCTCAGTGCAGGTGCTCCTTGTTCCGACACAATTGCAGGGCCATTAGCTAATGCATTGTCCTGTGTTTGGACATGTGTGCCACTCCACATGATAGGTAGTGGGTCAGATGTGTTGCCAAATGTGTCATGATGGTACGGATGGCCATGTGACAGGTGGCATGATTCAAGTTGTTAGTCAAGAAGTCTTGTACGTTGGCACTCACTACACTTGTCAACATGTCTCAATAGTTGATATGCATGACTTTGATGTTTTGTGGTGAATGACAATAATGTGCCTGCATGACAGATGTCTCCCAAGGAAGTGCACAAGACACCACCTTTACACTTTTCTGGGACACGCTGGCACATTAAAAACAAAGGCACAGTTTTGAAAAATATTTGTTTAGAGATTATACATATACATGTTCCCACTGTGTGGTTGCATTTGGGTAAGTCCTTGGTTGTTGATGATACCAACTTACGAGTGTCAAGTCATCCAGACCACCATGGTGCCATGTATATGTACTTACTGATACCCCATTTCTTCTTTACAGTGGCTTATTTGATTTGGGCTGCCAGCTCATACAATGACTGTGTAAATATAGTTTTCTGTGCACCTCCTTTTGTGACTTCTGTTATGCAGGAGTCACAAAAAGTGGCACATTCACACATTCCAAACACGTCGATTGTGTAAAGTGTTGTGATTCCCAAGGGTTCACAATGGATTTATTTTGCCTTTCCAAATTACTCACAGGTCTCTGAGTGTGGGGACACCTTCAGCATTGGTGTCTGTTATTTGCCCTTGGGTGCACCAATACTGTTTCTTTCACAGTGAACAAGAGGTGGCATGCCTTCATAGTCTGGCTGTACTCAACAATTCCCAGACACCATATCCTCTGTCTAATTGGATATTGAGTTATTTGCTGTTGTGTCCTGATTTTCATTGTTTCTAAGGGGCATGATGGGTCAACCAACTGGGGAGTGCTGGGCTTACATATGTGCGGAGTATTCTAGATGTTACTCATGATGCTTTTCATGATATGCACTGTGACCTATTTTGTTTGGACTCATGTGTCATATGTATACAGGTGTCTGATTATTTTCTGTCTCTTCACCTTGCCCACAGCATCATCGGGGGACACCGAGGGAGACACCTGCACGGACGTGGAGGAGGGATCCAGCACCGGTGCCACCAGTGCTGGCGAGTCTGGCGCAGCATGTGGCACGGAGGGCGAGGGGAGTCAGGCGGAGGACCTGTCTAGTACCAACACCGACTACGACGCTGACGGGTCCGAGGCTGAACTCCCAGAGGGGGCGGAGGCTGCTCCAACAGCTGGCAGCAGCACTACATCTGTCACCGCCCCCTCCATTCCCATCACTGTCCTCCCAGTTGCTCCGGTCCCTTCTGTCCGTGTAGGGCAACAACATGTCTCCTTCGTGCCAGGCACCGCACCCCCTGCCCCTGTCTCCCCTGCTGCCCTCACTGCCGAGTCTGTGGACATTCAGCGGCAGTTGCAGGTTGGCCAGACATCGCTGCTGAGTGTCCTCCATGGCCACACCAGACTGCTGACACAGATGGTGTCGTACATAGAGGGCATGTCATCAGCGATGTCTGACCAACGGATGTTGCTGAGGTCCATGGACTCGTCACTGACGGCAGCAGCGAGTCTCCTGCAGCGCTTCATCCCCCCCCTACCCCTGCACCATCCACACTTCCCACTCCTATGCCTGTCCCAAGCACACCCAGACTTTCCCAGGCACGCACCCCACCAGACACAGGCAGCACACCAACACGAAAGGGCAAGCGCACACCTCCTGTCACGCACACTCAGGGGGAAGAAGGCACACCCACTGGGTCTGGGGCACACAGGCAGACACACAGCCACAGTCGGAGTCCGCATTCCTCACTCCCCAGTCCCTCCAATGTCACTCCCCTCGGCTCCCCTGCCCCACAATCTGAGAAGGAGACCTACTTGGCTGTGCTGGGCCTCAGCCCTACTGGTTCACCAGCCCGCAAACAGGCAAGGCACTCCACGGGTAGGGGAGTTGAGTCCCCCCCGTCCACCACCTCCCCCAGTAGCGCTGCAACCCATCCCTCCGACCCCCCCCCTCCATGGGGCCTGTGGTTTCTTCGGGTGCAGGGGAGACGCTGGAGGAGCTTGCGGAAGTGTGCAGCGCCCTGCTAACCACCATCTTTGGCGCGGCCCCACCCCCTGTGGTGGAGCCGTCCGTCCCTGCACCCACAACACCTACCCTTCCCCCTCCTGTCCCTGCGGTGCCTGGTCCTTCCCCACATGACGCCCCCACCCCCCCCCAGTGGATGAACATGAAGTGTCTAATGTGCAGGCAAGCTAGGGGAGACGCGTGGCCATGTGTCCCCCCCCCCCCAGGACTTCGCATCTGGACTGGCCTATGGCCTTTGTAAATAGTGTCCTTTTATACGTTTTAATTTAATGCTGAATAAAGCATTTTGTTTTTCCTTTGAGCACTGTTGCTTTTCTGGTATTGATGTTGGTGCTGATGCTCCCTGAGTTGGGGTGTTGATAATGTGTTAGGTGTCTGGGAAATGTTGTAGTCTGCTGCTCATGGGGTGGACCCTGGTATCTGCGTGCCATCACAAGGTCTCTGCAAAGAATCTTTGGTCGTGTATGCTCTTTGTGTTTGGAGACATTGTCCCAAGGAGTGTTCCTTCATCTGTGGCACCTGACATCTTCCCTGCAGGGAGTTGCACAATTGTTGTGCTGACCTGTGTCTACATTTCCTTGGTGGGTGACGGATCCCTTCAACTATGGCCATGCCTGCTGAGCAATGTCTCCGCCTGCATCGTCTGTGCCATCCTTGGTAGTCACTGTACTTGTGTATAGAGTATGTTGCCATGCCTTCATGTAGGAATAGTCCCTTTTACGCACTATGCATGTGTGTACTCCCAGCCTAGCACACATATGTTACTTTTTCTGCAGGGTATTTGGGCACCTGACTCACAATTGTGGGCATTGTATCTGTGGGAACTCCACCCTATTCCTTCCATGGGAGACAACAACTTGGTGGCTGTCCCAGCACCTGTACATTCCTATCAGCCCTGGAATGTGCGTGACAGTGTGTGTTCCCTTTGGCTCTCTTAGTTTAGTAGGCTTTAACATGACTATACAGTCTTGTGGCATGATCTCAGTGTGTGTATAGTGCTGCATATGCCAGGGGTGGGTATGCGTGTGTCATTTGTCATCACACACACATGTGGTGTGTCATGCAGTGGGAGAAGGACATCCATCCTCATGGGAGTGGGACACTGCTGTCAGTGATGTGTTGTTATGGCACTATCAACATAGTCGCACATTGGGGATGCGTTCATGCACCCATGGAGTTGTGGTCATCTGAGGAGGATGTACACACCCCCATGTCTCTGTCCACTGCTGGTATTCCTCTGCACCCACCCCCATGTATCTGTCCACGGCTGGGTGTGATATGCACCCACCCCTCACATATCTCTATCCACTGCTGGGAGTGATAGGCACCCACCCCTCATATGTCTGTCCACTGCTGGGAGTCCTCTGCACCCACCCCTCACATGTCTCTGTCCACTGCTGGTATTCCTCTGCACCCACCCCCATGTCTCTGTCCACTGCTGGGAGTGATAGGCACCCACCCCTCATATGTCCGGGCACTGCTAGGAGTGATGTGCACCCACCCCTCATTTGTCTGGGCACTCCTGGGAGTGATATGCACCCACCCCTCATATGTCTGGGCACTGCTAGGAGTCCTCTGCACCCACCCCTCACATGTCTCTGTCCACTGCTGGTATTCCTCTGCACCCACCCCCATGTCTCTGTCCACTGCTGGGAGTGATAGGCACCCACCCCTCATATGTCTGGGCACTGCTGGGAGTGATGTGCACCCACCCCTCATTTGTCTGGGCACTGCTGGGAGTGATATGCACCCACCCCTCATATGTCTGGGCACTGCTAGGAGTCCTCTGCACCCACCCCTCACATGTCTCTGTCCACTGCTGGTATTCCTCTGCACCCACCCCCATGTCTCTGTCCACTGCTGGGAGTGATAGGCACCCACCCCTCATATGTCTGGGCACTGCTGGGAGTGATGTGCACCCACCCCTCATTTGTCTGGGCACTGCTGGGAGTGATATGCACCCACCCCTCATATGTCTGGGCACTGCTGGGAGTGATATGCACCCACCCCTCATATGTCTGGGCACTGCTGGGAGTGATATGCACCCACCCCTCATGTGTCTGGGCACTGCTGGGAGTCCTCTGCACCCACCCCTCATATGTCTGGGCACTGCTGGGAGTGATAGGCACCCACCCCTCACATATCTCTGTCCACTGCTGGGAGTGATATGCACCCACCACTCATGTGTCTGGGCACTGCGGGGAGTGATATGCACCCACCCCTCATATGTCTGGGCATTGCTGGGAGTCCTCAGCACCCACCCCCATGTCTCTGTCCACTGCTGGGAGTGATATGCACCCACCCCTCACATATCTCTGTCCACTGCTGGGAGTGATAGGCACCCACCCCTCATATGTCTATCCACTGCTGGGAATGATATGCACCCACCCCTCATATGTCTGGGCACTGCTGGGAGTGATATGCACCCACCCCTCATATGTCTGGGCACTGCTGGGAGTCCTCTGCACCCACCCCTCATATGTCTGGGCGCTGCTGGGAGTGATATGCACCCACCCCTCACATATCTCTGTCCACTGCTGGGAGTGATATGCACCCACCCCTCACATATCTCTGTCCACTGCTGGGAGTGATATGCACCCACCACTCATGTGTCTGGGCACTGCTGGGAGTCCTCTGCACCCACCCCTCATATGTCTGGGCACTGCTGGGAGTGATATGCACCCACCCCTCACATATCTCTGTCCACTGCTGGGAGTGATAGGCACCCACACCTCACATGTCTGGGCACGGCTGGGAGTGATATGCACCCACCCCTCATATGTCTGGGCACTGCTGGGAGTGATATGCACCCACCCCATATATGTCTGGGCACTGCTGGGAGTGATATGCACCCACCCCTCATATGCCTGGGCACTGCTGGGAGTCCTCAGCACCCACCCCCATGTCTCTGTCCACTGCTGGGAGTCCTCTGCACGCACCCCCATTTCTTTGTCCACTGCTGGGAGTGATAGGCACCCACACCTCACATGTTTATGTCCACTGCTGGGAGTGATAGGCAACCACCCCTCACATGTTTATGTCCACTGCTGGGAATGATAGGCACCCACCCCTCACATGTCTGGGCACTGCTGGGAGTGATATGCACCCACCCCCCATATGTCTGGGCACTGCTGGGAGTGATATGCACCCACCCCTCATATGTCTGGGCACTGCTGGGAGTCCTCTGCACCCACCCCCTAGTCTCTGTCCACTGCTGGGAGTCCTCTGCACGCACCCCCATGTCTTTGTCCACTGCTGGGAGTGATAGGCACCCACCCCTCACATGTTTATGTCCACTGCTGGGAGTGATAGGCACCCACCCCTCACATGTCTGGGCACTGCTGGGAGTGATATGCACCCACCCCTCACATATCTCTGTCCACTGCTGGGAGTGATAGGCACCCACACCTCACATGTTTATGTCCACTGTTGGGAATGATAGGCACCCACCCCTCACATGTCTGGGCACTGCTGGGAGTGATATGCACCCACCCCATATATGTCTGGGCACTGCTGGGAGTGATATGCACCCACCCCTAATATGCCTGGGCACTGCTGGGAGTCCTTAGCACCCACCCCCTTGTCTCTGTCCACTGCTGGGAGTGATAGGCACCCACCCCTCACATGTTTATGTCCACTGCTGGGAGTGATAGGCACCCACCCCTCACATGTCTGGGCACTGCTGGGAGTGATATGCACCCACCCCTCATATGTCTGGGCACTGCTGGGAGTGATATGCACCCACCCCTCATATGTCTGGGCACTGCTGGGAGTCATCTGCACCCACCCCCTAGTCTCTGTCCATTGCTGGGAGTCCTCTGCACCTACCCCCATGTCTTTGTCCACTGCTGGGAGTGATAGGCACCCACCCCTCACATGTTTATGTCCACTGCTGGGAGTGATATGCACCCACCCCTCCCATATCTCTGTCCACTGCTGGGAGTGATAGGCACTCACCCCTCACATGTCTCTGTCCACTGATGTGAATCCTAGGCAGACACCCACCTGCACCCTTGGTGCAGTACACTGCCCTCCTGGGCATACACCCCCCCAATATACTGGTTAGATGCTGCACCAGGCCCTATGACAACATTTGTGGCATGTGTACGCCTTGTATCACTTATGTACTGGTGCCCTAGGGGTACGTATGATGCGGTCTGTACCCACGCTCTCAGAGCGTGGGTATCGTCCGTACCCCTACATCACCACAACTATGGTGGTACGGGCCGTACACACGCTCTGAGGGCATGTGTACGGGCCGTACCACCATTGTTGGGGTGACGTAGGGGTACGGGCCGTACCCATGCCCTCAGAGTGTGTGTACGGCCCGTACCACCATAGTTGTGGTGATGTAGGGGTACGGACCGTACCCACGCTCTGAGGGCGTGGGTACGGGTCGTACCATGCGTACCCCTACGTCACCCCAACTATGGTGGTACAGGCCGTACACACGCTCTGAGGGCGTGGGTATGGGCCATACCCCTACGTCACCCCAACAATGGTGGTACGGCCCGTACACACGCCCTCAGAGCGTGGGTACGGGTCGTACCACGCGTACCCCTACGTCACCCCAACAATGGTGGTACAGCCCATACACACGCTCTGGGGGCGTGGGTACGGGCCGTACCACCATTGTTGGGGTGACGTAGGGGTACGGCCTGTACCCACGCTCTGAGGGCGTGTGTACGGGCCGTACCACCATTGTTGGGGTGACGTAGGGGTACGGGCCGTACCCACACTCTGAGGGCGTGTGTACGGGCCGTACCACCATTGTTGGGGTGATGTAGGGGTATGGGCCGTACCCACGCTCTGAGGGCATGTGTACGGGCCATACCACCATTGTTGGGGTGACGTAGGGGTATGGCCCGTACCCACGCTCTGAGGGCGTGGGTACGGGCCGTACCACCATTGTTGGGGTGAAGTAGGGGTACGGCCCGTACCCACGCTCTGAGGGCATGGGTACGGGCCGTACCACCATTGTTGGGGTGACATAGGGGTATGCGTGGTACGACCCGTACCCACGCCCTCAGAGCGTGGGTACGGGCCGTACCCCTACATCACCCCAACAATGATGGTACGGCCCGTACCCACATCCCCAGAGCGTGTGTACGGGCTGTACCACCATTGTTGGGGTGACTTAGGGGTACGCGTGGTACGACCCGTACCCACGCTCTAAGTGCGTGGGTACAGGCCGTACCACCATTGTTGTGGTGACGGGACGCGTCCACGTCCACTTCCGTTGTGGCGGGACGCAGGGCTTGGTGGACACGCCCCCCGAAGTGACCAGACTCTGGAGGTACTGTATGTACATGATATATGTGGTATAATTTGGGTAGGGGTTAAGTTGCATGCCCCTCGCCCCCCCCCCCTTTGACCATGGGTGTTGTTCTGACCTTCTGCGGCATCTGCGTCGGTATCTGTGCACCAGGTCGTAGGCTAGGAGGGCCAGGATTACACGTAGGATGGGGACCATGGCTGTCCGTCGTGTACAGGTGCTCCTTCTTCGCGTCGTCCTCAATTTCCTGGGAGTTTTTGGCTGCCGTAAAAAATGAGCCGTGCGGAGTGACGTAGGCACGAATCGTACTTGCTGGTCCGTAAAACGCTGCCTGACTCCGTCTGGACGTCAGGTACGCGATGTCCCGGATCGGAATTGTGGGTATTTTTTAGCCGCACGTAGTTTTGTACGAATCGTACGGAAATGGTATTTCTGTACGAATCGTACTTGCTGGTTTGTAAGGAGGATTTCCCGGGTACGAGTCGTACGGAGAATACGCTCCGTACGACCATTCGTACCCGGGTTTTACAGGATCGGAATCGGCACCTTAATGTGATCCCCAAACCAGACAAGGACCATACACTATTCTCAAACGTTTGCACCATCTCGCTTATTAAACAAGGCTTTAAAATATATATATGAAAGGACGTTTATCAGCATACAGTACAAGGCTTACTTTTCATACTGCATTATCTAAAACAAAGCACCCTATTGGTCCTTTAGCTCCAGATACTGATAAAGCATTTAATAAAGTAAATTAGAAATTTTTGTTTAAAACTATGGAGATATTTGGTTATGGAGTAACATTTCTTTCAATGGTTCAAGCTGTGTATTCTTCACCTCAAGCTAATATATATGTTAGTGGTACTACTTCTGAGTCATATGCTTTATATAGAAGTACGAGACAAGCCTGTCCTCTCTCGCCCCTATTATTTTTTACAAGCCATTGAACCTATATTGTGTCTTCCATGTAATTTGTCTGACAATATAGGAAATAACATCAATAATGTTATTTTAAAAACCTCTGCTTATGCTGCCAATGTTCTACTCTATATTAGTGACCCCATAACCACCATACTGCGCATTATAGAAGACTATGCTTCACTTTCAGGATACACACTGAATATTAATAAAAACTGAATTTTTTCCACTCAATGTCTATTGTACAACAAATATGCTTAGTGATACCAATATTATTTGGAATTCATCTAGTTTAAAGTACTTAGGAATGTATTTAAAAAATTTAATTAAGGACACTGTTGACATAAATTGTAAAAAAGTAATCTCTCGCTTAACAGAGAAATTGGACAAATGGTCTTCCTTGAACTTATCCTGTTGGGGGAAACCGGAACCAATTAAAATGGTTGTCTCCCCTCAAATATTATACATGCTATCATTGTTGCCTCTGTCAGTTCCTACTTCTTTTTATGAATGTATGACGTTACATCGTGGTCTTTACACCGCGATACGTCTACAGCACAGTCATTACAACGCAAGTCGTTACAACGACTTGCGCTGGAGGGCGCAGGATTTAGGAATAGTATGATTTACTATTCCAACTCCAGCCTACGTAACAGTAGGGAAAGTGTTGGAATAGTAAATCATACTATTGCTTAGTGTATAGCGCCATCCAGCGCAAGTCGTTGTAACGACTTGCGCTGTAATGGCCACGTTGTAAACGTATTGCGGTGTAAAGACCACGTTGTAACCGATGTTTCCCCTTTTTACTAGGGGTGGGTGGAATTTGCGAAATCCACTTTCGCAAATTATCGCGAAAATGTTAAAAATGATCGCAAACACGCGGAAATATCGCGAAGATGCAGAAGTTTTTTTCCCGCATGTTCGCGAGATTTTCTGCATGGTTGCGGCTCGCCAACTTACCCATGTGGTTGCTCGCGGGCGCGGCCATCTTGTTTTCCGTTGTCTCGCGGTGCATGATCGCGAGAAGAAAGATGTGATCGCGCGACGCATGACGTCACTGCGGGCGCGAACTGTCGCGAGACAGCGCAAATGGCTAAAAACAATACAACATCTCATGGAGAACGCGACCGGATCAAGGAAACTTGTCGGCGAACGCAGGGATTCAGGTAAGGCGATCGCGCGCGCGCGAGAATGTATTATTTTACAGCGCGAGCAAGAAACAAATTATCGCCAAGCTGCGGAATGCGGAAATTTTGACATTTTCGTGCTTTCCGCGGAACGTGAAAATGTCAAATTATCGCAATTTCCGCGAACGGAACGAAATTTTAGCCCAGGCCTACTTTTACAAGACCTTCAATACAATTCTCATTAAATTAATTTGGAATAGCAAACCTGCAAGAATCAAATGTAAAGCATTACAACTCTCACAATTAGACGGTGGTTTTGTTCTTCCTGATTTTCTAAAATATCATTTCTCTTTCTTAGTGGCATTGGTTGGCAAGCTCAGACGTTGATAACACACAAATGTGGGTTCTAATTGAGAGGAATATTGGTTTCCCCCTACCTGCAATTTACCATGGACCTACCATAAATTAGGGTTAAATTTGTCAATCCTAAATGTAAGAAAAAAAGCTCTAAGGTTGATGCGTTATTTCATAATAAAATGATCTACTCTAAAAAATTGTCACTATGGTATAGTTCTAAGATCAAACTACATACTCCTATCTCTTCTTGGTCTACATAGATTGATGCAAGGATTTTTTATGTTTCTGATTTTTGTCATAACAATACGTTTTTATCCTTTTCAGATCTACAATCCAAATATCATATTCCAACATTTGCTTATCGTCAAATCGTCATCTCATGTAGCACAAATTTCAATGCCAATAATTGCTCCATTCCTCACCCTTCATGTTCAGATATGGAACTTTTCTTTAATATACATCGGCTCTCTGGCTACATTGCCTCTAAAACATATAAAATGTTAATACTTACTAATCCTTCCAATCTCTCACAGCTGTGTCAATTTTGGAGCCCTATTCTTAATACAAATTATTCCACAATCCATATGAACAAATTTTGGCTAGCCAATATTTCTAGTTGTATACCTTCATCTATCTGCCAATACAATTCATTCTTTTAAACAGTTGCTATTGGTTTACTGTCAAATAATATGATGTACATGTTTCTGATAAACCAGAGTGTTGGCATTGTAATTCCGAATCTGGTAATTAGAAATATATTATTTTGACTGTCCCCTTATTATTCAATTTTGGTGTCATGTTTGGATAAAATTTCTGATATGTTTGAATTTGATATACCGCTAACTTTTAACATTATTATAAACAAATCTTTTTCCCTTCCTAACCTTTATCATATATGGATATGAAATTGTTTTATCTTCTTATTTGATGTACAATCAGATCTATCACTATAAATTGGAAATTTGCAAACCATTTAGCTGTACAAGTATGGTGGGATTGGTTTCTGTATATAAGGAAAGGAATTGATTTTTCTTTTACCAAAACTAAAAACCAAAAAATATCTTGTAATTCGAACTCTTATATGGAAAACATTTGATGAATATATCTTTAATTGAACTGATATGAATATGCATTTCTTTTAAATATTTTCTTAAATCAGTATTCATTTTTAGCTGTATATATGTTTATAGGTTTATAATGTATATTTCATTTCAAGGTTGGCATTAATTCCAATACATTTCTTAGTGCACAATTAGCTATCATATGTATATCATCACTGTAACTGTCTTTTACACTTCTGCTGATATTTTTAGTCTGTTTCTTATTAATCTATTTATAAAACTCGATAAAATATTTTGAATTAAAAAAGAGCAACATATTCAGGCATCATCCATGCGGCAAAAACCTTTCTATAGCACAAGAGACAATTAGGACACTGTCCCCATGTAGATCACAAAAAAAACTATTCCTGTTACTATGATTATCTGCTGCCACCACTGCCATTAAATGTCCAGTTCCTTGTGAGGCCCACAGTCACTCCTAAATAAAAGAGGCGTGCACTTGGTATGCCCCTCATGGCCCCAACCCCCAGGTCCTGGTCGCAGTCTTTAGTCACAGGCCTTCATCAGTCACACATGATCCTCATGTGCTCTCAGGTAGAAATCGAAAAAAAGGCTCATAAACTGTCATGAACTGTGGTACAAACTAGCCTTTTGTGCTTTCGCCGAGCGTAATACTCTGCAATTCCAAGGACTGCATAAATTCTAGGAAAAGAAAAAGATGGCAGCTCAGAGCGTTGGGGCTGCTTGGTAAAACGCGCCTTGCCTCTGGGGGAAGCACTAGTGCCTGAATGCACATGCAGAAACCACTTTCCCCATGAAGCCACAGAACTCTCCCAATACTTAGAACTTTTGACTGCCATTTTGAAGATATCAAATGTAAGTTACCACCTGGTCCAGAGTGCCGTTCTTAGGCAATCAAAATACACTGTTCCTAAAGCCAGTATCTGTATACAAGTTCTTGTGAAAACCTTGGAGATTGTTTGTTTTCATGATGAAAAGGGATTGAAAATCGAAGCTGAATGCAGAGAAGTACTCCAAGGATTATAGTTAAAATTGTAAGCAAGCTGAAAGTAGTTTAAATTACTGTTTCAGAGATAACCTCAAAGGAACATAAAATGTGCTTCTAAGCTAAGTGAGGACGGGACGTATCCTCATCACCTTAAAAGACTGTGGTTTTCATGATGCATATATTGTGTTTAAGGTAGTGATATGTGCTTAAGAAAGGCATTCATTTGTGCCATGTGTGAATTATAAAATCACGATACAGGGATAGCAGGCCCCCATGTATCATACACAGTATTGCTGAAAGAATGCTCCCTAAACAGTGAAAGAAAAATCAAACTGTTGTCAGTCAGGTAATTGCGTTATCAATTGGGCAATGCCCAACAATGTGCAAAGTAAAAGAAAACACATTGCCATAAAAAACTTTGCATACTTAGGGGTGTTTTAATACATCATAAAGTCACTGGTAATGTCTTGTTAGGATAGGATTATGTTCAACGTCCAAATATTATTATGTGACCCCAATCATAGTTACTCAGAGAGGGGATACTAACACAGGAAGCAGGGGCAATTCCTTTCCTTCAATCCCTGTCTACATTTTAGAGAAAGTTAAACGATGGTAGTTAGCCCCTTGGAGCTGTTGACAAATTTCAACCCGTATGACTGAGTTAATCATCTCTTACACGTTTGTTCAAGATCAGGAAGGTCAAAGGCCAATTCGTACAAAGATTGCGGTCCTTAGCACCATGTATGCCATATTCTATGAATATGCCAACAAATTTCTTCAATGAGAGTGTTTGGCTTCTCCGTTGGTTCTTTAAAGTGGGCGCGCTTGCAGCAGTGTTTCTGGTCAGCACTGTGATATGGCTTCTAAGTGACATGCTCCTTACAAGTTGCTCGTATTTTCAGAGCAGTGCAGGAACAGAACTGGCTAGCTGGAGGATGAAAAGGTGACCTCTTCTTTTTAGGTCTTTTTTGAAAGCACAACTATCAACAATCCATATGTAATCACTAGAAAAAGAGCTGTAAGTAGCATTAATAAGGGAGGAGCTTCGGCTCCACCCACAATTTTAGCTTCCTCTCTACACACTTTTGTTAGGGCAGAAGCTTTGTGCTTCTAATGAAAAAGAGTGCAAAACAGAGTACAAAAAGCAGCTGGGCAGACATATTTATTATGAAAGTATTAGATAAACGCAATAGGATTTTATGGGTGGATTGTGTTTGCGCGGCACTAAAACCGATCCACAAGTAATTCAATACATAGAATTTCAAAGGTTACCATGTTACATAAGGGTTTTACGTTTGCCCCCCCCACCCCACAGACACAGGGGTAGAAGACTTGCCCCATGATAATCGTTGTTTCCCTGTGTGAAGGTTATGCCCAGTATAGTAGGACTGAGTTAGTTACTGTAACAAGCCAGACATGAAGCCTACAAGTCTGATTGAGTCACTGGGAAAAGTTATGTCTGATGCCATGACCTTTAGGAAGTAGGAGAATGTCAGGAGCCCTTTGATGATTTGAAGGTCACCGTGTGCAGGCCACCTGGACAGAAGGCCCCTGATTACCTGGACTAATTATATGGTCAAGAAGTTGGGGCAGTTATCAGCCAGTTCAGTGACTAGAGCAAGGAGCATCTGGTCACCTTCATCAAGCACTGACTGCTCAAAGTACTGATCAGGGATGCCATTAAAAAAGGAGTGCATTGACATTATATGGGCCTTTCGGAGGATTATGCCGTCCTTGTGGGCTGCCATGTCTGTGGCCCAGGGTAATCATAAGACTCTGAAATGGCTGGTGACAATGAAAAGAGAGCATCTGAAGTTGCTCAAGTAGTCAATCTCTTTGCAAGAATTGAACTGTACTTTTGAACACAAGGCAGGATTGCAACACAGGAATGCAAATGGTCTCCCCTTTCAGTTTGCCCAATCTGATGACCGGACTGCTTCTGGGGTGAGTGTCAATCAATCAGACCTGGGAGTGACACCTGTTAAGATGAGAAGCCCTGTGCACAGATCAAAGGAGCATACATCCTTGCTCTAAGTTTCCGAAAGCACATTTCCAGTACTTACCTGAACTACAAATCCAGAAGGACTAATATACTTTAGCACACTTTTCTGTATCAACAACCAACCTTGGCAATAGGAATTTGATGGTTAGCAGCAGACCTGTGAAAAGGAGGAAGGAATAAGTTATAACACAGAGACACTGGATATCACCACTCTGACTCATCACCTTCCTGAGCACTGGCATCTACTGAGTAGTTGTGGAAATCTAAAAATAAGACAGATCTTGAATACATTTTCTCTGTATATACCAATCTAACACTTGCTGTAACAATTGATGTACCTCTACGCTTCAAGCTGGATGGAATGATGTTGAAACTGAAGTTCATGAAACTGAAACATAATATCTTGGGAACTGACAATGCACGGCTAGCTTCTGTTTTGTGGGTAAGCGCTCTCTGGATCTGATATATAGTCACGGTTGCTCCACCTCAAAGTTGCAAGACCGTATAAAGGAACTCTGCCTCCGGCTTTGTTCCTCTCTATGGGGCTCATTAGGATGGCGAAAGGACCACCACCGCTAGGCCGGCTGTGGCGGTCCTTCCGCCATCACCCAGGAAATTCCCACCGCCGAATCAAGATGACGGTGGGAATCCCAATGTGTCCGCAAGGCGGTCCTTTTCCGTCCGCCTTGCGGAACCAGGACACAGGGCGGCATTGTGGCCGTGCCTTGCAGGCACCGCTGTAGGGATTTCAGAATCCCTTTCCGCCTGTCTTTTTGCGGCGGTCATCCCACTGCAAAAAGACAGGCAGAGGCTAGATTCGGGGGCCCGTTACGGGTCCCCTCTGTGTGTGGGGAGGTGCACTGGGGGGTCCCATGGTACCCCCCTGCATTTCCAGCACCAAGTGGCTGGTACCGCGTAGTGCCTGCCACGTAGAGCGGGGAAATGCAGTGCAAGCACTTTTAACATTGCGTACGGTGCTGCAGCCAGTAGCAGCACTGCCAGCTATGTTAAAATCTCTGGATGCGCCGGCCAGTATAGGGGGGCGCATCTTAATCGCAGTAGTGGGACCACCGCATGTCTGGGGGGCGGTCCCAAACACCGCTACAATGGCGGGCGGACTAATCAGCCCCTATGTTTGTGGCACTAACTCCTCTGTGATTTGCAAAATCCTTATAATGCCTGAAAGGAGTACTTTATCCCAAGCATATACATTGCCTCTATGATTATGGAATGCCACTGTATTTGAACCCATTGGTCCAAATATTCAAGGTATCTTTACTTAGACTCTATCTCGCTCAGCCCCTTGCGGGCCCGCGCCTATTCCTTTCAGAGAACACGAACAGCTTGTAAAGAGCCTGCCAAGCTCCGAACACTTTCTCAGGTTTCCGAGTGCGTCAGAAGCCATTAAAGAGTGAGGCCTCGCCAGACACACTGCACTCTCTAATCAATAGCTTACAATTTAGCGCGAGGCCTGGATAAAGCATCTCTCAAATAGGCTGTGCGCCCTCTCACACCGGCGGCAGCTCGGGAACGCAGCTTCCAATTAAGGACAGAGCTCTTAGTTAAGGAATCACAAGTAAAGCTGCGCGCGCCCCGCCTGAGAACAAGCATTCACAGATCTGGGATCCTGCTCCATAATCCCATTAAAGCTCCCAAATCGCAGGACTGCAATTTATTCTACAAGAGTGAAGAACTGGACGTGTGGTATGGCAGCCACAGCCCTTGTTTCGTTAAGAGGTAGAGCGTGTTTTCCCCGAAGCACCTTCAAGGCGATGCTTTGTTGGCTTTGATGCATCTATTATACGGGCAGAGAATTGTGACGCCCGGTGCATTTCAATGTAAGCACACATTACCTCTTTATCCCTCACTTGCTTACATTGATTACATTTTGAGGCAGCCCTGCCTTCACAGACACCAAGCACCACCCAGCATTCAAAATAAAGAGCCCTCCCCTCCTCGGGTTGTGTTCTGTCTGCATGGCCATACCACATCTGCCATGTGCTGGGCTGCAGCTGTTTCGTGTCTCGGTTTGGAGTTTTCTTTTTAGATAATTTTAACGCAGTCCTTGATAATATGCCCCGGAGTTTTTTTATTTAAATCCTCTTTTTCTCGAAGGGGATGGCCAGTTCTTGGCAAGTAAAAGATGGGAAAAAGAGTGTGTAGATTAGCCATTTCTCTTCAGGTTCCTCATTTGAGGAAGACTCGGGGGCATATTATCAAGGACGGCGTTAAAATTATCGCTGGTTTAGTGGCAGAAAACTGCCGCTAATGCGGCGATAATGGGCTTGATAATATGCCCTGGAGAATTCCATGTTCACACCAGAACATGGACTTCTATTGAAATTCTCCAGGGCATATTATCAAGCCCATTATCGCCGCTGGCGATAATTTGTTAATGCCGTCCTTGATAATATGCCCCTAGGTGCCTGCAAGAAAGAGCAGGTCTTTGTGGTTTCCAACTCTGTCCCCTAGTTTTCTTGCTCTAATGATGACAGCGGATGTGCAAGAGATGATTGATGCAGCTGTCTCCAAAGTATTAGCCATGACGTCTAAGGATTTGACGGAGTGTAAGCCCAGCAGTGGTGCTTTTTACCTTCTGACTCAGGGATGCCCATTACTTTCTCACTGGGCAAGTACATTCAGAGGATGGAATGCTCGAATTGTTGGAGCATATCAAAGATAATCTAGGGTTCTCTCCATCTTCTACCCCTGATGATGAGGAAGGTTTGTTCCTGCACTGTGGCAAACCTTTAACTGTTGCCACACCTATGCACAAAACTATTAAGGATTTGATATTCAAAGAATGGATGGAGGTGGAACGTATGTACACTCCCAGATTTTTGCAGCAGCTCTACTCATTGGAGGAATCGGAGAAGATGCTTCCCACAGTTTGAAGCTGGATGTGATTTTAGCCATGCTAATTTGTCAATCCTGAAGGCTGTTCACTGATTGATCCAGTGAACAAAAAAGTGGTTAACACTCTAAAGAGAGCTTTTGCTGTGAATAATTTGTGCCTCAAAACTGGCTCTTATTTGACCTGTGCTATAAAGACCCTGGTCAAAGACTTTGAGGGCCTTGCTGCTGGGTTGCAGGAGGGCACCAACTGTTCTGACATATTGCTGCATATGGAACATGAAGCAACGTTTTTAGCCAATGTTTCTTCTGATATTTGATATTAATATCTGTGGCAGCAGTGTAAGCTATATTGGCTAGAAGGAATCTTTGGGTGAGATAATGGAAGGTAGACACTTGAAAGAAGTCAGCTCTACTAAAGATTCCTGTTGCAATCCATAAGAAGTCCAGAGGTAGCCATGAAGTAGGTTATAAATAAGAGGTTTTTTAAGCTTAGTTACAGGGTGGTAAGTAGGATAATAAGTTCAGCCCCACCAGGAGCAGCCTCCTTGCTGCTCTGCCCACACACTCCAACTGTCTCTCTCTCAACCACACCAGGCCCTCCTGCATTCCGCTACCTCATCACGCATTCCAACATTCCACACACACACATTCTTACTGGCTGAGCAGCAGGGAACAGATAGCTAAGGGAAAGGATGCAAAGCAACATTGCAAGTTACAACACATCTCCTTCCCTTAGGGAAAACAATTATAATAATTTTACAACAATGTACAATGGAAGTACACACCGTTTGATATCATCAATACAGAAGAGAAATATACAAGTTACAAAAAACAATTGCAATTTGAAAGAACTAAATACCTAATCTATTGACATTACACCACTGTAATATTCAAGACTGGGAGAATGGAGGACACCGCTGAGGTGTAACTCCCTCATCACTCACCCCCTTCTGCACACCACACATAGCACACCCGACAGAACAAGAAGTCTCAGGTAAAACACAGCACTGGGTGTAGGAGAGTAGGATCTGCTTCACATGGGTACCCCCACTTTTTGCTGGTGTTTCACTGTTTTTCGACCTTAGTCTGGCTGTGGCCCTGCTAATCAGGACCACAGCCTAGCTGCTTCCTCTCTAAAATGGTTTCCATGTACATTAGGTACATATCTAATTGGATTCTGGAGTGCCTTATTAGCCCCTAGTATATGGTATACTATGTACCTAGGGCATAGGTACCTCAGAGGCCTACCAGGGGCTGAAGCATGTATTATGCCACCCCTGGGAAGCACTCCAAAATGGCACCACCGGTCTGCTACTGCAGCCTGGGTAAGGGTGTGCTTGCACCCCTTACTGTGGTATAGGCTACCTATATCGCTATCATATACAGACACATATAAACCTATAAGCCACTCCTATGGCAGGCCTTGACAATCCTGAAGGCAGAGTGCTTGGTTTGGTGTGAGAGGGTGCCCAAGCATGAGCTGAGCCTCTCTGCAGCTTTCGGAAATACTTCCTTATGGCTGTTCTGTGATACATAACAGAACACTTTGACACCTCTTCCGGTGCCACTTCATGATGCACAGCCGAATTGTGGAATGAATCCAATCAATCAAAAGTTACTTATTCCTTGCTTGTCAGTTTATCCAATATTTACTCCATTTCTTTTATGTCAATTTTTCATTCAATTCATTTTACTCATTCCAGTAACTCAAACGCAGGAGACTTTGTGGATTCCACATGCCACATCTTTATTAAAATGACCCAATGCATTTCGGGAACAAAGTCCCTTCGTCAGGGGTATCTACAATACAAGAATCATATATAAACCATTAACATCATGGTCGTTTTGTGAAGCAGATAGATTATTATTTGTTGTGATGATTTTAGACAGATACTTGCAATGGGCTGCAATGAATACATAAACAGATACATGTGATAATTTTGTTAAGCGGCACAAATTCAGTAATTATGATGTTAATGGTTTATGTATGATTCTTGTATTGTAAATACCCCAGACGAAGGGACTTTGTTCCCGAAATGCATTGGGTCATTTTAATAAAGATGTGGCATGTGGAATCCACAAAGTCTCCTGCGTTTGAGTTACTGGAATGAGTAAAATGAATTGAATGAAAAATTGACATAAAAGAAATGGAATAAATATTGGATAAACTGACAAGCAAGGAATAAGTAACTTTTGATTGATTGGATTCATTCCACAATTCGGCTGTGCATCATGAAGTGGCACCGGAAGAGGTGTCAAAGTGTTCTGTTATGTTGTAGTGCGCAACTGGGCGGAGCGCGCATCAGGTTTGCACGCCAACACAGTTTGAAAGATTACATGACTTTAAATTATGAGTACGCCGGTGTGCATCTCACTACCTATTGATGTTTATACTTGTTGCCGTCCGACTATGAGTTTGCACCCTTGAGGAGATAGGCATGAATATAAGGAAAACGAAGGAAATTCACACGTAATTGGAAAATCAGACATTGAACGCAGGAGTGGGTTTCCGGCCAAAATGGATTTTTTATTAACATCAAAACGGAATCATTACCTTGTTGCATCAATCAGTTATTTACGTACAGTAAACACAGTTGATTAGAATTTCGAAATGTTGTTGAATTGATCAGCGAATAAAATTAGACATGAACAAACAACAGTGCTGGTCTAAATGAAGGCTGGAAGAACGAAAAAAGACTCGAGTGGCGAGGTTCTGGGAACTGTAGGAGTTTACATAGCACTTAGACTAAAAGTTTGAAATACGAAACATGAGAAGTCTGTTTTCAGTGTTGTTTGGGCTCGTTGATGAACATACACATGATTACTCACCTGTGGAGAAGGAGGGAGGTGGGATAAAAGAGGCACTAGTTACCTGCAGTTGACCCTGCTCAACGTAAAAGAAAATCGGTGCTGTGATACTTTCTCGAGATGTTCGTAGGAGTATGGCTTTTAAGCGTGCTTGGATTATTTTAAATGTGTGACTATTCATGTGCTACGGTAAGCGTATTTCCATGTTCAGTTGTGTGAGGTTTTGGTGTAAGGTCTTTGAACCAGGGGCTGAACGTAGATGGGAGAGAAGTGAATTACGCACATCATGTTTAAATTTCAAACTTGTGCTAAGGGTCGTTTTGTGAAGCAGATAGATTATTATTTGTTGTGATGATTTTAGACAGATACTTGCAATGAGCTGCAATGAATACATAAACAGATACATGTGATAATTTTGTTAAGCGGCACAAATTCAGTAATTATGATGTTAATGGTTTATATATGATTCTTGTATTGTAGATACCCCTGACGAAGGGACTTTGTTCCCGAAATGCATTGGGTCATTTTAATAAAGATGTGGCATGTGGAATCCACAAAGTCTCCTGCGTTTGAGTTACTGGAATGAGTAAAATGAATTGAATGAAAAATGGACATAAAAGAAATGGAGTAAATATTGGATAAACTGACAAGCAAGGAATAAGTAACTTTTGATTGATTGGATTCATTCCACAATTCGGCTGTGCATCATGAAGTGGCACCGGAAGAGGTGTCAAAGTGTTCTGTTATGTTGTAGTGCGCAACTGGGCGGAGCGCGCATCAGGTTTGCACGTCAACACAGTTTGAAAGATTACATGACTTTAAATTATGAGTACGCCAGTGTGCATCTCACTACCTATTGATTTTCTGTGATACAGCCATACCATATACTCTTAAGTGCATTATAACCTTGCGGTAAATGCTAACATTGGGATGGCTGCATCAAAACATGTCGTGTTTGGTGTCAAACGCTTTGGAAGACTACCCCCCGTCACTCCTGGCGGCGGGGGTAGCATTCCACCCTTCTAGAGGGAGAGACATGTTCACACTGGCTAAACCCGGTAGGACTTTCCTGAGTCCTGGCATCACAAAATGGATGCCTCTGCCACGGACACAGGTCTGGCCTCCTGCTGCTGACCGAAACTCCAGCAGGGGAGGCCTGAACAATAGGTTTCCTGTTAGGGCAGGTGTCCCCACCTCCCCAGACAGGCTGATGTGTATTGGGGCTGGGCGGGAGCACTCTCTGGTGCTTTGAAGTCCTGCACTGGGGGCACACTTGGTGTCCCTGTGCATACTCCAGTTCAAACCGGTTGCAGGGGCTACCTGCCCCTGCTCTGGCGCGAAACTGGACAAAGGAAATGGGTGTAACCACCCCTCTTTCCTGGCCCACCCATAGGTGGGGCCTTAGAGTTAGTCCATCCCCTAAACTTAGTATAAGTATAGGAATCCAGTCCCTAGGACTTTAGATTACCCTGGACGAAACTCTGCAATGTACATCCTGGACCTTCGACGTTCTATCCTGACTAGAAGACTGAAGAGATCTCCCTTGAGGTCAAGGAGTGACTTCCCTGCAATTAGGAAGCTCCCGCCGGACGCCGAAGCCTCTGCATCCCCAGAGGTGGATTTTCAGCCTTCCCCGAGGCTACCCTGAGTCCACAGCAAAGCTGAGGCCCGTGGCTATCGTGGGTGACGTGGAACCATGATCACTGGACACCATGAACTTTTGCAGCAACACTATCTTCCTGGTCCTCCTCGAAGTTGTGCTTTGGGCTCCGAGTAGCCCCAGCCTTGAGCACCTCCGGCACCGAAGATTGTTGGCCTCCACTCCATGAGTGACCCATGGGCCAGCTTCAAGTGCGATCTCTCGAGGCTCCTTCGCGATCACTAGCCCGTTGGCTAGCAGGTCCCCACGAAGGCGACTCCTTTTCTGATGGGGCTTACCTGGTTGCTCCAGACGTGCCCCGACTTACCCTCGCTGGGTGAGTCCCCCAGACCTTGCTGGTCTGCACCGCAGTCCTGTCTCTGAATTCCAGTGACTTGCCGTTGCCAAGCCTTGTTGTGTCCATTCTGGTCGCCGACACCGCAGCACTCGACAGAATTCGTGGGACAGCTCGAATCCGGCTTGTGGACTTTATGGCTGAAGAGTCAAGACACCTATCAACTCACCTGAAGCACCCGACATCTGTGGGCATTGGTCCATCCGGCCCTCGGTCACTGGCTAGAGACCCAGACTCTGTCCCCTCTGCTTTCAGGTTCCTTACATCCTAGATCCAGGCTTGGATCTCTTCGGACACTTCTCCTCTTCATGGCAGCAGCAGTTCTTTGCAGGCTTCCATTGAAATCGACGACGCGACCCGACACCAAAAGACACCTATGCACCCGGCTTCCCTGGGTGAGGTAACTCGAGTACTCCGGTGCTCTCGTGGGTGCTAGCCCTAGAACTTCTTAAGTCCAAAAGGGTTTGTCCAGGCTCGATTAGAAGTGTCCCTAATCTTTAAATTTCCAACCGCGACATTTCCCATAGAAGATAATAGGAACCCGCGGTTGTGTTTTCATACTGCATACGGTCCCCGTGGGTCCCCTGTGTCACTACCTTGGGTGGTTCCTTGGGGTCCCAGCGAAATAGGCCTAGTTCCTGTTGCAGTCGTGGTTCTTATACCACTTTTTTGGTATATGGTTTGGTACGCCCCTAGGGCCCAAACGTGTATTTGTGCTTTTACTGATGCTTGCTCACTTGTAAACTAAATACTTCGAACTCCAGTCTCATAAAGAGACTAGAGGGGTGTGTTTTATCTTAAAAACATATATTTTGAATATGTACCTGGTGTGGTTGTCTTTTCATTTGATCATTCAAGAGATTATAGACTGGTAAAACAAGCTGCTTTACATTCCTTCACGACTTAGCCTGAAGGCTGCTCTCCATAGCTAACACTAAGATAGCTTTCAAATAAGGTTGTCTTTAACCTATCACCATAAGGGGTTGTTTGAACTGATACAAGGTGCCCACTAGAACTAGTGGACAGCATATATCAGGCCACCTTCTCACATTGGTGTGCAGCGTGTGGGATTCCAGCTTGCTATTGTTTTGCCAGATAATCTCAATTGAATTGATCAACTGAAAACCACTAAAGGTACCTGAGGTACATATAATATCAAGTGAAGTCACAGTAAGTTCTACTGATTTTAGAGTTGTGTGTTAAGGGATATCACACCCTTTCTACAACTCAAGAGAGTTTAGTAGGCCACACTAGTGTAGGTAGTGCAATACACCACACCACATTAGTAATGTCTAACCAGCCAGGAACCAGTGGGTCCCTACCAGGAACCAGTGAGCTCCTTCCCTATAAATATGAGGATCTCTCCTTTGCTCAGCTTAGGGCCTTATGTTCCATTAGGAAGCTGAAGACAGGCAAAAGTCCATTCACCCAGCATCTCATAAAGATACTGAAACTGGATGATATCACAGGGCCTAGTGGGCCTGATGATGTAGACAGTGTGGGTGGGGCAGCACCTGAGGGTGGGTCCAGGGATGGAAAATCTCCTGACCCTAACTCTAATGCTGACCAGACTGGTGACAATGACCAGACTCTGGTGAACATAGACCACCAGGATGAGGATGAGGAGGATTACAATAATGCCACTGCCTTCATTCCTCCTGGTAGGCCTGACAACAGGGCTAGAAGGGATAGATCTCTGTCAAGGGGATCTATCCAGTCTAACTCCTCTATAGGAACCTCTGTTTCTTCTCACAGAGGGAGGGAAACCTCACAGGAGAAGAGAGAGAGACTGCTGAAGTATGAGCAAGACAAGTTCAACCTCAGAAAGCAGCAGATTGCCTTAGATAGGGAAGCCCTGGAGCTCTACAGAGCTCGTAAAAAGGAGGGACTAGTGTCCCTTGGTGGCAGCAATTTCCCTAGAGATAGGGAGAGGTCTTATGACCATAGAAACCTAAGTAAGATTGTCCCTCCCTACCAGAGTGGGGATGACATCCACAAATGGATAACTGCCTTGGAGAGGGCCTGTAAAGTACAGAAGGTCCCTCAAGGTCAGTGGGCAGCAATCTTATGGCTCTCCTTTTCAGACAAGCTCCTCAATGTAAGAGAAGAGGATGCTGATGACTACAAAGTCTTGAAAAGTGCTCTAATAGATGGGTTTGGCCTAACCACTGAACAATACATGTGAAAGTTCAGAGACACACAAAAAGCACAAAATCAGGACTGGGTTGACTTTGTTGACTGTGCTGCTAAGGCTCTGGAAGGTTGGTTATTGGGCAGTAAAGTGTGTGACTTCAAAGGATTGTATAATCTGATAATGAGGGAGCAGATTCCTAATAACTGTCAAAATCAGCTGTTGCACCAGTACCTGGTAGACTCGGATCTGACCTCTCCCCAAGAATTGGGAAAGAAGGCAGACAAATGGGTCAGAACCAGGGTGAGGCAGAAGGTACAGAACCAAGGTGGTGACCCAAAGAAGCAAGATTCCAAAAACTCTGATAAGGGTGGGGACAAGGGTAAAGACCAGATGTCTTTACAATGGCCCCAAAAATCTTCTTCAGGTGGGGATTCACAGGCTAACAAAGGGAAAGGCCAAAAGAAACCTTGGTGCAAAATCTGTAAACAGAAAACTCACTGGACTAGTGACTGCAGTTACAATTGGTGGTGGGAATACACAGAATAAGGGTCTAGTAGGGTTGACCCTGGGTTCTGAGATGGACTCTGGCCTAGTCAGAGTACCAACTCAGGCTGTGCTTGTCAGTGATGGGGGCATGGATATGTCCCCTTTTGTGAGCCCCAGTAATCTGGGCAAATACAGACAGCAGCCTTTAATTAATGGAGTAGAAGCTTGGGCATTCAGGGACACAGGAGCAAATGTCACAATGGGGACAAAAGATCTTGTCGATCCTGGGCAGATTTTACTTGGTGAAATGTACCAAGTGACCAATGCTAGCAATGTCAGAACAGTCCATTCTCTGGCAGTTGTTAACTTCTCCTGGGGAGGGGTAACTGGCCTTAAGAAGGTTGTGGTAAGTGCGGACCTACCAATACAGTGCTTGCTTGGCAATGATCTGGAAACTTCAGCTTCGGCTGAAGTGGTGCTCAGGACACATGCAGAAATGTTAGGGATCCCTTCACATGTCTTTGCTGTGACCAGGTCACAGGCAAAAATGTCGAAAGCTGGACAAGCCCTGGATTCTGGAATAATGGACCAGGTGCCTCACAAGAGGAGGAGCAGTAGGGTTAAGGCAGAGCCTTCCCACCTGACTCAGAATGCTGATCAGTCTCCTCAGGGAGATGATCTTGAGCCTATAGAAGGAACTGTCCCAGAGGAGCTTGAACCTGACCAGGTTGAGTTCTTGGGGACAGGGGGCCTTTCCAGGTCTGATCTGAGCCAGGAGCAGAAAACCTACCCCATTCTTGAAACCCTCAGACAGCAAGCTGCTGATGAGGCTGCTGGAAATGCTAGTGGCACCCATAAAGTTTATTGGGATGATGGACTCCTATACTCAGAGATTAGAGACCCCAAGCCTGGTGCATCCAGGAGGTTGGTTATACCTCTGAAGTTTAGGGTTTTCCTATTGCCACTAGCCCATGATAATCCCTTAGCAGGACACCTGGGCCAGAACAAGACTTGGGACAGAATTGTTCCTCACTTTCACTGGCCCCAGACACAAAGGAGTTTTGTCGCTCCTGCGTAACCTGCCAAGCCTGTGGCAAAGCAGGTGGAACTACAAAGGCCCCCCTGATACCACTACCTGTGGTGGGGGTGCCCTTTGAAAGGGTAGGGATTGACATTGACATTGTTGGTCCCATGGATCCCCAAACAGCATCTGGGCACAGATTTATACTGGTGGTAGTGGATCATGCCACCATGCATCCAGAAGCAATTCTCCTCAGGACCACTACAGCACCTGTAGTGGCAAGAGCTCTCTTGAGTGTGTTCTCAAGAGTAGGCTTTGCTAAGGAGGTAGTATCTGACAGAGGTGCAAACTTTATGTCAAGTCACTTAACTGCTATGTGGAAGGAGTGTGGAGTGAACTACAAGTTCACCACACCCTATCACCCACAATGCAATGGTTTTGTGAAGAAGTAGGATACACCGATGGTGATTGAATATCTTCTATATTCAAGATATAAGTAATACAAGGTCCCATCCACAGGACATCAAGCATCAACTGACTTCTGGTGCTCATACAAACAATGACAGCCTGACATCACATTGTGTTCTACAGCTACAGTTCCAATGCAAGATAGAACTTTAAAGACTTTACTATGTATGACCAGAATTGAAGAATACCACAGGTTTAGTAGAGAGATTCAACAAAACCTTAAAGGGCATGATCAAAGGACTCCCAGAGAAGCTTAGGTGAAAATGGGACCTGCTCTTGCCCTGCCTTTTATTTGCATACAGGGAGGTGCCTCAGAAGGGGGTTGGCTACAGCCCATTTGAACTTCTGTTTGGTCACCCTGTCAGGGGTCCATTGTGTTTGGTGAAGGAAGGATGGGAGTTACCTCTCAAGCCCCCAAAGCAAGACATAGTGGACTATGTACTTGGTCTCCACTCCAGGATGGCTGAGTACATGAAAAAGGCAAACAAAAACCCTGAGGCTAGCCAGGAACTGAAAAAAGCCTGGCATGACCAAAAGGCTGTACTGACTGTTTAATAGCCAGGACATAAAGTGTGGGTGTTGGAGCCTGTGGCCCCAGCAGCTCTCCAGGACAAGTGGAGTGGACCCCACACTATTGTTGAACAGAAGGGAGAGGCTACTTATTTAGTAGACCTAGGAACTCCCAGGAGTCCCCATAGGGTCCTCCATGTCAACAGGCTGAAGCCATATGTGGACAGGGCTGACATGGGCTTGCTCATGGCAATTGATGAGGGACAGGAGGAAGAGAGTGACCCACTTCCTGACCTCCCCTCACAGAACCCTGATGATGGGTCAGTTGATGGTGTAGCCTTGGCAGGCAGCCTCACTGCCCAGCAGCAAACTGATTGCAGACAGGTTCTCAATCAGTTTAGACACATGTTCTCACTGACTCCAAGTCAGACTACCTAATGCACTCATGAAGTGGACACTGGGGACAGTCTGCCTATTAAAAATAAGATTTATAGGCAACCTGACCATGTCAGGGACTGTATCAGGACAGAGGTCCAGAAAATGTTGGATTTGGGTGTGATTGAACCCTCAGATAGCCCTTGGGCTAGTCCAGTGGTCCTTGTGCCAAAACCTCACGCCAGTGGTGGAAAAAGAGAGATGCAGTTTTGTGTGGACTACAGTGGTCTCAATGCAGTCACTAGGACTGATGCCCGTCCAATACCAAGGGCAGATGAGCTTATAGATACTTTGGCCTCAGCCAAGTACCTTAGCACATTTGAATTGACAGCTGGCTACTGGCAGATCAGACTAGCTGATGATGCAAAGCCAAAGACAGCATTTTCTACCCCTAGTGGGCACTATCAATTTGTGGTAATGCCCTTTGGTTTGAAGAATGCACCTGCCACTTTCCAAAGGTTGGTGAATACAGTTCTCACAGGCCTGGAAGCCTTTAGTGCAGCATATCTAGATGATATTGCTGTCTTTAGTTCCACCTGGGAGGATCACCTGGTCCACCTAAGGAATGTTTTGGGGGCCCTGCAAAAAGCATGCCTAACTATCAAGGCTACTAAGTGCCAGGTAGGGCACAGTCAGGTTGTGTACCTGCGCCACCTTGTAGGTGGAGGCCTGGTCCAACCATTGCAGAGCAAGATCCAGACCATAATGGAATGGACTGGGGGGCGTGGCTAGCAGCCAACATGGTGGACGTGAGCTTGTAGCGCTCCGGCCTACATCCCCGGCAATCCGGGAAAATTCTCCTTTAAGTGCGCCATCCACGCCCGCAACTTGTAGCGCCAGACAGCTGAAGGGAAGCGGCTACCGGGAGACTCCTTCCTGAGTGATTTCCATAGTTGAGGGCGCGATTATGGCCGAGAACGCAGTCGCGGCCTCCGTGAGGTGAGACAGTGCGGCGGAGACCCCTGCTGGGCGGCAATCCCTAGTGCTGCTACGGCTATTGGTGCTGAAGATGCAACTCCGGTGAGGCCTGTGATTCCCTGCCCCGCTCTGAGGAGTGGATTTGTGTGCGGTGTTGCTGCGAGCGGTGGAGCACTCTCGGAGCGGGAGCGTGGGGAGGTGCGGCTGCTGGATCATCGCCACACGGGGGCCTGAGACCTGGGAGGACCCTGCTGGACGGCGGTCACTGGTGCTGCTGGGATGATTGGCGCCGCAGATACAGTGTTGGTGACGCCTGTGGTCCCCTATCCGCTCCGTGGAGTGGATTCACCTGCTCCGTGGCTGCGGGAGGCATGGCGCCCGACAGAGTGACTCACAAACCGGGAGTGCGGGGAGGTGCGGCCCCCGGATCGCCGTCGCCTGAGGACCTGCGGCCTGGAGCGCCTGCACCGGTGAGAAGAGCGGGTGAACCCCGAGGCAGGAACGGTCCCTGCCTGTGTCGGGGCTCGAGATCACTGATCAGCCGGAGGCCCGCGCGACCTTGCCGGTTCCGCTGTGGCCCAAAGGAGACCTCGAGGAGATGCCGTGTTGGGGTGACGGCGGAGACAGTGAGCGGCGGCCCGGGGCAGGGCTAGGCCTCACATCCCGGGGTGAATCGCGCTTCTAGCCCATCTTGCGGCATCACATCGAGAGCCGCGACGGACGACCCGCGTTGTTGCGCACCTCCATTGCACGGAACAGGGACCTGGGTGATATATCCGAGGGACACTTTGACAGCAGCGCCGTCCGAGCAGTCGGCTCACATTGTGGAGGTGGTGCTCACAGAGAAATGAGCTGGCAGGCCATGGACACGGAGGTAAACTATGCAGATGAGCTCCAAAGCCCGGGGGCTCTGAAGTGCACTCAGAAGTAGATGTGTGGGGTGACCTGCATGGCAGCAATGGGTGAAACCTAGACAGTGTTAATTGCGCGCGAGGACGGCAACCTTCAGGAAGTGTGAGTGGCAATGGGAATGAAGTGGAGGCAATCGGGGCATCTCCCGCTGGTGCACCTGCACCCTGCATGACACGAAGGACACCCAACGGCTCGTCCGGGGGAAGTGCAGGAGAAACGCGCTCCTCCCACTACAGCTGCGCATCCTACTCACCGCGTTGCCACTTTCAGGGTGAGACACGCGACACATGCACCGACCCAGGAGATGTGCCTAAACGAATACATTGCGGACTAATACTTACCGCCCTTTCACACACCGAGCTTCGCCCAGTCCCGGACGGGATTCGGATCCCAACCATGCAGTAACGGGTCTCTCCAGTGCTTCGGTGGTGGCGAATAGTTTGGCAATGACTGCTGCCACAAGCAGTTAAAAGTCCCTCCTAGCGAAATAAGCCAGCTGGGAGCAACAGACAAGATCAGAGGTTTCTGGTGTTACCCTTGTTGGTACACGCCGCCAGTCTGCTGGTGCGCAACTCACAATTGATGCGCCTTGTGATGAACGACTGAAGCAAGGGACGCAGAATCCTAGCCGTGGGGACCGAGCTCGCCGGGGACCTCGGGAGTGAGAGCGGTGCCCAGCGCCCTGCCATAGCTCGCATCGGCAAACCGCCAGTAGTGCCTCATCGCACGGCAGGCTGGCTGGGAGCGCCGGAGGGGAGTGCGCCTCTGGAGCTGCCTTTGTGATCCCCGGCAGCTATTGCAACATGGCAAACTCTGCGGTGATCGCGTGGATCGCGTTCTGTGGCGGACCGACCCACAAGAAGACTTGACACTGCGGAAACATCTTGGCTGTCATTAATCGGACAGGACGGACGCACAGTAACTGCGGGCCGATAGAGTGCGGAACCTGCTGGCTGCGGCTGTGATCGGTACCGCCAGCGGTTGGTGTACCCTAGTGCCACATGCCTCTGCGGCGGTAGGCCCCTGAACTGACCTGTTGCCACGGACGAATCGTTGGTGTGTAGACCTTGCCGGACACTGGCTGTGAATGCCCACGGCGCAACAACTCATGATGGGCCGTATGCGGGCCAAGATGCAGCAGAGATCGCTACGAGCTGGCAACTTAGATTCCGCACATCCGAGGGAGCCGAGTGAAACGGAGCCGACAGCCACAGCACTGGCAGCCAAAATGGACACAGTCCTTGCGGCGGTGGAGAAACTAGGGGCTGCACTGGAACACACCAGGACATACTTAGAAATTCGGATCGATAAGGTCACCTCTGACTTCACGCTCCTACATGTGGATCATCGCAAATTAATTGAGAAGGTCACCGCGCAGGGTCAGGTGCTCAAGGACCTCCAGACGGTCACCCACAGTCACGCAGCTGCATTGCAAGATATGATGGAGTGGATACATGCCCTTGAGGACAGGACGGAGGACGCTGAAGGACGCTTGCGTCGTAACAATATACACGTAGTGGGCTTGCCAGAAGGAGAAGAAGGGAGACACCCTGAACATTATGTGGAGAACTGGCTGTGAGGCCTCCTGCCACAGGGAACACTTTCAAAACAATTTGCAGTGGAGAGAGCTCACCGTGTGCTCACCCAGAGGCCTCAGCCGGGAGCGCGGCTGTGCCCGTTCCTGTTCAAACTCCTTAACTACCGGGACCGGGATGCGGTGCTGCGGGAAACCCGGAAACTAGACAGCCTGATTGTCAATGACAGCCGCATCATGCTTTTCCCTGACTATACCACCCTGGTGCAGCGCCGCCGAAACAATTACATGGTGGTGAAGCGACAACTTCGTGAGTTGGAACTGCCGTACTACCTGCTGTTCACTGCCAGGCTGCAAGTGGTTGCGAAAGGTAAAACTCACTTTTTCGACACGCCGACGGAGGCGTGGGACTGGTTGGAAGAATCGGGCCTCTGGACGGGGACGAGGCCACGGGATCCGGCTGACAGCGCGGCATCAAGCAAGAGAAGCAGGCGTCGCCAAAGACAGAGAACGTCCCTCGGAGCAACGCCCAAAAAGGTGGCCCCAAGCCCGGAGAGAATGCGACTGGAGCGCCAAAATGTACTGGAAGTGGTCACGACACTTGGCTCCCCGAGTGCTCCGGCTCGCCTGGACTCTCCTACGCAATGCACGGTGGTGTCGAGTGGCTTGTCAACACCGTCGTCCGAACTCTCTGACGAGCTACACATGCCGGTGGTCACTCCTCAGACTGCAGATGAGATCCTAGGATGAAGATGTTGCTGTAATGGACATTGTAGATAATCGCGCACGCAAGTACCAAATTGTGGGTTATAATGGTTTGTTGATTATGTGAGGGGGCGAGGGGACTCAGCGGGGACACTGTATGCGCACTTTTGGTTGATTGCTGCCCGAGACATGCTGCGTTTATGGCTAAAGCACCCGGTGGATCTTTGTATAGGTGGCACTCACATGCGCATAGGTAGCTCGCATCTGCGCTCGAACACTGCTGCCTCGGTAAGCTCCACTAATGGCATTCTAAGTGGCGCACCGCACATGAGGGGTAGGATGGGGATGGTCATAGCAGATTGTTGGCTACACGCACATCCCACCAGGCCACACACTGACCTAGTTCCTATCTATGCATGGTTACAAAGTTTGGATGAACAGACTCGCAAAGTTCGCCCCACAAGTATGTTGATCACAGATCACAAGTTGTTATTGCCACGACAGACCGGTTTACATATGCTCGGACGAGCCCAGTACTTACTAGAACACACCCCGCCCCTGGACTCCCAACAGTCTGTACACCCCAGCAATGACACACGTTAACATAATTACATGGAACATTCGCAGAATGCACACACCAACACGTCGATATTCTATATTCAATTATCTCCAAAGACACTTGGTTGGAATCGCCCTATTACAGGAAACACACATAACGCAGCCGGAGCTGGAAAGACTGCGCAGGCGCTGGCGAGGGCAGGTGTATGGTACGGTGTACTCCGTCCCAGCCAGGGGCACGCTCATCTGGGTGAGGGCGGGAGTCCCGTTCGTCAGCACAGATGTGGTAGTAGACCTTGAAGGCAGGTACACTCTGGTACGTGGAACACTCAACGGTGAACACATATTGTTGGCCTCGAACTATGCTACGAATGTTGATCAACCGTCATTCCTGGCGTAGCAGTTGCTGGTGGTCACCCCGTATGCTGGTCTCCCCTGGCTGCTGGGCGGCGATTTCAACTCAGTGCATGACGTACACAAGGACAGATCCTTTCCCCCTCTTCGTACCACGTCGACAGTGTCCAACACGCAGGCGCTCACGGACTGGCTCTTACACTGGACGTTATTAGATATGTGGCGGGTCCTCCACCCAGCTGATCGTATTTACTCCTATTACTCTGCGACGCACGACCTGCATGTCCGACTAGATAGGGTGGCGGGGTCCCAGTCTCTCCTACCGTTAGTCGAGGGTTCGGAATATTTGGGACGGACACTCTCCGATCATAACCCCTTACGGATTCAACTCCGCTGGGAAGCTGATCGGCCCCCTATTCCCACATGGTGCCTTCAGCCTGCTGCGCTGGAGGATCCCGAATTCCGCTAAACACTAGGGACAGCTATCCTAACATATTTTGAACTTAACGAAGGCACGGCAGGTAGCGCGCTGTTGGAGTGGGACGCCCTCAACATAACACTTAGAGGTCACTGCTTAGGAGCCACATGGAATATACGGAAACAGTTATCGAAGGCCCTTGTCTGCCTTGAATCCCAGCTGTTGCAACACAAGCGCGAGGGAGAGGGCAGGCACTCAAATCGACTAGAGGATTTACGGACACAGCACGCTGAGCTTCTTGAGCGATTGCACTGTCATAACTACGCAGCCCATACAGCCCGCACACACACCACGGCAGACAGGGCGGGCCGTTTGCTCGCCTGGCTGCTAAAACAAGACGGTCCTCGTGCTCCAATCGCTTCTATACGTACACGGGAGGGAGAATTGGTGTACACGCAAAGGGAGATTCATAGGGTCATGGTGGATCACTATGCGTGGCTATATCAGTCAGGGGTTCGTGGTAAGAACCTCAAGATAGAGGAATTCCTCGAACAGCTCCACTTGCCTGCAGCCTCAGACGTACATCAGGAGGGACTTAACTGCCTCCTCACCTTGGAGGAGATAGGGGAGGCAATCGCATCCATGACATCTGGGAAAACGCCAGGACCGGACGGCCTGCCAGCCGAATTTTATAAAGCATAACGGGAGACCCTGGTGCCACAATTGCACACGCTTTACGCCACAGCACTGGAGGAAAACACACTACCCCCCTTGAGGCGTATTTGGTGTCCCTGCTAAAGCCCGACCGAGATCCTACGGTCTTGGGGTCTTACAGACCGCTGGCGCCTCTTAACGCAGACTATAAAATACTGGCTAAAGTTCTAGTGGAACGGCTGGCACCAGTGGTTGCAGCCCTAGTCCACAGTGACCAAAATGGGTTTGTGCCCAAGCGGAGCACGTCACTGAACCTGCGGAGGTTTTTCAAAGTGGTGACGGATAGTATAAATGAGTGGCCAAGGGCAGGTTGCTTGCTGTTGGACCTGGAAAAGGCCTTCGATTGCCTGGAATGGAGGTACTTGTCAGCGCTGTCGCAACGCTATGATCTGGGGTTGGAATTCTCGCAAATGGTTGGCCTTTTGTATAAGAGCCCCACGGTTCGGGTAAGGCTGGGCCCATATATATCTGAAGCTGTGCCTATCTGTAGAGGCACCAGACAGGGGTGCCTGCTGTCACCACTCCTGTTTGCGCTAGCGATCGAACCTCTAGCAGTGGCCCTGCGCGCATTGATGGGAGACGGTATGCCACTGGGAGATGCGGTACACCAGGTGTCGTTATATGCAGACAATCTGCTGGTCTATGTGAGAGACGTCGAAAATATCCCAGCACAGTTGGCCCGCATACTGCAGGATTTTGCGGCTGTATCGGGGCTGCGGGTAAACGCCAGTAAATCCTGCCTTTATGCGTTTGGGGAGGGGAGACAGGACCCGGGATACACCCTCAATGGAACGAGGGTGGTGTGGAAAGGGGACACCTTCGATACCTGGGGATACAGATATATCGTCAGCCATCGGATCTCTTTGACGGAAACTTGGGCAGGGCTCTCACAGCCATCAAGTCACAGATGCGTTTATGGGGCACATTACTGCTGACAATCACGGGCAGGATGGCATTATCCAAAATGGTGATTCTCCCCAGGCTCTTGTATTACTTTGCCAATCTGCCATTATATGTACCCGCTGCATTTTTCGCCACGTTCTCCAAATTGCTTCGGAACTTCATTTGGGGGAGCAGTCGACACAGGCTGTCATCAGCAAAATTGTACCTTCTGACAGATCAGGGGGGACTGGCAGCACCTTGCTTAGAACACTACTATCTGGCTGCGCAGCTGCAATGGATTGCTCGCTGGTTTGTGGATAAAGGCCGAGAAGACACAGCCTCTACGTTGCCCCCCCTACTCTCAGGAGCGGCTCCTTATGCTCTTCCACCCAGAGGTTAAACACGCAGCGCCAGCACCACTCCTCCTATAGGTGGCATATAAATGCTATCGCAGAAGCCTATTTCTCACCAGAGCTCTGACCCCAGACGTGCAGGCGTTGCCACTGGAGGGCTCCCCTAGCGGGACAAGGACACTCACCTCTCTTGCACTCACGCATTGGCGGGACGCTGACATACAGACCCTAGGAGATTTGTATCGAGATGGTACACTTATACCATATGACTCTCTGATAGAGGAGGAGGGGCTGCCACCAGGCCAATTCCTTCTGCATCGCTCACTGGTTGCGACCCTGACAGCTAAATGGGTAGACATTTCCACAGAGCCTCACCAACACCTTACCATACAATACCGTCATGTTATGGGGCGCGGTAGACATCTGATCCGCTGGTTTGCAGCGTCGCTGCGTACCCACGCAGCGATCACACTGGAGCCTCTCCGACACAAATGGGAGTGTGACATGGGGAGACCATTAGAAGATAAGGAATGGGAACGGATATTGAGAAGCCCAGTGTGCATACCCAGAAATATGAGGTTCCGGCAGATCCAGTTGTTCATTATACACAGGGCGTACCTTACACCGGCGGCGGCCAATAGGTATTTCCACCGCACGGATGCGGTGTGTCCTAGATGCACCGAACGGGGGGTGGGTATAGTCCACATGCTATGGAGCTGCCGCAGACTCCATACGTACTGGCACACAATCAGCGAACTGCTGCATGTAAGCACCGGCCGTAGTTTACCGTTTGAATGGACTGTATATCTGTTACACCAGTTCCGTAGAGACCCCGGCCACAAAGATAGCGTCCCGGTTTCTGGATCTGTGTATAATAGTCGCTAAGCGAATGCTCACCAAGAGATGGAAGGCAGAAGACCCACCTCACGCGCGAGCATGGAGACATTCGCTTCTTGCGTGGGCCGGGGCAGAGGGAACCTCCATCAGAAGGGAGGAAACAATGGGGTTGCGGAAGGAGCCCATAGCTGCCCAATGGGAGGGTCTGCTTCAGGCACTTCAGAGGGTCGAGGAAGACTGCTCAGGGGGACAACTCGAAGGGGGGACGGGGACGCTTGGTAGATGCCGGAGTTTTTAACCGTGTGCAACTGTGATGTTCCATGTGGGAGTTGATTAGTATTGTCATTTAAGAAGAAAGTGGTGGTTGCCATTGAGGGGAATCAACAGTCAATCTGAAATGCTGTGATATGTTGTTGAGGAGGCCGAGAGGGCGGGGGGAAGGGAGACATTGGTATCAATACCGGTCTGCATTGAGATTGTTAGATGTTAATTGTTATTATTCTATTCCGTCTGTTCTTTAGTCCACGCTGAATCAGCTGAAAGACTATATTTATGGGACTGCCGAAACTAACCAGTCACCAACCTGTGAAGCATTGCAGAAATGAAAGGAGCCGTATGTTGTCCTTGTAGGTAATCTGGTGCGGTAGACGCGCCGTGTATGTTAATGGGCTCGGCCTTCATGCAATGAAAATATGCTTCTATTGCCGATATGAGTCATCATGCATGGACAGCACAAAAATATGCTTCTTTTTATGTACCTGTAAAATTCAATAAAACAGATTTAAACAAAATAATGGAATGGACTGCTCCAACTACCCAGACTAAGGTGAGAGCCTTCTTAGGTCTGACTGGGTACTGTAGGAGATTCGTAAAAGGGCATGGATCAATAGTGACACCCTTGAATGACTTAACTTCTAAGAATATGCCCAAAAAGGTTCAGTGGACAGCTAGCTGTCAAAAGGCATTTGATGACCTGAAGCAGGCCATGTTTACTGCTCCCATTCTGCAGAGTCCTGACTACTCCAAAAAGTTCATTGTTCAAACTGATGCATCTGAATTGGGGGTTGGGGCTGTACTGTCACAATTGAATGAAGAAGGTCAGGATCAGCCAGGTAGCTTTCATAAGCAGAAGGCTGACCCCTAGAGAGAAACGTTGGTCAGCCATTGAGAGGGAGGCATTTGCTGTGGTTTGGGCTCTGAAGAAGTTGAGGCCATACTTGTTTGGTACTCACTTCCTTGTTCAGACAGACCATAAGCCCCTCTTATGGCTAAAACAAATGAAGGGTGAAAACCCCAAACTGCTTAGGTGGTCCATTTCCCAACAGGGGATGGACTTTACAGTGGAACATAGACCTGGGAGTAACCATGCCAATGCAGATGGACTCTCTAGGTATTTCCACTTAGAACATGAAGACTCAACTGGTCAAGGTTAGTTTAATGTCCCTGTGTTTGGGGGGGGGGTTGTGTAGGAGAGTAGGATCTGCTTCACATGGGTACCCCCACTTTTTGCTGGTGTTTCACTGTTTTTCGACCTTAGTCTGGCTGTGGCCCTGCTAATCAGGACCACCACCTAGCTGCTTCCTCTCTAAAATGATTTCCATGTACATTAGGTACATATCTAATTGGATTCTGGAGTGCCTTATAAGCCCCTAGTATATGGTATACTATGTACCTAGGGCATAGGTACCTCAGAGGCCTACCAGGGGCTGAAGCATGTATTATGCCACCCTTGGGAAGCACTCCAAAACGGCACCACAGCTCTGCTACTGCAGCCTGGGTAAGGGTGTGCTTGCACCCCTTACTGTGGTATAGGCTACCTATATCACTATCATATCCAGACACATATAAACCTATAAGCCACTCCTATGGCAGGCCTTGACAATCCTGAAGGCAGAGTGCTTGGTTTTGTGTGAAAGGGTGCCCAAGCATGAGCTGAGCCCCTCTGCAGCTTTCGGAAATACTTCCTTATGGCTGTTCTGTGATACAGCCATACCATATACTCTTAAGTGCATTATAACCTTGCGGTAAATGGTAACTTTGGGATGGCTGCATCAAAACATGTCGTGTTTGGTGTCAAACGCTTTGGAATACTACCCCGCCACCAGGATTGGTAGCTTTCCACCCTTCTAGAGGGAGAGACATGTTCACACTGGCTAAACTCGGTAGGACTTTCCTGAGCCCTGGCATCACAAAATGGATGCCTCTGCCTCAGACACGGGTCTGGCCTCCTGCTGCTGACCGAAACTCCGGCAGGGGAGGCCTGGACAATAGGTTTCCTGTCGAGGGGAGGTGTCCCCACCTCCCCAGACAGGCTGATGTGTATTGGGGCTGGGCGGGAGCACTCTCTGGTGCTTTGAAGTCCTGCACTGGGGGCACACTTAGTGTCCCTGTGCATTCTCCAGTTCAAACCGGTTGCAGGGGCTACCTGCTCCTGCTCTGGTGCGAAACTGGACAAAAGAAATGGGTGTAACCACCCCTCTTTCCTGGCCCACCCATAGGTGGGGCCTTAGAGTTAGTCCATCCCCTAAACTTAGTATGAGTATAGGAATCCAGTCCCTAGGACTTTAGATTACCCTGGATGAAACGCTGCAACGTACATCCTGGACCTTCGACGTTCTATCCTGACTAGAAGACTGAAGAGATCTCCCTTGGAGTCAAGGAGTGACTCCCCTGCTTGGCGGGCACCAAAGAAGCAACTGACCGGTTTGCAATTCTGAAGCTCCCGCCGGACGCCGAACTCTCTGCATCCCCAGAGGTGGATTTCCAGACTTTACCGAGGCTACCCTGAGTTCACAGCAAAGCTGAGGCCCGTGTCTATCGTGGGTGACGTGGAACCGTGACCCCTGGACACCGTGAACTTTTGCAGCAACACTATCTTCCTGGTCCTCCTCGAAGTTGTGCTTTGGGCTCCGAGTAGCCCCAGCCTTGAGCACCTCCGGCACCAAAGATTGTTGGCCTCCACTCCACGAATGACCAGCTTCAAGTGCGATCGCTCGAGGCACCTTCGCAATCACTAGCCCGTTGGCTAGCAGGTCCCCGCGAAGGTGACTCCTTTTCTGATTGGGTTTACCTGGTTGCTCCAGACATGCCCCAACTTACCCTCGCTGGGTGAGTCCCTCAGACCTTGCTGATCTGCACCGCAGTCTTTTCTCTGAATTCCAGTGACTTGCCGTTGCCAAGGCTTGTTGGGTTCATTCTGGTCGCCAACACCGCAGCACTCGACAGACTTTGTGGGACAGTTGGAATCCGGCTCGTGGACTTCGTCGACACCTCCTGGACCTCGTGGCTGAAGAGTCAAGACACCCATCAACTCACCTGAAGCACCCGACATCTGTGGGCATTGGTCCATCCTGCCCTCGGTCACTGGCTAGTGACCCAGACTCTGTCCCCTCTGCTTTCAGGTTCCATACATCCTAGATCCAGTCTTGGATCTCTTCGGACACTTCTCCTCTTCACGGCAGCAGCAGTTCTTTGCAGGCTTCCATTGAAATCGACGACGCGACCCGACACCAAAAGACACCTATGCACCCGGCTTCCCTGGGTGAGGTAACTCGAGTACTCCGGTGCTCTCGTGGGTGCTAGCCCTAGAACTTCTTAAGTCCAAAAGGGTTTGGTCCAGGCTCGATTAGAAGTGTCCCTAATCTTTAAATTTCCAACCGCGACATTTCCCATAGAAGATAATAGGAACCCGCGGTTGTGTTTTCACACTGCATACGGTCCCCGTGGTTCCCCTGTGTCACTACCTTCGGTGGTTCCTTGGGGTCCCAGCGATTCTAGAGGCAATAGGCCTAGTGCCTGTTCCAGTCGTGGTTCTTATACCACTTTTTTGGTATATGGTTTGATACGCCCCTAGGGCCCAAACGTGTATTTGATGCTTGCTCACTTGTAAACTAAGTACTTCGAACTCCAGTCTCATAAAGAAACTAGAGGGGTGTGTTTTATCTTAAATACATATATTTTGAATATATACCTGGTGTGGTTGTCTTTTCATTTGATCATTCAAGAGATTATAGACTGGTAAAACAAGCTGCTTTACATTCCTTCACGACTTAGCCTGAAGGCTGCTCTCCATAGCTAACACTAAGATAGCTTTCAAATAAGGTTGTCTTTAACCTATCACCATAAGGGGTTGTTTGGACTGATACAAGGTGCCCACTAGAACTAGTGGACAGCATATATCAGGCCACCTTCTCACATTGGTGTGCAGCGTGTGGGATTCCAGCTTGCTATTGTTTTGCCAGATAATCTCAATTGAATTGATCAACTGAAAACCACTAAAGGTACCTGACCTACATATAATATCAAGTGAAGTCACAGTAAGTTCTACTGATTTTAGAGTTGTGTGTTAAGGGATATCACACCCTTTCTACAACTCAAGAGAGTTTAGTAGGCCACACTAGTGTAGGTAGTGCAATACACCACACCACATTAGTAATGTCTAACCAGCCAGGAACCAGTGGGTCCCTACCAGGAACCAGTGAGCTCCTTCCCTATAAATATGAGGATCTCTCCTTTGCTCAGCTTAGGGCCTTATGTTCCATTAGGAAGCTGAAGACAGGAAAAAGTCCATTCACCCAGCATCTCATAAAGATACTGAAACTGGATGATATCACAGGGCCTAGTGGGCCTGATGATGTAGACAGTGTGGGTGGGGCAGCACCTGAGGGTGGGTCCAGGGATGGAAAATCTCCTGACCCTAACTCTAATGCTGACCAGACTGGTGACAATGACCAGACTCTGGTGAACATAGACCACCAGGATGAGGATGAGGAGGATTACAATAATGCCACTGCCTTCATTCCTCCTGGTAGGCCTGACAACAGGGCTAGAAGGGATAGATCTCTGTCAAGGGGATCTATCCAGTCTAACTCCTCTATAGGAACCTCTGTATCTTCTCACAGAGGGAGGGAAACCTCACAGGAGAAGAGAGAGAGACTGCTGAAGTATGAGCAAGACAAGTTCAACCTCAGAAAGCAGCAGATTGCCTTAGATAGGGAAGCCCTGGAGCTCTACAGAGCTCGTAAAAAGGAGGGACTAGTGTCCCTTGGTGGCAGCAATTTCCCTAGAGATAGGGAGAGGTCTTATTACCATAGAAACCTAAGTAAGATTGTCCCTCCCTACCAGAGTGGGGATGACATCCACAAATGGATAACTGCCTTGGAGAGGGCCTGTAAAGTACAGAAGGTCCCTCAAGGTCAGTGGGCAGCAATCTTATGGCTCTCCTTTTCAGACAAGCTCCTCACTGTAAGAGAAGAGGATGCTGATGACTACAAAGTCTTGAAAAGTGCTATAATAGATGGGTTTGGCCTAACCACTGAACAATACATGTGAAAGTTCAGAGACACACAAAAAGCACAAAATCAGGACTGGGTTGACTTTGTTGACTGTGCTGCTAAGGCTCTGGAAGGTTGGTTATTGGGCAGTAAAGTGTGTGACTTGTTGGGTTCATTCTGGTCGCCAACACCGCAGCACTCGACAGACTTTGTGGGACAGTTGGAATCCGGCTCGTGGACTTCGTCGACACCTCCTGGACCTCGTGGCTGAAGAGTCAAGACACCCATCAACTCACCTGAAGCACCCGACATCTGTGGGCATTGGTCCATCCTGCCCTCGGTCACTGGCTAGTGACCCAGACTCTGTCCCCTCTGCTTTCAGGTTCCATACATCCTAGATCCAGTCTTGGATCTCTTCGGACACTTCTCCTCTTCACGGCAGCAGCAGTTCTTTGCAGGCTTCCATTGAAATCGACGACGCGACCCGACACCAAAAGTCACCTATGCACCCGGCTTCCCTGGGTGAGGTAACTCGAGTACTCCGGTGCTCTCGTGGGTGCTAGCCCTAGAACTTCTTAAGTCCAAAAGGGTTTGGTCCAGGCTCGATTAGAAGTGTCCCTAATCTTTAAATTTCCAACCGCGACATTTCCCATAGAAGATAATAGGAACCCGCGGTTGTTTTTTCACACTGCATACGGTCCCCGTGGTTCTCTTGTGTCACTACCTTCGGTGGTTCCTTGGGGTCCCAGCGATTCTAGAGGCAATAGGCCTAGTGCCTGTTCCAGTCGTGGTTCTTATACCACTTTTTTGGTATATGGTTTGATACGCCCCTAGGGCCCAAACGTGTATTTGATGCTTGCTCACTTGTAAACTAAGTACTTCGAACTCCAGTCTCATAAAGAGACTAGAGGGGTGTGTTTTATCTTAAATACATATATTTTGAATATATACCTGGTGTGGTTGTCTTTTCATTTGATCATTCAAGAGATGATAGACTGGTAAAACAAGCTGCTTTACATTCCTTCAAGACTTAACCTGAAGGCTTCTCTCCATAGCTACCACTAGGATAGCTTTCATATAAGGTTGTCTTTAACCTTTCACCATAAGGGGTTGTTTGGACTGATACAAGGTGCCCACTAGAACTAGTGGGCAGCATATATCAGGCCACCTTCTCACACTGGGTACAGGACCCTTCAACGAACACCTAGGTAAAATAACAGTACAGGATACATGACCCTTGAACGCACCCCTAGGCAAAACAACACCACAGGTTACATGACCCCTCAACACACCACTAGGTAACAACCCTGGAACGTGCACCTAGGTAAAACAATAGTACAGAGTACACGACCCTTGAGCGCACACTTAGGTAAAACAACAGTACAGGGTACACAACCCCTCAACGCATCCATAGGGAAGTCAACAGCACAGGGTACATGACCCCTCAATGCACATCTCGGTAAGACAGCAGCACAGGGTACACGACCCCTCAACACACCCTTAGGTAAAGCAACAACACAGGGTACACGACCCTTCCACACAACAGAATTCCAGAAAGGTAAAACCACACACAGTACAAGACCAGGGTAGACCCACACCCAAGCGTCAAACAAAACACATAGGCTTGAAATTCATGATAGTTTTACTACATCCGCACAGCATAGGCAACAAGAAACCCGGCAAGAACATGGTAATATGGCAGCAAACATAACCTGACACAGAATCAGCACATGACAGAAAAATAAGAATGACATGTAATAACATGACAACAAAGACTGATAAGACATATAACAACATGGCAGCACATACTCAGTTTGCATGGCACACAATATCACAATATAGACGGTAACACAGGAAAACAACAAGCAGCAGCCTGGTGCTGTAACTTTAAAAAAAACCTGATATGCATACAGTATACCAGCATGAATAAAGACAACAATGCATACAACAGCTCCACAGCCATAGTCCGGTATAATCACTGGTGCAGCCCTGATGAGCGATACCTCACCCAAACCCATTGTAGAAATAGCGTTAGAAAAACTTCACTCTTAGACTCCTTTCATTCTCGGGAACAAAAATGGAAACAGAAAGGAAAACTTGCTTCAGCCGATGGCTGATGAAGGACTCCAACACCCACTCACAGTTGAGCAGTTCCAGATTGCCACAGTGCTTTACTCCTCCAATTTGTGTAGCGTTCTGCATAAAAGCAGAGTAGCTCACCGATATTCCTTTGATGTTGCAGCGTAGTGCACAGTGATGCACGACACACCTAATACACAAACCTTCTATATCGCTGTTGCTGAACAACGTTTGACTCATGACTTCAATATGTAAAAAGACAAGTAGAGCACTGTACAGTCGTGTGCGTGTGTGGCAGTCGAGTGGTTGGAGGGGCGGAGTATCCGGGTAAGGGAGGAAAAGGAGGAGCGTGTGAGGGGACGGCAGTTAGAGTAGGGACGGCGAAGTGGAAGGTTGACAATAAAGAGTTGATGTGACAGAACACGGTGTCGGTCGTTATTGGAGTAGTGTCACGACACGACAGCTGGCGACGAGGTTGGGATGAGCGGTGTGCTCTCCTGAACCCCCAACGTGCGACCTAATCTGCCCGAGCGCGAGAAGCAGAAGAAGACGTCGGGAGCAGCGCTACGCGTGCAACCATTTTCAGTGTCTGTCCTGAGGGAGCAGAGAGTGCGGGGTGAAAGTGAGACTCTGGCCCCCCCCCTGCTTGGTCCCTTCCGAGCGAGTGACCCGCCGTGTGAGAGCCCCCCCCTGGCACGAAGCGGAAGACGAGCGGATCCGGTGGAAGCGGCAGCGCAGCTCACCTGCCTGACACCGACTGAGGCCTCACGGAGCTGGTGAGTGAGGCTCCCAGAGCAAGACGATTAGCGGGTGAACAACGGCTGAGACACGTGTGAAGCCCTGTGTGTGGCGCCGTTCCGGCGGCCATCTTGAAACCAGGCAGTTCTATGAGGACACCCCATTAAATCGGATAGGCAGCCATCTTGAAGTCAGGCGCCCAGGAGCCACTAAGGGGGATCGAACAAGCACGAGCAAAGGCAAGCACAAAACAAGCACAGAAATAAACAAGCACGAGCAAAAGCAGGATAACCTTGCAACAAACTCGAGCAAAGACAAGTAAAAGAGGTGAACGAGCGTGAGCAAAGGCGGCAAACACATCAAACAAGCCCAAGCAAAGACAAGTGAGCGGAGACAAGTCCACGTGAGGCGCAATGTCAAATCAGGGATCACCCGTACGCCAAGAGGCGAAACCCATCGTCATGGGACTGTCACACCTGCGCCCTCCAGAGCCTTTGGCGCTTGTGGTCGGAGGTAGCATGGGCCCCCGCTGGGAAGAGTGGATCGAAGATTTTGAAGACTACATCAAAGGCTCCAAAGTACTCGGCGATGAGGATCAACTGATTGCGCTTCGAAACCTCGTGGGGAAGGACATCAGCAAAATGATCAAGGAAATCCCAGCTGCGGATGCAGGGACGTATGCCAAGGTAAGGGAAGCGTTGGACAAGAAATTCGTACACAAAAAGAACGTAGACTACGAGCGGTATGTGTTCCAGCGGGCGCACCAAGAAAAAGATGAAGCAATGAGCACATGCATAACTCGACTAAGAAGGTTGGCACGCCACTGCAATTTTGAAGCATTCTCAACGGATGACGCCATACGGCTGCGCGTCATTGACGGCTGTCAGTCTGAGACCCTCCGGAGAAAATTGCTAAAAAAAAGTCACACCTTAGACGAAATCGAAGAACTGACGAGAGTGCATGACCAGACCGAGGAACAGGCCAAGGCCATGGAAGCCGGGCGCACGGAACGCCGAGAACAGATATGTCAGGTGCGAACTGGCCGCTCTCGTCGAGGGTCCAGGGAGCAAGGGTGGTACGATCGGCCACCATCGCGCCGGCGCCATTCTGGGCACCGTCGACCGGACTCAGAGAGGAAGAGCAGACGACATGATTACGTGAAGAAGGCGGCAGCACGGAAATGCTACAGATGCGGGTATGACTTCCCACACTCCGGTGTGTGCCCGGCCATGGGACAGCAGTGCCGCAAGTGCGGTCGGAGCAACCACTTTGAAGCCATGTGCGGAGAGTATCGACGCGAGAAAGAAAAGAATTCGCCCGCAATGTCGCGGAGCGACACTCGCCGGCATCATGCGCGAGCGGTGCGTGATCGCCCAAAGTCGTCATCAAGGTCATCGCATTCCAGCAGGGAGTCGCGGACATCGCGATGGTCGAGGAGATCACCCTCTCGAGACTCAAGATCGACCTCAGACGAACGTGAATACTCGGTGGAGTATGCGAACATGATTGCTGATCCTGATCAGCTAAAGAAATACCCCCGGCTGGACATCAGTGTCGGTGAACACAACACAAAATTTGTAATGGACAGTGGGGCGTCGCTAAACTACATCCCAGTGACGGAGTATAACAAAATGAACCCTCGTCCTCAACTGAGCCCGGCATACGTCCGTGTCTACACCTGGATGTCCAGGAAGCCACTTCCCTGCCTTGGGAAGTTTTCAACGATGCTGAGACACCAGACAACGTCTGTCCCCGTCGTGATTCATGTCATAGAAGGACCGGAGGCGGACTGTCTCCTTAGTCTGCCGACGGCCGAACGACTCAGGCTGGTGGAAATCCTATACCGTGTCAGCAATGACAGCGACATCATTCACAAATTCCCGAAGTTATTCATGGGACTTGGCAAGATGATCAGAGGCCGGATCCGCCTCCACATCAATGAACAGGTCCAGCCGGTTGCCCAGCACCCTCGGAAAGTGCCATTTCACCTCCAACAGGCTGTGGAAGATGGAGGCAACCTTGGAGCGGTGGCAGAATGCCGGTCCCTCAGACCACGGCATGAAATTCGACAACCCAAGCGGCTAATTGAAGAAATATAAACTCGTGTTCTTTGTTTTGTTAACAAAGGGGGAGATGTACAGTCGTGTGCGTGTGTGGCAGTCTAGTGGTTGGAGGGGCGGAGTATCCGGGTAAGGGAGGAAAAGGAGGAGCGTGTGAGGGGACGGCAGTTAGAGTAGGGACGGCGAAGTGGAAGGTTGACAATAAAGAGTTGATGTGACAGAACACGGTGTCGGTCGTTATTGGAGTAGTGTCACGACACGACAAGCACTATATTCAATTGAGTGCCATTGACAAGGAATGCAGCAACACTGCTAACGAATATTCTTCCCTGCAGATACTTCTGGTACTTGCTGCATCTCCAACTGAAGCGCAGCCTCAGACTACAAAGATGGCGGCACGCAGGGGTGAACGGCGTCGGGTGGCTCACAGCGAGTGCATGCTCCCACAACCTTGTGGGACAGCTCACATTCCACGATGCCAGCAATGACTATGCAAGAGCTTCACGCGACACAGAGACTCAGGTAAGGTGTGCACGCACCAGTAATTACGTTAGGCTGGCGGCCCATTCAAATGCTGCATGTAGTAACGGCAACTCAACTCACCAATGTAAGCAGTGGAAGAACTGTTCACTGTTTACACCAACAGTTACTGTACTCGTAGCAAGGAAATGCTGGCTTCAAGGCATAAGCAGCCAATGGATGCCGCAAATGACTCCTCCAAAGCACCTCCATAAGCATCAGTTTTGTAGTACTCACAGAAAGAAGCTTAACATCAGTCGCATTAATTGTGCAGAGTTTGTTCAAATGCGTTGCCAGTTTCTGTAGATGACCAATTCACGCCCAGACAGTGGGTTGTTTGGTGGTGTGCCAGTCTTTGTTGATGCCAGATTCACACCCTGGCAGTAAGTTATCTGAAGGTTTGCCAGTCTTTGTGTATGACAGATTCATCCCCTGGTGGTGGGTTGTCCGGTGGGAAGGACACTGGTGGGCTATCAGGACATTCCTCTTCCTTGTAGTTTCAGGTTTCCTCGCTTCGGGTTCATCAGTAGTTTCAGGTACACTTAATCTTTCACGACACGCTGGTTATTTTCTCCAAATCATCGCCATTGTTACAATCCATAAGAATTCCAGAGGTAGCTATGAAGTAGGTTATAAGTAAGTAAAGCCCCTGTTGACAGGCCTAAAACCCTCCTTCTCTCATTAAGCCTTACTGTCCATTAACTTAGAATGCATGGCATTTAAAAGTTGGATATGTAAAGGTTAGTGTTAAATGTATCATTACAGTGACAATACCCTAAAACCCTTTTTACTATAGCAGGGATATGTGTTCCATAGGAAAGTATTGAGATACAATATTAGAATTAATATTGCCATCTTCAACTAGGCAACACCTACAGAGTTCATTCTTGGACTTTTGAATATATTTATTACAAACTAAACTAATTGGTAAAGTTGAATTTGTAATATTTAGGACATGTATTTTAAAAGTGTGCCTTATACCTCCCTAAAGCTGTTAGAATCCCATTTACATGAGCTTCCAACTATCATCCAGGAGCTGAATAGCCCTTTGATGAGGTGAGTGTAAGGCATTGGGTTTATTTTTGGGGAGGTGTTCTGTTTCTCTGGCAGGTTGATTATCTGGGCTGTGCCCAGGAACTTAATTAATTTCGAAGAGAGACCAACCCTATCACTGGGGCTGTCTGTTCCATTGTCACCCAAGCCAGTCACACACCAGGCCCATTAAGGAAGAGTTGCACCAGAATTGGTTTGGGTGACTGTTGGACTTGGCCCTTTTTGCAGGGTCATCCCTAAACTTTTTGCCTTTTATCCTAGCCTTTTTTCTGACATGGTGTTGGTGGTTCTAGGACTCTGGGCACTTCAGCACAGACTTTGTGGGACAGTTGGAATCCGGCTCGTGGACTTCGTCGACACCTCCTGGACCTCGTGGCTGAAGAGTCAAATCAACTCACCTGAAGCACCCGACATCTGTGGGCATTGGTCCATCCTGCCCTCGGTCACTGGCTAGTGACCCAGACTCTGTCCCCTCTGCTTTCAGGTTCCATACATCCTAGATCCAGTCTTGGATCTCTTCGGACACTTCTCCTCTTCACGGCAGCAGCAGTTCTTTGCCTGCTTCCATTGAAATCGACGACGCGACCCGACACCAAAAGACACCTATGCACCCGGCTTCCCTGGGTGAGGTAACTAGAGTACTCCGGTGCTCTCGTGGGTGCTAGCCCTAGAACTTCTTAAGTCCAAAAGGGTTTGGTCCAGGCTCGATTAGAAGTGTCCCTAATCTTTAAATTTCCAACCGCGACATTTCCCATAGAAGATAATAGGAACCCGCGGTTGTGTTTTCACACTGCATACGGTCCCCGTGGTTCCCCTGTGTCACTACCTTCGGTGGTTCCTTGGGGTCCCAGCGATTCTAGAGGCAATAGGCCTAGTGCCTGTTCCAGTCGTGGTTCTTATACCACTTTTTTGGTATATGGTTTGATATGCCCCTAGGGCCCAAACGTGTATTTGATGCTTGCTCACTTGTAAACTAAGTACTTCGAACTCCAGTCTCATAAAGAGACTAGAGGGGTGTGTTTTATCTTAAATACATATATTTTGAATATATACCTGGTGTGGTTGTCTTTTCATTTGATCATTCAAGAGATGATAGACTGGTAAAACAAGCTGCTTTACATTCCTTCAAGACTTAACCTGAAGGCTTCTCTCAATAGCTACCACTAGGATAGCTTTCATATAAGGTTGTCTTTAACCTTTCACCATAAGGGGTTGTTTGGACTGATACAAGGTGCCCACTAGAACTAGTGGGCAGCATATATCAGGCCACCTTCTCACACTGGGTACAGGACCCTTCAACGAACACCTAGGTAAAATAACAGTACAGGGTACATGACCCTTGAACGCACCCCTAGGCAAAACAACACCACAGGATACATGACCCCTCAACACACCACTAGGTAACAACCCTGGAACGTGCACCTAGGTAAAACAATAGTACAGAGTACACGACCCTTGAGCGCACACTTAGGTAAAACAACAGTACAGGGTACACAACCCCTAAACGCATCCATAGGGAAGTCAACAGCACAGGGTACATGACCCCTCAATGCACATCTCGGTAAGACAGCAGCACAGGGTACACGACCCCTCAACACACCCTTAGGTAAAGCAACAACACAGGGTACACGACCCTTCCACACAACAGAATTCCAGAAAGGTAAAACCACACACAGTACACGACCAGGGTAGACCCACACCCAAGCGTCAAACAAAACACATAGGCTTGAAATTCATGATAGCTTTACTACATCCGCACAGCATAGGCAACAAGAAACCCGGCAAGAACATGGTAATATGGCAGCAAACATAACCTGACACAGAATCAGCACATGACAGAAAAATAAGAATGACATGTAATAACATGACAACAAAGACTGATAAGACATATAACAACATGGCAGCACATACTCAGTTTGCATGGCACACAATATCACAATATAGACGGTAACACAGGAAAACAACAAGCAGCAGCCTGGTGCTGTAACTTTAAAAAAAACCTGATATGCATACAGTATACCAGCATGAATAAAGACAACAATGCATACAACAGCTCCACAGCCATAGTTCGGTATAATCACTGGTGCAGCCCTGATGAGCGATACCTCACCCAAACCCATTGTAGAAATAGCGTTAGAAAAACTTCACTCTTAGACTCCTTTCATTCTCGGGAACAAAAATGGAAACAGAAAGGAAAACTTGCTTCAGCCGATGGCTGATGAAGAACTCCAACACCCACTCACAGTTGAGCAGTTCCAGATTGCCACAGTGCTTTACTCCTCCAATTTGTGTAGCGTTCTGCATAAAAGCAGAGTAGCTCACCGATATTCCTTTGATGTTGCAGCGTAGTGCACAGTGATGCACGACACACCCAATACACAAACCTTCTATATCGCTGTTGCTGAACAACGTTTGACTCATGACTTCAATATGTAAAAAGACAAGTAGAGCACTGTACAGTCGTGTGCGTGTGTGGCAGTCTAGTGGTTGGAGGGGCGGAGTATCCGGGTAAGAGAGGAAAAGGAGGAGCGTGTGAGGGGACGGCAGTTAGAGTAGGGACGGCGAAGTGGAAGGTTGACAATAAAGAGTTGATGTGACAGAACACGGTGTCGGTCGTTATTGGAGTAGTGTCACGACACGACAGCTGGCGACGAGGTTGGGATGAGCGGTGTGCTCTCCTGAACCCCCAACGTGCGACCTAATCTGCCCGAGCGCGAGAAGCAGAAGAAGACGTCGGGAGCAGCGCTACGCGTGCAACCGTTTTCAGTGTCTGTCCTGAGGGAGCGGAGAGTGCGGGGTGAAAGTGAGACCCTGCCCCCCCCCCCTGCTTGGTCCCTTCCGAGCGAGTGGCCCGCCGTGTGAGAGCCCCCCCCTGGCACGAAGCGGAAGACGAGCTGATCCGGTGGAAGCGGCAGCGCAGCTCACCTGCCTGACACCGACTGAGGCCTCACGGAGCTGGTGAGTGAGGCTCCCAGAGCAAGACGATTAGCGGGTGAACAACGGCTGAGACACGTGTGAAGCCCTGTGTGTGGTGCCGGTCCGGCGGCCATCTTGAAACCAGGCAGTTCTATGAGGACACCCCATTAAATCGGATAGGCAGCCATCTTGAAGTCAGGCGCCCAGGAGCCACTAAGGGGGATCGAACAAGCACGAGCAAAGGCAAGCACAAAACAAGCACAGAAATAAACAAGCACGAGCAAAAGCAGGATAACCTTGCAACAAACCCGAGCAAAGACAAGTAAAAGAGGTGAACGAGCGTGAGCAAAGGCGGCAAACACATCAAACAAGCCCAAGCAAAGACAAGTGAGCGGAGACAAGTCCACGTGAGGCGCAATGTCAAATCAGGGATCACCCGTACGCCAAGAGGCGAAACCCATCGTCATGGGACTGTCACACCTGCGCCCTCCAGAGCCTTTGGCGCTTGTGGTCGGAGGTAGCATGGGCCCCCGCTGGGAAGAGTGGATCGAAGATTTTGAAGACTACATCAAAGGCTCCAAAGTACTCGGCGATGAGGATCAACTGATTGCGCTTCAAAACCTCGTGGGGAAGGACATCAGCAAAATGATCAAGGAAATTCCAGCTGCGGATGCAGGGACGTATCCCAAGGTAAGGGAAGCGTTGGACAAGAAATTCGTACACAAAAAGAACGTAGACTACGAGCGGTATGTGTTCCAGCGGGCGCACCAAGAAAAAGATGAAGCAATGAGCACATACATAACTCGACTAAGAAGGTTGGCACGCCACTGCAATTTTGAAGCATTCTCAACGGATGACGCCATACGGCTGCGCGTCATTGACGGCTGTCAGTCTGAGACCCTCCGGAGAAAATTGCTAAAAAAAAGTCACACCTTAGACGAAATCGAAGAACTGACGAGAGTGCATGACCAGACCGAGGAACAGGCCAAGGCCATGGAAGCCGGGCACACGGAACGCCGAGAACAGATATGTCAGGTGCGAACTGGCCGCTCTCGTCGAGGGTCCAGGGAGCAAGGGTGGTACGATCGGCCACCATCGCGCCGGCGCCATTCTGGGCACCGTCGACCGGACTCAGAGAGGAAGAGCAGACGACATGATTACGTGAAGAAGGCGGCAGCACGGAAATGCTACAGATGCGGGTATGACTTCCCACACTTCGGTGTGTGCCCGGCCATGGGACAGCAGTGCCGCAAGTACGGTCGGAGCAACCACTTTGAAGCCATGTGCGGAGAGTATCGACGCGAGAAAGAAAAGAATTCGCCCGCAATGTCGCGGATCGACACTCGCCGGCATCATGCGCGAGCGGTGCGTGATCGCCCAAAGTCGTCATCAAGGTCATCGCATTCCAGCAGGGAGTCGCGGACATCGCGATGGTCGAGGAGATCACCCTCTCGAGACTCAAGATCGACCTCAGACGAACGTGAATACTCGGTGGAGTATGCGAACATGATTGCTGATCCTGATCAGCTAAAGAAATACCCCCGGCTGGACATCAGTGTCGGTGAACACAACACAAAATTTGTAATGGACAGTGGGGCGTCGCTAAACTACATCCCAGTGACGGAGTATAATAAAATGAACCCTCGTCCTCAACTGAGCCCGGCATACGTCCGTGTCTACACCTGGATGTCCAGGAAGCCACTTCCCTGCCTTGGGAAGTTTTCAACGATGCTGAGACACCAGACAATGTCTGTCCCCGTCGTGATTCATGTCATAGAAGGACCGGAGGCGGACTGTCTCCTTAGTCTGCCGACGGCCGAACGACTCAGGCTGGTGGAAATCCTATACCGTGTCAGCAATGACAGCGACATCATTCACAAATTCCCGAAGTTATTCATGGGACTTGGCAAGATGATCAGAGGCCGGATCCGCCTCCACATCAATGAACAGGTCCAGCCGGTTGCCCAGCACCCTCGGAAAGTGCCATTTCACCTCCAACAGGCTGTGGAAGATGGAGGCAACCTTGGAGCGGTGGCAGAAGGCCGGTCCCTCAGACCACGGCATGAAATTCGACAACCCAAGCGGCTAATTGAAGAAATATAAACTCGTGTTTTTTGTTTTGTTAACAAAGGGGGAGATGTACAGTCGTGTGCGTGTGTGGCAGTCTAGTGGTTGGAGGGGCGGAGTATCCGGGTAAGGGAGGAAAAGGAGGAGCGTGTGAGGGGACGGCAGTTAGAGTAGGGACGGCGAAGTGGAAGGTTGACAATAAAGAGTTGATGTGACAGAACACGGTGTCGGTCGTTATTGGAGTAGTGTCACGACACGACAAGCACTATATTCAATTGAGTGCCATTGACAAGGAATGCAGCAACACTGCTAACGAATATTCTTCCCTGCAGATACTTCTGGTACTTGCTGCATCTCCAACTGAAGCGCAGCCTCAGACTGCAAAGATGGCGGCACGCAGGGGTGAACGGCGTCGGGTGGCTCACAGCGAGTGCATGCTCCCACAACCTTGTGGGACAGCTCACATTCCACGATGCCAGCAATGACTATGCAAGAGCTTCACGCGACACCAGAGACTCAGGTAAGGTGTGCACGCACCAGTAATTACGTTAGGCTGGCGGCCCATTCAAATGCTGCATGTAGTAACGGCAACTCAACTCACCAATGTAAGCAGTGGAAGAACTGTTCACTGTTTACACCAACAGTTACTGTACTCGTAGCAAGGAAATGCTGGCTTCAAGGCATAAGCAGCCAATGGATGCCGCAAATGACTCCTCCAAAGCACCTCCATAAGCATCAGTTTTGTAGTACTCACAGAAAGAAGCTTAACATCAGTCGCATTAATTGTGCAGAGTTTGTTCAAATGCGTTGCCAGTTTCTGTAGATGACCAATTCACGCCCAGACAGTGGGTTGTTTGGTGGTGTGCCAGTCTTTGTTGATGCCAGATTCACACCCTGGCAGTAAGTTATCTGAAGGTTTGCCAGTCTTTGTGTATGACAGATTCATCCCCTGGTGGTGGGTTGTCCGGTGGGAAGGACACTGGTGGGCTATCAGGACATTCCTCTTCCTTGTAGTTTCAGGTTTCCTCGCTTCGGGTTCATCAGTAGTTTCAGGTACACTTAATCTTTCACGACACGCTGGTTATTTTCTCCAAATCATCGCCATTGTTACAATCCATAAGAATTCCAGAGGTAGCTATGAAGTAGGTTATAAGTAAGTAAAGCCCCTGTTGACAGGCCTAAAACCCTCCTTCTCTCATTAAGCCTTACTGTCCATTAACTTAGAATGCATGGCATTTAAAAGTTGGATATGTAAAGGTTAGTGTTAAATGTATCATTACAGTGACAATACCCTAAAACCCTTTTTACTATAGCAGGGATATGTGTTCCATAGGAAAGTATTGAGATACAATATTAGAATTAATATTGCCATCTTCAACTAGGCAACACCTACAGAGTTCATTCTTGGACTTTTGAATATATTTATTACAAACTAAACTAATTGGTAAAGTTGAATTTGTAATATTTAGGACATGTATTTTAAAAGTGTGCCTTATACCTCCCTAAAGCTGTTAGAATCCCATTTACATGAGCTTCCAACTATCATCCAGGAGCTGAATAGCCCTTTGATGAGGTGAGTGTAAGGCATTGGGTTTATTTTTGGGGAGGTGTTCTGTTTCTCTGGCAGGTTGATTATCTGGGCTGTGCCCAGGAACTTAATTAATTTCGAAGAGAGACCAACCCTATCACTGGGGCTGTCTGTTCCATTGTCACCCAAGCCAGTCACACACCAGGCCCATTAAGGAAGAGTTGCACCAGAATTGGTTTGGGTGACTGTTGGACTTGGCCCTTTTTGCAGGGTCATCCCTAAACTTTTTGCCTTTTATCCTAGCCTTTTTTCTGACATGGTGTTGGTGGTTCTAGGACTCTGGGCACTTCAGCACAGACTTTGTGGGACAGTTGGAATCCGGCTCGTGGACTTCGTCGACACCTCCTGGACCTCGTGGCTGAAGAGTCAAATCAACTCACCTGAAGCACCCGACATCTGTGGGCATTGGTCCATCCTGCCCTCGGTCACTGGCTAGTGACCCAGACTCTGTCCCCTCTGCTTTCAGGTTCCATACATCCTAGATCCAGTCTTGGATCTCTTCGGACACTTCTCCTCTTCACGGCAGCAGCAGTTCTTTGCCTGCTTCCATTGAAATCGACGACGCGACCCGACACCAAAAGACACCTATGCACCCGGCTTCCCTGGGTGAGGTAACTAGAGTACTCCGGTGCTCTCGTGGGTGCTAGCCCTAGAACTTCTTAAGTCCAAAAGGGTTTGGTCCAGGCTCGATTAGAAGTGTCCCTAATCTTTAAATTTCCAACCGCGACATTTCCCATAGAAGATAATAGGAACCCGCGGTTGTGTTTTCACACTGCATACGGTCCCCGTGGTTCCCCTGTGTCACTACCTTCGGTGGTTCCTTGGGGTCCCAGCGATTCTAGAGGCAATAGGCCTAGTGCCTGTTCCAGTCGTGGTTCTTATACCACTTTTTTGGTATATGGTTTGATACGCCCCTAGGGCCCAAACGTGTATTTGATGCTTGCTCACTTGTAAACTAAGTACTTCGAACTCCAGTCTCATAAAGAGACTAGAGGGGTGTGTTTTATCTTAAATACATATATTTTGAATATATACCTGGTGTGGTTGTCTTTTCATTTGATCATTCAAGAGATGATAGACTGGTAAAACAAGCTGCTTTACATTCCTTCAAGACTTAACCTGAAGGCTTCTCTCAATAGCTACCACTAGGATAGCTTTCATATAAGGTTGTCTTTAACCTTTCACCATAAGGGGTTGTTTGGACTGATACAAGGTGCCCACTAGAACTAGTGGGCAGCATATATCAGGCCACCTTCTCACACTGGGTACAGGACCCTTCAACGAACACCTAGGTAAAATAACAGTACAGGGTACATGACCCTTGAACGCACCCCTAGGCAAAACAACACCACAGGATACATGACCCCTCAACACACCACTAGGTAACAACCCTGGAACGTGCACCTAGGTAAAACAATAGTACAGAGTACACGACCCTTGAGCGCACACTTAGGTAAAACAACAGTACAGGGTACACAACCCCTAAACGCATCCATAGGGAAGTCAACAGCACAGGGTACATGACCCCTCAATGCACATCTCGGTAAGACAGCAGCACAGGGTACACGACCCCTCAACACACCCTTAGGTAAAGCAACAACACAGGGTACATGACCCTTCCACACAACAGAATTCCAGAAAGGTAAAACCACACACAGTACACGACCAGGGTAGACCCACACCCAAGCGTCAAACAAAACACATAGGCTTGAAATTCATGATAGCTTTACTACATCCGCACAGCATAGGCAACAAGAAACCCGGCAAGAACATGGTAATATGGCAGCAAACATAACCTGACACAGAATCAGCACATGACAGAAAAATAAGAATGACATGTAATAACATGACAACAAAGACTGATAAGACATATAACAACATGGCAGCACATACTCAGTTTGCATGGCACACAATATCACAATATAGACGGTAACACAGGAAAACAACAAGCAGCAGCCTGGTGCTGTAACTTTAAAAAAAACCTGATATGCATACAGTATACCAGCATGAATAAAGACAACAATGCATACAACAGCTCCACAGCCATAGTTCGGTATAATCACTGGTGCAGCCCTGATGAGCGATACCTCACCCAAACCCATTGTAGAAATAGCGTTAGAAAAACTTCACTCTTAGACTCCTTTCATTCTCGGGAACAAAAATGGAAACAGAAAGGAAAACTTGCTTCAGCCGATGGCTGATGAAGAACTCCAACACCCACTCACAGTTGAGCAGTTCCAGATTGCCACAGTGCTTTACTCCTCCAATTTGTGTAGCGTTCTGCATAAAAGCAGAGTAGCTCACCGATATTCCTTTGATGTTGCAGCGTAGTGCACAGTGATGCACGACACACCCAATACACAAACCTTCTATATCGCTGTTGCTGAACAACGTTTGACTCATGACTTCAATATGTAAAAAGATAAGTAGAGCACTGTACAGTCGTGTGCGTGTGTGGCAGTCTAGTGGTTGGAGGGGCGGAGTATCCGGGTAAGAGAGGAAAAGGAGGAGCGTGTGAGGGGACGGCAGTTAGAGTAGGGACGGCGAAGTGGAAGGTTGACAATAAAGAGTTGATGTGACAGAACACGGTGTCGGTCGTTATTGGAGTAGTGTCACGACACGACAGCTGGCGACGAGGTTGGGATGAGCGGTGTGCTCTCCTGAACCCCCAACGTGCGACCTAATCTGCCCGAGCGCGAGAAGCAGAAGAAGACGTCGGGAGCAGCGCTACGCGTGCAACCGTTTTCAGTGTCTGTCCTGAGGGAGCGGAGAGTGCGGGGTGAAAGTGAGACCCTGGCCCCCCCCGCTGCTTGGTCCCTTCCGAGCGAGTGGCCCGCCGTGTGAGAGCCCCCCCCTGGCACGAAGCGGAAGACGAGCTGATCCGGTGGAAGCGGCAGCGCAGCTCACCTGCCTGACACCGACTGAGGCCTCACGGAGCTGGTGAGTGAGGCTCCCAGAGCAAGACGATTAGCGGGTGAACAACGGCTGAGACACGTGTGAAGCCCTGTGTGTGGTGCCGGTCCGGCGGCCATCTTGAAACCAGGCAGTTCTATGAGGACACCCCATTAAATCGGATAGGCAGCCATCTTGAAGTCAGGCGCCCAGGAGCCACTAAGGGGGATCGAACAAGCACGAGCAAAGGCAAGCACAAAACAAGCACAGAAATAAACAAGCACGAGCAAAAGCAGGATAACCTTGCAACAAACCCGAGCAAAGACAAGTAAAAGAGGTGAACGAGCGTGAGCAAAGGCGGCAAACACATCAAACAAGCCCAAGCAAAGACAAGTGAGCGGAGACAAGTCCACGTGAGGCGCAATGTCAAATCAGGGATCACCCGTACGCCAAGAGGCGAAACCCATCGTCATGGGACTGTCACACCTGCGCCCTCCAGAGCCTTTGGCGCTTGTGGTCGGAGGTAGCATGGGCCCCCTCTGGGAAGAGTGGATCGAAGATTTTGAAGACTACATCAAAGGCTCCAAAGTACTCGGCGATGAGGATCAACTGATTGCGCTTCAAAACCTCGTGGGGAAGGACATCAGCAAAATGATCAAGGAAATTCCAGCTGCGGATGCAGGGACGTATCCCAAGGTAAGGGAAGCGTTGGACAAGAAATTCGTACACAAAAAGAACGTAGACTACGAGCGGTATGTGTTCCAGCGGGCGCACCAAGAAAAAGATGAAGCAATGAGCACATACATAACTCGACTAAGAAGGTTGGCACGCCACTGCAATTTTGAAGCATTCTCAACGGATGACGCCATACGGCTGCGCGTCATTGACGGCTGTCAGTCTGAGACCCTCCGGAGAAAATTGCTAAAAAAAAGTCACACCTTAGACGAAATCGAAGAACTGACGAGAGTGCATGACCAGACCGAGGAACAGGCCAAGGCCATGGAAGCCGGGCACACGGAACGCCGAGAACAGATATGTCAGGTGCGAACTGGCCGCTCTCGTCGAGGGTCCAGGGAGCAAGTGTGGTACGATCGGCCACCATCGCGCCGGCGCCATTCTGGGCACCGTCGACCGGACTCAGAGAGGAAGAGCAGACGACATGATTACGTGAAGAAGGCGGCAGCACGGAAATGCTACAGATGCGGGTATGACTTCCCACACTTCGGTGTGTGCCCGGCCATGGGACAGCAGTGCCGCAAGTACGGTCGGAGCAACCACTTTGAAGCCATGTGCGGAGAGTATCGACGCGAGAAAGAAAAGAATTCGCCCGCAATGTCGCGGATCGACACTCGCCGGCATCATGTGCGAGCGGTGCGTGATCGCCCAAAGTCGTCATCAAGGTCATCGCATTCCAGCAGGGAGTCGCGGACATCGTGATGGTCGAGGAGATCACCCTCTCGAGACTCAAGATCGACCTCAGACGAACGTGAATACTCGGTGGAGTATGCGAACATGATTGCTGATCCTGATCAGCTAAAGAAATACCCCCGGCTGGACATCAGTGTCGGTGAACACAACACAAAATTTGTAATGGACAGTGGGGCGTCGCTAAACTACATCCCAGTGACGGAGTATAATAAAATGAACCCTCGTCCTCAACTGAGCCCGGCATACGTCCGTGTCTACACCTGGATGTCCAGGAAGCCACTTCCCTGCCTTGGGAAGTTTTCAACGATGCTGAGACACCAGACAACGTCTGTCCCCGTCGTGATTCATGTCATAGAAGGACCGGAGGCGGACTGTCTCCTTAGTCTGCCGACGGCCGAACGACTCAGGCTGGTGGAAATCCTATACCGTGTCAGCAATGACAGCGACATCATTCACAAATTCCCGAAGTTATTCATGGGACTTGGCAAGATGATCAGAGGCCGGATCCGCCTCCACATCAATGAACAGGTCCAGCCGGTTGCCCAGCACCCTCGGAAAGTGCCATTTCACCTCCAACAGGCTGTGGAAGATGGAGGCAACCTTGGAGCGGTGGCAGAAGGCCGGTCCCTCAGACCACGGCATGAAATTCGACAACCCAAGCGGCTAATTGAAGAAATATAAACTCGTGTTCTTTGTTTTGTTAACAAAGGGGGAGATGTACAGTCGTGTGCGTGTGTGGCAGTCTAGTGGTTGGAGGGGCGGAGTATCCGGGTAAGGGAGGAAAAGGAGGAGCGTGTGAGGGGACGGCAGTTAGAGTAGGGACGGCGAAGTGGAAGGTTGACAATACAGAGTTGATGTGACAGAACACGGTGTCGGTCGTTATTGGAGTAGTGTCACGACACGACAAGCACTATATTCAATTGAGTGCCATTGACAAGGAATGCAGCAACACTGCTAACGAATATTCTTCCCTGCAGATACTTCTGGTACTTGCTGCATCTCCAACTGAAGCGCAACCTCAGACTGCAAAGATGGCGGCACGCAGGGGTGAACGGCGTCGGGTGGCTCACAGCGAGTGCATGCTCCCACAACCTTGTGGGACAGCTCACATTCTACGATGCCAGCAATGACTATGCAAGAGCCAGGTAAGGTGTGCACGCACCAGTAATTACGTTAGGCTGGCGGCCCATTCAAATGCTGCATGTAGTAACGGCAACTCAACTCACCAATGTAAGCAGTGGAAGAACTGTTCACTGTTTACACCAACAGTTACTGTACTCGTAGCAAGGAAATGCTGGCTTCAAGGCATAAGCAGCCAATGGATGCCGCAAATGACTCCTCCAAAGCACCTCCATAAGCATCAGTTTTGTAGTACTCACAGAAAGAAGCTTAACATCAGTCGCATTAATTGTGCAGAGTTTGTTCAAATGCGTTGCCAGTTTCTGTAGATGACCAATTCACGCCCAGACAGTGGGTTGTTTGGTGGTGTGCCAGTCTTTGTTGATGCCAGATTCACACCCTGGCAGTAAGTTATCTGAAGGTTTGCCAGTCTTTGTGTATGACAGATTCATCCCCTGGTGGTGGGTTGTCCGGTGGGAAGGACACTGGTGGGCTATCAGGACATTCCTCTTCCTTGTAGTTTCAGGTTTCCTCGCTTCGGGTTCATCAGTAGTTTCAGGTACACTTAATCTTTCACGACACGCTGGTTATTTTCTCCAAATCATCGCCATTGTTACAATCCATAAGAATTCCAGAGGTAGCTATGAAGTAGGTTATAAGTAAGTATAGCCCCTTTTGACAGGCCTAAAACCCTCCTTCTCTCATTAAGCCTTACTGTCCATTAACTTAGAATGCATGGCATTTAAAAGTTGGATATGTAAAGGTTAGTGTTAAATGTATCATTACAGTGACAATACCCTAAAACCCTTTTTACTATAGCAGGGATATGTGTTCCATAGGAAAGTATTGAGATACAATATTAGAATTAATATTGCCATCTTCAACTAGGCAACACCTACAGAGTTCATTCTTGGACTTTTGAATATATTTATTACAAACTAAACTAATTGGTAAAGTTGAATTTGTAATATTTAGGACATGTATTTTAAAAGTGTGCCTTATACCTCCCTAAAGCCGTTAGAATCCCATTTACATGAGCTTCCAACTATCATCCAGGAGCTGAATAGCACTTTGATGAGGTGAGTGTAAGGCATTGGGTTTATTTTTGGGGAGGTGTTATGTTTCTCTGGCAGGTTGATTATCTGGGCTGTGCCCAGGAACTTAATTAATTTCGAAGAGAGACCAACCCTATCACTGGGGCTGTCTGTTCCATTGTCACCCAAGCCAGTCACACACCAGGCCCATTAAGGAAGAGCTGCACCAGAATTGGTTTGGGTGACTGTTGGACTTGTCCCTTTTTGCAGGGTCATCCCTAAACTTTTTGCCTTTGTCCTAGCCTTTTTTCTGACATGGTGTTGGTGGTTCTAGGACTCTGGGCACTTCAGCACTGCTGTCCAGTGTAAAGTGCGCGTGCTGTCTGTGTTACTTATGGTAAGATTGGTCTACACCTGATTGGTATATTTAATTTACCTGTCAGTCCCTTGTAAAGTGGTATCTCATATATCCAGGGCTGGTAAATTAAATGCTACTGGTGGGCTTGCAGCACTGATTGCGCCACTCACCAAAGTAGCCTTTCAAACCTATCTCAGGCCTTTGCCATTGCAGGGCCTGTGCACACAGTGTTACTGCCGATGTGACGTGGCACCTAAAGTGTGTGCAATGTCTGTGACCCCCCCTTTGACTACTTATCAGTCACCCCTAAGGTAGGCCCTAGCTAGTCCTAAGGGCAGGGTGCATTGTCGGTAAAAGGTAGGACATGTGCCTTAAGTGTGTGATTTGTCCTGGTAGTGACAAACAGCCATTTTGGTTTCTCACTAATGTGAGGCTGCCCTCCCATAGGACTGCATTGGGGATTCCATGATAAGTGTTTCAGTGGTAATTCCTGATATGAGAGGAGCAGCGTGGTCAAGTTTGGTATATTTGGAATGGTAATAATAAATGCTGCGCAATGGTGTGCGCAGATTTATTATAATTATTTTAGAAATGCCACTTTTAGAAGTTGGCATTTCTGTGTGCTATGTCTACCTGCTTGATGTGAATTGCATGTCTGGCTTTTGAGTGACAGGGGCTGGTGAGGTGCGTGTGGCTCCAGGAGGGGCAGGGTGAGTCAGCACTAGGCTGAATGGGACATCTGCATTTGGAGTAGTGGGAGGAGAAGTCCCTGAATAGGTCTGTGCCTAGCCTGCAGAATGCTGGCTCTGCCCCCTGTGGTGTGTCTGATGATGAGCCCCCACCTGACAAAGGGGAAGAGGAGCCTTGTAAACAAAGTGCTCTAATTCCCCCCCGAACCAGTTTTTACTGGTTCCCCCAAGCACTGTGCCAGGGCAGACAAAGCAAATATGCAGTATAAATATAGGGGTTGTGACCTCACGAATGTTGTGGTTTTTGATGCTGTTCCTGTGCTGCTGGGACCCAGGAGGATCCGCCACGAGGGCTTGCCTCCCTGCTTGAGGGCCCTGTGTGCTGGCCTCCCTGGGCCCAGCTGTGCTCCCTGGACCTTGAGGACTGTAGCACCTGGAGAGCGCTGACTCTTTATTTTCAGGAGAAGAGGAGCATTTTTGCTTAACTTTGCAGCGCTGGGCTGCGACGGCGTTGGGAGGGGATCCTGACGTGGGGATTCCCCCACACTTCTTCTGACCGGAGCGGGAACCCACCCCGCTCACGTGCACCTTTGACCAGCGGTTGCCCACCCTGCGTTTGGTGTTCCCTAGCAGGTGCCCACCCTGCATTTGGTGGTTGTTGGCGGGTGCCCACCCAGCTAATGTGTTTATTTCAAGGCGGGTGCCCACCCCGCACTGAAGTACTGGGTTTTTAAAAACCCAACGGTGCAGGGGAACACACCCTAAGACTTCGGGTTCTTCCTGTTTCAGACCTACAGAAACTCAGAGTCTTCTGGGTGAAGTCAAAGATCGATTTATTGGCTGCAGACCAATTACAGGTATCCGAGAAGTACAACACAATGTATGTTCTCAGGAGACTGCTTAAACTTACAGAAACGGCCTTCTCCTTATATACAAAATATCATGCTTCAGGCACACATTCCTAGTTTTACGATATGGTCATTCATATGTATTCATTACAAACGAAAAGGCAGAGTCATGATGACCATCCCACATTCCAGTTAAGCCAGCCCACAATTATTTACCCAGCGAGGCTCAGATCCCACATCAGATATCAACAGACCCCAATAAACACGGGCATCTCCTGTTTGTAAAACAAGCCATAAAGCAGGAAGAGTCAGGTGTGAAAGAGATTAGCCGGAGGCTTGTGTGGGATGAAAAGGCTTTATGGTGTGTCAAACCCTGATGCTAATCACAGGTGGCCGTAGGACAGGGGAGCTCGTGGGACCGGACTGACCTGGGGCGGTGGAGCCGAGCTGCACAGGTCACAGAGAAGTCAAATAGAAAGCACATGTAATCTGAAGGCCTGTGCTTGTTCGTAATGTGTAGCCTATGTGAGGGCAACCATAAGATGGCCACCGCTCCAAGATGGAACCCACAAAGTCAATGTATAATATCGTATACACAGTGCATTTATCGCTAAAACGTTATGCAAGGCACTTGTACATACCGCATTGGCCATTCGCGGTTCGCTGATACCGGAATAGGCAGGGTAGGGCCCTGCCTCCTACGCGGTCCCAAATTTCAAAGTACCACAGACCCTCCTTTTGCCCTTACATAGGCAATAACTATACTCATATCAATCCGAGTCCAGGTCTATATTCATGAAGTCATGGAGATGTTGCTGTAGCATCATCCTATTACTTAGCTCGTCCCTCGATACAGGTTTCCTTACACATAATGTAGCGCAGAGGCCACATATCGCAGGAGCACACTATATACACAGACAGAACAGGAAAAGAATGGCTAAGATCATTCCAATGACCATCAGAATCTTCCAACCCCAGGCAGATATCAGTTCCCAGAACCACCCCACCAGTGACCAATCTCCTTTATCCACAGGTATAGATTCAGATATTTTATGCAGTTTGGAGATGGCTTGATACACTGTTGGAGCGTTATCTGGTATGAAAATGCAACAGCTAGATTGGATGACCTTACATACCCCACCGCGGTCTGCAAGTATGACGTCTAGAGCCATACGGTTCTGCAAAGTCATGAGGCGATCCGCTTGGAGCTCAGCTGTCAAATTACCAAGGGCGTGCAAAGTAAGGTAACAGTTCCTAAAGAAATATATATGCCAGTATGGTCTACTATGCAAGAAGGGAGGAAATGGAGGGATGACAAAGGGTGTCAGGCAAGGTTCGAGAGTGGTAGTGAAATGGAGACTAGAAACTCCTGGATGGTACTAGAAGTGCCCTCACACACCCTTGCGGGTGCAAAGCATCATCATCGGGCGGTGCTCCTCGTGGGGGTGGTGCTGCAGTCCCTCACGGGCCCTCGGAAGGGCTCTCTATCGGAGATCTTTTAGTGGAGTCGCCGTAGTTGTGCGTGTGGGTGTGTGGGGAAGGGGGGTGTGGTGGTGAAACTAAAAAGACCTAATGGTGCCCTAACTATTTATTGGTGGGTCCAAGAGGTCTGCTAAAAATAACGGGGAATGATGTTATATAAACATTCTGAGTGGGGAAGAAAAAGGATGTAAATACGTTCCACTGCTCTCGACCCGTAAGAGTGAGGGTTTAAAGTGAGAGAGAGGGGGTACAAGTGGTGGTCAACATGTTTCGCGCTGTTGCCGGTCCCTAATGGATCCTAGCGCTTCGTCAGGACCAAGGTGGTGGTTAAAAAGTAAGGGATGGGATTCAGACAAAAGGGGAGAATATTCTGTAATCCCAGAAACACAAACAAAAAAGTTGTAGAGGGAACACGGATTTTTCGTGTCCTTGACGTCGAACCTGTGGGGGAGAGGGAGAGAATAAAACATAATATAATAATGTGGGGCTTCCTACGAACGAGGGCTCGAAAAACATGCACCAGTGAGGAGGATATTCCAGCCGTAGTCGTGCTAGGAATAGGTGCTCGTGCCCTGTGTGAAGTCGATGGAAGTGCCCAACAATGGGGATCAGTACAAGACAGTAGTAAACTACAAGTGAAATGTCCCGTGTTGCCAGTACATAGCCCTTACAAAGAAAATCAGACTGAATACGATGGAGAAATTTGTGGGACTCAGTGGGATCGGTGTGCGGGGTGCCGGGAGTTGGCTCGCACCAATGAGCGTTGGCTGACTCGTCTACAGGTGAGGGGGTGTGTACTGGAGATGTTAAAATGACTCCCTGTCAGTGTTTAACTACCATTACCCAGACATAGTAAGGTGAGTACTTATGAGTATGGCATATACGTGATGGAATCGTGCCATAAATGTGAGATGCTGGGTATGGGAAAGTAAACATAACGGGTGTGAATTACACGTGACAAAAAATGCTAGAAGAAGACACATGCTTATAATCCATGGTTTGGTTAAAACTTCCTACCCGCAAGAAGTCAGGGTCCACGCTGTGCCGGTTCTTGACCAACTGGGGCGGGGGCTACAGCTGTGAAGGTAAAAGGTTATGGACGAAAAACCAACCTGCATAAGTCAAAGGGGGGGTACAAGGGCTCGCACACGGGGTTGGTAAGTGTGGCCACGTAGTCTGTCAAAAAAGGGCACCAATACTGTAAGGAAGGTCGCTAGAAAGCGTAAAACGTACTTACATCTGCCCCGGGAGTTCGCTTCGGTAACCTAGGGTGCCTCCAGAGTCGCCGGTACCGCTGTACGGCGGCGTAGCGTTTTATATACACGCTCTACGATGAGTGGTTGGAAAGGCAGAGTAGGTATTAAGGAAGGACTAAGCTACGTTCTGGAAAGGTGGCGGCCATTTTGGAACGGTAATACGTCCGAACCTATTTCTATTGCTGTATGGCAAGGACTAGTATCGTAAGTGGTGGGGTTTGGGGAAATAAGTAAGTATCGGTGTCCCATATGGCCATATGTTGTGGCTGCGGGATGCATATGGTTTATTAATCCTGAGTCGGTATGTAAAGACCATTGGAATGTATGTCGTGAGTATAGGTATGTCACACCATGTGGTGAGTCAATGCTATGCTTATAAGTCATGTTGTGTGACACGGTAAAGTCTACAGGCTCCCCAGGGGGGCGAGTGCCAAGGGGATTGGTATATATGGCAACTCGACAATAGTATATTTCAAGAGTTCAGTATACCGATGGGGGACAGGGTGCAGCCGTCTGTGTATGCTCTGTTGTGATGGCACAACAGATAGAAGGTGCTTAACACTGTTACAGAGTAGATTAAAGTATCAGGCATGGAGTGCACTCCACGGAATGTCGTCATTAAGGCCAGATACATTAGACTTGAGTCTAAAGACCCATCGTTGTTCAGTTTTGAAGAGGGTTCCGGCTGACCAGGCCGGGTTGTGATCTATTACAACCCAGCGTAAGCTCTCAGGGGGATGGTTGAGTTCTAGAAAATGGTTCTGCAGCCTCGTTTGGGTTCGTTTGCATCTTATTGTGCTCTTGTGTTCCCCAATACGTGTTTTGACAGGTCTTGACGTCATCCCGATATAGTGGAGTCCACAGGGGCATGTTAGTAAATAGATGCAATTCTTAGAGTTGCAGTTAGTGTGGCGTTTTAATTGCCATGGTCTGGACATTCCTAGATCAACCTCTTTTGTAGATTTAGTTTGAGAACAGCAGGAACATGACCCACAGGGGAAATGGCCAGAGATGGGAGGTAAGTTCCAAAGGGTAGGAGACGGTTTAGGAATGGTTCTGGGGCGTGTGTGTACAAGGATGTCCCTCAGGTCTCGACCCAAGCAAACATACTGAGTAAAAACCTCATTGCTAGGAACTACCCCACTAACATCATAAAAACAGCTCACAAGAGAGCAAGAAATAATCATCGTGAGTCTCTGTTGGAAACAAGAATAAGACCAGAGAACACCGCACTGACGTGCGTGACCTCGTTCACCCCTCGTTCTAACACTATCCAAAAAATAGTGAAAAGACACTGGCGAATACTCAGCACTGGGACGTTTGATCCGGGACCTCCCCCCTTGTTTGCCTTCAAACGCACTCAAAACCTGAGGGACATCCTTGTACACACACGCCCCAGAACCATTCCTAAACCGTCTCCTACCCTTTGGAACTTACCTCCCATCTCTGGCCATTTCCCCTGTGGGTCATGTTCCTGCTGTTCTCAAACTAAATCTACAAAAGAGGTTGATCTAGGAATGTCCAGACCATGGCAATTAAAACGCCACACTAACTGCAACTCTAAGAATTGCATCTATTTACTAACATGCCCCTGTGGACTCCACTATATCGGGATGACGTCAAGACCTGTCAAAACACGTATTGGGGAACACAAGAGCACAATAAGATGCAAACGAACCCAAACGAGGCTGCAGAACCATTTTCTAGAACTCAACCATCCCCCTGAGAGCTTACGCTGGGTTGTAATAGATCACAACCCGGCCTGGTCAGCCGGAACCCTCTTCAAAACTGAACAACGATGGGTCTTTAGACTCAAGTCTAATGTATCTGGCCTTAATGACGACATTCCGTGGAGTGCACTCCATGCCTGATACTTTAATCTACTCTGTAACAGTGTTAAGCACCTTCTATCTGTTGTGCCATCACAACAGAGCATACACAGACGGCTGCACCCTGTCCCCCATCGGTATACTGAACTCTTGAAATATACTATTGTCGAGTTGCCATATATACCAATCCCCTTGGCACTCGCCCCCCTGGGGAGCCTGTAGACTTTACCGTGTCACACAACATGACTTATAAGCATAGCATTGACTCACCACATGGTGTGACATACCTATACTCACGACATACATTCCAATGGTCTTTACATACCGACTCAGGATTAATAAACCATATGCATCCCGCAGCCACAACATATGGCCATATGGGACACCGATACTTACTTATTTCCCCAAACCCCACCACTTACGATACTAGTCCTTGCCATACAGCAATAGAAATAGGTTCGGACGTATTACCGTTCCAAAATGGCCGCCACCTTTCCAGAACGTAGCTTAGTCCTTCCTTAATACCTACTCTGCCTTTCCAACCACTCATCGTGGAGCGTGTATATAAAACGCTACGCCGCCGTACAGCGGTACCGGCGACTCTGGAGGCACCCTAGGTTACCGAAGCGAACTCCCGGGGCAGATGTAAGTACGTTTTACGCTTTCTAGCGACCTTCCTTACAGTATTGGTGCCCTTTTTTGACAGACTACGTGGCCACACTTACCAACCCCGTGTGCGAGCCCTTGTACCCCCCCTTTGACTTATGCAGGTTGGTTTTTCGTCCATAACCTTTTACCTTCACAGCTGTAGCCCCCGCCCCAGTTGGTCAAGAACCGGCACAGCGTGGACCCTGACTTCTTGCGGGTAGGAAGTTTTAACCAAACCATGGATTATAAGCATGTGTCTTCTTCTAGCATTTTTTGTCACGTGTAATTCACACCCGTTATGTTTACTTTCCCATACCCAGCATCTCACATTTATGGCACGATTCCATCACGTATATGCCATACTCATAAGTACTCACCTTACTATGTCTGGGTAATGGTAGTTAAACACTGACAGGGAGTCATTTTAACATCTCCAGTACACACCCCCTCACCTGTAGACGAGTCAGCCAACGCTCATTGGTGCGAGCCAACTCCCGGCACCCCGCACACCGATCCCACTGAGTCCCACAAATTTCTCCATCGTATTCAGTCTGATTTTCTTTGTAAGGGCTATATACTGGCAACACGGGACATTTCACTTGTAGTTTACTACTGTCTTGTACTGATCCCCATTGTTGGGCACTTCCATCGACTTCACATAGGGCACGAGCACCTATTCCTAGCACGACTACGGCTGGAATATCCTCCTCACTGGTGCATGTTTTTCGAGCCCTCGTTCGTAGGAAGCCCCACATTATTATATTATGTTTTATTCTCTCCCTCTCCCCCACAGGTTCGACGTCAAGGACACGAATAATCCGTGTTCCCTCTACAACTTTTTTGTTTGTGTTTCTGGGATTACAGAATATTCTCCCCTTTTGTCTGAATCCCATCCCTTACTTTTTAACCACCACCTTGGTCCTGACGAAGCGCTAGGATCCATTAGGGACCGGCAACAGCGCGAAACATGTTGACCACCACTTGTACCCCCTCTCTCTCACTTTAAACCCTCACTCTTACGGGTCGAGAGCAGTGGGACGTATTTACATCCTTTTTCTTCCCCACTCAGAATGTTTATATAACATCATTCCCCGTTATTTTTAGCAGACCTCTTGGACCCACCAATAAATAGTTAGGGCACCATTAGGTCTTTTTAGTTTCACCACCACACCCCCCTTCCCCACACACCCACACGCACAACTACGGCGACTCCACTAAAAGATCTCCGATAGAGAGCCCTTCCGAGGGCCCGTGAGGGACTGCAGCGCCACCCCCACGAGGAGCACCGCCCGATGATGATGCTTTGCACCCGCAAGGGTGTGTGAGGGCACTTCTAGTACCATCCAGGAGTTTCTAGTCTCCATTTCACTACCACTCTCGAACCTTGCCTGACACCCTTTGTCATCCCTCCATTTCCTCCCTTCTTGCATAGTAGACCATACTGGCATATATATTTCTTTAGGAACTGTTACCTTACTTTGCACGTGTATTAATTTTAGGAGCATTGGTACAGGACCTTTTTCCCTTTCCTACTTATCTGCTCCTTGTCCCCCCATTCTCCTTGTAGTGTGTATACAAATTACCAAGGGCACCAGCCGTTACATTAACAGTGGATTCAACCACACGAGTCAGTTGTCTCAGGTTCCTACTATTGACCATAGGTCCCCAAAACGGCAGGAAACCCAGAAAGAAGTCTCCCACTTCCTGACCGGCAGTATCCTCCTTACTAACCACGCCTCTTACAACTCTGGTCTTGTGATAATCAGAGGCAGCAGTAAATGTTGGCGGTAGCAAGTTGGCAATATAACATGTGCCCGAGAAATCAGGGGGCAACCATGTATATGCTCGGTCATTGCAGACAAAATGTGTACCCTTGGCAGCCAAAAACGCAGGGGAAAACTGTGATGGAAAAGTGTACGTTTCAGTACAGTCACTTTTCCCCAGTTGAGCTCTTGGATTCTGACCATTACCTTGTAAACAGAACCGACCTATGTGGGGTACGACCCAAATTGGGGATGAGATTTTTCGCTGCCTTTCACCCAGAGTAATGCTATACCCCGTCGCGTTCCACCCTACATAAGCTCGCAATTCATCCTTGGGAATAGATGAGTATGCGTCGATACCTCTGCTCATATCAGCAACTCCTCTCATTAAGGCTTTAGTGTTTGTGCTAGGGCTGATGGAACGCGGTTGTCGCGGGGAGTAAGCATCTAATGCAAAAAGAAACATGGTCTGGAATGCCCATGACGATCCATTGTAGCTAAACGGCAGCACTAGATAAGGAATACCCTTGTTAATGGTGTGTGGCATTAGACCGCACACCCAGCAATTGGTTGTATTCATGACTAGTTGGTGCTGGTGCTGGTGCAGGAGTTGAATGAATGAATTGTTTACAAACTCGGAACGTCTAGCTTGTTCGTGTTCAGGCAGAGGGTGGAAAGAGTGTAAGGAGACAGTAGGAGTAGGTATAGGCTGTTCAGTGGGTGCAAATGGTACTTGAGAGGAGAAGAATACATAACCTACAGTAAACACCATCATACTAAATAATACAAACAGACATAATAATACAAAACGTTTGCTCTTCATTATTCTACATATTTTCGTCTTAAAGTTCATTTCCTCAGCGGGTCTCTCCATCTTGAAAAACTCCATCCTCTAATCGTGCCGCTCGCGGCGGGTGAGTATCTTCTGCTAAGGAGTACGCCTGTCAGTCCAGGGAACGCCCTAGACCAACCAGAACCGTTGACCTAACGTCTTCGGCCTGTACCCCAAAGTCTTGGCACCGCGACCCTGCGGCTGAACCCGGATGGTGGTTCGAAAAATCAAAATCAAAAAGCTCTTCAGATGGGAGAGCTATAATATCAAAAAATAGTAAGGGAAGGGAATTTTTATTTGTCAATAGGCCTTGGTCTAAAGTTATATCGGTTTCTGCCAGGTACTGTCTGGTCTTGAAACAAGAGTTCAGGCTCCGTGGTGTCCAATCGAATTGACGGTGGCACAGCTTCTTGCAAAATATCGTCACTTTCTTGTTCTGAAGTTGTGCCTCTTACGCGTGCATCACTAAATGGTACAAAACGAGGTACAGTGTCTGTTTCAGAATCAGCGATACCCTCCTGGACCCACTGGTCGTATGGTAGGGGCAAAGGGATCCGTTTGCAGTGGGCACCGTGAATCCAATTATTTTTCCCTTTCACTCGAACCGCTGATCTTGTCGACAGAAGTACGAGGTGAGGGCCAATCCAACGGGGCTCATCGTTGTTCTTTCGCTGAAAGTTTTTCAAGAGAACCCACGTGCCAGGGTCGATAGGGTGTCCGGGAGCTTCAGAGGCCTGGGGCAGAGTATCATGCACCTGTTGGTGTAAAACACGCAATTTAGCCGTCAATTCATACAGATAGTCAAGCAGTACTGGGTGTTCGATTTCGCTGAATTTTGTCGGTCTTGGCACACCCCATACATTGGCCGGGCGGCCAAAAATGATCTCATATGGGCTAAGTCCCACTCGTGAATGCACAGTCATTCTTGTGGATAGGAGTGCTAGAGGCAGAGCGTCAGGCCATTTGAGACCGGAGCTCGCCTAGATTTTGGCCAGTTTGAGCTTCAGGGTGCCGTTGTAGCACTCTACTAATCCAGCTGATTGGGGGTGATTTGCAGCGTGAAATTTCTGCTTTATACCTAATCCCTCACACACATTCTTCATCACTCGACCCACAAATTCACTCCCGTTATCACTCCACACCATTCTTGGCATTCCAAACCTAGGGAAAAATTATTTCACAAGGGCTTTGGCTGTGGATAAAGCAGTGTTGTCTTTTAGGGGATATGCTTCTATCCATTTTGAAAAAGCGCAAACAACAACCAGTACATATTTCAAGTTGTTGCACCTCTCCATGTGGATAAAATATAGCTGCAAAACCTCAAATGGATATGATGGAGGCGCAAAATGACCAGCTGGAGTTGGGGTTCCTCTACCAGGGTTATACTTCAAACATACCATACAATTCTTGACCACATTCTCTGCACACTTGGGAATTCCAGCGTTCTGCCATACTGGGGCCAACAACTTACAGATTCCTTTCACACTGATATGTGCCATTCCATGTGCCATAGTAACCACTGCAAGCACATATGCATCAGGTAACAACCATCGCCGATGTTCTGACAAATCAACCCAACAACCATTCTCATCCAATTTACCCGTACTTTCTCTCCACTTGCTCAACTCTTTCTCTGTGGCTTCAGCTTGAAGGGACTTCACACTCTCTATCGTGTCTTCACACATTCCAACATCACCAACCCATCTTGCAGGGCCTGCAACATACATTCGAGTCTTCACATCTTTTGCTGTTTCTTTCGCGATTTCATCAGCAAACGCATTACCACGACCAACATCATCAGTGATCTTCTTGTGCGCACTGCATTTCATAATCGCAACTTGTAACGGTAGGGTCAGTGACTCAAGGAGATCATTCACCAACTTGCCATTCTGAATTTTAGCTCCATGCGAAGTCAGGAACCCACGTTCCTTCCATAGGCGCCAAAAACTATGGGCCACGCCAAAGGCATACTGGCTGTCAGTATATATGTTCACTTTCATTCCTTCAGACAACACGCATGCTCTTGTAAGGGCAATTAATTCTGCTGCTTGAGCCGAATTATGTGGCACACGTGCAGTTTCAACAATCGTGTGCAAAGTCGTGATAGAATATGCAGCAGTCGTATCACCATTCGGAAGCTTGAAGCACGAACCATCCACCCATAAGGTACCATCACACTCAGTCAGGGGAGTATCTTTAAGATCTATTCTCCCTTTCGTCTCTTCTTCTGTTCTGAACAGACAATCATGCTGCTCAATCTCATCTATGTCTGCTGGAATCGGCAATAGTGTAGCTGACTTCAATGTGTTGCATCTCTTTATGTGTATATGGTTTGCTAACAGTGTCAATTCATACCCTGACAATCGCGCACCAGTTAAGAGCTGTGTCTTTGTCCTGTTTAACAATGTGTCCACAGCATGTGGAACCATAACAATCAATGTGTTATCCATTACCAGTCCAGCAGACTGTCGAATAGACATAGCTGCTGCGGCTGTAGCTCTCAAACAACTTGGCAATGCCCTCGCTACCGGGTCCAAGGTTGACGAAAAATATGCGCATGGACGCGGTCTGTCGCCAAAAGGCTGTGTTAACACTGATAATGCGCAACCGTCCTTTTCATGAACATACAATGTAAAAGGCTTACTGTAGTCGGCGGTACCCAACACAGGAGCTGAACATTATGCATCACGCAATTCCCAAAAACTTTTCTGACACTCGTCAGACCATGGGACAGGATTTGGTGTGTTTTTACATGTTAATGCTAACAAAGGTTTTGCCAGCAAAGAAAAATTTGGTATCCAGTGCCTACAGTATGAAGTAATGCCCAAGAAAGCACGCACTTCTCTCTGTGTTCTCGGCACACTCAATTGTGCAATGGCTTGAATTCTTTCTGGGGTCAGTTTCCTTCCCTCCTTCGATAAGAGATGACCTAAGTAGGTCACTTCTTGTCGACAATATTGCAGTTTTGAGAGGAACACTTTATGATGAGAAGCAGACAAATGACGCAACAATGACAATGTAGCTTCTTTACAATTCCTTTCAGTATCCGCGGCGATTAGTAAATCGTCAACGTACTGAATGAGGGTAGCGCCACTAGGTAAAACAAGTGCATCAAGCTGTGCTTTTAAAGCTTGACTGTATATTGATGGACTTTCCCAGTAGCCCTGTGGAGCACGATTAAAGCGGAAGCTTCGACCTCCTAAACTGAAGCCAAAAATGTCCCTGCTCTCCTCTGCAATTGGGATGCTAAAGAAAGCATTCTTTAAATCGATCACTGAGACCCATGCAGCGGAGGCTGGAATCATAGTTAACAAGGCAGTTATATCAGGGACAACTGGAAACTGTGGCACAACAATCTTATTTACCTCTCTAAGATCAATCACAAATCTGTAAACAGGTGGCTGGGAAGGGTCCGTACGTTTTAGAACAGGTAAAACAGGACTATTGCAAACGTTGCCTCTTGTTTCTTCAATTACACCCTTTTTAATCAAATCACTGACAATTGCTAACAACGCTTTCTGACCTTCATTGGAGATCTTGTACTGGGGAATGCGTGGTAATCTGACATTGGCCTTTAAAGTGACCACGTATGGCGGTATTTCCAAGAGACCCACATCATTGGGACCAGTAGCCCAAAGGACATCCGGAAGGGATGACAATTCAGGCGGCAATGCATTCGTTGACAAATATATTGGGGAAATCACTTCCTTACCCAATGTAAGTTGTACTCCTGAGGGAGAACAATATAGTGTTCCATGCAATCTTTTTAACAAATCCAATCCTAACAGATTTTCACCACAACCTGTCGTTAGGATGAGGGGTGCTTTTAACTCACAAGGTCCAACAGAAAGTGGCATAGGACTAGAAATCGGGTTCCTAACTGGGGCGCCAGAAAAACCTACTGAAACATTCATTTCGCCAGACAAAGGCGCGCCAGGGAGTTTTGAATGCATAATTGAACTCTTTGCAGCACCAGTGTCCAGCAGAAAGGGCTCTGTTACACCCGCTGTAGTCACCTTAACATACGGTCCACTCTGATCCACTGGTACTGAAACAACTCCCTCTCTCTGTCTATGGCTGTCCTAGTAATCATTACCTTCCACATTGTCGTCTTCTGCATAATAATCATTATTATAGTACTGAGCTGTATTACCAGTTGCATTGGCTTGCTGATCAAAGCTATTTGTCGTATTTTGAGGTGGAAGAGGACGCGCGTTCTGGGGAACATTTCCACGCCCTCTACCTCTAGGAGCTTGCTGACCACCTCTACCTCTTGCGCCATACGCATTATTAGTACGCTGCAACAATTTAGGACAACTATACTTAAAATGACCTTCCTCTCTGCAATATGAACATTGGTTGGGACCTATCGGGATACGTGGTTGATAATACCCATTCATTTGCTGGTTATTCTGAAACTGTTGGGGTTGCTGATAGATACCTTGGGTTTGCCTATAATTATTCTGTCCTCCACGTGGCGGATAAGCCTGCTGTAAAAGGAACTTCGTTTTCAATTCTTTCGTTTTCTTGTCTGTTCTATCCTTCTCGTCTTTATCTCTATTTTCGTAATACTGTGCAGTAGCCAGTATTTGCGCTGAAGAGGAAACAGCCCAAGAACTCTCTGAATCTTTTAATTTCTTACACAACTCAGGAAGTAGATTCTGCACAAATTTATCAACAAATAACTGTTGGCCACCTTCAGTAGTCATGTCTTGACCACTGTGGTCGATAAACGTTTCTTCAAACCTTGTAAAGAAATCGGACACTGTCTCATCTTTCTTCTGCATGCATGCGGATAGTTTATCCCAATTCACGCGCATCGCGGGCATTAAAGTTTTCATGTATGTAATAATTCTACCACGGAGTTCTGCTACCAAAGGGTCAGGCTTCGCGCCAACAACTTGTCTAGTGTCTGCAGCGATGATATTAGCCCATGTGCCCCCTAGTTCTGCAGCATGATCCGTATTACGAATGGATCCCCATAAAGGCTGTGGAACCACATTCCCGAACAGCATATCTATGTCAGCTAGATTCATGACACACGAGTCTGCAGTTTGTGATAACTCCTTATAATATCCTGCAGGGTTTTTGCGGGGGTCAGGCAATGTCTGCTTAAGCGCTAACACCTCAGAACGCTTCCATGGGACATGTACCCAAACACGCTGAAAATGTGCTAAGAAAGGTGGGACAGCATTAGCATCAGCAGGTCTCCGAACTGGAGGAACCTCACGCATCAGATATTGGCGCGCTTTTACCTTTTTCCCCACAGGGAATTCCTGTTCAAACAATGATTGTTGACAATCGCTATTCCTGAAGGACAGTAAAGTCGCCACTGCTTTATCTACCTCGGGACCCACAATTGTACCTGTTCCAAAATCAAATCGCACTTGACACAACTCCTGCGGGATTGCGTTTGAACCATGATCTTCCAATTCCTCACAGAGGCTTTCACACATTTTCTCAAACACATACCTTTGTTTCGGGGCATCCCATTGGTGAAAAACATTAACAACTGACTCCACATCATAGAGTGAAGAAAGAACAATCCACCTACGTGCCATATGGTCTAATACCTCTTTCTCTTCAGGATTAGGCAGCTGACTGCGCAACTGCTTACGTTGTAAACCAGGGGTCATACCAGATGACCCAAAGAGAGGCGACATTAAACTAGTAACCACATTAGCTATTCGTTGTCGTGCTGAAGGAGAAGTTGAGGCGAAAACGGGGGGAAAGACAGAGGGAAGAAAAGCGGATGCAGATACAGGTGCCTGGGTAGTGTAAGGAAAAGCACCAGGGGAGGCAGCTGACGTACTAGGCAAAGGCGCAGGAAGCGCAGGGGCAACAAGTAACAAAACTGGCGGCCCTTGAGAGGGCTGCGCTGTAGGGATAGGAGCCAGCTGAGGAGGAGCTGGCGGCTGTGGGAAGGCTTGCGGCACATTAACTGGAGGCTGCACATTTACGAGCTGTGGAGGCGCCGTGGCATTTTGCGCATACGGGGGTGGTGAACTTAGCAAATGGGACATTAGGGAATCTTTCTCTTTCTCTTTTGTCTCATCTTGCGGTAGGGGTGACAAAACTGGGTAACATTTATCGATCCCTAGCTTGCGCTGTCTATGTAACCGCTCATTCATTTGTTCCTCCTCATTGTCTTTAAATTGCACAGCTGCTTGCATCATTGACATACCTTTTTCTCTCTTATTCCTTTTTGCTAGCTTAATTTCCTTCTGTTTGGCTTCCTTTCGCCATAGGCGGAAAGAATCAAACATCGCCGGCCGGGCTTTCTTTTTAAATAATTTAACTTCCAAATTATCTAAGATATCGGTATCGAAACTACCATTTTGGGGCCATTTTAAAACACCGTCCTTTCTGGTGTATCGGATCCATACTTCATTTTATGTAATGGGGCCCATGCCATGTTTTACATAAAGTTCATAAGTTGGAGTTCCAATTGGAGGAACCGGACACGAATCCTCTAATTGGGAATCCCTTCTACAACCCAAACAAAACAATCTTCCAAATACACTAGAACCAGGCATCTTCGCTCACTAGTCTAGTTTCAAACTTCAAAGGAGTATCGAATACCATAGTCTCGTGAATACACGAGTCCTCTGGCTTTGGCACTTGCAAGTTCCAAATCAAAGCGATCCCGAAGGATACCAAATTCCCGAAGGATACCAAACAAACTGGGAGACGCTCCACTTATACTTAACTGAATATCGATGATCGATGGCGTCACCAGAAGACTCTCTCAATTGTATCGCTCTACCAAATCGTCAAGGGTCCAAAACAGGGCGATTAATCAGGGCAGCAGTCCTCCGTAACCGTCGGGACGCGGAGAACCTCGCAGAAAAGACTTTCGGACCACGTCGACATGCAGGGGTCGATGAAGTGGCAGCCTTCCTCCGGAATTTCCACACGAAGCTCCTCACGAACCTCTGGCTTGGACCGGTACCGCTGAAATCGCCCCGAGTTGGGCGCCAACTGAAGTACTGGGTTTTTAAAAACCCAGCGGTGCAGGGGAACACACCCTAAGACTTCGGGTTCTTCCTGTTTCAGACCTACAGAAACTCAGAGTCCTCTGGGTGAAGTCAAAGATCGATTTATTGGCTGCAGACCAATTACAGGTATCCGAGAAGTACAACACAATGTATGTTCGCAGGAGACTGCTTAAACTTACAGAAACGGCCTTCTCCTTATATACAAAATATCATGCTTCAGGCACACATTCCTAGTTTTACGATATGGCATTCATATGTATTCATTACAAACGAAAAGGCAGAGTCATGATGACCATCCCACATTCCAGTTAAGCCAGCCCACAATTATTTACCCAGCGAGGCTCAGATCCCACATCAGATATCAACAGACCCCAATAAACACGGGCATCTCCTGTTTGTAAAACAAGCCATAAAGCAGGAAGAGTCAGGTGTGAAAGAGATTAGCCGGAGGCTTGTGTGGGATGAAAAGGCTTTATGGTGTGTCAAACCCTGATGTTAATCACAGGTGGCCGTAGGACGGGGGAGCTTGTGGGACTGGACTGACCTGGGGCGGTGGAGCCGAGCTGCACAGAGAAGTCAAATAGAAAGCACATGTAATCTGAAGGCCTGTGCTTGTTCGTAATGTGTAGCCTATGTGAGGGCAACCATAAGATGGCCACCGCTCCAAGATGGAACCCACGAAGTCAATGTATAATATCGTATACACAGTGCATTTATCGCTAAAACGTTATGCAAAGCACTTGTACATACCGCATTGGCCATTCGCGGTTCGCTGATACCGGAATAGGCAGGGTAGGGCCCTGCCTCCTATGCGGTCCCAAATTCCAAAGTACCACAGCACTACGGTGCTGAAGATGAATCACTGCCACGGCCCTATCGAAAACCGGAAGTCAGGCTCTGTGCGGGGCCTGCCGCATATGGCCAGAAGTGAGGCGGAGGTGTTGCCTGCCCGAGCGGGGCTCCCGTGAGCTGTTGGGAGTCTAGGTGCCCAAAGAAGAATTATTCACACACAAACTGGACAGCGGACCAACTTGGCAAAAAGATTATTACCACCAGAACCAAAAATCCTTCTGTGTGCAAAATCACAAAGGCACCCTCTGTCCAAAGGAACCACCCCGATACACAGGGTCAATAGAACAAATGAATTTGTATCGTGATTGCACCACTGTCATTCAAAATATGATTAAATAGTCCACATTGAATCCATCAAATGATTAAATGTCCTTCTTTATTATTGATCCGTGATCTTCTTTTCTTTAAGAAAACACACAGCCAACGCGTTTCGTTCTCCACAGAGAACTTCTTCAGGGCTGTAAAATTAAAACTTTTGTAAAAGACCCTTATTTATAAAAAACCATGTATGTATACAAACATAGACTCCAGAGGAATTGACCTATGTATGACCATTTATCAAAAATAGCCTACCGAGAAATTTAATAAAGAATTTTACAAAAAAACAAATCGGATCGTCAATTACCCATAACCGTGTGAAACCAAGATGTGTTTAAGGCAAAATATAGACATTCATGTCCACCAAATTATCGACAGTGATCTTATTGGGCGGATGACAATTTTTTAGAACATTAATCACTATAGAGACAGAACTATACATATACATATACTATTGTTGCTTGAAAAACAGAACGAGAGAAAAAAGAAGAAAGAACAGTGAGGGGAAAAGGGGCTAAAGGAATAAATAAACGTACCATTTTGAATTTCCACGAAGAAAAACCGGTATGATATTTGTGACTGTGTGCCCTGTCATGTGTATTTGATCCCCTGTAAATATTGCCTAGTGCCAGTTGGCACAGTGTATTTTGTGTGATTACTATTCTAATGTGTTTTGGATAATACAAAGGCTATTCTTATATATTAACTTGTGTGGAGTTTCTTTTGTGGTGTGCCTAGTGTGTTGCTGCTGTGTGTGTGTTGCACAAACGCTTTCCACATTGCCTCTGGGATAAGCTTGACTGCTCGTGCCAAGCTACCAAGGGGGTGTGCAGGGGTTATCTTCAGCATGTAACTCCCTTGCCCTGACTAGAGTGGTGGTTTCTGCCTGGCTTAGGCGCAAGCCCTAGCCAACCAGAAATCCAATTTCTAACAGTGACCACAGAGAAGAGATTGCTCATTTCTCTGGACACATCTTAAGGGTGGATACAGGAGATGTGCACAAGAGAAGGAAGGTTCTGCAATGTTCATTTTGCACAGATAGAGGCACAGTTTGATTGTTTATAGTAAAGTACACAGGTAGTGCTGCAAACATGGGTACAGTCACCCTTTGGAAATTCTACCCTATTGGTTAGGGAGTGCCCAAGAAGTTCTCCTAACAGCTGGCACTAGGCATAAACATGGCATGCCTCGGGACCCTCCTCTGATCACTTCTGGACCTGCTGAGGAACAGAGGATGACAGGACCTGCTGCCTGTGACCTGAGAAGAGCCCTGAAGGCTGGACCTGTTCTCCTTCTTATACCCAGGACAAAGAAGTATACTCCAACAAGTTTCAAGAGGCCTTTATTTGCAGTTCCAGCTGACAAGTTCCAACTGGATCTTCCCTGGATCCTGCAGCTGGCCTCAGCTGTAGTAACTCTTCACCCTTGAGTGCTGTCCATAAGGTCCTGGACCCCTTGGTTGGTGTCAAAGTGTACTACTTTTTGCCCTGAGATTTGGTGTGTGACCTAGACCAACCTGCCAAGCTAATCCACCCAGGGTGCATCGCCCCTTGGATGAGTTTACAGCAATTCCAGCTGCATTCTTTTCGACATTAGCAAATCAGATTCATCAGGATACGAAAATTGAAATTGAAGATATTTTTCTTAATGGCAATTAATTTCACTAGGAGGCAGTGGCGGCTGGTGAAATTTGAAAGTGGTGCAACGTAAAAATTGTTCTTGACTTGCAAGGAGCAAGTGAATGTAATTATATATAAGCTTGTGGTGGTTATCTAGTGGCATCGCAAAGGTGCCAGCGGCCGTAGGTCAATCAAGGAAAATGGGCCCGCTCTACCACCTGCTTCATTCTATTAAAAAAAACCTCCGTTGGAATGCAGAATGCCCCTCACACACCTACAGCCAATACCACTGCAACTCTTACACTGTTCACAAGTTCGCCCATGTTGCTGCTGCCTGCAGTGTGGCCAGACAGTCTTTCGTGTGGACTAAGAAATTTTGCAGTTAGGAAAAATTGGAGATCTAAGATCTATTATATTGTTAGTTTTATGTTACATGCAGGGCCACTGGAATAACGCCTCAGGGGAGGACCAAATTATGTGGCAGCAAAAGGCAATTTATGTGATGTAATGCAACACATTTTGTGATAGTATTACTTCATTATTTAGTCATTTTTACAGGGCTTGGGCACAGATTTCACCTCATTAGTGCCAGTCTGACATCCAAATACAGCAATAAGGTACTGAATTAGCGAACTCTCTTGTCCTTTCAAGTTTATAAAAATGCCAGAAATTACCATTTTGGGGTTGAAGTATATTAATAAATGACATTAAATAAAATGTACCAAATGCAATCAGCAATTAACATCCCCCATGAACATATATAGCTTTCATCATTTATGTAGAAAAACATTTCATTTTTGAAGAAATAATGGATAGACCATCTTTTACAGTCTTTGCAAGTGCGTTTTCAATCACACCCATAGGACAGTTTAATTAGCGACAGATATTATAAAAAAAAATATTCATTAGGCATACCGGCTCTAACTAAAAAAATGAACACACTTGTTTCTTGCTGCAAAATAATATTAACTCACTATGACTTTGAAGAACTATAATCTGATCAAAGGATGTATTGAGCAGTGAGAGCCAAGACCTCCACACCTGTTCAGGGTCCAGCTGCAGTGCAGATGTAACAAAAGATAATGCAGGGTGAGAAATAAAATCAATATCCACACCAACCGTATTCAGTTCTTTAAACCTGAATCACAGTAGGACTGTGTTATATACACGCAGCAAAGTAGTGTTATACAATGCACATTCCTAAAACAAGACTATGAAGCTAAGGACGTATCTCCCAAGTTGCTTCACAAATTGCTGTGAAGTATATATTCGACAGCAGCACAGCGCTGGATGATTAAAGAACATAAGGAAAACTTGCTATTTCTCACCGCTCTGCATCCATTTGGAACTCCGACTCGAAGAATGAGCACGCAGGATAGGACCCTATGCTGTTGTGCTCCACTATGGGAGAAATTGCTGCGCGCCACAGAACATATTCCAACCAATCCTGAAGCTGCTTTAATGCTGTTTACTACAGTAAAGAGCATAATAGAAGCTGTGCGATTGGCAAGGGCACGTTCACAAAACGCTCCACTGGAGACTGACATGCTGCAATCGTTGCACTCCACCAGCCTTCCATAGACCCCAACTGTAGAGATGTAAAGTACACATGTCATGCTGGCCGTTAAAAAAGCATCTGCCAGATTGACATGCGCACTTAAATTACACTGCATCATTGCAATAAAGAATTATATGACGGCCACATTCCTTCTCCTAGGCTACAACAGCCTACACTATACTAATTAAACTCAGATAAATTAAGCTGATTTAAAGTGGTGGGTCGACCCTCTTTCGCCCTCTATTGGCGAGCCGCCCCTGCTAGGAAGCTGTGTGAGCTAAGATCCCCTTCTTGTAGTCTTGCATTTTGTAAAATCATTGATGATAGATTTATTTTTTGACCTGGGCCAACTTTTCTGCCAAAACTGAATTTTTCCTTTCCTAAGGATCAGAAGGCAATTTTGCTGGATTTGTTTCCTTCTCCTACTCTAAAGAAATTAAGAAGGCAGCAAACTTGGATGTGAGAAAGGTTCTTCTCATTTATCTCGAAAAAGTTTCCTCCATGAGGGTTACAGAGTCAAACTTTGTCAATTTTTTGTCTGGCCAGGAGGGGGAAGAAGCCTTTGGTTTCTTCTCTCAGTATATGGGTCACATCCCTAGTCTCCTTAGCCTACAGGCCCAGCAGTTGTGTCTTGGTGTTAAGGGCAGGCCGACTAATGAGATTTCTGCTACTCTTGAAGAAGGGGGGGTGTGGCTTGGCGCCAACGGCGATGGCTGCCTGACGAATGAGCTCCGCCGGAGCTGAGCCCTAAATCCCCAAATAAATCCGTCATTTATCCTGCAGGAGGGGACCCTGAGCATTCCCAGCGTCTGTACAGCAGTTTGGGACAAGATCGATGCAAAATCTGGTCCCTAGACGATACCTTGAGTCTGCCCTGTGTCTCGGAGACGCTGCTGCGGGAGCCTGAAGAAAGCGAAAGTGGCCTGGGAGACATGCCCTCGGCCGCCGGTGTGAGCGCCCTGCATGGCGAATCGAATTGTTGCTGGAGGACCTGTGCTGCCCCTGTGGAGGGCCCACACCCTCCCCGACTCCTGCTGTGACACTCGGCAGGCATCTGCCATCGACCCGGGAGGCCGATTACACCTCGGCGGAATTGGTTGGGTGTGGAGCTTGCGGGCCCCAGGCTTCTGGGAGGCCTTTCCTCCAGCTGTGGACCCTGGGCGGGGACGACCGCCCTTAGCCCCTACAGTGATGCGGCCTCTGCGCCATCTCGCTACCAAAGGTGAGCGGTGCCTTTTCTGGACCCCCCCGGCCTGGCGCACCTCTGCGTCCCGAGGCGAAGTGGAGGGGGGCGGGCGGCACGATAAAAGACGCGCTGCGGCATTGAGGCGTTTCAGTGAAGAGCTCACGTCTCCTCTTGTGGTGGATGGGGCCTGCCCTGAGACGCGGGGCTGTGACCTTACCGGGCATACCCTAAGGCGGGTGTGTGACCCACGTTTTGTTTCACCGTGGGTGGACGGGGCGCCAAACTAGAGGCAAGAGATCGCCCTCTTTCCTTTAATTGGGAACATTGGGCCCGCGCGTCAAACAGTGGCCACAGCCTATCCTCGTCAGGACCTGCGAGTGTGGCAAGCGCAGTGTGGCTGGACTCATACACAGTGACTTTGGCGCTACTGTCCGCCCAGGTGAAGGGAGGCCAACAATCACCGGAAGGGGGAACAAAGACCATCGCCTGGTAGGGAGGTGAGGAGACCCTGGGGACCCCGGGGGGATGGCCCCGGCCCCTGCCTCGTGCATGCATTGAGACACCAGCTGCAGACGGCGGTCTTGGGGGGATGTTGCTCATACGAACTGCAGTTTCTCAGAGGAGAGACACAATACCACGGGGAGAGGAACAATGCTTTTGCGGTGTGGCCTGTCTAAGTAACCACGCACAATGAAGCCAAAGGGTGCCACGACTGTGCAAGCCAATAAACTTGACAAATATACTGTCCTGAAGTCTACCTCACAAGACGAGGGAGCTCCAAGTGACCAGACAGATACCTCCGAACCATCTCTCACATCCATAATGGCGGCCATCCAGGGGCTGGGGACCACTCTCGAAACAAAAATCGATAAAGTCTCCATTGAAATGAACTTGCTGAGAGCTGATATAAATAAAATGGCGGACAAAGTCAAAACTAATGAAGCTAATATCCTGGACCTCCAAACCTCCACGAAAAAGCTCGATGAACGGGACAGCACACTGGTTCACCAACACCGTCAAATGGCTCTGAAGCTCGAGGGTCAGGAAGGGAGGGCCCGTCGCAACAACATTAGAGTAGTTGGAGTCCCGGAAGGAACGGAAGGGCCGAGCATTGACCTTTTGCTTGAAGACCTAATCCTCAACCACCTAAAACCGAAGTGGCTCTCCTCTCTATTCACTATCGAGAGGGCGCACTGTGCGCCGATCCCCAAACCTAAACCGGGGGCGGACCTTGACTATAATCTCAAAAATCCTCAACTATAGGGACCGCGACGCAATATTGCAGGCAGCTCGAGTTCAGGGAGATTTGCCTTACGAAAATTCTACAATACGATTCTTCCCGGATTTTACGCTTAAAGTCCAACAAGACGGACGCGCATTTGACGGAGTCAAGGCGGCCCTTCGTCAAAGAGGAATCAAATATATGATGTTCTTTCCGGCAAAACAAAAAATCATAGCGGACGGCAAAGCGCTTTTCTTCACTACCCCGCCCGAGGTACAGCACTGGCTGGATGGGAAAGCTGCATGGGGGGTGGCAGCAGCGGCGAGGGGCAACTGGAGAGAGACCCATGTGTGATCGCCGGGATCAACTGATGGAAGATCGGATACAGACAGACAAAGCCAGAATTCCTGGAGGTCAAGATCCAGCAGCCCGGGCAAGTTGGCGACCCAGAGAGACTGACTGACTCTGGCCTCCTGAAATGGAATGGACGAGACTACCTCGACAAACTGTAATGTATAATTTTTCTTGCTATTAGCATGAGTGGGGGGGTCCCATGAGGCGTTGGCCGGTAAGACTGTGGTGCCTTGAAACATAGCTTCTCCCGGCACAGCTAGGGATGGACCTACGGCCAGAGACACTGAACGAAATAGATTCTTTATGCCGGACTATTAAACAGGCCGTACGTCATAAATGTGAACTATGTTCCTTGCAGGACAGGGGGCGGGAGACGTGTTAATTGGAATGTGTCCCAAATATATTGGAGTTCCAAACCTGACAAGCATTGAAGGGTAGGGGGGTGGGCCTCTGGAGGCCGGAGTTGGCACTAGCTCACTGCCCCTCGTCATTGTTGACTGGTTTCTAGGGCGATAGGCACTCTGCTAGTTGGGGATGTGGGTAGTTTTGAACCTACGTGGCAGGGTAGCAGGGAGGGGGGTCTGGTGTTGGGGGGTTCGAGGGTTGAATGTGTTTTTAATTTTTAATTTTCATAGTTGGGGTTGGGGGGGAGGGCACGGAGGGGAGGCGCTCTGGTCATGCAAAAAACTAAATACTGCGATCTGGTGGTGTTGCAAATCTCGCAGGTTGTATAGAACTGTATATTGTCACAATCAGTACGAAGTGGGATAAAAGCTTAAAGCATTTGAGTTGGAACGTCAACGGGTTGGGAGACAAGATCAAAAGAAGAATTGTTCTCCAATACATAAAGCGCCACCTCCCAGATGTCGCTCTACTCCAGGAGACACACTTAATCGGAAACAGCTGCAAGGCACTAAATAGATGGGGATACACAATGGTTGCACATGCCGGCTTTACATCTGGGTCCAGGGGGGTGGGCATCCTGATCAGGCGTGCCCTCCCGCTAAGTATTAAGCACACTTGGACTGACCCGCTGGGCCACTTCACAGCGGTCTCAGGCCAAAGGGAAGGGCTTACACTCACATTAACGGTTTATATACCACCATGTCTCCAAACACAGTTATACAAAGATCTACTCTCCCTTCCGGAGGGGCAACTCATAATTGGGGGGGACTTCAACTCAGTTGTATTGGGTCTGCTAGACCGGCACCCACCACGAGACATCAGTGCTGGACAAAACTGGCTCTCTAACTTCATCGAAGCTTTTGGCCTCACAGACCTTTGGAGGTGGCGCTACCCAAACCTCCAGCAGTACACATTATTATCGGGATCACACCACACCCTCTCCAGATTAGACTATATTCTCATGCCTCTTCACTTGAACACGATCACTCAGGACATTAAACACCTGGTGCAGGGCATTTGTGATCACTCCCCCCTGTGGGTTCACCTCACGAACGGGGAGAAGAGGGTAGGCTGTATAGCACCTATAAATCCTTGGCACCTATGCATTCTGGAGGCCAGAACCACCATTACCCAGGAAATGATTTCCAAGAAAACGAAGGTACAGTGGCTTCCCCTACCACCCTATGGGAAGCGTTTAAATCAGTAATTAGGGGGCACACCCTTTCGGCAATCACAGGGCTGCGTAAGGAAAGAGACAAACAGCTGGTCGCTATCGAAGGTGACCTCCTTCATCTTGAGGGGGTAGCAAAAGACGGCGATGATGAAGATGCCCTTCACCAAATACAAATAAAGGCGGCCGAATACAAAGCAATAGTGACCAACGCTGCCAAAACCCTCGCAAGAGACCGGGACGGATACTTGTATAACCTAGGGGACAAAGCAGGTAAACTGATAGCCTGGCTAGACAAAAGAGAAAAGGCACAGAGACTAGTATCGGAACTAAAAAGCAGTTCCGGGCGGTTCTTACGGAACCCCACAACATAGTTCGTGAGTTCGCTGAGCACTTTGAGCGAATGTATCGAAGGGGCTCGGAACTACCGGAGGAAGACTCTTCCAACTTACTTGCAGACATCCGTCTGCCCTCTCTTTCGGACCCCGATCGAGAGGCATTGGAGAGCGCACTCACCAACGATGAGATGGCTACGGCAATTAGGGATCTCCTGCCAGGTAAAGCCTTTGGCCCGAATGGTCCACCTATTGAGCTGTACAAGCTCAAACTCGACAGATTGGCACCTTTTTTTGAAGCATATGTTCGAAGACAGCAGAAACGTGGGAGTGCTGCCACGAGACCAGCGTATCGCTACGCTGGTTGACATTCCTAAGGTGGGGAAACCTAGAGATGACTGTGCCTCATACAGACCGATTTCTTTACTAAACGCTGAGCCCAAGGTACTTGCAAAGCTTTTAGCAAATAGACTCAGGCCAGTAATAGATAAACTAGTCCACCCGGAGCAATCGGGATTTATGCTGCACCGCAATACTGCTCTAACCTACGTCGACTTTACGGAGTGCTGGGGCACTGCCCCACTATCCAGGAAGATGCAATAGTAGTTTCTTTAGACGCACCAATGGCGTTTCGACACACTTGAATGGGCATACCTGATGGCGGTCCTTAAAAAGTTGGGCTTCGGCCCTAATTTCATCGGTTGGGTGCGACTCCTCTATACGGAACCATTGGCCCACGTGATCGTAAACAATAAAACCTCGGAAGTGTTCACGCTCGGTAGAGGAACGAGGCAGGGCTGTCCGCTCTCGCCACTGCTCTTCGCACTGTCCCTTGAGCCGCTCGCAGCCTGGATATGGAGAGACTCTTCTATCCAGGGATTTAAATGGACCGAAGGGTGGGAAGACCGGATCTCCCTATACGCAGACGACATCCTTCTCTATCTCACCTCCCCCCAAAAGTCATCACGGGTAGTTCTAGACATATTCACTAGCTTCGGGAGAAACTCCGGTTACACCATTAACTGGAGCAAATCACTATTATACGTCCTACATGGAAAACCTCCCTCCATGCCAAAGGACTGCCCGATTCAGACAGTAGCAGAAGGATTCAAATACCTCGGCATTTTCATTTCCACTGATGCCAGGACACGCTATGAACGGAACCTCCTCCCACCCTTGCAGAGATTCAAGCGGGACACCGCTACCTGGAAAATGCTCCCGTTGTCTCTCCAAGGACGGGCAGCGCTGTTTAAAATGATGGCCCTGCCACGTTTCCTATATGCCCTCCAGAACTACCCAGACCTGGTTCCACCAAGGTTTTTTAAAGATATTGAAACTACGCAAAGGGACCTATTGTGGGACGGGAAACCACATATTTCGCTCCACAAACTAACACTCGGTCGGTATGATGGGAGAATTGCTCTCCCCGATATCAAAAAATATTATTGGGTGGCACGCCTCTCAGCCATTAACCAATGTACATACTGCAGTGGTGATGACCCCGCATATTGCATGGACATGTGGATTCTCCCGGGAGGTGATTTCACGAGGATGTTATACTCCAAGCCCAGCAAATATCCCCTTGCAGGGCCTACAAGACACTCGGTTCAACTCTGGCACGCGGTAAACCGCAGCTTGGGGTGGGCCAATAAACTTACGCTTGCAACTCCGCTCTGGGATTCCGAGTGCCTGGGTACACTGGGTCGTGCCAAGGGGTTCGACAAGTGAGATCTAATTGGGCTCTAACGCATAGGAGACCTCTGGGGACCGCGCGGAACACCACCTGCCAGAGAAATCCATATCCCTCACATATAAAAAGCTCATACATCACACTCCTGATCCCCTTAGGACACTGAGGGAAAAATGGGGGAGGGACGGTCTAGTAATAGACGACAAGGAATGGCAAGAGGCACTCTCTTCCCCTAAGGAAGTTGCCATTTCAGCGAAGCTAAGACTGATTCAGTTAAAGATTCTCCATTGGGTGTACCTTTCTGGGCACAGACTGGTGTTGATGGGCAGGAGCACAGACGGGGCGTGTAGGAGGCAATGTGGTCTTGAGGGGACTTTCCTGCACATACTGGGAGTGTCCGCTAATCCAACATTACTGGAAAAAAGTCCTTAGATGTATGAGCACGGTATGGGGGCGGAAATTCGAATTGAGGTCAAAAGATGTCTCCTGAATATTTGGGAGCCCACGGACTTAAATGCGAAGGGTAAAACCTGGGTAACACTGGAGCAGATGGTGGCTAAGCGAAACATTGCTCGCCTCTGGGGAGCGGCAACGTCACCAACACAACACATGGCAAGAGGACATGAATTGGTGTATGATACGGGAGAGAACGGTATATGTAGCTTGAGGCTGTCGCCGAAAATGGATGGCACTCTGGACTAAATGGAATGACTATCGAGGAAATGTGTGTGAACCCCCATTTGTCCCCTCCCTTGACGAACCAACAATGCCATGATCTATGTATGTGAGTAGAATGTGATAACTTTAGTACTGTTCCGAGATTATACTGTATGACACTTCTGCCTGACAACGGCAATGTAACACAGATATTCACACCGATCTTTTGTATGCAATGACCATTTCTTTGATTGCTCAATAAAGAGACATTTTTAAAAAAAAAGAAGGGTAGGGGGCCTCTATTGCACAAATTTGCAGAGCTGCCACCTGGTCTACTCCTTGCACTTTTGTTAACCATTGTAGGATTATGCAAGAGTTGAATTTGAAGGATGTTTTTGGTTCCAGGGTTCTTTCTTCTATGAAGTGAATAGTGGAAAGATGTGTATTCTAAATGTGCAATTAAAGAGTTTTCCTGCATGCAACCTTAGCTGTGCTGGATTTGCTTTAGTACCTCTCTAATGTAATGAATGTAAGTGGGAGAACGACGAAAACATAATGCTTCAAATACCAGTGATTGCATTACTCTGAGTTCTGCTTCCTCTCTTTAATTTGTTACTACCATACTTTCCACCCTATCCTTTCCAGCCAACTGGTTTTGTTTTTGTTTTTTGCTTTGTACAAACAAGACGAGTGGAGAGGGGTGCTCTTTTAATTTGATTGTTGAGTGATGATTGGTGTGTGTGGAGGCAGGACTGCATCAAAATGTAATGAATTGAAGTGAAGGAATAGGGCTCAGAGTAATGCAATTACGAGTAAGTAATAATGGGGCATATTATCAAGACAGGTGATAAAATTATCGCCGCTTTCGCGGCAGAAAACTGCCGCTAAAACTGCGGTAATGGACTTGATAATATGTTCTATGGAATTCCAATTGAAGCTCAGGTTAGATGTCCTTCGCATCTAACATGGGCTTCAATTGGAATTCCATAGAGCATATTATCAAGCCCATTATCGCCATTTTAGCGGCGGTTTTCTGCCACTAAAGCGGCGATTATTGGGTCGTCTGTCTTCATAATATGCCCCTAAATCATTTCCTCTCATCCGCTCTTTTTCATCACTTCTGTGAGAAACTTGTGGAATGTCCCTCCCACAAGACAGGACGTTCTCATGTTAATCAATATTACAGGGTGCTTATACATTGCCCACCTCCTGTACCCATCTCCTGTACACCGCTATTGCCCACCATCTGTACCCTTGCTTTCTTTCAGGCCGGTCTGTTTTTTTGCTGTCTCTGACAGAAGAGATTGTATTCCTCATCTGGAGTAAGCATGTAATTCAAATTTAAATGTGTTTGCTTCACTTACATTACTGGCTTCACTGTAGCAAAATTGTTGAATGCCGAGATGTAGTTCCGGTAGCTTGCCTTGCTATTGTAACTGTGGGTAGGATGTTGCACTCTGATACTACTGGTCGTCAGAGGCCAAGCTGAGCCTGCGCTCCTGCTTCTGCATGACAGCATCAGATAATGCATTACTAGGGGAAATTGGGCACTGGCTGAGACCCTTATTGTTTCAAAGTCTAGTATGGCCAGACTAGTTAGGGTCCTCAGTGTACACCTTCAGGAAGGCCTTAAGACATGGTTATTCAACTGAAAGCAACGGCTGACCCCCTCCCCCAGCGCCTTGAGACCCTCATGGGTGAGTAGTGCGCTTACAATTCCCTGATTGATTAAGTGTTTATAAGGGTCTAGCTGCTGCAGGCTTTCATTGTTAACGAAGAGTGCCACGTGAAGATCGCGAACGTGCAGTGGAAAGAAAGCATACAGAGATACAAGATGGATCTCTGGATAGGGGAATATGTCTTTACATCTGGAGATTTGCAACAGCTCATTAACCGAGCAGTGCCATCTGCACTGCAAAATCAATCAAAGTATGCTAGATAGGGATACTGAACCTGAACCGCACAAAGGTAAATTAGTTCAAAGTCCTCCATTGTCTGAAGCAGTGGCCTACCTTAGAGAAAGGTTGGGCTTTCAGGTCGCAGGACAGAGTGTGGATCCTGATGGATTGTTCCAGGCATTCACTCAAAGTGCTCTCTGTTCTTTGCTTCTTTGTGATGTGGTAAAGAACATTCTTTTGAAAGAACTGAAAGAAAGAGACAGGATGACTTTTCCACGTTTGCTCAGCTGACAGCAGACTTCAGTTCATATTGTTCTCATTCTGTAATGGCAGCTCATTTTGCATTCTGGACAGCAGCGTATGCTGTTTATGCCTCACAGACGTGAATGAAAGACTCCTCGGTGCTTAAATGAGTGCATGCAAAAGGGTGAAGATTTTTCAAATTTTCTGCAAATCGTGGAGTTAATGGTTCTTGTTAGAACCGGCGGTCTCTAGTTGGCAGAGGTATACACTTCTGACAAATAGGGACCAACCAACTCTAGTCAGGGAAAGGGGATTACACACTCAGATAACCCCTGCTACCCCCTTGGTAGCTTGGCAGAGCAGACAGGCTTATCTCAGAGGCAGTGTGTTAAGCATTTATGACCACATACAGTAATAAAGTGAATACACTACAGATGGACACGACACAGAAGTTATTATAAAAATAGTATTTTTATATAAGGCTTAGCACAAGACCAAATAACGACAAAAATATACCACAGTCTTAATAAATACTCTTTGGAAGGAAAAATAATAGTTCAAATAAGGTTTCTTCTTGGCAAATAGTTCTTTAGCAAAGTATTCTTCTGAGCACAGTTCTTTGGCAACAATGTAACCCCCACAGGAGTCACACGACGTCGAGTCTACAAGATTCCCAAGGTTCGGCGTTGACCGCGAGGAGCGCTACGTCGAGCCTGGAGTCGCAACAGACCCCACAAGTACAGTACCTTGAGAAACGAAGAAAATGATGATCCACGGCGTCGAGATGTCGGCGTCGAGGTCGGCGTCGATCGTGCCTCGGAGTCAGGTCAATCCGCAGCGGCGTCGAGGGATGTCGGGCCGGAGCAGCGCTCACGGCGTCGAGAAGGGCGTCGAGTCGATGCGATCAGCAGCGGCGTCGGGACGGGGTCGCTTGGAGGTGGAGCCGATACTCACTCCTCACTGGCGTCGATACCGGCGTCGAGACGGGGTCACTTGGAGCCGGGGCCGATACCCACTGCTCACTGGCGTTGCTGCTGGCGTCGATCGGGCCCGGCGGCCGGCGTCGAAGGCTCGGGACACTGGAGCCGTTACTCACGATGTCGAGCTGGATTCGGCGGCGTCGGCGGCGTCGAGACTGCAGATTTTCCCTTGTGTACTGGAAACAACACTTTCCAGCAATTCAGCAAATGGTGAAGTCCTTTGGCCCTGTGACTTCAGCAGGAGACTGGCACTCTTCCAGCCCTTGGAGATTTCCTAGCAAGTGTTCAGAGAGTACACACCAAGTTCCTCTCTCCTTGTTCCTTGGCAAAAATAAAGAAGCAGCTTTCAGGTTCCTCCACAGCAAAACAGCACTCTGGCAGAAAGGGGAGGCAAGTCCTTAGATCAGCAGGCTTCTTGTCCTTGGTACAGGTTTCCTTGTCAGAAGTGATCTGAGTTCTTGGTTCAGGGGTCCTTCTCTTATACCCCTTTTTCCCTTTGTTCCCTTTGTCCAAGCAGGGAGATTCCCACCAGCTCAGGTTTGTTGTGGGTGTTGCCAGGCAGAGGCACCTGGCCTATTCACTGAGCAGGGCAGGATCCTCAGCCGCCCAGCAGGAGGCGGAGCCAGTATTGTCACTGGCAGGAGCAGGGCTATCAGTCGCCCAGCAGGAGGCGGAACCAGTATTGTGTCAGGCAGGGCAGGCTACTCTTCCCTCACTCTATGTGTAAACGCCCCATCCACCCCACACTGACTCATTCAGACCTCTGGAGCCACCCAGCCCCTGACACACACACCAAACCAGCAGAGACCGGTAGATAGTTGGACAAGAAAATAGCCACTTTCTAAAAGTGCTATTTTCAAACATAGAATTTAAAAACCATCCATCCTAAAGGGTGTGTTATTAAATTCTGAGTTCAGGGATACTAAACTTGACTTGCTACCATGCTCCCTGAGTCAGATAGATTATAATGGAGTTAATAATCAGTCTGCCCAGTCTGGCCTATTGGAGGCAGGTAGCCCTTCAATAGTGAAAAACGAAAATGGCTGTAATTCACTATTAGGTCATGCCACACACATCAGGGCATGACCTACCTTTTACCAACAATGCACCCTGCCCTAGGGCCTACCATGGAGGTGTCTGAAATGTGGCAAAGTGAAGGTTTAGAGACTGGCAAGTAGGTTTCCTTGCCAAGTCGACATGGCAGTCAGGGACTGCACGCAGGCGCTGCGGTGGCAGGCCTGAGACACATTTTACACGCTGCTTCTGTGGGTGGCACAACCAGTGCTGCAAGCCCACCAGCAGCAGGTAACTTACACGCCCTTGGCACACGCAGTGCACTAGACTAGGGTCTGAACAGTAAGTCAACCAAGCCAATCATGGTAACACCAATCAATGTAACAATTTAACATAGGGAGCACTTGCACTGTGGCACTGATCAGCAGTGGCACAGTGCCCAAAGCAATAATCCAGCAAAAACATCGTAAACAGAGGAGGCAAACAGAAAAAAATGGAGGAGAGACTCATGCCAATGATGCCAGGTCTAACAGTTCTCTTCCTTTCTGATACAATGTTTGACAGTCTGTGTGTAGCAGCAACCACGTCTGGTGCCATTACAGCTGTTATGAGAAACATCTGCTTAGGATCCTGCACAATTGATGCAGCACCGAACTCTTCATTTGCTGTCCAATTGGCAAACACTATTTGGCCCGCAATAAGATGAAATATGTAAGTAAGCAGCAGATAGAGAAAAAACTCTTTAAAGTCCTTTAAGAGTTAATCACAAAGACCAAGATAATGTATGTTTCCAAGAGGGCAACAACAACCAAGGTATTCCTTTCAGGGTGGTGACCAAAGGAGACAAAACCTGCTCATCTCCATCACCGTGCCTCCCCAACAACTATAGGTATGCTGGAATGAGCACAGTTGTAGTAGGAGGTTGTTTACTTGCAGAAAACTAGACACATTTCTCTGCCTACCTTGCACCAAGGAAACGACTGAATCTTTGCTTTTACACAGATCTCTCCTCTCCCAGGAGCACTTTGATCTGTCGCCAAGCCGAGAGGAGGAAGGATCGACACCGAAGGAAAAAGCGGAGCCCCTGAGCTTACAACTCCCAGAGGTCTTCGCGCTATCGTCGCGCCTGATGACATCAGAGGGCAGGAAGCCCTCATAAGCGAGGGGCGCCTCCCGCAGCGCGGGACGCATTTCTCTGCCTACCTTGCACCAAGGAAACGACTGAATCTTTGCTTTTACACAGACCTCTCCTCTCCCAGGAGCACTTTGATCTGTCGCCAAGCCGAGAGGAGGAAGGATCGACACCGAAGGAAAAAGCTGAGCCCCTGAGCTTACAACTCCCAGAGGTCTTCGCGCTATCGTCGCGCCTGATGACATCTGAGGGCAGGAAGCCCTCATAAGCGAGGGGCGCCTCCCGCAGCACGGGACGCGCGCGGGCTTGCCCGGGCGAAGCCCGGGCCAAGGGCCGGCCCGTCTCGCGCCCGTCATCGCCAGGAAGAGGCTGGGCTGGGCCCCCCCTCTTTGACCCGATTTCCATCCTTAAAGGTACTGTGACTAATACGGGGTGTGTTATCCCCATTTGCTGTGACTCTGGGATTGTGTTTCACTGGTGTACGAAACCTTTTGAGGCTGTATGCCTGTCTCACATATCAAACTGCAATTGTAAAGTACATTTTGTGAATTCTCTGGGTTCTAAAATAGCGTACACGGATGTATCCATAAATTTATTATTATGGTTATATAAATGCTTTATATTGTTTGTTTACATTAGTTTATATTACTTCTCTTCATCATAGTCTAATATTTTAGTGTAGCACTTCGATTCCTATTTTTACTGCAGATAGGGTAATGGCAGGAAAGGGTAAACGCACGGGGGGGGGCGGGACAGTTACCGGCACCCTTGACCAGTTTATAACGCGAGCTGTCTCAGTCTTAGAGCATGAAATCGCCATTACTGAGCGGCGACTCTCTACCGAACCAGCACTGACAAGACACTCATCTAGTGGGCCTTTAGCAGTAGCTAAATCCCCTATTAGATCAGACGGGCCTGTGGTGGATAATCCCTCTCAGCTCGAGGATCTTGAGGCAAGTCCCATTATGAACCAGAATAGTATAAGGATTTCTGAGGCCTCCGGTGAGGTCGCTTCTGTAGATGAAAATTCTATTAGACCCAATGTAATATATCCTCAGACACGAGCTAGTAAGAAACCCAAATCTAAAAGTACGACTAATCCTAAAAGGAAAAGAGCTGAGGATATTCAAGGTGGGAGGCAGCCGAAATTCCCCAAAAAGAGTGCCAATCCAAAAAATGTTTCCTGCACTTCATCTGTGAGGGATTGTGAAACTAATAATGTGGGAAATAAGAACTCCCCTGGCCAGCTGAAATCTGATGAGCTGATCATCCAAATCGAGCAGATGGTACGTTCATTATTACTCCCTTTGGTTGAGAGGGTCAAACTGATTAATACAAAAGTTGAACGCCTCGAGCAGACGATGCTTGACAATTTCTGCTCCTTAAAAAATGTCATCAAACTTGCTACGCGAGAGAGAGATAATCCTAACTCTAACCAAGTAGCTATGGCAGCACCCATAACAAATACCATTACTATCCCTGCTGCTGACCCGGTTGTAACTATCAGTGATAGGTTAGGGACTGACCCACTTATTGCCCCAGCTAATACCTGTCACTCCAAGCTACGGACAAGTCTTACTAGAAGCAAACATGGGGGTAACGACATTGCGGAGAATCCTATTAGGGTAAGCAGGGGTGTGAAGGCAGGACCCAGCAGTTCAACCCACATTGATCAAGCGAAACCTCCAAATGTTCACATCCATCTTCCCCCAGCTTCTCTTCCTTACGTAGCAGTATTAACTGGCGTCCCGGAATTAAAAGACGACAAGTCTGAATCCTACCCTGAACTTAAAAATAAAGTGACCTTCTGGCTAAACAAAAACAGAGCTATTCACGCTGGTCTGGATGGGAAAATCTTATTTGCCAGAAGGGTCTGTTGGGTCGGAACAAGACCAAAAGATGTTGAGGGTGATTGTATTCTTGTAAATTTTCGGGACAGACGTATAGTGCGTCTTATCTGGTATGATCCACTATCTGGGGGCCAACCGGGGATAGGGGTGCGCGACCTGGATTATTTTTATAATTCAGCCACCAACTGTGCCGAAAGACTTTTCCACCATTGGGGAGTGCCGAGGATGCTGCCTGAGACCATTATTCCTCATTTTGATTATTACAATCCCAATTACAACTCAGGCCATTTTGATTGACCGGATTTCCAGTCTTCAAGGGAAGTTACGACGGATGAAGTTGTCCCTATGGACAAAAGGGCTGAAGTCGAGTTCCCCCTATCCGGGACGCCAAACATAGCCAGGCACTCCCCTTTGCAAACGCGTTTAGAACAGCCAAATCATCATGATGAAAGGACAAATATTATCTGTCAGGTTAATTTGCCAGGAACAGGGGTGGGTTCAATGATTTCGTGGAATGTTGCCGGGCTGAAGTCAAAAATGGACTCCCCAGAGTGGGTTCAATTTATCGGTAACTTTGATGTCTGTCTCCTTCAGGAGACTTGGTCCTGTGAGCCCCAGCTTCTCCCGGGTTTTTTGAATTTCCACGTTCCCGCATCCAAGGGACCCAAAGGGCGCCCTATGGGCGGCTTAACAACATGGGCACGCCAAGAATTATTCTTGGTGGCCGATGAAATTCACACAGGGTCTCCTGACATTCAACTGGTCAGACTATCCTTGGGTTCAGTGGGTGACGTGGATATCTAAAATTTGTACCTGAGAGGGACCAACGGGACAAAGTCCAGGACTCTGGTTGCATTGGATTCCCTTATCGCCCAGCACTCATGTGAGAGGGGAGTGCTTGTTGCGGGGGATCTGAATGTAACCTTTGAACCACTTTTAAATTCAGACTCCTGTTGGGGACTTGACCCTGAAGAAGATCAGCTATGGGGTATCCCGGCACTCGACATGGACCCAATAAAATGCTGGTCTGAGATCGCAGTCCAGGTCAACGCCCTTTGTTATGAAAGAGGCTTGAGGGCTTTGAATGGAAGAACCCCAGGGGACAAGGAAGGGGCCGAAACTTTTGATAATGGCCGTCACAGGAGCAGAATTGACTATGTCCTCTGTAGCATGAGGTTATGGCGGTTTGTAAAAGACATGGTAGTTGAACCCAGACCTGAAAGTGACCATAACCCCCTATGTGTAACGCATTGCTGGTGGAAAAATGGCAACGCTAAAGCAGAGGAGACGATACTATGCCACCTGAAACATTCCCCTCCAACGACATGCGTAGGCTTAAGTGGAGTATGGTAAAGTCTAATGAAAAAGTTGTTGATAATATTGATAATCTGCTGTCTAAAGCTGTAGTGGAGTTTGAAAGTTGCATGTACATCGATTCAGGTATCTCACTAATCACTGGTCTCCATGAAGCATTTTTTGAGGAACTACGACAGTTCTTTCTTGAACCAGCTAGAAAAAGTAATCGACTCCCCCCAAAGCGCCTACGGTGGTATGATAAGGATTGCAAGAGTGCCAGAACTAATCTTATCACAGCCCTCTCCAGTGGTAGTACTGATTGCGTGAGGGAAGCCCGCCAATCGTATAAGAAATGTATAGCTCAGGCTAAAAGGAAATGGTACGAGCTCTATTGGTCTGACCTAAAGAATGCTAGCGATGCGAGGGACACACGGCTATTCTGGAATATTATTAAGTGGGGCAGGGGAGGGTTGCCTGACAGACCCCTAAACCATGTTTCACAAGAAGACTGGGTAAACTATTTCAGACCCCAATATGCATGTGACTCCCAGATAAATCCCGTAGGGGAGATACCCCTTGTTTTTTTCGCTAGTGGTCCTTTCAGTACCAAAGATACCCTAATGGCTCTGGGATCCATAGCAGCTGGGCGAGCTCCAGGACCCGATGGGATCCCATCTGATCTTTTCCTCTACAACAAAAAGTCCTGGAGCAAATACATCACCTTACTGGCAAATGCTATTGCTGTAGGCGCCCCAGGTCCTAAATCCTGGGGGGGGGCTGTCATAATTCCCGTGTTTAAGAAGGGTGACAGAACCCTCCCTGGGAATTACCGACCAATCAGCCTAATTGATACTATGCAGAAGGTCATAGGGAGAATGATACTGAACCAGTTGTTAACGTGGGTTGATGATAATAAGATTCTGTCTCCCTTCCAAGCTGGTTTCCGCAAGTCAACCAGCACATTGGATCAGGTCTTCCGATTTGTGCAACTCCACTGGAAAGTAGTTACTCTGGGGAAAGGCAGTCTCTATGTAGCCTTTGTGGACCTAAGAGCTGTCTTTGACCTCGTCCCTCGCCATCGGATGTGGGTAGTCCTTGAAAAACTAGGGCTCCCAGTAGAAATCTTGACTCTGTTAAAGAGGCTCCATGAGTCTAATTTCGCTAAAATCCAGTGGGGAGGAGTGGGCGAAGTCACCCCAGAGTTTCCGGTTGAACGAGGTGTGCGGCAAGGCTGCACTATGGCCCCTACCCTCTTCTCCCTATATATTAATGGGATAGCCCAATCTATGCTCAACGCCATTACTGATGCTCCAAAGCTTGCCGGAGTTATTACTCCGATATTAATGTTTGCAGATGATACGCTTCTCGTATCAAAAACCCCAAGTGGTTTGCAGAAAGCACTACTAGTTTTTGAGGATTTCTGCCTTGGCCACGGTTTGGAGGTAAACGTGGCTAAGACGAAATTTATGGCCTTCAACCCGCATCCAAGCTTTAGAGGGAGAAAGTTTTTTTTGGATGGGCAACCAATAGAAATGGTCTCCAATTTTGTTTATTTGGGCATACATATAACCAGTAGTAATAAATGGGCTAAGCATATAGAGGTAGCCGCCCCGAAACTTAGGCAAATTTCGGGTACAATAATTAGTGAACATAAAAAATCTTTCACTAAGCCCGTAAAACCTGTACTCCAAGTTTATGAGGCAAAGGCCTTGGGTTCAGCTTTGTATGGGGCAAAACTATGGGGTTTAATCGGCTGGTTCCTTTAGCCTCAGCCGAAAATTCATTCCTCCGCAGCATAACAAGCCTCCCCCAGAGTTCCCCTATGGTTCCTGTAAGGTATGAGCTGGGTAGGAAGGCCATTGTGGATATTGCTAGGCTTCGCCCGGTTCTATACTGGCGAAGGCTCTGGACTACTCCTGAGCTCTCCCTGTATCCCCAAGGGCTTATGGATGTCATAGATTTAGACGCTTTTCACAAGATCGAATGGTCGAATGGTTGAGGCAGCTCCGCCAGACCTTGACACTCATGGGCATGGTGGGGTTATGGCGCGATCCAGCAACTGCTCAGTTTCCCACAAAGAAAACTATAAAAGCTATCTATTGGGAATGTGTCGACCATCAGGTGTGGAGTCGCGCTAATCCCAACGGGATGGCTGGCCGCTATTTAGAGGCCAAGACCACGCCTGTCCTTGAACAATATTGGGACTTGATCTCTACTCTACTTTCAGCTTAGAGCAGGCTCTCTACCACTTAAGTCCCTTACAGGCAGGTGGTCTAGCCCACGAGAGGAAATTTGCCCTGCCTGTGGGTTACAGGCAGAATCTATTGCCCATTTCTTGTTTGTTTGCCCTGTGCTAGCTGCTCCTAGATGAGTGTGGTTATCACCACTGTGTAGAAACTTGGGTACTAGGAGTAGTGTTGTTGCTCTGAGAATTTTATGCACCAACACTTCCCCAACTATTTCTATACCGATAGCTAAATTCTTGGGTTGGGCATGGTCCCTAAGGGTGAAAGCCTGTGCCAAACACCAGAATACTTCCCACCACACAACCCAACTTGCTGTTACCCAGTGTGAAATTCTATTAATTGTTTTTCCATAGCACTGTAGTTGATGGGGATTTATTAATTATTTATTGTTAAAATTGTTGTCACTTTGACTAGTTTAATGTCTTTTTAAAAAGAAATTCTTAACTTATTTATTGATGGACTTAAATATTTTAATGTATTTTATTTGTAATGTCTGGACTTCTGTTTGTGTCTTTTATGATTTTTTTCTAAATCGAATAAAGACCGATGATGAAAATATTTGTAAAGGACCAATGGGCAATATGTGTGGTCTCAGAGTGTTACTGGGTGGATTTTTGCACATACTGCAAGAGCTTGTCTTCACCCTTCTCCTTTACTAAGAGATCCAGTCAAGAGAGAGACACATCTATACGGTATAGCAGCCCTCATACAAAAGATTGGGATTGTATAGTTTCCTCTAGAAGAAAAGTGATTAGACCCATTTTTATATGGTTTACCTGGCTTTATCTTCTTTATTGATCAAAAAACTTCAGATTCAGCAGCCTGTTTTGTTACAGGCAGTGGCAAGCATTAGTGAAAGTCTACAAGAACTTCATTGGCTACCTGATAAACAGACAGTTCATACCTGTATGCATTATCCACAAGTCGGTATGTATTAATGCAGCCTGTAGGATATCATCCTAAAACAACCGGGCGTGGTCACTTCATAGGAGTTCCCAAAATTCCCAAATCTAGATATGGAGGGCACGTTTTCCCCATCATGCTCTGGGATCACCTTCCACTAAATCTGTGTTGTGAACTCAACGATTTGAAGTTCCAGCATGGCTTAAAATCTAGGCTGTATGGCTACGCTTTTCCTTTAAGTTAAAGCAGCGATGGTAACAACAATTCTCATTTAGACACCTAGAGACCCACAGTGATAGTGAGATATACAAACATCAAATGTCAAACAGAGCCAGAAAATAGAAATAGAAATATAATATATTCAATTCTATACACAATAAGGAAACCCTCAGCAGAAGCAAGACAATTTCTATACCAGAAAGCAGTAAATAGTTTTCAGGCGTCAAATACTTTCAAGATGGTGACCCAACACGCTACCATTCCTCTGATATAGGTCATGGGGAATTTTGACAACACTCAACTTACAGTAAGCAATTCATTCTTCTTGACAGAAGTTTCGTAGATTTGCGGAGGAAAAGGATCCTTTTCAGTTAGTAGTTTTAGTATTTGGCTTCTCTGCAGTTCAAAGGGTCTTCACAAAGGAATTAGTGCCAGTTGTAGCCTTTTTTCAAAATGCAGACTGTTCAAATGTTCCGTAGATGATTGGTTAATTTGTGCCAGTTCTATTATAAAGGCACAAGAATAGACAGACAAACACAGTGTGCCGAATTCTGCAAGAATAGGGGTTCCCCCTTAAGTGGAAATAGCTCAATTGTAATTGGCACAAGACCACCATTTTATAAGACCTTACTTCCCAACAGATGTGGGAAAGGTATAATTGTGACTCTTCAGGAGAAAACAATGACATTACTGGTTAAAGACTATGCATCAGCAGAGGAATTCCTAAGGGTACAAGGTTAAATGTCAGAATCAACAGTGACAATCTATGTACTGGAGTCTGTTCAGTCAGAGCATGTTAATACTGATTCCTCTCTCAGCAGGTATCCAGGAAGAGATGTCTTTGTGGCAGGCTTGGGTTCACTTGGTCAGCGGCGCTCTATTAGTAGGTACCAGAATCAATAGTAATAACAACAGATGCATGTATGGTAGGCTGGGGAACAGCTCTATGAAAGAGACAGAGTGCAGAGTAGATATTCTCCAGCAGGGGGAATACAATGTTGGATTTGGAGAAAGCTGGTTGTAATATTTTTAGCATTGAAGACCTGGACCTCTCTTTTTTAGTGGAGGAAGGTATTAGTTCTGATCAATATAACCAAGGCATACATGAATCACCAGAGGGGCATAAGGTGTTTCAAGCCAGCTCAAAGCCCTCAGGAAATTGCTCTATGTGCAGAAAGTAAATTATTTTCTCTATCGGAGACACACTTATCAGGGTGGGCAATGCAGTGGTGGATCAACTGAGTCAGTTGGAGGTATACGTATAATGGTGTGGAATGCAGTGGAGGATCAACTGAGCCAGATCTGTGGATCTCCATCTACATACTCATGAGTTCACGGAAAGTACAGATTCTTGAGGAATGACAAAGAGATATATTCTTGCGACAAAAGACAATGCTCTGCTACTGATCTTCAGCTCATGGATTCCTGTGGAGGTTTAATTGGTGGAAGCATTGTTGATTCAGAGGGATTCCCTCTAATCTCCTCCTCCCTAAGGTGGTTAGGATGATTCAGAGGGAGAGGGTTCAGATTCTCCTAAGAATTCCAATAGGTGACAGAGACCTTGGCTTTCACTTTTTCTCCCTCTATTGTCAGCTCCTTGGACAGAGTACTTCCTGTAAAACCCAAAATAATGTGGTGCCAAATGTATCCAGTCAGGCAATACAGCATGTAAAACTGACAGCATGGAAAATTAGTTGATAGTTTTAAAGAACTTTGGGTTTTGTGATTGGGAGCATCAGATGTTAAGAAAAGCATTCTGACGGAAATTAGGGTTTCTTATTCTGCGATCGCTACTGATTTATTCCTGCCACATAGTTTAACACGCACACAGACAATAATGGCAAAAAATGGCAATAATCACAAAAAAGGATGGAACATACACACTGTTACACATAGAACATTTAGAGAAATTACCATTTAGTGTTGCGGAAACACCATCAGCAGATTGGTTAATTTCTGTGCCAATTTCAACATTTCACTTCACGTCCGGTTTGAAACATTTTCCAGCAGGCAGATATTAAGTGTTAGGGGAGAGATTTGTAATTGAGACATGGATCCTACCTTTCGATTGCAGGTATCGGAATGGGGAAACTGAGATTTTTCTTAGCGGTACAGACTGCAAGAATACTTTCAACCAATTTCTTGTTTGCAGGGAGGTCAATCTTCACAGAGCTAGTAATGCTTCAAAAGTAAACTTAGCATGCTATCTGAAGGGTTCCCCATCTGCTGTAATTGGTCCAGCATTCAGATTGCTTTCCAATGGAAGTTATTTGATGTTGAATGACCAAGTTTGCTGTGGGATGAGACCGGGAGTACTCTATGTGGTGCTGATTTCCAGGGTTGGGACCTGTTGTGCAAATGTGCTTTTTCCACTGGCTCATACAGTTAGAGGAGTGACAGTTTGTCCTTTAATTTCCATTTTTAACGTGAACTTTGATAGTCTGAGTAGACTGAAAGCCTTATTGTTTCAGAAGGAAGTTTCTTTAACATCTGTGAGAGAGACATTTGATCTTCAAGTTGCAAGGTCTTCAGAAATACAATCGCTACTACTTACTAACCTCCCACAACATTTTGGAGAACTTGTGAACTGCATATTAAATGCTCCAAATACTGCCGGAGTAGTAAATTGTTTCAAAGCGATTGGGTCGGGGATTGTTAGTACTTTCCAGACTGTCTTCAGCGTGATTCCCTTTTTTATACATTACCTGGGTTTCTGAGTCTCTGGAAGCAAGCCACTTACTCTATTTCTGATTATCAAGATTCTCCTACTATTTTTGCTGCTCCTCAATTGATGTTCCACCACACTGCCAAATGGGAATGGCACTAGCATATGTGGCGATGTGTTGTGATCACATGATACAGTACTTTGGTTACTTTGGGAACTGAATGACGACTGGTCCTTGTCCTTTCGACCTGTATGGTTACATTGCGTACAGCCTGTGTTCCACTGGCTGCGGCGTACTTTCTACACTCTATGGATATGGAACTGCTGCTGGGTCTGTTAATAATCCATTTTCAGGGATGACCTACGCTATTGCCATTGCTGCAAAAGGCATATTATAAGCCTTCTGTGGATACCTCGGCTCCTGGATTTTTAGATCCTGGCTCGTCCTATGTGGATGCACTACTTGCTGTCACACCTTCAGCGGTTGCTGATTGGTTTAGACACAACCACACTTGTTCAATGGAACTTGTGACTAGGACACCAACAGGAACATCGTCTGTGGAAGCTAGGAACATCATGGTTTCTAATGTCTCTCAAAACACTTAAACATTCTTGGAGTTTTGAGAATTTTCCATTTGGCATCTTGTTATTGTGGAATTTCATTCTTTCAATGCAGATATTAACTGTGTATTTTTAAATTGCCTTTTTAATTCAATTAGGCTTTCTTTATCATCATCATCATCATCATCAAATATCTTTATTTCGGTCGTTAAGACCATAAAAGAAAGCATCATAATACAATAAAAACATAGCAGTATTAAAACATTACACAGTTGTGATAAAAATATTAACTCAGTCCAACGTCATTACTTGATATGGTTTTAAGAAGACGTGAGCGTGTAAACCACATAGACGTTAAAAACTTGGCAACAGCAAAGGCAATTGGGGGCGAGATGTCAGATTTAAGTATTCTAAAAGCTGGGAGGTGTTGTTTGAAACCCATGTTTCTAAGTAAAGGGCAGAGCCAATACTTCTTTGCTCTGGTGTACACCGGACAGAAGAATAAAACATGCAGCTCTGTCTCTTGTGTCTGCTTGCAAAGGGGGCAAAGGGCCGTATGTGCTGAGTGAGACCACAGAGCAGTGTATGCCCTCAGAGGAAGAGTGTTATAGCGCCATTGCATGTAAAGCTTTCTTGTGAGAGTGGGACCCATATCATTATAAGTTGACTTTAAGTGGTAAAAATCTTTAAAAACCAAGAAGTGGGCAATATGGGAGCCCTCCCTCGCTGTCCTTATAGCACCTTGTAAGTGGTGTTCACGAAATACCTTCGTGATAAGTTTGCGGGAATCCCTGGTGCATGTAACCTCTGGATCATACCACAAGTCAGGTCTACCCAGTGTCTCACAGGTAAGCTTTATGTAACTTAACCATGGTATTTGTATGTTGTTACGAAGGCGCAAAATCTCTTGCAGCTCTGCTCTGTATTTGGAAAGTTCTGGGGACGACCATATTTTGCACCATAGGGTTAGCGGTTTTAAGCCCAACTCCTCTGAAAGCGGTCTTAAGCCCAGATCTAATCTGAGTGGCAGAAGAGGAGTACTGGCCGGTAAAGCTGTCAGCTGCCTGAGAAAAGTATTCTCTGTTACCTGAAGCTTCTGCACAGGCGTGTGTCCCCAGATTTCTGCACCATAAGTAATGGCCCCCCGGGCCTGGACCTTATATATTTGTATACGTGGGCCTAGGGGTCTGTATGTAAGGCCCTTTGTCATCCTGGCAATGCCACTCACAGACTGGGTCAGTTTCATATTCGCTCTTAGTTTGTGCGGCTCCCAGGTCATGCATTCGTTAATAACTATACCCAGATATTCAAAGGTAAATACCCTCTCCAGCCTAGAGGATCCGATACTGGGCGACGATCGTGTGGTCGGGGGTGGGTGGAAGATCATAAATTTAGTTTTAGCAGCATTGATCTCCAACCCACGCTCCTCGCAGAAACCTACAAAGCCATCCAAGACCCGTTGGAGTCCCATGGGGGATTTGGAGAGCAGCAGGGTATCATCCACAAACATAATTGCGGGAACCCTGCTGCCGTCCAACTTAGGGGCATCAATATCGTTCAGGGTACAAAGGTGATCTACGACCCCGTTAACGAATAGACAAAAGAGAGTCGGGGCGAGGACACAACCCTGCCTAACCCCCCTATCGACCGGGAAAGCATCAGACAGTGTTCCATCCCTTCCACATCTTACTCTTGCATAATTCCCCTGATGCAACCTTCTCAAAATTGAGATAATATCCCCGGGGACCCCCATCTTTGTTAACACCGCCCATAACTTATCTCTGGGTACCAGATCGAAGGCGGCACGAAGGTCTACAAACACTGTATATAGACTGCCGCCCTCAATCAGCACCGTCTTCCAATATAAAAGGTTTAACCGGAAGATTTGGTCAGTGGTGGAGATACCACGCTGGAAACCCGCTTGGTAAGGGCTCATAATCGCCATTTCTTCGATCCAGTCCTGGAGGCGATTTAAAATGAGCCTACCGAAAATCTTCTGCGGTACATCTATTAGGTTAATGGGTCTGTAATTGGCTGGGAGCAGAGGGGAACCCTTTTTAAAAATTGGTACAATCTCCGCCCCCAGCCAAGTACCCGGAATAGCCATACCTGCTAAGATGGCGTTATAGAGGGTCGCAAGATAGGGGGTCCAAACGTCTGGCTCCTGCTTGAACAAGTCACCCGGAAGCCCATCTAAGCCAGGTGCCTTACCTGTGGCAAGGCCAGTCAGAACGGCTCGCACCTCCTTGAAAGTGAATGGTTCACCAGTCTCAAGGGAGCAGTGGGGATGGTTAGAATTTTCCCCTGCATCCTCAGGCAGTTTATAAAGAGACTGAAAATGGTCCTGCCATACCTTAGCTGAGATATTAGGTTCTGAGGCAGGTATCAATTCCTCGGAACCCGTGTTGACGCAGCGCCAAAATTTGCACGAGTCTGCACGGGCCAGGAAATTAGTGAGATTAATCCATTTATCATATTCCCATTCTCTTTTAGCGTTTGAGGTCATGGACTTGTAGACACTTCGTCTGGCCCTGATGTCCACGGCACACCTACCTTCCTTGATTGCACCCAGGAGGTCGGCTTACGCCTTTCGGCAAGCGCCGTTGTACCATGATGGACCGAAAGATTTTCTATTAGTCCTGGTTATTGGTTTCGTTAGGCATTCAGAAACTATTATTAGGAAGTCGGCATGCAGCTGTCCCAAATCAGAATAGGTAACCTCACTAGTACCTTTCTCTGCTATCACCTGGAGTTTCTCCAATAGAGGCAGTGCTTGAGCATATAAGTTATACATTTTTTCCGGATGGGAAGATATATGCTCCCACTTTATTCTGCGTCTATTGGACTCAAGTACCCGGCATTCTTCAGATTCACCCCTATAAATTCCCCTAACTGGGGAACCGGGGTGACTATAATTTAGTTCAAGGGCATTTTGGTCGCTATCACTCCTGATTGTAACCCAAAAGTCTGTTACAAAGGACCATGAACCCACAGGAACCAAAACATAGTCCAGTCTGGATTCACTGCCCATTCTATTAAAAGTACATCTTGCCATACCATCAGACTTAGACCTGCCATTGCAGGCGCGAAGGCCGTATTTCAACGAGAGGGAGTTGATTTGCAGAGCCAGGGGGGACCATGTCTTAGGAGCCGGAGCCTGAGTGGGAGGAATATGCCAAAAGAGATCCTCCTCCGTGGCCAGACCCTCCATGAAGCCAGGGAGGGGCTCGTAATGGCAATTGAAGTCCCCTCCTACGAGATAGGCAGTACCCTCTGGTATGTCATTTAAAACCAGAGCGAGCTCCGTGATGGTAGATGACTCCTGGGAAATATTGGTTGGGCGTGAGTAGATGTTAATCAACAACAGACTAGCGGCGTTTGGCCACTCCAGCAGCACAGCAAGGATGTCTGCTGAATTAGTGGGTAATATATCCGCCCTGCAACCTAAGTCAGAGGCCACCCATGTTGTGAGGCCACCTGAAGGGCGCCCCCTACCCCCCCACGTTGCATGCTTAGAAAAGGTTGCAAAGCCCTTATGAACAATATTTTCTCTAGCCCACGTCTCTTGTAAGAGACAGATGTCTTTCTGCTCGATAAAAGAACACCAGGACGGATTATCAAGTTTGTTAGAGAGGCCCGCAATGTTCCAGGATAGAATTTTAAGTTGTGAGGAAATTGGTGCCGTGCAAGGTATGCTGGGGGGTGAAACCACTTCCGACTCCGACCCCCGGGGAGAGATTGGGCCGTAATCAATTCCCTGCTTAACCCTCGCGGGTGGGGTGTTCCAAGGTGGAAAGGCCACCTCTGAGCTACCCTCTTCAGTGACTTTAGTGTACGGAAAGTGTTCCTCATCCTTAGGGGGTACTGGTTGTCTATTCTTAGTTGTGTTCAAAGCGCCACCACCCACAGACAAAAACGGTCAATCCACCATGTCTAGAGTAGAGAAACGATTGTGGGTGGGTACTTGGTCATGTCTAGGGCACCCTGTCAGCCAGCGTTCCCTATCCGCCTGTGGAGCCCTTGACCTATTTCTCCAGGGTACTAAATCCCACCCGTCCTCAGCTTGTGTAGTTGTTGTGGGAGGGTAGAAGAAGGAGAGTGGGAGCGATTGAATAAGAGAACCCGTAGTTGGATATGGCCAACTACATATGTGAGAAACTGTTCGGGGATCCCTAAAATTAATCAATACACAGTCTCCCGCGGGAGTTTTTTTGGTATTACCCAACCACGGGAGTCTCCTAACCATGAGAACCTCACTGTTAATGCCCTCTGGTAAAGGCCTGTTTTTCGAGAGCCAGTGGATGACTTTGTTTTTCAAAGCCACCACTGGTTCGCTGATAGATGGTTTTAATTCCGGGATACCCGTTAGGATAACTGTATACGGGGCTGACTCAGGCGGTAAGTTAACTGGTCTGTGTCTGCTATTATGTTCCTGCGCCCGTGATGGGGAAGGAAACGGTGTGTCACGGGGAGTGGGGATGGTATTCTGTGGAGGGGTCGTGGGTCCAGGTTTTAAAGAAGGAATCGGTCTGGGCAGATGTAAATGGGGGAGCTGTTGTAGACCAGGACTGTCCCTAGAGAGTGGTATAGCTGTGGATTTTATAGGTGTTTTAGTTGGTTTAGAATTAACCCCTAACTGAACCATATCATCATGCAGATTGTTTATAGATGATTCCAATTTAGCAAGGCGATCTATTAAGGGGGTGAGTAACTCACTCAAGAGAGATTTTATGTCTGCAAGTGAGGGGCCCTCCACCCGTGCAGCAATTTTTGGACTCGCTGGTCTTTTGGTTAGTGGTACTGCCACTCCCTTTCGTCCCACTAATGGAGAGTTTGTTTTCCCCCTAGAGGCAGGCATCAGATTCTTTGGCCTGCGCCCTCCTACAGTTTGGGCCCTTCCCTTCCTCTTAGGTATTGCTCCCTCACGATTCCCTTGAGTAGGATCTACACTAGGAATATCATTAGTTTTCATAGTTGTCTCAGGGGCTATATCCAGACTGCAAGTTGTGGGGGCAGTAGAGAGCCTTGGAGGCGGGAGGGATAATGTAATAAAATCAATTGGAGTAGAGATATCGCAGTCTGTGATAGATGAAATCGTAGTGCTTGGATTCAATGATGTCGAGGAAACCGGCAGTCCAGGCGGTCCCCCCTTAACATGGTCAACAAGTTCTAGCAGTTGTGGTGGGGAGGTAGCATGTTTGAGAGGGCCTAAAGACGATCTTCTAATCCAGTCTATTTCTAGGGAAATGAGCTTCTCTAAAGTGGTTATGTCGTCAATCAACAGGGATCCAGCCTTTGCAAAATATAAGTCCAATGTACCTGTGGGCTTGGCAGCAGCCTGGGTTGTTTTGCTCCGAGTTTCTCTCACAGTCGCCATTGATGCAGTCACAGTAGAGGCGAAAGAGGGTAGGCCCTGACCCTGCCTCGCCTGTCCTCGAACGGCCTCAAACGGCCCGCTCTTTGCCCGGTCTTCGTTCCGCTGGCGCGTAGGGGCGGGGCTCTTATGCTGCGGAAATATTTAGAAAGGGGGAGGAGCCGGGAAGAGTTCACAGGTGTGCTCGATCAAAAGAACAACAAGCACCCTGGTCCTCGCAGTCCCGGGATAGTGATGTTAAGCGTCAGCCTCCCCGAGTACGTAGTCCACAGAGCACAGCAGTCCCAGCAATCCCAGGCAAAGGAAATCAGCAGCTTCGCAGTGTCCAGCAGCCTTGTGTGACGAGCGGCTCCCGCGAAGCGGGGGCCGTGAGCGGCAAAGAACTGGATGGGGGAGGGGCCGGGAAGAGTTCACAGGTGTGCTCGATCAAAAGAACAACGAGCACCCTGGTCCTCGCAGTCCCGGGATAGTGATGTTAAGCGTCAGCCTCCCCGAGTACGTAGTCCACAGAGCACAGCAGTCCCAGCAATCCCAGGCAAAGGAAATCAGCAGCTTCGCAGTGTCCAGCAGCCTTGTGTGACGAGCGGCTCCCGCGAAGCGGGGGCCGCGAGCGGCAAAGAACTGGATGGGGGAGGGGCCGGGAAGAGTTCACAGGTGTGCTCGATCAAAAGAACAACGAGCACCCTGGTCCTCGCAGTCCCGGGATAGTGATGTTAAGCGTCAGCCTCCCCGAGTACGTAGTCCACAGAGCACAGCAGTCCCAGCAATCCCAGGCAAAGGAAATCAGCAGCTTCGCAGTGTCCAGCAGCCTTGTGTGACGAGCGACACCCCTTTCTTTATGCCTTATTATTAAAGTGATATATTGTTTAGATTTTTAGGTTTCAATACTATCAATCTCACTTTTGATTTTAGGATATATTTTTATATTTAGTTTGAAGCTTTTTAGTCCCCTTACAGGCAAGGATCGGGTGTTGTGAGGTTAATAGGGCCCATGCACAAATGCTCCCATGTTTACATGTTCAGGTTTAAAGTTGACATCTTTTTAGACAATGAGTTTGAGCACATTTTGCTTCCGTGCTTGCATGCAATAGTGTACTTCGAAAGTGTTTTGCTTACAAATACATTTTTTCATAGGCACATTATCATATTTTTGCACATTTTGTCCAAGGTCCAAGTACACTGAACAAACTGCCCTTGCATATTATTGTCCGTTTGGAGACAGCTCTGATTGGTAGAATCAACAATGACAGCTGGAGAGGAACTCTGGCGCAGTGCAAATGGGTCCAATTTCCCTTATATAAACTGCCCCATGCCTTTGTTCTTCAGAAGAACATTTCCATGGAGTGTCATGGTTGCCCCTGCTTTATACCAGACATGCTTCCGGATGAAACACACACACAGGTAAACGGGAAGGTAGACCACGGTATTTGGTAGAACCGCATTCACCCTATGGTCTCTAGGATAGTGAGTGCTAGGTAGGAGTATATTGATATGCATTCATATAATCAATACAATAACTATAATGGTTGAATTATTCATCTTTTTTACCATTCTTGTAATGCTGGTTACAATGCTCTGTTTCCTTCTACTAATCATTGCAGCAGACATATTTTACACAAGAATCCAATTGCTTCAATAAATGTTTGAAATGCCACTTTGTGCATTTCGTAGTCTCTTTTTGGGTAAGACTGGGATAACAATGAAAGGGTAGATATGTTTTTAACAATTTCATTGGGGAATTAGAGTTGTCATGTTCTGAAGTTGAAGACAACATCAGGTACCCCAATAGGTTTACAGGTTCAGATAGCACACTTCGAGATAGACAGGAACCATGTCAACATATTCTGATTGTATAAGTGGACTCAGTCCCCATTGTTTTGACACATATGTTGTCCAAACGCACAGTCTTGTTGAATGAGTAGGAACAGTATGACAGAATGGATGCGCTGGAAGCTGGCTGGAGAAACTAGGGCCCGGGGCAGTGGCAGATGCCCCGCCTCCTCCTCTAGAGCCACCAGCCAACGAGATTCCATCCGGTGTTACTGCAGCCAGGCTGCTATCTCCTGGCAAGATGGTGGACCAGCAGAAGTAGCTATATCAAGAAAGAAAGAAATATTAAAAAGACAACTTGTAAACAATGCTCTGTGCAGACACTTGTTTATATAGTGGCACAGTATCAGTACTTTGCTGGTCCCCTAGGGCCATTGGAACTTTTCATGTGATTAGTAACAGGGCCAAGTTTTCCCCACACATACCTCACATAAAAACACTTACTGGCTGCAAAGAATTAAGCCAGGATACCACCAGATGAAAACTAAGTGATTTTTTCTTTGAAAGGATTTCCTAGTAAAAACTAAACAGACACTGTGTGTGTAAAAAGAAATTAAAAGCTACCTCTCATTAATGCGTAATGCATTATGCACTATGCAGCACAAGTATTCTTGTTGTGCTAAATTAATGGAGGTATTCTAGTGCATCCGGTACTTTGCTACTATGCAGTCTGCAGCTGGGGCAGCTGTAATGGGCAATTTATTATCTTACTATAATTTCAATGGCCCTGCTCTTCTACAACTCCCTTTCAATTCTACCCTGACTCCAAAGAGGCAGATGAATAATAATAATACTACGTCACGTATAAAACAGAGATATCCTGTTGTCAGAAGTAATCAGGGGGTAAAATGATGCACTGCAGTAAAGGGAAAGGTATTGGATATAGATTTGATAGTGCATGGTCGTCAAACAGTATCCCATTCGCCAAACTCTAAAATTAATACTCAGTCAAACTTTACTGCCTGGTCTCGCTCTCCACCTCAAATTATTTTCAACAAATGCCTTTGCTTGTCAGTGATGAAACATACTCTACTGCAGTGTAAGTTACCAGGATTAGGGTTAGTAGAGGTTTTGCTATAGAATAGTGGGGTGTCACTGATCATCATGCACTAAGCTTTGTTAATGAATGATGAAAGGGAAAAATTTGAACAGGAATAAATCTGTTTACAAAAATATAAATGCAGAAATCACTTGGCCAGAAAAATGTGGCACATGCCAAGAATGGATTTTTTTAGGAAGACTGGGACAGTACTTCAAAAAGAATAAAAAAGTGAAGTACTAGTAGGGGGTGAGCTGAGTAGGTACTGGAAAACACACCTCACTCTCAGTTTATAATGCATTGAAATTGCAAACTTTGTAAATGGCACATTAACTGAAGCAGTTGCACATTGCACAGTCAACACTGCAGTGCCACATTGAACCATGCTGCAGTTAGGTCACAGGTGGCAAAATGCCATGGGCAGGAAGGTGATGAATGATGATGGTTGGGATATCTGCCTCACGTAACAGACACATTGAGTATACTTAATTTGTCAGTAAGCAAGCATTGTGACTTACCACCAACCGTCCCTGCCACCACTGGGTCTCCCCTCCAACTGCCTCTTCTGCCACATCTGGTGTAATGGTGCAGTCACTGACCTCAGCACTAGTGGTCTGTTTGGCTAGAAAAATAATTACACATTTTAGGTGTCAGATACGCCTCCCCTCATATTTCTTTTTACATAATACAACCTCAATACATCACTACAGTTCAGTTAGCAGTATCTTTTATCAAAACTATTACTTTGGGCGGTGTGTTGGTTGACAGTGTTTGAAAAGTCAGGTAGCCAAGTCAACTAAAAATGTTTTGTAATGTAATGTGAAGCTATGATGACTCTGAGTCATTGAAGCACAATGAAGGGGTCAAATAATGGTCAATGAAGGACATATAGTCTTGTTTGGAAAATGCAACGGGGACCTCATACTTTCCTGCCATGCTGCACTGTCATAGAAATTGTTGGTATACTATATAAATGAATCATCATAACACAACATTGGGGGGGTGAGGGCGGTCAACCATGACCATGGCCACTCTCTCGTTTTACCTGTTTGAGCATGACCAAGAAAAAGAAAGCCTCCTCAACAAACATGTATGGTGAATAATAGCTTACTTGGTCCTGCAATCTTCACAGAAGAGAACCAAAAATCTGTTCTCTTATGCTTACAGTATCACAAAATATATAAGGTGAGAGGGAAAGCTTACTGACAAAGCAGAAGAAAGCTACATACTAGTATAGACAGGAGGAAGTCAGCTACAGAAACATAAAATATAGAACAACAGGATAATGCAGGAATAACAAGAATTTAACAAACATTAGATAAAGGAATTGAACAATAAGGAGACAGTATAAAAAAAGAAACACAGAAAAATAAAAATTATTCTAATAGTGGAAAGAGGTCAAAGTTAGGTAAATAAATAATTATACTAACAAGACTTACTGGGGCCAGCAGAATCATCTGTTGCAGCGCAAGGGGTGGGAGTGGTGGTTCCACCCCCTGTGGCACTGATGGTAGCAACTTCTCCTTCACTCACCTTAGATGCCCTCTTACACTTGGTTGATGATATAAGAAATAAAGAAGATAAGAAGATAGATTAGGGGTACAGTTAATCTCCCTGAAAATATTTTGACAGGCAAAAGCAGTAGCATGGTACTTTTCTAAATCAGATCACCTATAGTACAAGTAATATTAAGTTGACCTATTCCTAATTTCCTAAATTGAAGCCCTATTGCTAATTTCCTAATACTAAACTACTAATGCATTGCCATGAATGATGTTTGCTTCTCAACCCCCTTTGATGGGCCAACTCATTCTCCCTTTTAAATGTCTAGATGCATACTACACATCACTGGGAGATTGGGACTGTATGAGCTACACAAAGAAAGGCACAGAGAATGCTAACTCACTAATATTACTACCACTGTCTTAGTGACAGGACAGAGGAGTCTGCATGGCTGCTTAAATAATCAGCCCAAGCGAGTGCCAACGAGCATGATTAGGTAGCATCGAGCACTGTGAGCACCAGGCTAGCTCAAGATGGATTACACAATATTCATAATGTAAACTTGACTTACTTCTGAGTGTGAGCAGCATGCTATTTAAAAAAAAATTGCATTTTAGAACACAAAAAAATCAAATTACTCATCGAGCCCTGCAACCTCGACATCCAGCAGGTTGAGCAGGTCCTGTTCTCTGTCCAGCAAGTCAGCATTGCGATGTGTCAGCTGCTGCATGGTGTGCTGACCCTCAGTGCTCTGGTGCATGCACCGGTGCACTCTCCCTCACAGCAGCTGAAGCTCCAGCAGGGCGTACCCTCTCCCAGGCCTACCCCCTGCTTCCAGAATGGAGGGGAGATGGCACTGCACATAAAAAAATAGTACGGCCACCTCAGCATTTGGAAAATAGGGTCGGGATGCATCTCTCGATGGCGAGCGTACGGTGTGCGACTTGCAGCTACACTGGCACTGCTGCTTGCTGCCTGTTGCTCCTCCGACATGGCGCTGGGGTGGAAAAAAGTAAACAGGAAGAAAAAGAAGGAGAAAGGAAGAACTAAAGGAAGTGGAAAGGGACAACAAAGAAGTGCAAAAAGTCATTAAACAGTAAAAAAAAGACAAACGCATAAAAAAACGTAAACACAAATACACACACTGATTTTTTTAAAAAGGTACATGAGGGGTGGATGAGTGGGATAGAGGGATAGGGGGAGGATTAGCATAGATTTTAAATGGATAGATGGATGGGAAAATCAGGCCCAGCACCATGCAGAGAACAGAAAGCAGGTGAAATAAAATGGCTTTGCTGTTGTTCGCACTGATCGTTTTGCATACAATGAGCTATTGGACTGAAAAAGAAGCGCACACCTGCGGACGAGTATTCTTCTGCGCATTCGTGGAGTTCCGTGGAATCTCGTGGAGTTTCTTTGGAACTCTGTGGAATTCCGCAGAGCAAAACGTCTAAAAGCAGTCCCTTGCTAACAAAGTCACCATAGAATTTCCACCTAGTGTTATCTAGTCTGTCAATGGGATGTATAAATGGGAAGGATAAAAAAGGGGGGAAAATGAAAGCATGTTGTGGTATTATTGTTGTTCAGATGTTATTGATTTTAAATATTGATGCTTCAATGGAAATTTCCACTGCTTATCTTCTTGTATATATCGTGTTTGTAACAGAAGGGGGATGGGATCACACTGCTACCTCCCAGCACAGTTCGCCCCTTTGCATCCTGGTACATGCAGTTCAATTTAAATGCTTACTTGAAATTTTGCAGAGTGTCTCACCAAAGTTGGTGCAGGTTAGTGCTGTTAATCTCTAGACACATGTGTTTCTGGATTTCATCCTTCTTCAGTAGAGATAAAACGAAATTCTTTTGGGGTTTGCTGAGAAAGCTGCCACAATCCTCTCCGGTCTCTGTACCTCTCCCTGGCGCACAGGTGCCTCCCATGAGCTCGTCAGCCCAGTGGCTCAAGGGAGCCTTTTTGAAACAGAAGGGGGATGGGAGCACACTGCTACCTCCCAGCACAATTCGCCCCTTTGCATCCTGGTACATGCAGTTCAATTTAAATGCTTACTTGAAATTTTGCAGAGTGTCTCACCAAAGTTGGTGCAGGTTAGTGCTGTTAATCTCTAGACACATGTGTTTCTGGATTTCATCCTTCTTCAGTAGAGATAAAACGAAATTCTTTTGGGGTTTGCTGAGAAAGCTGCCACAATCCTCTCAGGTCTCTGTACCTCTCCCTGGCGCACAGGTGCCTCCCATGAGCTCGTCAGCCCAGTGGCTCAAGGCAGCCTTTTTGAAACAGAAGGGGGATGGGAGCACACTGCTACCTCCCAGCACAGTTCGCCCCTTTGCATCCTGGTACATGCAGTTCAATTTAAATGCTTACTTGAAATTTTGCAGAGTGTCTCACCAAAGTTGGTGCAGGTTAGTGCTGTTAATCTCTAGACACATGTGTTTCTGGATTTCATCCTTCTTCAGTAGAGATAAAACGAAATTCTTTTGGGGTTTGCTGAGAAAGCTGCCACAATCCTCTCAGGTCTCTGTACCTCTCCCTGGCGCACAGGTGCCTCCCATGAGCTCGTCAGCCCAGTGGCTCAAGGCAGCCTTTTTGAAACAGAAGGGGGATGGGAGCACACTGCTACCTCCCAGCACAGTTCGCCCCTTTGCATCCTGGTACATGCAGTTCAATTTAAATGCTTACTTGAAATTTTGCAGAGTGTCTCACCAAAGTTGGTGCAGGTTAGTGCTGTTAATCTCTAGACACATGTGTTTCTGGATTTCATCCTTCTTCAGTAGAGATAAAACGAAATTCTTTTGGGGTTTGCTGAAAAAGCTGCCACAATCCTCTCAGGTCTCTGTACCTCTCCCTGGCACACAGGTGCCTCCCATGAGCTCGTCAGCCCAGTGGCTCAAGGGAGCCTTTTTGAAACAGAAGGGGGATGGGAGCACACTGCTACCTCCCAGCACAGTTCGCCCCTTTGCATCCTGGTACATGCAGTTCAATTTAAATGCTTACTTGAAATTTTGCAGAGTGTCTCACCAAAGTTGGTGCAGGTTAGTGCTGTTAATCTCTAGACACATGTGTTTCTGGATTTCATCCTTCTTCAGTAGAGATAAAACGAAATTCTTTTGGGGTTTGCTGAGAAACTGCCACAATCCTCTCAGGTCTCTGTACCTCTCCCTGGCGCACAGGTGCCTCCCATGAGCTCGTCAGCCCAGTGGCTCAAGGGAGCCTTTTTGAAACAGAAGTGGGATGGGAGCACACTGCTACCTCCCAGCACAGTTCGCCCCTTTGCATCCTGGTACATGCAGTTCAATTTAAATGCTTACTTGAAATTTTGCAGAGTGTCTCACCAAAGTTGGTGCAGGTTAGTGCTGTTAATCTCTAGACACATGTGTTTCTGGATTTCATCCTTCTTCAGTAGAAATAAAACGAAATTCTTTTGGGGTTTGCTGAGAAAGCTGCCACAATCCTCTCAGGTCTCTGTACCTCTCCCTGGCGCACAGGTGCCTCCCATGAGCTCGTCAGCCCAGTAGCTCAAGGGAGCCTTTTTGAAACAGAAGGGGGATGGGAGCACACTGCTACCTCCCAGCACAGTTCGCCCCTTTGCATCCTGGTACATGCAGTTCAATTTAAATGCTTACTTGAAATTTTGCAGAGTGTCTCACCAAAGTTGGTGCAGGTTAGTGCTGTTAATCTCTAGACACATGTGTTTCTGGATTTCATCCTTCTTCAGTAGAGATAAAACGAAATTCTTTTGGGGTTTGCTGAGAAAGCTGCCACAATCCTCTCAGGTCTCTGTACCTCTCCCTGGCGCACAGGTGCCTCCCATGAGCTCGTCAGCCCAGTGGCTCAAGGCAGCCTTTTTGAAACAGAAGGGGGATGGGAGCACACTGCTACCTCCCAGCACAGTTCGCCCCTTTGCATCCTGGTACATGCAGTTCAATTTAAATGCTTACTTGAAATTTTGCAGAGTGTCTCACCAAAGTTGGTGCAGGTTAGTGCTGTTAATCTCTAGACACATGTGTTTCTGGATTTCATCCTTCTTCAGTAGAGATAAAACGAAATTCTTTTGGGGTTTGCTGAGAAAGCTGCCACAATCCTCTCAGGTCTCTGTACCTCTCCCTGGCGCACAGGTGCCTCCCATGAGCTCGTCAACCCAGTGGCTCAAGGCAGCCTTTTTGAAACAGAAGGGGGATGGGAGCACACTGCTACCTCCCAGCACAGTTCGCCCCTTTGCATCCTGGTACATGCAGTTCAATTTAAATGCTTACTTGAAATTTTGCAGAGTGTCTCACCAAAGTTGGTGCAGGTTACTGCTGTTAATCTCTAGACACATGTGTTTCTGGATTTCATCCTTCTTCAGTAGAGATAAAACGAAATTCTTTTGGGGTTTGCTGAGAAAGCTGCCACAATCCTCTCAGGTCTCTGTACCTCTCCCTGGCGCACAGGTGCCTCCCATGAGCTCATCAGCCCAGTGGCTCAAGGGAGCCTTTTTGAAACAGAAGGGGGATGGGAGCACACTGCTACCTCCCAGCACAGTTCGCCCCTTTGCATCCTGGTACATGCAGTTCAATTTAAATGCTTACTTGAAATTTTGCAGAGTGTCTCACCAAAGTTGGTGCAGGTTAGTGCTGTTAATCTCTAGACACATGTGTTTCTGGATTTCATCCTTCTTCAGTAGAGATAAAACGAAATTCTTTTGGGGTTTGCTGAGAAAGCTGCCACAATCCTCTCAGGTCTTTGTACCTCTCCCTGGCGCACAGGTGCCTCCCATGAGCTCGTCAGCCCAGTGGCTCAAGGGAGCCTTTTTGAAACAGAAGGGGGATGGGAGCACACTGCTACCTCCCAGCACAGTTCGCCCCTTTGCATCCTGGTACATGCAGTTCAATTTAAATGCTTACTTGAAATTTTGCGGAGTGCCTCACCAAAGTTGGTGCAGGTTAGTGCTGTTAATCTCTAGACACATGTGTTTCTGGATTTCATCCTTCTTCAGTAGAGATAAAACGAAATTCTTTTGGGGTTTGCTGAGAAAGCTGCCACAATCCTCTCAGGTCTCTGTACCTCTCCCTGGCGCACAGGTGCCTCCCATGAGCTCGTCAGCCCAGTGGCTCAAGGGAGCCTTTTTGAAACAGAAGGGGGATGGGAGCACACTGCTACCTCCCAGCACAGTTCGCCCCTTTGCATCCTGGTACATGCAGTTCAATTTAAATGCTTACTTGAAATTTTGCAGAGTGTCTCACCAAAGTTGGTGCAGGTTAGTGCTGTTAATCTCTAGACACATATGTTTCTGGATTTCATCCTTCTTCAGTAGAGATAAAACGAAATTCTTTTGGGGTTTGCTGAGAAAGCTGCCACAATCCTCTCAGGTCTCTGTACCTCTCCCTGGCGCACAGGTGCCTCCCATGAGCTCGTCAGCCCAGTGGCTCAAGGGAGCCTTTTTGAAACAGAAGGGGGATGGGAGCACACTGCTACCTCCCAGCATAGTTCGCCCCTTTGCATCCTGGTACATGCAGTTCAATTTAAATGCTTACTTGAAATTTTGCAGAGTGTCTCACCAAAGTTGGTGAAGGTTAGTGCTGTTAATCTCTAGACACATGTGTTTCTGGATTTCATCCTTCTTCAGTAGAGATAAAACGAAATTCTTTTGGGGTTTGCTGAGAAAGCTGCCACAATCCTCTCAGGTCTCTGTACCTCTCCCTGGCGCACAGGTGCCTCCCATGAGCTCGTCAGCCCAGTGGCTCAAGGGAGCCTTTTTGAAACAGAAGGGGGATGGAAGCACACTGCTACCTCCCAGCACAGTTCGCCCCTTTGCATCCTGGTACATGCAGTTCAATTTAAATGCTTACTTGAAATTTTGCAGAGTGTCTCACCAAAGTTGGTGCAGGTTAGTGCTGTTAATCTCTAGACACATGTGTTTCAGGACAGAGGAGTCTGCATGGCTGCTTAAATAATCAGCCCAAGCGAGTGCCAACGAGCATGATTAGGTAGCATCGAGCACTGTGAGCACCAGGCTAGCTCAAGATGGATTACATAATATTCATAATGTAAACTTGACTTACTTCTGAGTGTGAGCAGCATGCTATTTAAAAAAAAATTGCATTTTAGAACACAAAAAAAACAAATTACTCATCGAGCCCTGCAACCTCGACATCCAGCAGGTTGAGCAGGTCCTGTTCTCTGTCCAGCAAGTCAGCATTGCGATGTGTCAGCTGCTGCATGGTGAGCTGACCCTCAGTGCTCTGGTGCATGCACCGGTGCACTCTCCCTCACAGCAGCTGAAGCTCCAGCAGGGCGTACCCTCTCCCAGGCCTACCCCCAGCTTCCAGAATGGAGGGGAGATGGCACTGCACATAAAAAAATAGTGCGGCCACCTCAGCATTTGGAAAATAGGGTCGGGGATGCATCTCTCGATGGCGAGCGTACGGTGTGCGACTTGCAGCTACACTGGCACTGCTGCTTGCTGCCTGTTGCTCCTCCGACATGGCGCTGGGGTGGAAAAAAGTAAACAGGAAGAAAAAGAAGGAGAAAGGAAGAACTAAAGGAAGTGGAAAGGGACAACAAAGAAGTGCAAAAAGTCATTAAACAGTAAAAAAAAGACAAACGCATTAAAAAAACGTAAACACAAATACACACACTGATTTTTTTAAAAAGGTACATGAGGGGTGGATGAGTGGGATAGAGGGATAGGGGGAGGATTAGAATAGATTTTAAATGGATAGATGGATGGAAAAATCAGGACCAGCACCATGCAGAGAACAGAAAGCAGGTGAAATAAAATGGCTTTGCTGTTGTTCGCACTGATCGTTTTGCGTACAATGAGCTATTGGACTGAAAAAGAAGCGCACACCTGCGGACGAGTATTCTTCTGCGCATTCGTGGAGTTCCGTGGAATCTCGTGGAGTTTCTTTGGAACTCTGTGAAATTCCGCGGAGCAAAACGTCTAAAAGCAGTCCCTTGCTAACAAAGTCACCATAGAATTTCCACCTAGTGTTATCTAGTCTGTCAATGGGATGTATAAATGGGAAGGATAAAAAAGGGGGGAAAATGAAAGCATGTTGTGGTATTATTGTTGTTCAGATGTTATTGATTTTAAATATTGATGCTTCAATGGAAGTTTCCACTGCTTATCTTCTTGTATATATCGTGTTTGTAATAGGGGATTGCAAGATGCATGGGTTTACTTTCTAACATTATTTCTTAATACAAGAAATATACAAAAATAAATCTAGAAATATCATAATGTCTGCAGGGTCCAGGCAGGCACTATATTTGGAGCTGCTTCTTTTTAAAAGTGAATGTTTACCAATGGCAAGGCATATTTAACCTAACCCACTAGACAATTACTATAGAGTGAATTCAACCTCAGCATGCTCCATGAAAGATCATTTCAGGCCCCTAAAAGATCACAGGCTACTTCCTCTAAATATCAACATTCCCTTGAAAACAAGTTCTATGTTGTCCTTGACTGCATACAGCTGCAAAGGATAAAAATAATCACCTACTAGTTATTAAAAACAATAACTAATCCTGAATAATACCAACATGAGAAATTACACTGGCTTTTTCCAGTAACATCCATATCAATACATTTGTTCAAATCAAATCTCAGAATGCCTTCATGTATTAGAAATAAATACATTAATTAATAATATAATATGACACAAAATCTTTAACAAGCTAGTTTCTAATTTGCAAGTTTAATTGAGGTGGTAAACAACATTTACCATAAATCTTTTTCCCCGCAGGGAATGCCAACGCAGTCGTTACAACGACCGCGCTCTGATTCCGCATACCATTATTCCGCAAGTCGGAACAACGACTTGCGGAGGGGGGGGGGAGGTGTTGGATTTAAAATCCAACACCTTCCCTATTGTCCGCACAGACTGGAGTTGGAATAGTAAATTATACTATTCCAACATCCAGCGCCCCCCTCCGGAAGTCGTTGTTCCGACTTGCCGAGTAATGGTATGCGGAATCACAACGGGGTTGTTGTAACGACTGCGTTGTGATTCCCTGCGGGGAAAAAGACTGTGGGATAACAACATACATTCAATTGAGGTATATGTATTCCCATGAAAGTGCTGTATAGCTTGATGTGAACACTTGTATTTATTTGCTAATTTGTTTATTCATTAATAGTGCTTCTAGTATTTGACCTGCATGCATTCCGGTGTGTTGGACCTGGCCCTTTTTGGGGGATTATCCCTGACTTTTTGTCTTTTGCCACCTATTTTTCTGATCTGTTTGTGTTGGCTTTACAACTCTGATCATTTTACCTCTGCTAACCAGTACCAAAGTGCATATGTTTCTGTCTAAATTGTGTAATTCTAAATAGATATCCTCGATTGGCATATTTGATTTACTGTAAAGACCCTAGTAAAGTGCACTTGGTGTGCCCAGGGCCTGTAAATCAAATGCTACTATTGGACCTGCAGTACTGGTTATGCCACCTACATGAGTAGCCCTGTAAACTTTTCTCAGGCCTCCCATTGCAGTGTCTGTGAGTGCAGTTTTAAATTTCCATGTCGACATGGCAAGTGCACCCACTTGCCAAACCTTAACCTTCCCTTTTACTAGATGTAAGGCAGTCCTCAGGTACGCCCAAGGTACCCGCATGGGCAGAGTGCAGTGTATGTGAAAGGTAGGACATGTACTGGTGTAATTTACATGTCTTGATAGTAAATACTGCCAATTTCGTTTTTCACTATTGAAAGGACTAGCTCTCCCATAGGTTATCATTGGAGCTGCCTTGTAACGTTCTACAAGTATAGCTTTCAATTTTGAACATCTAGAGATTTGGAGTTTGGGCTGTGTTTGTAAATGTCACTTTTAGAAAGTGTGCATTTTATTGTTTAACCCTCCTGTGCCTCTGCCTGCCTGTGGAATCAACATCTGGTTTAGACAGACAGGGGCCTGTTTGTGCATTCAGCCTAGACAGTCACACAGAGGGAGTATGTCTGCCCTGCAAATGCTAAAGGCCCATCACCAGGCTAATGGGCCTTCCTGAGGTATAGTGGTGGGAGGTGCTGTCACCTGCATCTGAATAGGGCTATATCTGTCCTCTCACAATGCTGTCTCCACCCCCTTGGAGTGTGTCTGGAGCCAAGGTCAGGTAAGCGACAAAGACTTTAAAGGCCGAAGGGGGTATAAGTATTTGACCTAAAAGCCCAGACTTTTAGAACACTTCTGGATCAAGAGGAACCTCTGCCAAGCAGAAGAGCTAAAGAGCTATGAGGAGGAATACTTCCGTTTTGATGTGTGTTGCTTCGCTGAGTTGGCCTGAAGATGCTGCTTCTGCTTTGGAGAGGACAAAGACTGAACTTTGCTCTGTATCCTGCTTGAGCTGATTCTTCAAGGGATTGATGTGGAGCTTGCCTCCTGTTGAGAAGTCTCAGAGACACACCTTCACCTGCAAAATCCCTGATCTCCACTGCTGGAACTTATGACCTGCCTTGTGGTTCCAACTCCAGTTCTGGGCCTTTGGAGGTTGTTTTGCTGCACCTGTTGCTGAAAGTGCACGCATCGCCTTGCCGGCACCGTTTTTCTCAAATCAAGCTTGCATGCGGTTGAGAAACACACACATCACCACAGTGCGGCTTAAAATATCGGCGTAGCACCTGTCCACAGTTGAAGAAACCACCACAGTCTAAGTCCCGAATCTCCGAAGTCCGAAACTCCCTCTTTGACTCCAACGCAGGCCCTGCTGCGCAACTGGAAAAATCGACTCATCACCTGTCTGCGGTTGCAGAAATTGATGTATTGCCTGAATTGCCACTGCATCGGCCTGTAGTGCCTGGATTTGTTCACTCATTGTACCTGTGCGCCAAACGTATATAGACGCTGGGCTTCCAGTAAGAAACCGAAGAAGCACGTCCCCTCATTGTTAGAAACCAACGCATCACCTCCTCCCCAGTAAGGAACCGACACATCACCTCCCCTGCATGGCAGTAAGGCACTGAGGCATCACCTCCCCTGGAGCAAGGAACCGACGCATCTCCTTCTCTGCGCTTGTTTTCGGCCTGCAATTTTGACGCCTCCAAGGTACTTTGTGATAAAAGTGACACATCAATAATTTTCTATGGACAGAACTGTTTTTACCTTTTAAAGTCATATTTTGTTAGGTGTATGTTGGATTTTTGTCCTTTTGGTCTTGTTTTGATAAGATAAATATTTACTATTTTTCTAAACCGGTGTGGAGTCTTTTGTGGTGTTTTCACTGTGTTACTGTATGTGTGAACAAATGCTTTACACATTGCCTCTGTAGTTTAGCCTGACTGCTCTGTACCAATCTACCAGAGGGTGAGCACAGGCAAACTTAGGTGTGTACTTTACTCATCATGACTAGAAGGAAGGGTGTATACCACTGGCAACTAGAAAACCCCAATTCTAACACAGAGTTACATGCTGACAAAGCCCAAAACAGAGGCAGAAAAAAGACAGAGGAGAAAGAATTCCCAATTTCACCCCACATTTGTGCTTAAACAATTCTGTCAGGTACTGTGATTTCAACTGTCATGGACATCATTCAAATGTATGCTTTTAGTAAAAGTGAAAAGTCTGTCACTAGCAGTAGCGACTGGTGTCCCGGCAGAGTGGCGGGGTTGTGGGGAGGAATTATTAGCACTGACGGAAATATATAAAAAAGGAAACAAAGCGTACCTTCCGCATCACCGCTCTTCTGCTCCTCTCTGGCTCCACACAGGCGCCCAGACTCCCCTACGGCCAATCCTGAGGCTGCTCTCATGCTGCGTGACGGCAGCGTCAGGACTGACCCGAGTGGCCCGGATGTAGGCTCCCAGAGAGCAACTGGGAGCCTGTGCCTGCTGTCTCCAACCCGCAAACGCAGCTCGGGTTGGAGACTGCTCATTGCTCATGTTGGTTTGCCCTTTCTAAGATAGCCAGCCAAACCCATATGCACAGTGACAGCAGAGCAACCATCCACATGGCTCCACGCCCAAGATTCAGCCCTTAAAACCCATTTTATTATTGTTTTATTTTTCAACTTGTGAGGCTGCTGGCAGGGGGGATGACGCTCCCCTGCCACGACAGAGGAGTTGCTGCTGGAGATCATTAGGCCTTATCGCTGTTAGGCTGAGCTCATGATTTAACACATGGGTGCTGCTGAGTCCAAAAGCTTTGGGGCCCAACAACAGATTGGAAAAATACAACCAGTATGAGCTTCACTTAAGGGCAGATGGGAAATTTCCGATCACATTAAACTTGCACTCTCTCTCTTTCTCTAGGCCATTAAGCGCAAAGCAATGATGGTGTCATCTTTCCATGACTCATGTAATATAAGATTATTTTTGGGCAAAAACACCTGGAAAGTCCTGGTGGGCGAGTTTCGGCCTCGGTCATTTGGTGTCTTTATCAGCACGACACCGCCTGAGATAGACATAAGTAGGTGGCTCACAACCAGATGTGTGTAGTTGAGAAGATTTTACTTTTTTGCAACCTGAACAGAGGCCTAAAGAGAAGTTGAAACTTTGCAAAACGTTGCAATTTGCCACCACCGCATTAAATTCATGACTTTTGCAACAACCTGTGTTAGATGTATCCTTATTGAACTGGAATAAAATGGATCAGCATGTTAAATCGAAATGAAAACATTTACTCTGCATCCCCTGCGCAATGCCATCGCACGTATATTTGCCATTCTGCACAAAAAAAATCTGTGACAATTCATTGGCAGAGAAAAATGCTGCAGACATCTTTTCGTTTGAGTGGATTCAATTAAAGTGAAAACTATCGTGCTGTGTACAGAAAATTATCAAGCTGTGCAGAGTAAAGCTTTGCACTGATAAAGGCCCGGCTGAACAATCCAACCTTTGCAGAGAGCAAAAATCTAGAACTTCACAAAACTGCCAGCCAAAACAAAAACTGTGCACACCTCCTGTCACAATTTAAGTGGCCAGTTGGCACTGAAGTAGCCTGTTCCAAGAGCATCAACAACCTCATGACGTTAGAGACATGTCACCTGGGAAGGTGGCAGTGTGCTGGTGGAGATGGGTGGCAAATGTTGAGACACAAAATGTTGTCTTTATACAATGAGAGGAGATAATGGATCAACTTGGTGACGTAGACATCTGGGGCCTTTGCAAAGGTGCGCCAGGCCAAACAATGCCAATGCGCCCCATTATGGTGAATGCGCTTCCGAAGGAGCAGCCGCGAACTTGCGCTGCTCTGGGGGCAGCGCATTCATGTGAAAACACGGAGAAGCTGCTCTGTGTTTTCACAGTGCAGGCGGCACCCTCCTGCACTTTCAAAGGGGATGCCTGGTGGGTCCATGGGACCCCCATTAACCCCTGCAGAGGGCTGCTCTCAGGGGGCGCACTGACAGTGTGCCACGTTTTAAATGCCGCACTGTCAGTGCGCCTCCTGGGGGCTTCGTCCACTCTGCGCCCGTGTCTGTAATATGGCACAGGTGCAGAGTCAAAGGAATTCACTCATTTGCATAGGGCATTGTGCAAATAAAGGAACACCCTCTGTTGATAGCGCTTTAAGTGCGCCAGTGCTATTGGTATTATAGAAGGGGACGCATAAGCGTCTGCGCCCCCTTCTATAATACCAAAGTGCCCCGGGTGTGCGCAAAACAGGTGCAAATGCCCGTTGTGCCACCAGGGCACCTTCTGTAATACAGCCCCTGGAAGAGTTTGAAAATATGAAAACAGTCACAAAGACAGATGCATTTAAAATAGCAAATACCTGTGAGTGAATGTGACACAGTACATCATATCATGCACTGGAGTAACACAAAATGCAGAATGTGATGAGGGGCCCCTGAGTCTCCTCTATCTCATAGATATCCATTGGCCTTTGCCTGAGTAGGGGGCCCTCTGGAGATGTAGGGGGCCCTCTGAGGAACTGGGGGCCCCCTGTGCCGCAAGTGCTACAGGTGTGTGCGTTACACCCCTGAGTACATGAAGATTTCTATTCACTATGACCAGCAAACCTTGTGACTTCTCAGCTAGCAAACAGAAGAAAGCTCCAAGAACTTCTGGAATCGAGAAAGACGGTGAAGAGTTGACTTTTCCCAACATCACCCCACAACAAACAGACAGGGTGGGTGGAAGACACTGGCATCAGGACCACACCAACCCCAGAATGCAACTAATCACAGAAAGGATGGTGAGCACCAAAAAGTGTGTCATTTTTGCTAGCTCCACTCGATGCATAAGCATAATTAAAAGTGGCAACACATGGGAACAGCAAGTGCCCAGCACACATGGCTCGCCCGGTGGGTCGCCCAGTGATCACACACTGAACTAATCCCCTTTATGCTTATGCATGCTTTCACTCACATCCTCCGCTTCACAAATAGCCAAGGTGTAAATTTGGTTAGCGCACATTGTGAGAAGTTGGCCTGATATATGATGTCACTAGTTCTAGTGTACACCCTGTATCAGTCCAAACAACCCTTATGGTGATTGGTTGTAAAGTCAACCTTATAGACCAGCTATCCTAGTGGTAGCATGGACAAGAGCAGTCTTAGGCTAAACTCTGTATGGCATGTGAAGCCAGCTGTTATACCATTTGCAACCCCTTGAATACCAAATAAAAGGACACCACAACAGATATATTATAAAAATAGAATGTATTTATTCTAGTCAAAACACCCTCAGCACTCTTTATGAGATTCGAGGTAAGTACAACACAATCTTATTTAAGCATACATAAGTCACACAGGTAAGTAATACAGTTAGGCCCTAGGGGCCACGCAAACCATATACTAAGTGAGTGGTATAAGAACCACTGTCACGAACACAGGATAGGCCTAGGCCTAGGGAATCACTGGGGCTACACTATCCTATCAGTTGCTAGGCAGTGGGAGGCCCACGGGATTCAGGTGCAGAGTGGAAACACTCACGCGTAATGCGTTAAAGTCGATAGAATTAGTAGTTTTTAGAAATTAAGAGTTTTAGGACACTTCGGAAGGAACTAGGAGTTAGAGACTTGGAAACTAGACACTTGGATAGTCAATACCCTTGTGAGCACCGGAGTACTCAAGTTACCTAGCCCACGGGCTGCGGGTGCATAGGTGTGAGCTTGCGTCGGGTTTCGTCGTCGACTCCTATGGATGCCTGAAGAAAGTTGCTGACAGGCAGTCAGTGAAGAGCGTCCGGTGGATTCCAAGGATGGAATCAGGAAGGAGGGTACCTGCAAGCAGAGGGGACAGAGTCTAGGTCACCAGCCAGGAGCCGGGGAGGAACCAGGAAGGAACCAGGCGATGTCGTGAAGATGCAGGTGAAGAGGTGAAGCTTGTCGCAGCAGCCACGGGTACCAGGAGGCGTTGAGGATGACCAGAACCAGGAGGCGAGCTGTCCAATGAAGGCTCTTGCTGTCGGCGGCGTCGATGTCGAGTTAGGACCCAACAAGCCTTGGCAAGCGTAACCCACGCAGGATGGAGGACTTGCTTCTGTCGCAGACCAGGAAGGTCTGGGATGCTTCCCTTTCACAGGGGAGCGGGTGCCAGTCTGGAGGAGCCGGACCAGCAAGGCAAAATTGAAGGTTCGTCGTCACAGAGGTCACTAGCCAACGGGCCAACAACCGGACAACACGTCGAGCAACTCAGGTGCAGAAGGGCCCCACGCAGAACACGTGAAGTGTGGGGAGCTGATCTTCTTTGCAGATGGTGCTCGGGATTGGGGCTTCTCAATTCCCCAAGCACAGCCTCGAGGAAGCCTCAGAAGTTGCGCTAGTCAGTTACTAGCCACTTTTCCCAAGTCGACGGTCCCACGTCCCTCGTTGCCTCCACGGGTCTCAGCTTTGCTGTAGATGTGGATCTGGTTCAGAGGTGTCTGGAAGTCACGGCGCTAGTCAGTCTCTGCAGTCGTCCCTCGTAGGATCAGTCGCAAAGCAAGCAGCGGTCGCTGGATGGTGCCTGGTTGCCAAGGGTGGTCACTCCTTGGCCACAAGGGAGATTCCTCAGTCTTCTTCCATAGTAGAATGTCGAAGGTCCAGAGTTTCTGTTCAAGATGCAGGTTCAGGATAATCTAAAGTCCTAGGGACTCAGCTCCCACTCTTATACTAATCTTGGGGGCTGGGTTACCTGCTAGGTCCCTCCTATGGGTGGGACCAGGGAGGGGGGTGGTTACACCCCCTTCCCTTTGTCCAGTTTCGCGCCAGGACTGGGGCTGGAGTGCCCCAGCACCGGTTTGAACTGGACTATGCATGGGACACCTTGTGTGCCCCAGGCAGTGTCTCGTTTCATTCATCCCTCCCTGCCCCAATACACTAAGGCCTGTCTAGGGTGGTGCTAGCACTTCCCAAGGCAGGAAACCTATTGTCCAAGCCTCCCTCGCTGAAAGGTCTCCCAGCAGCAGGAGGTCAGACTCGTGTCTGTGGCAGCAGCGTCCATTTTGTGACGCTGGGGCTCTGGTTAACTTTAACCGGGTAGTAGGTCTTCAACATGTCTTCTCCCCCTAGAAGGGAGGAATACTATCCTAACCGCCATAAATGGTGTGGGGGTAGTATTCCAAAGTGTTAGACACCTTACACAACATGTTTTTATAAAGCCAAACCATAGTTACCATAACCGCGAGCATTATAAGGCACTTTAAGAGTACATGGTAGGCGATATCATAGAACAGCTATAAGGACATGGTTCCGAAAGCTGCAGACAGGCTCAGCTCATGCTAGAGCACCATCTCACATGTTACCAAGCACTCTGCCTTCAGGATTGTTAAGGCCTGCCATAGAAGTGACTGATAGGTTACCCATGTGTCTATATATAAGGTAGGTATAGGAATACTACACCTAAGCAAGGGGTGAGTACACAACCTTGCCCCAGCTGAATGATCAGCCAGTTGTGTCATAATGGAAGGCCAGCCAGGGGTGGCATAATACATGCTGCAGCCCCTGGTAGGCCTAGAGTACACCTATGCCCTGGTTACCTAAGGTACACTGTACAGGGTCCAAAAAAGTGATCCTTACCAATTGGGTTATACACCTAAAGTGCATAGTGAATTTAGAGAGAGAACAGCTGGGCTGTGGGTCTGATTAGCAGGCCCACACCCACATCTAAGTCGAAAACCAGTGAAGCAAAAGCAAACAAGCATTTGCAATGCAATAGGTCTCGCATTTACGAGAGTTTAAGCTATTGGCATTGTAAATGATAATGTCTTTTATTTAGGTTTTAAAAACCAAAACATAAATTAAAGGCATTGTCACTTACAATGACAAAAGCTCAAACTCGCGTAAATGCGAGACCATTTGCATTGCAAATGCTTGTTCTTAAATCATAGAGTTTGGAAAGAACAATTTGAAAGCCATGTGGGGCTTTAGCCTCGCTATTAAGTGCACTGAAGTACATGTTTCAGAGGGACAGATAGCCATCTACTGGGAAATTTAATTACCCTGTACAGGACTCTGCAGCCCGTTAGCTTGGTTTGAGCTATGCAGGAGGTGGGCGTAAGTGAGCCCAGGAGAACTGGGGGTGGGGGTGGGGAAGTGGCTGTCCTGTTAGCTCCGTGCACAGGAACACGATTCTGGGATTGGCTACGCTGCAAAGGGCTTCTCTCCCCAACCTGGATCTTCCTGATGAGGCTCCACCACCCACCCACTCTAGGGGTCTCCAGTCATCCCAATAGTTACGATTCCGGTAACAGAATTGTTTAAAACCAGCCGAAAACTGTGAAAATGTAAGTGGTCTGTGTTGTGATTCAGAGAATATTGTGCCATAAAGCATAAAGACGTATTAGAACCGTCACAAGTGTAGTTCCCCCCACATTACACCAGACTGAAAGGTTGTGCATCGCAAGGCAGGACAAGGCCGCACACCGAGAAAGGCAATATGGACTTTAAAGGGACACGGGTGCAAGCAGGATTCGAATCGCCCACTGCAAGCATTAGCTCGAGACGCGCAACTATCATGAGGAAGAATGGACGCTCCCAAGAACATGTGGGAATTAGGAAGAGCTGCGGCATTAGGTGAAGACTGCTCGCTGAGGCGTCAGGCTTCACTCCAACAAAATATATGCTAGTTTGGGCTGAAAACCTGGCACACATTATGGAACTGTCAATCCTGTGTAATAAAATGGTACTTTCCACAGAACAAGCATGTTTTCATTGTGAAACGGCTATTTACGAATGATCACTTTAAAAGTGTAACTGTGAAAGGGCACCAGCCCAAGACATACCCGCAGAAAGAAGACCTTAAGACTCCCCTAAGTCGGTGCATCAATGCACGCTTCGGATAAAGGGGCGGGGGCAAGTACTCTTAAAGAGCCCACGGTTACGTGCCAAAACGTCGACCTGCATATTCCAGTAAACATTAAAAGTAGCAGACAGCCAACAAATGTTTAGAAAGCTTTTAAAATACCGTGAGACTTGTGTGTTTGCAGTTAGCCAGCCTCAGACTGACTTCGACGGCCGTAAGCCCAAAATGTCTAAAGCAGGAGTATTTCAAAATCACGACCTTTTGTGATTTACTCCAAAAGTGAAAGCGGCTCGCGCCGCAAAATAATTAAACAAGCTTTGGCAACGCGTCCGCGAAAGTGAAAGTGATCGCAATCGCGATAACGATCGCGTGCAACGGAGGGCGCGCATGCACGTTCACGTGCACTGTAGCTTTAGGCCACGGCAGCACTTCGAAAAAGCCTGTTTACAAAATGTCTCGGCCAGATCAGCGCAAGCGCTGAATCAGGCGAGACCTAAAAGTGGGGGTGAACATAGAAAGCAGACCCTACTCTCCTACACAACCCCCCCCCCCAAACTTAGGGACATTAAACTAACCTTGACCAGTTGAGTCTTCATGTTTTAAGTGGAAATATCTGGAGAGTCCATCTGCATTGGCATGGTCAGTCCCAGGTCTATGTTCCACTGTGAAGTCCATCCCCTGTAGGGAAATGGACCACCTAAGAAGTTTGGGATGTTCACCCTTCATCTGATTTAGCCACAAGAGGGGCTTATGGTCTGTCTGAATCTTGAAGTGAGTGCCAAATAGGTATGGCCTCAGCTTCTTCAGGGCCCAAACCACAGCAAAGGCCTCCCTCTCAATAGCTGACCAACGTTTCTCTCTAGGGGTCAGCCTTCTACTAATAAAAGCAATGGGCTGGTCTTGACCATCTACATTCAGTTGTGAAAGAACAGCTCCCACACCCAACTCAGAAGCATCTGTCTGGACAATGAACTCTTTGGAGTAGTCTGGACTTTTCAGAATAGGTGCAGTGCACATGGCCTGCTTCAGGTCATCAAATGCTTTCTGATAGCTAACTGTCCACTGAACTTTATTTGGCATCTTCTTAGAGGTCAAGTCATTAAGTGGTGTCACAATGGACCCATAGTTCTTAACAAACTTTCTGTAGTACCCAGTCAGGCCCAAGAAAGCTCTGACCTGAGTCTGGGTAATTGGAGGAGTCCAGTTCTTTATGGTCTAGATCTTGCTCTCCAGTGGTTGAACCTGACCCCCACCTACTAGGTGGCCCAGGTACACAACCTTGCTCTGCCCTATCTGGCACTTAGTGGCCTTGATAGTGAGGCCTGCCTTTTGCAGGGCCTCTAAAACATTCCTCAGGTGGACCAGGTGATCCTCCCAGGTGGAGCTAAAGACAGCAATATCATCAAGATAAGCTGCACAGTAGTCATCCAGACCTGTAAGGACTTGATTCACCAACCTTTGGAAAGTGGCAGGTGCATTCTTCAAACCAAAGGGCTTTACCATAAATTGATAGTGTCCTCCTGGGGTCGAGAAAGCAGTTTTGGCCTTTGCATTCTCAGCTAGTCTGATTTGCCAGTAGCCTGCTGTCAGGTCAAATGTACTCAAAAACTTGGCAGCTGCCAATCTGTCAATGAGCTCATCTGCCCTAGGTATCGGGTGGGCATCTGTCCTAGTGACAGCATTGAGACCTCTGTAATCCACGCCAAACCTCATCTCTCTTGTGAGAAGTTGGCCTGGTATATGATGCTCACTAGTTAAAGTGATCACCTTGTACCATGCCAAGCAACCCTTATGGTGTGGTTGTAAGTCAACCTTTTCGGACTAGCTGCCCTAGTGGTAGCGTAGGCTAAGCAGTCTTTGAGGCTAAACTCTTGAAACGTGTTAAGCCAGCTGTTTTACCAAATGCAACCCCCTTTTATACCAATGAAAGGACACCACACAGATATATATTCAAAATATATATGTATTTATTTCTCAAAGTAACCCCTAGTTTTTTTATGAGCACAGGAGCACAAATCGTCAAACAAGATTATCACAGAATACACAGAAGTTGCACTTTATATGGATAGGCCCTGGTGGCCACTCGAACCATATACTAAAATAGTGGTATAAGTACCACGAACAGAAAAGGGAAAAGGCCTAGGGCCTCTAGAATCGCTGGGCCTACAAGGAGCTAACGTCAGTTAGTGACCAGGAGGTCCACGGGTGGCGTGTGCAGAGCAAATAGTCACACGCGTGCTCCCATAGGTTTCAATGGGTGCGTAAAAAGTACAAAGTTACTGCAAGGAGGATCTTCCGGATGGACTAGGAACTCAAGATTTGGAACACAGGCACTAGAGATGTAATACTACACTTGGGCACAGGTGTGCCAGCTTTACCTCACCCACAGGAAGCGGGTGCATAGGCCTCGAAGTGCGTCGGGTTTCTTCTATCTGTTCCGTGGAGCCTGAAGACAAAGATGCTGCAGGCGGTCGGTCCGAAGGAGATGCAGTGGATCCAAGAGTGGATCGGAGATGTTGAAGACCTGTAAGCAGAGGGGACAGTGTTCACAGTCACTAGCCAGTGACCAGCGTGGCACCAGGTGGGTACCAGGCAATGTCGGGTGCAAACAGGAAGAAAGGTGTAGCTTGTCTCTGCAGCCACGTGGTCCCTGGAGGTCGACGACGTCCAGGAGTCGGTTCACGAGCTGTCCCACGCAGGCTCTCGCTGTCGGCGGTGTCGGCGACTTGATCGAAGCAAACAAGCCTTGGCAAAAGCAATTGTTGTAGGAGATGAAATAAACTGATGGTTCTGACCAGCAAGGTCAGAAGGACTGCTCCTTTGGAGGGGAGCAAGGGCCAGTCTGGAGCAACCAGACCAGCGGTGTATTTCGTAGAGTTCGTCGCCAAGATGGCTACTAGCCAGCGGGCCAGCAACCGGTTAGGCGCGTCGAGTGGCAAAATGCAGAAGGGCCCCACGCAGATCGTGGAGATGCTGGAGGGCTCACCTTTGGTGCAGATGCTGCTCGGGTGTTGGGCTTCTCAGATCCCAAAGCACAACTTGGAGGGAGCCTCGGTTGTTGCACTTGTCAGCTTGTCGTAGTCGTTCCAAGATGGCTGGCTCCACGTGTCTCGGTGCCTCCACGGGTCTCCTCTTTTCAGGGACGGTGGATCGGGCGGTGAGAGGTCTGGAGGTCCAGGTCTTGTCAGTCTCTGGGCTCGGGCTCCGGCGGGAGGCGGCGGCAAAGCAGACGTTGATTCGCTGGATGGTGCTTGCGTTAGCAAGGTGGTCACTCCCTGACCACAGGGGAGATTGGCTTCAGTCCTCTGTGCAGCAGAGCGTCGAAGTTCCCGTCTTCTTCTTAGTGTTAAGTTGATTCCAGGATGTCTGAAGTCTTAGGACACAGCTCCTACCTTTAAGCGGATTCTAGGGGCCGGACTACCTGCTAGGTCCCTCCCTATGGGTGGGACCAGGAAGGGGGGTGGTTACACCCCCAATCCTTTGTCCAGCTCGCCCCAGGCCCGGGACTGGTGTGCCCCAGGACCGGTTTGAACTGGCATATGCACCGAGGCTCCTTGTGAGCCCCAGGCATGTCTGGTTTCTTTCAAGCCCTACCTGACCAATACACAAAATCCTGTCTGGGGTGGTGCACGCACCTCCCCTGGCAGGAAACCCTTTGTCCACACCTCCCAAGCTGGAAGGACTCCCAGCAGCAGGAGGGCAGACTTGTGTCTGTGGTGGCAGCATCCATTTTGTGGAGCTGAGGCTATGTCTGATTTTACCCGGGTTTCAGGTACTGTACATGTCGTGTCCCTCTAGAAGGGTGGAATGCTAACCCCGTCGCCAGAATTGGCGAGGGGTTAGTATTCCAATTCGTATGACACCTTACTCGACATGTTTTGATAAAGCCAAACCAAAGATAGCATTTAACCGCGAGGTTCATAATGCACTTAAGAGTATATGGTATGACGATATCTGGAAACAGTAGAAGGAAGTTGTTCCGACCACTGCAGACAGGCTCAGCTCATGCCAGAGCACCATCTCACATGGAACCAAGCACTCTGCCTTCAGGATTGTTAAGGCCTGCCATAGGAGTGACTTATAGGTTACCAGGTGTCCCATTTAAGGTTAGGTATAGGTATACTACACCTAAGTAAGAGGTGATTACACCAACTTACCCCAGCTGAGTGATCAGCCAGTTGTGTCAAATTGTTAGGCCAAGCCTGGGGTGGCATAATACATGCTGCAGCCCCTGGCAGGCCTTGGGTACACCAATGCCCTGGGTACCTAGTGTACACTGGTACAGGGGCTGACAGGGTGATCCACTTCCAATTGGTTATGCACCTAGGGTGCATAGTTTTAATTTAGTAGAGAGAACAGCAGGCTGGGGGTCTGATTGGCAGGCCCACAGCCTCAATATGTCAAAAACCAGTGAAGCAAAAAGCAAAAATTTGGGGTGACCATAGGATAGCAGACCCTACTCTCCTACACAACCCCCCCCCCAAACGCTGGGACATTAAACTAGCCTTGACCAGTCTCGTCTTCATGTCCTAAGTGGAAGTACCTGGAGAGACCATCTGCATTCCCATGGTCAGTACCTGGCCGGTGCTCCACTGTAAAGTCCATCCCCTGTAGGGAAATGGACCACCTAAGCAGTTTGGGGTTTTCACCCTTCATCTGATTTAGCCACAAGAGGGGCTTATGGTCGGTCTGAATCTTGAAGTGAGTGCCAAACAAGTATGGCCTCAGCTTCTTCAGGGCCCACACCACAGCAAAGGCCTCCCTCTCAATAGCTGACCAATTCTTCTCTCTGGGGGTCAACCTTCTGCTAATAAAAGCAATGGGTTGGTCTTGACCATCTACATTAAGTTGTGACAGCACAGCTCCCACACCCAACTCAGAAGCATCTGTTTGGACAATAAACTCTTTGGAGTAGTCAGGACTTTTCAGGATAGGTGCAGAGCACATGGCCTCCTTCAGGTCATCAAATGCCTTTTGACAGCTTACTGTCCACTGAACCTTTTTGGGCATCTTCTTGGATGTCAGATCATTAAGAGGAGTCACAATGGACCCATAGTTCTTAACAAACTTCCTGTAGTACCCAGTCAAGCCCAAGAAAGCTCGAACTTGAGTCTGGGTGGTTGGAGGGGACCAGTCCTTGATGGATTGTATCTTACTCTCCAGTGGTTGAACTTGGCCTCCACCTACAAGGTGGCCCAAATATACAACCTTCCTCTGCCCTATCTGGCACTTAGTAGCCTTGATAGTGAGGCCTGCCCTTTGCAGAGCCTCAAGAGCCTTCTTCAGGTGGATCAGGTGATCCTCCCAGGTGGAGCTAAAGACAGCAATGTCATCAAGATATGCTGCGCAAAAGTCATCCAACCCAGTAAGGACTTGGTTCACCAGCCTTTGGAAGGTGGCAGGTGCATTCTTCAGACCAAAGGGCATCACCACAAACTGGTAGTGCCCACCTGGGGTTGAGAATGCTGTTTTGGCCTTAGACTCCTCAGCTAATCTGATTTGCCAATAGCCAGCTGTTAAGTCAAATGTGCTCAAAAACTTTGCAGAAGCTAGTTTGTCTATGAGCTCATCTGCCCTTGGAATAGGGTGTGCATCTGTCCTGGTGACAGCATTGAGACCCCTGTAGTCCACACAGAACCTCATCTCTCTCTTGCCATCTTTGGTGTGAGGTTTGAGGACCAGAACCACTGGGCTAGCCCAGGGGCTCTCTGAGGGTTCAATGACACCTAATTCCAGCATTTTATGTACCTCAGCCTTTATACAGTCCCTGACGTGGTCAGGTTGTCTGTAAAGCTTGTTCTTTACAGGCAGACTGTCACCAGTGTCCACCACATGGGTACACCAGTCAGTTTGACTAGGTATCAAGGAAAACATATGTGAAAATGATTGTAGAACCTGTCTACATTCAGTCTGCTGATGGGCAGTGAGGTTGCCTCCAAGGGTCACTCCTTCAACTGAGCCATCTTCAGGGTTCTGAGACAACAGGTCTGGGAGAGGGTCACTCTCTTCCTCCTGTCCCTCATCTGTAGCCATGAGCAAGCCCATGTCTGCCCTGTCAACATATGCTTTAAGCCTGTTAACATGGAGTACCCTGTGGGGACTCCTGGGAGTTCCTAGGTCGACCAAGTAGGTGACCTCTCCCTTCTTTTCCAGGATTGTATGGGGTCCAGACCATTTGTCTTGGAGTGCTGCTGGGGCCACTGGCTCCAACACCCATACCTTCTGTCCTGGCTGAAACTCAACCAAGACAGCCTTTTGGTCATGCCAAGCTTTCTGTAAGGCCTGGCTTGCCTCAAGGTTTTTGGATGCCTTCTCCATATACTCAGCCATCCTGGAGCGGAGACCAAGTACATAGTCCACTATGTCTAGCTTAGGCTTTTTGAGAGGTAACTCCCATCCTTCCTTCACCAAACACAGTGGGCCTCTCACAGGGTGCCCAAACAACAATTCAAAGGGGCTGTAGCCAACTCCTTTTTGTGGGACCTCTCTGTAAGCAAACAGAAGGCAGGGTAGAAGGATGTCCCATCTTCGCCTGAGCTTTTCAGGTAATCCTTCGATCATACCCTTTAGGGTCTTGTTGAATCTCTCAACAAGCCCATTGCATTGTGGGTGATAATGAGTGGTGAACTTGTAGTTGACACCACATTCCTTCCACATAGCTGTCAAGTATCCTGACATGAAGTTGGTACCACTGTCAGAAACTACCTCCTTAGGAAACCCCACTCTGGAGAATACTCCCAGCAGGGCCCTGGCCACAACAGGTGCTGTAGTGGTCCTAAGGGGAATTGCCTCTGGATACCTGGTGGCATGATCCACTACCACCAGTATAAATCTGTGCCCAGATGCAGTGGGAGGATCCATGGGACCCACTATGTCGATTCCCACTCTTTCAAAGGGGACCCCCACCACAGGTAGTGGTATTAGGGGGGCCTTTGTTGTGCCACCTGATTTGCCACTGGCTTGGCAGGTAACACAGGATCGACAAAACTCCTTTGTATCTTCATTCATGTGAGGCCAGTGAAAGTGAGGGACAAGCCTGTCCCAAGTCTTATTCTGGCCTAAGTGTCCTGCTAAAGGAATGTCATGGGCCAAGGTAAGAAGGAAGCCCCTAAATTGCAGAGGTATAACCAACCTCCTGGCAGCACCAGGCTTGGGGTCTCTAGCCTCTGAATAAAGGAGCCCTTCATCCCAATACACTTTATGGGTACCTTGAGCATTCCCAGCAGCCTCAGCAGCAGCCAGCTGTCTGAGGGGTTCAAGAGAGGGACAGGATAACTGAGCCTGCCTCAAGTCAGCCCTTGAAGGTCCCCCTGTCCCCAGAAACTCAACCTGATCAGGTTCAAGCTCTTCAGGGACAGTTCCTTCAGGGTCTTCTAGATCAGCTTCCTGGGAAGGCTGATCATCACTCTGAGGCAGGGGGGAAGGCACAGCCTTGACCCTCCTGTTCTTCTTCTTGGTAGGTGCTTGGTCCATTGTTCCAGGATCCAAGACCTGCGGTTCAGTGAGGCACTTTTTGGCCTGTGACCTGGTCACAGCAAGGACATGTGATGATATACCTAACATCTCTGCATGAGTCCTGTACTCCACTTCTGACCATAGAGAACTCTCTAGGTCATTGCCCAACAAACATTCTACTGGGAGGTCTGCACTAACCACAACCCTTTTGAGGCCAGTTACCCCTCCCCATGAGAAGTTAACAACTGCCACACTATGTGAAGTAGTGGCATTGCTGGCATTGGTCACCAGGTAGTTCTCACCTGGTATGTACTGTCCAGGGTCCACAAAGCCTGGTGTCACCATAGTGACACTGGCACATGTGTCCCTGTAGGCTTGAGCCACTTTTTCATTTATTAAAGGAGTCTGTCTGTACTTGCCCAGGTTACTGGGGCTCACAGTCAGGGACAAATCAATGTCCCCATCACAGATCAAGACTGCCTGTGTCAGGGTTCTGTCTAAGTCAGAATCTCCTTCAGTTCCCATAGTGATTCCCACTACACCCTTTGTCTGGGGACCAACACTGCTAACAGTAGTACTCGGAGCAGGTGCCTTAGGGGCAACAGTGTTGGGGGCTCCACCCTTTTTGCAATCACTAGTCCAGTGAGTTGTATTTTTGCAATGATTGCACCAGGGTTTCTTTTGACCTTCTTTCTTCTTTTTGGACTGTTGTTGGGACCCACCCTCCTTAGCAGTAGTTTGGGGCCCTGTTGAAGACTTCTGGTCTTTAGGTTTCTGATCTCCACCCTTTTGGTCTGTTTTCTTCTGATCACCCCCTTGGCCCTGGTTCTGGTTCTTTTGCTTAACCCTGGTTCTGACCCATTTGTCTGCCTTCTTTCCCAATTCTTGGGGAGAGGTCAGATCAGAGTCAACCAAGTGTTGATGCAGTTGCTGGTTTTGACAGTTATTTAAAATCTGTTCTCTCATCATCAAATTATACAATCCTGTAAAATCAGATACCTTACTTCCCAGCAACCAACCATCCAAAGCCTTAGTGGCACATTCAACATATTCAGACCAGTCCTGAGTCTGTGTCTTTTGGGTGTCTCTGAACATTAACCTGTACTGTTCAGTGGTTAAGCCTAACCCATCTACCAGAACACTCTTCAGGACTCTGTAATTCCTGACATCCTCTTCTCTAACAGTGAGGAGTCTATCTCTGCCTCTTCCTTCAAAGGAGAGCCAGAGGATTGCTGCCCACTGGTCTTCAGGAACCTGCTGTACTTTGCAGGCTCTCTCAAGAGCAGTTATCCATTTGTGGATGTCATCCCCACTTTTGTAGGGGGGCACAACCTTAGACAGGTTCCTATTGTCAAAGACCCTATCTTTGTCCTTAGGGACAATGCTGCCACCAGTGGGTATAGACCCACTCTCTCTAGGTTGCCTAGCCTTGTTCAGTTTTTCTTCCATCAGGGCTACTTCTAGCTCCTGCTTCCTGATCCTCAGCTGGGCTTCCTGCATTCTGGCCTCATGTTCCCTCCTCTGAGGGGTGGTCATCCTTTTCCTGGAGTGACCTTGAGAGCCTCTAGAGCCATGAGAAGCATTGGAGTCACCTGAGCGATTCCTTTGCCTCCCAAGCCCTGTGTTAAGTCCACTGGGGAGATCCAATGGGGTAAACCCATTGTCAGTCCCCAATAGCCTTAGTTTAGCTGGGCCAAGTATAATACTTGGCACTGGGCTAGTTCTCCCTTCATCATCACTACTTTCTGTATCCTCACCACTTTCCTCCCCTGTAGTATGATTCTCATCTAAGGGATGGCTATTGGAACTGGGTACCTCTGTAGCATCTTCAGAAGGGGGGCCTCCTGTTCCTGACCCTAAGGGGGCTAACTGGGAAGCTTTCCCGAGTTCTCTCTGATTCTCATCATTCTGTAAGAGTTCTCTGAGCTCAGCAGAGGTAGGGTTCTTGGGCTGTTTAAGGCCTCTAAGAGTTGCCAAATGCCTGAGCTCATTCTGATTAAGGGTAGCAAAGCTGGATGGTGCCCTCTGGGGGTCACTCTCAACAGAGATGGGTACAGTGGACCCCTCTGCCCCGGCCATTGCTCTTAAGTGTGGGTGGATGTGTTGCAATCTACCTACACTTGGGTTTACCTACTAAACCTATCTAGTAGTTGTAGTCAGGGTGTGCTACTCCCTTTGCTCTACAACAACTAAGTTCAGTAGAACTTATGTATATCTAATCTTGTTTTATATGTACCTACAGGTACCTATGTGATCTTTCAATTGGTAACCACGAGATTACAATGGTAAAACACAGCAAGCTCAAATCCAACCGCTGCTCACCAATGTGAGAAGTTGGCCTGGTATATGATGCTCACTAGTTAAAGTGATCACCTTGTACCATGCCAAGCAACCCTTATGGTGTGGTTGTAAGTCAACCTTTTCGGACTAGCTGCCCTAGTGGTAGCGTAGGCTAAGCAGTCTTTGAGGCTAAACTCTTGAAACGTGTTAAGCCAGCTGTTTTACCAAATGCAACCCCCTTTTATACCAATGAAAGGACACCACACAGATATATATTCAAAATATATATGTATTTATTTCTCAAAGTAACCCCTAGTCTCTTTATGAGCACAGGAGCACAAATCGTCAAACAAGATTATCACAGAATACACAGAAGTTGCACTTTATATGGATAGGCCCTGGTGGCCACTCGAACCATATACTAAAATAGTGGTATAAGTACCACGAACAGAAAAGGGAAAAGGCCTAGGGCCTCTAGAATCGCTGGGCCTACAAGGAGCTAACGTCAGTTAGTGACCAGGAGGTCCACGGGTGGCGTGTGCAGAGCAAATAGTCACACGCGTGCTCCCATAGGTTTCAATGGGTGCGTAAAAAGTACAAAGTTACTGCAAGGAGGATCTTCCGGATCGACTAGGAACTCAAGATTTGGAACACAGGCACTAGAGATGTAATACTACACTTGGGCACAGGTGTGCCAGCTTTACCTCACCCACAGGAAGCGGGTGCATAGGCCTCGAAGTGCGTCGGGTTTCTTCTATCTGTTCCGTGGAGCCTGAAGACAAAGATGCTGCAGGCGGTCGGTCCGGGAGAGATGCAGTGGATCCAAGAGTGGATCGGAGATGTTGAAGACCTGTAAGCAGAGGGGACAGTGTTCACAGTCACTAGCCAGTGACCAGCGTGGCACCAGGTGGGTACCAGGCAATGTCGGGTGCAAACAGGAAGAAAGGTGTTGCTTGTCTATGCAGCCACGTGGTCCCTGGAGGTCGACGACGTCCAGGAGTCGGTTCACGAGCTGTCCCACGCAGGCTCTCGCTGTCGGCGGTGTCGGCGACTTGATCGAAGCAAACAAGCCTTGGCAAAAGCAATTGTTGTAGGAGATGAAATAAACTGATGGTTCTGACCAGCAAGGTCAGAAGGACTGCTCCTTTGGAGGGGAGCAAGGGCCAGTCTGGAGCAACCAGACCAGCGGTGTATTTCGTAGAGTTCGTCGCCAAGATGGCTACTAGCCAGCGGGCCAGCAACCGGTTAGGCGCGTCGAGTGGCAAAATGCAGAAGGGCCCCACGCAGATCGTGGAGATGCTGGAGGGCTCACCTTTGGTGCAGATGCTGCTCGGGTGTTGGGCTTCTCAGATCCCAAAGCACAACTTGGAGGGAGCCTCGGTTGTTGCACTTGTCAGCTTGTCATAGTCGTTCCAAGATGGCTGGCTCCACGTGTCTCGGTGCCTCCACGGGTCTCCTCTTTTCAGGGACGGTGGATCGGGCGGTGAGAGGTCTGGAGGTCCAGGTCTTGTCAGTCTCTGGGCTCGGGCTCCGGCGGGAGGCGGCGGCAAAGCAGACGTTGATTCGCTGGATGGTGCTTGCGTTAGCAAGGTGGTCACTCCCTGACCACAGGGGAGATTGGCTTCAGTCCTCTGTGCAGCAGAGCGTCGAAGTTCCCGTCTTCTTCTTAGCGTTAAGTTGATTCCAGGATGTCTGAAGTCTTAGGACACAGCTCCTACCTTTAAGCGGATTCTAGAGGCCGGACTACCTGCTAGGTCCCTCCCTATGGGTGGGACCAGGAAGGGGGGTGGTTACACCCCCAATCCTTTGTCCAGCTCGCCCCAGGCCCGGGACTGGTGTGCCCCAGGACCGGTTTGAACTGGCATATGCACCGAGGCTCCTTGTGAGCCCCAGGCATGTCTGGTTTCTTTCAAGCCCTACCTGACCAATACACAAAATCCTGTCTGGGGTGGTGCACGCACCTCCCCTGGCAGGAAACCCTTTGTCCACACCTCCCAAGCTGGAAGGACTCCCAGCAGCAGGAGGGCAGACTTGTGTCTGTGGTGGCAGCATCCATTTTGTGGAGCTGAGGCTATGTCTGATTTTACCCGGGTTTCAGGTACTGTACATGTCGTGTCCCTCTAGAAGGGTGGAATGCTAACCCCGTCGCCAGAATTGGCGAGGGGTTAGTATTCCAATTCGTATGACACCTTACTCGACATGTTTTGATAAAGCCAAACCAAAGATAGCATTTAACCGCGAGGTTCATAATGCACTTAAGAGTATATGGTATGACGATATCTGGAAACAGTAGAAGGAAGTTGTTCCGACCACTGCAGACAGGCTCAGCTCATGCCAGAGCACCATCTCACATGGAACCAAGCACTCTGCCTTCAGGATTGTTAAGGCCTGCCATAGGAGTGACTTATAGGTTACCAGGTGTCCCATTTAAGGTTAGGTATAGGTATACTACACCTAAGTAAGAGGTGATTACACCAACTTACCCCAGCTGAGTGATCAGCCAGTTGTGTCACATTGTTAGGCCAAGCCTGGGGTGGCATAATACATGCTGCAGCCCCTGGCAGGCCTTGGGTACACCAATGCCCTGGGTACCTAGTGTACACTGGTACAGGGGCTGACAGGGTGATCCACTTCCAATTGGTTATGCACCTAGGGTGCATAGTTTTAATTTAGTAGAGAGAACAGCAGGCTGGGGGTCTGATTGGCAGGCCCACAGCCTCAATATGTCAAAAACCAGTGAAGCAAAAAGCAAAAATTTGGGGTGACCATAGGATAGCAGACCCTACTCTCCTACATCTCTCTTACCATCTTGGGTGTGAGGTTTTGGCACAAGAACTACAGGCCTAGCCCAAGGGCTCTCTGAAGGTTCAATGACTCCCAGCTCCAACATGTTTTGTACCTCAATCTTTATGCAGTCCCTGACATGGTTAGGTTGCCTGTAGATTTTACTCTTCACAGGCAGACTGTCACCAGTGTCCACCTCATGGGTGCACCAGTTTGTCTGACTTGGGGTCAGAGAGAACATATGTCTGTAGGCCTGCAGAACTTGTCTGCAGTCCTGTTGCTGATGGTCAGTGAGGCTGTCAGAAAAGACCACACCATCAACTGAACCATCATCAGGGTTCTGAGTCAGCAGGTCTGGGAGAGGGTCACTCTCTTCCTCCTGCCCCTCATCTGTAGCCATGAGTAAGCCCATGTCTGCCCTGTCAACATATGCCTTTAACCTGTTGACATGAAGCACCCTGTGGGGGCTTCTGGGAGTTCCAAGGTCCACCAAGTAGGTGACTTCTCCCTTCTGTTCAACAATAGTGTGGGGTCCAGACAATTTGTCCTGGAGTGCTGCTGGGGCCACTGGCTCCAACACCCACACTTTCTGTCCTGGCTGGTACACAGTCAGCACAGCCTTTTGGTCATGCCAAGCTTTGTGGAGTTCTTGGCTTGCCTCAAGGTTTTTAGAAGCCTTCTTCATATACTCTGCCATCCTGGAGCGGAGGCCAAGTACATAATCCACTATGTCCAGTTTGGGTTGTCTGAGAGGTCTCTCTCATCCTTCCCTTACTAAACACAGGGGTCCCCTTACAGGATGCCCAAACAAAAGCTCAAAAGGGCTGTAGCCAACCCCCTTTTGTAGGACCTCTCTGTAAGCAAACAGAAGGCAGGGTAAAAGGATGCCCCATATTCGCCTAAGCTTGTCTGGTAAACCTTTTATCATCCCTTTTAGGGTCTTGTTGAATCTCTCCACAAGCCCATTGCACTGTGGGTGATAGGGTGTAGTGAATTTGTAGTTCACACCACACTCCTTCCACATTACAGTCAAATATCCTGACATGAAGTTGGCACCTCTGTCAGAAATAACCTCCTTTGGAAAGCCCACTCTGGAGAATACTCCAAGTAGGGCCCTTGCCACAACAGGAGCTGTTGTGGTCCTTAGGGGTATAGCTTCTGGATACCTGGTGGCATGGTCCACTATCACCAGTATGAATCTGTGCCCATATGCTGTTTGGGGGTCCATTGGTCCTACAATGTCTATCCCCACTCTCTCAAAGGGGACCCCCACCACAGATAGTGGTATGAGTGGGGCCTTTGTGGTGCCACCTGATTTGCCACTGGCTTGGCAGGTGACACAGGAGCGTCAAAACTCATTGGGATCTTCTGACATGTGAGGCCAGTGAAAGTGAGGGACAAGTCTGTCCCAGGTCATAGTATGACCTAAGTGTCCTGCAAGGGGAATATCATGGGCCAAGGTAAGAAGGAATCCTCTGAAACTCAATGGTATGACCAACCTCCTGGATGCACCAGGCTTGGGGTCTCTAGCCTCTGAGTACAGTAGCCCTTCATCCCAATACACTCTATGGGTACCTTGAGCATTCCCTGCAGCCTCAGCAGCAGCCTGCTGTCTGAGGGGTTCAAGAGAAGGACAGTCTAATTGTGCCTGCCTCATATCTTCCCTTGAAGGTCCCCCTGTCCCAAGAAACTCAACCTGGTCGGGTTACAGTTCTTCTAGGACAGTTCCTTCAGGGCTCTCAGCCTTAACCCTACTGCTCTTTCTCTTGGGTTGTGTCTGGTGCATTGTCCCAGGATCCAGAACTTGTTCAGTGTTGCACTTTTTGGCCTGTGACCTGGTCACAGCAAGGACATGTGCATCTGTAAATGTACAGAATGTAAATGTACAGATATTTATATAGCGCAAATCACCAACCGGTCTCTAAGCGCTTGCTTAGGGAACCCATCCTGGTATTCCCCTGTGAGATAACCCAGCAGGGCATCCACAAGGTGAAAGCCAGGCATCCTGCCACGAGGGGCCATTGTGGAGATTAAGCAAGCTATTGCCCAGAATCGCAGAGTGTGAACCCATGAATCGAGTATGCAATGGAGCGAGAATTATCGAGTCCATGGACAATTTATGGACTCAAGACCCAGCCGAGCCAGGAATTGAACCCTGGTCCCAGGCTGACCTCTGCTTCCAGGTCTGCCTACTCTAACCAGTGAGCCACACTTCTCCATCTATTCCCAGCATTTCTGCATGGGTCCTATACTCCACTTCAACCCACACTGAAGTTTCAAGGTCATTTCCCAACAGACATTCTACAGGGAGATCTGAACTCACCACAACTTTCTTGAGGCCAGTTACCCCTCCCCAGGAGAAGTTAACAATTGCCACACTATGGGAGGTAGTGGCATTGCTAGCGTTGGTCACTAGGTAGTTCTCACCTAGCATGATCTGTCCAGGGTCCACAAAGGCAGGTGTCACCATTGTGACACTAGCACCTGTGTCCCTGTAGGCCTGAGCCATTCTTTGGTTGATCAAAGGAGTCTGTCTTTACTTGCCCAGGTTACTGGTACCCACAGTAGAGGACAAAGCTATGTCCCCATCACAGATCGGAACAGCCTGAGTGGGTATTATGACTAGGCCAGAATCCACTTCAGTTCCCAGGGTTAACCCTATTACACCCTTTTGCTGGGAACCACCACTTACAGCTGGACTAGGGGGTACAGTTGCCTTAGGGGCAATGGTGGTTGGGGGCTTGTCCTTTTTTGGTGCACTCACTAAACCAATGTGAATTAGACTTACAATAGTTACACCAAGGTTTCTTTTGGCCATCTTTCTTTTTATCCTTTTTGGGACCACCCTCCACCTGAGCCTTTTGGGGGCCTGGTGAAGACTTCTGGTCTTTTGATTTCTGCTCATTACCCTTCTGGTCTGCCTTTTTCTGATCACCCCCCTGGTTCTGGTTTTTCTGCTTAACTCTAGTCCTGACCCACCTATCTGCCTTCTTTCCCAATTCCTGGGGAGAAGTTAGGTCAGAGTCAATCAAGTGTTGATGCAGCAGCTGGTTTTGACAGTTGTTAAGTATTTGTTCTCTCATGATCAAATTATACAATCCTGTATAGTCCTTAACCTTAAACCCAATAACCAGCCTTCCAAAGCCTTAGTGGCACAATCTACAAAGTCAGTCCAGGTCTGAGTCTGAGTCTTCTGGGTATCCCTGAACAACAACCTGTATTGTTCAGTGGTTAGGCCAAACCCATCAATCAGAGCACTCTTCAGGACAGTGTAATTGTCAGCATCTTCATCACTAACTGTGAGGAGTTTGTCTCTACCTTTCTCAGAGAAGGAGAGCCACAAGATAGCTGCCCATTGACTTTGGGGTACCTGCTGTACTTTGCAAGCTCTCTCCAAAGCAGTTATCCATTTGTGGATGTCATCCCCACACTTGTAGGGAGGGACAATCTTGCTCAGGTTTCTATTATCATAGGCCCTGTCTTTATCCTTAGGGATATTGCTGCCACCAGTGGGTCCTAGCCCACTTAACTTTTGCTCTCTGGCCAGAGCAAGTCTCTCTTTGGCAAGGGCAAGTTCTTCCCTTTCAATCCTCAGATTGACTTCCCTCATTCTGGCCTGATGCTCTTTTCTCTGTGGAGAAGTCATTCCCCTGTGAGAAGAGGCATTGGAGCTATTAGAGACATTGGAGTGGATAGATTCCCTTGAAGGGGATCTTCCTGTCCTGCTTCTCTGGTTAAGTCCACTTGAGGGTCTGAATGGGGGAACCCCAGTCAGACTCCCATGTAGGCTTAAATTAGCCTGCCTAAGTCTCCTAACTGGTACCTGGCTGTCTACCTCATCTTCTGAAGTCCCTGCTGACTCTTCTTGATCAGTATTGTGAGGGGAATATTCTGCAGAGGGCAGGCCCTCATTAGTACCTAAGGCACCATCCTGGGAGGCTCTCTGAGCATCATACTCTTCTAAGATCTCCACTAGATAAATGAGGGTAGGGTTTGAACCCTGTTTTAACTTTCTGGAGGTACACAATTGTCTCATCTCCTGAAAAGTTAGGGTATCATATCTAGAGGGTATCTTTCTAGGATATCCCCCTCCTGAGAGAGAATCAACTTGATCTCCTCTCAGAGACATGGTCTAGTGAGGGTGTGGTGTGTGCACCTACCTACACTAGTTGTACCTACTAAACCTCTCTAGTAGTTGTAGTCAGGGTGTGCTAGGCCCTTCAACCTACAAAAACTAAGTTCAGTAGAACTTAAGTATTTATAAGCTATGTTATATGTACCTTACAAATATCTTTGTGATCTTTCAATTTGATATCTCAAGATTGCAATGGTATTACAACAGCAAGCTCAGATCCCAACCGCTGCTCACCAATGTGAGAAGTTGGCCTGATATATGATGTCACTAGTTCTAGTGTACACCCTGTATCAGTCCAAACAACCCTTATGGTGATTGGTTGTAAAGTCAACCTTATAGACCAGCTAACCTAGTGGTAGCATGGACAAGAGCAGTCTTAGGATAAACTCTGTATGGCATGTGAAGCCAGCTGTTATACCATTTGCAACCCCTTGAATACCAAATGAAAGGACACCACAACAGATATATTATAAAAATAGAATGTATTTATTCTAGTCAAAACACCCTCAGCACTTTTTATGAGATTCGAGGTAAGTACAACACAATCTTATTCAAGCATACATAAGTCACACAGGTAAGTAATACAGTTAGGCCCTAGGGGCCACGCAAACCATATACTAAGTAAGTGGTATAAGAACCACTGTCACGAACACAGGATAGGTCTGGGCCTAGGGAATCGCTGGGGCTACACTATCCTATCAGTTACTAGGCAGTGGGAGGCCCACGGGATTCAGGTGCAGAGTGGAAACACTCACGCGTAATGCGTTAAAGTCGATAGAAATAGTAGTATTTAGAAATTAAGAGTTTTAGGACACTTCGGAAGGAACTAGGAGTTAGAGACTTGGAAACTAGACACTTGGATAGTCAATACCCTTGTGAGCACCGGAGTACTCAAGTTACCTAGCCCACGGGCTGCGGGTGCATAGGTGTGAACTTGCGTCGGGTTTCGTCATCGACTCCTATGGATGCCTGAAGAAAGTTGCTGACAGGCAGTCAGTGAAGAGTGTCTAGTGGATTCCAAGGATGGAATAAGGAAGGAGGGTACCTGCAAGAAGAGTGGACAGAGTCTAGGTCACCAGCCAGGAGCCGGGAAGGAACCAGGAAGGAACCAGGCGATGTCGTGAAGATGCAGGTGAAGAGGTGAAGCTTGTCGCAGCAGCCACGGGTACTAGGAGGTGTCGAGGATGACCAGAACCAGGAGGGAGCTGTCCCACGAAGGCTCTTGCTGTCGGCGGCGTCGATGTTGAGTTAGGACCCAACAAGCCTTAGCAAGCGCAACCCACGCAGGATGGAGGACTTGCTTCTGTCGCAGACCAGGAAGGTCTGGGGTGCTTCCCTTTCACAGGGGAGTGGGTGCCAGTCTGGAGGAGCCGGACCAGCAAGGCAAAATTGAAGGTTCGTCGTCACAGAGGACACTAGCCAACGTGCCAACAACTGGACAACACGTCGAGCAACTCAGGTGCAGAAGGGCCCCACGCAGAACACGTGAAGTGTGGGGAGCTGATCTTCTTTGCAGATGCTGCTCGGGATTGGGGCTTCTCGATTCCCCAAGCACAGCCTCGAGGAAGCCTCAGAAGTCACGCTAGTCAGTTACTAGCCACTTTTCCCAAGTCGCCGGTCCCACGTCCCTCGTTGCCTCCATGGGTCTCAGCTTTGCTGTAGATGTGGATCTGGTTCAGAGGTGTCTGGAAGTCACGGCGCTGGTCAGTCTCTGCGTTCGTCCCTCGTAGGATCAGTCGCAAAGCAAGCAGCGGTCGCTGGATGGTGCCTGTTTTCCCAGGGTGGTCACTCCTTGGCCACAAGGGAGATTCTTCAGTCTTCTTCTGTAGTAGAATGTTGAAGGTCCAGTGTTTCTGTTCAAGATGCAGGTTCAGGATAATCTAAAGTCCTAGGGACTCAGCTCCCACTCTTATACTAAACTGGGGGGCTGGGTTACCTGCTAGGTCCCTCCTATGGGTGGGACCAGGGAGGAGAGTGGTTACACCCCCTTCCCTTTGTCCAGTTTCGCGCCAGGACTGGGGCTGGAGTGCCCCAGCACCGGTTTGAACTGGACTATGCATGGGGCACCTTGTGTGCCCCAGGCAGTGTCTCGTTTCATTCATCCCTCCCTGCCCCAATACACTAAGGCCTGTCTAGGGTGGTGCTAGCACCTCCCAAGGCAGGAAACCTATTGTCCAAGCCTCCCTCGCTGGAAGGTCTCCCAGCAGCAGGAGGTCAGACTCGTGTCTGTGGCAGCAGCGTCCATTTTGTGACGCTGGGGCTCTGGTTAACTTTAACCGGTTAGTAGGTCTTCAACATGTCTTCTCCCCCTAGAAGGGAGGAATACTATCCTAACCGCCAGAAATGATGTGGGGGTAGTATTCCAAAGTGTTAGACACCTTACACAACATGTTTTGATAAAGCCAAACCATAGTTACCATAACCGTGAGGATTATAAGGCACTTTAAGAGTATATGGTAGGCGATATCATAGAACAGCTATAAGGACATGGTTCCGAAAGCTGCAGACAGGCTCAGCTCATGCTAGAGCACCATCTCACATGTTACCAAGCACTCTGCCTTCAGGATTGTTAAGGCCTGCCATAGGAGTGACTGATAGGTTACCCATGTGTCTATATATAAGGTAGGTATAGGAATACTACACCTAAGCAAGGGGTGAGTACACGACCTTGCCCCAGCTGAGTGATCAGCCAGTTGTGTCATAATGGAAGGCCAGCCAGGGGTGGCATAATACATGCTGCAGCCCCTGGTAGGCCTAGGGTACACCTATGCCCTGGGTACCTAAGGTACACTGTACAGGGTCCAAAAAGGTGATCCTTACCAATTGGGTTATGCACCTAAAGTGCATAGTGAATTTAGAGAGAGAACAGCTGGGCTGTGGGTCTGATTAGCAGGCCCACAGCCACATCTAAGGTGAAAACCAGTGAAGCAAAAGCAAAAAGTGGGGGTGAACATAGAAAGCAGGCCCTACTCTCCTACACACATCTTTGGTCCTCAAACACAACAGTACAACACTATTCTCAAACGCCACACCAGAAAAAGACTCTGTTACATCCGAGCATGTAGGACCCTACTCATCCACAATTGAGCCTCGGCTTCACCGGGGGTATGAAATGCTATATGAATGCAGGTCGTGCAGGTGGGCATTGGTGCTGGAGAGCAGAAAAAGGAGACATTGATGACACCTCAAGGAATGTGTCAAGCCACATCCTTGTGGTGTGTTGTGGCCTGAGCAGTGCAGTGATATGTGGAACAAATGTCAGTGCACTCAGTTTGAGCTGAAAAGCACGAAATGCCATTTTCCAAACCATAATATGAAACAATCTAATAAGCGAGGGCACAGGAATGCACCAATGTGCAATGGTCGGTAGGCTCAAGACCGTGCTTAATTTGAGCTGGTGGTTGAAGGTAAGGCCCACCAGCAGTCATTTTTGGGGATCAGCATTTATTTTTCCTCATCATACTTTCACCCAGAGGAAGAAAGACAAAAACACAAACGGATGTAATAAAAAGGGAAGAAAGAGAGAAAAAATAGCGACAAAGACAGAAACCAGGGGTGAAAAAGAACCTCAAAGAGTGATATAAAGAGGGAGGGAGTGTCTGGGGGGGATCAAAGAGGCAGGAGTTGGACTCAAGTTTACACAAGCCTGGTATTCAACACCCCCGGCATTCAATACCACCAGGCTTGAGCAAAGCGTTGGGCTACAAATTAAGCACAGGCACAGGGTCAGTTCAGGAGTCGGGTAAGGAAAATGCAGCATGTTCTGTAATCAGCATGCCCAGCTGCATAAACAAAGTTTCCATATCTGTGCTGACAAAAGTGACCAACGAGAATCCACCCAAAACTAGCAGAATCGGCAAAGGCGTGCTCTTGCGCAGGTAGTTCACCTTCTCAGTGGGTGCATGACTCAGAGGATATTCACACCGCTTCCCGCTACCTGTCAGGCACAGTGGTGATGCAGGGGTCCGCCTCCCTCCACTCTGCGTCCTTCATGCCCTAGATGAAGAGTGAATATGAACGAACTAATTAGCAAGGCATTCATTTCTTAACACTTTTACCAGTGACTGCACTCCTGTAATTAGACCAAATGAGAGGCTTAGTGGCTCTGTGTCAGTCACTCAACCACTTTTCACACACAACCAACCCACTATTAGTCATGGTCTGGCTTTTGCCTGACCTAGCAGCCCACGCGATATATTCACAAAAACACAATAATTCATTACCCGTGTACTTCACTGCGTTTTACATAAGTAATGTCACACCGTGAAATGTCATTTTCTTTCAGTAACGGTTAAACTGCAATTAGTCCGTAGGAGACATTGTTCTTTATTTATTTTCCACGCTTCACTCTTTCTATCCCAATTCATTTGCTTTAAACTGCGTGCACATGGGGCTCAGAGTATATCTGCCTCCTTGAGTCTTTTGTTTCAGCAGCACTGATCTAGATACTGCCTATTAGCAAAAACACAGCACCTCAAAATAGTGCAACTCATCTACAACAACAACAGCAAAAACATCAAATTATTTTCATTTCATCTGCATAGTGGTGGCTCCTCCACTAAGGCGGAGGAGCGTCGTCCCACTGTTTAAAAGGAAAAATAAAATGCTAATAACGTATCATTATTATAAGGTAAGAAGGAAGCCTCTGAAACTCAATGGTATGACCAACCTCCTGGATGCACCAGGCTTGGGGTCTCTAGCCTCTGAGTACAGTAGCCCTTCATCCCAATACAATCTATGGGTACCTTGAGCATTCCCTGCAGCCTCAGCAGCAGCCTGCTGTCTGAGGGGTTCAAGAGAAGGACAGTCTAATTGTGCCTGCCTCAGATCTGCCCTTGAAGGTCCCCCTGTCCCAAGAAACTCAACCTGGTCAGGTTCCAGTTCTTCTAGGACAGTTCCTTCAGGGCTCACAGAATCATACTCCTGTGAGGGCTGACTCTCTACCCGAGGCAGGGGGGAAGGCACAGCCTTAACCCTACTGCTCTTTCTCTTGGGTTGTGTCTGGTCCATTGTCCCAGGATCCAGCACTTGTTCAGTGTTGCACTTTTTGGCCTGTGACCTGGTCACAGCAAGGACATGTGCATCTATTCCCAGCATTTCTGCATGGGTCCTATCCTCCACTTCAGCCCACTCTGAAGTTTCAAGGTCATTTCCCAACAGACATTCTACAGGGAGATCTGAACTCACCATAACTTTCTTGAGGTCAGTTACCCCTCCCCAGGAGAAGTTAACAATTGCCACACTATGGGAGATAGTGGCATTGCTAGCGTTGGTCACTAGGTAGTTCTCACCTAGCATGATCTGTCCAGGGTCCACAAAGGCAGGTGTCACCATTGTGACACTAGCACCTGTGTCCCTGTAGGCCTGAGCCATTCTTTGGTTGATCAAAGGAGTCTGTCTGTACTTGCCCAGGTTACTGGGACCCACAGTAGAGGACACAGCTATGTCCCCATCACAGATCAGAACAGCCTGAGTGGGTATTCTGACTAGGCTAGAATCCACTTTAGTTCCCGGGGTTAATCCTATTACACCCTTTTGCTGGAAACCACCACTTACAGCTGGACTAGGGGGAACAGTTGCCTTAGGGGCAATGGTGGTTGGGGGCTTGTCCTTTTTGGTGCACTCACTAAACCAATGTGAATTAGACTTACAATAGTTACACCAAGGTTTCTTTTGGCCATCTTTCTTTTTATCCTTTTTGGGACCACCCTCCCCCTGAGCCTTTTGGGGGCCTGGTGAAGACTTCTGGTCTTTTGATTTCTGCTCATTACCCTTCTGGTCTGCCTTTTTCTGATCACCCCCTGGTTCTGGTTTTTCTGCTTAACTCTAGTCCTGAACCACCTATCTGCCTTCTTTCCCAATACCTGGGGAGAAGTTAGGTCAGAGTCAATCAAGTGTTGATGCAGCAGCTGGGTTTGACAGTTGTTAAGTTTTTGATCTCTCATGATCAAATTATACAATCCTGTATAGTCCTTAACCTTACTACCCAATAACCAGCCTTCGAAAGCCTTAGTGGTACAATCTACAAAGTCAGTCCAGGCCTGAGTCTGTGTCTTCTGGGTATCCCTGAACAACAACCTGTATTGTTCAGTGGTTAGGCCAAACCCATCAATCAGAGCGCTCTTCAGGACAGTGTAATTGTCAGCATCCTCATCACTAACTGTGAGGAGCTTGTCTCTACCTTTCTCAGAGAAGGGGAGTCACAAGATAGCTGCCCACTGACTTTGGGGTACCTGCTGTACTTTGCAAGCTCTCTCCAAAGCAGTTATCCATTTGTGAATGTCATCCCCACACTTGTAGGGAGGGACAATCTTGCTCAGGTTTCTATTATCATAGGCCCTGTCTTTATCCTTAGGGATATTGCTGCCACCAGTGGGTCCTAGCCCACTTAACTTTTGCTCTCTGGCCAGAGCAAGTCTCTCTTTGGCAAGGGCAAGTTCTTCCCTTTCAATCCTCAGATTGACTTCCCTCATTCTGGCCTGATGCTCTTTACTCTGTGGAGAAGTCATTCCCCTGTGAGAAGAGGCATTGGAGCTATTAGAGTCATGGGAGTGGATAGATTCCCTTGAAGGTGATCTTTCTCTCCTGCTTCTCTGGTTAAGTCCACTTGAGGGTCTGAATGGGGGAACCCCAGTCAGACTCCCATGTAGGCTTAAGTTAGCCTGGCTAAGTCTCCTAACTGGTACCTGGCTGTCTACCTCATCTTCTGAAGTCCCTGCTGACTCTTCTTGATCAGTATTCTGAGGGGCATCTTCTGCAGAGGGCAGGCCCTCATTGGTACCGAAGGCACCATCCTGGGAGGCTCTCTGAGCATCATACTCTTCTAAGATCTCCACTAGATAAATGAGGGTAGGGTTTGAACCCTGTTTAAACTTTCTGGAGGTACACAATTGTCTCATCTCCTGAAAAGTTAGGGTATTATATCTAGAGGGTATCTTTCTAGGATATCCCCCTCCTGAGAGAGAATCAACTTGATCTCCTCTCAGAGACATGATCTAGTGAGGGTGTGGTGTGTGCACATACCTACACTAGTTGTACCTACTAAACCTCTCTAGTAGTTGTAGTCAGGGTGTGCTAGGCCCTTCAACCTACAACAACTAAGTTCAGTAGAACTTAAGTATTTATAAGCTATGTTATATGTACCTTACAAATATCTTTGTGATCTTTGAATTTTATATCTCAAGATTGCAATGGTATTACAACAGCAAGCTCAGATCCCAACCGCTGCTCACCAATGTGAGAAGTTGGCCTGATATATGATGTCACTAGTTCTAGTGTACACCCTGTATCAGTCCAAACAACCCTTATGGTGATTGGTTGTAAAGTCAACCTTATAGACCAGCTATCCTAGTGGTAGCATGGACAAGAGCAGTCTTAGGCTAAACTCTGTATGGCATGTGAAGCCAGCTGTTATACCATTTGCAACCCCTTGAATACCAAATGAAAGGACACCACAACAGATATATTATAAAAATAGAATGTATTTATTCTAGTCAAAACACCCTCAGCACTTTTTATGAGATTCGAGGTAAGTACAACACAATCTTATTTAAGCATACATAAGTCACACAGGTAAGTAATACAGTTAGGCCCTAGGGGCCACGCAAACCATATACTAAGTAAGTGGTATAAGAACCACTGTCACGAACACAGGATAGGCCTAGGCCTAGGGAATCGCTGGGGCTACACTATCCTATCAGTTGCTAGGCAGTGGGAGGCCCACGGGATTCAGATGCAGAGTGGAAACACTCACGCGTAATGCGTTAAAGTCGATAGAAATAGTAGTATTTAGAAATTAAGAGTTTTAGGACACTTCGGAAGGAACTAGGAGTTAGAGACTTGGAAACTAGACACTTGGATAGTCAATACCCTTGTGAGCACCGGAGTACTCAAGTTACCTAGCCCACAGGCTGCGGGTGCATAGGTGTGAACTTGCGTCGGGTTTCGTCGTCGACTCCTATGGATGCCTGAAGAAAGTTGCTGACAGGCAGTCAGTGAAGAGTGTCCGGTGGATTCCAAGGATGGAATCAGGAAGGAGGGTACAGAGTCTAGTTCACCAGCCAGGAGCCGGGAAGGAACCAGGCGATGTCGTGAAGATGCAGGTGAAGAGGTGAAGCTTGTCGCAGCAGCCACGGGTACCAGGAGGCGTCGAGGATGACCAGAACCAGGAGGGAGCTGTCCCACGAAGGCTCTTGCTGTCGGCAGCGTCGATATCGAATTAGGACCCAACAAGCCTTAGCAAGCGCAACCCACGCAGGATGGAGGACTTGCTTCTGTCGCAGACCAGGAAGGTCTGGGTTGCTTCCCTTTCACAGGGGAGCGGATGCCAGTCTGGAAGAGCCGGACCAGCAAGGCAAAATTGAAGGTTCGTCGTCACAGAGGTCACTAGCCAACGGGCCAACAACTGGACAACACGTAGAGCAACTCAGGTGCAGAAGGGCCCCACGCAGAACACGTGAAGTGTGGGGAGCTGATCTTCTTTGCAGATGCTGCTCGGGATTGGGGCTTCTCAATTCCCCAAGCACAGCCTCGAGGAAGCCTCAGAAGTCGCGCTAGTCAGTTACTAGCCACTTTTCCCAAGTCGCCTGTCCCACGTCCCTCGTTGCCTCCACGGGTCTCAGCTTTGCTGTAGATGTGGATCTGGTTCAGAGGTGTCTGGAAGTCACGGCGCTGGTCAGTCTCTGCAGTCGTCCCTCGTAGGATCAGTCGCAAAGCAAGCAGCGGTCGCTGGATGGTGCCTGGTTGCCCAGGGTGGTCACTCCTTGGCCACAAGGGAGAGTCTTCAGTCTTCTTCCGTAGTAGAATGTTGAAGGTCCAGAGTTTTTGTTCAAGATGCAGGTTCAGGAAAATCTGAAGTCCTAGGGACTCAGCTCCCACTCTTATACTAATCTGGGGGGCTGGGTTACCTGCTAGGTCCCTCCTATGGGTGGGACCAGGGAGGGGGTTGGTTACACCCCCTTTCCTTTGTCCAGTTTCGCGCCAGGACTGGGGCTGGAGTGCCCCAGCACCGGTTTGAACTGGACTATGCATGGGACACCTTGTGTGCCCCAGGCAGTGTCTCGTTTCATTCATCCCTCCCTGCCCCAATACACTAAGGCCTGTCTAGGGTGGTGCTAGCACCTCCCAAGGCAGGAAACCTATTGTCCAAGCCTCCCTCACTGGAAGGTCTCCCAGCAGCAGGAGGTCAGACTCGTGTCTGTGGCAGCAGCGTCCATTTTGTGACGCTGGGGCTCTGGTTAACTTTAACTGGGTAGTAGGTCTTCAACATGTCTTCTCCCCCTAGAAGGGAGGAATACTATCCTAACCGCCAGAAATGGAGTGGGGGTAGTATTCCAAAGTGTTAGACACCTTACACGATATGTTTTGATAAAGCCAAACCATAGTTACCATAACCGCGAGGATTATAAGGCACTTTAAGAGTATATGGTAGGCGATATCATAGAACAGCTATAAGGACATGGTTCCGAAATCTGCAGACAGGCTCAGCTCATGCTAGAGCACCATCTCACATGTTACCAAGCACTCTGCCTTCAGGATTGTTAAGGCCTGCCATAGGAGTGACTGATAGGTTACCCATGTGTCTATATATAAGGTAGGTATAGGAATACTACACCTAAGCAAGGGGTGAGTACACGACCTTGCCCCAGCTGAGTGATCAGCCAGTTGTGTCATAATGGAAGGCCAGCCAGGGGTGGCATAATACATGCTGCAGTCCCTGGTAGGCCTAGGGTACACCTATGCCCTGGGTACCTAAGGTACACTGTACAGGGTCCAAAAAGGTGATCTTTACCAATTGGGTTATGCACCTAAAGTGCATAGTGAATTTAGAGAGAGAACAGCTGGGCTGTGGGTCTGATTAGCAGGCCCACAGCCACATCTAAGGTGAAAACCAGTGAAGCAAAAGCAAAAAGTGGGGGTGAACATAGAAAGCAGGCCCTACTCTCCTACACACATCTTTGGTCCTCAAACACAACAGTACAACACTATTCTCAAACGCCACACCAGAAAAAGACTCTGTTACATCCGAGCATGTAGGACCCGACTCATCCACAATTGAGCCTCGGCTTCACCGGGGGTATGAAATGCTATATGAATGCAGGTCGTGCAGGTGGGCATTGGTGCTGGAGAGCAGAACAAGGAGCCATTGATGACACCTCAAGGAATGTGTCAAGCCACATCCTTGTGGTGTGTTGTGGCCTGAGCAGGGCAGTGATATGTGGAACAAATGTCAGTGCACTCAGTTTGAGCTGAAAAGCACGAAATGCCATTTTCCAAACCATAATATGAAACAATCTAATAAGCGAGGGCACAGGAATGCATCAATGTGCAATGGTCGGTAGGCTCAAGACAGTGCTTAATTTGAGCTGGTGGTTGAAGGTAAGGCCCACCAGCAGTCATTTTTGGGGATCAGCATTTATTTTTCCTCATCATACTTTCACCCAGAGGAAGAAAGACAAAAACACAAACGGATGTAATAAAAAGGGAAGAAAGAGAGAAAAAATAGCGACAAAGACAGAAACCAGGGGTGAAAAAGAACCTCAAAGAGTGATATAAAGAGGGAGGGAGTGTCTGGGGGGGATCAAAGAGGCAGGAGTTGGACTCAAGTTTACACAAGCCTGGTATTCAACACCCCCGGCATTCAATACCACCAGGCTTGAGCAAAGCGTTGGGCTACAAATTAAGCACAGGCACAGTGTCAGTTCAGGAGTCGGGTAAGGAAAATGCAGCATGTTCTGTAATCAGCATGCCCAGCTGCATAAACAAAGTTTCCATATCTGTGCTGACAAAAGTGACCAACGAGAATCCACCCAAAACTAGCAGAATCGGCAAAGGCGTGCTCTTGCGCAGGTAGTTCACCTTCTCAGTGGGTGCATGACTCAGAGGATATTCACACCGCTTCCCGCTACCTGTCAGGCACAGTGGTGATGCAGGGGTCCGCCTCCCTCCACTTTGCGTCCTTCATGCCCTAGATAAAGAGTGAATATGAACGAACTAATTAGCAAGGCATTCATTTCTTAACACTTTTACCAGTGACTGCACTCCTGTAATTAAGACCAAATGAGAGGCTTAGTGGCTCTGTGTCAGTCACTCAACCACTTTTCACACACAACCAACCCACTATTAGTCATGGTCTGGCTTTTGCCTGACCTAGCAGCCCACGCGATATATTCACAAAAACACAATAATTCATTACCCGTGTACTTCACTGCGTTTTACATAAGTAATGTCACACCGTGAAATGTCATTTTCTTTCAGTAACGGTTAAACTGCAATTAGTCCGTAGGAGACATTGTTCTTTATTTATTTTCCATGCTTCACTCTTTCTATCCCAATTCATTTGCTTTAAACTGCGTGCACATGGGGCTCAGAGTATATCTGCCTCCTTGAGTCTTTTGTTTCAGCAGCACTGATCTAGATACTGCCTATTAGCAAAAACACAGCACCTCAAAATAGTGCAACTCATCTACAACAACAACAGCAAAAACATCAAATTATTTTCATTTCATCTGCATAGTGGTGGCTCCTCCACTAAGGTGGAGGAGCGTCAGCCCACTGTTTAAAAGGAAAAATAAAATGTTAATAACGTATCATTATTATAAGGTAAGAAGGAAGCCTCTGAAACTCAATGGTATGACCAACCTCCTGGATGCACCAGGCTTGGGGTCTCTAGCCTCTGAGTACAGTAGCCCTTCATCCCAATACACTCTATGGGTACCTTGAGCATTCCCTGCAGCCTCAGCAGCAGCCTGCTGTCTGAGGGGTTCAAGAGAAGGACAGTCTAATTGTGCCTGCCTCAGATCTGCCCTTGAAGGTCCCCCTGTCCCAAGAAACTCAACCTGGTCAGGTTCCAGTTCTTCTAGGACAGTTCCTTCAGGGCTCACAGAATCATACTCCTGTAGGGGCTGACTCTCTACCTGAGGCAGGGGGGAAGGCACAGCCTTAACCCTACTGCTCTTTCTCTTGGGTTGTGTCTGGTCCATTGTCCCAGGATCCAGCACTTGTTCAGTGTTGCACTTTTTGGCCTGTGACCTGGTCACAGCAAGGACATGTGCATCTATTCCCAGCATTTCTGCATGGGTCCTATACTCCACTTCAGCCCACACTGAAGTTTCAAGGTCATTTCCCAACAGACATTCTACAGGGAGATCTGAACTCACCACAACTTTCTTGAGGTCAGTTACCCCTCCCCAGGAGAAGTTAACAATTGCCACACTATGGGAGATAGTGGCATTGCTAGCGTTGGTCACTAAGTAGTTCTCACCTAGCATGATCTGTCCAGGGTCCACAAAGGCAGGTGTCACCATTGTGACACTAGCACCTGTGTCCCTGTAGGCCTGAGCCATTCTTTGGTTGATCAAAGGAGTCTGTCTGTACTTGCCCAGGTTACTGGGACCCACAGTAGAGGACAAAGCTATGTCCCCATCACAGATCAGAACAGCCTGAGTGGGTATTCTGACTAGGCCAGAATCCACTTCAGTTCCCAGGGTTAATCCTATTACACCCTTTTGCTGGAAACCACCACTTACAGCTGGACTAGGGGGTACAGTTGCCTTAGGGGCAATGGTGGTTGGGGGCTTGTCCTTTTTGGTGCACTCACTAAACCAATGTGAATTAGACTTACAATAGTTACACCAAGGTTTCTTTTGGCCATCTTTCTTTTTATCCTTTTTGGGACCACCCTCCCCCTGAGCCTTTTGGGGGCCTGGTGAAGACTTCTGATCTTTTGATTTCTGCTCATTACCCTTCTGGTCTGCCTTTTTCTGATCACCCCCCTGGTTCTGGTTTTTCTGCTTAACTCTAGTCCTGACCCACCTATCTGCCTTCTTTCCCAATTCCTGGGGAGAAGTTAGGTCAGAGTCAATCAAGTGTTGATGCAGCAGCTGGTTTTGACAGTTGTTAAGTATTTGATCTCTCATGATCAAATTATACAATCCTGTATAGTCCTTAACCTTACTACCCAATAACCAGCCTTCCAAAGCCTTAGTGGCACAATCTACAAAGTCAGTCCAGGCCTGAGTCTGTGTTTTCTGGGTATCCCTGAACAACAACCTGTATTGTTCAGTGGTTAGGCCAAACCCATCAATCAGAGTACTCTTCAGGACAGTGTAATTGTCAGCATCCTCATCACTAACTGTGAGGAGCTTGTCTCTACCTTTCTCAGAGAAGGAGAGTCACAAGATAGCTGCCCACTGACTTTGGGGTACCTGCTGTACTTTGCAAGCTCTCTCCAAAGCAGTTATCCATTTGTGAATGTCATCCCCACACTTGTAGGGAGGGACAATCTTGCTCAGGTTTCTATTATCATAGGCCCTGTCTTTATCCTTAGGGATATTGCTGCCACCAGTGGGTCCTAGCCCACTTAACTTTTGCTCTCTGGCCAGAGCAAGTCTCTCTTTGGCAAGAGCAAGTTCTTCCCTTTCAATCCTCAGATTGACTTCCCTCATTCTGGCCTGATGCTCTTTACTCTGTGGAGAAGTCATTCCCCTGTGAGAAGAGGCATTGGAGCTATTAGAGACATGGGAGTGGAAAGATTCCCTTGAAGGGGGTCTTCCTCTCCTGCTTCTCTGGTTAAGTCCACTTGAGGGTCTGAATGGGGGAACCCCAGTCAGACTCCCATGTAGGCTTAAGTTAGCCTGGCTAAGTCTCCTAACTGGTACCTGGCTGTCTACCTCATCTTCTGAAGTCCCTGCTGACTCTTCTTGATCAGTATTCTGGGGGAATCTTCTGCAGAGGGCAGGCCCTCATTGGTACCTAAGTAGGCCTGGGCGAAGCACTACGCTACGCTCGCGTAGTTTGCGAAGTTCGCGCTACTTCGCACTACGCGAACTGCACGTAGCACAGTGCGAACACGCGTAGCGTAGTGTTGCGTAGTGCTGCGGTCATTTTTTGCTTGCTCGCGGTCCTCAACGTCAAGTTGGCGACCGCGAGCAAGCAAAATGACATCCTGGCGAGACTTTTTCCTTGTTCGCGATCGCGAGCATGGAAAATAAACCTCCCGGCGAGATTCCCAACGCGAGAAGGTCAGGTTTCTCATTGCGAGGGGTCGCGTATGCTCGCGACCGCTCGCGATGAGAAACTACCAGTTCGCGTTGAGAAAGCTGCAGCTCGAGGAAAAATCTACTCGAGCAGCAGAAAACTACAGTTCGCACTGTGCAAGATGCCATTTTCAATGATTGCACAGTGCCGGTTGCTTGTCCGCACTGTGCAATCATTGAAAACAACATCTTGCACAGTGCGAACATGTTACTTCGCAGTTCGCGAAGTGCTACGCGTAGCTCGCGTAGTGCGAACTTCACTTTGCGTAGCTTCGCGAAGTGCTACTTCGCGAACTACGCCCACCCTTATACCTAAGGCACCATCCTGGGAGGCTCTCTGAGCATCATACTCTTCTAAGATCTCCACTAGATAAATGAGGGTAGGGTTTGAACCCTGTTTTAACTTTCTGGAGGTACACAATTGTCTCATCTCCTGAAAAGTTAGGGTATCATATCTAGAGGGTATCTTTCTAGGATATCCCCCTCCTGAGAGAGAATCAACTTGATCTCCTCTCAGAGACATGATCTAGTGAGGGTGTGGTGTGTGCACCTACCCACACTAGTTGTACCTACTAAACCTCTCTAGTAGTTGTAGTCAGGGTGTGCTAGGCCCTTCAACCTACAACAACTAAGTTCAGTAGAACTTAAATATTTATAAGCTATGTTATATGTACCTTACAAATATCTTTGTGATCTTTGAATTTGATATCTCAAGATTGCAATGGTATTACAACAGCAAGTTCAGATCCCAACCGCTGCTCACCAATGTGAGAAGTTGGCCTGATATATGATGTCACTAGTTCTAGTGTACACCCTGTATCAGTCCAAACAACCCTTATGGTGATTGGTTGTAAAGTCAACCTTATAGACCAGCTATCCTAGTGGTAGCATGGACAAGAGCAGTCGTAGGCTAAACTCTGTATGGCATGTGAAGCCAGCTGTTATACCATTTGCAACCCCTTGAATACCAAGTGAAAGGACACCACAACAGATATATTATAAAAATAGAATGTATTTATTCTAGTCAAAACACCCTCAGCACTTTTTATGAGATTCGAGGTAAGTAGAACACAATCTTATTTAAGCATACATAAGTCACACAAGTAAGTAATACAGTTAGGCCCTAGGGGCAACGCAAACCATATACTAAGTAAGTGGTATAAGAACCCCTGTCATGAACACAGGATAGGCCTAGGCCTATGGAATCGCTGGGGCTACACTATCCTATCAGTTGCTAGGCAGTGGGAGGCCCACGGGATTCAGGTGCAGAGTGGAAATGCGTTAAAGTCGATAGAAGTAGTAGAATTTAGAAATTAAGAGTTTTAGGACACTTCGGAAGGAACTAGGAGTTAGAGACTTGGAAACTAGACACTTGGATAGTCAATACCCTTGTGAGCACCGGAGTACTCAAGTTACCTAGCCCACGGGCTGCGGGTGCATAGGTGTGAACTTGCGTCGGGTTTCGTCGTCGACTCCTATGGATGCCTGAAGAAAGTTGCTGACAGGCAGTCAGTGAAGAGAGTCCGGTGGATTCCAAGGATGGAATCAGGAAGGAGGGTACCTGCAAGCAGACGGGACAGAGTCTAAGTCACCAGCCAGGAGCCGGGAAGGAACCAGGCGATGTCGTGAAGATGCAGGTGAAGAGGTGAAGCTTGTCGCAGCAGCCACGGGTACCAGGAGGCGTCGAGGATGACCAGAACCAGGAGGGAGCTGTCCCATGAAGGCTCTTGCTGTCGGCGGCGTCGATATCGAATTAGGACCCAACAAGCCTTAGCAAGCGCAACCCACGCAGGATGGAGGACTTGCTTCTGTCGCAGACCAGGAAGGTCTGGGGTGCTTCCCTTTCACAGGGGAGCGGGTGCCAGTCTGGAGGAGCCGGACCAGCAAGGCAAAATTGAAGGTTCGTCGTCACAGAGGTCACTAGCCAACGGGCCAACAACTGGACAACACATCGAGCAACTCAGGTGCAGAAGGGCCCCACGCAGAACACGTGAAGTGTGGGGAGCTGATCTTCTTTGCAGATGCTGCTCGGGATTGGGGCTTCTCAATGCCCCAAGCACATCCTCGAGGAAGCCTCAGAAGTCGCGCTAGTCAGTTACTAGCCACTTTTCCCAAGTCGCCTGTCCCACGTCCCTCGTTGCCTCCACGGGTCTCAGCTGTGCTGTAGATGTGGATCTGGTTCAGAGGTGTCTGGAAGTCACGGCGCTGGTCAGGCTCTGCAGTCGTCCCTCGTAGGATCAGTCGCAAAGCAAGCAGCGGTCGCTGGATGGTGCCTGGTTGCCCAGGGTGGTCACTCCTTGGCCACAAGGGAGAGTCTTCAGTCTTCTTCCGTAGTAGAATGTTGAAGGTCCAGAGTTTTTGTTCAAGATGCAGGTTCAGGAAAATCTGAAGTCCTAGGGACTCAGCTCCCACTCTTATACTAATCTGGGAGGCTGGGTTACCTGCTAGGTCCCTCCTATGGGTGGGACCAGGGAGGGGGGTGGTTACACCCCCTTCCCTTTGTCCAGTTTCGCGCCAGGACTGGGGCTGGAGTGCCCCAGCACCGGTTTGAACAGGACTATGCATGGGACACCTTGTGTGCCCCAGGCAGTGTCTCGTTTCATTCATCCCTCCCTGCCCCAATACACTAAGGCCTGTCTAGGGTGGTGCTAGCACCTCCCAAGGCAGGAAACCTATTGTCCAAGCCTCCCTCGCTGGAAGGTCTCCCAGCAGCAGGAGGTCAGACTCGTGTCTGTGGCAGCAGCGTCCATTTTGTGACGCTGGGGCTCTGGTTAACTTTAACCGGGTAGTAGGTCTTCAACATGTCTTCTCCCCCTAGAAAGGAGGAATACTATCCTAACCGCCAGAAATGGTGTGGGGGTAGTATTCCAAAGTGTTAGACACCTTACACGACATGTTTTGATAAAGCCAAACCATAGTTACCATAACCGCGAGGATTATAAGGCACTTTAAGAGTATATGGTAGGCGATATCATAGAACAGCTATAAGGACATGGTTCCGAAAGCTGCAGACAGGCTCAGCTCATGCTAGAGCACCATCACACATGTTACCAAGCACTCTGCCTTCAGGATTGTTAAGGCCTGCCATAGGAGTGACTGATAGGTTACCCATGTGTTTATATATAAGGTAGGTATAGGAATACTACACCTAAGCAAGGGGTGAGTACACGACCTTGCCCCAGCTGAGTGATCAGCCAGTTGTGTCATAATGGAAGGCCAGCCAGGGGTGGCATAATACATGCTGCAGCCCCTGGTAGGCCTAGGGTACACCTATGCCCTGGGTACCTAAGGTACACTGTACAGGGTCCAAAAAGGTGATCCTTACCAATTGGGTTATGCACCTAAAGTGCATAGTGAATTTAGAGAGAGAACAGCTTGGCTGTGGGTCTGATTAGCAGGCCCACAGCCACATCTAAGGTGAAAAGCAGTGAAGCAAAAGCAAAAAGTGGGGGTGAACATAGAAAGCAGGCCCTACTATCCTACACACATATTTGGTCCTCAAACACAACAGTACAACACTATTCTCAAACGCCACACCAGAAAAAGACTCTGTTACATCTGAGCATGTAGGACCCTACTCATCCACAATTGAGCCTCGGCTTCACCGGGGGTATGAAATGCTATATGAATGCAGGTCGTGCAGGTGGGCATTGGTGCTGGAGAGCAGAACAGGGAGCCATTGATGACACCTCAAGGAATGTGTCAAGCCACATCCTTGTGGTGTGTTGTGGCCTTAGCAGGGCAGTGATATGTGGAACAAATGTCAGTGCACTCAGTTTGAGCTGAAAAGCACGAAATGCCATTTTCCAAACCATAATATGAAACAATCTAATAAGCGAGGGCACAGGAATGCACCAATGTGCAATGGTCGGTAGGCTCAAGACAGTGCTTAATTTGAGCTGGTGGTTGAAGGTAAGGCCCACCAGCAGTCATTTTTGGGGATCAGCATTTATTTTTCCTCATCATACTTTCACCCAGAGGAAGAAAGATAAAAACACAAACGGATGTAATAAAAAGGGTAGAAAGAGAGAAAAAATAGCGACAAAGACAGAAACCAGGGGTGAAAAAGAACCTCAAAGAGTGATATAAAGAGGGAGGGAGTGTCTGGGGGGGATCAAAGAGGCAGGAGTTGGACTCAAGTTTACACAAGCCTGGTATTCAACACCCCCGGCATTCAATACCACCAGGCTTGAGCAAAGCGTTGGGCTACAAATTAAGCACAGGCACAGGGTCAGTTCAGGAGTCGGGTAAGGAAAATGCAGCATGTTCTGTAATCAGCATGCCCAGCTGCATAAACAAAGTTTCCATATCTGTGCTGACAAAAGTGACCAACGAGAATCCACCCAAAACTAGCAGAATCGGCAAAGGCGTGCTCTTGCGCAGGTAGTTCACCTTCTCAGTGGGTGCATGACTCAGAGGATATTCACACCGCTTCCCGCTACCTGTCAGGCACAGTGGTGATGCAGGGGTCCGCCTCCCTCCACTCTGCGTCCTTCATGCCCTAGATAAAGAGTGAATATGAACGAACTAATTAGCAAGGCATTCATTTCTTAACACTTTTACCAGTGACTGCACTCCTTTAATTAAGACCAAATGAGAGGCTTAGTGGCTCTGTGTCAGTCACTCAACCACTTTTCACACACAACCAACCCACTATTAGTCATGGTCTGGCTTTTGCCTGACCTAGCAGCCCACGCGATATATTCACAAAAACACAATAATTCATTACACGTGTACTTCACTGCGTTTTACATAAGTAATGTCACACCGTGAAATGTCATTTTCTTTCAGTAACGGTTAAACTGCAATTAGTCCGCAGGAGACATTGTTCTTTATTTATTTTCCACGCTTCACTCTTTCTATCCCAATTCATTTGCTTTAAACTGCGTGCACATGGGGCTCAGAGTATATCTGCCTCCTTGAGTCTTTTGTTTCAGCAGCACTGATCTAGATACTGCCTATTAGCAAAAACACAGCACCTCAAAATAGTGCAACTCATCTACAACAACAACAGCAAAAACATCAAATTATTTTCATTTCATCTGCATAGTGGTGGCTCCTCCACTAAGGTGGAGGAGCGTCAGCCCACTGTTTAAAAGGAAAAATAAAATGCTAATAACGTATCATTATTATAAGGTAAGAAGGAAGCCTCTGAAACTCAATGGTATGACCAACCTCCTGGATGCACCAGGCTTGGGGTCTCTAGCCTCTGAGTACAGTAGCCCTTCATCCCAATACGCTCTATGGGTACCTTGAGCATTCCCTGCAGCCTCAGCAGCAGCCTGCTGTCTGAGGGGTTCAAGAGAAGGACAGTCTAATTGTGCCTGCCTCAGATCTGCCCTTGAAGGTCCCCCTGTCCCAAGAAACTCAACCTGGTCAGGTTCCAGTTCTTCTAGTACAGTTCCTTCAGGGCTCACAGAATCATACTCCTGTGGGGGCTGACTCTCTAACTGAGGCAGGGGGGAAGGCACAGCCTTAACCCTACTGCTCTTTCTCTTGGGTTGTGTCTGGTCCATTGTCCCAGGATCCAGCACTTGTTCAGTGTTGCACTTTTTGGCCTGTGACCTGGTCACAGCAAGGACATGTGCATCTATTCCCAGCATTTCTGCATGGGTCCTATACTCCACTTCAGCCCACACTGAAGTTTCAAGGTCATTTCCCAACAGACATTCTACAGGGAGATCTGAACTCACCACAACTTTCTTGAGGTCAGTTACCCCTCCCCAGGAGAAGTTAACAATTGCCACACTATGGGAGATAGTGGCATTGCTAGCGTTGGTCACTAGGTAGTTCTCACCTAGCATGATCTGTCCAGGGTCCACAAAGGCAGGTGTCACCATTGTGACACTAGCACCTGTGTCCCTGTAGGCCTGAGCCATTCTTTGGTTGATCAAAGGAGTCTGTCTGTACTTGCCCAGGTTACTGGGACCCACAGTAGAGGACAAAGCTATGTCCCCATCACAGATCAGAACAGCCTGAGTGGGTATACTGACTAGGCCAGAATCCACTTCAGTTCCCAGGGTTAATCCTATTACACCCTTTTGCTGGAAACCACCACTTACAGCTGGACTAGGGGGTACAGTTGCCTTAGGGGCAATGGTGGTTGGGGGCATGTCCTTTTTGGTGCACTCACTAAACCAATGTGAATTAGACTTACAATAGTTACACCAAGGTTTCTTTTGGCCATCTTTCTTTTTATCCTTTTTGGGACCACCCTCCCCCTGAGCCTTTTGGGGGCCTGGTGAAGACTTCTGGTCTTTTGATTTCTGCTCATTACCCTTCTGGTTTGCCTTTTTCGGATCACCCCCCTGGTTCTGGTTTTTCTGCTTAACTCTAGTCCTGACCCACCTATCTGCCTTCTTTCCCAATTCCTGGGGAGAAGTTAGGTCAGAGTCAATCAAGTGTTGATGCAGCAGCTGGTTTTGACAGTTGTTAAGTATTTGATCTCTCATGATCAAATTATACAATCCTGTATAGTCCTTAACCTTACCACCCAATAACCAGCCTTCCAAAGCCTTAGTGGCACAATCTACAAAGTCAGTCCAGGCCTGAGTCTGTGTCTTCTGGGTATCCCTGAACAACAACCTGTATTGTTCAGTGGTTAGGCCAAACCCATCAATCAGAGTACTCTTCAGGACAGTGTAATTGTCAGCATCCTCATCACTAACTGTGAGGAGCTTGTCTCTACCTTTCTCAGAGAAGGAGAGTCACAAGATAGCTGCCCACTGACTTTGGGGTACCTGCTGTACTTTGCAAGCTCTCTCCAAAGCAGTTATCCATTTGTGAATGTCATCGCCACACTTGTAGGGAGGGACAATCTTGCTCAGGTTTCTATTATCATAGGCCCTGTCTTTATCCTTAGGGATATTGCTGCCACCAGTGGGTCCTAGCCCACTTAACTTTTGCTCTCTGGCCAGAGCAAGTCTCTCTTTGGCAAGGGCAAGTTCTTCCCTTTCAATCCTCAGATTGACTTCCCTCATTCTGGCCTGATGCTCTTTACTCTGTGGAGAAGTCATTCCCCTGTGAGAAGAGGCATTGGAGCTATTAGAGACATGGGAGTGGATAGATTCCCTTGAAGGGGATCTTCCTCTCCTGCTTCTCTGGTTAAGTCCACTTGAGGGTCTGAATGGGGGAACCCCAGTCAGACTCCCATGTAGGCTTAAGTTAGCCTGGCTAAGTCTCCTAACTGGTACCTGGCTGTCTACCTCATCTTCTGAAGTCCCTGCTGACTCTTCTTGATCAGTATTCTGAGGGGAATCTTCTGCAGAGGGCAGGCCCTCATTGGTACCTAAGGCACCATCCTGGGAGGCTCTCTGAGCATCATACTCTTCTAAGATCTCCACTAGATAAATGAGGGTAGGGTTTGAACCCTGTTTTAACTTTCTGGAGGTACACAATTGTCTCATCTCCTGAAAAGTTAGGGTATCATATCTAGAGGGTATCTTTCTAGGATATCCCCCTCCTGAGAGAGAATCAACTTGATCTCCTCTCAGAGACATGATCTAGTGAGGGTGTGGTGTGTGCACTTACCTACACTAGTTGTACCTACTAAACCTCTCTAGTAGTTGTAGTCAGGGTGTGCTAGGCCCTTCAACCTACAACAACTAAGTTCAGTAGAACTTAAGTATTTATAAGCTATGTTATATGTACCTTACAAATATCTTTGTGATCTTTGAATTTGATATCTCAAGATTGCAATGGTATTACAACAGCAAGCTCAGATCCCAACCGCTGCTCACCAATGTGAGAAGTTGGCCTGATATATGATGTCACTAGTTCTAGTGTACACCCTGTATCAGTCCAAACAACCCTTATGGTGATTGGTTGTAAAGTCAACCTTATAGACCAGCTATCCTAGTGGTAGCATGGACAAGAGCAGTCTTAGGCTAAACTCTGTATGGCATGTGAAGCCAGCTGTTATACCATTTGCAACCCCTTGAATACCAAATGAAAGGACACCACAACAGATATATTATAAAAACACCCTCAGCACTTTTTATGAGATTCGAGGTAAGTACAACACAATCTTATTTAAGCATACATAAGTCACACAGGTAAGTAATACAGTTAGGCCCTAGGGGCCACGCAAACCATATACTAAGTAAGTGGTATAAGAACCCCTGTCACGAACACAGGATAGGCCTAGGCCTAGGGAATCGCTGGGGCTACACTATCCTATCAGTTGCTAGGCAGTGGGAGGCCCACGGGATTCAGGTGCAGAGTGGAAACACTCACGCGTAATGCGTTAAAGTCGATAGAAATAGTAGTATTTAGAAATTAAGAGTTTTAGGACACTTCGGAAGGAACTAGGAGTTAGAGACTTGGAAACTAGACACTTGGAAAGTCAATACCCTTGTGAGCACCGGAGTACTCAAGTTACCTAGCCCACGGGCTGCGGGTGCATAGGTATGAACTTGCGTCGGGTTTCGTCGTCGACTCCTATGGATGCCTGAAGAAAGTTGCTGACAGGCAGTCAGTGAAGAGTGTCCGGTGGATTCCAAGGATGGAATCAGGAAGGAGGGTACCTGCAAGCAGACGGGACAGAGTCTAGGTCACCAGCCAGGAGCCGGGAAGGAACCAGGCGATGTCGTGAAGATGCAGGTGAAGAGGTGAAGCTTGTCGCAGCAGCCACAGGTACCAGGAGGCGTCGAGGATGACAAGAACCAGGAGGGAGCTGTCCCATGAAGGCTCTTGCTGTCGGCGGCGTCGATATCGAATTAGGACCCAACAAGCCTTAGCAAGCGCAACCCACGCAGGATGGAGGACTTGCTTCTGTCGCAGACCAGGAAGGTCTGGGGTGCTTCCCTTTCACAGGGGAGCGGGTGCCAGTCTGGAGGAGCCGGACCAGCAAGGCAAAATTGAAGGTTCGTCGTCACAGAGGTCACTAGCCAACGGGCCAACAACTGGACAACACGTCGAGCAACTCAGGTGCAGAAGGGCCCCACGCAGAACACGTGAAGTGTGGGGAGCTGATCTTCTTTGCAGATGCTGCTCGGGATGGGGGCTTCTCAATTCCTCAAGCACAGCAACGAGGAAGCCTCAGAAGTCGCGCTAGTCAGTTACTAGCCACTTTTCCCAAGTCGCCTGTCCCACGTCCCTCGTTGCCTCCACGGGTCTTAGCTTTGCTGTAGATGTGGATCTGGTTCAGAGGTGTCTGGAAGTCACGGCGCTGGTCAGTCTCTGCAGTCGTCCCTCGTAGGATCAGTTGCAAAGCAAGCAGCGGTCGCTGGATGGTGCCTGGTTGCCCAGGGTGGTCACTCCTTGGCCACAAGGGAGAGTCTTCAGTCTTCTTCCGTAGTAGAATGTTGAAGGTCCAGAGTTTTTGTTCAAGATGCAGGTTCAGGAAAATCTGAAGTCCTAGGGACTCAGCTCCCACTCTTATACTAATCTGGGGGGCTGGGTTACCTGCTAGGTCCCTCCTATGGGTGGGACCAGGGAGGGGGGTGGTTACACCCCCTTCCCTTTGTCCAGTTTCGCGCCAGGACTGGGGCTGGAGTGCCCCAGCACCGGTTTGAACAGGACTATGCATGGGATACCTTGTGTGCCCCAGGCAGTGTCTCGTTTCATTCATCCCTCCCTGCCCCAATACACTAAGGCCTGTCTAGGGTGGTGCTAGCACCTCCCAAGGCAGGAAACCTATTGTCCAAGCCTCCCTCGCTGGAAGGTCTCCCAGCAGCAGGAGGTCAGACTCGTGTCTGTGGCAGCAGCGTCCATTTTGTGACGCTGGGGCTCTGGTTAACTTTAACCGGGTAGTAGGTCTTCAACATGTCTTCTCCCCCTAGAAAGGAGGAATACTATCCTAACCGCCAGAAATGGTGTGGGGGTAGTATTCCAAAGTGTTAGACACCTTACACGACATGTTTTGATAAAGCCAAACCATAGTTACCATAACCGCGAGGATTATAAGGCACTTTAAGAGTATATGGTAGGCGATATCATAGAACAGCTATAAGGACATGGTTCCGAAAGCTGCAGACAGGCTCAGCTCATGCTAGAGCCCCATCACACATGTTACCAAGCACTCTGCCTTCAGGATTGTTAAGGCCTGCCATAGGAGTGACTGATAGGTTACCCATGTGTTTATATATAAGGTAGGTATAGGAATACTACACCTAAGCAAGGGGTGAGTACACGACCTTGCCCCAGCTGAGTGATCAACCAGTTGTGTCATAATGGAAGGCCAGCCAGGGGTGGCATAATCCATGCTGCAGCCCCTGGTAGGCCTAGGGTACACCTATGCCCTGGGTACCTAAGGTACACTGTACAGGGTCCAAAAAGGTGATCCTTACCAATTGGGTTATGCACCTAAAGTGCATAGTGAATTTAGAGAGAGAGAACAGCTGGGCTGTGGGTCTGATTAGCAGGCCCACAGCCACATCTAAGATGAAAACCAGTGAAGCAAAAGCAAAAAGTGGGGGTGAACATAGAAAGCAGGCCCTACTCTCCTACACACATCTTTGGTCCTCAAACACAACAGTACAACACTATTCTCAAACGCCACACCAGAAAAAGACTCTGTTACATCCGAGCATTTAGGACCCTACTCATCCACAATTGAGCCTCGGCTTCACCGGGGGTATGAAATGCTATATGAATGCAGGTCGTGCAGGTGGGCATTGGTGCTGGAGAGCAGAACAAGGAGCCATTGATGACACCTCAAGGAATGTGTCAAGCCACATCCTTGTGGTGTGTTGTGGCCTGAGCAGGGCAGTGATATGTGGAACAAATGTCAGTGCACTCAGTTTGAGCTGAAAAGCACGAAATGCCATTTTCCAAACCATAATATGAAACAATCTAATAAGCGAGGGCACAGGAATGCACCAATGTGCAATGGTCGGTAGGCTCAAGACAGTGCTTAATTTGAGCTGGTGGTTGAAGGTAAGGCCCACCAGCAGTCATTTTTGGGGATCAACATTTATTTTTCCTCATCATACTTTCACCCAGAGGAAGAAAGACAAAAACACAAACGGATGTAATAAAAAGGGAAGAAAGAGAGAAAAAATAGCGACAAAGACAGAAACCAGGGGTGAAAAAGAACCTCAAAGAGTGATATAAAGAGGGAGGGTGTGTCTGGGGGGGATCAAAGAGGCAGGAGTTGGACTCAGGTTTACACAAGCCTGGTATTCAACACCCCCGGCATTCAATACCACCAGGCTTGAGCAAAGCGTTGGGCTACAAATTAAGCACAGGCACAGGGTCAGTTCAGGAGTCGGGTAAGGAAAATGCAGCATGTTCTGTAATCAGCATGCCCAGCTGCATAAACAAAGTTTCCATATCTGTGCTGACAAAAGTGACCAACGAGAATCCACCCAAAACTAGCAGAATCGGCAAAGGCGTGCTCTTGCGCAGGTAGTTCACCTTCTCAGTGGGTGCATGACTCAGAGGATATTCACACCGCTTCCCGCTACCTGTCAGGCACAGTGGTGATGCAGGGGTCCGCCTCCCTCCACTCTGCGTCCTTCATGCCCTAGATAAAGAGTGAATATGAACGAACTAATTAGCAAGGCATTCATTTCTTAACACTTTTACCAGTGACTGCACTCCTGTAATTAAGACCAAATGAGAGGCTTAGTGGCTCTGTGTCAGTCACTCAACCACTTTTCACACACAACCAACCCACTATTAGTCATGGTCTGGCTTTTGCCTGACCTAGCAGCCCACGCGATATATTCACAAAAACACAATAATTCATTACCCGTGTACTTCACTGCGTTTTACATAAGTAATGTCACACCGTGAAATGTCATTTTCTTTCAGTAACGGTTAAACTGCAATTAGTCCGTAGGAGACATTGTTCTTTATTTATTTTCCATGCTTCACTCTTTCTATCCCAATTCATTTGCTTTAAACTGCGTGCACATGGGGCTCAGAGTATATCTGCCTCCTTGAGTCTTTTGTTTCAGCAGCACTGATCTAGATACTGCCTATTAGCAAAAACACAGCACCTCAAAATAGTGCAACTCATCTACAACAACAACAGCAAAAACATCAAATTATTTTCATTTCATCTGCATAGTGGTGGCTCCTCCACTAAGGTGGAGGAGCGTCACCCCACTGTTTAAAAGGAAAAATAAAATGCTAATAACGTATCATTATTATAAGGTAAGAAGGAAGCCTCTGAAACTCAATGGTATGACCAACCTCCTGGATGCACCAGGCTTGGGGTCTCTAGCCTCTGAGTACAGTAGCCCTTCATCCCAATACGCTCTATGGGTACCTTGAGCATTCCCTGCAGCCTCAGCAGCAGCCTGCTGTCTGAGGGGTTCAAGAGAAGGACAGTCTAATTGTGCCTGCCTCAGATCTGCCCTTGAAGGTCCCCCTGTCCCAAGAAACTCAACCTGGTCAGGTTCCAGTTCTTCTAGGACAGTTCCTTCAGGGCTCACAGAATCATACTCCTGTGGGGGCTGACTCTCTACCTGAGGCAGGGGGGAAGGCACAGCCTTAACCCTACTGCTCTTTCTCTTGGGTTGTGTCTGGTCCATTGTCCCAGGATCCAGCACTTGTTCAGTGTTGCACTTTTTGGCCTGTGACCTGGTCACAGCAAGGGCATGTGCATCTATTCCCAGCATTTCTGCATGGGTCCTATACTCCACTTCAGCCCACACTGAAGTTTCAAGGTCATTTCCCAACAGACATTCTACAGGGAGATCTGAACTCACCACAACTTTCTTGAGGTCAGTTACCCCTCCCCAGGAGAAGTTAACAATTGCCACACTATGGGAGATAGTGGCATTGCTAGCGTTGGTCACTAGGTAGTTCTCACCTAGCATGATCTGTCCAGGGTCCACAAAGGCAGGTGTCACCATTGTGACACTAGCACCTGTGTCCCTGTAGGCCTGAGCCATTCTTTGGTTGATCAAAGGAGTCCGTCTGTACTTGCCCAGGTTACTGGGACCCACAGTAGAGGACAAAGCTATGTCCCCATCACAGATCAGAACAGCCTGAGTGGGTATTCTGACTAGGCCAGAATCCACTTCAGTTCCCAGGGTTAATCCTATTACACCCTTTTGCTGGAAACCACCACTTACAGCTGGACTAGGGGGTACAGTTGCCTTAGGGGCAATGGTGGTTGGGGGCTTGTCCTTTTTGGTGCACTCACTAAACCAATGTGAATTAGACTTACAATAGTTACACCAAGGTTTCTTTTGGCCATCTTTCTTTTTATCCTTTTTGGGACCACCCTCCCCCTGAGCCTTTTGGGGGCCTGGTGAAGACTTCTGGTCTTTTGATTTCTGCTCATTACCCTTCTGGTCTGCCTTTTTCTGATCACCCCCCTGGTTCTGGTTTTTCTGCTTAACTCTAGTCCTGACCCACCTATCTGCCTTCTTTCCCAATTCCTGGGGAGAAGTTAGGTCAGAGTCAATCAAGTGTTGATGCAGCAGCTGGTTTTGACAGTTGTTAAGTATTTGATCTCTCATGATCAAATTATACAATCCTGTATAGTCCTTAACCTTACTACCCAATAACCAGCCTTCCAAAGCCTTAGTGGCACAATCTACAAAGTCAGTCCAGGCCTGAGTCTGTGTCTTCTGGGTATCCCTGAACAACAACCTGTATTGTTCAGTGGTTAGGCCAAACCCATCAATCAGAGTACTCTTCAGGACAGTGTAATTGTCAGCATCCTCATCACTAACTGTGAGGAGCTTGTCTCTACCTTTCTCAGAGAAGGAGAGTCACAAGATAGCTGCCCACTGACTTTGGGGTACCTGCTGTACTTTGCAAGCTCTCTCCAAAGCAGTTATCCATTTGTGAATGTCATCCCCACACTTGTAGGGAGGGACAATCTTGCTCAGGTTTCTATTATCATAGGCCCTGTCTTTATCCTTAGGGATATTGCTGCCACCAGTGGGTCCTAGCCCACTTAACTTTTGCTCTCTGGCCAGAGCAAGTCTCTCTTTGGCAAGGGCAAGTTCTTCCCTTTCAATCCTCAGATTGACTTCCCTCATTCTGGCCTGATGCTCTTTACTCTGTGGAGAAGTCATTCCCCTGTGAGAAGAGGCATTTGAGCTATTAGAGACATGGGAGTGGATAGATTCCCTTGAAGGGGGTCTTCCTCTCCTGCTTCTCTGGTTAAGTCCACTTGAGGGTCTGAATGGGGGAACCCCAGTCAGACTCCCATGTAGGCTTAAGTTAGCCTGGCTAAGTCTCCTAGCTGGTACCTGGCTGTCTACCTCATCTTCTGAAGTCCCTGCTGACTCTTCTTGATCAGTATTCTGAGGGGAATCTTCTGCAGAGGGCAGGCCCTCATTGGTACCTAAGGCACCATCCTGGGAGGCTCTCTGAGCATCATACTCTTCTAAGATCTCCACTAGATAAATGAGGGTATTGTTTGAACCCTGTTTTAACTTTCTGGAGGTACACAATTGTCTCATCTCCTGAAAAGTTAGGGTATCATATCTAGAGGGTATCTTTCTAGGATATCCCCCTCCTGAGAGAGAATCAACTTGATCTCCTCTCAGAGACATGATCTAGTGAGGGTGTGGTGTGTGCACCTACCTACACTAGTTGTACCTACTAAACCTCTCTAGTAGTTGTAGTCAGGGTGTGCTAGGCCCTTCAACCTACAACAACTAAGTTCAGTAGAACTTAAGTATTTATAAGCTATGTTATATGTACCTTACAAATATCTTTGTGATCTTTGAATTTGATATCTCAAGATTGCAATGGTATTACAACAGCAAGCTCAGATCCCAACCGCTGCTCACCAATGTGAGAAGTTGGCCTGATATATGATGTCACTAGTTCTAGTGTACACCCTGTATCAGTCCAAACAACCCTTATGGTGATTGGTTGTAAAGTCAACCTTATAGACCAGCTATCCTAGTGGTAGCATGGACAAGAGCAGTCGTAGGCTAAACTCTGTATGGCATGTGAAGCCAGCTGTTATACCATTTGCAACCCCTTGAATACCAAATGAAAGGACACCACAACAGATATATTATAAAAATAGAATGTATTTATTCTAGTCAAAACACCATCAGCACTTTTTATGAGATTCGAGGTAAGTAGAACACAATCTTATTTAAGCATACATAAGTCACACAGGTAAGTAATACAGTTAGGCCCTAGGGGCCACGCAAACCATATACTAAGTAAGTGGTATAAGAACCCCTGTCACGAACACAGGATAGGCCTAGGCCTAGGGAATCGCTGGGGCTACACTATCCTATCAGTTGCTAGGCAGTGGGAGGCCCACGGGATTCAGGTGCAGAGTGGAAACACTCACGCGTAATGCGTTAAAGTCGATAGAAATAGTAGTATTTAGAAATTAAGAGTTTTAGGACACTTCGGAAGGAACTAGGAGTTAGAGACTTGGAAACTAGACACTTGGATAGTCAATACCCTTGTGAGCACCGGAGTACTCAAGTTACCTAGCCCACGGGTGTTAGAAATGAGGGGGCTCTGGTTGACGCAGGTGTGAACCCACAACAAGCAAGGACCCTTTACTTCTTGTCAGGGCGAAGGATGACTCCCCAGAATAACCCCTGCTCACCCTCTAGGTGCGTGGCGCGAGCAGTCTAGGCTAAGTCTCAGGCGTACACGGTTAAGCAAATGCAATTACACATACAGTAAACCCCTTGCATGCACCACAAATGGACACCAATCAGGTAGTATATAAAAATAAGCTTTTATGTAGTTTCAGCAGAGTCAAATACAAGGCCCAGTAACGTTGAACTGATGGGGCCACAATTCGTAGGAATACGGTAAAGTTCTCTTTGTTACGGAAAGTTCTTTAGGCGGGCACAAGGTGACTGTAGGCCTCAGCGTACTCCGTGCTGAAGCGGCGACCGGGAAGCACACGGCAGATGACAGGGAAATCAGAACGTTGCGGACCCTGGATCCGATGCGAGCTCGTGGTCGAGTTCGTAAGTACAGTACCTTGTTTCTTGACGCGAAGGAGGGTGCGGGATTTCAGCGGCCCTTCGACAGAAGAGCGAGGCGGCGTCCGGGGCTCCCACACTTCACGATGGGTGTCTGATCTTCAGGCTCACGACAAGAGCGGGGTGTTGCAGGTGGCGGGTGAACAAAGCGGGGCAGCCGGGCACGCAGATGCGTCCGGGCCGTCCGAGGCTTGGAGATGCTCACAACGCCGATTCCGGCGGGAGGGTGAAGGTGCACAGCGAGCCTCCAGCAAGCGAGGTGACAGGGGCAGCCCAGCACAGCGTAGGGGGAGCGGCTCCGATCGAGCGAGGCTCTTCCCAAGGCGGGGGCGGCTAAGCAGTCCTGGTCACGGCTCAGGGAGGGACTGGGCACGAGGGTCACAGCTCCGGCGAGGGAAAGGACCCCACAGTCCAGCAGCAGGCGAGTGAAGATCAGGTAGAGCCCAATGGTCCTGGGGCTCAGTTCAGGGGGCAAGCTCAGTTCCAAGCCCTTGGAGATCGTTTTGGAAAAGCACAAGTCTTGAAAGTAAAAGTAAAGTAAAGTCTTCAGCAACAGGTTCTCTTCTCCCCTTTGGCAGCAAGGTCACCACTGCAGGCCAATCCCCCAGGATAGGGACAGTCTTCCTCCTACAGCTTTCCCGGTGCCTCCTCCTCAGGCAGAGATTCTTCTTGGTCAAAAGCGGATCTAGTTTCTCAGGAGCAGGGCTCCTCCATTTATACCACAAATCTTTTGTTCTCCCAGGCCAGGGGGGCCCTTGCCTAGTTCAGTCCGGTTTCTGAGCACTTTGTTTACGCGATGCAGGCTTCTTCTTTCAGAGTGCTGGGCAGAGTTCTCAGACGCTCCACAGGGGGCGGAGCCGGCATTGAGGGGTCAGAGCACTGTCCTATTCAGAGCCTAGGAGCACTCCTCCCACCCATCTACCTGTCGATTGTCCTATTCACCACCAGGCTACCTAGCCCTGCCCATCTGGGTTCCCCCAGCCCTGTCACTCACACCAGCCAGACATCAGATACACATCACGCAGAGGCGGCTGAAATGTTTAGGCAAGCAAAGGCCAGCTTTCTAAAAGCGACATTTGCAAACCCGGAATATTAAAATAAACCTTGCGAAAAGATGTACCTTATTATTCCGAGTTCAGGCATACTAAACTCGATCTTCTACCATGTTCCCTGGGTCGGTTAGGATCATAGGGTGTAACAATCCAGGCCGCCCATGCTGGCCTATGAGAACAGGGTAGCCTTGCCGTAGGGAACAACAAAATGGCGGTCATTCACTACCAGGACATGCCACGCATCCAGGCTTGTCCTACCTTAGGCTCACAACGCACCCTGCCCGTGGGCCTACCAGAGGGGTGACTAACATGCAGCTAAGGGAAGGTTTCAGGGACCGGCAAGTGTGGGCACTTGTCAGTCAGCGTGTCAGTACCAGACTGCACGCAGGTTCTGCGATGGCAGACCTTAGACATATTTTACCGGCCGCTTCTGTGGGTGGCACAACCCGTGCTGCAAGCCCACCAGCGGTGTTTGCCTTTACATGCCCTGGCGCTCCTGGCTCACTTTACTGGGGTCTGATAGTAAATCAAACAATCCAATCAGGGAATCCAACCAACATATACAATTTACAAGGGAGCACTCGCACCGCGACACTGGTTGGCAGTGGCACAGCGCGCTGAGCGGCCAACACCATAAAAACACATGAGGCACAGCGACAAAAAGAGGAAGGGAGACTCACGCCAAGGTGCCAGGTCTAACACGTGTCCCCTCCAGCTGAAAAGTGGGGAGAACTACCCTACCCCAGGGAGTTCCTCATCACTAAGGCGGAAAAATCTGGACAGACCGTCAGCATTGGCGTGATCCGTACCAGGGCGATGTTCCACCGTGAAATCCATCCCCTGTAGGGAAATGGACCACCTCAACAGCTTTGGGTTCTCACCCCTCATATGCATCCACCATCTGAGGGGCCTGTGGTCCGTCTGAACCCGGAAGTGAGACCCAAACAAGTAGGGTCTTAGCTTCTTCAGCGCCCAGACCACAGCAAATGCCTCACGCTCAATAGCACTCCACCTCTGTTCCCGTGGGAGTAACCTCCTGCTAAGAAAGGCTACGGGTTGATCTAGGCCCTCCTCATTAATCTGTGAAAGGACAGCCCCCACACCATGCTCTGAAGCGTCTGTCTGAACGATAAACTCTTTGGAGAAGTTGGGAGCCAAGAGCACGGGCGCCGTGCACATAGCAGTTTTCAAGGCCTCAAAAGCTTTCTGACAGGTGTCAGTCCAGATCACCTTCCTGGGCTGCTTCTTCGAAGTCAGCGCTGTCAAGGGGGCAACCATGTTGCCATACCCCTTGACAAACCTCCTGTAGTACCCGGTGAGACCTAGGAAGGCTCTCACCTCGGTCTGGGTTTTGGGCGCCTCCCAATTCAGGATGGTTTCTATCTTGGGCTGAAGGGGTGCCACCTGGCCACTCCCAACTTGGTGTCCCAAGTACACCACGGAACCCTGCCCGATCTGGCACTTACTCGCCTTGATCGTGAGGCCTGCCTTGCGCAGCGCCATCAACACTTCCCAGAGGTGACGCAAGTGTTCCTCCCAAGTGGAGCTGAACACTGCGATGTCATCCAGGTAGGCTGCACTGAACGAATCCAGCCCAGCCAACACCTGGTTGACCAATCTCTGGAAGGTGGCAGGGGCATTCTTCATCCCAAATGGCATAACCCGGAACTGGTAGTGCCCATCTGGGGTGGAAAATGCTGACCTCTCTTTGGCCCCCTCGGTCAAGGCGATCTGCCAATACCCAGACGTTAAATCAAACGTGCTGAGGTAGTGGGCAGCCCCTAGCCGATCGATGAGCTCATCAGCTCTGGGGATGGGGTGTGCGTCGGTCCTAGTGACCGAATTGAGTCCTCTGTAGTCCACACAGAACCGGAGTTCAGGTGTGGCTCCCGGCGCTGCAGCCTTTGGGACCAAGACCACGGGGCTGGCCCAAGGACTGCTAGAAGACTCAATTACCCCGAGTGCAAACATCTTGGAGACCTCCTCCTTGATGCATGTCCTCACCCTGTCAGTCACCCTGTAGGCCTTGTGCCGCACAGGTGGACTATCCCCAGTGTCCACATCATGGACGCACCAATCAGTGACACCAGGGACCAGGGAAAACAGGTCAGAAAATTGTCCCAGCAACTGGCGACAATCATTCTGTTGCTCAGGGGTCAGGGTGGAAGAGAGGATGACACCATCCACTGACCCATCTTGCTCCTTGGCTGACAGGAGGTCAGGAAGAGGTTCTGTCTCCTCTTCCATTCCAGCATCTGTTGCCAAGAGCATGCCCACTTGGGACCTCTCCAAGTGGGGCTTGAGGCGGTTGACGTGTAGGACCCTTAAGGGGTTCCTAGGAGACTTTAGGTCCACCACGTAGGTAACAGGACTCTTGCGCTCCACCACCTCAAAGGGACCGGTCCACTTATCCTGGAGCGCACACGGCTCCACGGGGGCCAAGACCCATACTTTCTGCCCAGGCTGAAGCTCTACCATAGTGGCGTTCTGGTCGTACCACCGCTTCATCTCCTCATGGCTGGCTTCCAGATTTGCCTCAGCAAGTTGCCTGAATCGCCTAGTCTGATTCCTGAAGGCCAGCATGTAACTATATACATTCTGGGGAGGTTTCCTGGGAGATTGCTCCCAGCCTTCTTTGACCAGACTTAGAGGTCCTCTGACTGGGTGACCATACAGAAGCTCAAAGGGACTGAACCCCAGAGACTTCTGTGGCACCTCACGGTAAGCGAAGAGAAGGCATGGTAAGAGGACGTCCCACTTACGCCTCATGGCTCCTTCTAGGCCCATTATCATGCCTTTGAGGGTTCGGTTGAATCTCTCAACCAACCCGTTTCCTTGGGGGTGGTAAGGGGTGGTGAACTTGTAGGTTACCCCACACTCTTGCCAAAGAGATTTCATGTACTTGGACATGAAATTGGTACCTCGGTCAGACACCACCTCTAGAGGGAATCCCACTCGGGAGAAAATTCCCATCAGTGCACGTCCCACCACGGGGGCCGTCACTGTCCTCAGAGGAATGGCTTCCGGGTACCGGGTGGCATGGTCCACCAGGACCAGGATGAACCTATTGCCCATCGCTGTCCTGGGGTCCAGTGGCCCTACAATGTCAATCCCCACTCGCTGGAATGGAGTACCGACCACAGGGAATGGCTGGAGGGGAGCCTTCTGCTTCCTCCCACTCTTTCCACTTGCCTGGCAAGTCTGGCATGTCCTGCAGTGAGTATCCGAACTCCTGCGCATTTGAGGCCAATAAAAGTGGGTGACAAGCCTTTCAAAGGTCTTGTCCTGCCCCAAATGCCCTGCCAATGGCACATCGTGAGCCAGCCCCAGTAGGAAGGCTCTGAAGTCCTGGGGTACCACCAGCGCACGGGCTGACCCAGGCTCAGCAACCTTAGGCTCTGTATATAGGAGGTCGTTCTCCCAGTAAACGAAATGTGATCCTGACTGATCACCTGCAGCCTGGTCTGCAGCCTGCTGCCGTATACCCACGAGAGAAGGGCACTCCTTCTGTGCCTTACAAAAGTCCTCCCTGGTGGGACCCCCTTCCTGCTGCCAATGGGTCAGCTCCGGCAGGTCTCCCAGTTCAGCTATTTGTTCCCCTGTAGGCTACAGGGCATCCCCCTCAAGGTCTGCTTCCTCCTGGACCGTGGGAACTTCAGGGGCCGGCTTCCCGCGCCCCTTGCTCCTTCTCTCTGAGGCCGGTTCCTGGGCCTCCCTCTCAGGCTCCAGGACCTCTTGAGTACCTCTACTGGCTGCCATGGACCGTGTGGTGACACACGCCCAATCTGGCATACCCAACATCTCCAGGTGAGCACTCCGCTCCACCTTAGCCCAAGGTGAGCTCTCCAAATCGTTCCCTAACAAACAGTCTACAGGCATGGCGGGCCTCACAGCTACCTGAAGAGTACCAGAGACCCCCCCCCCACTCGAAGGGAACCTGAGCCACCTTGCAGTGCCTCTCTGTGTTGTCAGCGGCAACAACGGGATAGAATGCATTGGGGACCACCTGCTCCTGAGACACCAGGTGACACCTGACAGCTGTCACACTGGCTCCTGTATCTCTAAGAGCTTCCACCCTATGGCCATTTATGGTCACCCACTGCCTGTACTTCTTAGTGTTCTCAGGCAGCTGGGTTGGAGGGACCACTTCACGGTCTCCTAGCGAGACCAGGGACATCTCTGCGGGACCCCACCCACCTTGGACATCCCTCTCCTCCCCCAAGGCTACACTAGTCACCTGCCGGGGTGGAGCACCAGTGGGTGCTGGCTTACCAAACAACGGACACTTTACATCAGAGGCAAAATGCCCCAAATTGTTACACCTGTAACATCTTACGGGCCCCTTCTGAACAGGTGGACCTGTCGGGGCCCCGGTCGGTTTCTGGGGTGGGGGAGGCTGAGAACCCTTCCCTTGGTTCCCTTGGGGACTATTTTGGGGCCCTTTTTGGAACTGCTTCTGTTTACCCCTGTCCCCCCCACTCTTCTGCTGGGGACCCTGCCCACCTTTGGCGGAATCTCCCACGGTACCCTTGTGGACCCTGGTACTGACCCAGCGGTCCGCCTCCTCAGCAAGCTTCCTCGGGTTAGTCAGCCTACTATCTATCAGGTGCTGGCGTAGCTCAGGAAAACAATTACTGGACAAGTGCTCCCATGCCATTAGATCAAGAAGCCCTTGATAATCATTCACCTTACTACCCTTTACCCAACCATCCAGCGCTCTGCAAAAGAAAGTCACATACTCCACATACGTACTATTGGGAATCTTAGTGCAACCCCTGAACCTCTGTCTATATAACTCAGGGGTCAACCCATACCTAGCCATCAATGCTTCCTTCATATGGGCATAAGAATTATGAACATCAGCAGGTAAATCTTACAGTGTGTCCCGCCCTTCACTCAGGAACCGTCCCCACAACCCCGCTCCCCAATCTTTCTCAGGGACCCGGTGGGAAGACATGGCTACCTCGTAGGCTCTGAACCACTGCCATATGTCGTCATTCTTGAAGAACTCCTTCACTACATCCTTGGGAATATAAACTCTTGGTTCCGCCGGTACTGGCGGTGTGCTGCCACCAAAGGGATTAAGCTCCAAACTTTTTGCTTTCAGCTCCAGCTCCCTCAGCTTCATGTCATGCTCTAATTGTAGTTTCTTTTCTTCCATGGCTAATCTTTGTTTTTCCATATCCATCTGCCCATGAAGTTTTGCCATTTCCACCTCGTGTGCCCGGGTTGCTGCCCTGTCTGCCAATTCTTCTGGCGACAGGCCTCTGCCAAACTCATGGACACTTTCTGGTGGAACCACTTCCACCTGATTCTCTGGTGCCTTTGACTCATACCAGGCCCTCAGCGCCTTCACAAATTGGGCCTTGTTTTTTAATCCAGTTTGGGCAATCCTGAACTTGGAGCACAAACCTTTCAATTCTTCATTGGTACGATTCTGAAGTGCGTCTTCCTCCCAATCTACGTCTTCAAATCCAGAGATTATGGAAGCCGCCCTTCCGGCGGAAAGTGAACCAGGCATGGCTCTAACAACGGAGATTCTTGGCAAAACAAAAACAAATGCTAGCCTTGTGGCTGCGTTACTGGTCTGCTCTCACTACGTGGTGATCAGTGATTCACTATACGCAAACCACAAATGCAAATCCGTAAATCCCACCGCTGCCACCAATGTTAGAAATGAGGGGGCTCTGGTTGACGCAGGTGTGAACCCACAACAAGCAGGGACCCTTTACTTCTTGTCAGGGCGAAGGATGACTCCCCAGAATAACCCCTGCTCACCCTCTAGGTGCGTGGCGCGAGCAGTCTAGGCTAAGTCTCAGGCGTACACGGTTAAGCAAATGCAATTACACATACAGTAAACCCCTTGCATGCACCACAAATGGACACCAATCAGGTAGTATATAAAAATAAGCTTTTATGTAGTTTCAGCAGAGTCAAATACAAGGCCCAGTAACGTTGAACTGATGGGGCCACAATTCGTAGGAATACGGTAAAGTTCTCTTTGTTACGGAAAGTTCTTTAGGCGGGCACAAGGTGACTGTAGGCCTCAGCGTACTCCGTGCTGAAGCGGCGACCGGGAAGCACACGGCAGATGACAGGGAAATCAGAACGTTGCGGACCCTGGATCCGATGCGAGCTCGTGGTCGAGTTCGTAAGTACAGTACCTTGTTTCTTGACGCGAAGGAGGGTGCGGGATTTCAGCGGCCCTTCGACAGAAGAGCGAGGCGGCGTCCGGGGCTCCCACACTTCACGATGGGTGTCTGATCTTCAGGCTCACGACAAGAGCGGGGTGTTGCAGGTGGCGGGTGAACAAAGCGGGGCAGCCGGGCACGCAGATGCGTCCGGGCCGTCCGAGGCTTGGAGATGCTCACAACGCCGATTCCGGCGGGAGGGTGAAGGTGCACAGCGAGCCTCCAGCAAGCGAGGTGACAGGGGCAGCCCAGCACAGCGTAGGGGGAGCGGCTCCGATCGAGCGAGGCTCTTCCCAAGGCGGGGGCGGCTAAGCAGTCCTGGTCACGGCTCAGGGAGGGACTGGGCACGAGGGTCACAGCTCCGGCGAGGGAAAGGACCCCACAGTCCAGCAGCAGGCGAGTGAAGATCAGGTAGAGCCCAATGGTCCTGGGGCTCAGTTCAGGGGGCAAGCTCAGTTCCAAGCCCTTGGAGATCGTTTTGGAAAAGCACAAGTCTTGAAAGTAAAAGTAAAGTAAAGTCTTCAGCAACAGGTTCTCTTCTCCCCTTTGGCAGCAAGGTCACCACTGCAGGCCAATCCCCCAGGATAGGGACAGTCTTCCTCCTACAGCTTTCCCGGTGCCTCCTCCTCAGACAGAGATTCTTCTTGGTCAAAAGCGGATCTAGTTTCTCAGGAGCAGGGCTCCTCCATTTATACCACAAATCTTTTGTTCTCCCAGGCCAGGGGGGCCCTTGCCTAGTTCAGTCCGGTTTCTGAGCACTTTGTTTACGCGATGCAGGCTTCTTCTTTCAGAGTGCTGGGCAGAGTTCTCAGACGCTCCACAGGGGGCGGAGCCGGCATTGAGGGGTCAGAGCACTGTCCTATTCAGAGCCTAGGAGCACTCCTCCCACCCATCTACCTGTCGATCGTCCTATTCACCACCAGGCTACCTAGCCCTGCCCATCTGGGTTCCCCCAGCCCTGTCACTCACACCAGCCAGACATCAGATACACATCACGCAGCTGAAATGTTTAGGCAAGCAAAGGCCAGCTTTCTAAAAGCGGCATTTGCAAACCCGGAATATTAAAATAAACCTTGCGAAAAGATGTACCTTATTATTCCGAGTTCAGGCATACTAAACTCGATCTTCTACCATGTTCCCTGGGTCGGTTAGGATCATAGGGTGTAACAATCCAGGCCGCCCATGCTGGCCTATGAGAACAGGGTAGCCTTGCAGTAGGGAACAACAAAATTGCGGTCATTCACTACCAGGACATGCCACGCATCCAGGCTTGTCCTACCTTAGGCTCACAACGCACCCTGCCCGTGGGCCTACCAGAGGGGTGACTAACATGCAGCTAAGGGAAGGTTTCAGGGACCGGCAAGTGTGGGCACTTGTCAGTCAGCGTGTCAGTACCAGACTGCACGCAGGTTCTGCGATGGCAGACCTTAGACATATTTTACCGGACGCTTCTGTGGGTGGCACAACCCGTGCTGCAAGCCCACCAGCGGTGTTTGCCTTTACATGCCCTGGCGCTCCTGGCGCACTTTACTGGGGTCTGATAGTAAATCAAACAATCCAATCAGGGAATCCAACCAACATATACAATTTACAAGGGAGCACTCGCACCGCGACACTGGTTGGCAGTGGCACAGCGCGCTGAGCGGCCAACACCATAAAAACACATGAGGCACAGCGACAAAAAGAGGAAGGGAGACTCACGCCAAGGTGCCAGGTCTAACAACGGGCTGCGGGTGCATAGGTGTGAACTTGCGTCGGGTTTCGTCGTCGACTCCTATGGATGCCTGAAGAAAGTTGCTGACAGGCAGTCAGTGAAGAGTGTCCGGTGGATTCCAAGGATGGAATCAGGAAGGAGGGTACCTGCAAGCAGACGGGACAGAGTCTAGGTCACCAGCCAGGAGCCGGGAAGGAACCAGGCGATGTCGTGAAGATGCAGGTGAAGAGGTGAAGCTTGTCGCAGCAGCCACGGGTACCAGGAGGCGTCGAGGATGACCAGAACCAGGAGGGAGCTGTCCCATGAAGGCTCTTGCTGTCGGCGGCGTCGATATCGAATTAGGACCCAACAAGCCTTAGCAAGCGCAACCCACGCAGGATGGAGGACTTGCTTCTGTCGCAGACCAGGAAGGTCTGGGGTGCTTCCCTTTGACAGGGGAGCGGGTGCCAGTCTGGAGGAGCCGGACCAGCAAGGCAAAATTGAAGGTTCGTCGTCACAGAGGTCACTAGCCAACGGGCCAACAACTGGACAACACATCGAGCAACTCAGGTGCAGAAGGGCCCCACGCAGAACACGTGAAGTGTGGGGAGCTGATCTTCTTTGCAGATGCTGCTCGGGATTGGGGCTTCTCAATTCCCCAAGCACAGCCTCGAGGAAGCCTCAGAAGTCGCGCTAGTCAGTTACTAGCCACTTTTCCCAAGTCGCCTGTCCCACGTCCCTCGTTGCCTCCACGGGTCTCAGCTTTGCTGTAGATGTGGATCTGGTTCAGAGGTGTCTGGAAGTCACAGGGCTGGTCAGTCTCTGCAGTCGTCCCTCGTAGGATCAGTCGCAAAGCAAGCAGCGGTCGCTGGATGGTGCCTGGTTGTCCAGGGTGGTCACTCCTTGGCCACAAGGGAGAGTCTTCAGTCTTCTTCCGTAGTAGAATGTTGAAGGTCCAGAGTTTTTGTTCAAGATGCAGGTTCAGGAAAATCTGAAGTCCTAGGGACTCAGCTCCCACTCTTATACTAATCTGGGGGGCTGGGTTACCTGCTAGGTCCCTCCTATGGGTGGGACCAGGGAGGGGGGTGGTTACACCCCCTTCCCTTTGTCCAGTTTCGCGCCAGGACTGGGGCTGGAGTGCCCCAGCACCGGTTTGAACAGGACTATGCATGGGACACCTTGTGTGCCCCAGGCAGTGTCTCGTTTCATTCATCCCTCCCTGCCCCAATACACTAAGGCCTGTCTAGGGTGGTGCTAGCACCTCCCAAGGCAGGAAACCTATTGTCCAAGCCTCCCTCGCTGGAAGGTCTCCCAGCAGCAGGAGGTCAGACTCGTGTCTGTGGCAGCAGCGTCCATTTTGTGACGCTGGGGCTCTGGTTAACTTTAACCGGGTAGTAGGTCTTCAACATGTCTTCTCCCCCTAGAAAGGAGGAATACTATCCTAACCGCCAGAAATGGTGTGGGGGTAGTATTCCAAAGTGTTAGACACCTTACACGACATGTTTTGATAAAGCCAAACCATAGTTACCATAACCGCGAGGATTATAAGGCACTTTAAGAGTATATGGTAGGCGATATCATAGAACAGCTATAAGGACATGGTTCCGAAAGCTGCAGACAGGCTCAGCTCATGCTAGAGCACCATCACACATGTTACCAAGCACTCTGCCTTCAGGATTGTTAAGGCCTGCCATAGGAGTGACTGATAGGTTACCCATGTGTTTATATATAAGGTAGGTATAGGAATACTACACCTAAGCAAGGGGTGAGTACACGACCTTGCCCCAGCTGAGTGATCAGCCAGTTGTGTCATAATGGAAGGCCAGCCAGGGGTGGCATAATACATGCTGCAGCCCCTGGTAGGCCTAGGGTACACCTATGCCCTGGGTACCTAAGGTACACTGTACAGGGTCCAAAAAGGTGATCCTTACCAATTGGGTTATGCACCTAAAGTGCATAGTGAATTTAGAGAGAGAACAGCTGGGCTGTGGGTCTGATTAGCAGGCCCACAGCCACATCTAAGGTGAAAACCAGTGAAGCAAAAGCAAAAAGTGGGGGTGAACATAGAAAGCAGGCCCTACTATCCTACACACATCTTTGGTCCTCAAACACAACAGTACAACACTATTCTCAAACGCCACACCAGAAAAAGACTCTGTTACATCCGAGCATGTAGGACCCTACTCATCCACAATTGAGCCTCGGCTTCACTGGGGGTATGAAATGCTATATGAATGCAGGTCGTGCAGGTGGGCATTGGTGCTGGAGAGCAGAACAAGGAGCCATTGATGACACCTCAAGGAATGTGTCAAGCCACATCCTTGTGGTGTGTTGTGGCCTGAGCAGGGCAGTGATATGTGGAACAAATGTCAGTGCACTCAGTTTGAGCTGAAAAGCACGAAATGCCATTTTCCAAACCATAATATGAAACAATCTAATAAGCGAGGGCACAGGAATGCACCAATGTGCAATGGTCGGTAGGCTCAAGACAGTGCTTAATTTGAGCTGGTGGTTGAAGGTAAGGCCCACCAGCAGTCATTTTTGGGGATCAGCATTTATTTTTCCTCATCATACTTTCACCCAGAGGAAGAAAGACAAAAACACAAACGGATGTAATAAAAAGGGAAGAAAGAGAGAAAAAATAGCGACAAAGACAGAAACCAGGGGTGAAAAAGAACCTCAAAGAGTGATATAAAGAGGGAGGGAGTGTCTGGGGGGGATCAAAGAGGCAGGAGTTGGACTCAAGTTTACACAAGCCTGGTATTCAACACCCCCGGCATTCAATACCACCAGGCTTGAGCAAAGCGTTGGGCTACAAATTAAGCACAGGCACAGGGTCAGTTCAGGAGTCGGGTAAGGAAAATGCAGCATGTTCTGTAATCAGCATGCCCAGCTGCATAAACAAAGTTTCCATATCTGTGCTGACAAAAGTGACCAACGAGAATCCACCCAAAACTAGCAGAATCGGCAAAGGCGTGCTCTTGCGCAGGTAGTTCACCTTCTCAGTGGGTGCATGACTCAGAGGATATTCACACCGCTTCCCGCTACCTGTCAGGCACAGTGGTGATGCAGGGGTCCGCCTCCCTCCACTCTGCGTCCTTCATGCCCTAGATGAAGAGTGAATATGAACGAACTAATTAGCAAGGCATTCATTTCTTAACACTTTTACCAGTGACTGCACTCCTGTAATTAGACCAAATGAGAGGCTTAGTGGCTCTGTGTCAGTCACTCAACCACTTTTCACACACAACCAACCCACTATTAGTCATGGTCTGGCTTTTGCCTGACCTAGCAGCCCACGCGATATATTCACAAAAACACAATAATTCATTACCCGTGTACTTCACTGCGTTTTACATAAGTAATGTCACACCGTGAAATGTCATTTTCTTTCAGTAACGGTTAAACTGCAATTAGTCCGTAGGAGACATTGTTCTTTATTTATTTTCCACGCTTCACTCTTTCTATCCCAATTCATTTGCTTTAAACTGCGCGCACATGGGGCTCAGAGTATATCTGCCTCCTTGAGTCTTTTGTTTCAGCAGCACTGATCTAGATACTGCCTATTAGCAAAAACACAGCACCTCAAAATAGTGCAACTCATCTACAACAACAACAGAAAAAACATCAAATTATTTTCATTTCATCTCATAGTGGTGGCTCCTCCACTAAGGCGGAGGAGCGTCGCCCCACTGTTTAAAAGGAAAAATAAAATGCTAATAACGGATCATCATTATCATTTTATTTTTCCTATTTGAGTCAGTGGTGGGGCGGGGCAGGGCTGGCAAGAGCAGGGAGTGGAGTTGTTTACACTCCCTAAGTGCGCACAACTGCTAGGCCGGCCCTCTTGGCATTACACAGCCTGGTGAGGAATATGCAAAGCCTCCCAGTCCCTGTCTGAGCGCCGAACCATGCTCAGACCAATCACAACGCTGCAATGCAGAGTTGTGATTGGCTCAGGGAAGCCTGGGAGCTCGGGTGCTTCCTGCTAGCAGCTGGGACTGGGAGCCGGAAGAAGTAAGAAGACGGAGGAGAAGTGGCAGCCGGCCGGACAGGAAAGACTTTTTTTTCCTCTCTCGGCCCCCCTTTCCCCCCACTCCTGACTGGTAGCAGCTGCATCTGTATTGAGATTTTCCAATTAACATCTACTAGAAGCGACTATCCTGAGCTAGGAATGTCATTACCAAGAGCTCAGAGACCGAATGAAGTTAGAACAACTTTCAAATCTGCTGTTCCTCACATAGGAAAAACCAATACTTTTAATTTAACGTTACTTTGCCTGTCATTTTTTTATTTGAACTATTTCCTGGTAATTAAATTCCCTATGCATAGATTCCTCTCTCTTCCAAATATTCACTTGTAGTGACTTTCATACTCACATGCCAGTATTTTCAGTAGTTTTAGGTCTGCCAGTTACCATCTAACTCCCTGAATATCGGTATAGCGTTTACTTGAGGCTGATCAGTGTTATGATGTAGGCTGCTGTGAGAAAGTAGGAATATCCAGCTTCTTCCTTATATTTATGTAATTACGTCTGGTACATCAGACCCCATCCATCAATGGGCAGCTCCTAGTTCCAAATCCCACTCAGTTCAAACCCTAACATTCCCTTATGGAGTATTGAACACCTAACTGTTCCAGAACCTAATACAACTTTTCCTCTTGACAGTCTGCAATTCGGCACCATGAAAAGATTTCTCATTGCAGACCTCTCCAGATAATTGGCTGCCCATAGTGAGGGTATCATGTTTATGCTCATTGTTAATGGCAGGTTCCTTTGTGCAGCACGCTTCCACACTGCAACTCTACCCAAATTCTAAATTAGATGATCCTCAGTTTTTTATGGCATTTCTGAAAAGCTTGATGACTCTTCTGGATTAGGTAAATTTGTCCATCAACCCTCCTTTTTTTGGGTTCTTTATCTTCACCTAATTCCCAACATTGACATTACTATTCTTGATTGTTATCCTCGTATCAAAATGTTCCTTTTCTCTTTCTCAAAATCTCTCTCTCCTTCTCCATTCTCAACTTTTCATTCAACTCCTCTCTCACAAGGCACTGTTTTTTCCAAGCAATTTCATTTTATTCACCCATGCTGGACCCACCGTGTCTTAGGGGATCTTTTCTTGAATATCTGGAAATGTGTAACTCCTGTTGAAGAATGGGGAGTTAATCTATACATGCAAATATTCCTTTTAAATACCTCCATACAATTCACATAATTTACAACCGCTTACTGTCTACAATCCTTGACAACCTTATTAAAGCACTCAATCATTCCATTGGCATCTAGATGGTATAAACATGATATTCTATGCTTGATATTATCATTATTGTACAGACCATGACACTCTCATCACCAAATTTATCGTCCAAAACCATATTTTTCTTTCTACTTGTCTCATCCACTTACAACATAGAGAAACAATATGCAATGGTATTCATAAAACCAGGTACAAAGGAAACAACAAAGCCAAACTCTTATAATGACACCACCCACCTTTGAAACCCTACTGGAGATGGCATCAATACCCTTCTTACCAAAAACTTCCTTTAAAGGCTTATGATCTGTTTTTACCTCAAAAAGACTACCATATAAGAATGTATTCAATCTCCTTACTGCCCAATAGACAGCCGGATCCATCTTTTCTATGACTGAATAGTTAGTCCCGGCTCCATGCAACACTCTAGATATAAATAATATTGTGTTCACCTTCCCAGTAGACACTTGCTCCAACACTTCCCTCAGCCATTTAGTGCTGGCATCTGTTCTCAAGATGGTCTTGGCTTCTTGTTTGAAGCATCCCAAGTTTGATGCTTTGCACAAATTTCTTTTCACTCCCTCAAATTCCTTTCCACACTTCTTCAACCAAGAAAACTCCACACCTTTTCTTAATAATGTACCTTATGCTACTACACCCTTCGTCAAAGCCAGGGACAAATTTGCTATAAAACTCTGCAGTCCCTAGAAATGTAACCAGCTCACCCTTGGAAGTGGGACTCAGCATGTCCTTGATGGTATTCACTATATCCTCCTTAGTATGAATTCCATATGCTGTAATTAGATGTGCAAGGTACTCTATCTCTGTCACTCCAAATGTATACTTTCCATGTTTTAGAGTCAATCCACTCACGCTCAGTCTCCCCAACACCTCACATACCCTGAAATCATGCTCCTCATGAGTTCTTCCATGCACCAACACATCTGGGTAAACCTTCACACCCTCGTTACCCTCCAGTATATGCTCCACAGCCCTTTGAAAAATGGAAAAGGCAGAAATTAGACCAAAAGGCATCTGTGTGTCCTTATAAGTTCCAAAGGCTTTAAAAAACGCAGTTAGCTCTTGTGGTTGGAGATGTAATGATATCTGGTGGCATGCTGAGGTCAGGTGTAATGAAGTGAAGAATTTGGCACCACCCAGACAACACAACATTTCTGTGATATTGGGTAATGGATAGCAATCTGCTACCACAGCCTTGTTCAGCTCTCTCAGGTCCACACAAAGCCTGGCTTCCCCATTTGTCTTCTTAGCCATCACCACTGGTGACACCGATTCAGTTGCCTTCACCTCTTGAATACCTCCTAACTCCCATGACTTGTCTAATTCCTTCTTCATTGCATCTTTAACCATAACAGGTACACTTGTTACTTTCCCCACCTTGAGCATCATCCCAACCTAAGCTTTATGCAGTGAACATTATTCTTCAGATTTCCCAATTCCTTTCAAAATACCTCAGGGAATTGTACTTCATAGTCAGTTACCTTCCTCCCTCCACCAACTCTTGATTCCATAACCCTTTACTTTGCAACCCAATCATCTCTTAATTTCACAAAGGTCCTTTGTTCGGATCCAATAATACAGATAAATGTCTCTGATGAAGCCAACTAATCAAGGAATCTCCCTTGAAGAACCCATATATTTTAGCTGGAACCATTCTGTCACAAAACTCAATTGCGCCCCAAAGTAACCCATCAAATTGATGGCCTGTCCTCCATAAACGTTGGGCTTGATATTGGGTCTCATCAAGCTCACTGAATCCTTCAGACTCTCTTAAGAAACCTTCCTGGGTTTTAATGTTATTTTCGCACCAGAATCAAATAGCATTTTTACAGAAGAACCTTTGATATGCACCATCTCAACTGTTCCTTCACACTCTCCATTTCTTATTTGTAGAACTATTTTCTCACATTCTGGTTCAGAATCATATATTACCTCTCACTTTGTTTTATACTATTAACTGACCCGCAACAGGAGGTGAAGTGACCTTAATTGCCACATGTTTTGTGTGTGACCTTCCATCCTGGACACTACTTGAAATTTGCCACATGTGCCATATTTCCACATCTAAAACATTTAGTCAGAGATTTCTTCACAACCCTCTCTTCTTGCCTAATAGGAGCAGTTAGATTCATAACTTGCACTGTTTCTTGTTTATCATCGCTAGGCTTCTGGTTGTGAATAACTTCTACACATGTGAGGGAATGTGCAAATGTTTTTGCTCTTCTTAATACCTCATTGAGTGTGGGGTTATCTTTCATCCACAGAGCCTCCCTTGCCTTGGCCAGTACACATCCTAACATGAATTGATCACTAACCTTTCATTGGTTGCTGCACCCAAATTACATGTGGAAGCTAATTTCCTCACTGCTGTTACATAACCCTCAACTGATTTCCCCACATAATGCATCCTTCTCCCAAAATGATACCATTCCAAGATGGTGCTTATCTTCGTTAAATTGTGTAAATCAAGTTTTTTAAGGCAAACCTCATACTCATTGAGCCCATTAGCATCATCAGATTATAATTCAGGCAAATGTTCAAATACCTCCTGCCTTCTGGACATAGATAATGCATAAGTAATTACATGTTTCTCGCCACTCCCAGAGAGGTACCACACACCCTGGCATAGTGCATAAAAACCTCCTTCCATCTCTACCATGGAATTACAGGTTCACCCGGAGATGAAAGAAAGGAGGTGCTGTCACATGTGGCATATCACCAACGGTAAAGTAGAGAAGACAATCACTTGCATTCACACACACTTATACTCTCACAAAAACTCTTAGTCCTGATCACCTGTATCTGACCAGGTACTCGAGTAAAGTGTTATGTCACAACAGTGAAAAGTTATTCATCCACTTAGCCACATTCGCCAGTATCCGATGAGATACTCGAGGTGTCCCTACAAAACCGGTTGAAGGAGAAAAGAAAACAAATGTGCACAAACAGTACCACTTTCACAAGTCTATCCTTATACGCTGTCACTGCGCACTGTGTCAGGAAATCAGTGATTTCAGCGAATCGATGAAAATCAGGATCCCAAATGCTTCCTGAAAATGACGGTGATAGGTTAATTGCAACAAGATGGCCCTGGGCGCAGTGTGCCAAAATGCGCCTTCAAAAATAACCAACTAAGCACAAGGTAAGACATCCGCCGACATAACATTCCTGCGTGCATCCAGGCTTTACCAGATAGCTTCCGTCATGTTGCTCTGATGCACTCACCAGATTTGGATGCAGAACTCCGGGAATGCTGCGCTCCATAAATGCTGATCCGGGTTCGTGTGGTGAGTCTTGAATCCAGGTTTTTGCAGTGAGCATCGCACATTCACCTTGTACACAAGGCACAAATTCTCCCCCCAAGGTGCTTGAGACAAAAATGTTTAACCTCCACCTGTGAAACGCACTCTCGAGCCACTGTGTACCTGCTGAAATCCTCCCAAAGTACAATTTAAATGCACCACACTCACCCGCTCCGTCATGCCATTCGGCTGAAGAGGGGTGAAAGCCTGAAACCGGTCCTAGGATGCTTGTTTCCAGTCCAGGGAGGACCTGGCTTGGCAGTTCGGGGGTCAAGACTGATTTGCATATGGCTGGGCTCAAACTGGAATGGCATGGTGAGCAAAAAAACTATGGATTTAGGCACAGATCTCTGTACTGGGGTGAATGTATGACATTGTTCTGCATTCTGTCCATCAACTGTTGTTTTTGCATTAAATGTAAAGCGAGCCTGGAGAGGGATAAAATCATCAAGAGACTTTACTCCCACTTCTTTACCATGAGAATCTTACAAAATGTCAATAAATTCTGTGATGTTGGGGCCTGGAGAGTAGAGGGTCCGGGTGCACGTCACAGGGTCCATCGGCCCAGGTAAGGCTCACCTGACCTGGCTGGGTTCAGAAACAGGGGCCGGGGTGGCTGGCTAACTCCTTTCCGCTGCGGAGTAGGAGTTTTGGCAAAGCCCCCCACCCGAGTAGCTTGATGAATCCAGTCCTTGCAACTGTGATAACAGGAATCTACACTCACAGTTTATATACTTACTTTTATTTAAATCATTACGTCCAGTACTTCAGATCCTATTCATCTCCCAGTTCCAACTCACACTCAGTTCAAACCATAACATTCTCATCTGGAGTATTCAACACCCAGCTATTCCAGAACCTAATACAATTTACCACAACACAGTTAATACAGCAAATCACAGCCGCACTTTTCCATTTTATAAATTATACTGGTTGAGATCTGCACAGCCCTGAGCAGGATGGCAGATGCCACACTCTCTCCATAAGTTAGCATTAGCTGCATGGTGAGCTCTACAATGAGCCTACCCCTGGAGTACAAGTCTGAGGGAGGACCACCTCATCTACCCGAGATCTCATCTAATAAAGCCGCCATGTGCAGGCTGTCGCACACCAACAATGCAGGTAACTTCGGCAGTAAATAATTCCTGTACATTAGCTAATCAGTTCATTTTCACTTTAATCAATGTACGTTTCTACACCACCTGCAGATCCAGAAGGTCACAAATGTAAGAAAAATGCAATTTCGTTTCTCATATCTCAGCAGGAAAACGTGTAATCCATTTGTAGAACAATGGCTCATTAACAGGGAAGGACTGTACACTCAAGTCCACTCCTGATGATTTATATTTAATCATTCACCTAGCCTTAGAGCTCGGTCCCAGCACTTCAGCCCTATTAGTGGAAAAATGTAACAAAGGTTCCTAGGGCTTCATTTAAGAATTATCTGGATATAGGAGTGACATTGATGCAGACTCAATTGTTCTTTATAATTAATCAATGCCAGCAAAAGTGAGCAACGGACCAATGCTGATTAAAAGACTTATATTTTATTTAAATCCTTTCCATTTGTAAACAAGTGTCACAAAATGTTAAAAAGTGCATATAGATCAGAGCTCAGTGACAATTACGAAAAAAGAAAGAAGAGTACATAAATAGCCAATACAAGTATCTGCGGTGTCTTTTGTTTTGTTCGATAAAGAACCAAAGGAGTTAATGTGGTCCTCAGACACTCATATCATACTATTGTCAGCATTTCAACCCATCTACACTGAATCAATGGATCTTATCGGGATGAAAGAGTACCGTCTAGCTCTGTCATACAATAGCCTAATCTTGGGCACTGGTCCCACCATAAAAAGTAGGGGTTGCGGGCCTGAGGAATCAGAGGATGAGAAGGGCTGTCAATGTTTGCGCCCTCCCTACATATAACTTGAAACACCGAAAACAAAGGTGATTCGTTCAAGATGGACTAGATAATGGTTTTCTAAGAGTAAAAGACCCATTTATAGGGGAAACTCTTGTCAATGTTCAGTTTCACATCTAGACAGGACCCTGGGAAATTAAAAACCGTTGCAAGTTATGGCCCCGCACACCAGCCTGGAGGTCATGCTTCATCATCAGCTAGTACATTTCCGAGTAAAATTCTAAGAGGGAATGAGCTCCCCATAGTAATGAGGAGTGCCTTTCTTTGCGGGTTTTGGTGGAATGTGCTCATAAAAATGCCTACGCCTTAAACTTAAAATACAAAATAATAAATGGGATGTATAGGACAAACAAATATCCCTGCATCTGGTAGGTTGACATGTTTCAGTCTGTGTGATGGCCCCAGGAGTGATCCCTGGGTTTTTATCAGAACCAAGATCATCACTCTCCTAACTCCATTCTATTGTCACTCTCATAAATTCATCAGCACGCATCCACATGGTATCTGTTAGTGGAGTCTTGCTTGACAGTGTTCTCTGAGTCTGCAAATTTTGGGTGGTCCAGTATTTGTATAAACATAACACAGAAAAATCAAAAGCTGAATGAGACAATACTGAACACTGGACATGCAAAAAAATGAAAAATAATACAAGTGAAAGCAAGACTCAGATACTTGCTGTGTAGACTATTTTGTCAATGTTTTTCACATATGTGGTGGGTACATACTCCAAACCACTGCAAATCTGTGAATGGCCCAAACTCAATCCATGCCTCAGTCAATCATTCATAATATCTTGCCCTAACTTAAACCAGGGAGTTCCAGTGGAGGAGTTTGTGGGGTAACCCTTGTAGTAACCCTTGTAGACCCACAGTCCTGATATGCTTTCAAGGAGGTACCTCCAAAGGGAAAGTAGTATTCCTAGGGTCTGCTGTGATTTTTAGATAAATCAGACGGAAACAACTTTGATGAAGTAAGGACATGGGGGTATGCTGGGCCTGATCACATATCCATTTGGCCTCAGTGGAATATTGACCCCACATAATATATTGCTCATTTTATTTCCTGACTTATAAAGTGTGACTACAACGATTTCCCTGCAAACTCCTCCATGGGTACCTCTCCACTTGATCCAGGAATGTTTCTCACTTTCAGAGGCTTGCTCCTGCAATTGAGACAAGCCTTGTAGTGTTGGTACAGGAAATAGGTCAGTTCTAATAACATATATAGCAACATCAGCAGTTTTTGACAAAGCAGCATTTTTAGCGGTACAATTAACTGGGGTGTTACCCTTTGAGATATCATCACGAGGATGCTGGTGCCTGGCACACTTTACTAACACCACCTTCTTAGGCATCTGTAAGGAATGATTTTTTTTAACATACTGCCCATTTTTAATAGGAGTCCCAGTAGATGTTAAGAAACCCCTTTGCATTCGTAGGAGCACAATTTTTTTTTTTTTTAACTAATCTTTTTTTGAGCAGAGCTAACAAGAGTCATATAATACTTGCACTTTACTAAATGTAAAAACTAGGTCAGAAATACAACATTTTGTTAGTTAATTAACAAAATATATACAGCAAAATCCATGATCAAATTAACAATCAAGAAAATGTCCCCAAATCAGCGAAAATTTCTTAATTGCCCCCACCCGTTTGGCATAAGCTTCTTCGAATTGCTTTGTATGTTTCATTTTAATAAGCAATTTCTCGAACGTAGGTACCTCCCCTGATCTCCAAATTTGTAAAATTAATGAACGAGCGACCAACATTAAAATAGCAAGAAAATGGCCCTCAGTTTTCGATAGTATAGCCTCCCTACTAGTTATCCCAAACAAACCAGCTCTACTATGGGTTTATATATTTTTTTAATCGCCCTACTAAAATATTCAAATATTTTTTGCCAAAATATTATCAACTTAGGGCAGGAGAAAAAAATATGCTGCCATCCCACTTCCGATAAGGTGCCACAATGAAAACAACTATTTTCCACCTCTGGATACATTTTATTTAGCGCTTCTGGGGTGTATTATGCCATCCAGTGAGCAAGAAATGCCATTCTTTTATAGTTTGCAGCTCTCAATATTTTGTTTCCTGTAGTTGATATGTTTTGCCAATCTTGATAAGAAAAAACACATTGAGTTTGAGCTGAAACTTTCTCCAAGAATGTTAAAACCAGAGGGGATTCGTCTTGAGAGCCCATTAAGCGATACTAATTACCCACTCCAGTCAATTTCGAGATATACAATGCAGTAGCTATTTTTCCAGGGGGACTATTGAATATGAAATGATATTTTTTCAAAAAATGAATAATTTGAATGAATTCAGAAAAATAAAGTTTACTGGGGCCAAGACGTCTGGCCCGCACTTCTTCCCAAGTGATCATCCTGCCCTGTATAACAAACTGGTTAACTATCCCCAAACCAGAATCGTTCCATGTTTTCAACTGTTTGGAGTGAGTATATAAACCCAAATCTCTACACTCAGTTAATTTTAAGGGAAAAAAAACAGAGAAACCCTTTTGTTTAAAAACAGTACGAAGTCTATTTGAAAATCCAATAACATTTTATATCTTGTTTTCTTTGGGAGTTTTGCTGTTTTTAGGAATGTGGGAACTTGAGTTCCAGCTTCTTGAATCATTTTAATAAAAAAAACAAATTATCGACCTGTTTCAATTTAGATAATAAACACTACGTAGTCAAAAAATGATGATTCATAATATGAACACATATTTGGAAGTGCTAAGCCACCTAACTGAGTATCTAATTGCAGAATCGGCAACTTAACTCTAGCTGCCTTTTTATTCCAAATAAATGACCTAATGATTGAATCGATCCCTTTAAAAAAACTAACATTCACCTTAATCGGGATATTAGTAAAAAGAAATATCAAAAGAGTTAGAAAAGACATCTTATTAAGTGCCACACGACCTATTAGGGTAAGCGGAAGATTGGTCCATTATTCAAGTAGTTTCTCGATCTTTATAGTGGTGGCTTCGTAATTCAGCTTAACTAGCTGCCCATATTGGCCTGTGACATAGATCCCCAAATACAGTATGGGATCGGCTTTTAAAGCCTGTTGTTTCAAATCATCTGGCAAAAACTCCGACCCGGTATTTAAAATTCCAATTTCAGTTTTGCTTGGATTAATTTTGTAACCCCCTATTTCCTAAATTCAGCCATAGTTAACTGCAGGTTTGATTTTTCCGGGGACAGATACAGAATGACATCATCCGAGAAAAGTTTTAATTTCGCCATTCCGTCAATCGGAGCTTTAATATTCCTATTGGCTCGTATTCTAATTGCCAAATGCTCAATATAAAAAAGTAAATAGAAGGGGTGATAAGGGGCAACCTTGCCTAGTCCCACGATTTATGTCGATTAACCCTGTTTGGGCCCCATTAACTATTAACTGGGCCTGCGCCCCTTGATAAATATTTTGGAGCATAGTAATTACTGAAGATGGAATCCCAAACCTAAAAAATCCATAAAATAAAGTGTCCCAATTAACTAAATTGAAAGCTTTTTCTTCGTCGACCATCATGATGCAGGCTGGTGTCTTATTAACATTAAAATAATCTAAAGCTGGTATCAAGAAGCGAGTATTTGAGGACATAGTACGGCCCGCTATAACCCCCTTTGATCATAATGAATTACTTACTTGGCCGCCACAACAAAACGCTAGGCCCAGGTCTTCATAAGGATTTTATAGTCAGTATTTAAAAGACTAATAGGTCTATATGAATTAAGATTATTTGGTGGTTTATCCTTTTTTACAAATCTAATTACTGTCGCCCTTTTAAATTCTGAAGATACCATCCCACCAGTTTTAATATGATCAAATATTTTTTTCAAAAATGGGGTCAACTCCTAAACAAAGGTTTTATAGAATTCAATTGGAATTCCGTCTTCACCACAGGCTTTTGCCCCTGCCAAAGATTTAATAACAGCCGATATCTCAGCTTCTGTAATTTCCTTCTGAAGCTGAGTGGCTACACTCTGTGATATTGTTGGTAATTGAAGTGAAGCAAAATACTCGTGGATCATATCCGGATTAACTGAATATTTTGTAGTATATAATTGTTGAAAATGTTCAGCAAAAATTCGAGCAATGTCATCTCTATCAGTTGCTATTGTATTAGTATTAGGATCAATTATTTCTACAATACAGGCGGATTCTTGTCGAGCCCTAGTTGACCAAGCTAACATCTTCCCAACCATTTGGCTTTCTTCACAAATTTTCTGCATATATGTCTGAGAACTATTTATTAATTCTAAAACAAAAAAGTCTCTAAATGCCTTCCTGGCCTGTTCCAACTGCCCCCGAAATGTGGAGCCCACAGATTTAGAAGCATTGTCCAACGAATGCTGAAGCTGTGTAATTTATCCTAACCATACCCTAGTTTTCCCCGCAGATGCAGCTATCATCTGTCCGCGGGCCGAAGCCTTAAATCCACCCCAAACTGAAAAAATATCAGCTGTCCCTTCATTAATTTTAAAATAATCGAGTAGCCAGAGTCTAAACTGTTCAAGCCACAATGAATCTTGAAGGAGAAGGCGGTCCTTCTGCCACTTGGACAGGCTGTTTTTAGAAACACCAATTTCTATGTTGGCCTGAACATATGAATGATCGGAAAAAGCATTAACACCAATGCATGCAGCCCTAAGGGAGAGCGAGCGTGAAATCAATAAAAAGTCGATTCGGGATGCAGTCTGATGTTGACGAGAGGAACAAGTATATTCGCGAGCAGTCTGATTAAACAATCGCCATGCATCAATTAAGTGAAGATCATCTATCAAAGCATCGTAAACCTTCTTTGTCTTAGGTTTCAGTTGTTTTTTTCTCCTATTTGAAGTGTCAATTTTCAAATCCTGAATATAGTTAAAGTCACCCCCAAACACAATTTGCCCAGAAACCCCATTCAAGAGTTTATATAGTGTAAGTAATGCTGATGGATCATCAGTTATAGGACCATAATAATTAATAAGATTCAGAACCTGTTCATTTAATCAACCCTGGACCCAAATCCACCTCCCCTGGGGATCCCGTTGTTCTTGAAGAAATTCCCAGTCTATTTCCCGTGAAAAATATATTGCAACCCCCCTCATTGCAACTCCTGCTGAAGCAAAAAAACCTCTAGAAAGCATTCCTGGTATATAACATTTTGGGGGGTTTGTTTTCAGATGGGTCTCTTGAATAAAAAGAATTTGCGGTTTTAAGGTAACTAACCACCTAATTAATCCTCCATATTTACGTCAATTCAATATACCATTAGCATTTACAGAAAAATCTGGCATTTACTAGATGTACTCATTCTGCCAAGCAAAAAAAAGAATAAAAAACATTTTTTACTTCAATTTTGTACTCAGTGGATTCCTGCACATTTTATCACTTTCCTGATAGCACCTGCTCTTTTTTTCTGGTAACCCGTACAACCCTCCCCCCACACCTACCCCAAGAACCATCCCACCTTTAGGAACTGCGGCTTTCCTCGCTGTCCGCTTTCTCCTCCCCAGGTACTTTTAGTACTGGTGCCCTGGTATTGCACCAAGGGTGACCTAACCCCCCCACAAAAACAAAACAAAAACCTCAAGATCGAAATCCATAAAGACCTAAAGCGAAGATTCAAAGAGAAATTTTAAAAGAGACAGCAAGATCTAAATGCTGCTCTCCTTGTTTAGACATGAAAGAGCATTATTGAAAACAAGACAAGAGGCTAAAAGATCAAGTTATTTTCCAACTGAAATCGCCTTAAGAAGTTCCTGAGCCTCTTCAATACGTGTGAACAAATGGAACTCCCCCTGCACAAGAACTTTAAGTTTGGATTGTTGCGCAATGGAAGCTTGTGCCCCTTGGGCTTTGGAAAGATATAGTAGCTTCACAAACTCTTTGCACCTTCTTGCCGCCGCTACAGACATGTCAGAAAGAATTCTACATTTATCTCCATTTTCAGTTTCAAACTGTCTCATCTGAATCGCCTAAGATAAAAAAATTCCTTTATGCGATAATCCGCAAAGTTGACTAGTATAGTGCGGGGGAACTTCAAGTTCGGAGGAAGATGAGCTGGAACCCGATTAGCCCTTTGTTAGAACCGGCGGTCTCTAGTTGGCAGAGGTATGCACTTCTGACAAATAGGGACCAACCAACTCTAGTCAGGGAAAGGGGATTACACACTCAGATAACCCCTGCTCACCCCCTTGGTAGCTTAGCAGAGCAGACAGGCTTATCTCAGAGGCAGTGTGTTAAGCATTTATGACCACATACAGTAATAAAGTGAATACACTACAGATGGACACGACACAGAAGTTATTATAAAAATAGTATTTTTATATAAGGCTTAGCACAAGACCAAATAACGACAAAAATATACCACAGTCTTAATAAATACTCTTTGGAAGGAAAAATAATAGTTCAAGTAAGATTTCTTCTTGGCAAATAGTTCTTTAGCAACAAAATTAAGTATTCTCCTGAAACACAGTTCTTTGGCAACAATGTGACCCCCACAGGAGTCACACGACGTCGAGTCTACGAGATTCCCAAGGTTCGGCGTCGACCGCGAGGAGCGCTACGTCGAGCCTGGAGTTGCAACAGACCCCACAAGTACAGTACCTTGAGAAATGAAGAAAACGATGATCCACGGCGTCGAGATGTCGGCGTCGAGGTCGGCGTCGATTGTGCCTCGGACTCGGGTCGATCGGCAGCGGCGTCGAGGGCCGGAGCAGCGCTCACGGCGTCGAGATCGGCGTTGATCGTACCTCGGAGTCGGGTCAATCCGCAGCGGCATCGAGGGATGTCGGGCTGGAGCAGCGCTCACGGCGTCGAGAAGGGCGTCGAGTCGATGCGATCAGCAGCGGCGTCGGGACGGGGTCGCTTGGAGGTGGAGCCGATATTCACTCCTCACTGGCGTCGATACCGGCGTTGAGACGGGGTCACTTGGAGCCGGGGCCGATACCCACTGCTCACTGGCGTTGCTGCTGGCGTAGATCGGGCCCGGCAGCCGGCGTCGAAGGCTCGGGACACTGGAGCCGTTACTCACGATGTCGAGCTGGATTCGGCGGCGTCGGCGGTGTCGAGACTGCAGATTTTCCCTTGTGTACTGGAAACAACACTTTCCAGCAATTCAGCAATTCAGTAGATGGTGAAGTCCTTTGGCCCTGTGACTTCAACAGGAGACTGGCACTCTTCCAGCCCTTGGAGATGTTCTAGCAAGCTTTTAGAGAGTACACACCAAGTTCCTCTCTCCTTGTTCCTTGGCAAAATAAAGAAGCAGCTTTCAGGTTCCTCCACAGCAAAACAGCACTCTGGCAGAAAGGGGAGGCAAGTCCTTAGATCAGCAGGCTTCTTGTCCTTGGTACAGGTTTCCTTGTCAGAAGTGATCTGAGTTCTTGGTTCAGGGGTCCTTCTCTTATACCCCATTTCTCCTTTGTTCCCTTTGTCCAAGCAGGGAAATTCCCCCCATCTCAGGTTTGTTGTGGGTGTTGCCAGGCAGAGGCACCTGGCCTATTCACTGAGCAGGGCAGGGTCCTCAGCCGCCCAGCAGGAGGCGGAGCCAGTATTGTCACTGGCAGGAGCAGGGCTATCAGTCGCCCAGCAGGAGGTGGAGCCAGCATTGTGTCAGGCAGGGCAGGCTACTCTTCCCTCACTCTATGTGTAAATGCCTCATTCACCCCACACTGACTCATTCAGACCTCTGGAGCCACCCAGCCCCTGACACACACACCAAACCAGCAGAGACCGGTGGATAGTTGGACAAGAAAATAGCCACTTTCTAAAAGGGCTATTTTCAAACATAGAATTTAAAAACCATCCATCCTAAAGGATGTGTTATTAAATTCTGAGTTCAGGGATACTAAACTCGACCTGCTACCATGCTCCCTGAGTCAGATAGATTATAATGGAGTTAATAATCCGTCTGCCCATTCTGGCCTATGGGAGGCAGGTAGCCCTTCAATAGTGAAAAACGAAAATGGCTGTAATTCACTATTAGGTCATGCCACACACATCAGGGCATGACCTACCTTTTACCAACAATGCACCCTGCCCTAGGGCCTACCATAGAGGTGTCTGAGATGTGGCAAAGTGAAGGTTTGGAGACTGGCAAGTAGGTTTCCTTGCCAAGTCGACATGGCAGTCAGGGACTGCACGCAGGCTCTGCGGTGGCAGGCCTGAGACACATTTTACAAGCTGCTTCTGTGGGTGGCACAACCAGTGCTGCAAGCCCACCAGCAGCAGTTAACTTACATGCCCTTGGCACACGCAGTGCACTAGACTTGGGACTGAACAGTAAGTCAACCAAGCCAATCATGGTAACACCAATCAATGTAACAATTTAACATAGGGAGCACTTGCACTGTGGCACTGATCAGCAGTGGCACAGTGCCCAAAGCAATAAACCAGCAAAAACATCGTAAACAGAGGAGGCAAACAGAAAAAAATGGAGGAGAGACTCATGCCAATGATGCCAGGTCTAACACGTGTCCCCTCCAGCTGAAATGTGGGGAGAACTACCCTTCACCCAGGGAGTCCTCATCACTAAGGCGGAAAAATCTGGACAGACCATCAGCATTGGCGTGATCTGTACCAGGGCGGTGTTCCACTGTAAAGTCCATCCCCTGTAGGGAAATGGACCACCTCAACAGCTTTGGGTTCTCACCCCTCATCTGCATTAACCATCTGAGGGGCCTGTGGTCTGTCTGAACCCGGAAGTGAGTCCCAAACAGGTAGGGTCTTAGCTTCTTCAGCGCCCAGACCACAGCAAATGCCTCACGCTCTATCGCACTCCACCTTTGTTCCCTGGGAAGTAACCTCCGGCTGATGAAGGCTACAGGTAAGTCTCGGCCCTCCTCATTCATCTGTGCTAGAACAGCCCCCACACCATGCTCTGAAGCGTCTGTCTGGACAATGAACTCTTTTGAAAAGTCGGGTGCCTGGAGGACCGGTGCTGTACACATTGCAGTTTTCAGGGTGTCAAAGGCGTTCTGACAGGCGTCAGTCCAGATCACAAGTCTCGGCTGCTTCCTGGAAGTCAGCGAGGTCAAGGGGTGCACAATGTTGCCATACCCCTTGACAAACCTCCTGTAGTAACCCGTGAGACCCAAGAAGGCTCTCACCTGAGTCTGGGTTTTGGGCGGTTCCCAAGCCAGGATGGTATCTATCTTGGGTTGCAGGGGGGCCACCTTGCCGCTCCCTACTTGGTGCCCCAAGTACACCACTGAACCCTGCCCAATCTGGCACTTACTGGCCTTGATTGTGAGGCCTGCTCTGCGCAGGGCCAACAACACTTCCTGGAGGTGGCGCAAGTGTTCCTCCCAGCTGGCGCTGAACACTGCTATATCGTCCAGGTAGGCGGCGCTGAAATCTTCCAGCCCGGCCAATACCTGGTTAACCAACCTCTGGAATGTGGCAGGGGCATTCTTCATCCCAAAGGGCATCACACGGAACTGGTAGTGCCCATCTGGTGTGGAGAATGAAGACCTCTCTTTTGCCCCATCAGTCAAGGCGATCTGCCAGTACCCAGACGTTAGATCAAACGTACTAAGGTACCGGGCAGCCCCCAACCGATCGATGAGCTCATCAGCTCTGGGGATGGGGTGCGCGTCAGTCTTGGTGACCGAATTGAGTCCTCGGTAATCCACACAGAACCGAAGTTCTGGTGAAGCACCAGGCGCTGCAGCCTTTGGGACCAAGACCACTGGGCTGGCCCAAGGACTGCTAGAGGACTCAACCACCCCTAAGTCAAACATCTTGGAGACCTCCTCCTTGATGTATGCTCTGACCTTGTCAGTCACCCTGTAGGCCTTGTGCCTCACAGGAGTGCTGTCCCCAGTGTCCACATCATGGACACACCACTGAGTGACACCAGGGATTAAGGAGAACAGATCAGGGAATTGTACCAACAGATGGCGACAATCTTGCTGCTGCTCAGGGGTCAGTGTGTCAGAGAGGACAACACCATCCACTGACCCATCTTTTTCTTTTGCACACAGGAGGTCAGGAAGAGGCTCACTCTCCTCCTCCATCCCAGCATCTGTGGCAAGAAGCATGCCCACTTCGGACCTTTCTAAGTGGGGCTTTAACCGGTTGACATGCAGGACCCTTAAGGGGTTCCTGGGAGATTTCAAGTTCACCAAGTAGGTGACATCGCTCTTCTTCTCCACAACCTCAAATGGTCCAGTCCACCTGTCCTTGAGCGCACAAGGTTCCACAGGGGCCATGACCCAAACTTTCTGACCAGGTTGAAGTTCAACCAGAGTGGCATTCTGATCGTACCACCGCTTCATCTCTTCCTGGCTGGCCTCCAGATTTGCCTGAGCAAGATCTCTGAAGCGCCGAGTCTGGTTCCTAAAGGCCAGCATGTAACTATATACATCCTGGGGAGGTTTCCTGGGAGATTGCTCCCAGCCTTCTTTGACCAGACTCAAAGGTCCTCTTACCGGGTGTCCATAAAAAAGCTCAAATGGGATGAACCCTAGAGACTTCTGTGGCACCTCACGGTAAGCAAACAGTAGGCATGGCAAGAGGACATCCCATTTACGCCTCATTGGTTCTTCAAGACCCATGATCATGCCTTTCAGGGTCCGGTTGAATCTCTCAACCAGCCCATTACCTTGAGGGTGGTAAGGAGTGGTAAACTTGTAGGTTACCCCACACTCCTTCCACAGAGACTTCATATAATTCGAAATGAAGTTGGTGCCCCGGTCTGACACCACCTCTCTGGGGAACCCCATGCGGGAGAAAACACCCATCAGTGCCCGTCCCACCACGGGGGCCGTCACTGTGCGGAGAGGGATGGCTTCCGGGTACCCGGTGGCATGGTCCACCAAGACCAGGATAAACCTGTTGCCCATGGCTGTCTTGGGGTCCAGTGGCCCCACAATGTCAATCCCCACTCGCTCAAAGGGGGTACTGACCACGGGAAAAGGTTGGAGGGGAGCCTTCTGCTTCCGCCCACTTTTCCCACTTGCCTGGCAAGTTTGACAGGTCCTACAATGGATATCTGAATCCCTTCTCATCTGGGGCCAATAAAAATGGGTGACAAGCCTGTCATAGGTCTTGTCCTGCCCCAGATGTCCAGCTAACGGAACATCATGAGCCAACCCCAGTAGGAAGGCTCTGAAGCGCTGGGGTACCACCAGCACACGGGCTGACCCAGGCTCAGCAGCCTTAGGCTCGCTATAAAGGAGGTCGTTCTCCCAGTAGATCCAATGTGACCCTGACTGATCACCTGTCGTTTGGGCTGAGGCCTGCTGCCTCATACCCACAAGAGAAGGGCACACTTTCTGTTCAGCACAAAATTCCTCCCTGGAGGGACCACCATCCTGCTGCCAATGGGTCAGCTCGGGCAGGTCTCCCAGTTCGGCCACTTGTTCTCCTGTCGGTTCCAGGGCATCCCCCTCAGGGTCTGCTCCCTCCTGGACCGCGGGAACGATGGGGGACGGTTTCCCGCGCCCCCTGCCTCTTCTCTTCACGGTTGGGACCTGGGCCATACTTTCAGGCTCCGGGCCCCCATCAACACCCTTACTAGCGGACATGGACCGGGTGGTCGCACACACCCACTCAGGCAGACCCAACATTTCCAGATGCGCTTTTCTCTCCACCTTAGCCCAAGGGGAGTCCTCCAAATCATTGCCCAGGAGACAATCAACAGGCATGGCGGGCCTCACAGCAACCTGAAGAGTACCTGAGACCCCCCCCCACTCAAAAGGAACTTGAGCTACCTCACACTGACTCTGTGAGTTGTCAGCAGCTACAACGGGGTAGAATGCATGAGGGACCACCTGCTCTCTGGACACCAAGTGACACTTGACAGCTGTCAGACTTGCTCCGGTGTCTCTGAGAGCTTCCACCCTATGGCCATTAATGGTCACCCACTGCCTATATTTTTTAGTGTTATTAGGCAGAGGGGTTGGAGGGACCATTTCCACGTCTCCTAAAGAGACCAGGGACATTTCTGCGGGACCCCACCCACCGGGGGCACCCATCTCATTCCCTCCCAGGGCTACATTCGTCACCTGACGAGGGGGTGCACGTGGTGGTGCATTGGAATCCTTCATGGGACACTGGGGATCATAATAACGGTGTCCCACCTGCTTACAAGCGTAGCAGGTCATGGGGCCCCTTGGAACAGGTTTACCTGTCGGGGCCTCTGGCTTCTTTACAGGGGGAGGCTGGGAACCCTTCCATTGGTTCCCTTGGGGATTACTTTGGGGCCCTTTCTGAAACTCCCTCTGTTTACCCCTGTCCCCCCCACTCTTCTGCTGGGGACCCTGCCCACCTTTGGCTGAGTCTCCCACTGGACCCTTGTGGACCCTGGTACTGACCCAGCGGTCCGCCTCCTCAGCAAGTTTTCTAGGGTTAGATATCTTGCTATCAACAAGGTGCTGGCGTAGCTCTGGAAAACAGTTATTAGACAAGTGCTCCCAAGCAAACAAATCATAAAGAGCATCATAACTATCAACCTTGCTACCCTTTATCCAACCATCCATGGCTCTGCAAAAAAAAGACACATATTCAACCCACGTAGTACCAGGCAACTTCTTACATTCTCTAAAGGTTTGTCGGTACTTTTCTGGAGTTAAGCCATATCTCAGCATTAAAGCATTTTTCATGTGAGTATAAGACGCCCTTTCCTCTTCAGGCATGCTCAACAAGGTATCTCTCCCTTCATTTGTAAAGCGGCTCCACAACCCCGTTCCCCAATCTTTCTCGGGGACCCGGTGGGCCAACAATGCTAACTCATATGCTTTAAACCATTGGCTAATATCTTCATTCTTACTGTAATCTTTGATCACATCTTTAGGAAAATAAAACCTACTTTCTGCAGGCACAGATGGAGCGCTGCCACCAGAGGGATTCAACTCTAAACTCTTAGTTTTAAGCTCTATCTCCCTCATCATTTTCTCACGTTCAAACGCTAACTTCTCTCTTTCAAAATCTAATCTTTTGCTCTCCATTTCAGCTTCTCTTTTGCTTCTTGCATTCTCTAATTCCAAATGCCCTCCTAATTTAAGTTTTGCCATTTCTAACTTGTACCCCCTCTCCCTCTCCCTGTCTTCCAACTCTTCAGGAGAAAGGCTCTTAGAGGAAACACTGCTGCCGGGAGATGCCACGTGCTCATTCACGGGCTCTTCCACCTCCTCTTCCTCCTCCTCTTCCTCTTCCGGTACCACCACCAGATCAGAGGGATTTCTGGCCTCTAACCAGGCCTTCAGCGCTTTGATGAAGTCGCCTCTCACTTTGAGACCTGTGGTAGGAACTTTAAACTGCTTGCAAAATCCTCTTAGATCCTTTAGCTTGTAGGAATCTATCTTCTCCTTATCAAATTCCTCCACAACAATAAGAGAAGGGGTAGAAGCTCCGGCATTTTCCATGGTCAAAACTGGCAGTGTTTAAAAAAATAAGCTCCAGGAAAGCGGAGAACAAAAATAGGCAATCCTACCAAAACAGAATGTGGCTGTGTTATGGTCTGCTTTCACTATGTAGCGTACACTAATCACTGCACATGAGTCATAAATGCAAAGTTCAATCCTCACCGCTGACCACCAATGTTAGAACCGGCGGTCTCTAGTTGGCAGAGGTATGCACTTCTGACAAATAGGGACCAACCAACTCTAGTCAGGGAAAGGGGATTACACACTCAGATAACCCCTGCTCACCCCCTTGGTAGCTTGGCAGAGCAGACAGGCTTATCTCAGAGGCAGTGTGTTAAGCATTTATGACCACATACAGTAATAAAGTGAATACACTACAGATGGACACGACACAGAAGTTATTATAAAAATAGTATTTTTATATAAGGCTTAGCACAAGACCAAATAACGACAAAAATATACCACAGTCTTAATAAATACTCTTTGGAAGGAAAAATAATAGTTCAAGTAAGGTTTCTTCTTGGCAAATAGTTCTTTAGCAACAAAATTAAGTATTCTCCTGAAACACAGTTCTTTGGCAACAATGTGACCCCCACAGGAGGCACACGACGTCGAGTCTACGAGATTCCCAAGATTCGGCGTCGACCGCGAGGAGCGCTACGTCGAGCCTGGAGTTGCAACAGACCCCACAAGTACAGTACCTTGAGAAATGAAGAAAACGATGATCCACGGCGTCGAGATGTCGGCGTCGAGGGCCGGAGCAGCACTCACGGCGTCGAGATCGGCGTTGATCGTACCTCGGAGTCGGGTCAATCCGCAGCGGCGTCGAGGGATGTCGGGCCGGAGCAGCGCTCACGGCGTCGAGAAGGGCGTCGAGTCGATGCGATCAGCAGCGGCGTCGGGACGGGGTCGCTTGGAGGTGGAGCCGATACTCACTCCTCACTGGCGTCGATATCGGCGTTGAGACGGGGTCACTTGGAGCCGGGGCCGATACCCACTGCTCACTGGCGTTGCTGCTGGCGTCGATCTGGCCCGGCGGCCGGCGTCGAAGGCTCGGGACACTGGAGCCGTTACTCACGATGTCGAGCTGGATTCGGCAGCGTCGGTGGCGTCGAGACTGCAGACTTTCCCTTGTGTACTGGAAACAACACTTTCCAGCAATTCAGCAATTCAGTAGATGGTGAAGTCCTTTGGCCCTGTGACTTCAACAGGAGACTGGCACTCTTCCAGCCCTTGGAGATGTTCTAGCAAGCTTTTAGAGAGTACACACCAAGTTCCTCTCTCCTTGTTACATGGCAAAAATAAAGAAGCAGCTTTCAGGTTCCTCCACAGCAAAACAGCACTCTGGCAGAAAGGGGAGGCAAGTCCTTAGATCAGCAGGCTTCTTGTCCTTGGTACAGGTTTCCTTGTCAGAAGTGATCTGAGTTCTTGGTTCAGGGGTCCTTCTCTTATACCCCATTTCTCCTTTGTTCCCTTTGTCCAAGCAGGGAAATTCCCCCCATCTCAGGTTTGTTGTGGGTGTTGCCAGGCAGAGGCACCTGGCCTATTCACTGAGCAAGGCAGGGTCCTCAGCCGCCCAGCAGGAGGCGGAGCCAGTATTGTCACTGGCAGGAGCAGGGCTATCAGTCGCCCAGCAGGAGGTGGAGCCAGCATTGTGTCAGGCAGGGCAGGCTACTCTTCCCTCACTCTATGTGTAAATGCCTCATTCACCCCACACTGACTCATTCAGACCTCTGGAGCCACCCAGCCCCTGACACACACACCAAACCAGTAGAGACCGGTGGATAGTTGGACAAGAAAATAGCCACTTTCTAAAATGGCTATTTTCAAACATAGAATTTAAAAACCATCCATCCTAAAGGATGTGTTATTAAATTCTGAGTTCAGGGATACTAAACTCGACCTGCTACCATGCTCCCTGAGTCAGATAGATTATAATGGAGTTAATAATCCGTCTGCCCATTCTGGCCTATGGGAGGCAGGTAGCCCTTCAATAGTGAAAAACGAAAATGGCTGTAATTCACTATTAGGTCATGCCACACACATCAGGGCGTGACCTACCTTTTACCAACAATGCACCCTGCCCCAGGGCCTACCATAGAGGTGTCTGAGATGTGGCAAAGTGAAGGTTTGGAGACTGGCAAGTAGGTTTCCTTGCCAAGTCGACATGGCAGTCAGGGACTGCACGCAGGCTCTGCGGTGGCAGGCCTGAGACACATTTTACAAGCTGCTTCTGTAGGTGGCACAACCAGTGCTGCAAGCCCACCAGCAGCAGTTAACTTACATGCCCTTGGCACACGCAGTGCACTAGACTTGGGACTGAACAGTAAGTCAACCAAGCCAATCATGGTAACACCAATCAATGTAACAATTTAACATAGGGAGCACTTGCACTGTGGCACTGATCAGCAGTGGCACAGTGCCCAAAGCAATAAACCAGCAACAACATCGTAAACAGAGGAGGCAAACAGAAAAAAATGGAGGAGAGACTCATGCCAATGATGCCAGGTCTAACACCCTTGTTAAAGTTAAGTCACCGGAAAACTCAGGAATCCCGACCTTCTTCATGAAAGATTCAACCTAATTGAGTGTGTCTGCTCCTTCAAGCCGCTCTGGGACGCCTACTAACCGTAAAGTGGAACGACGTGAGAAGTTTTCAAGTTCTTCAATCTTGTTTTCAATAATTATTTTCTAACGGGAGACTAAATCCATTTGCTGAAGAATACCATTCATTTGATCCTCAACAGAGGATATCCTTGATTCAGCCTCCTGAATTCGAATTGGGAGGCTAGCAACTGCTGCCTCGATCTTCCCTAAACGCTGATGTATGCTACTATTTCGATTTGTTGTGATTTCTTCATGTCCCGAATTTCTTCAAGAATCATATTTAGCATAGCTTTAATATCCATCTGATGTGAAATCGCCCTCTCATCAAATCAAATCGCATTCTTTAGCTCCTTGCTGTAACTCATTATTATCTTCGATCATCAAGGGATCTAATAAAATGGTAACGTTCTCCACTGGCGATTTAGTCTTCGATAAGACTGAAACCACTTGTTGGCCTTGCTGATCTTGCTGACCTGAATGATCTTGCTGAGCTTGCTGGACTGGCATGGTAGCATTAGATTGAGTTAAAGAGTCCTTTTCGCTGGTAAAGAGGAGAGCGGGGGGAGACTGAGGAAGGGGAATCGCGACAGCCATTGCCTCTGACAAAGAAGTATTTTGAGGTTGATCCGAATCAGGCAAAGCCATCAACAGTTCTTCTACTTGTACCTGAACGCCCTGTGCACCAGGGGAAAAAACCCCTGGAGAAGAAGAGGATACTAGCCCAGGAGATAATACTGGCTCTGACGATACTGCTTGCGTTATCGTATCACCTGTTGCCACTGAAATGTTCTGTGCTAAAGAATATTGGCTGGGCTTCTCTATCCCTCGCGAAGTAATAGGAAGTAGCATCTGTTTAACGAAGAGAGGGAAATCTCTAGCAGTCTTCTGCTGTTGATTTTTCCAAGCTACAACAACTCCTGGCGAAGTAGCAAAATTTTTCTCCCTTAAGTTAGATTCTGGAGCCTCCATCACATTTATCTCCTTCAATGATGGATCCTCGGTTTCTGAACGTTGAGAGCTAAAGGAGGACTTGCCATGCTGCATTTTACTTCCTGTTTTAGTTAAAGTCTGATTCAGCTTGGTTTTAGCTTAACGTGTTTTGGTTTTTGCTGCAATTGCAGCATCCGCTTTAGCAGCTGCTGCGGCAAGCTTCAGCGGTTTCTTCACTTTATATCTTTAGTTATCCGCACCAGCTTTTAAATCACTAAATGCACTAAATGCAAAGCAGCCCAAGTCTCTTGCCAAGTCTCTTAGCACCAAATTAAGTCAGCATTCACCATTAGCACCGCTCTCCTGCCGCTCTCCTCCTGCCTCAGTCTTTTTCTCCATTGACTGTCACTCAGTACTTCCAGCGTTTCTCCAGCATTTTCTCTCAACGTTTTTCCTGCAAATCTGTGAATGGCCCAAACTCAATCCATGCCTCAGTCAATCATTCATAATATCTTACCCTAACTTAAACCAGGGAGTCCCAGTGGAGGAGTTTGTGGGGTAACCCTTGTAGTAACCCTTGTAGACCCACAGTCCTGATATGCTTTCAAGGAGGTACCTCCAAAGGGAAAGTAGTATTCCTAGGGTCAGCTGTGATTTTTAGATAAATCAGACGGAAACAACTTTGATGAAGTAAGAACATGGGGGTATGCTGGGCCTGATCACATGTCCATTTGGCCTCAGTGGAATATTGACCCCACATAATATATTGCTCATTTTATTTCCTGACTTATAAAGTGTGACTACAACGATTTCCCTGCAAACTCCTCCATGGGTACCTCTCCACTTGATCCAGGAATGTTCCTCACTTTCAGAGGCTTGCTCCTGCAATTGAGACAAGCCTTGTAGTGTTGGTACAGGAAATAGGTCAGTTCTAATAACATATATAGCAACATCAGCAGTTTTTGACAAAGCAGCATTTTTAGCGGTAAAATTAACTGGGGTGTTACCCTTTGAGATATCATCACGAGGATGCTGGTGCCTGGCACACTTTACTAACACCACCTTCTTAGGCATCTGTAAGGAATGATTTTTTTTAACATACTGCCCATTTTTAATAGGAGTCCCAGTCGATGTTAAGAAACCCCTTTGCATTCGTAGGAGCACAAAGATCGGCGTTGATCGTACCTCGGAGTCGGGTCAAATCTGTGAATGGCCCAAACTCAATCCATGCCTCAGTCAATCATTCATAATATCTTACCCTAACTTAAACCAGGGAGTCCCAGTGGAGGAGTTTGTGGGGTAACCCTTGTAGTAACCCTTGTAGACCCACAGTCCTGATATGCTTTCAAGGAGGTACCTCCAAAGGGAAAGTAGTATTCCTAGGGTCAGCTGTGATTTTTAGATAAATCAGACGGAAACAACTTTGATGAAGTAAGAACATGGGGGTATGCTGGGCCTGATCACATGTCCATTTGGCCTCAGTGGAATATTGACCCCACATAATATATTGCTCATTTTATTTCCTGACTTATAAAGTGTGACTACAACGATTTCCCTGCAAACTCCTCCATGGGTACCTCTCCACTTGATCCAGGAATGTTCCTCACTTTCAGAGGCTTGCTCCTGCAATTGAGACAAGCCTTGTAGTGTTGGTACAGGAAATAGGTCAGTTCTAATAACATATATAGCAACATCAGCAGTTTTTGACAAAGCAGCATTTTTAGCGGTAAAATTAACTGGGGTGTTACCCTTTGAGATATCATCACGAGGATGCTGGTGCCTGGCACACTTTACTAACACCACCTTCTTAGGCATCTGTAAGGAATGATTTTTTTTAACATACTGCCCATTTTTAATAGGAGTCCCAGTCGATGTTAAGAAACCCCTTTGCATTCGTAGGAGCACAAAGTGTTTTTTTTTTTAACTAATCTTTATTTGAGCAGAACTAACAAGAGTCATATAATACTTGCACTTTACTAAAAGTAAAAACTAGGTCAGAAATACAACATTTTGTTAGTTAATTAACAAAATATATACAGCAAAATCCATGATCAAATTAACAATCAAGAAAATGTCCCCAAATCAGCGAAAATTTCTTAATTGCCCCCACCCGTTTGGCATAAGCTTCTTCGAATTGCTTTGTATGTTTCATTTTAATAAGCAATTTCTCGAACGTAGGTACCTCCCCTGATCTCCAAATTTGTAAAATTAATGAACGAGCGACCAACATTAAAATAGCAAGAAAATGGCCCTCAGTTTTCGATAGTATAGCCTCCCTACTAGTTATCCCAAACAAAACAGCTCTACTATGGGTTTATATATTTTTTTAATCGCCCTACTAAAATATTCAAATATTTTTTGCCAAAATATTATCAATTTAGGGCAGGAGAAAAAAATATGCTGCCATCCCACTTCCAATAAGGTGCCACAATGAAAACAACTATTTTCCACCTCTGGATACATTTTATTTAGCGCTTCTGGGGTGTATTATGCCATCCAGTGAGCAAGAAATGCCATTCTTTTATAGTTTGCAGCTCTCAATATTTTGTTTCCTGTAGTTGATATGTTTTGCCAATCTTGATAAGAAAAAACACATTGAGTTTGAGCTGAAACTTTCTCCAAGAATTTTAAAACCAGAGGGGATTCGTCTTGAGAGCCCATTAAGCGATACTAATTACCCACTCCAGTCAATTTCGAGATATACAATGCAGTAGCTATTTTTCCAGGGGGACTATTGAATATGAAATGATATTTTTTCAAAAAATGAATAATTTGAATGAATTCAAAAAAATAAAGTTTACTGTGGCCAAGACGTCTGGCCCGCACTTCTTCCCAAGTGATCATCCTGCCCTGTATAACAAACTGGTTAACTATCCCCAAACCAGAATCGTTCCATGTTTTCAACTGAGTGGAGTGAGTATATAAACCCAAATCTCTACACTCAGTTAATTTTAAGGAAAAAAAACCAGAGAAATCCTTTTGTTTAAAAACAGTACGAAGTCTATTTGAAAATCCAATAACATTTTATATCTTGTTTTCTTTGGGAGTTTTGCTGTTTTTAGGAATGTGGGAACTTGAGTTCCAGCTTCTTGAATCATTTTAATAAAAAAAACAATTATCTACCTGTTTCAATTTAGATAATAAACACTACGTAGTCAAAAAATGATGATTCATAATATGAACACATATTTGGAAGTGCTAAGCCACCTAACTGAGTATCTAATTGCAGAATCGGCAACTTAACTCTAGCTGCCTTTTTATTCCAAATAAATGACCTAATGATTGAATCGATCCCTTTATAAAAACTAACATTCACCTTAATCGGGATATTAGTAAAAAGAAATATCAAAAGAGGTAGAAAAGACATCTTATTAAGTGCCACACGACCTATTAAGGTAAGCAGAAGATTGGTCCATTATTCAAGTAGTTTCTCGATCTTTATAGTGGTGGCTTCGTAATTCAGCTTAACTAGCTGCCCATATTGGCCTGTGACATAGATCCCCAAATACAGTATGGGATCGGCTTTTAAAGCCTGTTGTTTCAAATCATCTGGCAAAAACTCCGACCCGGTATTTAAAATTCCAATTTCAGTTTTGCTTGGATTAATTTTGTAACCCCCTATTTCCTAAATTCAGCCATAGTTAACTGCAGGTTTGATTTTTCCGGGGACAGATACAGAATGACATCATCCGAGAAAAGTTTTAATTTCGCCATTCCGTCAATCGGAGCTTTAATATTCCTATTGGCTCGTATTCTAATTGCCAAATGCTCAATATAAAAAAGTAAATAGAAGGGGTGATAAGGGGCAACCTTGCCTAGTCCCACGATTTATGTCGATTAACCCTGTTTGGGCCCCATTAACTATTAACTGGGCCTGCGCCCCTTGATAAATATTTTGGAGCATAGTAATTACTGAAGATGGAATCCCAAACCTAAAAAATCCATAAAATAAAGTGTCCCAATTAACTAAATCGAAAGCTTTTTCTTCGTCGACCATCATGATGCAGGCTGGTGTCTTATTAACATTAAAATAATCTAAAGCTGGTATCAAGAAGCGAGTATTTGAGGACATAGTACGGCCCGCTATAAACCCCGTTTGATCATAATGAATTACTTACTTGGCCGCCACAACAAAACGCTAGGCCCAGGTCTTCATAAGGATTTTATAGTCAGTATTTAAAAGACTAATAGGTCCATATGAATTAAGATTATTTGGTGGTTTATCCTTTTTTACTAATCTAATTACTGTCGCCCTTTTAAATTCTGAAGATACCATCCCACCAGTTTTAATATGATCAAATATTTTTTTCAAAAATGGGGTCAACTCCTTAACAAAGGTTTAATAGAATTCAATTGGAATTCCGTCTTCACCACAGGCTTTTGCCCCTGCCAAAGATTTAATAACAGCCGATATCTCAGCTTCTGTGATTTCCTTCTGAAGCTGAGTGGCTACACTCTGTGATATTGTTGGTAATTGAAGTGAAGCAAAATACTCATGGATCATATCCGGATTAACTGAATATTTTGTAGTATATAATTGTTGAAAATGTTCTGCAAAAATTCAAGCAATGTCATCTCTATCAGTTGCTATTGTATTAGTATTAGGATCAATTATTTCTACAATACAGGCGGATTCTTGTCGAGCCCTAGTTGACCAAGCTAACATCTTCCCAACCATTTGGCTTTCTTCACAAATCTTCTGCATATATGTCTGAGAACTATTTATTAATTCTAAAACAAAAAAGTCTCTAAATGCCTTCCTGGCCTGTTCCAACTGCCCCCGAAATGTGGAGCCCACAGATTTAGAAGCATTGTCCAACGAATGCTGAAGCTGTGTAATTTATCCTAACCATGCCCTAGTTTTCCCCGCAGATGCAGCTATCATCTGTCCGCGGGCCGAAGCCTTAAATCCACCCCAAACTGAAAAAATATCAGCTGTCCCTTCATTAATTTTAAAATAATCGAGTAGCCAGAGTCTAAACTGTGCAAGCCACAATGAATCTTGAAGGAGAAGGCGGTCCTTCTGCCACTTGGACAGGCTGTTTTTAGAAACACCAATTTCTATGTTGGCCTGAACATATGAATGATCGGAAAAAGCATTAACACCAATGCATGCAGCCCTAAGGGAGAGCGAGCGTGAAATCAATAAAAAGTCGATTCGGAATGCAGTCTGATGTTGACGAGAGGAACAAGTATATTCGCGAGCAGTCTGATTAAACAATCGCCATGCATCAATTAAGTGATGATCATCTATCAAAGCATCGTAAACCTTCTTTGTCTTAGGTTTCAGTTGTTTTTTTCTCCTATTTGAAGTGTCAATTTTCAAATCCTGAATATAGTTAAAGTCACCCCCAAACACAATTTGCCCAGAAACCCCATTCAAGAGTTTATATAGTGTAAGTAATGCTGATGCATCATCAGTTATAGGACCATAATAATTAATAAGATTCAGAACCTGTTCATTTAATCGACCCTGGACCCAAATCCACCTCCCCTGGGGATCCCGTTGTTCTTGAAGAAATTCCCAGTCTATTTCCCGTGAAAAATATATTGCAACCCCCCTCATTGCAACTCCTGCTGAAGCAAAAAAAACTCTAGAAAACATTCCTGGTATAAAACATTTTGGGGTGTTTGTTTTCAGATGGGTCTCTTGAATAAAAAGAATTTGCGGTTTTAAGGTAACTAACCACCTAATTAATCCTCCATATTTACGTCAATTCAATATACCATTAGCATTTACAGAAAAATCTGGCATTTACTAGATGTACTCATTCTGCCAAGCCAAAAAAAGAATAAAAACATTTTTAACTTCAATTTTGTACCCACACCTACCACAAGAACCATCCCACCTTTAGGAACTGCGGCTTTCCCCGCTGTCCGCTTTCTCCTCCCCTGGTACTTCTAGTACTGGTGCCCTGGTATTGCACCAAGGGTGACCTAACCCCCCCACAAAAACAAAACGAAAACCTCAAGATCGAAATCCATAAAGACCTAAAGCGAAGATTCAAAGAGAAATTTTAAAAGAGACAGCAAGATCTAAATGCTGCTCTCCTTGTTTAGACATGAAAGAGCATTATTGAAAACAAGACAAGAGGCTAAAAGATCAAGTTATTTTCCAACTGAAATCGCCTTAAGAAGTTCCTGAGCCTCTTCAATACGTGTGAACAAATGGAACTTCCCCTGCACAAGAACTTTAAGTTTGGATTGTTGCGCAATGGAAGCTTGTGCCCCTTGGGCTTTGGAAAGATATAGTAGCTTCACAAACTCTTTGCACCTTCTTGCCGCCGCTACAGACATGTCAGAAAAAATTCTACATTTATCTCCATTTTCAGTTTCAAACTGTCTCATCTGAATCGCCTAAGATAAAAAAATTCCTTTATGCGATAATCCGCAAAGTTGACTAGTATAGTGCGGGGGAACTTCAAGTTCGGAGGAAGATGAGCTGGAACCCGATTAGCCCTCGTTAAAGTTAAGTCACCGGAAAACTCAGGAATCCCGACCTTCTTCATGAAAGATTCAACCCAATTGAGTGTGTCTGCTCCTTCAAGCCGCTCTGGGATGCCTGCTAACCGTAAAGTGGAACGACGTGAGAAGTTTTCAAGTTCTTCAATCTTGTTTTCAATAATTATTTTCTTACGGGAGACTAAATCCATTTGCTGAAGAATACCATTCATTTGATCCTCAACAGAGGATATCCTTGATTCAGCCTCCTGAATTCGAATTGGGAGGCTAGCACCTGCTGCCTCGATCTTCCCTAAACGCTGATGTATAGCTACTATTTCGATTTGTTGTGATTTCTTCATGTCCCGAATTTCTTCAAGAATCATATTTAGCATGGCTTTAATATCCATCTGATGTGAAATCGCCCTCTCATCAAATCAAATCGCATTCTTTAGCTCCTTGCTGTAACTCATTATTATCTTCGATCATCAAGGGATCTAATAAAATGGTAACGTTCTCCACTGGCGATTTAGTCTTCGATAAGACTGAAGCCACTTGTTGGCCTTGCTGACCTGAATGATCTTGCTGAGCTTGCTGGACTGGCATGGTAGCATTAGATTGAGTTAAAGAGTCCTTTTCGCTGGTAAAGAGGAGAGCGGGGGGAGACTGAAGAAGGGGAATCGCGACAGCCATTGCCACTGACAAAGAAGTATTTTGAGGTTGATCCGAATCAGGCAAAGCCATCAACAGTTCTTCTACTTGTACCTGAACGCCCTGTGCACCAGGGGAAAAAACCCCTGGAGAAGAAGAGGATACTGGCCCAGGAGATAATACTGGCTCTGACGATACTGCTTGCGTTATCGTATCACCTGTTGCCACTGAAGTGTTCTGTGCTAAAGAATATTGGCTGGGCTTATCTATCCCTCGCGAAGTAATAGGAAGTAGCATCTGTTTAACGAAAAGAGGGAAATCTCTAGTAGTCTTCTGCTGTTGATTTTTCCAAGCTACAACAACTCCTGGTGAAGTAGCGAAATTTTTCTCCCTTAAGTTAGATTCTGGAGCCTCCATCACATTTATCTCCTTCAATGATGGATCCTCGGTTTCTGAACGTTGAGAGCTAAAGGAGGACTTGCCATGCTGCATTTTACTTCCTGTTTTAGTTAAAGTCTGATTCAGCTTGGTTTTAGCTTAACGTGTTTTGGTTTTTGCTGCAATTGCAGCATCCGCTTTAGCAGCTGCTGCGGCAAGCTTCAGCTGTTTCTTCACTTTATATCTTTAGTTATCCACACCAGCTTTTAAATCACTAAATGCACTAAATGCAAAGCAGCCCAAGTCTCTTGCCAAGTCTCTTAGCACCAAATTAAGTCAGCATTCACCATTAGCACCGCTCTCCTGCCGCTCTCCTCCTGCCTCAGTCTTTTTCTCCATTGACTGTCACTCAGTACTTCCAGCGTTTCTCCAGCATTTTCTCTCAACGTTTTTCCTGCACTTTTACATCACAGCTTCTCGAGAAAACCACACCATGCTCCTCACCCCACACAACAGAGCCTCTATGCAGCAGCTGAAGAACGGGAGAAAGGGGAGAAGACCGGCCAGGGTCCTCCGGACTCAGCTGACCAATATACGATATATGCAGGGCCAGAGAAAGCCACCTCCCACAACCAAAGCCTCCGGAGAGGCAACAGGATGGACTCCGTGATTCAGTTTCTTTTCAGCCAGCATCCACGCTCTAAATAAAGATAAGGACGACACTCCGAAGATTTGAAAAGAACCGCGGAGCAGCCAAAACTGAAGCCGCTCCACGGCCGACTCGTACGAATTCAAAGGAGCACAAGTGAAATTCCGCTGCAGCTCCTGACTTCAGCGTCCGCTCTCGACACGCCAAACACTCAAAGACGCCATCACAGATGGGGAGGAGCATCACCTGAGGCTAGGCGCTAGCGGGAAACGCCATAGCCGCCGCCTCTGATAGGAGCACAAAGTTATGTGTTACTCCAAATGCATACTATGAGTTCGTGTGCATGGTCACAATACTTTCTTTGGCTAAAATGCAAGGTCTCGTGAGAACTATAACCTCTGCAACCAGAGCAGGTCTCACATTTGGCAGGTGACATCTTTCCACAATCTGAAAAATGATACATACAGCAAAAACAGCAACCAGGAACGCTAAAGAATAGGCCCATCACATCAGTTAAGTCCACACAGGGTTTAGTAACATGGGTTGTGATGAGGATACAAACATGGGATTCCCCGCCCTCACTGGTGGGCATTAAAGAGGCAAGGTTCAGGGCTTGACACTGGGTCAGGTTAATATGAGAAGTGGACAACATTAAAATTGCATACTGATAAAATCGGGTTGTAGAGAGGTACTGGGTTTTTTGTGGTGAGGAGGATTGATACCACAAAATGAGACAAGACAACAGTTAAAGGGGAACTCAGCACAATGCTTTCAGATGCTTCAACAAAATGTGTGTCAGTCACCACACACAGTAAACATGGTGGGAGCCCAGTTCCTACTTGGTCCAGAATTGAAAAATAATACGCTATGGCTTCTTCTGAACTCCATATCTCTGTATCAACACCCCAAGTGCAAATCCATTATGTTCATGACAATGCAAAGTAAAAGGTTTAGCATATTCAGGGAGTCCAAAAGCTGATGCCAAAATCAATGTGGGCTTAATTTTCACAAATGCATTTTCAACTTCACCAGACCACTGCAAGAGTTTAAGTGCACCTTTTTTGACATAATCTTTCCAAGGCTTCACTATTTTGGCATGGCTCAAGATCCACTGTCTGTAATATCCACCCATGCCCAGAAAGGAAATGTAATGATATGATGCAACATGAACTGTGAGGTGATGGAATGGTGGCATTAGAAGGTTAGTGGAAAATAGAATGTATACTGGACAGTTGTAAATAGAGCTGAGGGACAAGCACTGTGCCCCGCGTCCTGAATAAAGTTCAGAAAAGGCAGTGCTGTCTTGACTCCAATTACTTGATTACAATGACGAAAAGCAGAAAACATCCATGCGGCATGCAATTTATCTGAAGGCTGCACTAACCCATAAACAGTAGCCGCATTCGATTATACTCAGTGAGCGGCATCTGATTGAACTCAACGAGAGGCATCCAATTGGACGCAGTGAATAATCTGAGACATCCGAGTGAGCGCAGTCACTGATTATCAGAGCAATACTGCAGAAGGCTAAGTAAAATGAAGAATTACAAGCAGGACGGGGTTCGAAAAGCATGCGCTCCCTGCTTCTTTACTCAAGAGATGCAATTCATGCAGCATGTGAAAGACGCTACTCACCCGGGCGTGAAAGATGCTACTCATGCAGAGTTGCTGATACCAGCACAACCGGCACTGGTCCACATCTAAGCATTTCAAGGTGTACAGCACTGAAATAAAGAACAACGGCCATTTTAAAGGCAGGCAGATCCCATCTTGAGCCTGAGTTGACCTACATCATTAAAATAAAGGACGACGACCATTTTGAAGTGAGGCAGATCTATTTTGACCCTGAATAAAACCATAGCGTCAACTGCATTTAAACACATTGTGAATTAAATAGATTTGAATCTGTTTTAAGGTCAGACTTGAGTCAAGTTTAACATTTTAAGCGCCAAATTTTGATTTTTTTTTTTCCTCAAATACAATGTTAAATGTAGAGAAAAACAGTGAGCTTACAAAATAAATTCACACAGTGACACATAATGATGGGGAAAGTATAGGAAAAGTGTGAAGCATAATTTTCCTAAGGCCTGGACCATTCCTCTTATCTGATCAGCAAAATATTGCACAAAGGTGGGAGAAATGGAGAAGAAGATTCAAGCAGTTTTTGAAGCACTACATGTAGAAAGCACACAGATAAACAAGCGAAAGATCTGGTACTCAACTTGGTAGGTGATGATGTAAAGGACTTGATAGTGACGTTTCCTGAACAAGAAAAGACAATATATAAAGGACTCATTAAATGTCTGAATGACAGGTTTGATCCGCAAAGAAATTTGGATTTTGAAAGGTATAATTTTAGTGTAGCTTTTCAAAATAACAAGATTAAGGAATCTGGTCACGTTTTGTGAATTTGAGAAGTTTAACAATGAAGAAGAGAAAAGACTAAGGAAAATCAAGGATTTTGCTCTGTAAAATTCAGGATTTTTTTTTCTAGAAAATACATATGACTTGCAGATGATAATACGCATGGCTCAAACAGAGAGACAACCACATAAGCATGCCACCAATATGGGACAAGGTAGAGTAAAAAATATAGCACAAGTACGACAAATGTCAAGAAAAGATACTAATACAGAAAAAGCAGATAGGCAAAATAAAGAAAAGAAGTTGTGTTATAGATGTGAATTGCAGTACCCAAGTATAAAAGTTTGTTCTGCATGAGGTCAACAGTGTAAAGAATGTGGAAGATTTGATCATTTTACGAGTGTATGCAGGTTCAAGAGAGACAAAAAGGAAGCATGAAGAAAAAGGAAAACTGGAGCAAGCAAATTATGTCTGAGACAAAAAAGAAAGTAGACAATGTTAAATACCTGAGGCAAATGCAAGGTGTTCAACTTAATTATGAGGCTGGAGAAGCTAAAGAATCAGAAATGTTTACATGATGACTGAAGGAATGGAATTCAAACAAATTAACATGATCAGAAGAGAGGAAATTAAAAAGACAACTGTGGATATCATATTTGACCCTCAAATAGATCCTTTTGTGCAAACTAGTGGAACAATGTGCAATATAATGTGTCTTACTGAATACCAGAACATGGAAAAATGGTAATCTCTAAGTCCATCACATATAAATGTTTTCCAGTAGGGGGCAAAACATCCATGGGCATATTTACCAGGGTATTGTGCCACTGCAACATCACATATTCTGACATTCTGGTGCCGCAATGCTCTGCTCTATATTCACAAAGCAGTGTAAAGCCACTTTGCGTGGCTTAATGCCGCTTTGTAAATATCGTCCCCATTCATGCAGGTATCTGCGTGAAAAGGGTTTGCAAAGGGCGTTGCTGTGGGTGTTCGACCGCAACTCCCATTGCTTTTTGACATTGCCCCAGATTTACAAGGATGTGCAAATCTGAGGCAGCGCTAACAACTAATGCCACTGAAAAGCAGGCAGGTGTTTATTTTTCCTCTTTTTCTTTCTTGCTCTTTCTATGTGTGCTGCATTTTGCAGCACACACAGAGATAGCAATTCGCCTGTAAAGATTGTTAATGTGCAGGGAGGTGCCCCTTTCGGCACATAAACAATCATTCCCTGCAACAAAGGCACCCTTCTTGTAAATATGGCGCATACCGGCGTTTTTGCCGCAGTGCTGCTAAATTGCACGCAGTTTGAGGAAACTCTGCAGAATGGCGAAATATCCTGCCGAGAAGAGATACATGTGTTGGAAGGTGAAGTTCCTGTCCCATGTTTGTTAAGCAATGTCACGACTTATGAGGCTGCTATCAATGACTTGTAATGTCACAGCGGAACATCCCGTTCTAAAGCAGGATCCACAATTATTTTTAGGACGAGGAAAACTGAAAGATAAAGCAATCACTTTGTATATTAACGGAGCTGTGAAACCTGTGGCACAAATGAACAGAAGAGTTCCAAAACATTTACAGATAAAAGTCGAAAAAGAGATAAGCTTGCATCTTCAGCAAGGCATTATTGACCCTGTTTCTGGGCCAACACCACGGATATCTCAGATATTCGTAGTTCTGAAAAAAGAGGATATAAGAATATGTGTGAATATGATAGTGCCCAATACAGCGATTGTAAGAGAGGACATCGGTGAGGTCATTTAAATGTCATGATAAGTAGCATCAGTGGTGAGACTATCTTCTTCGAAACTCTATTTAAATAAGGGACACCATCAATTCGAAATTGATGACCAGTGTCCTTGCACAACAACATTTTTGACTCATGTTGGCCTATTTGGGTACTAAATATAGAATTTGGTAAATGCTCAGCTGCTGACATTTATCAGGAAACAATGAAGAATGAAATAAGGACAGTGAGGAATGCTATGAACTACAGTGATGATATCTTAATATTTGAAAAAACGCTGGAAGAACATGCTTAAGCATTAAATCATGTGTGCCAACAGCTTGTCACAGCTCAACTTAGGAAAGTGTGAGATAAACAAATCTGAATTACTTTTCTATGGTCTTATATGTTCTCGAAAAGGTATGAGACCTGATCCCATAAAGATATAGGGTACGTGCATCAAGCTAATTACTGGTCGCAACCGGGCTGATTCGCAAAATCGGCCCCTTTGAGACTGGTAATTAGCCTTTTGGGATGAATCAAGCCCAGAGACATTTGCGAAATAGGTAATCGCAAAATTTGCGATTACCTTATTTGCGAATGCTGTTAGGGAATCCTAAATGCAATGCAAGAAGCATTCTCAGAATGCCACTTTGCATTAAGGAATCACAAATTACCATCAACTTCAAGTTAATGGTAATTTGCCCTTGGGACATGTGTGTGCGCCACATGTGCACACATGCCAATTTTGGGGGTGCATCAGGGTGGCCTTGTGGCCCCCTAGTACCCTTGAAATTACATGCGCAATTTGCGATTACCTTTTTGGCAATCGCAAACTGTGAATGGTTTCCCATTCATTCCTATGGGCCTGTAGGCCCATAGGAATGAATGGGAAGGCATACCCTATTAGCGAATTGCAATTTGTGATTCGCTAAGAGGGAATGTGTAGGAATTGCAATTCATTTAGTGATTCCTACATGCATAATGAATTGTGACTCCTAAATAGTGATTCCTTAATAATCACTATTACGGAATCGCAATTCCTTATGTTGATGCACGTGATCCAATATCTTTAAACTTGGTAGTTATTCCTAAAAATGTTTGTGAACTGCGTTTATTTTTGGAAATAGCTAGTCACTGCTCACGGTACATAAGTGCACCACTCAGAGAATTAACAAAGAAAGGTCAAAAATCCATTTGGGATGTAAACTACCAACAAGCGTTTAAACAAATAAAACATGACATATCATCTGCAGCCAACCTGAAGTATTTTGATCCGCAATTATGCACGGAGGTAGTGGTGGATGCCAGTCCTGTGGGACTTGGTGCAATGTTGGTGCAGCATTAACCTTGAAGGGCAACTCAATATGTGATTTCACATGCTAGCAAACGTTTTTCTGAGGTGGAATGAAGGTACTCGCGGACAGAAAAATAAAGTCTTGCAGTAGTTTGAACATTTTCATGATTTTATATATGGCAAACCATTTTTTATAATAACAGACCATCAAGCACTAGTTGCAATTTATGGGACCCAAAAATTAAAATGCCACCACGTATTGAAAGGGTGGGGGTGCGACTGATGGATTATGATTTCAAGATTATTTACAAGCCAGGAAAATAATTGAATTCAAGCAGATTATTTGTCTAGACACCCCACTGCAATTTGATAAAAGAACAGTTGGAGGCAGAAGAATATATATGTTTTATTATCAGGTCTTCAGTGCCAGGTATCATACCACAAAAAGAGATAATTGAAATGATTGAGAAAGATGAAACAATTAAAGAAGTACAACAATTATATTATATTAAATTATATTGGAAGAACACAAATGGACGTTTATAAATACCGCAACACAGTTCCATTTTAATGTAAAATGAAATAACAACCTGCCATTTAAGAATATACACTCAGAGTAATCAAGAGCATCGTCTGGAGTGCTTCGAAGAGGAAATAAATTGATAATTTTGAAATGTTTACAAAGACGTTTAATTGACATAGCACACAAAAGTCACAGAGGTGTGTCATGACAAAGAACATATTGAGAGAAAAAATGTGGATTGCACCACTGGATAGTCAAGTATAGGAAGTGGTACGAAAATGTAATCTATGTAAATGCACTGCAAAAGAAAGAGTAATGGACACATTTCCAAATTACCTGATGCTGTGTGGTCTAGGGTGACTGCAGAGTTTTATGTGCCACTAGATTCAAGGCACTATTTGCTAGCATTGATAGATGAGTATTCTCATTCCCCAATTGTAAAGCTAGTATCATCAACGTCAACATCAACTGTGCTTTCTGTTCTTGATGAAATTTTTTGTACCTGGAGAATACCAGATGTGTTGAAAACAGATAATAGGCACCCTTTTAGTGCAAATGAGTTTTTAAAATTCATGAATTTTTTAGGAATAGTTCATAGCGGAGTTACACCAGGGTGGCCACAAACTAATGGATTGGAGGAAAGATTGATGGCCACTATCAATAAAGAGCAACATTTTCTCAGATTTCAGTAAATCAGGCATTATGTCAGGTTTTGCGAGACTATTGAAATACTCTCATGGTTCTGTAGAAAATGCCCTTCCGAGTTAATGGTTGGTCAGTCAAGACAAACATGTCAGCCACATCTTCCATCTGCTCCACCAAAAGATCATGCTGAAATAATGGAAAAAGCGTAGAAGACTCAGTATTAGTATAACAACAGCAAGTAAGAGAGTCACAGAGTAAGTTCCATCCAACTCGTTTGGAAGTGGCAAAAGTTCATGGGACTGCAATTACCGTCAGAGTAATAACAAGGAAAAAAACGTTTTTCAAACAATTTAATCCAGGTGCTGAGGAATAAGAAAACGTGAGGTAGGATGATCAACACATGGAGCAATTAATTAGAAAATCTAAGAGGATTTCAAGGAAACCACCTCGCCATAAGGAGCATTGTTGAATATTAATATGTGAAATGAGAATTGTTGGATTACTCTTTTTATTTGCTTTGTTCTTTTTCTTCTTCCTCTTCTTCTTTTCTTCGCCTCAAGAAAAAAAATTAGGGGGATGGGGGGTATAAATGTAATGATGTAACATGAACTGTGAGGTAATGGAATGGTGGCATTGAAAGGTTAGGGGAAAATAGAATGTACATTGGGCAGTTGGAATAGAGCTGAACGGACAAGCACTGTGTCCAGCGTCCTGAATAAAGTACAGAAAAGTCTGTGTTGTCTTGACTCCAATTACTTAATTACAGGAACAGAACTGAGGGACAACTTATGAATGGCTTCCACTCATTCAGAGGACAGGTTGCACTTGCCAGCGGAAATTTAATGACCAAGGTATCAAAGTCAGGGGAGCAAGGACTGTATATTCTCCTTTAAAACCTTATGTCCAGTATTTGTCATTTCGGTAAGATCAGTAGAGTCCTCCTTGCAATGAACTAGAGTAGCAGATGCCAAAAGCAAACAATCAGCATATTTCCTTTTTTTAATAAATCTTTTTATTCAACAGTCATCGACATATAACAAGTCATACAATACAATCAAAATCATTACAGGCTGGACGGACAATCATCATACACAGTACACATCATTGGGATAAATCATGGGGAAAGTAGATCATCTAATTCACCATTGAGAGGGGGAGGGCATATATCTCCACGATAAGAGTTCCACACACCCCAAATTCGTGACCATTTTTTGGAGCAGCCACGGGCCACATAGACTGACTTTTCTCAGAACATGCACCAGTCTAGATTTGTTTCCCATGTTCCTACTGTGGGTGGCGTTGCTGCTCCCCAGGCCTGAGCGATATTTCTTTTAGCTATCATCGACCCCAAAGTGACCCATTGTATCTTGTGTGCATTCAAATCAGTAGGCTCCCAAATGTTCAGGAGACATCGGCGTGCCTCCGGGTGAAGAACCGTTTCCAACAAGGCACTCATAACCCTGTGTACTTCCCTCCAATATGTCTACATATGTGCGCAGTCCCATATGATGTGTGTTAGAATGGGGAACCCCTGGTTGGCACAGGTAGGTACTTGTGACAAGCAGTGGTCCCTTCTTCTATTCAGGGCGAGAGAGTTACCCCTTCAGAACAACCCCTGCTCACCCTATAGGTAGTGTGGCGCGAGCAGTCAGGGCTAAACTTCAGGGCGCTAGTCAGTTAAGCATTTATGATCACACACAGTAAACCACAATGATCCCCCACAAACGGACACCAGGCGTAAGTTGTATCAAAAATACGGATGCTTTATATAAAAGATTCTTTGTTACGCAGGCATGTACAAGACCATCAATAACGGTTGCGAAATGGAAGCCACAAGATGATAATTAGGCACTGTTCTTGTATTTGGTAACTTATTCGGTCCCGAGCGCTTCACAGGGCTCGGTTGAGTCGGTCCAGTCACGAAGATGCGCAGTGCACCCAGGGTACAGTGATACGGGGAAATCAGAACGTTGCGGACCCCGAGTCCGATAGAGAGTTCACTGTACCTGGGAACGTGCGGTGTGCTTGGACGAGTCTTCAGGAGAGATGCAGGTTCTGCACCTCGTGGGTCTTCCGGATCAAGAATTCAGCGGGCGGCTCTCGGTAGACAGGTGCGGCCCAGGGCCTCCGACACGGACTGTGCGGGAGGTCACTGCGGGGGGCGGCACGGTCAGACTCAGGCTGGGAGGTGAAGCGGGGCGGCCGGATACGTTACGACGTACGGGCGGCTGTCCGAGGCTGGATTTCACTTCCCCACTAGAAATCCGGCGGGAGGGCGAAAGGGCACCAAGCGCGCTCCAGTAGCAGGCAGGTGACAGGGAAGCGGGACGGCCAGACTCGATGGGTCCAGAGCGACTCAGGTAGAGCGGGGCTCTCGGCGAGTGGAGGCGGCCAGGCTTCTGGGTGTCACGGCCCTAGGAGGGATGCGAAGGTGCGCAGGGCACTCCGGCGGGAGAAAGCACACGGCTCGAATTCTCAGACGAGCGGAGACACGGTGAACCCACTGGTCCTGGGGTTCAGTTCAGGGGGCAAGCTCTTCTTCCAAGCCCTTGGAGATAGTTGAAGAACAAAGTGCAAAAGTCTCTTTCAGTCTTTTTCCTCTCCTTCCTTAGCAAGGCACCTACTGCAGGCCAGTCCCTCAGGTCAGGGAAAGTTACTCCTCCTTCAGCTTCTTCCAGGTCCTTCTAGTCGGGCAGAGTTCCTTCGTGGTTCAATCTGGATCTGATTTCTTAGGAGCCAGGCTCCTACTTTTATACAGGGATTCTTTTGTTCTTTAGCGCCAGGGGGCCTGGGCCTGGCTCAGTCCAGTTTTGGAGCACTCTGTTGTGGTGACTCGGCTTGTTCCTTTCAGCAGCAGGGCAGAGACATCAGCCGCTCCACAGGGGGCGGTGCCGGCTTTGTGGTGGCAGAGCACAGGTCTATTCAAGAGTCAGGGTGCACTCCTCCCACCCATCCTGGTGTAATCTCTCTACCCACCACCTGTCCGCCAACCTGTCTCCTGGAATCCCCCAGCCCTGCTCCTGTACTGTTGCTAGGCAGAACACACACCCACAGCAGAGGCGGACTGAGATGGTTAGGCACGCAAAGGCTAACTTTCTAAAAGTAGCATTTGCAAACCCAGGATATTAAGATAACCTTTACTAAAAGACGTATTTTATTATCCTGAGTTCAGGCATACTAAACATGACTTTCTACCATGCTCTCTGAGTCCACTGGGGTCACAGCGTGTAGCGATCCCAGCAGCCCATTCTGGCCTATGGAGAGCAGGTAGCCTTCAATAGTGAAAAACGAAAAATGGCTGTAATTCACTATTAAGACATGCCACACACATCAGGGCATGTCCTACCTTATACCTACAATGCACCCTGCGCTCAGGCCTACCAGAGGGGTGACTAACATGTAGTTAAGGGAAGGTTTAGGGACTGGTAAGTGGGGACACTTGCTCAGTCAGCGCGACGGTACCAGACCGCGCGCAGGGTCTGCAGTGGCAGACCCTAGACACATTTTACCCCGCTGCTTCGGTGGGTGGCACAACCAGTGCTGCAAGCCCACTAGCAGCATTTGGATATACAAGCCCTTGGCACCCCTGGTGCACTCTACTAGGGACTGATAGTAAACCAAATAAACCAAACGTGGAAGTCAATTCACATAATACATTTTACCATAGGGAGCACTTGCACTGTGGCACTGGATGGCAGTGGCACAGCGCCCTGAGCAGCTAACACCAACACAAAAACACATTGAGGCACAGACAAAAATGGAAGGGTGACCCACGCCAATGGTGCCAGGTCTAACACGTGTCCCCTCCAGCTGAAAAGTGGGGAGAACTACCCTACCCCAGGGAGTTCTGCATCACTAAGGCGGAAAAACCTGGACAGACCGTCAGCATTGGCGTGATCTGTGCCAGGGCGATGCTCCACCGTAAAGTCCATACCCTGTAGGGAGATGGACCACCTCAACAGTTTTGGGTTCTCACCCCTCATTTGCATCAACCATCTGAGGGGCCTGTGGTCGGTCTGAACCCGGAAGTGAGACCCAAACAAGTAGGGTCTTAGCTTCTTCAGCGCCCAGACCACAGCAAATGCTTCTCGTTCTATCGCACTCCACCTTTGTTCCCGGGGAAGTAGCCTCCTGCTAATAAAGGCTACGGGTTGGTCAAAGCCCTCCTCAGTGATCTGTGAGAGAACAGCCCCTACACCATGCTCTGATGCATCCGTCTGCACCAGGAACTCTTTGGAGAAGTCAGGAGCCAAGAGCACGGGCGCCGTGCACATGGCAGTTTTCAGGGTGTCGAAGGCTTTCTGACAGGTGTCAGTCCATATCACTTTTCTGGGCTGCTTCTTCGAAGTCAGCTCGGTCAAGGGGGCAACGATGCTGCCATACCCCTTGACAAACCTCCTGTAGTACCCGGTGAGTCCTAAAAAGGCCCTCACCTCCGTCTGGGTCTTTGGGGGCTCCCAAGCCAGGATGGTTTCAACTTTGGGTTGGAGGGGCGCCACCTGGCCGCTCCCCACTTGGTGTCCCAAGTACACCACTGAACCCTGCCCGATCTGACACTTGCTTGCCTTGATCGTGAGACCTGCTTTGCGCAGCGCCATCAACACTTCCCAGAGATGTTGCAGGTGTTCTTCCCATGTGCCGCTGAACACTGCGATGTCGTCCAGGTAGGCGGCGCTGAACTCGGTCAGCCCAGCCAACACCTGGTTGACCAACCTCTGGAAGGTGGCAGGGGCATTCTTCATCCCAAAGGGCATCACCCGGAACTGGTAATGCCCATCTGGCGTAGAGAATGCGGACCTCTCTTTGGCCCCATCAGTCAAGGCGATCTGCCAGTACCCAGACGTTAAGTCAAACGTGCTGAGGTACCGTGCAGCCCCTAACCGATCGATGAGCTCATCAGCTCTGGGGATGGGGTGCGCGTCAGTCTTCGTGACTGAGTTGAGTCCTCGGTAGTCCACACAGAACCGGAGTTCGGGCGTGGCACCCGGCGCTGCAGCCTTTGGGACCAAGACCACTGGGCTGGCCCAAGGACTGCTGGAGGACTCAACCACCCCTAGGGCAAGCATCTTCGAGACCTCCTCTTTGATGCAGGCCCTGACCCTGTCAGTTACCCGGTAGGCCTTGTGCTTCACAGGTAAGCTGTCTCCCGTATCCACATCATGGACGCACCAATTTGTGATACCGGGAACCAGGGAGAACAGGTCAGGAAACTGCCCCAGCAGCTGGCGGCAGTCACCCTGTTGCTCAGGGGTCAGGGTGGGTGAGAGGTTTACCCCATCCACTGACCCGTCTCGCTCTGAGGCTACCAAGAGGTCAGGAAGAGGCTCGGACTCCTCTTCCGTCCCATCATCGGTGGCCAAGAGCATGCCCACTTCGGACCTCTCCAAGTGGGGCTTCAGTCGATTGACATGTAGGACCCTTAAGGGGTTCCTAGGAGACCGCAAGTCCACCAAGTAGGTGACAGAACTCTTGCGCTCCACAATCTCAAAGGGTCCTGTCCACTTGTCCTGGAGTGCACAAGGCTCCACAGGGGCCAGGACCCACACTTTTTGGCCAGGTTGAAGCTCAACCAGAGTGGCATTCTGGTCGTACCACCGCTTCATTTCCTCCTGGCTGGCTTCCAGGTTTGCCTCAGCAAGTTGCCTGAAACGCCTAGTCTGGTTCCGGAAAGCCAGCATGTAACTGTATACATTCTGGGGAGGTTTCCTGGGAGATTGCTCCCAGCCTTCCTTGACCAGACTAAGAGGTCCTCGTACTGGGTGGCCGTACAAAAGCTCAAAGGGACTGAACCCTAGAGATTTTTGTGGCACCTCGCGGTACGCAAAGAGAAGGCATGGTAAGAGGACGTCCCACTTACGCCTCATGGGTTCCTCGAGACCCATAATCATGCCCTTCAGGGTTCGGTTGAAGCGCTCAACCAACCCGTTTCCTTGGGGATGGTAAGGGGTGGTGAACTTGTAGGTTACACCACACTCTTGCCAAAGGGACTTCATATATTTCGATATGAAGTTGGTCCCCCTGTCAGACACCACCTCTAGAGGGAATCCTACTCGTGAGAAAATTCCCATCAGTGCCCGTCCCACCACGGGGGCAGTCACTGTCCTCAGAGGGATGGCTTCAGGGTACCGGGTGGCATGGTCCACCAAGACCAGGATAAACCTGTTGCCCATGGCTGTCTTGGGGTCCAGCGGCCCCACAATGTCAATCCCCACCCGCTGGAATGGGGTACTGACCACAGGGAAAGGTTGGAGTGGAGCTCTCAGCTTCCTTCCACTCTTGCCACTTGCCTGGCAAGTCTGGCATGTCCTGCAGTGAGTGTCAGAACTCCTGCGCATTTGGGGCCAATAAAAGTGGGTGACAAGCCTTTCAAAGGTCTTGTCCTGCCCCAAATGTCCTGCTAACGGTACGTCGTGAGCCAGCCCCAGTAGGAAGGCTCTGAACTTCTGGGGTACCACCAGCGCACGGGCTGACCCAGGTTCAGCAACCTTAGGCTCGGAGTATAGGAGGTCGTTCTCCCAGTAGATCAAGTGAGTTCCGGACTGATCACCATTGGCCTGGGCTGCAGCCTGCTGCCGCATACCCTCTAGAGAGGGGCACTCTTTCTGCTCCCTGCAGAATTCCTCCCTGGCGGGGCCTCCTTCTTGCTGCCAATGGGTCAGCTCAGGCAGGTCCCCCAGTTCGGCTATCTGTTCCCCGGTAGGCTCCAGGGCATCCCCCTCAAGGTCTGCTTCCTCCTGGGCCGTGGGAACGTCAGGAGCCGGATTCCCGTGCCTCCCTTGCCCCCTCTCTAAGGCCGGTTCCTGGGCCTCTCCCTCAGGCTCCAGGGTTCCTTCAACACCCCTACTGGCTGCCATCGACCGGGTGGTCACGCACGCCCAATCAGGCAAGCCCACCATCCGCAGGTGAGTTGTCTTCTCCACCTTTTCCCAAGGGGAGCTCTCCAAATCGTTACCTAGGAGACAATCAACAGGCATGGCCTCTCTCACAGCCACTTGCAGAGTACCAGAGACCCCCCCCCACTCAAAGGGAACCTGAGCCATTGGACACTGACTCTCTGTGTTCTCAGCGTTGACAACACGGCAGAATGCGTGCGGGACAACCTGCTCTTGAGACACCAGGTGTTGCTTGACAGCAGTCACACTGGCTCCAGTATCTCTAAGAGCCCCCACCCTCTTGCCATTTATGGTCACCCACTGCCCATACTTTTGAGTATTGGGGGGCAGCTGGGCCTCAGCGACCATCTCACTGTCTCCTAATGAGACTAGGGTCATCTGTACGGGATCCCCCGCCCCTTGGACGTCTATCTCCCTCCCCAAGGCTACACTATTCACCTGCTTGGGGGGTGGAGCACCAGAGGGTGCTGGTTTACCATACAGGGGGCACTTGGGATCCACGGAAATGTGCCCCAGGTTGTTACACTTGTAACATCTGAGGGGCCCTCTTTGAACAGGGTTACCTGTCGGGCCCCGGTCTGCTTCGGGGGTGGGGGTGGCTGAGAACCTTTCCCTTGGTTCCCTTGGGAATTACTTTGGGGCCCTCTGTAGAACTCCCTCTGTTTACCCTTGTCCCCCCCACTCTTCTGCTGGGGACCCTGAACACCTTCGGTGGGGCCTCCCACGGGACCCTTGTGGACCCTGGTGCTGATCCAGCGGTCCGCCTCCTCAGCAAGCTTCCTCGGGTTGGACAGCTTGCTATCGATCAGGTGTTGGCGTAGCTCAGGAAAACAATTATCCGACAAGTGCTCCCATGCGATTAAATCAAACAGCCCTTGGTAATCATCCACCTTGCTACCCTTCACCCAACCATCCAGCGCTCTGCAAAAAAAGGTCACATATTCTACATAAGTGGTACCAGGCTTCTTGGTGCAATCCCTAAATCTCTGTCTGTACAATTCAGGAGTCAACCCATACCTTGTCATAAGAGCCTCCTTCATGTGTGGATAGGATGTGTGGACATCAGAGGGGAGGTCTAGCAGTGTGTCCCGCCCCTCACTCAGGAACCTTCCCCACAACCCCGCTCCCCAATCCTTCTCAGGGACCCGGTGGGAGGACATGGCTACTTCATAGGCCCTAAACCACTGCCCAATATCATCCTGCTTATAATATTCTTTGACTACATCTTTAGGGATGTGCACCCTTGACTCTGTTAAATTGCTGCCACCAGAGGGTGAGTTGTCTAAACTCCTGGCCTTGAGATCCAACTCCCTCATTTTTACCTCCTGCTCCATGGCCAGTTTCTGCCTTTCTCTCTCCATTTGCAGTTTTGCCATCTCCACCTCATGTGCTCGGGCGGCACTCCTGTCGGCCAACTCCTCTGGCGACAGGCCTCTGCTAGACTCAGAAACACCTTCTGGGGGTATCACCTCCCGGGCATTCTCTGGGAACTTTGATTCGTGCCAGGCTCTCAGCGCCTTTACGTACTGATCCTTAGTGGTTAGTCCGCTTTGTTTAATTCGGTACTTGGAGAGATATCCTTTCAAGATATCATTGTGGCACTTCCGCAGTGCGTCTTCCTCCCAATCGATGTCATCAACTCCAGAGAATACGGAGGACGCTCTGCTCCCACTGACTGAGCTAGGCATGGTTTCGTAAGGTGGAGATTCTTCTTTAGCAACAACTGTCAATCAATCTGTGGCTGCGTTATAGGTCTGCTCTACGTGGTGATCAATAATTCACTGTATGTAAATCATAAATGCAAATTCGAAATCCCACCGCTGCCACCAATGTTAGAATGGGGAACCCCTGGTTGGCACAGGTAGGTACTTGTGACAAGCAGTGGTCCCTTCTTCTATTCAGGGCGAGAGAGTTACCCCTTCAGAACAACCCCTGCTCACCCTATAGGTAGTGTGGCGCGAGCAGTCAGGGCTAAACTTCAGGGCGCTAGTCAGTTAAGCATTTATGATCACACACAGTAAACCACAATGATCCCCCACAAACGGACACCAGGCGTAAGTTGTATCAAAAATACGGATGCTTTATATAAAAGATTCTTTGTTACGCAGGCATGTACAAGACCATCAATAACGGTTGCGAAATGGAAGCCACAAGATGATAATTAGGCACTGTTCTTGTATTTGGTAACTTCTTCGGTCCCGAGCGCTTCACAGGGCTCGGTTGAGTCGGTCCAGTCACGAAGATGCGCAGTGCACCCAGGGTACAGTGATTCGGGGAAATCAGAACGTTGCGGACCCCGAGTCCGATAGAGAGTTCACTGTACCTGGGAACGTGCGGTGTGCTTGGACGAGTCTTCAGGAGAGATGCAGGTTCTGCACCTCGTGGGTCTTCCGGATCAAGAATTCAGCGGGCGGCTCTCGGTAGACAGGTGCGGCCCAGGGCCTCCGACACGGACTGTGCGGGAGGTCACTGCGGGGGGCGGCACGGTCAGACTCAGGCTGGGAGGTGAAGCGGGGCGGCCGGATACGTTACGACGTACGGGCGGCTGTCCGAGGCTGGATTTCACTTCCCCACTAGAAATCCGGCGGGAGGGCGAAAGGGCACCAAGCGCGCTCCAGTAGCAGGCAGGTGACAGGGAAGCGGGACGGCCAGACTCGATGGGTCCAGAGCGACTCAGGTAGAGCGGGGCTCTCGGCGAGTGGAGGCGGCCAGGCTTCTGGGTGTCACGGCCCTAGGAGGGATGCGAAGGTGCGCAGGGCACTCCGGCGGGAGAAAGCACACGGCTCGAATTCTCAGACGAGCGGAGACACGGTGAACCCACTGGTCCTGGGGTTCAGTTCAGGGGGCAAGCTCTTCTTCCAAGCCCTTGGAGATAGTTGAAGAACAAAGTGCAAAAGTCTCTTTCAGTCTTTTTCCTCTCCTTCCTTAGCAAGGCACCTACTGCAGGCCAGTCCCTCAGGTCAGGGAAAGTTACTCCTCCTTCAGCTTCTTCCAGGTCCTTCTAGTCGGGCAGAGTTCCTTCGTGGTTCAATCTGGATCTGATTTCTTAGGAGCCAGGCTCCTACTTTTATACAGGGATTCTTTTGTTCTTTAGCGCCAGGGGGCCTGGGCCTGGCTCAGTCCAGTTTTGGAGCCCTCTGTTGTGGTGACTCGGCTTGTTCCTTTCAGCAGCAGGGCAGAGACATCAGCCGCTCCACAGGGGGCGGTGCCGGCTTTGTGGTGGCAGAGCACAGGTCTATTCAAGAGTCAGGGTGCACTCCTCCCACCCATCCTGGTGTAATCTCTCTACCCACCACCTGGCCGCCAACCTGTCTCCTGGAATCCCCCAGCCCTGCTCCTGTACTGTTGCTAGGCAGAACACACACCCACAGCAGAGGCGGACTGAGATGGTTAGGCACGCAAAGGCTAACTTTCTAAAAGTAGCATTTGCAAACCCAGGATATTAAGATAACCTTTACTAAAAGACGTATTTTATTATCCTGAGTTCAGGCATACTAAACATGACTTTCTACCATGCTCTCTGAGTCCACTGGGGTCACAGCGTGTAGCGATCCCAGCAGCCCATTCTGGCCTATGGAGAGCAGGTAGCCTTCAATAGTGAAAAACGAAAAATGGCTGTAATTCACTAATAAGACATGCCACACACATCAGGGCATGTCCTACCTTATACCTACAATGCACCCTGCGCTCAGGCCTACCAGAGGGGTGACTAACATGTAGTTAAGGGAAGGTTTAGGGACTGGTAAGTGGGGACACTTGCTCAGTCAGCGCGACGGTACCAGACCGCGCGCAGGGTCTGCAGTGGCAGACCCTAGACACATTTTACCCCGCTGCTTCGGTGGGTGGCACAACCAGTGCTGCAAGCCCACTAGCAGCATTTGGATATACAAGCCCTTGGCACCCCTGGTGCACTCTACTAGGGACTGATAGTAAACCAAATAAACCAAACGTGGAAGTCAATTCACATAATACATTTTACCATAGGGAGCACTTGCACTGTGGCACTGGATGGCAGTGGCACAGCGCCCTGAGCAACTAACACCAACACAAAAACACATTGAGGCACAGACAAAAATGGAAGGGTGACCCACGCCAATGGTGCCAGGTCTAACAATGTGCATAAAAGTGCCCGGCTGTCCACATCCTCTCCGACAATCCCATTCGGTCGCTCTACCCATCTGCACCAAATGGGGCCAGCCTGAGCCGTGCGGGGATAGCTACCACTCTAGGGGAAGAGACTGCTTCTTGCCACTCCTCATCATCCATTTCTGTACCCTCTGCTACCCATCTATTTCTGAGACATAAAAGGGGGTCCTTCATATTGTAAATTGATTTTTTATATATAAGATAGTTTTTTCAGGGAGGTGGCCATCTAGTAGTCTATCCTCTAGTGGAGAGGCCTCCGGAGGGGAGGAACCCCTTGCAAGGAGTGAGTGTAACACGTGACAAACTTGGGTGTAGCAAAAACATTCAGTGGCAGCCAGTTCGTGTTGGTACTTTGGAGAGCAGCGAAAGTTTTAACATCCCCCTTTTCCCACAGTTCGGCAATCCGGGAAATTCTAATCAAGTCTCAATTACTAAATCCCTTTGATTTCCACAAGTCACCCCGTTGCTCAGGGTCCCACCGGGGGGTTGCCAGTGTTAGTTTGTTCCCCCATCCGAGGGATTTAGTAGCTGCGTGCCACACCTTTACGGAATGGCCAGTGGGACCCGTGAGATGAAATCTAGTCGGTCTCGAATAAAGTGCCCTATTATAATTACCTCCCGGGAGGAGCCATCCATCCATACAGAGCCAGGGGTCGTCCGAATTACCGTATGTGCCATGATTAATAGCTTCCTAGTGTGCAGCCCAGTAATATGTATTTATATCAGGGAGACTGATGCCTCCGTCATACCAGTTTAAGGTGAGTTTGCCAAGGGCAATACGGGGTTCTCCATTTCATAATAATTCCCTCTGGAGACTTTCAATTTCTTTAAAATATTTCGGTGGGTCTGCTTCAAGTGTATTTTGCAAGACAAAGAGAAAACAGGGCAGGGACATCATTTTAAAAAGGACAGCTTTACCCAGGAGGGAGAGGGGAAGTGTCTTCCAGCTGGCTATATCTCACTTCAGCCTTAGTAGCGGAGGCAGCAGAATTCTGCTGTATCGGAGTGTATGATCTAAGGAGAGAAATATACCCAAGTATTTGAATCCCGTGGTACTGATCTGGATCTGACAGTTTCGGGGCAGGGCAGGTGTGTCTCCCTGAAGGACATACAGATGAGACTTCGTTTAATTGATTGTGAATCCTGAATACCTGCCAAATATCGCTAAGATATCTAAGACTGCGATTAGGGATTTCCTAGGGGAGGCCAGGTAGAGCAGAACATCGTCCACGTAAAGTGATATACGGTCCTCCCATTCGGGGGACCAACGTAGACCCTGTATAAACGGGTCCCTCCGGATCCATGCTGCAAGCGGTTCTAGTGCTCTGGCAAACAGAAGAGGGGAGAGCGGGCATCCCTGACGGGTTCCACGTCTAAGGTTAAAAGTGTCAGATTTTTTGTTGTTAACCACCACTTGAGCCAATGGCATTGTATACAGGAGATGCACCCATTGAATAAAATTTTGACCAAATCCCCTTTTTTGGAGCACAGCCATTAGATACGGCCACTCAATAGTATCGAACGCCATGGTAGCGTCCACCAGAACAGCTGGCTCCAGTATCGTTGCCGCTCTACCCAAGACATCGTGGACTCTGCGTAGGTTTAATGCCGTGTTACGGTGAGGTATAAAGCTGGATTGGTGCGGGTGTATAAGGCTGGATATAATTTTAACTAATCCATTGGCCAAAACCTTAGCGAGAATCTTGGGCTCCGCGTTAAGGGGCGAAATCGGCCTATAGGAGGAACAGTTCGTTGCGGGTTTACCTTCCTTATGGATAGTTACAATGGTATCCATCCGTCGGTCGGTTGGTAGTTCTCCCCTCTCCACGCTTTCCTCAAACATAGCCTTCAGATGGGTGGCCAATTTGTCCGGTTCAAGTTTATGTAGTTCGATAGGGATGCCGTTAGGACCCAGGGCCTTCCCTGAGTTCAGTGATCGGATTGCCTGTGCTATTTCGTCTGCTGTCAAGGTGCTATTTAGAAGTTGCTGAGCTCTGGTGGAGAAGGTGGGAAGCACTATTTCTCGCAGCATCTCAGAAGATTCTTCCTCTGTGTATGGCGCCACTGCAGTATACACCTCAGCAAAATGTCATGCAAAACAATTTACAATTTCCTGAGGATCCGTTATACACTCGCTATCGGTGCCCCACAATATTGGGACCAGTCTGCTTGCCCATTCCTTTTTATCAAGCCAGGCTATTAATTGTCCTGCCTTGTCTCCCCGATCATGCAATGTACAAAGTTTCTCCCTCCCTAGGGCCTTAGCTCTGTCCGTCACCAGCGCCCTATATTCGTCCTGTTTAAGCCGCAGCAAGTGGAGCAATTCCAGAGTGGTACTCCTCTCTAGCTCCCTTTCTAGGAAATAGACCTTGTTCTCTACATCTGAGACCTCCTATTGTTGGGCTTTCTTTTGTCCAGATAAAGGCTTCCCAAAGTGTCTGGGAGGAGTCCACTGTGCCCTCATTCTCAGAAAAATAGTTATCTATCGCCTTGACGAGGGCCTTCCGGTTTTTGGGGTTACGGAGATGCCAGGGATTAATGGGGACGGTCCTACCCACCGTTGTCTGGTCTAGGCTAATGTGGACCCATACTGGTGAATGATCAGAAATGCCCCTAGCTAGATTTTTGACTTCGTGGATTTGTGTCATTTGCGTGCAGGGTACTTAAATATAGTCCAACCTGGACAAGTTGTGGTGGGCCCCAGAATGAAAGGTGTGTTGTATTTTCTCAGGGTGATAAGTACGCCAGGTATCCACCAAACCCAGGGCCTCAAGGAAGTCTGGCAACTGTCTCGTGGAGGGCCCCACATCTCGCGGGGGATGGCGGTCAAGTATACCCGAGACGACCACTGAATTTTAATTCCCCCCCAGCAACAACAATCCATTCGGCGCCGATAATAGAACCGTGCGTAAGTCTTGGAATGTAGTAGATTGGAGGCCAGGGGGCACATAGATAGAAAACAAAGTCACAATACGCCCCTCCCACGTCCCCGCGATACCTACATAGCGGCCCTTATCGTCAGTCCGGGTGGAACTCACACTAATAGGAAACGTAGCTTTCACCATAATACCTACTCATCTTGAGTTTGTGGTAAACCCTGCATGAGCTATTAATTTATATCCCCACCTGCACATAGCTTTGCATGAGTGCCCCATTAGGTGCTTCTCCTGGAGAAGGCCAATGTCGGGGGCCTGTTTATTGATATATTGGAGTACTATACTACGTTTGATTTTATCGCCAAGCCCATTGACATTCCAACTCAGAATTCTGGTACTCTTATCCCACTGTGTATGCATTAAAACAAAGTAAAAGCTCCATGGTCTTAGTCACACCACCCACATTGGCTGTCGATGCAAAAACTACAATGAAAAACAATAAAATAAAATCCCTAATCCAACAACCCACCTACCTGCTTCCCTGCCCTCCGGGCCTTAAACTGCCCATGAATAACTAGCAGAGTGCCTGTCGCCCTAACTGTTACTATAAGAAGAACCTTGGGGGAATAGCATGCCCCGCCTCCCCAACCCCCATCAATAGCAGCAATATGGTCCCCCAGATAGCGACCCGCCCTATTGTGAACACGACAGAAACGAGAGTATACCTACCCCTGACAATCCCAGCAGTCCAAAACCTTAGTCTTAACATTACCAAAGGGCCATCCAAGCCCACCGGGGTGACTTCACGCCGCTAGAATAGTCACTGTCCGTTTCGAGGGGAGGAATCCTTGCCACTGTCCCGGTCCTGAACATGTTGACCCAACCGGTTCTCCAGCCAGTCTGATGCCAACTCTGTCTGCTCGAAAAACGAGGCCCTTCCATCGGCCTCCACATGAAATTTCGCCGGGAACAGCATTGCGTATTTGTATCCACCTTCTCGCAGTTTCCTCTTGACCTCTAGGAACGTCCGTCTCCTCTTCTGCACTCCTTGCGTGAAATCCGGGAAAAAGGTTATTACAGCATTGTCATAGCGAAGTGGAGGACCTCTTTGCGCATTTTGGAGGATCACGTCCCTATCTCGGAAGTTGAGGACTCTCACCAACATTGGTTGTGTGGGGCCCCTGGCTTCAGGCAACCACCCGGTGCTCGATGTGCCCGCTCTACTACAAAGAATGTACTAAGACCTTTAGGCTGCAGGTGTTTCATGATAAGGTCTTCCACAAAGAGATCTGGGGTAAGTCCTTCCGCTTTCTCCGGCACTCCTAGGATGCGCACGTTATTGCGTCGAAGACGCCCTTCATAATCATCCAGCTTTAGTTCCATAGACTTGCGGGAGGATTGTAGTTCACCCACATCACTTTGCAACTGAGCGACATCCCCCAGGAGGCTCGAGGTCGTGATTTCCACTTGTTTGACCTTCTCGTTGATCTTGGAAAGATCTGCGCGAATGAGATTCATATCAATTGAGAGAGAGTCCACTTTGTGTTCCATCGAGGTTTTGATACCAGATATGGCGGCCATGATGTCTTTTAAGGTCAGTTCTGGATTCTCCTCATCAGGATCGGCCGCGGTCTTCGCTTTAGACTGAAGGTCCTGCAGGGCTTTTTTTGAGAGGGTATAGCGGTCCAATCTGTTTGATTGGATTGTCTTGGGTCCCCTGGCCTCTGGAGATTTAGGTTTATCCATAGTGAACCCTGGAGAGTACAGATTGCCGCAGCTCAGTTCAGTTATTAGTCGTCTCAATATTCAGGGGTAGATGTGTTACACGTGCATGGAGCTTACTCTCGGCGGGTTAGTGATATGGAGAGGCGACACGAAGGAGGGCCTTCCACTCTACAGATGCAGATGACGTGCCCCTCGTTGCAAAGACCAGCTGGGCAGTATTCACGGCGCCTCCTAACCCCCCAGGCCACCAGTCTCCGCCACGCATGCAACTGCACCGCAGGGATGGAGCACACCCTCTGTGTGGGGCTAGGCCACCGCCTCCGCCGCGATTGTTGGCTTACCAGCAAACTTGGCTTGGTCGTGGGGGATCTGGCTACAGAGGAATGGGGCACCTGACCCCGGCACAATGGCTCCTGTCTACCACCTCCCAGCGGGGTCAGCAGCTGGCACAAGGATGCAGGGGGGAAAGAGAAGCAGCCGTGGAGTCTTCAGTGCGGGCACATGAGGTTGGGAAAACAGCCGTCTTTGCTCCTGCTCCCCAAGGTACTCCACCTCTGGGCATCCGAATCACCGCGTCGGTATCTCCCTCTGTTCCACTCCGATGCTGAGTTCAGCGCCGTCAATGCCCCCGCCACTTGCCCCCACTCGGCAGCGGAAGCAGCGCTGCTCAGGCCTCAGCACTGCTCGCTGCGTTTCTCGCGGGCAAGGCCAGGATTCGAGCCAGTCGCAGCCGAGCTCTCCAGGCACTTCAGCGGGATGGGCCACTACTCCAGTCCCCGGCTGCCACGCCTCTGTAGGCCGTAAGCAAACGGAGCCCACAACTCTTGTTTCGCGCGGTCTGCAGCTCCGGGCGTCCCAGGAATCGGAGCCGCTGAACCTCCAAAGCACTACCCTTCACTAGGGATCGGATCAATGTATCGGATAGATAAATTAGGGTCGGCGGAGCTGCAAACTCAGGCGGCCATCACGCTCAGCAGCTTGGCCATGCCCCCAACAATCAGCATATTATACTAAAGCAGAACCTTGGGGGGAAAACAATGTGTCTAGATCCTTCTTCAAGGCTTGAGAAAAAGATTGACAAAAGTTGAGATCCTCTGAAAGTAAACAGAGAGAGATACTGATCCTCCTCATATATTGGGATTGACAAGATATCGGAACTAAGATCAAGCACAGTAAACAAATGTGCATTTCCTTGGGTGCAAGAAAGGATGATGTCAGGGTGAGTGACCACAGGGAAGCTTGGGATAACCGTATTATTAATACAAGAGCCCATAGGTCCTGCACAAATCTGTACTCATTGGCTTTCTCCACATTGTGTATAGGACTTGAAGTGAGTATTACATCTGCTAACAAGCAGCACAGAGACCCCTTGCTTAAACAAATCTGCTATTGCGGGCAGCTTCCTTCTTCCACCTTGAGTTTTAATGGATTTTGGGTGGCTTCATATGCAGGTTGACCATCACCTTCAAAGGTTCCATAAATGACATGAAGCCCACATCCTTGGGATCTGTGAGCCACAATGTGCATAGTACCTGTGAAAGGGATCCAGTTAATTCAGGAAACATGGCAGCATCATTCATATTACTTGGGCAATGTGTGCTCTCACACAATAGTCTGAGTATTGATGGGGTGTGTTTAAAAACACTCCTTCAAGAGTACAGTTTAGTTTGCAGAGAACATCACTACCTGGCAGGATAGTTGGGGAAGTTGGGTTGAGCAACAATGAATATTTATAGGTAATGGGCTTTGCAGAAATAAACAAGGGGTCAAAAATATAATGAGGAACTTAAAGACTGTTCATGGGCATGCCCAACAGAGATAAAGTGGGGAATTTGGATGGTTTTAGAGCTGAGCGACTAGCGTCTGTGTCAATGAAACAAATATTACATTTACCACTAATAGCAGAATCTTTATATGTGCTCTACGGGATTAACGTATTCATGGCATAGTCGAAACCTCTCAGGCTGTCCATAAATTCAGGACAAGGATTTTAAATAACCTGAAGAAATCCAGACTAATCATAGAGGGCTGGTCCATTAGACACAATGTTGGGACAGTTCAGTTTCCAATGCCCCAGTTGTCCACAAGCAAAACATGATTGTCCCACTCCCTCATCCTTTTCTTTTCGCTACATATTAAGAAATGTCAACAACACCAGTTTTGATTCTACATTGTCTTTCTTTCTCTCTTGGGAAGCTGCACAGTGGTTATCAGCCCTTACCAACTCAGCTAACTTCTTTATCTGTATCAGATGCAGATGGTCATTAATTGGCAGCCAATATTTGGTAAAAATGCCTACACATAAGCAGAACCCTCAGCTTCCCGAGGAGTTTATGTAGGACAGGATAAACCTGAGTATCTCTCAAACACATCCTTAAGTGTATATAAATAATCAGGGAGTGCTTCATCCTTATTTTACTTACAGTTCAAGTTCTTTGTCCAAATCGGTGATCACCAGACACACATCCAGGATCACATTCAACAGTGCTTTCTTTGCTGCACTCAACTGTCCTTCATTACCATGAGCATTCCTCAGCCGTGTCAACTTCTCCACCAACCTTTCTCTTAATTCACAATGCCTCACTATTCGCAGTAATTGATTCACATCTGCCCAGTTAGGTCTATATACTTTAAACACACTCTGCAGTTTCTCTCAGAAGTAGGGTCTTCTCTGATGTTAGGGAACTGTTTCTTAATACTCATTAAATCAGAGGGGGTCCAAGGGATGTGGACCATAATTCTCCCCCTGGCTGTGGGGTAGGTCATCAAAGAAAGAAGTGTGGAGGAGGGATGGCCTTCATTGTCAATCAATCAATATCTCTTTATTCGAATGTCTTTGACAATCATAAAAGATAAACATACAAATTCTAAAATCATACAGAGCAATCAATAATACAATACAAACATTTTACAGTTTAAAAATCAGGAGTTTTGTGATATGACGTAGCTGCCTTGAGGAAACGACCTACATTAAAACATACATCAATACCTGGTAACAATTGTAAAAACCTATGGGCAACCATACACTGCTTACAATCATGGGTTTTAAAAAGAGGTAATAAATAACAAACATAAAGATTTATACAATGTGCAAAATATCATAGAGTGCAACAAAGTTTGCGAAGAGGCGTTACCACAAGCACCTTTCTTCCCTGTCAAGTTCCCATAATAGCTTCGCTGGAAACACAGCATTTTATTTATTTATTTATTTTAAAGTTATATAGAGCGCGAACCAGACCTGTGAGGGTATCAGAGCACTTTACAGGTTTAAGGGTGGTATACAAAGCGTTAGGAAGGGAGGGAACAATTGGAAAAGATGGGGGATACATTATATATTAGACAAGAAAAAGCATGCAGTCTAAGGTCCCGGCTACAAGAGGGATAAAAAGTTAAAAATAGGTAGACACTTATAAAAGAAGGCACGTAGTCTCAACTCTTGGATGGGAGGCCCAGGAGTGCAATAATGGATATCCTCCGTAGAGCCGTGGATGATGTCAAGGTGGAGGGTGGAAACATGTCGCTACGGTGATTGAGATGTAATCATAAGACAAGGTATTTGCTCATTAAGAAGGTTTTGGTCTCCTTTTTAAAGTGTGCCTAGGACGGAAGTCTTCTGATGGCGGGTGGGAGGGAGTTCCAGATTCTTGGAGCGACCCCAGAGATGGCCCGAGTGTAGGTTTTTTTCTTCCAGAAGCGGGCTGGTTGCAGCAATAGGTCTTCGGCAGATCGGGAGTTTCTGGTACCTCCTGATATCACGAGTTTATGGGCGAGAAAATCAGAGGAATTGGAGTAGAGAGCTTTGTGAGTAATGCAGGCCAGTTTAAATTGGATTCTGGCCTCTAGGGGAAGCCAGTTCAAAGTTTTGAGGTGGGGAGAAATGTGGTCAAATTTCTTTGAGCCAGTTAGGAGTCTGGCGGCGGTGTTGAGGCAGGATTTCAGTGGGGCCAGGGAGTTCTTGGGTAGCCCTGCGAGAGTGAAGCATCCATATTCTAGTCTGGAAAAGACTAGAGCCGGGATTGCCGTTTTGAGGTCGGAAGCTTCAAGGAAGGCTTTTAGGTTTCTTAGGTAGCTCAGGTGGAACCTGGCTGTCTTGGCCATCGAGTTTATATGACCGCGCATGTTCAGGCTGCCATCAAGGGTTATTCCAAGGGATTTCGCAGAGTCAACAATGGTGGGAGGGCAGTTTAGTGCTGTGATGCTCTTGATCCATTCCTGGATGTCAGGATTTGTTTTGAGTTGGGAGATTAGGAGAAATTCTGTTTTTTTTTGCATTGAGTTTAAGCTGGTTGGCGGTGAGCCAATGGACTGTCAGCTTCAGTGCCTCATTCAAGGAGTGAATGTCCTCAGGGGAGGAGATTTTCATATAGATCTGTGTATCGTCTGCGTACATGAGGTAGGAGATATTGGCGGCACGTAATACCTCGGAGAGTGGTTCAAGGTAAAGATTGAAGATGGTAGGAGAGAGGGTTGATCCTTGGGGACTCCAACCGTGACCGGAGAGGGGCGGAAAGATTACCATTGATGAGGATTCTCTGAGAGCGATTTTGGAGGAATGATCTAAACCATTGAAGAACGGTGCCATCTAACCCCATTCTGAGTTTGAGTCGTTCAAGGAGGATTTTGTGGTTAACTGTATCAAAGGCAGAAGATAGGTCTAGGAGGAATAGGAGACACGTTTTGCCTTGATCAAGGGCTTGGAGGGTGTCATCCACGATCTGGAGGAGGGTGCTTTCCGTGCTGTGTCCAGGTCTGAAACCGGATTGGAAGTCATTTAGCAGGTGGAGTTATTAATGTGTAGGCTCAGCTGCTGATGCACACATTTTTCTAGAACTTTGGCAAGGAGTGGGATGTTGGATATGGGTCTGTAATTCTCAGTGGAAGCAGGGTCCAAGGTAGGTTTTTTTAGGAAAGGGACGACTTGGCCAGCCTTGAGTGAATCAGGAATTGAGCCCTGTTGGAGGGAGGCGTTGATTATTGAGGTCCAGGAGGGAATGATAGACTGTGAGGCGGCTGCTAGGCAGTTAGAGGGGAGAGCATCATTGAAGTGGTTGTTCGGGTTTAAGGAGGCAAAAATTTTCAAGAAAGAGTGTTCGTCATAGTATTTAAAGTTGGACCAGTGCGCTCGATTTTTGGGTGAGGTTTGGGAAGACAGCGTGTGAAGATGAGGTGGAGCTGGCAGATTTTGATTTTGGCAGTGAGTTGCGGATTTAATTTCATTTCCTAGGGCAGAGATTTTGTCGCAGAAGAAGGAAGAAAATTCCTCGCTTGATAGTAGGGGTTTGGGTGTTTCCTTGGAGGTTTCCGCTAGTTTGTTGGATTGGTGTTTGACCAAGTCGAACAGCTTGCGAGGTCGGTTTTTGGCATTCTTGAGTTCAGTTCTGAAGAATTATTTTTTTAGTTGAGTATTTTCTTATTATAAGCATTTCTGGCCTGGCGGAAAAGTTTTAGATGGGCTGCTGATGGGTGTTGTTTCCAGTTTCGTTCAGCCTGTCAAAGGGATCTCCTCTCCTTGTTGAGGGATCCGCTGAGCCAGGGATTCCTGAGCATAAAACATATGGAGCCAACTCTAATGTTGACAGTAGGGCTCTTTCCCAATTATAAGTCACAAACATTAAATAAGGTTCTAGGTCTGGAATTGTTTATACAATTAAATAATTCCAAGCAAGCTGTTCACTTAATTCTATTCTATCCCTTTCAGCACAAAGTTTTCCCATAAACAAATGCTTCACAATGCTCTTGTCAGCCTTGCATACAGATAGAGGATTTTTCAAATAAAATGGGTTCACCCAAAGTAATCAAATTTTGTTTGACATAGGTCAATCTTGGTATATCCAGGTCCAGGGCACACTGAACACAGTCGTTGATAATGTTATGAGTGAAAGAAGCCCTGGGGTTCTTCCATATAGATAGCCACAACAAAAGGGTGCCCATCTTAATGGAATCCGCAGGATACAACAAGGCCATCTTTTTCTGACAAAAATAATGGGGTATTGAAAGAGGAAGAGAGAGAAGACGCCTACAAAAGCAGTTATCCTCAGTCTGCAATATACGTCAATCACTGTAACCCCAAATTCCACATCCATAACTAGCAACAGGAACACATTGCTTAGAATATGTTTCCAAGAGTGAGGCTATCAGTTTCACCCTACTGATTTACACACATTAAAAAGAGAACAGATTGCTTGTTTCTACAACTAATGTTTTCTGCCCATGAACCATTAGCATCAAATAGAACCTAAGATATGGGAATTTTGTGAAACTCTCAAGGCGATTCTCATTAACCTGTATAGTCTGCAACAAATAACATTTTGGGCCACATGCCATTGTTTGTGGTTTGGTATAGTTGGTGGACATAAACAAGCATAAACTCCGGAAAAAGCTTGTACCAGGCACCTCAAAGCATTTGAGGTTCATGCTAAAAGCACAGCACCATCAGCATACAGCAGTGCGGGTATGGGAACAGAATTAACATGGGAAAGATCTTGTATAATAGTACTTAAAAAGGTATTAAGTTTATTAATTTATAAAAATAAATGAAAGTGGTTCTAAGACACATCATTGTCTAACTCCAAGGTGTGAATTGATAGGGTCAGATAATTCACTGCTAGAAACAAACCTCACTCTGGCACTTAGATCTCAATGGATGTGGGCCAAGAAGAGCACAATCATGGAATGAATCCCCATATTCCACATGATAGCCTACAACTTGTTACGGTTACATTTGTCAAAGGCAGAGGACAGATCCATGAAGGCTAGTTATAAATGTTATTTTTCAGATATGGTATATTTCCCTACCAACAAATGTTGTTTAATTTTTCCTAAACTTTGCCTGAACTCATATTCACAAGGAGATAAACTCTATTATTATTGCACCAATCCCTTAACCTATTAAAAATGACTTGACCAATTATTTTAATGTCTGAGTCAATTAGAGCTATGGGTCTATAGTACTTCGGATCAGTGCAGCTACCATTTTTAAAAACAGGAACAATAATGGAATTAGACCATAAAGGATGAAGAGCTTTTGAGTCTAAATTAACAAAAACATTAGTTAATAGGGGTGCCCAAAGATCAATTCTACGTTTAAAAATATCAATGAGAACTCCATCAGGCCCAGGAGCTTTAAATGAGCAACTACTATTGAGGGCAATAGTCACCTCCTCCACAGTGATTTGAAGTCTATCAGTTTTATTATCTAGGGGAGATGAATCTGTATGCTCAATGCCATCAGAAGTTCTACAATAAATGTTATTTACAAGAGTTACCCACTGGCCAACCATATTGTGACTACTCATTATAGAAAGTGTCAACTTTTGCACTTTAAATTCACTAACCACTCTCCAGAATTCACATGACATCTTGAGTGAGACTGCACTGGTTAGATGGTCCCAATTAGCACTTTGGATTTCACGCTTTCTAATGCTCAGGGACACTTTGTAGCATGCCCAAGCTCAGGCAATTGAACTAAAATGACTGGGTTTAGCTGACAAAACTAGTCTCGAAGCTCTATTCACATGGGAGCAAAATCTAACAAGCCAATGAATAGGCGAACAACCAGATCTAGCAGTCGGCTTAAGTGACTGCTTATTTATTACACTGCATATTGTGCTAAAATGATTGCATAAATTTGCCCCCACAGGAATCTCAGCCAAACCAACCAAGAAAATATCTATGTTAGATTTAATTAACAGATCCAAAAAATCCAGTAGGATCTGGTAAATGCCAAGCAAGCATAAGACCGTTATGCTGTGGCATTGGTACCGTGACTGCCTCCACGGGACCTGTAGTCATAGCCATTGTAAAAATAGTGTCACAGTCAGTGGATTGTGATTTCTGAAGGCTGAACGCAGTATCTCACATTCGTGCAAATACTGTGTTAGATCGCGAGTTATAAAACAGTAGTTGATAACAGACTCACAACCTCTACCATGAAATGTGGGAACCCTGGGTACTCTTTCATAGCTAGATTCATGTATGTTTACAAGGTCACGGGCCAGAAGATGGTGACTTAGCTCAACACCTGTCATATTTGGGGAGCCAGTTACAGAGCACATATTACGATGACATAAGGAGCTAGTGTCCGATGACATATAACTACATTTTGTATTTAAATGGCCACAAATCAGAATGTTTCATTCAGACTGAGCAGAGTTAGAATTGGAGTAAAGTTATCAACAATACAACATAACGTCTGAAAAGAAAAATATTTTTTATAAAAAATATTCATTTAAAGCAATGAGAGCCAGTCAATTCTAACACCTGGACCTCAGAACAATTCAGATTTTTAGGGAATATTTTAGCCTTAACTTCATGTTTTACCCATATTGACAAGCCTTCCTTTGGCCGACCTGATGGCAAGGGAATAGCAGGAGCCGAAAAACATGAGTAGCCATTGTAATTCAGCTGAGTTACCGCCCAGGATTCGTGCAGGATCGTAAAATCGTACTGTTCAATGAAGGTAAGCCAAACTTTCATGAACAATTTGCTATTAATCCCTGCAATATTCCAGGACATAAAACTAAACTCAGTTAAACATTCCATGGATGTAATAAGAGGAGCATATCGTTGATCATATAAAGCCAGCTCAGTTCTGATAAAAAATAAGTTATCTGCAGAAAAACTTCGTACAATGTCTACATTGGTCATAGAACAACAAACTTCACATATTATCAAGGGGCCACGATGAAATTATTGCCGCTTTAGTGTCCGGTTTCGGGCGAAAAGCGGCGATAATTTCATCGCTCTATTAGCAAGGACACGCTAGTGAATGTTTCCTTGCCTTAGCGCCTGGCTTTTTTCCGCCTAGCCTTGCATTGCTAATGAGATGCAAGGTAGGCATGCCATGTAAAACTGCATTGTAAAATATCGCTAATGGGCCTTCGTGATATTTACAAGGTGATCGCTCAGGATTTTAGCAGACGTTCGTTTTTGGCGAAAAAAAGTAACGTCTGCTAAAATACAGACTTAGCTATACTTACCGTTGGGGGTGGATTATGCTGATACGACCACGGGGTCGTATCAGCAATGTTATCGCCTTGGAAAACCAGCGATGTTCCATGGAAAACACCACTATCGCTGGAAAATTATCGCCATTGCGCTATGCGTTGTTAATACAGCGCTAGCATGGCGATAATTTCCAGCGATAGCTGGCGATAATAAATCTCACGCTAAGAGCGGCCAGCGATAATTATCGCTGCCGCTTGATAATATGCCCCTTCATTAATAACAGCCTTTGAAACTCTAAAAAGCTGATCCTCCCTGCTGTTCCTAGATTCAGCATCAGGAGCAACTACATGTCCATCGCACCCCACGTATCCTCATGGGGTAAAATGGTTAAATTGAATTATAGTGTGCCAAAATTGGTCTAAAAACAGGAGACAGAACCAGAAGCAAGAGGCATCCTAAAGGATTGAGGTTGATAAAAGTAGCCCAATTGAAGGGGATGTATCTGAGAAAGCCCAGGAAAAGAGGATTTAGTCAGACTGGTAGGTTGCAATTAACATTTAGAAATCTAAAATTTACAACTATACAGTCACCAGGGAATTTTTTTATTGATGGCCTGATCCAATCGACACTTCTGGCCATTAATACGTGGGCTGATGTAGAAGGATCAAATCCCATATGCTTTGTCAAGTAATACAAAACCTTACGAATCAGCTGATTCATTGACTCATTCTGGACCATTTTAAACTTAGAGACGTTAGCCAAAATTAAAACATAACGACAAGCTGTGGGGGCCAAGCTCAATAGCGAAGTCCTTCCCGGTCGAGGGTATAGGATGCATATCCAGTTACTCAGAATGGATAGGTAAAGTCTGCTCCTCATGCACGATAGGAGCAGGTTGGTTAAGTGTAAATGTCTGCGGGGGGAGATAGGGAAAGAGGAGAGGGCAAGACAGGAGTGCATACAGGGGCAGACGACTACTGGTCTGTTGGACCAACTAAAGAGACGTCATCATTATTCCTAGCTTGGGGACCATAAAATACATTAGAGTGCTTTATTAGCAACATTACACATATTACTAGCAACTTCAGGGTTGGCTATAGCTAAAGGAGTAGCTGAAAATATAACAGCAGAAAGGGTAATGCCTTTGGATTGAGACAATGTGGCCAAATTTGCTTCAATACTGTCAAGACAATCTTGCAAGGTCTTTAAGTGAATGTTTAATACAGTTTCAAACCTGTTGCATATTTCATCAGAATTATTCGCAACAAATTCAACAGCCCCAGTGTCGTATTTGGCATTACCAGCCTTAGGTCCTCTTACTTCCTTCCGTCGTACAATTCCTCCTTTCTTCTTTTTTATATATCAGTGCAATTTGTACTAACAATAATTATCCAAATTGTCCTGTTGTGCAGACAAACAAGCAGTACCTTTAGTAGCAGAATCATGGGTCCCCAAAGCACTATCAAACTGTGGGCAGACGGGCAAATCTCTCCCTCCCCTTCGAAAGAAAGTCTCATTTCTGTCAATGCAATTTCTTGGGAAAGCACCCCAGCTGCACGCACCAGAAAGCAGCCAATAGTAGCAATCATGCTAACCTCAGCAGTAGAGCCACTCACAATTTCCCTTTTCAATGATTGAGGAAAGAGACAATCAAGATGGTATGAATTAGTAAAACAAAGAGGGGTGGCCCGGCCCATTACAGTCGATGATGGGCAAAGATGGGCCCAGTTTTCACCCAGACATGTGCCCGGTCATGTACTGAACAGCGGGTGATGAGCACACTTGCATCGCTGTACTGAAGGCCCCTCAGGCAAGGTGAATTGAGTGGTGCAGTCTGGGGGATTGAGTTCCACCCCAACCAGAACAAACAGGTGTCCCGGACAGTGGGTGATGAACGCACTTTTAGTGCTGTACTGGAGGCCCCTCAGAGGTAAATTGAGTGGTGCAGGATGAGGGACAAAGTCCCACATCCTGCCAGAGCAAACAGGTATCCTGCGCAGCGGTTGATGAGTGCACTTTTAGCACTGTACTGGAGGCCCCTCAGGTGAAGTGAATTGAGTGGTGCAGGATGAGGGACAAATTTCTACCCAAGCCGGAGCAAGCAGACGTCTCTCATTATCAGCGTCACTTGAATGGGAGAAGGGAAACGCCTTCTATACAGTTGTTCTTCAGTCTGTCTCAAGCTTTTAAGGGTAATAGTAGGGTTTCATTCTCTGTGGTCTCTACAATCTGGGATGCATCATGCATAGACCTGGACTGATCCCTCTTGTCTGCTTGCTCGCATCCTTCCAATGGTTGTCTCACTCCCAGTATTGCATCAATTTATTGTGCATTACCTCCTTGTGCTCTAGTCACTGGCGGCCCCACAAGTGCTACTCTTTTTCCAGGTGCATCAACAGTTGCACCTCCGGCCTCTTCATCTGGCATGAGGAACACATCCAGTAGACCTTCTTCCGTCAGGTCCTCACTCTCTTTCTCTTTTTCCCGTGATTCAGTGATCTGTAGCAATAAATATGGAGGAGGCAGAGCGATTGGAGCACAAGCCCTAACTCTGTCCCTAAGGTGAATGATTTGGTACTGTAGTTTCTCCTGGGTATTTGTCATACCTTAGACTTGGGATTCATCCTTATGCTTGTTAGCTTCCTCATGCCATTGCAGCAAGAGAGGCCATTGTTAAGCATCTTTTTTATTTTGGGTACCCTTCGGGCTCATTCGTAAGTTTGCTAACCTTTCTATATTCAGGAAAAGACTTCTTCCCAATCTCGTTAGTGAGTCCAACCCACTCTTGTAAATACTTGCACATGCCTTTGCCGTATTGTTGGTACAAAGTGTAGGCAGTAGTCCCTTTTGGTGAGGACTTGCTGCTTTTTGATTGTTGGATGTTTCGTCCCCCATAAATGCTCTTTATTGCTCACTTACACCTGGGTAGCAGGGAAGGGGTCTGCTGACCTTGAGCTCAGAGCTCATCCCATTGAGGGAGGTAGAGAATGAGAGAGACAATTGGTCATGGGTCCCTTTGTTATATTTCTTCTAACTGATCTAATGGAGGGGGAATGAAGGTGCTGTGTACTCACACCCAAAGATCACCTTGCGTTCTGCAAACCTTCAGTCAACACCCAAAGGGGCTTATGAATATATCGGGCAGTGAGATCAGAGTGCCACTTCCTCCCACACATTCATTCTTCAAAGGTCTGTGTTTCGGGTTCTGGTGTTCCTGTCGATCTTCCTCAGTACTGCACTATTCCCATAGATTTACATACCTATACATTTTCTGTTCATTGGTTCTTCCCAATCTTACCCACCCAACCAACTTGTCTTCTATCTCGTCTCCTACCTGGACAACAATTGTGTGCACCCCTTTTCAACAGCACATTTACAGCAACCGTAAAACAATGCAGGCCATGCAAAGCAAGCAATTGAACAAATATACAGTAAGCATAGTTAGACTTTACCTAACATGTTGGATTAATTACGCTCAAGCTTTTAGCCAGTTGCCCAGGTCCAGTGTTGGGCCATGCTCCACCACAGTACCCCAGGAGACGCGTCTCCCTAACTTCTAGGGTCGTCGTGTGGGGGTTGGGCCAGCAGTCTCCTGTGTAGTGCTTGTGGAGTTGATTTCCGGCTGCCAATGCACCATCTGTTAAGATAAAGCACAATACTTCGGGAAACAGAAGTATAACATATGTTTAATGCTAAAAATAGCGAGCAGCGCAGCAAATAATCAAGAGACAATTGTCTTTTCAACTGCCCAGGGCTCTAGCCTGTTGGAGCAGGTAATGCTAAAAGGCATGCCAATTTGAACTGTTTATATACCTTTTTCCCTCAATACAAGCCTATAAAGTGCAAAAATGTTACAGAAACTTGCTACTTTCAGCGAAACTGATCTAATGAGCAGGCAGGTGGCTGGATCTCCTTAAGGTGACCAATCAGAGACGTCCTTGAAACCCAGATAAAATACATGAACACACTGCCGGCTTCAATAATTTCTTTGAAATGCACTTTTGGTTGCCAATATCGACAGCGAGGCTACACTTTACTACGGAGTGCAGAAAATGTGGCAATATACGACTTCTAATAAAATGGACTGCAAGAGTCATGAAACTTAACAAGTATATTGAGGCTAAGGGACACTTCAAATGAATAAAGACAACATTCACACTTGATTGATATGCAGGTGCAAGAGAACATTGATACAAGATTGTGTTTTCACACCTGCCATCAGTTTGAGGCTCTGGACTCTCAGAGCGCCAACAGATTCTGGGTGCATGCTAAAATAACTTTCTTTTGACGTTCATCTTTGGTCATTTTTAACATGGGAAGAATGACGCAAAAGTGGCGCAAGCGGCTTGTAAATTTGCCCCCCTCTGTTTTTCAAAGGTCCTTGCTGGCAGGTTCTCTGCTCTCCTCCATCATACAGCGGCTGAATGCGGTCTGTGCTGCAACCAGATTTGTGTATTTGACTCTCCTGTGTGTTACACAGAGGCTGTGATCCCCACTGCGGTGCCCTACCAAGAGGTTCAATGCGCCCTGGTGCCTTGCAAGGGGATTCGGTACTTCCTGGTGTGTTGCACAGATACCCCTATTTCACACATGCGCCTTGAGGGGGCTCTGCTCTTCCTAGTGCATTGCACAGATACCCTGCTCTCATTGGTGCACTGCAAGAGGGGTCGGTGTGTTCCTGGTGTGTTGCACAGATACCCTGATCTCACTGGTGCGCTGCGGTAGGGCTCTGTCTTCCAGGTGTGTTGCACAGATACCCTGATCTCACTGTTGCGCTGCGAGGGGGCTCTGTGCTTCCGGGTCTGTTGCACACATGCCCTGACCTCCCGGTGCGCTGTAAGGGAGCTCCTTGCTCCCTGGAGTGCTGCGCCGATGCCCTGAACCCCCGGTGCGCTGAAAGGATGCTTTGTCTTTCCGGTGTGTTGCTCATAGTCCTTGATGTCACGGGTGCGCTGTGAGAGGGCTTCGTTGTGTCCCTGGTGTGCTTCACAGATGATCAGATCTCACCAGTGGCGGCTGGTTATAACGGGCGAAAGGGGCGTTGCCCTCCCTAGCATCCGAGAGAAAAGAGAGATTAATGTACAACACGAAGCAGCTTTAAATAAAGTGCTCTCTGCTTCGTGTTAACTAACTCTGTAACACAGATTCTGTTGCGTACTTGCTTATTTGCTTTAACAATGAAAATGAAAGTACTGAGGAGCGAGCCGAGAATGACGTCCTCGTCCACATGTGCTGGCTGGGGCGACGGCTTTCGCTCGCCCTTGAGGCACACACGAGGAGAGAGTGATGTAGCATGGTAGGAGTGGCCGGTAGAAGCGGAATGGTTAACCTTTGTATGGGGCGCTTATGCTGTGGCCCAGGCATTTTCAGCAGAGTGCCATTGAAATAAATGGTTAGGGGCAGGGCTAGCCTACATCGAGGAAGCGAAGTGGGTGGCAACAACTGAAGGAATCCCTTCATGTTTGTACTGCCGTTTAACATCCTGATTGGATGTTGGAAGCTGGGGGAGTGGGCTGTGGAGGAGTTCGTCTAGGCAGCTCCGATTTCATTTTCGGGATAATCATTACCTCCTCGTCCAGTCTTCCTCGCCACAGTATTCACAAATGAGCCTCAGGCTCCACACAGAACTCCAAGTAAAATTAAAAGAGCAGCGCTCTAGTCTCCCCTCCCTCCTCCAATATGGCCCCCAGTGTCTTCAGCCAATCCCATAAAGGGATACAGAACCAACATCACGACCTGTTCTTTTTTTCTGCACTTCTCCGAGTGCTGTGTTGCCTGTGTTGACCGGTGGTGTCATCAGGTGAGTGGGGCTGGGTTCCTGCTTCAGCGGTCCCGTTATGCCCTTGGGTATTTAGTTTGGGGGTAGTAGTGTGTTTTTACTCGATAGTTTGTTTGATATGTTGTATTTGTACCTCCTGCTACTGCCTTTGAAGCCGCTGTTCCTGCTTTACCGGACTTTCAGTGGCGTTCATCTTGTTTTTTACCTGTGTCGTACGGTGACACTGACGATCCCTCGTGGTCTGTTTCGTTTCCCGGCCGCGCGTCCTGCTCAGCGGACATAGCGCGGCCGGATGCATTTGATCTGGGGGCCCGAGGCTCCCGGTATCATTATTACCTGCTATTAATGCCGCGTGTGCGTGCTGTGGGGGCGGGTAGCTCCCGTAGGCATTTCTTTGCCTGCTTCTTAGTTGTGAGTTCCTTGTTGTTCAAATCTGTCTCGGACCTCGCTTGCACGGTATGTGGGCATGCGCGCGGCTGTTTCTCCTCCCTTTATGGTTGGTTTGTCTGATTACAGGTTCTGGCTGGTTTGGTTACCTAGCAACCCCAGGGCCTTTTAAGCCAGGCGTGTTGTCTTCTCCTATGCCTGTGTTCTCTTCATGCGTTCACTGGTGTGTTGATATTATGGAGAGTGGTTCTGTTCCTGATTCTGCTCCTGGGGCTTCTGGTTCTGGTATCCAGATCCCGTCTATGGAAGTGTTACAGCAGCTGATCAATTCTGCTGTAGCTGCTGCTATGCAAAGTCAGACGCCTGTTCCTCCTGCGAAGCGGGCTAAGGTGGATGTAGCTGCGGCTGCTGATTCTGACATTGAGGAGGATGTTGATGTCAGAGGTCGTTTTGTGCAGGGTGCCGACCTGAAGGAGGTGCTGGGTCACATTAGAGAGAACTTGGTGTTTCCTGCTTCTGTTGTTCCTCTGGATGACGATCTCTTTGCACAATACCAGCGTCCTGCGCCTGATTCTTTGCCTTTACACTCTTCGGTCTTGAAGGTCCTGGAGAATGAATGGAAAGATGTGGACAGAGGCTCCTTTCCACGCTTTTTGAGTAAACGGTACCCGCTGCAGGACTTTGATATGAAATTCCCTTCTTCGGTGAAGGTTGATTCATTGTTGGCCAGCATGGTGTCTCATGGAACTGTAGTGTCTGAGGATTCTTCTCCTGCTGACCCGGTTGACCGTAAAGTGGATGGTGCGGTGAAACGCACTTTTGCGGCTGCTAATTTCTCTATCAGGGCGGCTGCCTATGCGTCTTACACTATACAATCCTTGCTTAAGGATTTTCAGTCTCTGTCTGAATTGATGGACCAGGGGGAGGATGTTTCTTCTACCCTGGCGATGATGGAGCAACAAGTTCGGTTGCTTTCGGATGTCTCCTTTGACTCTTTAGGTGCTGCGGCTTCCGCAGCTGGGTCTTCGGTGGCTGCGAGGAGACAGTTGTGGCTTCGTTCGTGGAAGGCTGATGCTGCGCAGAAAAATCTCCTGATGAAGATTCCTTTTTCTGGGGTTAAGCTTTTTGGGTCACTGATGGATGACATGGTTAAGAAAACGGCGGAGGACCGTAAGCTAATGGCTCCTGAGAGGGCGGGTCACTTCCGTTCCTTTGGTTCTCAGAGGGCTTTTGGCCCTTCTCGGAGGGGTCGAGCTGGTCAGCCCTTTCGTGGGAGGGGGCGTGGCCGGGGTGCTCCTTCCTTTGGAAAAACCCGGTTCTCCGGTTCCTCTTCCTCCTCCACTCCTGCACCAAAGTCGTGACTGGATCGCTCCTGGTATGGGTCCGGTTGGGGGTCGCCTCAGTTTCTTCCTGGAGTCTTGGAGGCTGTCTGTTTCGGACAAATGGGTGCTGCAGGTGGTTTCAGAGGGTTTGTGGATTGGATTTATCCTAACTCCCCCAGACTATTTCAGGGCTACTCCTTGTCCCAGAGATCCTGTACGGAGATTGGCGCTTTTGGAAGGCATCGACTCCCTGGTGGTAAAGGGTGCGGTGGTTCCTGTTCCCATCGATCAGTTGGGGTTGGGTGTGTATTCAATCCTATTCCTGGTGTCGAAGCGCACTGGAGATCTTCGCCCTGTGATGGACCTGAAGTGGGTGAATACTTACATACCTCACAAAAAGTTCAAGATGGTTTCCCTTCAGTTGATCCTTCCTCTGATATCTCGGGGCGACTTCCTTGCATCGATAGACTTGAGAGATGCTTATCTACATGTCCCGGTTCATCCGGATTCTCAGAAGTTTCTCCGGTTTTGCGTGATGGGTCAGCATTACCAATTCCAGGTAATGCCATTTGGACTCTGCTCTGCTCCCAGGGTCTTTACTAAGGTTCTGGCTCCTCTTATTGGCCTTTTGCATGGGGAGGGCATTAGTGTGTTTCCTTATCTGGACGACATTTTAATTTCTGCTTCTTCTCTTCCCAAAGCGGAGTTGCATGTCAAGAGGGTGTGCCATGTCCTGGAACGTCATGGGTTCCTAGTGAATGTACCGAAGTCCTCCCTGGTTCCTGCACAGGAATTGACTTTCATTGGGGCTCTGTTCAGGACTCAGTTGGGTATGGTGTTCCTTCCTCCTCCCAGGATTCTGTCCCTGATGTCTGCTGTTCGTGCCCTGTTGGTGGGACATTCTCATCCTGTGAGCCTATGGCTGAGGGTTCAGGGTCTGATGTCGGCGTCATTGTTGACGGTGCCGTGGGCTCGACTACACATGTACCCGGTGGTATCGCACGTTTTGTCGCATTGGGACCCCTGTTCCCTAGATATGACTGTTTTGATTCCTATGTCGGAAGAGGTTCGGGTGGTCCTGAGTTGGTGGTTGGACGAAGGTCATCTGTCCAGGGGCCGCCCATTTCTGATTGTTCCCACCCGCGTGGTCACTACCGATGCCAGCCTGCTGGGGTGGGGTGCTACTCTGGGGGATTCATCGACTCAGGGGGTTTGGCCTCAGTCGGTGTTGTCATGTTCCTCCAACTACAAGGAGCTGAAAGCCGTCCTTCTGGGTTTGTTGGATTTCTCGAATCTGGTTCAGGGTCACCATGTGCAAGTTCGAACGGACAATCAGGTTGTGATGTCATATGTAAACCATCAGGGAGGGTGCAGAGTTCAATCCCTCAGTTGCCTCAGCCGTCGGATTTGTTGTTGGGCGGAGTTGAATCTGGAGTCCCTGTCTGCCATTTATCTTCCTGGCGCGGAGAACACTGTGGCGGATTGTCTGAGCCGGGTGTTTCCCTCCATGGGCTCTTTGTCCCTGACGCCTGTGATTTTCAGGAGGTTGCGACGGATGTTTGGTTGTCCGATTGTCGACCTCTTTGCTTCCCAGGACAATTTCAAGATCCGTTGCTATTGCACAATTATGCCTTGCCGGGATGCTTGGAGGGTGGATGCCCTGTCGTTCCCTTGGCCGAAGGGTCTGTTGTATGCCTTTCCTCCTGTTCCCCTGATTCCGGCGGTCTTGCAGAAGATCAAGAGGGAGGGATCCTTTGTGCTTCTCATTGCTCCGGGTTGGATGCGTCGCCCTTGGTATCCCCTGATGTTGGAATTAGCTGTGTCTCCGGGGTGGGCCTTGCCATTCAGTCCTTACCCTCTGTTGGGTCCTCCTCTTCCTCTGCCTGTGTTCCGGTCCTTGGGTCTGCGGGCCTGGCTCTTGAGAGGGATTCGTTGATGCGAACTGGCTGTTCATTGGCTGTAGCTGGGGTCATTCAGCAATCCAGGAGACCTTCTACTCTTAAATCCTATGCTAAACACTGGGATAATTTTGTTTCTTGGTGTCTGGGTCGCGATCTGTCGGTGGCTTCTTTGGATCCGGCTCGCATTTTGGATTTTTTGAATGATGGTTTTGTGCTAGGCTTGGCCATTTCGACTCTTCGGGCTCAGTGGGCTGCGATTCAGGCGTTCCATGTCCTCCCTTTGATTTCTGTTTCACCATTGGTTGCTAGACTTTTTAAGTCTCTCTCTTTCCAACGCCCCCGTCCTATTATGTGTCCTCCACCTTGGGACCTGCCTTTGGTTTTGCGCTCCTTGCAGTTGGCTCCGTTCGAGCCTTTGGAGTCGGTGGAGTTGAAGTTTTTGACACTCAAGGTGGTGTTTCTTGTGGCGATTGCTTCTGCCAGACGTATGGGGGAGCTGGGTGCATTCCTTCGTTCTGCTCCCTTTTTGTTGGTTTTGCCGGACAGGGTGGTGTTGCGCCCTCATCCTACGTTCATTCCGAAAGTGAGTTCTTATTTTCATAGGTCTTCTGAGGTGGTGCTTCCATGTCTTTGTCCTGATCCTTCCTCGGATGAGGAATCCCTATTGCACCTCTTGGATGTTCGGCGTGCTTTATTGATATATTTGTCGCGCACGTCTTCATTTTGCAAAGTGGACAACTTGTTTGTCAATTATGGTTTGTCACGTCAGGGACTGAAACCCTCCCTCTCGACGATCAGTCGCTGGATTAAGGAGGCCATTTTGTTGGCGTATGCTTCGGTTGCTGAAGTTCCCTCCCTTCCTGTTCAGGGGCGTTCCACCCGCTCTGTTGCTGTGTCTTGGGCCTCCTTCAAAGGGGTGTCCATGGAGGATGTTTGCCGGGCTGCTACTTGGTCTTCACCTCATACATTCATGTCCCATTACCGCCTCCAGGTTGGGGGTGGGGGTTCTGTTTCATTTGCATCTTCTGTGTTGACTGCGGGGATGCCTTGAGAGGTTGTCTTTGATTGCTGTACCTCTGTATATTAAATTTAGTTTCACTGCACTTTGATGTGGTCTTTTCCTTACATGAAGCTGATTGCTTTAGTATCGGCTCATTTGTGAATACTGTGGCGAGGAAGACTGGACGAGGAGGTAATGCCCCGATTACTTACCGGTAATCTTCATTACTCCGAGTCCTAGTCTTCCTCGCCACAGTATAGTTTCCCTTCCCTCCCGGCCCTGGTGGTGGCTTCATGTCTGCGGCTTGGTGTATCAGGTCGTGATGTTGGTTCTGTATCCCTTTATGGGATTGGCTGAAGACACTGGGGGCCATATTGGAGGAGGGAGGGGAGACTAGAGCGCTGCTCTTTTAATTTTACTTGGAGTTCTGTGTGGAGCCTGAGGCTCATTTGTGAATACTGTGGCGAGGAAGACTAGGACTCGGAGTAATGAAGATTACCGGTAAGTAATCGGGACATTGGCTGCTTTAGCGTCTATAGTCAGTGAACGCAGAGCCAGAGGAAATGGGCATGTCCACGGGACTCGTGCATATTCACCAATCACTGCACGGCTTTATTGTGAAACCGTGCAGTGACTGGTTATCTGAGCCTTTCTCTCTCCCCCTCCCCTCTGCGTGCGTAGGTATATGCCATTACACATGACAACGGAGTGTGGAGAGAGAGAGAGCCGAGGGGCCTGAGCTCGCCGTCGTGATGACCCCTTCCCTGATTCAATGCCAGGCCTAGCACACGACCAGGCCTCACACACAACTTCATTAAGTTGCCGTTGGCTGGGCAATGTGCGTTGAAGATTCGGATCAGGATCGAGAAACGTGACGTCACGTGAGTAGATGTCGCATCATGTTGGGTCGCTACGGGGCTCTCCATTTTTTTACCCTCCGTGTGTCATAGACCAAACCTTAGATCCGATCATCCGCAATAGTACCAGTCACAATCTCTTTGAAATTAAATCAAAGGCAGTGACTGGTTGTGTACAGTACAACCCGTCACTTCATTTAACATAACTTCAATGAGACTCTCTTTTCGTGGAGCGCTTTACAGGCGCGCCAGTTACCAGGACACACCAGCAGTGACGGGTTGTACTGTACAACCCGTCATCGCTGCCTTTGCTGTAATTTCAGAGACTCGTTTTTCTTGGAGCGCTTTACATGAGTACCAGTTACCAGGACATTTTACATTTTCTGGTAACTGGTGCTCATGTAAAGCGCTGCAAATTTGCGCCATAATAAAACCGAAAAACGAGCCTCTTTAAAGTTACATCAACGGCAGTGATGACAGGTTATACAGTACAACGTGTCACTGCATTTAATTTAACTTAAAAGAGACTCGTTTTTCAGTTCCAATATAGCGTGAACTTGGAGTGTTTTACATGAGCGCCAGTTACCAGGACCTATTATATGTCCTGGTAACTGGTGCTCATGTAAAACACTCCAAGTTTGCGCTATATAAACCTGAAAAACGAGTCTCTGAAGTTACATCAAAGGCAGTGACCGGTTGTTCTATTGCAGACTTAAGGTTTTGGACATATTTGAATCACAGGATGTTGAGCCGACTTGAGGCTCGAACCTGCATTCTCAGCTCTAAAGTCAGTAGCTTCAGCCTTACTACACATCGCCCACAAGAATGGAAGCATTTGCAATATATCATATGAAAAAAGTCATAGTAGTTGTTTATTTATCTTATGCAATTGATAGCCATTGACAAAGCCAATAGTCCTGTCTTGGTGTATGTAGGTGTAATGTTACTTGTGTTATAGATCTGGACGAATGGACAGAAGCAGCAAAATACCAGTGGGGCACACACTATGCTGAGCACAGAGTTTTAACTTAACTGTCTTAAGCCATGCCCTTCATTAATGCCCCTATGCTCTCATACCCACTGTTTTTTCATCCCACTTAAAGCCCTGTGTGTCACTGAAAGAAAATGAAAGTGGGCACTCTCAGGGAGGCAGAGAGGGGAACCAATAAAAAAACTAATTTTTCAACATGTAACCAGGTCGTTCGGACTCGCTCGCTGTGGTGCACGCAAACACAAATTTTACGCCCCACTGCTTTCAAATTTCACCAGCCGCCACTGGATCTCACTAGTGTGTTTCAATGTGGTTTGTTGCGCAAATGCCCTGATCGCCCCTCCCCAGGCCCCATGCGCTGCTAGGAGGCTGTGTGTTGAGCCTGTCTCACTGGTGCGCTGTGAGGGGCCCCTGGGCTTCCTTGTGTGTTGCGTGAATATCCAGATCTCACTTGTGTGCAGCGAGAGGGCTCTGTGTGTTCCTGGCGCGTTGCACAAGTGCCCACAGTTCCCTGGTGTGCTGAGAGGAGGCTTTGTGCTTCCTGGTGTGTTGCGCAGAGGCCTGCCCTGGTCTCCCCAGAGCGCTGCTATAAGGCTCTGTGCTTCGTGCGCTCTGCTCCCCGTTGCATGTTGGAGTGGCATTGTGCTCCCTGAAACATGAAGCAGGCGCTAGGTCGCCCCCGGTATATGGCGCCCGACAGAGGCGCAACTAGAGCCAAATTTCGGGGGGGGGGGGCTGAGCAAAAATTTCGGGGGGGGGCTGAACTTTAAGCAATAGGCAGAGTGGAGCTGCAGGGGCTCTTAGAAGGGGTGAAACAACAGCAAGGCCCCATTAACATGCAAATGGTCTTTTAAAGACCTGTGAAGTTCTCGGGTGCGGCTGCTTTTTTGCCCGGGAATGTGTCTCATCCCGGGCTGCCACACACGACGGGGGGGGGGGGGGGGGGGCTGAAGCCCTGTGAGTCCAATGGGTGTTGCGCGCCTGGCGCCCGAGGCCTCTGTGCCCTGGTGTGCTAGGGTTATCCTGGTCGCAGCAGTGGCAGCAAAAGTTGAGATATTATTTATATTCAAAGTGCTGAGACTTGGTGGGCGGAGGCAGGTGTTATCTGCCGACTGCCGGCTCTACGGTAGGCTATCATCATATTATACGGGTGTTTACAATGATTCGGGAACATGCTTGAATCTCGCTGTAAACCAAACACAGGTCACATATCAACAAACACCATGGAGGTGACTGAAGCCTCTGAGAGCCCTTAAGGTTCCACTAAACCCAACTTTCAAAATATTCTCTGCAATATTTTAGCCTTCCAAAAATTGTACACTTCGCTACCTCAGGTCACGCTTTACTCTCTCCAGCTTCATTTTTTTTTTTTTTTAAATATAGCCACTGGAATTATTTTTTAGATAATTTCGTCAGCAGGTGTGTGAGTTCCTGTCAGTGTGATTGCCATTGGAACCTGCCACATCAAAAACATTCTCTGTCACTGCCATGCAACGAAAGCTGCGTGCGTATAGATTCTAGCAGGGGGGTTTTCCAGCTCATGGGAGAGTTCGGGAATCTCCAGCAACGCTTGAAATCCCGTTCATATTTCACTTCCGTTTAAAGAGGACTTCCAGCAGAACAGCGTTTCAATTAGGCGGGGCTGGATTGAGTCTTAACCTGATGACGTGCATGTAAGGTTCATAAGAAGCTCGCTACTTAGAATTCAATCAACAACAAACGTTGGCAAAGCCAATGAATCTCGCCTCTGAGAAATTTATTGGTTTTGACAAAGTGTTTTAGACATGCAGCATAACAGCATGTCTTAAAGTTAAATTAAAAAAAAACAGTATGATGCAGTCAACGCTATCAGTATCATAGCTCTTTTTTTTTTTAAACGCGTTTGCTGTGCCACGAGCTCTAAAGCTGAAATTGTATCTAATCGGACCTAAAAGCAGGCAGTCTGGAACAGTAAAGACTGCTTCAAAAATATAAAAGTATATGTGGCACAAAAGACTGTTGAGTGGTTTAATTGTAAATAGGTAAAAGAGAAATCTGGAGCACAATAATTACCACGCGTCATACAGGGAGAGCTGACAAATGAGATTAAACGGACACACTGGTATGTCTCTATAAAATGCTCGAATGAAACCAACATTGATGATACTGCCTGTCTCAATAAACAAGTCGTAACACTTTCACAGAGTTTCAGTAACTTATATTGCACAACTGCTCACCAAGCTAAAACTTACAACAACAAACACAATGTATCATTACTCACATAAGCAAAAGCTATTGCATTTGCCAGTGCTTATTGTCTATCGAAACCACGTTTAGGGAATTCTATCTTTCCATAATCTGCCGGTATCTAGTATCGTCTCAGGAAGACCTGCTGTCCGCAAGGCTGGCACTGGCTGTCAGCGGGCATCAGAGGTTAGCACAGGGTTCCGCATGGTACAGATGTAGGTCGGGTGGCGCCGGAGGGTGCCTGGAGTCTATCAAGGGCGCCTCTGGGTGCCGGAGTTTGCCGCGATGCCCAGGCAGGTGCCGAGGACAGCAACACGAAGCCAAAGGTGCCGCTTAGTCGAGGAGTTCGTCATGTTGCACCATGCGGGTGTTCCAGGGTGAGCCGGTTGGTAGTAGTTTGCCAAGTTGTTAGAGTGGGTGCTGAGAGGGTCGCTTTGAGCCAGGACGTGTTGTTTGATACAGGAATCTACCAGGTTGCCCTGGAGGGTGGCGGAGCGAGTCGAGGTGCACCAGGGGACTTTGCGTGTTTGCAGGAAGTGCTAGTAGGTACCGAAGTTTCCAGAAGGGGCTCGGATTGTACAGACAGAGGTTGCACTAGGCGGTGCTGAAGCGCCGGCGCGCGCCGTGGGCGAGGGGGGGTTGAGGTGAGGGTGGCTCGAGGATACACTGAGATGCTGGGTATGATGGACCTCTGCTGCTTAGTGGGCGGCTCCCCTATAGCTCTAGCCACGCGGTTGGTGATGGAGACGCGGCTGCCAGACCACTTTAATCATCTCGGGTAGGTTCCATCCGCAGTTCGCAAGGCTGCTCATAGACCAAGCTGCGTCTTTAGTCGCCTGGAGGCGGCTCTTCCCCAGCCTGGCACCGGGGTCCACCGTTGGTGGGTGAAGGGGAAATGCAGCTCTTGGATGTTTCCCTGTTGGTAGAGCGAGGTGCGCTGCTGAAGGCAGGGTGAGCCGGACACGAGCTGCCCAATCGCGAGGCACTGGCGCCTGTGGCGGGCGCGGTCTCCGGCTACTACGGGGCAGGCAGCAGGTAAGACCCATTCACCTTTGCTTCTCCGCCTTTTTAACGCGACTGAGTAGCATGTGCCACGTATAGAAGACGTGTGTGTATGAGGTAAGGATGCGCGTGATGTAGAAGAATGCACTTGTAAGTTTCGTTGCGTGTGTGCAATGAGACAGGTGTGTGTTTCAGTGTGTGTTAGGAAGATAAGTGGGTGGTAAGAGATGAGAGTGAGTGTGCGCGCGTACAGAGGTGCGGGGTAGGTGGCAAGGAGATAGCCATCAATGAAACACTAGAGGGTCATACAATGGGGATCCCCTCCCCTACCCCGGCCCGTGTTCGCTCTGGTCAGCGGGCGACTGGAATTCCACGTGCTCCCAAAGTGCCGTCTTAGCTGCACAACCCCCATGTGAAGCGGCAACAGGCAACCTCGGATGCTCCGCAGAATGCGCCTCCGAGTCCCGGCCATTCGAAGTCACCCACCCACCGCTTTCACCATTTGACACATCTCAATGCCTGGCCTAGCACCTGGATGTTTTCGCACTATGCAACTTACCCCTCCTTCACTCTCACTTACTCGTCCCTTCTCCACTATAGCTCTTTATGCACACTAAAAAAAAAAAAAATGGGTTGCCTCATAAAGATGGGGTGTTCTTAAATAGTGCATAAATTGTGGGCACATCGTTAGTCAATAGTCTGCACTAAATTCAATTATGATAAGCATGAAAAGATTGTATTGATTGGTTTTTACTGCTTTTTGTCGCCTTTAGTAACATCTGCTTTTATACATAAAGTTTTTTACATATATATGAATTTCTCCTGAGGAAAGCTGGGGATTGACTGAAAGAACCGCCGAAACGCCCCGTCAACAGAATGTTTATTAAAAGGACTTGTTAAGTGAAAGCACTTGTGCATACGGCAATTGTTTATTTGTATATTTACATATTTGTGTATGTTTATAATGTATGGATTGTAAAAGGTGTCTACGAGATAATGTCTGTTTCAGAAATATTTCAATGTTTGCTGTGATTATGTACAGATGAAGTTTTATAACTATTAAGATTGGATGATGCCCGGTGGAGCTGCTAGACAGCTATAGAGGAGATTGGCCATGGTTCACCCCATCGGCCGTCACCTACCCAGCCGGACATTGGGCACAGTTTTCCTCGTCTCCCTGCTGTTGCTCCTTCCTCCCCTCCCTCCTACGTATTACCGTAACATTGTTTTTTGTTCCTGTGCTTTACTATGCTCTTGTAATGGATGTAACTTGTAACTTAATGATCCTCATGTAAAGCACTCTGATATCTCATGGTCTAGCCAGCGACATATAAAACTTGTCAAATAAATAAATAAAACTCGTCAAATAAGACGACTTATGGTTTTAGATTTTTTTATTATTGTATATTGACTGATTTGTACACTGTGGCCACAGCTAAATTTACTTAAATAATTGAAATAAATATACATTTATTCAATATAAGGAGACAGTTGTTATTGATGATATATATAAAGAACATATATGCAGCATTTTCTTCAGTGCACTCCAATTGATTTGAGATATATTTGATTAATGGACAGCTAGTCTGAGCACAAAAGGGAAATTGTTTTGGATTGGCTACATGTACCCTGTCCCTTTTGGCCATAAAGGGTGACTCTTTTGAATTTAGGTTACACACTTTGCACCACGTGCTTGCTGTAGTAAATGTGTACTGAGAGGCGGGCAAGCCTGACAATTCATAGACCACAATCTGAGCCAGAGATCCTGCTTAGCTATAAGATGGAAAGCCCAATGTTAGACACAGTAAGATATGGCGTGTAAGTCAGGCATCAAATGTTATGCGTTCATAGGTAAAAAACTAGTTTAAATTCCCCAAAAGTTAACTCTCGAACATTTGTTTTTCAATTTGCTGTAGTTGATTATATTAGTGCATTAAGTGATATTGAAAATAATCGTTTCTGAACATAAGGATAGAAACATTTAGGAATATCGTTCTGCCTTGAAGACTTTGGTATGAGTCTGTGAAAAAGATATGTTTGTAATATGGGTGTATGTAGTAACTGACTCCAGGCTGTTTGTAGTGTTTGAGGAGTATTTATTGTAGTAGTTACAAATCCGGTAGTTCAGCCGCACCATTTTATGGTGACGAGGATGGGATGAAAGCTTGTAATTGGAGAAAGACCCCGAACACAGCAGGGCAAGAAAATCAGCACTCCAAAGGCAGCCGGGCAGGGAGAGGGCAATTCGACAGACAGCAGCGCAGAAGGTAGAAGAACATCAGGCAGGCAGTAGGCAGGCAGGCAGCAAGAAAGCAAGGCATACCACAGGAAATTAATCCACGCAGGAACTAACAAAACACTTTGAGTGAAAGAAACATCCATACAGCAGTGACACTATGGTAGCACACTTCTTCCCCAGACAGTGTGAATGTTGATATGTGAAAGATGAACACATAAGATCAGGTTTACCCTCACTGAAGGCGCAGCAGTAGCAAAGTGGACCAAAGAATAAAATGAACACGTAGAATCTAGAGAGTAGACGCCCAAACTGGACGGGCAGCTCGTTAAGAAGCACTTCCCCAAATGCACAGGAAAAACTGGCGGACTGCTGTAGTAACAACAGGGACTGAGTTCTTGAGGCACTGTAGGGACAGCTTGGATAGTCTTGAGGTGCAGTTGACTGGAACTGGCACTGTTGCGGAGAGGGCGACCGATGTGAGGTCACTGGTGGGGCTGAGGTGTGCCAGTAGCTGAGTAAACGCAGCTGTAGTCACAGGAGTTGCTTCAGCTTGACAGGAGGTTCCCAGATACTCCACACTTGAAAATGGAGGTCTTGAAAGGTACACACGCAGGTTCTTTGAGGTAATTCGTCGCCATAAAATTGTAGTAACTGACCCCAGGCTGTTTGTAGTGTTTGAGGAGTATTTATTGTAGTAGTTCAGCCCCACCAGGAGCAGCCAGCATGCTACTCAGCCCTTCTCACACTGTAGCCTCTCACTCCCAACATTCCATATTACATAATTCTGAGAGAATCTCACTGGCAGAGCATGAACCACATTGAACCCAGGATACTACAGTGTACATCATCTTAACGTTGTTACACATGACACAACATTATTGATATTAAACCACAAAAGCATGACTTTCTTGTACAATGCATCCTGAATTAAATTTCCACCAGACAGCAGGGGCAAGATAGGGATCTCATAGAGAGGTATGTATAAGGTATGTCCCACCTGAGGTAAATGCGGCCTATTCCGAGTTTTTAGGAGGAAGACAAGGCATACATTGTTGAACAAGTTTTTTAAACACCAAATTCTGTATGTTTTTGCCTTTCTTCAGGACTTCCCCCTGATAAAGTTCAGGTTTCACACCTGCCAGAATTTATCAGGAGAAAACTGTAAGGGTGTAATATTTATCACACAACTCATAATTCCAATCAGTTTGGTAACACATGTTTGCGTGCAGATCAGAATTTTGCCCTGAAATCAAAATGAGGACCTGTGCCCCTGATTTCTGGCTCATTAGAATCAAGGAGTGATTTATCGTACCTCATGAATAAAATTACCCGAGTACATTCTACGATAAATAGCATCACTTTCCAGTTTTTGGGGAATAACGTGGAGTTTGGTTCTTAACGCACCAAAACCGCATGGTATGGGAAATATGTATGCTTTTCCTCTGTTAAATTTCGACATGCTTGACCTGTCGAAATGTTATGTAGTATGCGGTGATAGCACAGAATGGGCCCTAAAGTTTCCTAATCTTTGACATAATACATGTACGATTGAGTTAAATTACCAATTTACCAAAAATCCCAATTTTCGCTATAGGATCTTTTTTCTTACCATGATGGATCTTTGAAAATTGTCAAGGAGCCAAATTTTAAGATTTCAAACATATATCCTAGCAACAGTTCAAGTTCAGCCAATGATGAGAGTTGGGATAAGTTTTATAAACCTTTATTCTAATTAAGAGACAAGTAAACATTCTTTAGTTTATTTCGTATTTAGTCCAGTTAGTGCATAAATCAAATACATTTACTTAATCTTTAAGAATTGTTAGAATAAAGCATCAAATATTTCATTAAGCGCATTCCATAAAGGAATAAATCCCTATTCTAAAAATCAAAATGAGAGATTTAGATTTGGAGAACCCATGAGGAGCTTAGAATCAAACTGAAAAGAGTAAGATCAGAGGAACACAAAGAATCAAAGCCAAATTAGAACACCAGAACTTCCCATAAAGGATAGTTCATAAAACTCAGCTGAGTCTCAATAAATCCAAATCGATCAGCATACAGCTGCGGAGGCAATCTGTCAAAAATCAAATAGCAAAGTGAGGCAAAAGGGAAACCATAGCAGCTGTAGCCACAACCATCAGGGTTCCGGCCAGGAACATGCACTAACACAAAAGTCAGGAAAACATCTTTAAAAACATTGTATCAGGCTTTTTCCTCCGTGCACCAATAGGATGGCAGGATTCCTCAGTAAGCAGGTTCAGCTCCTCTGTTCCCACGAAAGTGCAGGCAGCTTGCAAAACTATATCGCAAGGCCAGCTACAGACAGTCTTCTGTAGTTAGATTCTGGAAACATAAGGCTTAGTTCCCATAGGCATTTTAGCATAGGTCAATATTCTACATCTGAATCATTTTCACTGCGAAAACAATGAACTACTAACTAAAAGGCAAAAACACTATTAGGTAATGCGTTCCATTTAATACAAACAAGAATTATTGTCTATAATATACAAGTTATTCTATTGTAACGTCCTATGATACTATGGATGCCTACTACAAATCATCAAATTTTAAATGTGTGTCTTTTTAACATACATTTATCATTTATCATTGCACATTTCAGCTAAGAGCTGATCAGTTTTCATGTTAATTACAAGACTTTCTCAATACCCCATCTGATGGTTATCTTAACCATCATACTATCATAATCTCACACGAGTTCTGCTCAAAGGGCACTTTCATCATCCATTGAATTCCGTCTCTTTCTTTTTAGATTTTGAAACTTCAAGGATTTCCGATAGTCGTCACTCGTGATGTGATTTCAGGTTAAGTCTTTTTCAAATCTTTTATTCATTTCCCTTTCCCATCTCTTGTACAAGGAATATCTACAGCCCTTGAAGAAAACAAACAGGCAAAACAAACGGAGCCCTATTATTACTACTGGCATAAGTGTAGCCCTCAAAATACCCACCCTCTGCTGTTGCAATCCAATTTCCAATTGTGTGAATTCCTTTCCCCAAATGTTCTAAGATACTAGGTGGTTCCAATTCTTACAATGCAGGTTTTAGGGCTGAAATGTTCTTTGCAACTTCCTCTATCTTCTTGCTCCCATCAGGTATGTATGAGCAACAAGTGGATGAATTGAATTTGTCTTGTTTGCTTCACACCGGACACCATATTATGGAGGGATCTCTCCGTTCACAGCACCCATTAAAGTGCCAAATATAGGGTGGACATTCACCTATTGATATAGTTCTATTAATTTGACAATCCGATAATTTGGACGGCTATTTGAAAATCTTGCTCATAAAGTGTGCATCCAGTAATATTGTTAATACAGATGCCACATCACAAATAGCTTACATGTAGGAAACATTATTAAATATAATTACGATATGACTGGAATTAATTGATGACAGTGAATTTTCTGCCCTGAAGAAGTCCATTGTCTAATGGAAAAAACGTGTTGGCTGTTTTTTTCTGAATATTTATATGAAGCACTAAATAAACAAAGACTACCACTGGATCATCCGAGATTCATTGTTATTAGCTATGAAATATTCATGTGCTAACATTGTTCTTTCATTTACTTGTGGTGCAACTCTGGTTTTTGTATTATAAACAAAGGGTTAATGTAAGTATCTTGCAGACTCCGCCTTTTTCTGCGAGTTAAATGTCTAATGCTAAACCATCTTGCAAAACCATTGAACTTATGACAATAAGCTCAGTGTTTACTACTAGAAAAGCTCCAGAAGTAGTAGTTGCCAGCTTTTTGAAAACAGTTGACAGATTTCTAATCTTTTTATCATTCAGTATGACTTCTACAGGTGGAATGATTGCTCCAAATATGTCTCCCACTAATTGAGCTTCCTTCTCTACGCTACAGGTGTGTCTGTGTACTGGTTTTATTGTTAATGCATCAATACTATTCACATGGTACATTTTCGGAAATAGCACCCCAAAATAGCTGCTACTATCCCAGTCAGGAGGCAACAGAAAATAAGCTTTCAGTCTAAAAACAAAATAAACTCCTGGAATTGCAGATTCTTCTCCATGTATGACCTGCCATGTCCCTACCAGTATTTAAAGTGTGTGTTCACAACTACTAATCCCCACGTCTAGTTCGTTTGGGTGTCTTTCTTCAGTAAATGCAAACTTTCCCTTTGTTTTGACTGTCCAAGCTTAATTTCAAATATGCCATTTTCTTTCTAAATTCATCTTCCTCCTTCTTCCAAACATTTTTCTAATGTCACTATGTTTATCTTTATAACATGTCATGTTGGTGTTTCTTTCTTCTAAAGTCATAATAAAAATATTCTCTAGTGGTTGCATCAAGCAGATCAAATTGTTCTGATACGACTTTACACTATCTACAGGTCTGTGTGCCATGAAATTATGCTAAGCTGTGTCTATTTCCTTTCTTTGTGAGTGTAAATTCATGCTTTCTATTAAAGGTACTCTAGAAAGTATTAAATCATAGTTAAAAGAGAAGTATTTAAAATGTTGACGTCTATATACAAATGTAAGCAATATTCTACATGTGATTCAATAAGACAACGGCATGTCGTAATATGTGACTTCTTCTGATCACGATAAATGAGCGCAGACATGACAATCCTTTGCTCCTCATGGCGTGTCTGTATTCCTGTACTATTCTAGAGTAAACGTTTGTTGTGTAATCCTCTCTATTGTAGGTGGCAAATTAAGCTTTCAATTGTTCTCCATCATTCATATATATGTGTGTTTTTGTTGTGTTCTTTTTCGAACATATTTCTTAGGTGTGAAATAAAATCCTACTAGTACTATGGTAATCATAATTACTGGTATTAAGAAGATTGAACAATAATATATTTACATTTATTTCTAGGGTAACTAGGCCTGGGCATGAAATTCCACTCCGCTCCTGGATTTTTTACCACGCTGCTCTCTGTGTAGCATGTGGAAATCTGAAAAGTTCTGCTCCGCGTGGTGGAGTTATTCCCTTTCTCATGCTCACTAACGTTAAGTTGGTGAGCGTGAGCGAGGAAAATCTTACTCTAAACCACCTCCAGGCGAGATTTCTCAATGCGGGCAGTCGCGGATGGCCACGACTGCTCGCATTGAAACACCTTCCATTCACAGTAATCTCCACTTGCTGAATTTGGCAAACTGGGTTGCATCAAATACACTCTGCATCACACAGAGATCATATCCTACAATCCGGCCTTTCTTTCAACTATCTACTTGACGCTAGCGCCGGGACACTTCCGTTGGAAGTAGCTGTCGCGCTCTATAAATATATAAATAATAACTATGACAAACTGAACTATCAATTGTGTGAGAAGTAAAATAATGATCTGTGAGATGCTTAGAGCTCATCTGCATTATTATTGTTTTCCCTAACCCCACTCACATTGTTTCCGGATTTATTTATGCAGGCTTTAATCCCAGGGCAAAACATTATATAAATTCTGAACATCAGCCACAGAATCCCCAGGTTTCCATTGGCTCATGACCCACCAAGTCACTGGTTATTGAAGGTAAAACTTAATCATTGCATTTCTGGAAGCACAATTGCTACTTACTAGCAGCAGATACAGTTGCAGTATTGTATATAGGGAGGTTACCTCCAGCCTGCCTCACTTTACACTCGGCAGAAGATGTTGCAGCAGGACATTGTCTCACCATGACAACCTCACAGTACATTATTTGATGGTTAAAAATTATAGGCATGTGCAGAATTGTTATTACATTCAGAACATTTCACACTGTTTTTTCCATGGAAGACAGATTTTAACAGAAAGTGTCTTGCAGGAGATAATTTCTTCTCTAACCCCTTTGCTGGCATCTCATGCGTGTACTCACGGTTAATTTTCACGCATATTACCACAAACTTTCACAGTTTTAATTAGACTGTGCTATATTTAATTTTAGATGCATGATAAAAGGAAAAAAATCATAATTCACAAGATAGAAGCCACAGGGGACGATGACAACTTCATTTCCCTTTGTAACAGCAGTGGACAAGTGAATTTGGAGAATCTTGTGTGTTGAGCCAGATATGCTCAAACCAGTACCCAGGCGAACTGCTGACTGGATTTATACTGAGATCTGCTGAGTCAGTGGTCCAAGTCTCAGCCTTTCGTGCCACTTGTTTGTTGCACACCTGAGTGACCACAATAAGTGGTCACAAGTCTTGTTGTGCTTGCTGCAGAGCGCGCCATAGCCCAGCATCCTGCATAGAACAGGAATCATCATCCAGAAGATCAGTGCTAGGGATGCCTCACATTAGAAACTGGATATTTTTTCAGTTGAGAAAGATTGATTTATATGCCCCGGGTATTGGATATATGCCCAGGAAAGTCAGCAAACCCCACCTCCAAAAAGCCAAACATGAGATGAAAAAAAACTTTGACCTGGAAAGACCAAACACCTTCATCAAAATGGCAGCCGATATGATCATTCATGCTGTATTCCTGTGTGTGTGTGTCCTTTCAGTAACATGTTGGCACAGTAAGAAAAGCACGGTAGACAGTAAACATGATGTTTGGAATGGCACTGTCACCTTTGTGTAGGCTAGTGAAAGGGATTTTTATATTACGTTTTTTAAATTAAAACTACATTCACAGATAAACATGCAAATGTTCTTAACTGTGTTTTATTCATGTTTAGATTGACCTAAGCTAACGTAGGGCTGCATTTTAAAATGGCTAATGTTGCTTGCCATCTTGCTTTGTGACTGGTTAACATTTTATTTATAGAAGAAGCTGGAGTTCTAATTATAAAATGTAATGTTATTTTGATTTCTTTCTCTTGTGAAATGTTTTCTTTTTCACTGATAATCATGGAATACTATTTTTAAGTGTATAAAAATATATTTATTCAGCATGAAATGACGTACAATAGAATAATACAAAGCAATCAAGCAAGAAATACAGAAAAAGAAACCCTACAATGCGAAAACAATTACAGTCTGATTGTTTATCAACTATACATATTCTAGGAATTATAAGTGAATACTTGATATAAATGACTCATAAAATCAGGAAAGGGAAGTCAGGAAAGCTGTAGAACTTCCTGGAGATGCGGTGACAAAAGTCTGTTGTAAATAAAAGAAGTGTTTGTGTAGTACTGGCTGCAAGAGAGGACTTTCTAAATTTAATCTAAATTTGTTTCCAGTTGGGTATAGGTAAAGTGATGGAGAAATCTTCCTCTCATGTAAGTGCAGCCTTAGACTTCGATCTAAAAGTTGGAGCCTCAAGTAAATGTGAATAAATAAGAGAAGCCATAGGACATGTAGGTAAAATAGCAGCCAATTGTGCAGGTGATGAAGTACCATGCGGCGGAATAGAGTTGAAATAATTATATGCTTGACCTATAGCCTCCTGTAAAAGAAGAAATTTGGCATGGAAACTGGTTGGAAGGCTAAAGAGATCCTGCACTTGAGGAAAAGTAAGGTAAGAATCCCAATCAAATAATTGATGAACCCAAATCAGCCCTTTAGTTCCCCAGGGATGCCAGTAATAGGATGTTTCTTCACCTGAATAAATTGGTTATTCCATATACTAGAATTAAGAAACAAGCGCTGATCCGTGGGAGAATAGGAAAATACAGAAGATAATAATTTGCAGGTTGTATTAATAATAGGAGTAAAAATGTTTTGAGGTTTTTACTTGAAGGTCAGGAATTCTGAAAAAGAATAACGAAATAAAAAAGCTTGTTCCAAATCAACCCATAAAGGAGTGTATAGTAAGAAGGATGCAGTCCAATGAGAAGACTGTCATAAAAAGAAAGTCTTATGATATTTGGGGAAATCAGGAACTTGTACTCCACCTTCAACTTTCGGCCACTTTAGCGTAACTAAATACTTACAAGGCTTTTTAGTATTCCAAAGGAATGCAGATAGTTTTGAATTTAATTTCTTGTAATGGTTAAGAGAGACATGTAAGGGAATATTAGAAAGAGTAAAATGAATAATAAGAACCGGCATCATCTTAATGGTATCAAGACGACCCCACCAAGACAGGTAAAGATGATGCCATTTACTAGTTAGAGAAGAGATTATCTGAATGCAAATGTCCATATTATTAGGAATAGAAGAGGCGAGGGAGGAAGAAAATTGGAGGCCAAGATACTTTAGCATCATGGAATATTATAATTGGTAGCATACGCTTGAAGACAACTGCGGAGTATAGGTTGGTCCATGTATCGCATTGTGTTACATATATTGCAAGTTTAAAGGACACTGAGAGAATCTGTATAAGTCCCCAGAAGCTAACCAGCATACAAATGTATCACATCTCTTTAACCTGATTAGATCATTTCATGAGACCTGTATGTATGTGCAGCAAACGTTAGAATTGAGTGATTTAAGGTAGTGAAGAGTAGATTACAAGTCAGCTCGTTTTCTGCTGCAGCTAAGAGTAGAGTAGGAGATTTAGAGTGCTCTCTTTATTGGAGAATTGTCATTCCTTAACCCTTCCATTTTTGAGAACTCCATGTGAGTTTGTCCTTTTTTTAATGATGTTGATTCAGTTTAAAGTACATATTATTGTGATGCATTCATGTTTGATGAGTTGACACTAACTTTATGATTTTGCCTTCTGTAAACTTATAACCTTTAATAAATATTCATGGTTTGAAACGTAATCATTCTCTGTCTTCATAGAAATGCCTAATGTGCTTTACGTTGTTTGAATGTATTCATTGGTTGCCTGCCTCAGTTGTGAACTTCAATTAATCAGATAGTGCACAAACATTTTCGCAAGGTAAAGTGCTAACAAAAATTGAAGTGCGAACAAAGGATCGTGACTACGGAAGCTTGTATCATTTAAATTAATTTCAGAATGAAAAAAATTGCTCTGATTCAATCTGAGGTCCCAACCTTCCTTGGACTCATTTGGATTATTGACAGCATTCTAGCGTTCCTGAAAGCAATTGCAGTATCCAGGAGTGTTAGTATAAGTGGGGTTCTGCGGTTTTGATTGAGAGTTGTCATGAGTCAGAGTGGAGGTTTGAATGATTCGATTTGTAGTGTTATATTGGGTGCAAGAGTGCTTTGTGTTGAAGTTGAGAATTTGAGTGCTTTTCATGTACATTGCTTGTGCTTATTGAGAATAGCGCGCTCATTGATCAGAGTTGTAGTTTGGTCATCTGATTTGTCATGATCCAAGATCCTGAGATATATTTTAGTGGTATTTAACTTGTCTGTTAATGTTGAGGTGTTGGACTGTGAAGCGCCATGACCGCACCAAGATAGGAACTTATTCAACTTTTATCATGTGATTTGACTAATGGAAATTGGTGTTAGGTTGATCCTTTGTGTGCAGGAATAGACATGCATTAATCTCAGTGATTTCCCACCGATAGAGAACTCTTTTTGTGCATTTGGTGTTCCAGGAGGGTACTGCTCCCTATTTCCCCTCAAGCGACTGTCAATTCTTTTCTCCTTTAGGTAAACAGACAAGAGTTGAGAGAGAATTTGATTCAGGGGATAGGTATGTATCTTGTTATAGTACAGGAGGGGACAGCAGTGAAGAAGTCATGACAGGGAGGTGGGGGTGGTGAAAGAGAGTCAGGGATTAGCAGTGATTTGGGTGATGAGTTTTTGGATGATTTGATAAATGCCTGACCAACTTCAATATACCATTGTCCCTCTGCCTGTAGTGCATCCTCTGACCCGCTAAACAGAGATCCCCAGAGGGAGGTTTATACTCGGATCCATCATTAGGTGTTGTTAGTACATCTGTTGTCATTACTTTCTTTAATGCATCTGCTGCCACTACAACCCTCAGTATATCCGCTGTTGGTACTACTCTAGATTTGGGAAGAACAGAAGAGTTTCACACTGGAAATACATCTGTTGATGCTACTGAGTCAGTGTAAGAATCCCAATCTCAGGCAGAACAGCCCTACCTCTAAAGAAATTGATGTAGTATGATTCAAAGCAGAATTCAAGGAGCTTGGCAAGGGGACCTTTGAGACAGACTTCAAAGACAATTTTCAGCCTCTCTGTTCAGGAACCTAAGTTCAGTCCACTTAGGTTCCTGAGCAGGGAGGCTGCAATATTTGCCCATGAGGTTCATGAAAGATTGAAATAGTTTGGCTTTGATATGAATAAAAATCAGAAATGAAAGAGGACTTTTAAGATGTACACGACTAAGCTGACGTTGAAGAAAAGCTTGAAAACACATGTCGAAGAATTGGTTGGATGGGAGACAGAGAAACTACAAGGATCTGCGCAAATTGGGATGAGAAAAAATAGAAAAAGGATAAAGGAGGGGCAGAGGGGGGAGCTAGTGTGATTGAGGCAGAGGTTGGAAAATACCCATTGAGAGAGGTGCATGGAAGTGGATATTTTCATGTACCCTCGAGTTGTGGTGATCTTGTTTCATTCACAAATCATCATCATCATTCTTTATTCTGTTTAAAACAAATACACAATAAAAGACAACAAAACAATACAGCACCATTAAAACAAATTCATTGAATAGAAAACAACGAATAAAACACGATAAAAAAACTCCCGAACAACCAGAATCAACTAGTGAAACAAAGTGATGACAGCACAGTCAATACTATTCTGAAATCATAACTTAGCCTAACTTCTTTTAAAAATCAATTTAAAAATAATGGCTTTAGAAATCTTTTACATAAATGAGAATAAAAAAGACATATAAAAACAAAGTGCATGGTGAATTGAACAGATGTGCATTCGCACATACATGGACTACTGTCTCTTTCGGGACTCTTAGCAGGTGGTATATTAGCTTAAACCCGAAGTGAGTTAGTAGAAAATAATGGGCATTTGACTTCCCAAAACACAAATATGGTTCCATTGAAAGAGAGGTTTGCTCCAAGACATAATATCTAACTGAAGTCATAGACAGAGCACTAGATTTCCTTTCTTCTCTCCATATATAACAAAAAGGATTTCTTAGTACAGACTCTAGCCTCCTTGTTAATAGATTCAGGATCGTAAATCAAATTTGGTCGACCTCATTTAAAAAAACAAACCGTAACATAATTGAGCCAAGGAATTTTGTGGGCATAATCCATACTAAATAATTCTCAATGATGGCTCTATTCAGCGAGAGCTCATTCTTAAATCAGTCCAATAGTTGAAGGACGAAGCTGGATCATGTCTTAAATGTAGCCAATCACTAGTTCTTCATGGACATTGTAAGTGGGCGCACTGTTGGGCAAGGAAAGCAACTGCTTAAGGAAACAGCTTTCCACTGTTTGTAAGTGTGACACATTGGAGCAGCCCCAAACCTCACTACCGGAGGTTGCTATAGTTTTGTAAATTTTAAGCAAAGGGTCAACGTGTCTGCGACCCATAAGTAAGGCAAAATCAAAAACAGAGGAAATGCTTCTCTCAAAAACATGATTTCTATTGTTGACTAAAGTGGACCAATTGACAGAGGAATCAAAATGCATCATGAGGTAGGGAAATGTATTCACTTTATTTAGCTCATTGCCTTGGATAGAATGAGATCTGCTCTTGGTGTTTTTGGGGTCGATTATCATGGTATTGGAATTGATAAAGTGAGTATTGAGGTCTAGACAATTCATAAGATTCTTAAAACTGTCTAGAAGTTGTTGAAGACACAAAGGGGCCCTGGGAATCCATGCTGCATCATCAGCATAACATAACATGGCCACAGCCCATCCGCTAAACTATGGCAGATCACTCCTTGCCTTGGATAGGACCTTATCAAGGGTTTTAAGTTTACTTACAACTTAAATAGAAAAGGAGCTAGAATGCAACCCTGTCTGACTCCCCTTTTTAGGGGGAACTTGGCAGAGCACTGTGCCATGACTCTAGAGAAGCAGTCAAGTCCTTATGTAAATCACAGAGAAATACAATTATAGATTTGTCTATGCCCATTTCCAGCATTATGTTTCATAGCTCATCTCTGTTGATCCTATCAAAGCAGAGCTCAAGCCCAGTAACCCCAAATAAAGTGAGTCTGCCTTGGCCTTGCTATATTTAGATATAAAAAGAGAAAGATTCAGGCATTGAACCAACATGCCCATACCAGGTTGGAAGCCATTTTGGGCATTAGACAGAACTTGGTGGTCGTTGACCCACTCAGTGAGTCTGTGCTTTTGCAATCTCTCAACCACCTTGACCGTAGAATCAATCAAAGAGATAGGACAATAGCAATGTGGGTCATCATTTCAGTACTATTTGAAAACAGGTACTATAATGCAGGTTGACCAAGCGGATGGAATGATGAGCGAATATAAATAAATAAATGTAGCACCGACAGATCAATGTTAGATTTGAATAAGTCAATGGGCATGGTGTCAGGGCCAGGTTTTTTTTTCTGGGGCAGCTCTAAAATAGCATTCCTGTCCTCTTCCCAGATAATAGCAAGCGGTAAAATCGAGTGATACATTTGTGGGCTAACTAGCTCAGTGTCTGACGAACGATTGACATCAGGAGCTTGGTAAATCGCTGCAAAGTGCTGCACCCAGCATACCGAGGTGATGTCATGCGAGGAGGGATACCTTCTAAAGGCACAAAAATTGGGCAATTGACAATTTCTCAAAACTTGGAAATAGCCCTCGAAGAGAAAGAACCTAATAGATCATCCCAAGCTTCTTGTTTCAACATAAGTTTCCTTTTTTAACTGCTATGTTATATTGACAACGGCAAGAACAGACTCTTTCCCTGCCGCTTGGTTTCTCCTTTAAGGCCATCAGGAGCTTTTAATAACAGGTAATACAAGAGTGATCAAATCATCTGCAAACAGCATGCGCATGAGCAATGGAAGTAGTTAACATGTGCCAAACGTTATTGCAAATGGTGGCAAAAGAAGTCAAGATGTCTTCTCTCAAGGCCCCATCATTCAGGCACATAAGAAACTCCTTATAACACTCACTTAATCCCTGATGAAATGGGAATAACCTTGTTTTACCGAATTCTGCAACCCCGACCTTTAGTAGATTTATGCACTCACGTTTTAAAAGAGAAGAAGCTAAGTTTGAAAAACACAAATATGATGAACAACCGAGCCACAATCTCTCCCAGAAAAAGTGGGTGGGGTGGAGAACAACTCTCCTTTATTGTATCTGTCTCACTAACAAGTTGGTATTACTCAGTGCAGTGTCTAATAATTCTTCCTGGATAGAATGTCTGAAATGTGGCTTAGTTTGTGATAAATGATTCCAAGTTATAACCTCCTGTATAAAACAAGTATTCCATGAGTGAGCATTAAAATATCCCAACAGGACCACGAAGACATTGCAGTTAATGGACTTAGAGTATCTTTCCAACAAGCCCCTTAAATGAAAGCATTGATGCTGTCGGACTGACTTTGGTTAGCGTTATAAAAGTTCGTAAGCAAAATACTGCAGTTGCTAATAGAAAAGTAGACAGCTAGTTGGTTGGGAGAACCTGTGTCCAGTTGCTTAAAACAACAATTTAAACTAAGAGAAACTGACACTAACAGGCCCCCCTTCACTTTGCCTGAACTTGAGCCAATTGCTGGCACGGAGATCCCCTTATATCCTTCCAAGAACAAGCTGTTAGTAGTTTCCATTATTTCATGTAGTCAAACCACAGTATAGATTTTCAAAAATATGATCCACCCAACGTAGTCCCTGTTTCTTGCGATCACCGACTATGTTCCAACTCGAAATTGTGAAGATATCCACAACATTGGAATTACGGGAGGCCCTACTATCAGCAAAACTATTATCAGTACAAAGAGTTTGAAACAGTAAGTCATTCACAAATCATTTTCCAAAGTTGCAGGAGAATCCTGATAACTGGTATACTGAAGTGGACAGAATTGTGAAGATTTCTAAAGTGATCCGGGAAGGCCTAAATACCTTTCTTGACATTGTGGTACCCAAGGATTTGTGTGGAGAATGTAAGGTGGTTGTGGATTGGACAAATGTTGAGCTGCAGAGAGATGATAGAATGAACACGCCTTCCACTACTGTTACTATTATGGCTCTGTTAATAATAAAGGTGCAGCAGAAAGAGTTTGACTGGCTTAGAATCAACAGAACTACTGAAGAGTCCAAAGAGTCTGTACATGCTTATATTAGAGGTTAATGCAAATTTTCAGACAGCACATTGGTGTCAAAAATCCTGAAAGTGAGAATCTTAGTGGGTTCTTGTATCAGTTTGTGCTAGGTTTGAGTCCAGAAATGAATTCACATAAACAACAGAATGTGATTTATTGGCCATCTAAGTCCCTCAATGAGATTCTCTGATAAGCGTAGTCTTGCAATGACAATTTGGAAGCAAAGCATAGAAAGATTAAGGAGAAATATATGTTGGCACAGACTAAGTTGGCGCAGAATGTCGGTTTTCATGGTGGTGGTCAGAAGTCAAAAGCAGGAAGTTTTGGTCCATAAGGTCTTATACTTGTCATACTTGTAATATTGTGGGCCATTGGAAACAATAACATAGACTGAACCCAAATCAAGAGAAAAATTATCTTCATGTGCCAATTATGAATGTGAGGCGATGCAGAATAATCAAGTTCAAAGGTTATACAAAGCCAACATGCCCCAAACCCCAATGATGCAACAAAACACAGCTAACAAAGGATAGAACCTGACTCCAAATCAAAAGGTTCAACAGAACCCTTTTATTGCTGCTGATAATATCCAGTTTTTGATGGTCTGTTGGACTGGACCCTAATCAATTACAATAATAGTGCCTGAGAGGGGAGGAGGATTGTTTGCTTGGCACAGTTACAGAGGTAGACCGGAGTGATCTATATGTGGATGGTGAGGTAAATGGCCGCCCTTTATACATTTTTGATCGATACTGGAGCTACCCACTCTACTGTGAGAAAAGTAAAGGTATCAAACCTACCCCTGTCAGGCAACAAGTCAAATTTGTGGGCATCTAGAATAGAGATAGTGCAAATGCAGTTTCAGCTAAACTTCTGTAATACAATTCCAGTTTCAGCTAAAGTTCCTGTTAAAAAAGGTTCTCAGGAAGAGGACTAACAATTTGTAATATGTGATACAAGTCCTGTCAATCTTGTGAGCAGGGATTTACTCTGGAGACTAAATTGTGTGATCTATTGCACACTGGGCAGTGTGGAACTGCAGACATACGATGAGGATGTCGATTTTAAATTAAAATGACAAGAAGCATTAGTTGGGTTGTTCTTAGTCTAACAAAATAATACTTACCTCCTGACTTAGGATGTACAGCAGAAGAGGGAGTCTGGTATTTTACAGCAAAGACGTCAGACTGATTAAGAAATGTGAATCAATGAGAATCACAGTGAAACTTTATGCCTGACTGCCCTCATACCACCTCACAGCTGAAGCAGCGGTCTTGTCATTGAACCCATGTCAGAGCAGGGCATCTTCAAGGAAGTGCTAGGAAGTCTCTGCATCTCCCCACTGATGGGTTTGTAGAAACCATGTACGAAAAGGAGGATAGATCAAGACCTGGGAAGGGTAAATCAAGTTGCAATCTCATGTTGTCCCATGATACTGAATCCTACCAGAATGCTTTTTCAAATCCAATTTGACACCGAATGGTTCTTGGTAATGGATCTGTTTCAAGTCTTTATTTTCATTCCCTTACATGAGGATCGTCAGTTTCTTTTTGAGTTCCAATTTTTAAGGAAAACCTTCAAGTGGTATCACGCCCCACAAGGATATAGATGCTGAAAAAACTCTGGGTACCCTACAGTTGCCACGCAACTCGGTTCTGGTCCATTACACTTACGACAAACTGGTGACGTCAATAACACAAGAAGCTTACAAGCAAGATACAATTGTATTACTGAATCACCTGTCCGAGAAAATATACAAAATTGCAGTGTTGTTAGAGGGAGGTTCTCTATTTGGGACAACACATTGAGAAAAAAGCTAGTAAAGTATCCAAAGAATGTATTTAAGCAATACTAAGAATGAACTCCGCCGCCCTTATGACACAGATAGAAGTCAGGATGATCTTGGGGATGGTGGACTACTGTCTTGAGTGGATTCCCAAGTTTTCCCCAGTGACTAAGCCCCTAGAGAGACTTACACACAATGATGTGACTGATCCACTACACTGAGACATACATGCATGAGTGCCTTCCTAGAGCTCAGACAGACACCAGCATTAGGAATGTGCAATTATGACAAGGAATTTGTGTTGTACTGCCATGAGCATGAAGGGCGCATCTTGCCTATATTGACACAGACTTGTGAGGATTATGTATAAACAAAAACAAGAGCGACCCTTATGTCCATGTGAATAAGGGAACAGAGGTTCATATAGAACTCATTCTTAGGAAGGTTGTTTTAGTTCACAGTCCTTTCTGTGTAGAATTAATCATTCAAGCAAAAAAAATGCTTTACTAAATAAACAATGTTATTCAATACGAATTTTGTGAGAGAAATAACAGCACAGCTAGTATTTGTATGCTGAGTAACTACGGTTCAGCCGAACCGAGGTGTATTAGACAAGAAACACTTTAAATTGAGCAATTTTGTGAGTGTCGTTCACAACAAATAAATAGAGAGAATAAATGAGTAGACACCAGGGGGCAGATTTATGAGGGACTTGCGCCCCTTTTACGCCGCCGTTGCGTCACTTTTCTGACGCAGCGGCGACGTAAACCCTGCGCCATGTTGCGCCCCATTTACATCGTGATGCATCTATGGAGATGCGTCACGGTGTAAAGCCCTGCGCCACATGAAACCTGCGTCAGGTTTCATGTGGGCGCTTCCATTCAGGGGGGGTGTTCCGTCGCAGGAACGCCCCTGAAAAGTGACTCAGTGAAATCTATAAGATTTCACTGAGTCACTTTCCCAACGCTGATGTGTCTAAACCCTGCGCCTACTTGAAGCAGGCGTAAGGCTTGACACACCATGTTAGGGATAGGGTAGGTTGGAACAGTGCTGGAGTTGCATCGCGCTTGCGACGCGCTTGCGACGCAACTTCAGCACTGCGCCAACCTTACGCCGGCAGATGCGTCATGTATCTGCTTGTCCTTGCGCCACGATGCACCGCATTGTAAATGCGGCGTATCTGCGGTGGCGCAAGGGCAAACTTGCGTGACGCATCTTCCCTGGCGCATCCATGCTGATTTGCAGGGATGCACCAGGGAACATAAATCTGCCCCCAGGTGTGAAACAAAACAAAAACTGAAATCAAAACAAGAGAAAGGTGAGGTAGGGAGTGAACATATACGGTGAATTAGTTGACTCATATCAAAAGATAGCAATTAATATTCAGTATAATACATGCTTAAGATATGTAATAATTTAAACTCTGCTTCTCTTTTACCCCTTCCTAACAGTGATTCTCAAAATGATGAGGTTGACCTTGACTGCTTCACTGTTACTCAGTTGTGCACCAAGCTAATGTCTTTACTACAAGTCTCGTTGTCCACGGACCGCCAGACTCGCTGGGGTGCATTGATGGCAGTTTTCCAAATGCTCCATTCTGACTGCTGCAGTCTGGCCACCCTGGGACCACTACACCCCCAGAGATCTCTGATTGGTGGTATTGGGGCCACAATATGCTTGGCGGGCCTCTGAGGCCCCACCAAACATATTACTACACATTTCATGGCGGTGCGACCATGGAGGTGAGGAAACAACTGAGGGCCCTACAGGGCCACCTTGTGCCTCACACCTTGTGAATGCACACAGGGGGCATAAGATGTGCCCCCCTGTGTGCATGCACACCAGCACCTGCACAGCCTGGTGTGCGGCAGTCCAGGCTGTGCAGGTAGCGCCTTTGGCGTTCCCATTAAGGTGCCTATTTCATAGGCATTGCCCTGAGAACGCCAAAGAACCGCCCGGAAGGCAGGAGAAAACTCCTGATCTGGCTGGCGGTTTGTACATGGGTTGGTGGTGTGGGAGCAGAACTGTCTCACTCCTGCACCACCAAACTCTTAATAGGACCTAAGACCTGACATTCAAGTTATTACTTTGGAAGAGTCTGGATTTACTTTGTTTGTGGATGGCTCATGTTTAACAGATGGGCAAGGGATTCCGAGGGCAGAATATTCTGCGTGCACCATAAATAGTGTTATAGAAGCCTCCTAGTTGAACTATATAATTTCAACACAAGTGCCTGAGCAAATTGCCCTTACCAAAGCACATTGAGTTTCCAACAACCTAAGTGTTAAAATTTATACTGACAGTCACTATGGCTTCAGTGTCACCCAATATTTCAGGGAGCTGTGATCACAGAGGGGTTCCTTGACCTGCTCTTGTTTCCTAATAAGGAATGGGAAATATGTCATTGGCTTATGAGAAGCGTTGCAACTGCCTGGAGAAGTATCAGTTGTCATATGTGAAGCACATGTAACTAAGCAAACTCTCTACTTCTATGTATCTACTAAACTTTAGGTACTACAAAAAAAGTACAACACAATCAACAGCCTACAGAGCAACTAGTAAAATTAAACAATCGAACACCTAGAGGAAGGCATATAAAAAGTAAGTAAAATCAATGCACTTATAAACACCAGCTAACGTTTAGGCATAAAAAATAGAAATAAAAACCCTATACCCCTACAAACTACCCACAAATAAACGTTCAAAATGTAACCCATCCAACATTTTTGCCCCAATAGAAAACAAACCACTTGATCCATATTGAAACAGCTTCAACGTAAAACTGAAAAAAAATGCAATTAAAATCCACTATACATTTGTAAGTATAAAATGCAAAACAATTGTCGTAATATTTTATGTACATTAGCAAATCTAAAGTAAAATTAATAGCAATTATTTAACTGTATTTTAAAATTATTTTCAGATAGAATGTACAAAATACCACTCTAACACTTGCAACATGAGAGAACACAACCACACCCCAAATGTCACCTAAATTGAAGTTATAAATGTTCTTCAAGATTCACAAGCTGCAAGCACTAGTTCCCAAGAGCCCACTGCAAACATTCTAAAACGTATACTCCCTAAAGTACCTGAACACATCACAAGATAGGTACCAGCTATACCCTCTTTAAAACTCTTAATAGCACAAACTAAAAATACACCATGGCCTGCTGCCCCTAGAGGATACCAAGGCATCTAAATTCCAGAACATTTAACTACCACATACAGAGTCTCGTTACGATGGTCTGACAGTCATCGTTTTGGGCACGAGACTGTCCGACAAGGAGTCACGGTCTTGATAGCTGAATTACGATATGACTTACCATGCAGGTGGTCGTAAAATGCTGTAGTATTGTAGATTGTGCAGCGGCCCAAGAAAAGGGTCGTCGCACTAGCCGCAATAGTAAAAAGCATTTTGAAAACATCCGTGCACTGTGTGCCAGACACCATGTGGTGCCTGGCACACAGTGCATGGATGTTTGGGGGGCACAACATGTGCCCCACTGACTACTTAGCAGTCACCCCAGGGGGACGAGGGTCCTGTCTGGGACCATAAAAGTCCCTTTCCGACAGCCTTTTCATGGTTGTGGGACCGCCATGAAAAGGCTGTCAGAAACTGGAATCCTAATCCCTATGGCAGTGCCTCCGCAGGCACCGCTTCAATTGTAGAGATTAGGCTCCGACCACCGCCCCAGCGGGCTCTTTGAGCCTGTTGGAGGTGGCTGTCTTTTCGCCCACCCAAATCACTCTGACTGCCGGTATTGTAATCCAGGTGGTCGGCCAGATACCCTGGAGGTCGGGTGGACAGCTTGTTTGTGGCGGTCCGCCTGACATCCTAATGAGACCCTTAATGATGAATCTGTCTCCTACATGACAACCTTAATAATGACAAATGCATTATTATATTTGCTACAGCAGATAATTTATTAAGAATAAGCCAATGCCAAACATGGATGATGGATGGAACATTCAATATGTGCTCTATACCATTCACTCAGATACACACCAAACATGGTGAATATTAAAATACTAATATACCCCTCGTATACACCTTGCCATCTAATAAACAAAGTAGCACCTACTATGAACTACTAAACCACATAAAAATTAAAACGAACAACTAATTCCCACATTAAATAATAATTGACTTTGAACAAACCATGATACAAACAATACTTTAACAATACCCACACAAAGCCATTTAAGGAAACTACTACCGTTTTAATTAAAGCATTTGGGGCCAGATGTTCGACCTGTCAAACAGCAATTTGCAAATTGTGTCGCTTTTGCGTCTCGCAATTTGCGTCTCGCTATTTGGCATATACAGCAATATTTTGGACACTGTTTGCGATTCTCAATGGGGTCGCAAAATGCAAGGCTCATGAATATTAATGAGCCACTTGCATTTTGCGAACCCATTTGATAGGGCTCAGCAGACCACCATGTCTGGGACTGCTTTTAAATAAAGGGGTCCCCTGGGGACCCCTTCCCATTTGCGAATGCATTACCAACTACTTGAAGTAGGTGGTAATTTGTGAGTGTTTTGCAACCGCAATTGCAATCGCAAAACATTTGTACATGGCTATGGAGTCGCTTTTTGGAAGGGAACGCACCTCCCAAATACCGAGTCACAAAACAGTACTATTTGTACATGGGCCCATGGTTTTCAGCGTGTGCAAACGAGTCTAAGACCCATGTGCGCATGCTAAAAACCGTCGTCCGTCTGGCCCTTGGAGACATGTTAAACAATGTGCATTAACTGTAGAATATGCAACAAACAGCAAGTTTGCCTTTAAAATAAAAAAATAATCACACTAGCCTATGTCCCTTTCACATAGGTAGTTACTCACTACAACTTACTTATAGAAAGTCCATTTTACTAACAAAACAAATACAAACTAATTACCCTAATGGACTACTTTGAAGACGCTTGGGTTGGCATCTTTATAAACAACAAAAGGAGTACACTACTTAAGAGTCAATTGCAAACTCCCTATTAAAGAACACAAAGCTACCTACACACTAACCAACAAACCTTTAACAAAAGAAAACACCACCATAAATTAACGATTTTTACCTAAATATTTATCAACTTATTTTTACACATCAGTCAAAAAAACATAGAAATAACATAGAAAAGAATACTGATAAACTAAATTAAAATGCATACAAATAAATAAAATTAGCAAATCAACACCCACAAAGCACAACATTAGTATAAAGACACCATTGAACTAAATAAATCTAACACATAGAAATTTAAAATAACACACTGTAATTACAACTAATATACATAGGTAATAAAATACATAATTTCTCACCCACTAATAAATGAATAATTTCAAATTGCAGTTCTGTAGCTCTAGATTGTCCACCACGTCCACGTTGTCAAAATACAGTCCATGCCATGCAGGAACTGGTATGCATGCACAAAGAGGGCACATTTTGTGCCCCATTGTGTGCATACACAGGGCGTGAGGCACAACCTTTGTTTCCTCTCTGCCTGGGCTTTTATAGAGCAGGAACCACCATAGAAACCCTAGCAAAGCGGAAACTTGTAATATGCTTGGAGGGACCACAGCGGTCCCGCCAACCATTTTGCTGCCTTTGGACTGCCACACCACCACCAGGGAATGGCAGTTCTCTGGCGGTGGCGGTCATATAGTGGTCCCACTGCCCGAGTCATAGTCGGGCAGTCAGAAGACCTCCACCACCTTGCCATCACAAATCTGGCGATCCTCAGACTGCCAGACTCATAATCAGGCCCTTATCTGTAAATAAACAGAAAAACTATTTCACTACAGAAAACAATGGTACTTTAACCACAAATTGTTAAAAATGTTTTTTTTTTAAAAAGGAACTATGGGCCTGATTACGATGGCGGTGAATCCGCGACCGACAGACTGTCAGTGGTAGGTTCACTGCCATTATAAGGCCAATCACGGCCCACCAGATTGTGATGGCAAGCGGTGTGCTGGTGGGCAGAAAACCCGACAGCCATGGGTCGGAAGCCAGAAGCAATCATTATGACTGCCTGTTGGACCATCCCACATCCTCATAATGGTGGCGGTGGCTAGCAGGCACCGCCTGCCAGATTAGGAAGCTGGATCCCCACCAGCCTTTCCATGGCAGTTCCCCCACCATAGAAAGGCTGGCGGGTATTGACTCTGGGGGCCAATTGCGGGCCCCTCGTGCAGGGTCAGTGTGTTACTGCACTTGGGGGCACCTATGGTAACCCTGTACATTTCCCTGCACCATGTGGCAGGCACCGCGTGCTGCCTGCCAAGTAGTGCATGGAAAAGCAAAACCTGCCTCCCACTGCAATGTTAAAAATGCCTTTTGCGGCCGCTGTGGTGGCAGCTGCATTGTAATATCATATGTGGGACTGCTGCCTTATAGGCGGGTGGTCTCCATCACTGGGATGATGGCGGACAGATTTCAGTTCGTCATCCATCGTAATGACCCCCTATGTTTTAAAATATGCAAAAAGATTCAGAAAATGTATTAAGAAAAAATAATTAATTATGTAAAGTATAATGTAAATAGTACTATGAAAAACAATATATTATATAAAGTGGTACTATTCATAATATACTTAAAAAGTATATACACCTGTTATAAAAAATGTATGCATAACAAATGTATATGGCTATAAAAATTGTATCCTATTTGCAAAACTGTTGAAAAATTCCAATATGTGAAAGAATGTAAATAAAATATGTACCATGTTGTGTATTTTCACAGAAAATATGAGAAAGGTTGTAAAAAATAACAATAACAACTTTGAGCCCTAATTTTGTCGGTCGGAAAGCCTCCGACAACAGGTCAGAGGCTTTCTTACTGACATTTAAGGTTTACAGTCCGACCACCTCATTGAAATGAAGGTGGTCGGAGTGTAAACTGGCCAGTAATTCTGGCTGGCTCCTGACGTGCTCAAGGAGCCCGTTCACCAGTTGGAACCACAACGTAATCCCTTAAGGATGGCGTTTCGGCTGTCAGGATTATGATGTCGGTTTCCGACAGGTTTTTATTGTTGGGCTTTCCGACATGGAAAAACCTATCGGAAATTGACCTTGGGAGCCCCTAGCTGGGCCCCCATGTCTCCGCGGTCTCCGGTTGGGCACCTGCCACGCAGTGCAGGGATTAACAGAAACTCCCATTTTCTCTATAGGAGCTTGTGCTGCGGCTGGTTTCCGACCTGGTGCTGTCGCATTGTAATTGCAGTGACTAGAACGCTGACCAGAGGTCGGTCCCAAAAAACCACGGCGATGTTGTCGGAGGCAACTATAAATATGGTTATAATAAATTATGCATTAAATATATTTATATTGTTAAAATATAAGAAAACATTACTATTACAAAATAAAAAAACTACATTGTATTAAAAAAGTATTCCAAATATTTGAAAACATATTTTCACATAAAATAGAAAAAAATTATTATAAATCAATTTTTTAATATATCAAAGTATCACGCATTATACAAAAAAATTCTTACAAGCATATTTAAAAAATGTCCATACCCATTTCCCCTAGAAACCCGACATCCTGCACCTAAACCATAATAAAAGTGATAACAATAAAAATATCAACATTAAAAAATCATATTTACATAATACATTTAATAATTTGGAAACTAAAAACGAACACAAGAATTAATATACAACACTAACTATATACTAACAAAAACTAAACTAAATAATCATAAAAACAACATTTCATACAACAGTAATTTGTAAAACAATATTTTTTACAAAGATTTTAAGAACAACACGTAAAACAATATGTTTACCATTGATAATTCTGTCCATGATATTTTAGACATCACAATATTATTGACATGAGATTTGTTATTCAATATATTGTCTAAATATCCACATTTTATGATTTGGTACCTTAGGTGCCCAGTTGAACATATTCAGTGTCAATAAGTATCCAATAGAAGAGTAGAGTCTTTTTCCTTTAAGTATCCAGTTGAAGCTTGTAGGTTCATATTCCTAAAGTCAACTCGAACTGAAAACAACTGAAAGTTTTGCCAGTTTCCACAGTACAGTCAGCAAGGAGATCTTAGAGTGTTACATCTATTACCTTTTGGTCTCACTTGAAGGAAAACATGGTGTAAACCACACTGAAAAGTTGTAGAATTGTAATTGTAGTCCTGGTATTTTCCATTGTCATATTAATAATTAGCTTACTAGTGAGTGTTATCTCTTCTGTAGAGTATGCTTTAACTGAAACTAAAACTAACCAGGCCTATTTAGTTGAACAATGCTGATTTAATATGAAGCTATTACACAAGATGGTTCTGAAGCAAATTGTTCAGACAATGTTTATTTTAGATTGTTGCATGAGTATTCCAACGTTATGAATTCAAAGGATTGCTACATATGTTTGTCTTTACCTGTAACTTACCACCACCTACCTCTCACCTATTCTTTAACTTGCAGTCTATTTATGAATCCGTTTTGTCATCAAGATCACTTTGAGTACTATTTTTCGAATTTTGACCTGCTTTTAGACTATGCCTATTTTTGAAACTTTAAATCTGAATGCTGGAGCAAAGACCATAGAGGAGATGTGTCATTGTTCATGGTTTATCACAACAATACTAATTACTAACCTAATTAACTAAAAAGTCTCATGCAAATTGAACAGGGCCAGTAGGTTTTTACAGAAGAATTGAATAAAAAAACGACAGAGACTGAGAAAATGTTAAAGAAGAGAGAAATGGTTTGTTTGTAGAAAGAGGAAGAAACAATGAAAGAGTCAGAATACATCTGAAACTTAGGCCCTCATTATGAGTGAGGTGGTCCATAGGACTGCTTTACTTGTGGTGGCAGTCCGACCACCGCCATACTGTGGGCCCATCCATAGTATTAGGGTGTGACATTCGGACGGCCACAGGGAAGCTGTGTCCGCCGGGCTTCCGGGATCCTGTTGTGGTGGCGCAGAGCACAAAAGCACTAATATGCTAGCGGTGCCACTGTGGAATGACCTAGCATATTAGGAGTTATCCTTTCACCGCCCTTTTCCCGGCTGTGAGCCTGCCATGAAAAGGGTCACTTTTCAGAGAGGCAAATAAGGGGCCCTAAAAGGGCCCCCTGCTGCTCCTAGGCCTGGGGCTGCATGCGGGGGAGCCACTTGTTATGCCCCCCTGTATTTTTACCCCCAGTTCCTGGATGGTGTGGCATGTATGCCACACCATGCAGGAAGGTGCAGTCAGCGCTCTGACACTGGCCAGCTACATGACAGGCTGTTCAATGAGCTTGACAGACCACCGTCTTAGACTGCCGCAGCACCACCCACCAGACAAGGATTTAACTCCTAATCTGGCAGGTGGCAGCACCACAGCTTTAGTGGCCCTACAGTGGATGGCACGTTGCACCATTTCTCTGTAGAACTACCAAAATCGTAATTAAGCCTTAAGCATAGACTTTCAGAAAAAGGGAAAGTGTGTATGCTAAGACAGAAAGATCAGGTGCAAAGGCCAGAAATAGTAGGTTGAAGTGATTGTGTACAATTTTTATGGCTGTGGATGAACATGTTTTTTTAAAGGGCGAGAATCCATTATTAGCAGAGTTTATTATAAGTGCAGATAAAAAAATTCAAATTGGGTAGGCAGTTGCTATTAAATTTAATGTTTCCAAAAGTGTTTCTTGTAGATGACATAGATCGTAAGAGAATAGTAGTTCATGGAAAAGCTAAATGTAGTGCTTGACAAATGGCAGACAATATATTTGGCATTATGATGCCTTCTGTAGGTGTAGTTTTAAATGATTTGAAGATCATAAAGCTATATACTTTGGCAGATCTTTGACAACTAACAGTGCTGGTGCCTTAACGGAAATAAATACTGAACTTATGGGTTCAATGGTTTTGCAGAACAGGCTAGCTTTAGATATCTTACCAGTGAAAGCAGGCAGAGTAGACACATGCTTCACATTCAGCACTTTGCCACTTTCTACCTGATACTAGTAGCCAGACTAACAAGTTCATTATTTTTTTTAAAACATCTTTTTTTTTTAACATAATACAGGCTTCAGCTCAACATCATTTCCAAATTGACATAGCAGGAGAGACATGTGTCACAGGTTTTGCAGTACATAGTGTGCAGCTCATCACAGGTACAGGCTATTAGACAACCTCATTCTCTTAGAATCTACAATAACATTTCATCTCCCATGCAAGTGTGAACCATTCCTCATTGCGTCCACCAATGGCCTCTATACCTAGCCCAAACAAGTTCATCATTAATGTGAAGGATATCGAGGAGACAGTTGCCTAGAAAGCAATGGGGAAAGGATTTTCCAAGATTGTCAAGTGGTTTAGTGGTATTGGTTGAGGAATACAAAGGACAATACTAATCATTATGATTTGTGTGATATGTTTAATTCTTTTTATAAGGGTGATAAAAATTCTTTTGGCAAAGGATGGGTAAAATTATAAGGGAGAGAAGCAATTGCCCGAATTACGAAGAAAAGAAAGGAAGTAAAAAGTACTTGAACATGAGATCATTCAAGATAGTGTTTATTATGAGTTAATGGTTCTGGAGCAGCCCAGACGTGAGCTGCGAAAATCAACAATGTCTGGGTAATGGGAGATTTCAATTAATGAAAGTGGAATTTGTGGTGCTTGCCAGAATCACTCGAGGGAGTGATTGAAAGGGTTTTGTTATATTAAATGTTTTCATTAAGACAAAATGTGACACATAAACACACAAATGTTATTAACTGTGTTTTATTTGTGTTTAGATTGATCATTGCTAATGTAGGCCTGCATTAAAAAATGGGTAACAATGGTTGCCAACTTGCTTTGTGACACGTTAACATTTTATTTCTAGAAAAAGCTGGAGTTCTAATATAGCACTGTAGACTGTAGTAACAGGCTATCCCAGCCATTAAAATACCGCCCCCGCATTAAAGGCCCGAACAAAAGGTTCGGGCATTTTTAACAAGGGAGATGGAATTTAATGCCGGTATAGCCCAGTTACGGAGGGCTATAACGCTATTAGAACATTTAACTAATAGAGGGCAGAATGTTCTAACAAATAAAACAAAGGTCTCACGGAGCCCAAGAGGATTGAAATCGCCTAGGGCTCCGTGAAGCCATTGTCCACAGCAACTGCTGTGAACCACAACATTGGAATGTTAGAGCTCCGGGCTTATGCCAGCAATTGAAAGACCGGAGCACTCCATGATTTTCAATAGAGCTCCAAACATTCCAATGTTCTAATTACCAACACAACATTCTTTCCTTTCTTTCCCATGTGAAATGTTTCATTTTCACTGTGATAATCATAGAATGTTACAATTGGTGGCATACTCATGGAAACACCTGCAGAATACAGGCTGGTCTCTGTATCACGATTCGTTACAGATGATGCAAGTTTGAATGACACTGAGAGAAGCTGTACAGTATCACCTCTTTTTAACCTTAAGGGATCGTTTCATGAGAACTGTGTGTAGGTGTAGCAAATGTTAGAATTGTGTAATTTAAGTTAGCGCAGAGTAGATTGACTTAGTCCACTTTCTGCTGCAGTTTAGAGCAGATTAACCTTTATGGGTTGAAATGTAACCATTCTCTGCCTTCATTGTGGAGCCTACCGTACTTCACGGTATTTTAATGTATTATTGACGAGCCTCAGTTGTGAACTTCAATTAATAGGATATTGCTTTGTGGACCCAGAACTTTTCACAAGGTAAAGCACTAACACTAACTTCTTTTTATTATTGTTCCCATGTCATCAGGGTGACATGACCATGTCACCATAGGGGATGATGGGCAAGTGCAGCGAGATGGATACATGCATGGTCCAGGCGATAACACATGGCCCTGAGATGGGTCACACCGAGACCTCCAAAGCTGTTTGGCAGCCTGAGTACACTCCAGACTAGGGTGGCCCACTGATGTTTTCTCTGTGATTATAAATATTTTCAGGCACATGTGGACCATTTCAGGTTGATTTGCATAGCCTAATTTTAGTCTCTTGTCTCTTTAGTGAAGAAGCTGTCTGCCTCACACCAAGGAAACTCCGGTGGGCACAGCCTGTGAAGGCGGATCCCTGGGAAAGTTGCAAAGAAAGGGAAATTGAACCTTTGAGTTCCTCCATTTTTACACTTTGCAACCTGATCAAACAACTTCCTGTCACATGCAAAGCTGCACGGTGCATGTCAAAATTTACCACTGCAATGCTAGAGCCTAAGATACAATTTCACTCCAACTGAATAACAAAGTGATCACCATTTACGTTTAAATTGACCTTGTTAAGTGCTGTATTGAATGTGGTTCTATATAAAGTATCAGGTATATGGATAAAGTACCCCTTCCATACATTACAAGAATATTGCAACTTACCAAAAGTTTTCTTGATAATATAAAGGACTGAATTTCTTTACAAAGGCCAAGAACTTTGAGGTAACTTGTAATATAACATAACATGAAATAAAATGTATTTGTAAAGCGCATGTTCACCCAGAAGGGTATCTTGGCGCTGGATAACAGATGTTTATTTAGATCATATATCATTTTAAGGTACGGCATAGGGTATTTTGTTATTTGTAATACTTGGTCACATCATCAGCCTTCCCACAAATTACTTAGATCCTTAAAATAGATGGTACGTTTAAGAACATAGAGAATAAAGGAAGAATCTCCAGTAAGAAATTAGGCACATCAAAAAGCTACCAGTAATTTGCTGAAAGAAATATTAAAATCTGTTTAATATATGTCAGGTTGAAAATACTGTAGTTCAGAATGTGAAGAAACATGCAGAGATTCTACATACCTGGCAACTCACATGGTGCCACCGTGTGACACACGATATTGGCTGCCATTACACGGCCTCCCAGTGAGGAGTCGATATCACACAGTGGCTGGGAAAATTAGCTGAAAACCACTGTAAATGGTGGTTTTCCAGCTTGTTTTCCGGGGCTTTGAACTGCCGACGTTGATTAAGGGATGTGAATATACCCAGGACATCGGCATCAGCCTCGGCAAGCTTTTATCTATTTTTTGGGAGGAGGGGATGTGGGGTGGGTTGGGGTTCAAAAGTGCCTCGTAGGTACTTCTCGGCCCAAGGCCCAGCCCCTTCCATGCGGTGAGATTGTTCTTCAAGTTGGCAGGTATGATTCTGTCTTTGCTGTAATGACCTATAGAGTGGAAACAACTAAAGTGTTGATATAAACATCTCCTTTCCAATAAATATATCCTTTCTTCTGACCACTGTTCATTTTACACAAAAACTGACCAGAAAAAGGAAAAATCAGTTCTTGTTTTCTCTGTTTAAACTGCAGCTGTAACATGGTTCTATGCCCTGCCTTTCACCTTTGCTGCTAGTTATGGCAGCAGGCATTTAGATGTCACGGCACAGCTCAAATGAAATTCTTTATTGTGTTGAGCAACTACATAGCTTTCTTATTTCAGTTGACTAGAGATGTCACAACTTCACTATAATAACAAAATTAGACATGTTCTTTTTTAGTGGGTTTGCAGGCTTACCTGTATTATATGTTGCCATTATTTGTCTGTTTAGGAACCTGCCAATAACAGGAATTATATTTCATGTGCTTTAAATCTGTCCTTGGTAACGTAACATTTCTTGTGTCAGCTTCTAAGATACGCTACTCAGGATATATGACTTGTAAAGCCCCCACAACTGCTCATCCCCTCGCAGGACTGTATAATAATGATTACTTACAGCCCAACAGGCACAACCTACCTTGTGTTTAGCACTCTACCCAGAGGGACCAAAGGCAGTCAGACAGCCATGTTTGCCTCAGGCGGTGAACAGCCTAGCCTGCTGGGCAAGTCAACTAAGACAGCATCCCTCAGGAGCTCGGCCGCCCCCTGCTGTTACAGGCCGTGAAAGTCCATATGCGCCCTCTGGCACAGAAGGCCTCTGGCACCATGGAGAAACACAAGACAGTGGATTTCCGTTTCTGTGACTGCCTGGGGCATCACCTTCAATCAATAAAACATTTAATTACCCTGCGGTAGCCCCAGGCCTGCACGACAGACTAGACCACGCTGCGTTGCACACGTTCACGCACAGTTCAAGGGCTATGCATGAAAGCGGCTGCCTTGTTACAGGGAATCTGCTCATCTCTGTGCAGGGACGAGAGTCCACTGTAGTTTATTTCATAATGCTGTCCCTCCATGATGTATTTTCGATTGTTTTTGAAAGTTTCTATATATTTGTGATATCCCCAGAGGGTACCTCATATTAAGGACCATCAGACATGGACTTCAGTGTACCCCTGCTGCTACTGCACAAGAGGGTCCCAAGAGGAAACCACTACTCTCTGCCTTCAAGGTGACCTTGCCCTTAACCCACATACTGTGTGGGTACTAACTTTACATAGTGGACCAGTACCTTTGGGGGGTACAGTGTGGCTGTTCTCCAAGGGCAAAGTGTGAAAGCCACCATTCAAAACCTAGAGGGCCTCTTTAATAGGTCCATTCTCCCATCCCCCCAATGTGTGGATGCAGTGAAAACAGGCTCAAATGTCCTCTTTGGAAGAGAGATGTGTGGTACAAGATAATCAAGAAGGTAGAAGAAAAGAACTACAAGAGAATGTTGTTTCTAGGCTCTGCAGAGGTGCCTGCATTCTTGGGATTTTATTGTGGCCGTCCTAACATGACACCCAACAGACTCAGAGGGAGACAATTGCATAACACTCAGTAGCGGTCCGTGGAGGGAGTTCGGTGGGGCAGAGAGGCGGGGCGGGGGAGGGGCAGGGTGGGGAAATGTAAACACCGGAATATGGATGAACGGAGGTAAGTACACATTTAAATAAATAAAACGAATTCCTTTGCGCGCGCTGCATCGCAAAAAGTGTGCCTCCTGACAGCTTCTTTGTATCTACGCTCATAATATCTCTTGAGGCAAAGCGATTCCTGATTTGCATGGAGCCACATACCCAGGCAAATGAGAGCACATTCTCTGATGACAGCGCTGGCACTTCATGTGCACCAGCACTATCGGTATTACAGAAGTGGACCCACAAGAGTCTGCAGCCCCTTCTGTAATACCAAAAAACCCAAGGGGCATACAAAGCGGGCGCTAATGCCCATTGCGCCCCCAGAGCACTTCAGTAATACTGCCCCAGGTGTATCCACAGCCAGCTCCTGACACTTCAAAACACACATAAAACCATCAAAAGTGACAGACACTCAAACCTTTGAGCATTACATACAACTTAATTAGCTTATGTGTCTAATGTAATTAGAAAAATGTGCATGCTTTAACAAACTATCTATAAAGTGTTGCATTAAAATACATATTTAGGTTAAGTCTCTTCTCTGGCATCCAACCTCTGTGGAAGGGTCTCCATTACTGTTGGTGTAAAATTGAGTAAGAGGGCTGCCGCAGGAAATCAACAGAAGCCATGCTATTTTATTGTATATCTGGTAATATTTTCTTGGGAAGGAACATGGAAAACAATACTGGAATAGGACAAATTTAGCATCCAGATAGATAACGTTAATATCGCCATAACCCGAGGTGACAATGTAGGACCACATTGCACGTTAGCCTTTATGTTATTTTTATAATACATGGTTATTTTGCGGGTAGTTAGCTTGCAAAAGCTGTTTTCTTCCAATTGCAGCGAGCAACAGGCATTGACTGGAATTAGAATGTTTAGGTTTTGTCTATATTTCATGAATAAATTAATCAAACAATGGACAATAGTGAGGGCAGGCAGGTTTATTAGACTCTGGGCTGCAGCGTGTACTGCATAAATATTGATTTACCACATTTTCTACATAATATGCCACATATACTTTTTATTTCACAAAAGGTTTTTCCTAGCCCAAATGGATAAAAATAATATTACAAGAAAATGTGCCACATCATTTCATTTTTGCCTGCATAATTTGGTCTTCCATGCTGCACAGAAAATTGGGAAATATTTTCCATATTTTATGTTCCATGTCAAATCTCTTTTCATACCATTGCATTTTGTGCAATAAAAGAACCCAAACATGTATTTATATGTATTTGTCTTATTTAATTTGTACAGTACACAACTAATTTATTTAGAGAAAAAAGTTTCATTTGATCTTTCTTAAAGTTGTAACTGGAACACTAGATTATAAAGGCCAATGCAGAAAGTTTGAAATGTTCACGTTTTTTTAACTATAGAACACACAGGAATAAGCACGAGCCTGGAAATAACTCCACTATAGATAGGTCCTCAAATGATCAGTTTGTCCTACCAGACACTTCCATGAGATTCTTTTCTAAAAGAGTGCAATGTCTGCTAGTAATCTGGGGGGGAGGGGGTGTAGCATTGCTCTACAAATGCTTCCTTCCCTAACAGAGAAGGACTAGCTATTAAAGTTGTTGAAGGGATGCCTATTTGACTACCTGAATCAAAGATTCCAATGTTAGTCCCCTGTAGAATAAGGCTGTTATGTTTTCTTGTGTTGTTCTGTTCTGTTGAGTTGTGTTGTATTGTGTGAGATCGCAAAGTTGTATGCATTGCAACATTATGAAGATTTTAAAAATTGGTGCCCTGTGTGGAATCAAGAACATTCACACTGTCCTAAAAGATATTGGCCAGATTTGCTAAGGTTGTGCAATGGCACTAGCCAAACACAAAGAAGCACAAGCATTGGCATAGCCAATAGGTCTCGCCTTTGGGACCTTATAAGTGTTTAGCCATGCAACAGTTGCATAACTAAATACTTATAAGGTCCCAAAAGCGAGACCTATTGGCTATACCAGGCGGCCGCGAAAGTAAAAGTGATCGCGATCACGATCAAACATCAAAGTGGCCGTGCGGCCGCGAAAGTGAAAGTAATCGTGGCAATGCGCGCGCGCACATGCACTCTAGCTCTAGGCTGACCTGGTAGCACTTTTTGGAGCCCTCTCAATAAGTCTCGCCAGTCCAGTGCATGCACTGGGTCAGGCGAGACCTAAAAAAGGAGCACATGCAAGTTATTATTCAGTGCAAAATGTGGTTTTGCACTGAAAAGGCATTGCTTTCAAGGCAATAAGATGTTTTCTGCTACTTTGCACCACAAGGTGGTGTTACTGGGTCAGGTCAGTTGAAAACACCCATAGGTTTTGATGCAAAGCCTCATCTAGTAAAATAGGTATACCTGATTTCATGTAAAAAAAACTAGCGCTTACTTGAATGGGGCTCTGATAAGGAGAACATTATTTTAAAAAACAATATGTGCTTCAATGCACAGGGCACATCTGGTGCAAGGGAACCTTCTGTGTTTGTCCATGTATAGGAATTTGTACAGAAGGGGTATGCTTGACTTCCACACACTCACATCTGCATCACGGTACACGGTTGTGAGCTGTAGAAGTCAGCTTTGCTTAAGCACCAACTCAGAGGATGGTAGCCGGAGCAGGCCAATCTTAGAGCCAGATTTATGTGATAGTCACACAGTGCAGCACAGAAAGTCCCCTTGCTGCACTGCACTGCATGACAGGGAAAGGTCAGGAATGTGCCTTATTTGAAAGAATACAGTGCAATCCTGCCTTTTCCCCTGCACTGGCGCTGTTTTGGTTGCCTGGTGCAAATGCAGGCCCCTTTGCTCCATGGTACAAGGGTGCCTGCATTGTAAGGTGGATTCTCTTCCTGCACACAAACAATCCCCTGAGACATTTTACCCTTTTTCTGTGTGCTGCATTTTGCAGCACACATAGCAAGAGGAAAAAATGAGGCAAAATAAAGATATTTTTCGCCGTTACACCTAACATCGGGAGGTTAGGTTTTTGGCACATTCCCAGGTCTACCACTTCTGGTAAATCTGGGAATGCTCAAAATCCATGGATGTTGTATTGGAACATCCGAGATTTAGGAAGCCACTCAGGGCCACGCAAGGTGGCTTTGTATGCCGTTATAAATCTAATTTTTGAGTTGCGTCGCTCTTGCACCACGTGGCATGGTGAAAGCGGATGCAACAGGGCTCGTAAATATGCTAGTACATATGGATCAGCTCTTTGTTTCTCCATGTGCTCCACACAGAGTAGCATGCTTGGATGCTATATTGCGTGAAATATTATTACCTCTGGGTCTTCATTTTTTGTGGCAGATCATCTAGACACAGTGGTGGTGTTCTCAGTGGTGCATTTGAAGAATGATAAGGTGGTTTTGGAGCTGGTCTTGCAGAGGCATCCTGCCCAGGATGCTGATGGCAACCTAGGTCTTCATTGCCACATGCCTTTGTATTCTGAAATCCCAAATGTATCCATCACACCTAAGTGGCAGATTACGATATCCGGCGGAAACTTTCTGCCTGACTCCTTCTCGGAATCGGTTCTGACCCACTCGCGATCAGCGGTTCCATTCGGTCGAACTCCCATTGACTCCTATGGGAGCCTATGTTCTGACCGACAACACTTGGTCCTATGGGGAAAATGGGTATCTGCAGAAAACCTTGCACCCTGTCACAGGCACCCCATGGTGCCTGCCACATAATGCAGAGTTTGAAAGGGGGGTCCCTTGGGTAACCCCACGACCCCCAACCGGAGGCCTCAGGATGAAGGGGGCCTGCTAGGGGCCCCCAAAGTCAGTTTCTGACAGACTTTTCGTGTTGGACAGTCTGACTCGAAAAGGCTGTTGGAATCGATATTGCAATCGGTTGGTCGGAAATGCTGTCTGAGGAGCTGTACGATTCGGCTCCGACTGACACAGATTCTCTGAGAGCCAGTCGGAACCGATTCGGAATGTCCGAATGTTTCCCCTTCCGACTGCGAGCATTGTAATCGGTCGGGCAGATTGGATTCCGACCAAGTCGGGAGTATGGGTTCCGACATGGTTTAGGAGAATCCGACTGTCAGTCGGAGGCTTTCTGCCCGACATCATAATCGGCCCCATAGTGTATTGTGGTGTGGATTAGGAGGACAGGAACAGAAGTATGACAGAGTTCACTCTAATACATGTTCTTGCTCATGCAAATAGAGCTTTAAAAGGTGCACAGTGCCTCACACTCACTAATCCACGCTGGTCCTGAATTTACATTTATGAATAAAACATTTAATGACATTAATCAGGGAGTGAGCGGAGAAGATTGCTGCAGAGTCAGGATTCTATCCTTTTCTCTGGTGTGCAAGAGATGGGAACACAGCCTCCCACTCAGCCACCAGCAGGACTGGAACGGATGAACGAGAACCTGCCAAGAAAGATTGACAGGGAAGCATGCGTCATCTGTGACTTCCTCCTCAGCAGCCAGTGCTCGAGGTGCTGCCATTCGCGAAGAGTCCATGGGCTCCGGGAAGACACACCAAGTCCCTCCGCGGGGCTCAGGTCAGCCAGCTGGCTCTTGTGCATCCGGGACCGGAAGGCCTGCTGCCTGGCTGCTCTCAGGCATCGCACCCTTTCCCCAAGCCTGCCTTTCCACAAAAAGCATCGGTAAGTGAGATGTGCACTTCCGTATCTGCGTGGCAGTTGGTAAACTTCGCAGCATTTTCTGCGGAGCTCAGCCCAGCATTGGAGTCCATCTGAAGCGCACTGCCGCTCTGCCAGTCACAGAGGAGGATCCAGCCATAGACACTGACAGAGCAGGAGGACCCTTGCAGAGGTCGTGGGCACCTTCCAGCGTCCCCTGCTAGAGGCCTTGACCTCAATGGATCGGCAAATATCAAAAGATCAGGCAAAGGATCAAAACTCTTTGGAAATCTCAGTTTGACGAGCGGCACGTCTGTGCCTCAGCTTGCGGGCTCAGACCAGGCCAGACAGGGATTTAAGACTTGGGTCTATCGCGGGGCTCTAGGACGCCCTATTCTGAGAGTACATGCGTTTTGAGGAAACCAGTTCCGGTTGCGGAGGAGGCATGTTCTCTGACCCCTACTTCTGAGTCAGGCTGTCCTTGGCGGTACCCGAGGTAAGGTCACGCATGAACATCTGGTGGAAGAAGAAATCTCGCTTTATTTCCTGTGAAAACATAAACTGTGCTCCTGCAACTGCGCGTCTTATATCCCTTCCAAAGCCTTCCCACATAAACCTTGTCAAAGTTGTTGTTTGTTGCCGTGCCTGTCCTGAAACAATTCCGTATGTTGTTGGCAGTGGAACTTTTATTTGCTTCCACAAGAGGTACAAAGATGGCTTCCTGCATTCGATTAGTCCCACACGTTTCTCTTGTTCGGGGTAATGTTTTCTACCAGAATAGAAGATTTTAAATCGTCCAGTGCTTCGTGTTAGGTCCAGAATTGTGTTACATTTTGGATGAGTTGATTCACTCAGTTTTTCCTTGTGTATGGAAAACACTTTCTGAAGCCATAAAGTATGTATGTGTAATGTACTCATGACTCACAAATGGAAGTACAATTATGTCCACGAAGTTATTATATGTAAATAATGTATGCTTCACATACATATATTAGTACATACATTTTGAGCGCTTGAAAATAAATGAGGAATAACCAGGAGAATTTCTGAAGAATGGGCAATGACTTGAAATGGGAATCTGGCTGATAAATATCAAGTTTTGCATTTTGGGCACTCATAGAGCTTCTGGTTTGCCCTTACTACACTTACACAATGCATGGATCTAACAGGTGCAGAGTTGTACCAGCCAGTCCAGTGTACACGAGATATCTGCAGGGACTGATGGAGACTGGGAGAGACACATCATTTATGGAAAGAAAGGATAGTGCAGAAGTATTTATCCATTGGCTGATTTCTTCTATCTCTGTTCACACATAGGGGTGGATTTACTAACATTTAACGCAATACAAGACAAACTGCTGTGCTGCGTCAGACGAAGAGTGCAGGAACGTAGCATATTTACTAAGATATGGCGCATTCCTGCTCTCTCGTTGTGCTGGCACACTGAGTGTGCCAGCACAACGAGCACTGAGCGCCAATGCGGGCACCCTTGCGCCCTGCTGCAACAGTGCCTATGTTACAGGCAGCATTGTTTTTGTGCCGGAAGATATACCTTCCTGCTCAAAAACAATCCTCAGAGGCATCTTCCTCTTTCTACATGGTCTCCTAAAGCAGCACACGGAGAAAGAGGGAATAACAAGAAGAGGTAAACATATTTCTCCTTGTCATTTGTTACGCTTCACTTGGGATGGTGTAGCAATTTTATGCAATCCGAGGTTTACTACCCTTAGAAAATCAGGGAATGCTCCAAAATAAAGTGGTGGATACATAAGAATGCCCACAATCCACTCATGGAGCGCCTTCCCAATGCAGACTAACGCAAGGCGGTGATTCACAAGGTCACGCAGAGTCATGCAATGCGCTGGCTTAATAAATATCACTTGGGCCCTTGCATGGCTTTGCGCTGTCTTTCGTGACTCAGTGGAAATGTAAGGCCTACGTAAACCTGGGCCACAATGTAAATTATGCATGCACAGGTGAGGGGAAATGGTGTAATTCACCATTATACATGAATGTCATACATGTATGCACTTAAGCTATGCAATTTGTGTGTTGCATACTATTTGCATGCAAGTGTATGTGAACTGGCAAACAGGTAGTTTGCATTATGCACACATGTAAACATACATTATGCATTGTGGAACTCAAAAACATTTCAGCAGGGCTCTTTGAATCCGTCCATATGGTTTTTCACAAGCAACGCAATTAATGACAAGCGGGGAGCAGTCATTTCCGGTCTAACACATAGCACTGCAATTCATTTCAATGCACGAGCAGTGAAAACTTGATTAGGTCTGGCTGATTAGCAAGGGCCAGTTAGAATGTCAGAATATCCGACCTGAATATGATTGAGGTGAATTCACGTATAGTGACTTTCAGTGAAGATTATCTGCATATAAATTACCGACGTACATTATTTGCATGTAGTCTGAAACGGTGACTGAATTTTGCTGTTGAGTTGTTCGATAAACCATCCGTTGAGTCATTTCCATAATGCAAAATCAGAAAGTCACTAATCACATTGTTTATTTATTTAATGAATGTCTTTCCACGGTTTTTACTTATTGGGTGCTGCAATGTTGCCTTAGCGGTCACTCTCAGAGGATTAGCCAGCTAGATGGACAGTTAACTGATGTGGACTTTGTTTGAGTACCCGAGTGTACTCTAGTTACTGGGTGCAGTGCCTCCAAAGAGGGGGTCTTGGTCCTTCTAGCATCCTCTGAAGGGTACAGATTCTGCCCAAGACACCTCTTTTATGCACAATCGGGGGTGTTTAGAAGCAGGTTGAGCTGCCACATTGGAGCATTATGCAGGAGCTGGGCATTCCCAGCCTTTGAAGAGGCAGAAGAAGGGAATTTGCTCCCTTCTATCCAAGTCCTCTTTCCTTACTCCTTCCAAGATCGGAGCTCGCAAGTTTCTTTCCTGAGTACCTGATACAGGGAAGTTTTTTTCTTTGCATTGTGTTTGCACTCGGGAATTTTTAATGGGATAAACAGGAAAACAAATACCATAATGCAAAGAAATAAGTCTGAATTGATTAAGTTATTCACACATAGAATTGGGATATTTGCGCACTCTGAAGATCCAGTCGCTCCATCTTGGTCTAACCAGCAGCTTTGTCATTCTTGGCCTGTTCCTACATAGTGAGCACTATATTGAGATGGTCAGACAATCTCAACCACAAGAGAGAAGTGGAAGAGTGATCGTGGCCCCACTTAACGTCCACTCTTTCTATCTTATCTCCTCACATAAAGAAATGGCCACATTTACCCTGCTTGATGTGTCCTGCCTCTTAGGAAAGCTTGTTTAGTTTGTTATAAGGACTCTCACCCTCTGGGTTTAAATTTAGTGGCATGCTTCATCATCGATTCCTCGTACCAGATACTCGTATCGTATGTGGGCTGGCTCTACTCTGTTTAACCAAGGGAGCTCTTTGTGTGGTATTTTTTGTGGAAACAGGGGTTGAGGATCTATCTTTAAAGAATGCCATTGGGTGCCCAAAATCCAAAGTATTGCTTCTTTATTTCCACGACCCCTGGCAAGGTTAAAAACAAGATGTTGATGCACAAGAGTTTCGTTATGCACTCTGCATCGAAGGACTGGTCAATGTGTATCAGCCTTCGTGCACACCAGCCTAGGCCTGGTGTGGGGATTCCAGAGGGCTCTCCTTGGACCAAATTTTTTTATTTTTTTTAAATGTTACTGCAAATTTGCAGAGGATCCGCTGGAACTATTTTTAAAAAAGCAGGCTCCCGTCCATTTTACATTTTAGCCCCCGGGGTGAGCTGGGACCCATGGGGCTGTCATATTTCTTTTGTTTAGGGAGGTGGATATGTGCCCCTCCTCTGGGAACTGTTTTCTGGCCACGTGCACCCCAGACCCTGGGCTGCATTACATTTTTGTGAAGGTGGAACAAGCTTCTTCCCACGCCTTTTTCAGGCTCCTAGGGACCTGTCCCCGAGGCTGCTTTACCTATTGTGGGACGTGGAAGTGTAGCCCCCTTCTTTGAACCGTTTTCACGCCGCAGGGCCCCTATCCCCTGTGGCTGCTTTACTTATTTTGTCAAGGAGGTGTGTGGCCTCCATCCCTGAGCCTTTTTAGTTCTGAGAGACCCCATCCCCAGGGTTATACTATAGTGAGGAGTGCATGGCCCTCACCCTCCCATGGCCATTAAAAGGCCGCAGAGACTAATATTTTTATTTAGGGGAAGGGGCATTTGGTCCCACTCCCCAAGCCTCACAGAGGCTCCAGGGACACAATCACCCGGGGCCAGTATTCTTAGGGGATGGGGTAGCTGGGCTCCCCTCCCCGAGCACTAGATGAGCCCTGGGCCCCCCATCACTCACATTTACAGATCCAAGCAGTGTCTATTTTTCTTAGCACTCAACTTGAGGAGGTAAGGTGGTTAGCATGTTTCTCCAAAGTCTAATTCTCCTAAAAAAGAAGCCTCAAATCATTATGGATTTTGCAAGTGAAGGAGGTTCAGGACAAAGGGAGGACATAAAAGAGAAGAAAAAGGTTTACCGGGGAGAAGTGAGAAAGCCAGAGTACCTGAGTCTTATTGGAATTGAGCGTTTAGGCATTAGGTCTCGGCCAAGAGACAACAGAGGACTTGCATTGATGAAAGCTGTGTAGGGGGCGGACCCAGTTTTGCCCGAGGCTATAACAAGCTGAGTGTCATCTGCATATTTCATGCAGTTGACACCAAAAGATCTTACCAATAGGGGAAAAGGATGGACATAGGTCCTACAAACATATACGTCAACAGATATGGAGGGAGGTACACAGCTTGAATTCTAATCTATAGGTAAGCTTTACACCACTGTAATGTGGTTCCTCCTATCACAAACTCTGCCAGCCTGGCTAAGAAGAAGGAATATACTGTGTCAAAAGCCATGACCAAATCAATAAATAATACGGCAACTGGGTTAGCCTTGTCTGCTAGCATTCTGAAGTCATCCAAGACAGAAACCAGTGCAGGTTCAGGGCTGGAGTTGGATCAAAACCCAGACTGTACACATTCTAATAAATGGTTCTGTTAAAAAAAAACTAGAGAGTTGTTAATTAACATATTTTCCCAGGATGTTAACTGCAAAAGATTGAAGAAATATTGGGTGAAAATTCGAAAGAACGTCTTGACCGCATTTGGTTTCTTCAACAATTAAACATTGAGTGACTTTTTCCATTCAATAGGAATCCAGGTCTAAAAGAGTGAGCCATTATACACCTCCGACAGAGGTTGGAGGAAAGTAGATTTAGCCATGTTCCAATATTTTGGAGGGATCGGGTCCAGTGGAGAGCCAGATTTAATTGACTGAGAGATATAATAAAACTGTTGCAGGGATAGACACGGAAAGCAATCTAAGACGAGGGCACACTCAGCCAGAAGGTCTGGTAAAACCATGTGATGGCCAGTAAAAAAAAGCAACTGGTTAAAACATAGGTAGCGAGCAGCTTCCTAAAAATTAGTCTGCAGCTAAACTAGATAGACTCAAAGAGTCACAGATGGTATTAATCTTCTCTTCAAAATTATTGAAGAGTTTTCAGCCGGGTCCTTAGAATGAACATTGGCAGAGGCTGCACAATTAGGAGAGGCTGAGGACCGCACTTTTGCGAAGATTTCCTCAGTGGAATGTTCATCCGGTAGGATGTTTTTTTAGAGTAGAATTCGGCTTTAGCGACAGACAGATAGATAGGTAGATAGATAGGTAGATAGATAGGTAGATAGATAGATAGCTAGATAGATAGATAGATAGATAGATAGATAGATAGATAGATAGATAGATAGATAGATAGATAGATAGATAGATAGATAGATAGATAGATAGATAGATAGATAGATAGATAGATAGATAGATAGCAGAGTCAATACACATGAACGAGATATTCAGAAAAAGTATCCACTTTTAAGCCTGTCCCTTTAAAAGTCCCCGTTTCGGAACAATCGACCATTGGAAAGGGTGGCAGGGTCTCAGCCGTGCGGGGCTGAGCCTCTGTCCTTGGTGCTGAAGTCTGCTGATCATGAGGTGTTTTGTTGTTATTTGGAGGGTACAGAGGCGCTGACGCGCGTGGTTCCTCCTCCGTCGCACATGATATGAGCACCCGAGTATCTGCGGCCTCACGGCGGGTGGGAGTGCCCTGTGTCTTCCACACCATGGGTGTGATTAAGGCTGGGAGCATCCTGGCAGGGCGCGGAACAGAGCAGACGTGCATCGGACTACAGGGCAAAGACTGCGGCAATATAAGAAGTTCAGCTCGTTTTTAGGTCTCGCCTGATTCAGCGCTTGCGCTGCTCTGGCCGAGACATTTTGTAAAGAGGCTTTTTCAAAGTGCTGCCGTGGCCTAAAGCTACAGTGCACGTGAACGTGCATGCGCGCCCTCCGTTGCACGCGATCGTAATCGCGATTGCGATCACTTTCACTTTCGGGGCCGCGTCACAGCCTCCTCCTGCTGAGCTTTAATTCACGTGCATTTCTTTTGTTGTGTACTCGGCACCCAAACAGTGTTTCCTTTTTTTTTATTGAAATTGACAACACAGGCGCCGTTGTTGTCAATTTCAATTAAAAATAATGTTTGCGTGCCGAGTACACATCAAAAGAAATGCGCGAGTGCGCCACATTAAGGCTATAGTATCCATCAGCTGCTTGTTTTTTTTTTTTTTTTGTCTCCGCGTCTCTATTCGGGATAAACTTCTCTGGTGGGCACAGCTCCATTGTGCCTCTGTGCCCTTGTATTCACTGTGTAAGTCGACGCTTCGGACATGTTTTAACAAAATTCAGATGTTCTCCCCCGCATTACAAGTTGACGATTGGCTTCCATTTAATCTTTTTGGAGTAAACCTTCCACTGTTGCTTTCGATGTTGTACTACGTACATGTGTACGAGAAAGAAAAAAAGTTGGCACTGTTCTGTTATGCTGGGTGGCGGGTGTACTTTACGCTTGTGTGAGGGAAGTTTGTACAGATGCAGACAGTCTATGATGATGCTGAGGAGAGCAGGCGCTTATTCTGTTCTGAGACTTGCTGAGGATTGACAAGAACGTTTCCGATCTACCAAAGCCAGTTTGTTTGAGGAAAATATGCATTTTTTTATTATTCAATACTGTCCTGATGTAAAAAAATCCTAATGCTGTCCAGCTACTACTGTGAAGCTGAAGTCTCGATGTAAATGTCATTATTACAATTGGATTAGTCATTCTACCAGTGTGACTGTCTCGAGCTGCCTAGAGTTGATGTATACTTTATTTTTATTCTCTTTTCCGAGTTTTAGTTTGCCCCGATTCCTCGGCTAACAAAATGCAGTGCCTCCGGATAGTCGTTTTTTTCCGCCTTTAGTATGAGTGGTGAAGAGCCTGCAGACACAGTGGCGGCCGCCGGCCACAGCCTCCTCCTGCTGAGCTTTAATTCACGTGCATTTCTTTTGTTGTGTACTCGGCACCCAAACAGTGTTTTCTTTTTTTTATTGAAATTGACAACACAGGCGCCGTTGTTGTCAATTTCAATTAAAAATAATGTTTGCGTGCCGAGTACACATCAAAAGAAATGCGCGAGTGCGCCACATTAAGGCTATAGTATCCATCAGCTGCTTGTTTTTTTTTTTTTTTGTCTCCGCGTCTCTATTCGGGATAAACTTCTCTGGTGGGCACAGCTCCATTGTGCCTCTGTGCCCTTGTATTCACTGTGTAAGTCGACGCTTCGGACATGTTTTAACAAAATTCAGATGTTCTCCCCCGCATTACAAGTTGACGATTGGCTTCCATTTAATCTTTTTGGAGTAAACCTTCCACTGTTGCTTTCGATGTTGTACTACGTACATGTGTACGAGAAAGAAAAAAAGTCGGCACTGTTCTGTTATACTGGGTGGCGGGTGTACTTTACGCTTGTGTGAGGGAAGTTTGTACAGATGCAGACAGTCTATGATGATGCTGAGGAGAGCAGGCGCTTATTCTGTTCTGAGACTTGCTGAGGATTGACAAGAACGTTTCCGATCTACCAAAGCCAGTTTGTTTGAGGAAAATATGCATTTTTTTATTATTCAATACTGTCCTGATGTAAAAAAATCCTAATGCTGTCCAGCTACTACTGTGAAGCTGAAGTCTCGATGTAAATGTCATTATTACAATTGGATTAGTCATTCTACCAGTGTGACTGTCTCGAGCTGCCTAGAGTTGATGTATACTTTATTTTTATTCTCTTTTCCGAGTTTTAGTTTGCCCCGATTCCTCGGCTAACAAAATGCAGTGCCTCCGGATAGTCGTTTTTTTCCGCCTTTAGTATGAGTGGTGAAGAGCCTGCAGACACAGTGGCGGCCGCCGGCCACAGCCTCCTCCTGCTGAGCTTTAATTCACGTGCATTTCTTTTGTTGTGTACTCGGCACCCAAACAGTGTTTTCTTTTTTTTATTGAAATTGACAACACAGGCGCCGTTGTTGTCAATTTCAATTAAAAATAATGTTTGCGTGCCGAGTACACATCAAAAGAAATGCGCGAGTGCGCCACATTAAGGCTATAGTATCCATCAGCTGCTTGTTTTTTTTTTTTTTGTCTCCGCGTCTCTATTCGGGATCCTCTACTCCTTCCATAATTTCCATACATCCGTGGCTGTGCCCTCCACCATAAACTCTCACTAATAAAGCACAAACTTGAGTTTGCTGAGACACAGAATCTAGACATAGTCTTCATTACAGAGAGTTGGCCGGGTATAGCGTCCAAACCAGAGCTGGTTCAAGCGCTGCATATCAGCTACAACCATTTTTAAAGTAAACAGGATGGGAAACAAGCATATGCAATGCAATAGGTCTCACATTTGCGAAATTTTAAGCAATTGGCATTGTAAATGACAATGCCTTTTATTTATCTGTTTTAAAAACTAACACATATATAAAAGGTTTGTCATTTACAATGCCAGTAGCTCAAAGTCTCGCAAATGCGAGACCTATTGCATTGCAAATGCTTGTTTTTTTTATTCTACGACTCTATGCCTGAGATGCCCTAGGGGCATATTAGGAGTGGGCATCGCGGCATTGATGGGTTGTTCACACCGCAGCAAGCAGCAGGGCAGCGAAGATGGACTGCATTATACCGATCAGGGCCGGATTGGACACTAAATATACTCGTTGACAAAACTCTTGAAAGAAGTCCCACCCTACAGCATGCCGGGAGTAGAAGGGGACCTGGAAGCTTTAATGTTTGGGCCAGGGCAGCCCAGCCCGCTCTTCATGCAGCCCCCTAGCATGTAGCCCACCGGGTAAGGGTCAGAGTGGCAGAATGGAAAGGCCTGTTCAGAGAGGGGCCATGCCCCGTGCCTACCGTGATACAGATGGAAAGAGCTGAGTGCCAGGGTGCCGCACAGGGATGGTGCGCATGGCTGGCTTCACTGTGATGTCACACATGGCCCATGCCCATGAATCATTTCATTCATGCTACACAGGCAGAGGGGTCAGGGGTTCCTTTCCATGGAGTAGTGTCAGCATCTTGTCAGGGTTTGGGCCCACAGAGAGGTGTGATTTGGTACTCCTGTGCTAGAAGAATACTGGGTGGTGTTAGTGGGTAGTTATTCTGGACGCTAGAGTCGTTGTGTGCATGGTTAGTTTCGAGGGGATGGAGAAGGGGAGGGGGATGTCTTGAATCAGGAAACCAAAAGAAACAAGTGATGGATGGAATGCTGGACAATGCAAGCATTCACCCACAGTCACAAGGATCTGGGTTAAATCCATCATTCTTTTGCTTACCACACCACCCCAGTTTGGACCCAGCCATATGCAAATCAGTCTTGACCCTGTTCCTTGTGGGAACAGTCCAGCCCGAACTGCCAAGCCAGGCCTTCCCTGGACCGGAAACAAGCATCCTGGGACCTGTTTCAGAGCATCACCCTTCATCAGCCTGGATAGCTTGAATCCAGTGGTGTAGTGAGCACGGGACCCACGTCTGCGCATACCCTTCCCACATAGGGTGATATATGAAAAAGAAACAATTGATGGACAGAATGCTGGACAATGCAAACATTCACCCCCAGTCACAAGGATCTGGGTAAAGTCCATCATTCTTTTGCTCACCACGCCACCCCAGTTAGGACCCAGCCATATGCAAATCAGTATTGACCCTGTTCCTTGTGGTAACAGTCCAGCCCAAACTACCAAGCCAAGTCCTCCCTGGACCAGAAACAAGCATCCTGGGACCGGTTTCAGGGCATCACCCTTCATCAGCCAGGCCAGCTTGAATCCAGTGGTGTAGTTAGCATGGGACACTTCACCTGCTCATTTGCCCTTGATAGGTGTCACTGTTCCTGGTTGCCTGTGGCTCTTCTGTGATCTCTTAGCTGAGTATCCACTCCCTCATGCGTTCACGGACAGAGGCCTGGGAGGCAGTCACTGCTCTTTCCTCCAACAGACGCTGTCTCTGTTGTGGGCTGGCCTTCTCTTTGATCCAGCCAGCAGGGAGACATGTCTCCAGAGGTGGTCATTGCACCTGACCAGAGCTCCTGCACTTCCTGGGCAGGGAACTTTGATTAAGCCAAAGCTCGAATCACCAACTTATCTGTGTTTCATTCAACTATTCCCGTCACTGCTAGCCAAGAGCATCGTTCAATTCTAAGGTCTAGAGCCCCAATGACTTGAAATCTATGAGCAGAAGTTTTGCATATTCCGTCAAGTGCCGGGGGGATTTCTAGCCTGAAAGGGATTACTAGGTAGGCACTTCTTCATGGGCAAAGAAGTCTACTGAACTGGTTGAGGGGCAAAAACTGGAGGAATGGGCAGTTAACGCTTAATATGGCTGCTATGGTTATCTGGAAGAGAGCAGATGTACCTGGAGAAAAAAGGCCTTGTTTAGTTTTTCACCAACATGTACTACTGCCTTGTAGTTCTCCAGGAACTGAAGTTAATCTCTGGAATACAAAAGTAATGCTTCAGAATTTCTCCCCGTAAGCCTGAAAAATCACACATGCCTCGGGGAGCCATCAGAGCCCGAAGCATTTCATCACTCAGTGTAATACTTGAACAAGCTGCTGGGCAAGTTTTCGCTCTGAATTTTAGTGAGGTGACTGGTAGCCACCACCTACAGTACAAAGAAGCCAGCATTCCATTCTAAAATGAAAAGTGGATCTGACAGCAACAAGGATTGCCTCCCCTCAAATGTGTACTGACCACCAGTTGGCCAAAAAACAGAATTCCATGGCTCCGGTCAAGAATGCCTCTATGTAGAACTGAAATCCAGGTGCATGGAGCAAAGAACCGTTAAAAAAATATGGAGAAAGCTGTAATGTACATATAGAGGAGAAGGTTATGTCTGACACAATGGAAGACCCAGAAAGAGACTGCAAGACAGAGACAAGAGAGTGAGAGGGGATGGCCGATGCACAGGGCACATGAGAAACATTGAATGATGGATATTAAACACGAGATACATGAGGAATGAGAGACAAATGAGAGGAGAGATCCATGGAAGACTGTGATGAATGGGGGAGGGAGGAGGAGGGCAATCGTCAGGGCCAGAAAGGAGTGAGAGGGAGAGAGTCAGTTAAAGATAAGGGCTAGAGGGAGAAGAGAGGGTATGTTCATGAGAACGAGAGAGATAGAGTGGAGAGAGAGAGAGAGAAAGTGGCATAAGGAATCCTGATCGGGCCCCCCTGCGAAGCACATGAAGCCCCCCCCCATTTGGTGCCCCTAAACCACCACTTTCCCTATGCCACAAAATCCTTTATAGTTTGAAAATTCTGACATGCAATAGGATACCTATATATTTTCTTGCTCCTTAAATGGAGAAGCACAGAAATGATAAACAGTCAATGTTGAAATAAGGTGAGAAACGCGTATAGCATATACACTGTCCTATTCGTAACCTTCTAGTCAAGAGCAGATTATTATTGCTGAGGCAGCAATCACACCAACTCCTAGGCGTGTGCTACTGGCTCAGGAACTGACCTTCACTGACCTTCACTGCTGAACTACAAAATAATCAATTTAGGATGGGAATTAGAATGGGAATTGGTGGAAAATAAACTGAAAGATAAACCCAAACCTGCCGTGAAGACTAGACTGGTAATACACATTATCCAGCAAGCTAGCATTTACCTTATCTGTGCTCAATACAAAACTGGTATTGATGTGTTTCATGAGGATTTATGAGGACACATGATAAAACTCAGTATCACTGTTTTTCTAGTGCCAACTCCAGGAGAAATAAACTATCTGCAAGCCGCACACGCCCCCATGTCAGGGGTTGGGCATGATACGTAAACACTTTACAGTATTTAGAATGAACTCAGGTAGCAGCTTCAATTTCTACCCTGATTCCAACATCAAACAAGACAAACACTGGCAGGGAAACCAGGCCGAAGACAAAAACTGTTTGGACGATTAAAGAAAATTGCTGTCTGTCTGTGTATATGCATTATTTATGTAGTGAAGTGCTAAATACACCAAAAATCAAGGCGTACGACCAAAAAGGTCAATCAACACCAGAAAGAACACAAACATCTAGAAAAAACAAAACCAATGTCAGTAAATACCTAATCCAGCACAGAGCCTATACCAGCCGTAGATGGTGAAAGAGCAGATAAAGCAAAGAAGAAAGTGCAAAAATGTTCAAAGTGCATGATATAGCAATCACCAGTCCAGCAGGATGCAAAAGATAGACAGTTTAATAAAATGATTCTAATTTCGCTTGTCCATGAAAATGCAAACACTGTCAAAGTGTCCCGCCATCTCTAATTGGATAGGAGGGCATGGTAAGTAGAGGTGAGCGAGGCACTAAGAGCTCAAGAAAGGCTCGAGCAGGATCCTGCTTTGGTAATTTTGAGTTGATTTCCAGTCACTCACATTCAAAACACTGCTGCAAACATTCGGATTTGTAGTTTTGTGCTAAAAAAAAAAAATTACGTTAATGTTCAGCTCAGGTAAAAAGTCTTCCTGAAAAGCTACCCGGGTCCAAAAATCACTCAAGCGGTACATCTCAAATGTTGGACTTGACCTCTCTGCAGGCTCACCAACAAACTTTGCCGTCACACATCCCTTTTGTCTGAATTAGTTTTTGGTGGCAGAATGCAGCTCACATAGAAAGAAGAAAAAACAAGTAGAAATAAACATATTTATCCTTGTTACACCTCATCTAAGGAGGCGTACAGATTAGGCACTTCCTCACTAGATTTTGAAAATCTGAGGCAGCATCAAAATCCATGGGTGTTGCATTGGAAAACCACCACAACGCACATGTAACGCTTCTAGGGCACAGAGTAAGGTAACACAACTATATGCACTGTGTTGCCTTACTCAAGATTTATGAGTCCACTCAAAGCCATGCAGGATGGCTTTGTATGTTGTTAGAAATGGGGTTTCTGGTTGGCTAGGGTATGCACCGAAGCCAGGCAGAACCCACCACTTTAGGCAGGGCAAGGGAGTTACACACCCAAGATAACCCCTACTCGCCGCCCTGGTAGCTTGGCAGAGCAGTCAGCCTTATCCCAGAGGCAATGTGTAAAACGTTTTCGAAACACACTAGTGACACACTAGGCACACCACAAAAAGAGACTCCACTCAAGGTTATATAAAAATTTCCTTTGTATTGTACATAAAACACTTGAGACCATAATCACATAAATCACTGTGCCACTAGGCACTTGCCATGACGTCACATCGATTACACAATCACTTTGCCAATCGGGCATTTGTCATAACATCACCATTAGTGCATTAAAGTAAATACTTGTAGAGTGCACACATCATAAATCAGCATAGAAATGCATGCATAAACATCATCACAACACCGACTCCTTCATTGTGCCGTTCATGCCACCCCAATATACATTAATACATCAGGGCATAACAGGCAGTAGTTACATAATGCACTAAGATTACTAATTCATGTTATAAGGCGCCAAGACACCGGTGCCCCTATTAGGCACTATACGGTAATTTCAGAATGAGCCTAACCATCGGTGAACTGGTAACCCAAACAGGCCACCCTATTCCTGCACTCCTATTACAGGTAGTGTGATATTTCCAGTTTCTGTATGAATGTAGCAGGGGCCCCCACTGAGGACTCACCCCGTTCTGAAAATCAGCTACGTGCCCCCATGTCGGTGCAGGCATGAAGGGGAGGGGCACAGACACTGTTGTATTTTGGTGGGGAACCCTTGTGGAGTCCCCCACTTACCACGCCGTAAAAAGCGTCTGACAATGAAAGTGTGGTGCAGCTGCCGCCAGTAAGGCAGTGTCAGAATGACCACTGCAAGCTGCTGTGACCTCCGAGTGTGTCTGGGGCCTCTCCAGGGCCTCGTGGAATGCAGCCGAAGGATAAGGCAGACAACTTGGGATAGCGTGGGACACCTCGCCCAGTCCCCAAACTCAGCACACCTCTGCCTCAGTCCCAAGAAAATATGCGGCACTCCCACCTCAGCACCAACCATGGAGGGTGGGGTGAAGCGTGCAAAGTGCTGGCCGAAGGCTTCCGGTCTCCTGGCAACACTCTCTGGGCAGTAAGGCAGGTTCCACAGTCAGAGTGGTCCTCATGCCACAGGGGACCCCTCTCCTAGAGAGACGCTGCAGCGCTGAGCCGGATTCCAGAGGCGGAGTCCTCCTTTCCCTATAGTCGGGCAAGTGGCGTGTCATGCTCCGCCTGGGTGATACTGTGGCGGCCTCGTCGGAATAGGTGGGGCCCAGCCGTATTCGGCCAAGGACTCCCTTGTCAAAGAAAGTGGAGTGCTTTAGCCCGGCTGATTATCGGGTAGAGTTTCTCTCCTCGCGTCCTGGGTAGTTCCCACAGGTGCTGATGCAGTTCGGTTTAGCCACACAGGAAATGTGCTGATGCCAGAAAAAGGGAGAGCACAGCCTGTCTCCCAAATGGGAAGTGCTCCACACGCTTAGTTTTAGGGCTAAGAGCCCAAAGTAATAAAAAGCGCTCTTCAGGCGCTAAGTTGAGGGCAAATAAATGACATGCTCCTCCAAGGCTATGGAGGTATCAAGCACTGACCCTGCGCTCTGCTTACAAGGACAAGGGGGCATAACAGCGCTCCTTGGAGAGAACTGGGGGCAGCAAACCAGGAGTGCAGGTAGTAGTCCAGCACACAGGGTCCTTTTGAGCTGGTCAGAACAACAAGTAAAGTTCCATGGTGGTTCCTCCTGGCAGCATAGCAGCTCCTCCTGTCAATGTGCTGTTTGTAGAGCCAGCAGCGTCTGGTTAAAAGTCCACGCAGTGTCAAGATTTGTGGAGTTACAGCCTCTGTACTTATAGTTAGAATGTATTTGTTCTGGGGGGAAATTCAAACACTGTATAGAAGTGCACAACAGCCCCATTCACATCCCAGGCCCAGGCTCCAGACACACCACAGGGGGCGATACAGCATTGTAGAAGGCAGGCACAGCCCTATTAAAGTGCAAGGGAAACTCCTCCTGCTACTCTAAATGTATCCAAGGTCTATTCTGCCTAGCACTCAGTGACAGAGGAAAGGCAGGACACACCTCAAGCTCCCTGGTGACTGTCTAGAGTGAATGCACATCCCGTCTCTCCTGTCAGTCAAAACCAGATGGTGAATACACCTCCAGGCAAGGCACAAAGACACATAAGCACACGAAAATGCCCACTTCTAAAAATGGCATTTCTAAAATAGTAATGACAAATCCGCTTTCACCAATAAGCAGGATTCATCACTACTATTCCAAACATACCAAACATGGCCATGCTGCCCCTCTCATGTCAGAAATTACCACTTAAGTACATATCAGAGAATCTCCAATGCAAACCTATGAGAAGGCAGCCTCACAGCAGGACGCACAACCTAGTGTTTCTTCATAGGAGAAGGACGGCGAGGAGCAGGAAGGAGAGCAGCCAGGCAGAGGAGGACAGCCACACAGGTAAGTGCCTTCTTTTTAAACTTTTTATTAATTTGGGAGGGGACAGGGAGCGTAGCGTATTTCCACAGAGTTTTTTTCAAACTCCGTGGAAATACGCGTAGAGGCACCACGCCAGCTATGCCCAGGCTTAATTGTTATAAATGTTCCTAGAACTAAATGAGTGTTGTTGCCAGTTAGTCTAGGTTCACACTTATTGATGGAATTCCTATATGGTAGGGTGATTGAGTCCAGAATTAAGGCTTGATTAATAAGGGTGCGTCTGTTTTTTTGGTGTGTATCTTTATGGGTAAGCACAAACAGTCTGCCCAAAAAAACTTCTCTTCATCTCCGGCCCCAGTATATGGGAGGGCTATTGTGATAGACAATTGTCAGCGTGCCTAACTTGATCCCTGTATCCAGCTCGCTCTCCATTGCGCATGGCCTGAACTTGTGACTTTTTTCTGGTTTGGCCCGACCAGATAACTACAGTTGGCACTGTGTGTTTTTAAGCATTATTTTTACCTAAATGTTTTAAAATTCGTAACTCTAGTTTTACTGATTGAATTTCTTGTTGTTTCTGTGTCAAATAATGCACTAAAATGTACTCTATTTTTCTAAATTGCTATGCGATTTTCCTACTGTTGTGTTTATACTTTATTACTGGGAACATAAGGCACTCAGGCCAGATTGAGAAGTTGCTACCATTGGGCAATGTTTTCACACCTTATATTCATACACATATAATGCTGAAAATAAACAAAAGGTTTGAAGAGACTAAAGCGCTTGAATTGGATAGTCAGACTTATAAATGTCTCTCCTTGTTACAACATATGTAATACAAAAGATACTAAAAGAACTAAGAAGTCATGTTGACTTTTTAGCACTGATGAAGGGGAATCTTGAGTTTTTCACTCTTTGACCTTCTGAATCAGAATCAAATTGGGCCTCAGTAAGTAGTCCAACATATAAAATATAGGCAACTCTGCTTTCCTCTGTATGTTTCCTAATGTAGTCCTGTGTTTGAATAAATAGACTATAATGTTGCTTAATGCATCATCAGAGGTGACAAATGACCTGCCTCTTAGTTCACTAGTAGCAATATAGACATGGGGGGGGGCATAAATATTTCCAAGTTCATTGAGAAAAATTATCACTTTTAAGAAATGGCTTTCACTGCAGTTATATAATCTTATGTAGTAAGTTGAAGTGATTCTGCATGTTTAAAGAAATATTCTTTGAATTCTGATGCCAATAGATGCTGCCGGGTTTCGAGGGGAAGGAATGTTTCCAAGTTCAGATCTAAAACTACTATTTGTAGTAAATGGCTTTCGCGGCACTGATCATTTTACGTAGTAAGGTGAAGCATTTAAAAAATGCCCTTTTTAAAATGCTGACGGCCTCTGATGGCACCAGGTCTGGGACCGTCACAGGGTAAAGAAGAAGAGAAGAGCCCATGCGATGCCCGATGCAAGACTAGAAAATATGGGGGCATATTATCAAGACAGGCGATAAAATTATCGCCGCTTTAGCAGCAGAAAACTGCTGCTAAAACAGCGATAATGGGCTTGATAATATGCTCTATGGAATTCCAATTGAAGCCCATGTTAAATGTCCTTCACATCTAACATGGGCTTCAATTGAAATTCCATAGAGCATATTATCAAGCCCATTATCGCCGTTTTAGCGGCAGTTTTCTGCCGCTAAAGCGGCGATAATTTTATCGCCTGTCTTGATAATATGCCCCCAAGAGAGGCATAGGCAGAATTAGCAGGTAACAGGCATCACGGTGTGGGGGCACACACACGACTTATGTTGTAAACACTTTTCACAGATAATGTACATTTTTAAAACAGTGCCGTCAACGCCGTGCTGCGACGATCACAGGACCAATCATACTTGCCCCATTTTTGGTGCGCTGTGGCGCCAATGGTGCCATCCCTCAGGTCAGGCATCAGCACCACTCAGCAAGGCCCGACTGCCGAGCCTTGGATTGGCAGTGAACAGCATAGAGGTGGGTGAGCCAACAAATGACCAGGGCGAGCCAGAGCCAAGTCAACTGTGTGACTGGGCTATTGGAGTCCATGCACAAACCCACCCCTAAAAATGTTTGGTACGTAAATCATACAGCAAACATCACATAAAATATGATAACGTCTCCTAAAAATTCAAAGAAAGTGTATTTCTTGAACATGTGGAAGCTTTGATATTAATATGTCATATTATAGCGCTGCACTGAGAAGTGCTTATTAAAAGTGATAGTTTTTTAAACATGAACTTAGAACCATTCCTTCCCCGCACCCACTCTGTTGACAGTGCCATTAGTGAACTAAGAGACATGACAGTTGCCATCTGTACCCTTCATGTGCCCCAGATTGTTACAGATAAAGCAACATTATAGTCTAGTGCATCAAACACAATAGTTCTTTGTACAGCTGAACTCACACATTTGAAGGTGCCCTCACATGCAATAGTGAAGAAAAAAGAGGCTCAGTAAAATAAAATATTTGCCTAATATCACACAATTTGGCTATGGGTGAAGCCATGAAAAAACCCCGGTTTTCAGAGAGGGAGTAAGGAGCAGTAGAAGAGAAAAGATAGCGGAGGGAGGCAGTGGAGATTCAGCATAAGAGAATAAAAGGGAGCGGGGCAGTGGAAGAGGAAAAGTAGGAGAGACGGAAATAGGCAGAGAAACAGATTAGACAAAGGAATAGAGACAAAGAAAGGTAGAGAAAGGAAAGACTGTGAATTAGTTGAAGAGAAAGAGATAAAAGTAAGAGAGAGAGGATGAAGAAATTCAAAGAAAGCAATGGCTAGACAGTTGAAGTGTGAGACAGAGGAGGAGAGATGGGATAGGATATAGAGAGCAGACAGTAAAATAGAGACAGCGGCATGGTGTAGGTCCTTAAGTGGCGAGGGGAAGGACAGGGAACGAGAGGGGCAGAGACAGGGAGTTGATTGGATTGGAAACACGGAATGCTCCTTCGTGGAGAGGCGAGACTGAGTGACAGGCCGGGGGCTGAGGCTTTTTTTAGGGAACGCGTGGGCTGAAATGTGCCTCAGCGATTCTTGGCTGGTTCCCGGCTCTGATATTACCACTTTTCAGACTGCTACTCATACATGTGGGTCTGCGTGTGTATGTGTGTGCCTGTTTCTATGCCTGCTTTATATGGCATGGCCGTTAATTGTTGTCTGAAATTCTCCTGTGCGTCTGCACACAGCAGGGAACGTATGCATAATTGTGTTATTGCTGGCTGCCTTGCTCGTGTTCATATTTATTAACAAATCAACATTTTTGTTTCTGTGACTCATATGTGCCACCGTGTGCAAAGGTGTGGAGATCTGCCTGCTTCAAATACATGCCTAAATGCTGCCAGGCAGAGGCGCAACTAGAGCCAAATTTCAGGGGGGGCATGGGGGGCTACTAAACATTACGGGGGGGCTATTTCTTCTAGCAATAGGCAGAGCGGAGATGCAGGGGCTCTAAGAAAGCGTGAAAAAACACAACAAACCCTCGTTAACAAGTAAATGGTATTTTAAAGGCCTGTGAAGTACTCGGGTGTGGCTGCACTAAGATGGACGCCAGACCAGCCAGCCCACAGTAGCTCAACAAGCATTAAAAATGCAATAGGTCTCGCCTTTTATTAAGTTAAAGCCATTTGCTTTGCTACACAATACCATTAGCAAAGCAAATGGCTTTAACTTAATCAAAGGCGAGACCTATTGCATTTTCAATGCTTGTTTTTCCAAGCATTGGCCGCGCGCGCACACAACTCCTGCTTCTCCCCTTCCCCCACCACATATCGTGTCTCGCGGCCGCATCAATAAGATGTGGCCTAACGGCTAGAGCGTACGACCTCAAAGCTTGGTAACCAGGTTCGAGTCTCTGCAGCTCAACCTCTTGTGATTCTGGGCAAGTCACTTCATCTCCCTACGCCTAACAAAACATGGATGTGCCCGTCTGGAACAGCTGGTGCTCGTGTAAAGCGCCCTGATACCTCCGGGTTGAGTTCAAACTATATAAACCTACAAGACAAAAAACACGGCTCTGCGGATCTCACACGCCCTCACACTTGCACTCACTGTCACAGGCCTCAGAGATGCTCTCCTGCTCGTGGGGGATGCACTCTCCCCCCTCCATAAGTGCCCCTCGCTCACAGAAGATTCACGCACTTCCTGCTGGTTGGCGAAGAGTGAGACACAAGCTCTCACGTGACAAAGTCGGGGTATAGCACCCACCAAGCGCATCTCAGGTTTAAACAAGCATCGTCATACAAATAGAACACGGTGACCAGTACGGGGTTGTTTGCTCTACCCCACGCCCCAGTGACACACTCAGGAGTGACACCCTCAGTAATGACACACCCAGTAATGACACACACGGTAGTGATACATCCATGAGTGATAACCTCAGGAGAGACACACAGGACTGGCAAACTTAAGAGTGACACACTCTGGAGTGTAAGTACATGCGCCCTGTCCCTGTAGGCTGGACTCAGTAAGATGTGGCCTAACGGTTAGAGCGTACAACCTTGAAGCTGGGTAACCAGGTTCGAGTCTCTGCGGCTCAACCTCTTGTGATTCTGGGCAAATCACTTCATCTCCCCACGCCTAACAAAACATGGATGTGCCCATCTGGAACAGCTGGTGCTCGTGTAAAGCGCCATGATACCTCCGGGTATAGATCGAGCTATATAAAATTGCAAGACAAAAAACACGGCTCTGCGGATCTCACACACCCTCAAACATGCACTCACTGTCACGTGCCTCCGAGGTACTCTCGTGCTAGTGGGGGATATACTCTCTCCCCTCCATAAGTGCCCCTCGCTCCCAGAAGATCCACGTACTTCCTGCTGGTTGGCGAAGAGTGAGACACAAGCTCTCACGTGACAATGTCGGGGTATAGCGCCCACGGTTGTTAAAGTCACCAGAGAAGACACTTTTCTCTTTTAGAGCCGTCCCAGTTGGATTGGCTCGCCTGACTTCCTTTTGTGCTAAAAGGTTTCTTATCTTTATGGGGCCATGTGTTTGGCCCAATAAAGATAACAAACCTTTTACGCCAGCAGTAAGTCGGGGCGGCCAGTCCAACTGGGATGACTCTAAATGAGAAAAGTGTACATCACTGGAAGCTCTTTTCCAATGGCTGGCCACTGTTTACCATAAACGGTGACGCCAGCCAATGGAAAAGAGGGGCGGGGCTTAAACCCTGCAAGTGAAAGCTACCCTAAATCATTAAATCTCGTCAGCGAGACTGCGCATGTCTGCGCAGCTTACGCCAGGCGAGACCTAAAAACTGTCTGTGCGCCAGGGAAGCTGTCTCAGCCGGGCTGACACACACGATGGGGGGCTGAAGCCCTTTGAGCTCTATGGGCGTTGCATGCCTGCTGCTAGGTGTGTTGGTGTGAGCACCTGTGCATCTCTATGGCGTGTGCTGCCAGGTGCATACGAGTTTTGGATACTGCTGTTATTGCCTGTGTTTGCCATGTGCTTGTATGTTTGTTTTTGGGAGACGTATAAAGTTAGCCCAAATACGGTTGATTTAGGCTTCACTGGCACAAGGTTAGATGTTCCCCAAAATGTCCCAAGTTTTTTCTCACTAGAAAAGACGGTGCAGTCTCGAGAAGAACTCTTTGTCTATTTGTGTTAATTGGCCGAGGACAGACCATCATCACGTCTAAAACTGAGCGATGGGCACAATTGAACAATTAGCTCAATACAACGCAGTAAAAAGCAAACATGTCAAACAACGATTCTGAAAGAAAAGTAAAATGACTATTACATGTAATGACGAATATGTAATAAAACGCAACATAAGCCATCTAGAATGGAAACATTTGCCATCTGAAACTCGATCTGGAACTTTTAGGAGTGAAGGTTTCATCGAAAAGACAAAAGTAAGTAAGGCTGCATTGGCCAGACCTCCGCCAGAAGCAGGGTCCTGTCTGGCTGCCTCTTGTTCACCAAGGGCAAATGTGCTTATTGTAAAGATTCTGCCATAGCTGGTAGTTACCGGTGGGGAACAGTTTTCGATGAACTCTGATGAATGGATTCACTACCTTTCTGTGATCCAGTTTCGCGAATCGGTTGCAATGGACACATTTTGTCAAATTTCTCCATTCTTGTGGAATAGTACCTACATCTGAACTGGTAACTCATCCCAGACCATTGCAAAGTAAACCAAAGCAATTTCACAGAAGGAAACAACGTAAGAGGTGACTTGTTGCTTTCTTTGTTTTTCAGAAAATTGATTCACAGAGGCCCACTGATCACAGCCCCTGACAGAGAAATGTAGCAGTCTCTTCTTTTTAGGTATCTGGTCCTAGGCTCCGACGCACCATGGCCGGACACGACTGTTGGCTGCTTCTGTACAAATTCTTTCTTTTACACTTTTGCATAATTTTTTACCAAGAAGTGTTCCCTGCATGGGGCTTACTGCTGTATGTTTATGAACACATTGCTGGCTGCTCATATTACCAACTAGAACAAGAGGTAGAAATGGCCGAGATTCCGTTGGACTTCCCAGTCAGATGTAGGCTTTGTGTTATCTGAAGTTAGCAAACATGGCGGTGACATGGTGCATGAACAATGTCAGATACCTTCCTACCCACGGGCGTGATGCCAGCTTCTACCATGAGTTTTCCGCTCTTCAATATGTAATATCAAGAGGCATGGGAGCAAACTTAGCTGAAAATATTACTGTATAGTTTCGAAAATGGTAACAGATCAGTCCATAGCTGTATGGTCCCTGTTGTGACTTCAATTCATGTCATCAACAGCGGGAGCTTATTCCAAACCTGAGCAGCTTTAATAGAAAAGGCTCGTCCCCCTAGACACTCCCAACTGAATCTATTCATGAACAAGATTGGCTGTAGATGAACATAGAGATCTTCCTGGGGCATATTTCTCTGTCTGGTCTGTTGTGGCTTTGGATCTTCATTCTGGAGGCCTTTGAAAACTATACAAAGCGATTTGAAAAGACTCCTTTGTTTGATGGTTAACTAGTGAAGATCCCTAAGAGCACTAGAGGCGGAAGAATTCCACGATCTGTTTAGAGTCAGTTTGGTTAAAGCAACCTGATCTCTGTCCAATCTCTTAATCAGATAGTTAGGGTCTCCCAAGAGCAGGGCATTACAGTAGTCCAGTCTGCAAGCACTACACACCTACGAATAAGGGATTTTGGCTTGAGCAGGTAACATTGGGAAGAGCTTTCCCAAGCTCCGAAGAATTGCAAAGCAAACCCGTACTACGCCATTAACATGCATTTCGAGAGAAAGTTGTTCATCTAAATTAACTCCAAGGTTCCGAACCTTCTCTGAGAAACCAAGAGGAGACTCTGTGGAGAGAAGCCAGATATTAGAGGGCATAGGCACTGGATCCTTACTAGGAGAGCAACAAAGAATCTGTTTTACCCCCGTTTAGTTTCAGCAAATTTACACTCATCCAATTTGTAATATCTGTTCTCAAAACTCAACAGCCTCGTTCTTTCTATACAACAGCCAACCCATGTTTTGGTTATGTACTTCTTCAAGGTTGAAAATGTAACATGAGTCATAGTTATATAACATATAACATATTGCACATTGCCACAATCCTTCCAAAGTGTGTATTTGAATGATAGTGCTACTTCCACACATTTTCATAAACTTGATACTGAGGTCCACCAAGCTTTATAATTTGTTTACATAAATTACTATTTAACTTTTTCAGTTGTGTCAGTGGTCTGAGGAAGGTGTAATATATTAGAGAAAAGAGAATAAGACATGCAACTCTGCACTCGACTCGATGATGGTGTTAAGACATGGGACCCATGCAACGATAGTTGTGCAAGAAAATGGTGTGAAGTAAAGTAGAGCACCATTAGCCATGCTACGTCATGCTGTATTCAAGCTCGTGCCTGAGAGAGGGTATAACCATAAAACCTGGGTCTGTATCCTGTACACCAGGGTTCTCTAACGCCACTCCTGGAGGGCCGGATCCATGTCAGATTATTAAGATAACTACATTTATCTAAATTGGGATATGCTAAAAATCTGGCATGGATCCGGACCTCCAGGACCGACGTTGGAGTACCCGGCTATACACCAACACAGGTGCTATTTGGAAGTCTGTAACCAAATGATAATGTATAAATACATTCCTTTTGAGATGGAAGAAGAGTTGTTATCTTGTTGAAATTGTAGGTCTTAAAATAATGTACAAGATGTTGTTTCATCGTATATAAAGTCCGCATGGCATTGGTTACTATTCTAGAGTAGCTCTCAGTAACTGTACCTGCAATGCCACAATCATAAGAGTTTTCCTTAGTTTGTGATATGCTAAATCATTTCAGGAGGTGTAAATAATGTCTTAGTGATCAAGTAAAGTTTCCATAGTGATGCTACTAACTGTGCCACCCTGGAGCGGAGTTGTGTTCCACAGCCCAAGAAAAGAGAAATTCAATGGTTATGGTAAACCTGTCTGAATGAGATAGTATATCTATTGATTTAAAACGTTATAATATAGTATTTAAATGCTGTTTTAAAGTGGAAAATCAAAGCCATAAATATCAAGCATAAGTCATGAGAGCAGCTGGTCTGACCTGTCTCTATGGATTACCTTTGTGAACCTGTGTTACCGGTGTGTGGAGAACGCCAAGCTAAGGTGGTCAAAATAAACAAAGGCAGGACTCAATAAAGGATGTCATTCGTTCAGTGTACAGAATACATGAAGTGTAAATCGCTCACCTTTAAATCAGGAGAGTTTAATAATATTTTGTATTAGCGAATACTGTTCATGAGTGTATAAGATGTGCATAATTTATTAACAAACATCATGTCACATGGCTCGGTATATGTGTTTGTTCCCTTCGTGAGTGTTACTGTACGTATTTCTGAACAAATAGATTCTTTGTCCAACCTTTGATCCGAAACCTACCTAGCTTTGTATAAGACACAAATGTGATTTCATCAGCGATGTCATCAATGATGTAATTTGAGATGTCATCAGTGATGCCATCAATTATGTTATTGAACCTGTCATGTGTGATGCAATATTGAGGTTTTAAGCAGTGCATGGTGGTGCGCAAGAGATTTTTGTTGTACTGTATGATTTTTTTATAGAGGGCACTAAATGTCCCCTGTGACCCTTGTATAAATTGTGTTTTTGGAGGGTAGTTATCATCCTATCAATATTATTTTGGGAAGAGCCAGGTCTTGAGGGCTTTCCTAAATTCCAGCAAGTCGGCCTGAGATCTCAGTTGAGGCGGGAGCTTATTCCAAACCTGAGCAGCTTTAATAGAAAAGGCTCGTCCCCCTAGACACTCCCAACTGAATCTATTCTTGAACAAGATTGGCTGTAGATGAACATAGAGATCTTCCTGGGGCATATTTCTCTGTCTGGTCTGTTGTGGCTTTGGATCTTCATTCTGGAGGGCTTTGAAAACTATACAAAGCGATTTGAAAAGACTCCTTTGTTTGATGGGTAACTAGTGAAGATCCCTAAGAGCGCTAGAGGCGGAAGAATTCCACGATCTGTTTAGAGTCAGTTTGGTTAAAGCAACCTGATCTCTGTCCAATCTCTTAATCAGATAGTTAGAGTCTCCCAAGAGCAGGGCATTACAGTAGTCCAGTCTGCAAGCACTACACACCTAGCAATAAGGGATTTTGGCTTGAGCAGGTAACATTGGGAAGAGCTTTCCCAGGCTCCGAAGAAGTGCAAAGCAAACCCGTACAACGCCATTAACATGCATTTCGAGAGAAAGATGTTCATCTAAATTAACTCCAAGGTTCGGAACCTTCTCTGAGAAACCAAGAGGAGACTCTGTGGAGAGAAACCAGATATTAGAGGGCATAGGCACTGGATCCTAACCAGGAGAGCAACAAAGAATCTGTTTTACCCCCGTTTAGTTTCAGCAAATTTACAATCATCCAATTTGTAATGTCTGTTATACAGGCCTGAAAGTTGCTAATAATGTCAGACTGATTGCTGTTAAGTGATAAAATCAGCTGAGTATCGTCTGCATAATTAATTACCGTGACCTTATAGGTTTTGATAAGCATAATTAATGGCTTGATATTGACATTAAACAAAATTGGACTGAGTGAAGAGCCCTCTGGGACTCCATGAAAAAGATTTCTGAAACTAGAACGTAAGGGGGGCAAAGCAGAAGCCTGGCAGCTATCTTGTACGTCTGATTTTAGCCATTTTGACACAAGCCCACCAACACCTGCAGAGGCTAATCTCGTGAGCAGGGTGTAGTGGTTCGCAGTGTCAAAGGCTGCTGACAGATCGAGAAGGGCAGCCTCACTTTGGAGATATCAAAAGACTGTGATTTGTCATTCCAGAGGCTAAAAGGTTCAGTAATAGCACTATTAGAAGGAATAATACACGAGATGGCAGTGTTTTCATGGGCAGGGGGCATTTCTGACTCTTGAGAGCTCTTAATGTCTTTTTAAATCATCCTGTTTTTTTCCTCAAAGAAGACTTTTAAGTTATCACATAACTTCTGTGAAGGTATTATATCTTGCCTTAAACAGTGCGGATTTGAGAGGTCACTAAAAATATAAAAAATCTTTTTAGTGTTATTTGAGGCAGCTGAGACTAGACTGCAGTAATAGTCAGCTTTTGCTTCCCCGACTTTTTTTTCCTACACATTTAAAGCAGTCGTCAGGTAATATCTTCGTCCAGGTAGTGCCTCTGCCATTTCCTTTCGAGTTGCCTCAAGACTAATTTAGTCTCCTTTAGAGTTGCGTTGTACCAAGGAGCAGATAAGCGTGTGTGAGGTTTTTGAACCATGAGGGGAATCTGTTCATCAAGTACAGTTGTACTATCGCTCTCAAAATGTTATAATTGGTAGCTATAAAATTTGAAAAGGTGACAGTAAGAGATTTGGTTTCTTAAGTTATAGTTAGCTTTCTCAACTATAACTGGTGAATTCTGTGATTTTTCGAGTTTAAAACATTACGGTATGACTGACATTGTCACCTAACTATAACGTCCCTTTAACCTTTGTTTGTTTCAGTGAATTTCTATGTTTTTTCCAGCGTACGTTATGGTCTTTTTCCTATACTTAACTATAATGCCAAATTAACCTTTAATTTTTTTTCAGTGGATTTCAGAGGCTTTTATTTAATGTAAAGTAAGATCTTAGAACCATACATAACAACAAAGTCACTTTGGTTTCCTTAGTAAATTTATAGATGCTTTTTTAATGTAAGTTATGCTTTTTTTCTACACCAAATTATAACACTACTTAAACTTAGTTTTTTTTTCAGTTAATTTTTTGGGTTTTTTAACAAAGAGATGTTGTTACCATACCTAGTATAGTGACAATTTAACCTTTGTTTTTACATTTTGACTTTTTAATGTAAAGTAAGATCTTACTAGCCTAGTTCAGTGTCACATCACTCTTATGTTTAGTTTTTCAAGAGAATCTTTGGTAGTGCCTTGTAATTTCTTAATGTCAGACAATCATTTTATAACTGTTTTACCTCCCCTAGGACAATGGTACTCTTGTGGGACCCAAAGTACCAATGGAAAGGTCCCACAGGAGTCCTGTATGGGTTTACTTCCTGTTGGAAGTCCGCAGGAGTACGTGGGACACATACAATTCTTTTTAAAGTCGTGTTTCGTATTAAGGGGTGTTTTTCATTTAACTTTGAGCCTAGATGTTTTCTCTCAGACATAATTAAGGAGGATACCTTGATGTACATATTGAAATTTCTGTGTTTTTTTATGTCGTGGTACCCTGGTACCTTTAAAGGGTGCCTTGGTAAATTATGATACACCATTTCAATAGCTTATGTCCTTAGGATGATGTGTAGACAGAAAGAGCCTGCCTTGTTTCTGTTATAAATGAATGGCACTGTAGAAGGTTTGCACCCTCTAAAGTGTGAGTTAGATTATATTGTTTTTTCATAAACTTTTCTGGGAATTGAGTAAAAATTGCATTGTCTGGAGAGGAGAGAACACGAGTCGCATGAGGAAGATGAGCAGGAGACAACCATAGGCCACACACAAGTCCCTCTTGTGGGAATTGTTTACCAACCATAGGGTCTAAAATGGGTCACTGGCCAAATAGTGACCTGCAAGATCTGCGACCGGGAGTTCTCTAGAGGGACTCTGAAGAATTATTTCTTCAGAACTTCCAGCGTGTGGAAACACGTGAGCAACCCATACCAGCAGCTAGTTGCTGCGAAGACGAAGCGGGATGTCGAAGAAGCTTCTACATCAAAAGCTCCTCTTCCTACTGTTCACTTTGGGAAGAGTGCTCCTAGTGGTGGTGCAGCTTTGGCATCGGAGCGCAACTGCCTACCATCGCTTCGTGCTAATCTGCATGAGCAGTAGGAACTTTGCGTCTGCTATGAAAAAACCTGCAAAAATAGTTATTTTTGAATTTTTTTGGCGAGGGGGCTCATAATTCAAGTTATCATAGCCCTTTTTTACCATTTGTTGGTCAACCCGATAAAGGTTTTTTTTGCAAGTTAAAATCAGTAAATGAAAGGTTCCTGTAGGAACCACCTTTTTTGGTTTAAAAATAGAAAATATATATTTTTCTCATGTTTGTCTATTAATGTTAGTATTTCCTTAAAGTGTGGTATAGGTAACAATAAAATGTCAATCTATTGGCCTAGATGTAAGCCATTGACATACACTTATAACAATAGAATTGCACTTAATAAGAACAATAGCTTGCTATAGCAAACTATAAATAGATATAATCATTTTGCTGTGCGATGACAGATTGGCACTTATATCTTTGTAGTGTACTATAATAGAATATACTGGTCATAACAGACTCACTGTAGAGAAAGTGGCCGAAGTGAAAAACGAGTGTTTAAAACAAGGGAATGGCCCATAATGGCTTGTATGTGCTAATATGATTACATATAAACGTATTAGATCTTACATTGCTCAATAAGTGGTAAATGTTGTAATAGACAACAAAACAGACTTCAGGGAAATGCACAAGCTTTATATCCCTTTGCATCTTTGAGACTTGACTAGCTTCCTTAGGTTTTGGTCTGTGTGTGTGTGTAGTTACTAGCAGTCGTATACATACAGAAAGGCTTAAATGTTCAGAAGGAGTGGGCTCTCTGTGAGGGCTTTTACACAGGGTGAAAACCGAGCACATGAGAGACTTGTGCACCCATGTGCATTCGGTTGTCCACAGGGGGTTGGCTTTATGCAAAGAGATTGGGACAAGGTTAAAGCCATGGGTAGTTGAGATTCAGCCACATAATGGGACTTGAGTGTCTAGAAGAACCGTGCTCTACGTGAGGATTTGTGCACAGGGTGAATGAAGACTGTGAGCAGCAGGGGTTTGCTCATTCATGTGCAATTAATAGCCCACAGGGGGTTGGCTGTCTGCAAAGGGTTAAGAACAGAGTGAAAGCTGTGTGTAGTAGTGATTTGGCTTCCTAAGTGGCCTTGAGTGTCTGGAGGGTATGGGCTCTCTGTTTAGGGTTATGCATGAGGGTATAAGATGTGCATAATTTATTAACAAACATCATGTCACATGGCTCGGTATATGTGTTTGTTCCCTTCGTGAGTGTTACTGTACGTATTTCTGAACAAATAGATTCTTTGTCCAACCTTTGATCCGAAACCTACCTAGCTTTGTATAAGACACAAATGTGATTTCATCAGCGATGTCATCAATGATGTAATTTGAGATGTCATCAGTGATGCCATCAATTATGTTATTGAACCTGTCATGTGTGATGCAATATTGAGGTTTAAGCAGTGCATGGTGGTGCGCAAGAGATTTTTGTTGTACTGTATGATTTTTTTTATAGAGGGCACTAAATGTCCCCTGTGACCCTTGTATAAATTGTGTTTTTGGAGGGTAGTTATCATCCTATCAATATTATTTTGGGAAGAGCCAGGTCTTGAGGGCTTTCCTAAATTCAAGCAAGTCGGCCTGAGATCTCAGTTGAGGCGGGAGCTTATTCCAAACCTGAGCAGCTTTAATAGAAAAGGCTCGTCCCCCTAGACACTCCCAACTGAATCTATTCTTGAACAAGATTGGCTGTAGATGAACATAGAGATCTTCCTGGGGCATATTTCTCTGTCTGGTCTGTTGTGGCTTTGGATCTTCATTCTGGAGGGCTTTGAAAACTATACAAAGCGATTTGAAAAGACTCCTTTGTTTGATGGGTAACTAGTGAAGATCCCTAAGAGCGCTAGAGGCGGAAGAATTCCACGATCTGTTTAGAGTCAGTTTGGTTAAAGCAACCTGATCTCTGTCCAATCTCTTAATCAGATAGTTAGAGTCTCCCAAGAGCAGGGCATTACAGTAGTCCAGTCTGCAAGCACTACACACCTAGCAATAAGGGATTTTGGCTTGAGCAGGTAACATTGGGAAGAGCTTTCCCAGGCTCCGAAGAAGTGCAAAGCAAACCCGTACAACGCCATTAACATGCATTTCGAGAGAAAGATGTTCATCTAAATTAACTCCAAGGTTCGGAACCTTCTCTGAGAAACCAAGAGGAGACTCTGTGGAGAGAAACCAGATATTAGAGGGCATAGGCACTGGATCCTAACCAGGAGAGCAACAAAGAATCTGTTTTACCCCCGTTTAGTTTCAGCAAATTTACACTCATCCAATTTGTAATGTCTGTTATACAGGCCTGAAAGTTGCTAATAATGTCAGACTGATTGCTGTTAAGTGATAAAATCAGCTGAGTATCGTCTGCATAATTAATTACCGTGACCTTATAGGTTTTGATAAGCATAATTAATGGCTTGATATTGACATTAAACAAAATTGGACTGAGTGAAGAGCCCTCTGGGACTCCATGAAAAAGATTTCTGAAACTAGAACGTAAGGGGGGCAAAGCAGAAGCCTGGCAGCTATCTTGTACGTCTGATTTTAGCCATTTTGACACAAGCCCACCAACACCTGCAGAGGCTAATCTCGTGAGCAGGGTGTAGTGGTTCGCAGTGTCAAAGGCTGCTGACAGATCGAGAAGGGCAGCCTCACTTTGGAGATATCAAAAGACTGTGATTTGTCATTCCAGAGGCTAAAAGGTTCAGTAATAGCACTATTAGAAGGAATAATACACGAGATGGCAGTGTTTTCATGGGCAGGGGGCATTTCTGACTCTTGAGAGCTCTTAATGTCTTTTTAAATCATCCTGTTTTTTTCCTCAAAGAAGACTTTTAAGTTATCACATAACTTCTGTGAAGGTATTATATCTTGCCTTAAACAGTGCGGATTTGAGAGGTCACTAAAAATATAAAAAATCTTTTTAGTGTTATTTGAGGCAGCTGAGACTAGACTGCAGTAATAGTCAGCTTTTGCTTCCCCGACTTTTTTTTCCTACACATTTAAAGCAGTCGTCAGGTAATATCTTCGTCCAGGTAGTGCCTCTGCCATTTCCTTTCGATTTGCCTCAAGACTAATTTAGTCTCCTTTAGAGTTGCGTTGTACCAAGGAGCAGATAAGCGTGTGTGAGGTTTTTGAACCATGAGGGGAATCTGTTCATCAAGTACAGTTGTACTATCGCTCTCAAAATGTTATAATTGGTAGCTATAAAATTTGAAAAGGTGACAGTAAGAGATTTGGTTTCTTAAGTTATAGTTAGCTTTCTCAACTATAACTGGTGAATTCTGTGATTTTTCGAGTTTAAAACATTACGGTATGACTGACATTGTCACCTAACTATAACGTCCCTTTAACCTTTGTTTGTTTCAGTGAATTTCTATGTTTTTTCCAGCGTACGTTATGGTCTTTTTCCTATACCTAACTATAATGCCAAATTAACCTTTAATTTTTTTTCAGTGGATTTCAGAGGCTTTTATTTAATGTAAAGTAAGATCTTAGAACCATACATAACAACAAAGTCACTTTGGTTTCCTTAGTAAATTTATAGATGCTTTTTTAATGTAAGTTATGCTTTTTTTCTACACCAAATTATAACACTACTTAAACTTAGTTTTTTTTTCAGTTAATGTTTTGGGTTTTTTAACAAAGAGATGTTGTTACCATACCTAGTATAGTGACAATTTAACCTTTGTTTTTACATTTCGACTTTTTAATGTAAAGTAAGATCTTACTAGCCTAGTTCAATGTCACATCACTCTTATGTTTAGTTTTTCAAGAGAATCTTTGGTAGTGCCTTGTAATTTCTTAATGTCAGACAATCATTTTATAACTGTTTTACCTCCCCTAGGACAATGGTACTCTTGTGGGACCCAAAGTACCAATGGAAAGGTCCCACAGGAGTCCTGTATGGGTTTACTTCCTGTTGGAAGTCCGCAGGAGTACGTGGGACACATACAATTCTTTTTAAAGTCGTGTTTCGTATTAAGGGGTGTTTTTCATTTAACTTTGAGCCTAGATGTTTTCTCTCAGACATAATTAAGGAGGATACCTTGATGTACATATTGAAATTTCTGTGTTTTTTTATGTCGTGGTACCCTGGTACCTTTAAAGGGTGCCTTGGTAAATTATGATACACCATTTCAATAGCTTATGTCCTTAGGATGATGTGTAGACAGAAAGAGCCTGCCTTGTTTCTGTTATAAGTGAATGGCACTGTAGAAGGTTTGCACCCTCTAAAGTGTGAGTTAGATTATATTGTTTTTTCATAAACTTTTCTGGGAATTGAGTAAAAATTGCATTGTCTGGAGAGGAGAGAACACGAGTCGCATGAGGAAGATGAGCAGGAGACAACCATAGGCCACACACAAGTCCCTCTTGTGGGAATTGTTTACCAACCATAGGGTCTAAAATGGGTCACTGGCCAAATAGTGACCTGCAAGATCTGCGACCGGGAGTTCTCTAGAGGGACTCTGAAGAATTATTTCTTCAGAACTTCCAGCGTGTGGAAACACGTGAGCAACCCATACCAGCAGCTAGTTGCTGCGAAGACGAAGCGGGATGTCGAAGAAGCTTCTACATCAAAAGCTCCTCTTCCTACTGTTCACTTTGGGAAGAGTGCTCCTAGTGGTGGTGGTGCAGCTTTGGCATCGGAGCGCAACTGCCTACCATCGCATTGTGCTAATCTGCATGAGCAGTAGGAACTTTGCGTCTGCTATGAAAAAACCTGCAAAAATAGTTATTTTTGGCTTTTTTTGGCGAGGGGGCTCATAATTCAAGTTATCATAGCCCTTTTTTACCATTTGTTGGTCAACCCGATAAAGGTTTTTTTTGCAAGTTAAAATCAGTAAATGAAAGGATCCTGTAGGAACCACCTTTTCTGGTTTAAAAATAGAAAATATATATTTTTCTCATGTTTGTCTATTAATGTTAGTATTTCCTTAAAGTGTGGTATAGGTAACAATAAAATGTCAATCTATTGGTCTAGATGTAAGCCATTGACATACACTTATAACAATAGAATTGCACTTAATAAGAACAATAGCTTGCTATAGCAAACTATAAATAGATATAATCATTTTGCTGTGCGATGACAGATTGGCACTTATATCTTTGTAGTGTACTATAATAGAATATACTGGTCATAACAGACTCACTGTAGAGAAAGAGGCCGAAGTGAAAAACGAGTGTTTAAAACAAGGGTATGGCCCATAATGGCTTGTATGTGCTAATATGATTGCATATAAACGTATTAGATCTTACATTGCTCAATAAGTGGTAAATGGTGTAATAGACAACAAAACAGACTTCAGGGAAATGCACAAGCTTTATATCCCTTTGCATCTTTGAGACTTGACTAGCTTCCTTAGGTTTTGGTCTGTGTGTGTGTGTAGTTACTAGCAGTCGTATACATACAGAAAGGCTTAAATGTTCAGAAGGAGTGGGCTCTCTGTGAGGGCTTTTACACAGGGTGAAAACCGAGCACATGAGAGACTTGTGCACCCATGTGCATTCGGTTGTCCACAGGGGGTTGGCTTTATGCAAAGAGATTGGGACAAGGTTAAAGCCATGGGTAGTTGAGATTCAGGTACATAATGGGACTTGAGTGTCTAGAAGAACCGTGCTCTACGTGAGGATTTGTGCACAGGGTGAATGAAGACTGTGAGCAGCAGGGGTTTGCTCATTCATGTGCAATTAATAGCCCACAGGGGGTTGGCTGTCTGCAAAGGGTTAAGAACAGAGTGAAAGCTGTGTGTAGTAGTGATTTGGCTTCCTAAGTGGCCTTGAGTGTCTGGAGGGTATGGGCTCTCTGTTTAGGGTTATGCACAGGCAGATGAATGTGCACAGCAGATTCTTGCCCATCGATGTATGGTTGGTTACTCGCAAGAGCTCGGCTATCCTCGAAGAATTTGCTGAAGGGCAAAGACTGTGTGTTCTAGGGATTTCATCGCCTAAGAGATCTTCAGTGTATAAAAGGCTAGTGCTCTCCATCAGGAGTTCTCCATAGAAGCGAAGATCATCAACATCAGGTTAGTTGCCCACGAGAGGTTGTCTATCCTCATAGGGTTTGGTAGAGGGTAAAGACTGCCTGTAGTAGGCGATTGGCCACCTACTGAGACTTATTTGTCAGGTGGGAGTGGGCTCTCTGATAGTAACTAAGCACAAGGCATTGACCACACAGAGAAGGGATTAGCCCCTTCATGTGTGGTTGGTTGCCCACAAGAGGTTGGCTATCCTCAAAGTATTTGGTACAGAGCAAAGACTGTTCACAGTAGGGGTTTAGCCATCTTATTGGGATTTGGAGCCTGGAGGGAGTCGGCTTTCTGTGTGAAATTGTGCGTAGGGCGAAGATTGTGTGCATCAGGGTCTTGCCTACTCGTATTTATGCTTCAATAGCTACAGAAGATCAGGCACCCACAAAGTACCGGGCAAAGGCTGTTCTTAGTTGGGGCTTGGCCACCTAATGAGTTTTGAGTATCCAGAGGAAGTGGGATCTCCGTGGCTGGCAGTACACAAGCATAGCAGTTTCTCATCTACCCGTGTGTGGTTTATAGACTATGAGAGATAAACTGTTGACGTAGAGTTTGGTACAGGTTGAAGGCTTTGTGTAGTAGGGGCTTCACTACCTAATGAGGTTTGTATGTCTGGAAAGAGTGGGCTTTCCATAAAGAGTTTTGCACAGGAGAAAAGCTGTGTGCAGCAGGCACTAACCCGCACATGTGTTGATGGTTGCGTACTAGAGGTTTGCTATCTGAAAAGGGTGAAGACTGTGTGTGGTAAAGGTTTGGCCTCCTAATTGGTCATCAGTGTCTGGAGGGAGAAGGCTTTCTGTGACGAGTTGTGTACATGGTAAAAGCCATGCCCAACAGATACTTGCTCACCTGTGTGTAGTTTGTTCCCCACGAGACATCCGCCCTTCATGAAGTGTTCAGTACAGGGTGAAGGTTGTGCGTAGTAGAGGCTTGGGTGTCTGGAAGGATTGTCTGGATTGAGTGTACTCTCGGTGAGTGGTTGTGCACAGGATGAAGTCTCTGCACAGCAGGTTTTTGCCCACAAACATGTGGTTGATCCCCACAAGAGGTTGAATGTTGGACTTGTCAGCTTTAGGGTGATCTTCCCCATATTTGTTGCCTTCCTCTCCATTTTTTTCTGATTTCGTTTTTGCTGGCCTTAGGACTCAGCACACTTTACCACTGATAAAGTGCTTGTGCTGCCTCCTTAAAACATGATAACATTGACTCATCCCCAGTTGGCATATTTAATTTACTTATAAGTCCCTAATAAAGTGCATTTCAGGTACCCAGGGCCTGGAAATTAAATGCTGCAAGTGGGCCTGTAGCACTGATTGAGCAACCCACTTAAGTAGCCCACTAAATGTCTCAGGCCTGCCATTGAAGCCTGCTTGTGCAGTTTAAACTGCAATTTCTATCTGGCAAAATAAACCCTTTGCCAGGTGCAAACCTTCCTTTTTAATACATATGTTACCCCTATGAAAGGTCCTGGACAACCCGGTGGGCAGGTTGCAATGTATTATAAAAGTAGGACGTGTGCTTTTAAGTTTTACATGTCCTGGTAGTGCAAACCTCCTACATTCGTTTTCACTACCGCAAGGCCTACCTCTTCCATAAGATAATATTGGAGTTACCTTAGTACATTTTATAAGTGTAATTTCCAAATGGGAGTAGGTAAACAGTTTATGTTGGGTGCCTCTGTAATCCTAATTTAAAATCTTAACTCATGGTGAAGTCGGATTTTAAATCACAATTCTGAAAATGCCACTTTTAGAAAATTTGCATTTTCCTGCCCTAGCCATTTAGCACCTGTAGCCTGTCTCTGATCACATGTTTGATGTAGCTGACAGATGGGCTTTTTGTACTCCTCCTAGACAGCTACGCACCATAGGGAGCTTAAGTGTGCATGGATGGGGCATCACTGGCAAGATAAGAGGGAGGAGCTGGGGATGGCCCCACTTACACCTGAATAGGCTGTGTTCTGCCTCCACACAGAGCTGTTACCCCCTTAATTAGTCTGGAGCCAGGGCAGGGAAGGCAGGGTTTCTGGGGACTTCAAAGGAGAATCCCCTAGAGACTTCTCCCCTACTTCAAAAGCACTACTAGGTATAAATACTGGACCTCAGACATGGACTCTTCAGTACACTTCTGGACCTGTGGATACACTGCCAGGAAAAAGGACTGCTGTGCTTCTGAAGGACTGCCACTTTGCTGAACTACTGCGTTGTTGTTCTGCTGCTTCACTGTAGTGACCTGCTGCCTGCTACCCTCCTATCTGGGTGAGAAGGACTGGACCTACATCTCTTGAAACCAGAACCCCATAGTGACTCCAAGGGCTGGATGGCTGGGCTCCTGATCTTAGCCTCAGGGACAGAAGGCCCCAACAACCTTGCACCTGCACTTGGACTCTGCTATCTGTGAGTCTACCCTGCCAGGTTGTGCCACCTCAGACCTGGACCCTTGGCAATGGGCTTAAGGTGCTTTGTCTGCCTCTGTGGATCCAGCATAAGTGGTGCATCTCCTCTGCTGTGCAACACAACCCCAAGCAGAACCAATGCATCTCTGCTGCTGCATGGATTGGACCTTTCGCAAAGACCTGCATCGCGGCTGCAGTTTTCATCGCATTTGAAACCGCCATTGTGAGATGCATCTTTGACTCAGGCACATGCATCCCTCTTCCACGGCAGCCTTGATGACAGCGCCAGACTCTGCATTGCAGTCTGACGCTCCTCAGAACAGATGCATCGCCCTGACTGCGCAACGCATACCCAACTCTGGACCTCCCATTGCAAGCCCTCATCAATGGGATCTTGGACTATGCAACAGGATTGCGCAGCCTCGCCACATCCCAGAACCGACACATCTCTTCAACCGCGCAATGCAACTTCAATGAGGATCCACACAACGCTCCAGTACTTGAAGGTACTTTATTCAGTGGGCCTAATTGGTTCTCTGTAGCCGGCCCGCTTTCCATCACAGTCAGCCTGAACTTGTGACTTTGTCCAGGTCCTATGTGACCAGATATCCACAGTTGGCGCTTTACTCCTTTTGGCACTATTTTTACTAAAGTCTTTAAAACTAAATATCTCCAGTTCTACTGATTGGATTGTTGTCGTTTTGGTCTTGTTTTATTTATAACAAAAGACTATGTTCTTCTAAATCGGTCGTGGGCTCCTTTTGTGATGTTTTGTCACAGTAGTACTGTTTGAAGTGTTGCACAATTACTTTACACATTGCCTCTCAGTCTCAGACCCCCCAGGATATAGCGGCATGGATTCGCAAATTTAGCGGCACAAATATGGAAATTTAGCGGCACAAATATGGAAATTTAGCGGCATTTTGCGGCACTTTATTTTACTCATAATCATTCATCTTTCCTCCGTAGCACGCGATCGTAATCGCAATCGCGATCACTTTCACTTTCGCGGCCACGTCACTTTCGCGGCCGCGTTGCCAAAGCTTGTTAATTTATATCGTAAGGAGGGGGCTCTTTGTGATCAATAGGTTAAGTGAGCTCGCTTTATGATCAATATGAGGCTTTCTGTCTCCATTTCATTCAGCCAGTATTTAATTTTGGTTTATCCCCAATCGTAACGGAGACTTCCTACCTCCGCAGCCATTCTGGCTCACAGTCCACTCCGACACTAACTGCCCAAGGTCTATTAGGCCCTGATGGGACTCTTCTGTGTGTGCTGCTTTGGAGTTTTTGCTGTGAATCAGGCATTCATGCTGGAGTAAAGACGATGTGGTGAGAGCACTTTGCATTTTCCCGGTGTCTGCCAGGTCTCTTCTTTGTTATCTTTTGGGCCTGTCTTCAATCCCAGCCTGCACCGAAAACCACTCCTCTCGGGGCACTGTGTGGAACGCAAGTCTCTGTGGTTCTCAGTCCTCCAGAGGGCAAAGGTGCTGAGCCCTGAGCTTTGCAGCAAGTGGATCATGCTGCAAACACTGCAGGCCAAAGCAGAGGTGCGAGAGGAGCATCCTACCTCGCTGCCATCGTTGTTGTTTACATGGCTAGAGTTCCACTCTGCCTATTGCTTAAATATTCAGCCCCCCCTCGAATTTTTTTCTTAGCCCCCCACCCCCCAAAATTTGGCTTTAGTTGCGCCTCTGCCTGTGGGGGCAAAACATCATCAACTACGGGATCAGGTCACTTTTGTAAAAATTGCGGCATTTTTACAAAAGTGCCGATTTTCGCAGGCACTTTTGTAAAAATCGCGCCATTTTTACAAAAGTGCCGATTTCGCGGCAAGCCGCGAAATCGCGAAATCCTGGAGGGTCTGCAGTCAGTTAAGCCTGACTGCTCCTTGCCAAGCTACTCGAGGGTTGAGCACATGTTAATTTAGAGTTTGCTTGTGACTTGACCCTGAGGAGAATTGTGGTTGTTGCTTGAGAAGGGGTTCACCCCCTCAACCAGTAACCCAATGTCTTACATCGGCTTTCCGCAAAGGGTCCAGTACAGGGGAAAGGCTGTCCATAGTAGGGGCTTGGCCATCTAAATGGACTTGGGTGTCTAAAGGGAGTGTGCCGTCTGTGACAGATGGTGCACATAACAAAACTCAAGTGCATCAGTTACTAGGTCACCTGGGTGTGCTTCATGGTCCGCAAAAGATAAACTATCCATGTAGGGTTCGGGCCAAGGCTGTACGTAGAAGGGGCTTCACCACCTAAAGGGGCTTATTTGTCTAAAGGGAGTAGGCTCACCGTGAAGGGTTGTTCACAGGGATAAGACCCCCTCCCTCTGCTGGGAGGGGGTATCCTTCTAGGAGATAGTGTGGATGAGAGCTATGAGTCTCTTAGCCGGAAAATCCTAGACTCTCTGGAAGTATTGGCTCCCCTGCGGAAAATTAGGGATAGGTCCAAAATCGCTATGCCTTGGTTTACAGCTGAGTTGTCACAGCTGAAACTTCGATGCAGGCGGGCAGAGCGGACCTGGAGAAAACAATACCTCGAACCGGATAAAGTCCTCTTTAAACAGGCACTGACAGACTATAAGACGCAGATTAAGGGTGCCAAAGCGAGATTTCTTGAGGAGTCGCTACTACAAGCAGCGAATAAATCACAGACCTTATTTAAGATCTTTAGAGACCTTTCTCGACCAGTCTGTGCTGCTAATGACATCCCAGCCTCTCAGGCTCTGTGCGACTCCCTGGTGCAGGCCTTTGAAGATAAGATCGCTCTGATTTTGAGCAAGCTTGCTTTGTTGACCACGCCTGCCATTCATCCTGTGCCTGTTCCCGTGCCGGTGACTGATTCAGAGACCGCAGAGGTAGATGGCAGACAGGTACGGTTGGACAGCTTTCCACCCCCGTCCTTTGAGGATTTCTGTTCTTTGGCTAACAGTGTATCCTCTGGCTCCCCCCGGGACCCATTGCCACATAAATATTGGAAACTGTTCCAAACGGAGCTTTTTCCTCCGCTGTATGCTATCTGCTGTCAGTCCCTTACCACGGCTCGAGTTCCGGATAGTTGGAAACTCGCGGTGGTCTCCCCATTGCTGAAGAAAGAAACACTGGATCCCACCTGTCCAGCGAATTATAGACCTATATCGCTGCTCCCTTTTCCCATTAAGATTCTGGAGAAACTGGTCACTAAACATCTGTCTGGTTTTATGGAGACTAACATCTGTCTGGACGTGACCCAGTTTGGCTTCAGACCAGCTCACAGTACTGTGTCCGCCTTGGTGACCGTCCTGGACGATCTTCGTTTGCGAGTCGACATTGGACGGGCAGCCTATTTAGTGCTGCTCGACATGTCGGCCGCGTTCGATACGGTCAACCACGCCATCCTGGTCAGTAGACTAGAGGAAATCGGAGTGACGGGTTTGGCCCGTGAGTGGCTGGTCTCTTATCTGGGGGGCAGACGTCAGGTGGTAGCCTTGCCACTGTTTCAGTCTGACATCAAGGTGGTTGGGCAGGGTGTTCCTCAAGGGTCTGCCATCAGCCACATTCTGTTTCATCTTTATCTTCGGCCCTTGCTGAGCTTGATTAAATCATTTGGCATTGCGGTCATTAACTACGCTGACGACACGCAGCTTATTTTTTCTATCGAGGGTAAGGACGCGGTGCCTCTGGAGACCTTCCATCGTTGCATGGCAGCAACTGCAGATTGGTTGAGGCAAAACTCCCTGCAATTCAATAGCTCCAAAACAGAGGTACTGCATTGCTCGATGGATCGTGTCCCCCGTCCGCTGCCATTTGATTTCTGGCCCACCTCCTCCCAGGAGGCTCCTTTGGCAGCAGGTTCCGTCCTGAACCTGGGTGTGATGTTCGGGCCTAATCTTCAGCTAGACGTATTTGTAAACAAGACTGTGGCCACTTGTATGGTGCTGCTCCGTATGCTATGGAAAATCCTTCCATTGCTACCGGTCCATGCTTGGCCAGAGGTGGTGCGTGGCATTATATTGAGCAGGTTGGACTATTGCAACGCATTGCTGTTAGAAGCACCCGCCAATTTGGTGGGTAAACTGCAACGAGTGCAGAATATGGCTGCTAAGTTTGCCCTTTCTCGGCGGCGTTCTGATTCTTCCACTACAGCGCTGGCGGACCTTCATTGGTTGCCTACCTCGCAGCGGATTGTTTTTAAAGCACTGTGTTTGGTGTTTAGGGCGATTCATGGGCAAGGCCTTGTCCCGCTGCAGGAAATGTTCGCGTGGTATGTACCCACACGTTCTCTCCGATCATCGTCAGCCTATCTACTGGTGGTTCTGAAGGTTTTGAGGGCCCGGATGGGCGGACGGTCCTTTAGATTTGTGGCAGCTAAATGTTGGAACTCCCTACCTCTGTTGCTGAGAAGTATGGGGGATCTCTCCTCCTTTAGGAAAGGATTAAAAACTCATCTTTTTCCTAGGTCAGGTTAATTTGTCTGGATATTGTAACATCGCGTGTTGTTGGTAAAAAGTCAAAGCGCCAGGATACCCTTTGGGTGACAGTTTTTTGCGCTATATAAATACGCGATACAATACAATACAATACAATACAATACACAGCAGGTACTAGCCAACCTGTGTGTGGTAGTTTGTTGCTTACAAGAGGTTGGCTTTTCTTAGAGGGTTTGATTCATGGCAAAGACTGTGGGTGGCAGGGGTTGGGCCTTCTAATTGGTCTTTGGTGTCTGGATGGAGTGGGCTCTCCATGAACAGTGGTGCACATGGCGAAGAACGTGTACAGTAGGTACTTGCCCTCCCTTTTGATATTCAGTACCCCATGAGGTCAGCTCTCTGTGACGTGTTCAATACAGGGCAAGGACTGTGCATAGCAGACACTTGGCCACCTAAGGGGGTTTGGGTGTCTGAAGGAAGCGGGCTCTCTGTGAAGAGTTGTGTACAGAGCGAAGGCTGTATGTAGTAGAGGCTTTGCAACCTATGTGGACTTGAGTGTCTAAAGGGACTGTGCACTCTGTGACTGCTATAGTAAAAGACAAAGACCATGCCCATTGGTTAATAGGCCAGAGATATGTGTTTCATGGCTCCGGAAATATAAACTATCCGTGTAGGGTTCGGAACAAGGCAAAGGCTATGTGCAGTAGGGACTTTAGCACATAATGGGACTTTTGTGTCTGGAGGTAATGGGTTCTCAATGAAGGGTTATCCACAAGTTGAAGACCCTACACAGCATGACCTAGCCCAACTGTGTGTGCTTGGCAGCCCACTAGAGGTTAGTTATTCGGAAATAATTTGGCACAGGGTGAAGACTAATCATAGTGGGGCTTTGGCCTCCTAATTGGTGTTTGGTGTTAGGAGGGAGTGGGCTCTCCATGAAGTGTTGTGAACAGGGTGAAGACCATGCACCGCAGGGACTTGCCAACTGGTGTGTAGTTGGTTGCCCACAATAATTTGGTCACCCGTGAAGGGTCCAGTACAAGGCAAAGGCTGTGTTCTAGGGGCTTGGCCACCTAATGGGTCTTGGAGGTCTGGAGGGAGTGGACCCTCCATGAAGAGTTGTGTACAGGGTAAAAGCTGTGCATAGTAGGGGCTTGGCCACCTAAGGTGACTTGAATGTCTAGAGAGAGTGTGCTCTCCATGAGTTGTGCCCACAGTTCAGCGGTACTCTTGCAGAATCCAGCACAACCCCAATGTGTTCTCCATGGAGTCCCACAAAGGGTTCCGCACTGGGTCCAGCGGAAGTACAGAGAGACCGTGGGCCAAAACATTTTATTAAATGTTGTTTGGGGCATGAGGATGTCTCTTTAAACCTATAAGGGGTTTATGGTACTATTTCTCTACCTCCATATATCTTATTTTTTGTAGCTTCAGGTGCTGGGAGCTGAATACTTGTGACCTGTATTAGCAGCCACAAGATCTATGTTTGTGTTGCGGCCAGCCAATCACATTGCTCGGTACTGTTACCAGTCCCGATGTACCAAATGAGCCAACAGGAAAAAAGCCCTCTTGACCAATCAGACTACTCTATTTTTTTTAACATTTGTGGTACTGCAGGAGTACTATGGTACTCCTGGAAGACAACCCCTCCAGATATCACTATATTTTTAAGCTTAATTTCTCAAAAACGGCTGAACAGATTTACACCATATCACAAAAAGCACTCTTTGTAGCTTTCCGGAACATTTGGTGTAATTCTGTTCAGCCTTTTTTGGTATCGATTCCTAAAATTTCAATGGGAATTTGCTTGGGGAAAACAGGTTTCGGAACGCCCACTTTTTTTTCTCAGCCCTTGCTTAACAAATTACCCAGGACCTTTCCAGGAAGGAGCTGAAGTGGATGTATTGTTTTTTCAGAAAGTTTAGTGAAGATTCGTCAAACTGCACCATAGTTATTAGTGAAACAAAAGCGCTCTTCCTATGGAAATTCTGACTTAGTACACAGTGGCACCCACCCCTGAGTAATATATATAATGTTTAGGTGCTTTATTATTCAAAAACCATATCTCACAGTGAACCATGAAATATTGGGAATATTTCACGATTCCCTGTGAAATACAGATTTCATCATCATAACTACAGCCCCCAAAAGAGCTTTAGGATTGTGCAGCATGGAAGATCAAATTATGCAGCAAGGTTTTCCTAATTATGTTTCAAAAAGGCAAATTATGCGATATATGGCCATATGTATGAAGCTGTTTTGTGATCACAAACACTGCGAATCGTAAAAAAACGGTGCTTGCGATTGCAAAACACAGCTCCGCTATGTATGAGAGACATCCTGATCGCAAAATTGCTAATTGCTAAAGTAGCGATAAGCAATATTGCGGCAGATGGAATCTGCGAATATTATTGTGAATTCGCAAACTGCTACACTACAATAGCGAAAATCGTAATTGTGGACTTCCCAAATTGCGAATTTGCTAAACGGAATGCATGAAAAAAATCACAATTTACGAATACTCGAAAATCGCAAATTTGCTAATCGCAATTACCACCAAGTCTGAACAGGTGGGAACCAGGTGCAACCTATTTAAAGAGGACCACAATGCCACAGTATTTTTCCACAATGGCTGGGCTGTATGTAATAGCCAGGAGGCTGCGACTCAGAGCTGTTGCACAGAGAAGGAGACGGCAGCAAAGGATCTTTAGAGCGCGCATCACCCTGTTCCAGCGGACTGAGGAGGAGATCCATATTAACTACAGAGTACAGACTGGATGAAGAGAGTATCCTGGACTTAATAGAGGAGCTCAAACCAATACTTGAACACCCCACACGCAGGACACACACCATCCTGTGCTCACTGCACCTCTTGGCATCAGTTAGCTTCCAGGGGGTGACAGCCACAGCAGGAGGGGTCTCACAGAGTGCACTCTTGCGCTTTTTCCACGCGTTCCTTGATGCAATGGTACAGAGGCTGCATCACCACGTCCACTTTCCCAGCACACCACAGGCGCTAGACCAGACCAAGCAGGAGTTCTATCAAATTTCACAATTTCCCCACGTCATCGGCTGCATAGATGGGACCCATGTCGCTATATCCCCTCCCTACCAGAACGAGTATGTGTTCAGGAATCGCAAGTCCTATAATTCCCTGAATATATAGGTGGTGTACAATGCCAAGCATATTATCACTGACATCGTAGAAAAATACCCAGGCAGCACCCACGACTCATTCATCTTCTGCCACAGTGGGATCCACCGTCGACTCACAAATGGGGAGTTTGGTGAGGGCTACCTACGAGGTAATTGCATTGGAAACAAGGACACACTAGTAAAGTACAGCAGTGGCAGGACAGTGTTTAACCTGATTCCTCTCACCCCACAGGTGACAGTGCGTATGCTGTCCGTGACTACATAATGACTCCGTACCTGAATCCTGCCAACGCTGGGGAGCAAAGGTACAACTATGCCCACACAGCCACCCGCTGTACCATTGAGCGGACTTTTGGAATACTCAAGAGCCGTTTCTGCTGCCTACATAAGAGTGGAGGGGCACTCAAACACAGCCCCGAGACCTGTTGCAAGATTGTGGTTGCATGTGCCATGCTGCACAACATCGCCACGAGAAAAGGCAGCCCAGTGGAGCTCACTGATTCGGAATCATCAGGGGAGGAGGGGCCAGCTCCAGGATGCAGGCCAGCCTGTGTTATTGGTGCGGCTGCCGGGCACCAGAGGCGAGATGAGATCACACAGAATTATTTCTAGGTGAGAAATGATGACCCAATGCTATATATTTATGCAAGACTGTGTTTCATTTCCTTAAGTTCAGGATATATTACGTCACACAGCCTGTGTAGCACACAATGTAGTTCTAAATGTCCTGCACATGTTGGTCACACAGTGCGAAGAAACAATACTTAACAAGTGTCTGTGTGCAATGGGTTGATACACCTATTGCCATTTGGCAGTCAGGGCACCTCAACGTCAGCGCTGATGGCTCGTAGCTCCTCGCCTTGAGTGCACAGTGCCCTCTTCAGTAGCATCTGCAGCCCTGCCATGACGCACACTACGGCGCCTGTTCTGTGGGAGTGGTGGAGTGATGCTGCTCCTGCTTGATTGGGCATCCTCCTCCAGTGGAATGAGGACTCATGTTCCAGCAGTGGCAGCTGCATGCAGCTGGTCCACAGCACATGTGACCTGGACTAGTCCCCTGGCCACATCCTGGCTGCAATGTGCCACCTCATGCTGCATGCTGATGCAGCGCCGTGACAGCACTGAGGTGGCTGAGGCCAGACGGTTGACAGCCCTCGTGTATAAGTCAAGGCGTGTGTGGAGGCGCCTAGCAGCACGGTCCTCTCTTATCTCAGCACAGAGTGCCTCCAGGGCGCCCGTCAGGCCAATGAAGCCCACCCTAATTTGTCTCTGAATGGCTCTTATGCTTTTTCCCTGCAGGCGCTGCACTTCAAGCATCTGCCCCTCAAGCCCTCTGAAGACTGTCTCCTCTCCTGCGGCAGGTTTACTCGTAGATGGACGTGCCCTGCACCTGGATGGTATCGCTGGAATGGGAGTTGGAAGTGATTGAGCTCTGTGTTGAGGCTCAGACTGTCCCTGGACTTGGTGGGCATCATCATCATCAGTGTCCTGTGTTTCCTCCTCCAGCGGTGGCAATGGTGGCACTGCGATACGCCGGTGGCGTTTTGCAGGGATGACTGGGCTGCCCTCCTCCTCCACTTGCCCTGACACCTCTGTGCTGTGGGATTCATCCTCCCCTCCGCTCATCGGACCCTGTGTTTCTGTTGGTGCTGTGGACGTAAATGCACACATCAATTTGGTATCCTGGCTTGCATTTTTCATGTAACAAATTACACTGTTTGTAGTTACATGGGTCCTGACTGTCTGTATTTTGCCTTTCCTGATGCACACATACTGGTTGACCCTGGCTGGGTGTCACTGCACCAATGTTAGGTGCATGTGACACATATCCCATAATGCATTGCTGTGTGTGCTTGTGTGCCTGCACTGGACGTGCTTTTATGTTGTGTGCCTGGGTCTCTCCTGGGTGTGTGGGTGAGGTAGGGAGGTATCAGGAGTGTGATGGCATGCTTCTTACCTTGTCTTGGGTCTGGGTGGTAGGAGCTGCCAAGGTCTGCCACGCCCCTCACACTCTCCGATCGCAGGGTCCCCTTGGCCATTTCCTCAAGTGGCGTGGAAGCGGTGGCAGTGGAGGTCCCACCACCGGTCTTTTTAGCCTCGTCCAGCCTGGCAGCAACCTTTTCCTTCGAGCGCTGGCGCATGTCATACCAGCGTTTTCGCAAATCCCCAACGCTGCGGTGGGTGACGCCAATGGAGTTTACCTTCTCCTGTATGTCAGCCCATATCCTTCTTTTGCGTGTCTCTGGCACACGCAGGGATTTCTTCCCGAAGAGCAGCTCATGGCTCACCACCATCTCCTGTATCAAGACCTCCAGCTCCCTTTCAGAAAACTTGTTTTTTCGCTTCCTTGTTGTTTCCCCCTTCTGCATGTCTCCTCTCAAACTAGCAGTGCAGTAGTGCCTGAACTCTCCTCCCAGCCTCTCACTCTGCTTCTGAAACTCAGGTGAGCATGGGTAGTCACACTTCCTGGTTGTGATGTCATCAAGCTGCACCTGAGTTTCCGATTAGCAGATTTGTGATTCCTTATTTGCGAGTTCGCAAAATTAGCGAATACGCAAATAAGGAATCGCTATTTGGGTACTCGCAATTGTAAATGCGAATTTTAGGGACTTGGTATATATTTGCGAGGTTTTATTTACATACCAATTTGTGATTCTCAAATAGTGATTTGCTAAAAATCGCAATTTGAAAATCGCAATTTCGATGTTTGATACATATGGCCCATAGTCTCTGGAAGTATTATTTTCATCCATAATAGCTAGCGACTTCATGCTTCGTGAGCTCTACAAACTTTGTAAGTGGTAAACTATGTGGCAAATGCAGTAAATCCATAATTATGTCGTAAACGTTTCAGCCACAGAATTGCAGAAATCTTCTGGCCCTCACCATTGTCAATGTTTTACCAACAATGTATTCATGAAAGGTACACCTAAATAATCTAATTGAAATTATTGGCCACTGTTAGCTGCAATTGGAAGATAATAGCCTTGTCACAATAATTACTTGCCTATAAATATGTAATATAAAAATTACAGAATGGTTTTAACATGTATTATGGTCTTATATTGCCATCTCGGGCTCCTGGTGACATACAGCCTTTTGCCTTATGGTTTACATAGCACCAAAACCCAGCAAAAAAAAAATATATATGTATATATAACACACTCATGAGCGAGTTAATCACAAATTTAATTAAACTTATATATTAACTCTCTCATGAGTGCATCTTGAACTGATTTGAATACTGCTCAAAGAAGTTGGTGTGGATTATATTACGGAGGATCTCCATGAGCAAGACGCAGCAGCAGAAAATAATGGCTAACCACTATGCGGGGTAGCCCCCAAGTTTAAGGTGGACAGCAGCTTCAAGTTTTAGCTGGGCATCAACTCCTTTATATGGAACACTCTGCAACACTACCAACTCTGTAAATAAATGCTCACCTCAAATGTCTGTTATTCTAGCAAAGTTTAGGATTAAGTATAAATTAAGTATAGGATTAGCACAGTGCTATGCATGCTGAGTTGAAACATGGCAAAAACCAAGCACAGTATAACAGCTTTGGATTGGTAAAATACCATCCAACCCCTTCTGAAATGAATAAAAGCAGATCCTTTCAGAGTTTATCAAAGAAGCAGAGCTTTTTTCCAGACACTAAGGCACACACTATATAGGTCAAAACAGTACCCTTTTGATAGAGTGCAATGGTGCTCTTTCATTTGTAGGGGTGCATCATAATTAGGGCTCCCGGTTTTATGGTATTTATTTTTTGGACATTTCCGTCTGTATTTATCCATATTTATTTTTTGCTAATTTTATCTGTGTTTATCCATATTTATTTTGGGTTTTTGGCTAAATGAAGCTGCAATTAGTATATTTCCACATTTATTTAACCGATCAATATACTTAAATGTCTGCCAGGTTTCAGTGCTAAGTAGGAATGTCACATTAGTGGTAGTGTAGGGACAGACATGCTTTATACTTACGGACCTTCAATGAAGCCTGATCTTGATGTGGGTGCACTTATTGCCTAAGTTCTGATACTGGATTTCGTCATTCTTTTTATGCTCCAAAGACTGAACGTTGTATGTAGATTCAGCTTTGTATTATTTCCAATGTATTTCTACAACCTCGTCTTGAGGTGTCTGAATGTCCAGTTATTTTTTGGCTTCGTAATAAACTGACTAACCCAGAACTTGGAGTCTGTGATTCTACGGAGTCATTATCCTTGTGCTGCTAAATCTATCGTGAAAAGTTATTCCTCCCCTCTACACTTCTAAGCAGGCACCAACGGTCCATTGACTAAGGGTTCCAGAGTATATGGAAACAGGGAACACAGCCCCATCACTTTCAGGCTTAGAGTGGCACATAAATCATGCAAATAAAGTAGGGAACCCTGGGTAGTTCCTAAAGTATGTATGTCAGAAACCATGCACGCATTTTTTCCGCATGCATTTTCAATGTGGTTCGAACCCCGAACGCATCTTTACAACACGTTCCATTGCCCCACAACAACTTGCCTTAGTGAAAGCATTGGAGTTTGAACAGTATAATTTACTATTCCAACTTCAGTCTGTGCAACAGTAGGGAAAGTGTTGGACTTAAAGTCCAACAACGCTTCCTTTAAGGCAAGTTGTTGTAACGACTTGGGGGTAAATTAACGCATTGTAAAGATGCACTTTGTAAAGGCACAGTGTCGTTCAAGCCATGGAGTAACGTCTGTTTCCCATTCCCATATGTTTGGTGGAGAGCAGCTCCTTTACATGGAGCAGTCTACAACAGCACTGATTCTCTACATCTGCTCACTTCGAAGCTGTATTACTGTGCCTGGAACTGTTGAAGTAACATCATTTATTTCGCATTGGTTCCAAGGGTGTTATTTAATGTTATTGCCTTCATTATTTTCCATGGGAGTGTCTTGTGGTTTCATTGGGTGGCCCTGTGTGATTCTTGGCTTACTAAAAGGGCTGGGCTCAAAGACAGTTGAACTTATTTTGACACTGCATAGAAAAGATAGATGAGGCAGCAGTATCCCGCTGTAGGTTTGTGAATAGTATTTTGTAGTACTTGACTGGTACTAGTGTAGTACTGCTTTATGTCCTACAAAATGCAGTTGGTGAATCAGGAACATAATTTGCATAACAATGGAGATGATCTGGGTGCCCTTTGCAAACTGTAAAAAGCTAAATGAGCTATTTAATTGAACCAATTTAATATCTTGTCACCATTCTTAATATTTATTTATGGAAAAAGGTTACCCAGTCGGCTGTGACTTAAAATAGTGAAATGGATGCACAGAAAAAGTTCAGTGTGGAAGTGAGATGCGTAGAAGTGAATATGAGGCAATAGGGAATATGAGCCTGATTTAGAGTTCCCCAGATAGATTACTCTGTCACAAGCATGATGGATATCCCGTCTGCCATTATACAGGTGCATTATATCCTATGGCCCTGTGTCTTTATGCATTAGGAACTCCACTATTCCTCTGGAAAGTGCTATGGCTACAGAATCTCACAATGCTGTGATAATGGGGAGTTTTGAGGACCCGGGCGGCGGTGATTAGCGGACAAGTAGGAAACCTTTGTGTCACCATTGTGCCTAAACAAAACTACTCTCTGCATGCTGCAGGTACTTTTTCAGTTTTCTTTATTCAACCTACTAAACTCCACGCTCGATTCTGAGAATCCCTCACTCCCCACTTGTCTGCTTCATTGTGAAATCAATAACCCCCTAGAAACAGAAACAAATCATCCTACATTTTGGGTGAATTAGACTCAGATGTTGATATAGACAGTGTCAGGCTGGCCTATAGGGCAGTCAGGCAGTGTCTGATTGGCTGGTCTGTTCGGGGAACAACCTTTACAACGCAACTTTTACAACGCACTACCTTTACAACGCATTTTTTACAACGCATAATCCATTACAACGCATGACATTACAACGCATGACACTACAACGCATTTTTAAAAACTACCTTTACAACGCATTCCATTACAACGCATACTACCATTACAACGCATACCATTACAACGCATAATATTACACTACACTATCCAACACTTACCCTACTGTTGCACCCCCTGGAGTTAGAATAGTAATTTTTACCCCTATACTATCCAACACTTACCCTACTGTTGCACCCCCTGGAGTTAGAATAGTAATTTTTACCCCTATTCTATCCAACACTTACCCTACTGTTGCACCCCCTGGAGTTAGAATAGTAATTTTTACCCCTATACTATCCAACACTTACCCTACTGTTGCACCCCCTGGAGTTAGAATAGTAATTTTTACCCCTATACTATCCAACACTTACCCTACTGTTGCACCCCCTGGAGTTAGAATAGTAATTTTTACCCCTATACTATCCAACACTTACCCTACTGTTGCACCCCCTGGAGTTAGAATAGTAATTTTTACCCCTATACTATCCAACACTTACCCTACTGTTGCACCCCCTGGAGTTAGAATAGTAATTTTTACCCCTATACTATCCAACACTTACCCTACTGATGCACCCCCTGGAGTTAGAATAGTAATTTTTACCCCTATACTATCCAACACTTACCCCACTGTTGCACCCCCTGGAGTTAGAATAGTAATTTTTACCCCTATACTATCCAACACTTACCCTACTGTTGCACCCCCTGGAGTTAGAATAGTAATTTTTACCCCTATACTATCCAACACTTACCCTACTGTTGCACCCCCTGGAGTTAGAAAAGTAACTTTTACCCCTATACTATCTAATACTTACCTTAAATGCAATTTAATATTATGCGTTGTAATGGTATGCGTTGTAAAGGTAGTATGCGTTGTAATGGAAATGCGTTGTAAAGGTAGTTTTTAAAAATGCGTTGTAGTGTCATGCGTTGTAATGTCATGCGTTGTAATGGATTATGCGTTGTAAAAAATGCGTTGTAAGTGCATGCGTTGTAAAAGTGTGCGTTGTAACGTCATACATCCGTCTGTTCGATTAGTAAGTGGTTCTGTTTTATGGCCAGGTGGGCCGCTTTTTACTGTTGATTTCCCTATTACCACAGGCATTGTCTGCAACAAACAAAAATGCATGCAATCTCCCAGAACTTGCAAAATACCCATGCAGCCTGTCTTTACAAGGCAAAATCTGAGCTGATATGAACATGTGGGCCACTTTTTAGCTACCTGGTTCACTGATAGCGGTCACTTTTATTTTGGTGCCCAGGCCTATTTTTGTCCCAGTCCGACCCTGGATATAGATAAACATTCTGTGAGAAATCAGGCATGTCAATTCACCGTATAATGTCTCTCTGAAATCAATATTCAAAGCATGATGGTTATTAGTCCTTCATTATCATAGTTTATTCATCCCAGATTGCAGCTCCGTGGGGTTCCTTTTGCTACATGGTTTTCCGTTGTCTGTGTTCTTGTATAATGAAGATTTTAACAGGTGTAGGGAGCTCTTCATTTCTAAAGAAGGTCAGAGCTGTGGCTCAGTGAAAAATGCATGTCCTCTCTAACCTACAAAGTTATGATATGTTCAAATGCGAACGCGAATTCAGTGTCATGTTAAGAGAAATTCATGAGGATTTGGAGGAAACGTTTTGGAGTTAGTGAGAGAGTTCACGTAAACGATAGTCATAGGGTGACTTTATAGGTCAGAGAGATTCTATAATAATTTGTTATAATACCTGTTGCAAAATGTTCAAAGAAATTAGCATAACTCCTGTACTGGGCTAACACCGGGATTCCAGAAGCCCTTTTTAAGAAGAGGATGCAATGTTGGTAAGAGATATTATTTATTAGATCCTTCAACATGCGGCAAAGCAACTGAGAATTGAGTTTCCCAGAAATCCATTTGCAGTACAAAACAGAGCGCACAGAAGATCCATTTTGAGTTCTATCAGCAGGAAAAGTTTCAAAGGGAACCCAATGGAAATTAAGAATACATTAGCCCTATGGCATAATATGAGGAAAGAACAACCATGCAAATATGACACGTTTCTCTCATAAAACAATAAAAACAGTAATGAAAATTATTCTTACACACATCTTAAATTTCATACAAGACTCGTGCAAATGGCAGTAAATCTTTCTCCATAGATGCGTACTTTAGCGCTGAACTGTTCAAGGTGCATGAAGCAAACGCCATATTCCATTCCTCCTTGCCTGCTTGTTTGGGAAAATGCACCCCCGGCCCCCCAAATCCATGCATACTGCCATCCATGTCACAATTCTCAGCTTCAATCTCACAGTGGGGTACAATAACGGAGTAATCACATCCACTATACTACTCCAAAAACTCTATACTCACAAAGAATATCGGGATGTTGTCTATTGTATCAATAACTGACCTTGGTGTTTGTGCGTGGTATGGGGTAGGGCATTAATCTTTTACAGACGAGAACCCTCACTCACCCAAAGGGGACATGCTTCATCATTGGGTTCCCTTTTGCACCCTGTGACCACAAGGTTCGCAGTGTGGGCTACAACTCTCCCAAAAAGAAGAGGAGCCTGAGGTGTTTTGTTTGTGAATCATCCAATGGAAGTAGGGAGTGAGGGCCAGAGTGCAAATAAAGTGAAAAAAGTGTATTAAAACTAACTCACGGAAGATCAAATTAATTTTAATAGGTGTCTCCGGTGGTTAGGACTAAAAAGCTAAGTGAATAGGGATATAGATGTTCCCTATTAGTGTACGGTCAACATGTTTCTGCCTGAGGTGACCTGTTGGTTCAATGGCATTCATCAGGACCCACTTCTTGTCACTCTGCTATTTAAGGTGAAAATAATATGCAATTTAAATAGAAAAGTACCATACTTAATTTTTATGGCATCAATCTGAGTGGTGAAAACAAAGAAGTGAAATCAAAGAGGTATGCAGTTCCTAAAATTAACGCAAGGTTTGTTAGAATAACTAAAGATACCAGGGTGAAACTGTGAAGATAAGCAGGAGTGAAGACTACTCCTTCTGGAAAAGAAGACCCTCACACACCCAACATGCGGGTGTCTTGCTTCATCACCGGGTCTTTGCTCCTTATCGGGCCGGCGGTGCAATGCCCGATCAGGCACCCAATGGGGCCTTCCTATCGGAGATCTTTATTTCCAACGTCGATGAGTGAGGTGTGTGGGGGGGAGGAGTTAATTTAAATGGTGGGTGTAGGTGCATGTGAGGTGAAAGGAAAGTGGACTAAAACAGGGGTAGATGATCCACTTCAGACAATTTTAATAAAGCATGGTCACCATCCTGATTAAAATCAAAATAACCCGCACATCTCTCACCTTTAGGTGTGTGAGTAAACGTGCTAAAAAAGGATCAAAAGGTCTGAGTGGTACCAGCTGTATACTTCTTGCAGATTGTGGACCAGTACTGCAGCTGGTACCACTCAGATTGATTAAATAGCAGAGTGACAAGAAGTGGGTCCTGATGAATGCCATTAAACCAACAGGTCACCTCAGGCAGAAACATGTTGACCGTACACTAATAAGGAACATCTATATCCCTATTCACTTGGCTTTTTAGTCCTAACCACCGGAGACACCTATTAAAATTAATTTGATCTCCCGTGAGTTCGTTTTAATACACTTTTTCACTTTATTTGCACTCTGCCCCCAATCCCTACTTCCATTGGATGATTCACAAACAAAACACCTCACGGTCCTCTTCTTTTTGGGAGAGTTGTAGCCCACACTGCGAACCTTGCGGTCACAGTGTGCAAGAGGGAACCCAATGATGAAGCATGTCACCTTTGTATGAGTGAGGGTTCTCGTCTTTAAAAGATTAATGCCCTACCCCTTACCATGCACAAACACCACGGTCAGTTATTGATACACTAGACAACATCCCGATATTCTTCAAATGACCATTGTTGCTCTTCAGCTAACACAAACTCTGCACCCTTCTCCAATAACTTATTTAAAAGCTCAATTTTTTCAGAAAAGTTGCTTGCCAATTTATTATACTATTTAAATAACCCTGCAAGTGATGATTTTCCTTTTTGATTCACGAGCCAGGGCTTTCTGAATAGCCTCTTCTAACAGTTCTTTGGCACCTCCCTGTTTCCTAAAATAGAATGGTTTAAATAATCAACTTCTTTCCCGAGCAACCTGCATTTCTCTGTCTTCAATGTCAGACCATTATTTTGTGAGATATCACGTTTATGCTCTTCCTCATTCTTAGAGATTATAAGAATTTAAACTTTCACTGACTTCAAATAAGGTCTAGATTTATCAGTCTTGCAGTGCTCTTGAGTCACGCAAGGGCAACGCAACACTAAAGTCAGATATATCAAGCTACGCAAGGCTTCCTTGCTCTACCCTGCCCCAGAGACGCATTCCAGGGGTGGCGCATGAGTGTTCCTATGCATCAACCCATGGATTTTAGTGCATTCCCAGATTTCCTATGAGCGGTAGACCTAGGAATGAGTCAAAAACTAATACGCCTTCCTAACAGAGGCGTAATGTGGAGAAATGTTGTCATTTCTGCGCATTGTTTCCTCTTCCTACTTGTGCTGCATTCTGCAGCACACATAGAAAGAGATAAAAGCATCGGAGGATTGTTTTTGTGCAGGAAGGTATGCCTTCCTGCACAAAAACTATCCTGACTGCAATGCAGGCCCTAAATATGTGGTACATGGCCCTTTGGACCCCGAATGCTGATGACACCACCTGAATCCTTCTGAACTGAAGCAACATATAAGGAGTAATAAAAGCGGTAAAAGAATTAGGGTGCCATTTATTATTTGGCAGATGGATTAATCTCCATTGGCCTGGTGGAAGAATTAACGTCCGCCAGGCCAAGATTACTCCGCCAGGCAAATTTAAAAGTGACCAGCAAGCTGAAGTTCATTTATAAAGAAGTGGCAGTAACTGCCATCACGCTGGTTCCTGTCAATGCTTATATAAATTTGGCGCACAGCTCTAGCAACATGATGGAGACACCCTTAAAGCTCAAATTTCTTTTTTTCAAAAAGAAAATCTCAAAATGGGATCTTCTTTTTGAAAATTAAAAGAAAATGCTCCCCACGCCATTTGAGTTCATTCCCATGGCAAGGGGAGAAACGAGCAGTTTTCATTGTCCCTTACCGCTAGCGTTTACCAGGCAGTGACAGGCAGTGAAAACTGATGTCTATGTCCGCCCATCTAAATTAGGTGGGAAGACCTAGAGGTCAGCAGCTGACAGCTCTCACTCTGTTGGGCCTTTGGGGAGATGTAACCATAGCAGAGACAGTCTCTGCCATGGTTACACCCATGGTCTGGCTGAATATAAATCCGGTGGGCGGACCATTATCTTGGCAGTAAGAATAGTCTGTCATTGCAATGGCATATCTTTACCACCAAGATATAAAACGGGTCCTATGATTCAGGAACAAAACTATATGGAACAAAACCCTTGCCTGGCACCTAGGCAGTCTCTTGGGAGGTCTTTGTTATAAGACATTCCCTCACTATCTTTGACAGATAACACAAAATGGCTCTAACCTGCATTCATTGTTCCCAGTGTCAACATATTAGGCGCTCTTAGATGTACTCGCAACAGTGGTTTTCAAATGTTTATTCTATTGTTTGGCTTCTCTGTACAACAAGGCTAAATCTCCATATTTTCCTAAATGTTTACAATCTTTCATAGCAAAGTGCAGTCTCTGGAAATACCTAAGTGATTAAGGCCACCACATTGATGGTACAGATTTATCCTTTCACCTTTCTTTATTCAAACTAGGCCTCTGCAAACTTTAAATTTGCCAAATTACACCACGTCATATAATTATGCTGGTGTTCTCTGCAAAATGATAGGGTGAGACTGCAGCAACAATATAAACAACAAGAAGGCGAATGGCAGTTGTTTGTAGCAATTGTGCATTGTGCACAGATTTTTGGCATATACATATTTTACACTAAGCTATATCAATAAATTACATCAATGCATTTTGCGTAAGTGCACACAATTTTGAGCAATTTTGCATACATTTCCTGTAATTTTGTGTAGTTACACAAAAGCAAATAAAGCAAATTTAACACACCTCTAATTCTAACTTCTTCTTTGGCATTGTGAGTATTTATTCTAGAAGCATCCGTTTTTTATTCCTTTCCTCGTTAACCACTCTCATCCATGTTTCAGATTGGTCAACAGATTTGGCAATGAGGATAGCTTCCTGGAGAGAGGGATTGACAATGACCCATAACTACTACTGAATTTTTTTCATCAGGCGTTTGAAATTGGGGTCTCTAATTGGCAGAGGTATGCACCTTTGTCCAAGTAGGAACCCTTCCCTCGAGTCAGAGTAAGGGAGTTACACACTTTAGATAACCCCTGCTCACTGCCTTGGTAGCGAGGCATGAGCAAACAGGCTTATCTCAAAGGCAAAGTGTAAAGTATTTGTACTCAAACACACAGTAACATAGTGAAAACAGCACAAATGGACACCACACCAGTTTAGAAAATTAAAGTATCTTTATCTAAACCAAACATGACCAAAATGACAAAAATCCAACATACATGTATAAAGAATAAGACTTTTATAACAGTTACTTCAAAAATAGCACTTGTAGAAACAAATAGCTCCAACTGGGCTATTACAATATCGTGACAGGCACAAATTCAAAGTACGGCGCCAAATGCGAGGTTCACGGGCTGGCCACGGAGTCACACGGACCCCCAAACAACAGTACCTTGGAAAATGAAGTCAACAGGCGATGTGCTGTGTCATGGAGGGGGGCATCGGTGCCGAGGCAAAGCTGGTTCCCTTCTGCCACAGGGTAGGTGAGGCGTCGAGTCCATGAGGAGGCAAAGCGTTGAGTTAAAAACAGGGAAATTTGGTGGCGGTGAGGAGGCAGTTCTGGTGACGCGATGTGATGTTGAAGTGTTTGTGAAGTCACCCTTGTCGGTTATTGGCTCCGCGATAACGGGATGCAGGCGCTGGCGGTGACGGCATCGGTGCAAGCACTAACGACAAAGAGGCCGATAATTGTACGAGTCGCCAGGCATCCAAAAGGCATCGGAGCTGTTGTGCAGGTGGGGCGGTGTGTTTGCACTTCACGAGTGGTGCCCCTGGCCTCGGTGCAGGTCGTGGCATCACTGACAGCGTTGATGATTGCATTGGAGTTGTTCTTCTTGCTTTGCTACACCAACCAAAATGTTCAGGGCTCAGGAACTGGAGTTTGCGCCCTTTTGAATACAGGAATCCACAGAGGAGTCCAGGTGCTGGTCAGTGGGTACAGGTGAAGTCTTTGTGGCCCTGAGACTTCAGAACAGGAGGCAAGCACACACAAGCTCTTGGAGATTCTTCTTCACGCAGGCTTACAGCAAAGTTTCAGTCTTTGTCCTCTCTTTGGCAGAAGCAGCAACGGCTGGCCAAACCAGCAAAGCAACACATCAAAGGGGCAGTACTCATCCTTACAGCTTTCCAGATCTTCTCCTTGGCAGAGGCTTCTCTTGAGTCCAGAAGTGATCTAATTCTCTGGTGTTTCAGGTCCAATACTTATGTGGCAATGGTCTCTGAGCCCGGTCCAAACCAGCTCTGTCCTCTCTGGTGCAGCATAGCATGAGCACAGGAGGTGGAGACAGAATTGTGCAAAGGAGACACAGTTCTTTGGCACCTCCCTGTTTCCTAAAATAGAATGGTTTAAATAATCAACTTCTTTCCCGAACAACCTGCATTTCTCTGTCTTCAATGTCAGACCATTATTTTGTGAGATATCACGTTTATGCTCTTCCTCATTCTTAGAGATTATAAGAATTTAAACTTTCACTGACTTCAAATAAGGTCTAGATTTATCAGTCTTGCAGTGCTCTTGAGTCACGCAAGGGCAACGCAACACTAAAGTCAGATATATCAAGCTACGCAAGGCTTCCTTGCTCTACCCTGCCCCAGAGACGCATTCCAGGGGTGGCGCATGAGTGTTCCTATGCATCAACCCATGGATTTTAGTGCATTCCCAGATTTCCTATGAGCGGTAGACCTAGGAATGAGTCAAAAACTAATACGCCTTCCTAACAGAGGCGTAATGTGGAGAAATGTTGTCATTCCTGCGCATTTTTTCCTCTTCCTACTTGTGCTGCATTCTGCAGCACACATAGAAAGAGATAAAAGCATCGGAGGATTGTTTTTGTGCAGGAAGGTATGCCTTCCTGCACAAAAACTATCCTGACTGCAATGCAGGCCCTAAATATGTGGTACATGGCCCTTTGGACCCCGAATGCTGATGACACCACCTGAATCCTTCTGAACTGAAGCAACATATAAGGAGTAATAAAAGCGGTAAAAGAATTAGGGTGCCATTTATTATTTGGCAGATGGATTAATCTCCATTGGCCTGGTGGAAGAATTAACGTCCGCCAGGCCAAGATTACTCCGCCAGGCAAATTTAAAAGTGACCAGCAAGCTGATGTTCATTTATAAAGAAGTGGCAGTAACTGCCATCACGCTGGTTCCTGTCAATGCTTATATAAATTTGGCGCACAGCTCTAGCAACATGATGGAGACACCCTTAAAGCTCAAATTTCTTTTTTTCAAAAAGAAAATCTCAAAATGGGATCTTCTTTTTGAAAATTAAAAGAAAATGCTCCCCACGCCATTTGAGTTCATTCCCATGGCAAGGGGAGAAACGAGCAGTTTTCATTGTCCCTTACCGCTAGCGTTTACCAGGCAGTGACAGGCAGTGAAAACTGATGTCTATGTCCGCCCATCTAAATTAGGTGGGAAGACCTAGAGGTCAGCAGCTGACAACTCTCACTCTGTTGGGCCTTTGGGGAGATGTAACCATAGCAGAGACAGTCTCTGCCATGGTTACACCCATGGTCTGGCTGAATATAAATCCGGTGGGCGGACCATTATCTTGGCAGTAAGAATAGTCTGTCATTGCAATGGCATATCTTTACCACCAAGATATAAAACGGGTCCTATGATTCAGGAACAAAACTATATGGAACAAAACCCTTGCCTGGCACCTAGGCAGTCTCTTGGGAGGTCTTTGTTATAAGACATTCCCTCACTATCTTTGACAGATAACACAAAATGGCTCTAACCTGCATTCATTGTTCCCAGTGTCAACATATTAGGCGCTCTTAGATGTACTCGCAACAGTGGTTTTCAAATGTTTATTCTATTGTTTGGCTTCTCTGTACAACAAGGCTAAATCTCCATATTTTCCTAAATGTTTACAATCTTTCATAGCAAAGTGCAGTCTCTGGAAATACCTAAGTGATTAAGGCCACCACATTGATGGTACAGATTTATCCTTTCACCTTTCTTTATTCAAACTAGGCCTCTGCAAACTTTAAATTTGCCAAATTACACCACGTCATATAATTATGCTGGTGTTCTCTGCAAAATGATAGGGTGAGACTGCAGCAACAATATAAACAACAAGAAGGCGAATGGCAGTTGTTTGTAGCAATTGTGCATTGTGCACAGATTTTTGGCATATACATATTTTACACTAAGCTATATCAATAAATTACATCAATGCATTTTGCGTAAGTGCACACAATTTTGAGCAATTTTGCATACATTTCCTGTAATTTTGTGTAGTTACACAAAAGCAAATAAAGCAAATTTAACACACCTCTAATTCTAACTTCTTCTTTGGCATTGTGAGTATTTATTCTAGAAGCATCCGTTTTTTATTCCTTTCCTCGTTAACCACTCTCATCCATGTTTCAGATTGGTCAACAGATTTGGCAATGAGGATAGCTTCCTGGAGAGAGGGATTGACAATGACCCATAACTACTACTGAATTTTTTTCATCAGGCGTTTGAAATTGGGGTCTCTAATTGGCAGAGGTATGCACCTTTGTCCAAGTAGGAACCCTTCCCTCGAGTCAGAGTAAGGGAGTTACACACTTTAGATAACCCCTGCTCACTGCCTTGGTAGCGAGGCATGAGCAAACAGGCTTATCTCAAAGGCAAAGTGTAAAGTATTTGTACTCAAACACACAGTAACATAGTGAAAACAGCACAAATGGACACCACACCAGTTTAGAAAATTAAAGTATCTTTATCTAAACCAAACATGACCAAAATGACAAAAATCCAACATACATGTATAAAGAATAAGACTTTTATAACAGTTACTTCAAAAATAGCACTTGTAGAAACAAATAGCTCCAACTGGGCTATTACAATATCGTGACAGGCACAAATTCAAAGTACGGCGCCAAATGCGAGGTTCACGGGCTGGCCACGGAGTCACACGGACCCCCAAACAACAGTACCTTGGAAAATGAAGTCAACAGGCGATGTGCTGTGTCATGGAGGGGGGCATCGGTGCCGAGGCAAAGCTGGTTCCCTTCTGCCACAGGGTAGGTGAGGCGTCGAGTCCATGAGGAGGCAAAGCGTTGAGTTAAAAACAGGGAAATTTGGTGGCGGTGAGGTGGCAGTTCTGGTGACGCGATGTGATGTTGAAGTGTTTGTGAAGTCACCCTTGTCGGTTATTGGCTCCGTGATAACGGGATGCAGGCGCTGGCGGTGACGGCGTCGGTGCAAGCACTAACGACAAAGAGGCCGATAATTGTACGAGTCGCCAGGCATCCAAAAGGCATCGGAGCTGTTGTGCAGGTGGGGCGGTGTGTTTGCACTTCACGAGTGGTGCCCCTGGCCTCGGTGCAGGTCGTGGCATCACTGACAGCGTTGCTGATTGCATTGGAGTTGTTCTTCTTGCTTTGCTACACCAACCAAAATGTTCAGGGCTCAGGAACTGGAGTTTGCGCCCTTTTGAATACAGGAATCCACAGAGGAGTCCAGGTGCTGGTCAGTGGGTACAGGTGAAGTCTTTGTGGCCCTGAGACTTCAGAACAGAAGGCAAGCACACACAAGCTCTTGGAGAGTCTTCTTCACGCAGGCTTACAGCAAAGTTTCAGTCTTTGTCCTCTCTTTGGCAGAAGCAGCAACGGCAGGCCAAACCAGCAAAGCAACACATCAAAGGGGCAGTACTCATCCTTACAGCTTTCCAGATCTTCTCCTTGGCAGAGGCTCCTCTTGAGTCCAGAAGTGATCTAATTCTCTGGTGTTTCAGGTCCAATACTTATGTGCCAATGGTCTCTGAGCCCGGTCCAAACCAGCTCTGTCCTCTCTGGTGCAGCATAGCATGAGCACAGAAGGTGGAGACAGAATTGTGCAAAGGAGACACAGCCTATTCAGGTGCAGGTGAAACTCCTCCCACCACTTTTAAATGCAGCCAAGGTCTACTCAGCCCAGCTATGAGTCACCCAGTAAAGGCAGGACACACCTAAACCCACCTTGTGGCTGTCTACAGTGAATGCACATCCCCAGCTCCTGTCACTCCAAAACCAGACAGTCAATAAACAAACAGCAGAGACACACAGAATGGTTAAACAAGAAAATGTCTACTTTCTAAAAGTGGAAACACAAAACAGGTGTTTGTTCCAATAAGGCCTATGAAGCGGGGAGGGATCCGTTTTAAGACACACGGCCATTAATCAATCATTAAGCCCAAAAACACTATGTACACATTAATCTTGTGTGTTTGAGTCTTTATCTCATTTTGCATACATTCATTTTAGGGTTTATCATTTTCATGAAGATTATATCCATCTGGTACAATCAAAACACAAATTTAGACGGACTGCACCAACAATAAACAAAACAAATCACAATACATTGTACTACAACAATAAAAAAAGGATTCAAAGATACATTAGCTACTGAGCAAACCGGAGTTGTGGCCAATAAATCCAGGATAACTCAATTAAATAATTGTTTCTGCCCCTTATTTATAGCATGGGGTTATATGACCCATACCCATGCAGCAATGCCAACACGTTTTGACATCATAAAATGTAGGGATGCAAATCTTTTTGGAGGTCATCATCAGGGCAACAGAGAGAAACTCATTCAGTCTAGGTGCAGAGTAAAAATATATATTATGAAAAACGGGTATTGAAAAAACATGAAATTTACATTAAGTTAATGCCCAGTCTATTATTCACCATATGCAGCCAGAAAAAAAAGTTTATTCGCAAAGTAGAATAAACTGTGGTACATATAAACACACATTAACAGCCCATAGCCACTGTGATATTGTGGCAGAGAAGAGGACTTTGAGTCCTCATGAAAATGATAAGCCCTAAAATGAATATATGCAAAAAGAGATGAAGACTCAAACACATAAGATTAATGTGTACATAGTGTTTTTGGAATTAATGATTGATTAATAGCCTTGTGGGGTCCTTTGATATTTCCTGGGTCTACTTTCTAAAAGTGACATTTTCAAACACACAATTTAAAAACCACCTCCCTAAAAATATGTGTTAGTAAATTCTTAGTTCAGAGAGCCTAAACTCAATTTCTCTATCTTTTCCCAATGGAAAGTTATACTTGTATGATGTTACAAAGTAACTTGCATGTTAGCCTATAGGACAGATAGCCTTTCAATAGTGAAAAAACTGAAATGGCAGTAATTCACTATCATCAGGACATGTCCTACCTTTTACATACACTGCACCCTGCCCATGGGGGTACATTGGTCCTACCTGAGGGGTGCCTTACATGTAAGAAAAGGGAAGGTAGGGACATGGCTAGTGGGTGCACTTGCTATGTCGACATGGCAATTTAAAACTGTGCGCGCAGACACTTCAGTGGCAGGTCTGAGATAGATTTACGGGGCTAATAATGTGGGTGGCACAATCAGTGATGCAGGCACACTAGTAGCATTTGATTTACAGGCACTGGGCACACACAGTGCACTGTACCAGGGACTTACCAGTGAATCAAATATGTCAAATATGGATAAACACTCATATTAACAATTTACACAAAGAGCACTTGTGATTTGGCACGGATCATCAGTGGCAAAGCGCCCTAAGCATCAAAGCCAGCAGAAACAAAAGCCAGCATACCATCATAAATACAGGTGGTAGGGGCAAAAAGTCAGGGGAAACCACACCAAGGATGCCAAGTCTAAAATCAGGTCTTCGACCATCTCATCAGTCACAGTACCGAAATTGCAGGATAAGGTATGGACAGTTTTCCACATGCATTAATGCTTCATCAAATTCATTGAGATCTCCTTACCTTTCTCGGAGGGCAAGCTGTGGTAATGTTCTAAGATCTTCTGGCCCTTCTGAGCCCCAACAAAGTAATAAATTGTTCCTATGCCTACCATCTGGCCATTTGTGCCCTTCAATACCCTATGCGTAGGGGATCAAAAAAAGGGGGCGTTCCCAAATGCTTTTTCCTCATGTAATTTCCACAGAGAATATTAGACAACAATACAGAAAAAATGGCTGAACAAAATTACACCAAAAATGGCAGAAAGGTAGATCTTTACACAGAAAGTGGGACTTTTGTGATTTGGTGTAATTCGGTTAAGCCATTTTAGGGAAATTAAGGATAAAAAATATGGATATCTATTGTTGCACGACTCTAGCTGGACCAGAAGATAAAAAGATACGGATCTGATTGGCTACAATCAACATCGATAGACATGTTGGGTGGCTATTATTGGGCTCGGGAGCTTAGTCCTTGTTTCTAGAAAAAGAAAATGTAAATAACGTATAGGAGGCAGGTTAGGGATACCCTGACCACTTAGACCTTGTGGGATCCCTGATGGGGCCAAATTGTAAACAAAAATGTGTTTGTTTCGCAACCTCACTGGAATATTGTGGGAATGTGAAAAAAATATACACGAAAATAACTGGGCAGATCCTGCTCTTTTTTTATTAAAATCCCCCTGAGGTGAGCAAGAGTCCCGAGGGGAGGGGTGGCGCATTGTTTTTTTATTTAAATTAAAGTAGGGAGAGAGGTGTTCATCAGCCCCTCTCCCCACGCTAAGAAAAGGCCCCAGAGACCGCATCCCCTGAGGTCAAAGCAAAGAAATGGCCCGAGGGACCCCTCCCCCAGGGCCTGAGTTAAGTAATGGCACCAGGCACCCCATCTTTTGGGACCCTGTGAAAGTCATTGTCCCTGATAATGTGTTTTAGTAAATGCGAGGTTTAGAGGGTTACTTTAGGGAGCACATATAAAGGGCGATAACATATTTTAGTCACAATATAAATCATTTATTAGTGGTACCATGCCCATTTTGGGAATTGCGATGTTTTCTAAGGTGATTTTAGCCTGTAAAAATTGCTTCTGGACAGCTGCACTAAAGTAGACACTTTTAAGACAATTATTTTTCATATATATCCATCTTTAATATTAAAGTACGCAGGTTTACACAGCCATACTTTCCAATAAACACTTAGGTGCATATTTATGACATTAGTAACGCAGGCCAGCATTGCGTAGGAAGTCAACTTGTTGCGCTGCCCTGCGTCACAGGGAAGGAATGCTCCGTATTTATCCAATACGGCGCATTCCTGTCCTTTGCCCCGTGCTGGTGCAGTTTTGGCAGCCTAGCGCTATCGCAGTCACCCTTGCACGATTGTGGAAGGGTGCCTGTGTTGTAGGCAGGATTGTTTTGTGCAGGAAGGGGTACCTTCTAGCACAAAAACAATCCAGAGAGGCTTTTCCTCTTTCTATGTGTTCTTTAGAATGCACTGCACATAGAGGGAATAACGAGGAGAAATAAACATATTTCTCCTCTATCTGCCTCTTCTGGGAAGGCATATCTTTTTGGTGTATTCCCAGGTTTACCAGGTTTAATAAGTCTGGGCATGCATCAAAAACCATGGGAGTTGCGTGGGAAAACCCACTGCAAAGCCCATGAAACGCCTCCCTGGGGCAGACTAAACCAACACAGCGATTTGCGCTGCTTTGCGTTACTCCATATTATTGAAGCCATTCAAAACCATGCAAAGCAGCTTCGTGTGGCTTCAAAATATGCCTTGGAAGTTTGCGTCACACATGTACCTCCTTGCGTGGTGCAGGCAAGACGCAAAGCTCTCAAAAATGTGCCCCTTAGTTGTCGCTTCATCCGCAATGCCATTGTTCGCAGAAAAGATGCAACGAAAAAACATTACGTTGCGAAAGAAAAACATGGAAACACTGCATCTTTTGCGAACGATAAAAACTGTGAATTCCACAAAGCTTTGGGGACAAAGTAAAATCTACACAAAAACCCTCATTTAACAATGCACATTTTTTTAAAGTAAATATTCTGCTACCGACAATTCTGGAAATATCTCCCGCATTTTACATCAGAAAAATCGAATTTCTGAAGCTGATTCTTTCAGAGGTGTCTTATTCACACCTGCCTTGCACGTCACACCGCACTGTTATCACACGATTCACGTATTGAACGGTCTCGCATGTGATGGCCACAATTCAGACGCGCCTGGACATGGCCCGCACCTTTCAGATCATGGAGCCCCGTTTGCTCTAACCCCGCCTCGGCTCACTGTTCAGACCGGAGGGCCACCACTAGTCAGGGCATGCCTCAGACCGATGTGGCTGCAAAGAAATACTGTTTGGAGCACCCGCTCACATAAAGATTATTGTTTGGACAGATACGGAGGAAAGAGTCGAACCTGGACAGTCTGGGCCTGATGCCCGCCCAAGGAGGTCCTTTGGAGCATCGCTGGCCCACCAGGCCAGGGTCTCCATCCACGTGGCGCAGGACCACCCGTACTTTGACATCTCTGCCTCTCTGGTGGGGATCTCTATTCCGTGAGTGCGGCATCTGCATTGCCATTTATATTTGATTTACTTCAAAACATCCATGGCTCTGACACACCGTTTTCTTCTCGTGGAGGCCACAGAACAGCCATGCCATGCATCCATCCATGACGGTCCTGTGGCAGACGGCCCACCATGTCCAGGGTTTCCTGGGGAAGAACCAGCTGAGGCTCAGATGCTTGAAACCCTGCAGTTTCACTACCTCTAAATGTGACGTCGAACTGTGAGTTTGGCGGGTTGTCATTCACAATTTTTTGGTGGATATAAAACTCTAAATCACCGCTTAAATCTGCATACGTCAGCAACCACAGTTCTGTTCAACCTCAGATTTTGTGTGTGTCAAGTCTATGGCAGGGGCGGCTGGTGACATTTGAAAGAGGTAGGGCGGAAAAGTTGGGGATGAGTATTATTGCACGAGGAACATAGTGTGATTCGGATGGGTTTCATGGACCTTCATGTCAAATTGATGATCTCATACCAAGCCTGGTCATTGAAAAATTAAAATATAAATGTGAATTAGTTTCGATCAATATTGGTAACGCTAGGAACAGTAGGAAGTATTTGTAACTATTCAACTAGAACCTCAGCCAGGGAGAAGATCTGCCATACACTGTACTGAAAGAGTAATAATATTTAAACAGCAAAGTCATACATTATTTTCTTCCTTAATAATGACTTCAGCTGCAATCTTCTTCCTACAAACTATTTTTGTATAACCCCAGGAATGTTCAAATAACGTTGATGAGATGAAGATAATACTCCAGCTCATAAACAGCAAGGCCGACCTACAGGGATTAACATCCCAAACTCTTCTTCAGAGACCGAAACGTACCATCCATAGTAAAGGCCTGGAGTTTAGCGTCTGAAATCCCTATCTTGCAAACTTGGCAGCGCTGCACATGAACACTAGATTATTTAGGTGTCTAAGGTCATCCATATACCAACAAAAACACGTACACAGCGTATACATTATTGTAAAACATGAATAAATGAGAAAAATCATGATAAAGCAAATACTTTTGAAATCCTTTTCCCTTATTACCCAAATTCAACATGCTCAAGAACTATATTCTAGATCAGCAAATGCCAGTAAAATACAAATCGTCATTCCTTAGCGTGGCATGCTTTTGCTACATGAACTATGCAACTAATGGATTGTCTCCACATAACACGTGAGCTGCTGCCAAAGCAGGAAAGGGGTAGTAGCTGTTGGAAGTGGTCAGGCGAGGGGTGGGGGGGGGGAGAAAAGAGCGAGAATTAGAACTAGAAGGCACTGTCGCTCCAACTGATGGACCTGGGGAATCCATACATACGTCTAAAGCGGCCCCTTGTCCTGGGTAACTGCACATTAGCGATGGCTTCAACAGGCCACCGATTACAAGACAAAGGGTAAATTCAGAGCGCTGTGAAAACGCGAGTTTGCGCTCGGATCAGAATCTTCCGATGTGCTCTCATTACTGCACCCCGGATGTTATCCCCATACGGGTGTTGTCCAGTGGCGGCCATTAAAAAACAAGGCAAGGCGCACTTGTACTCACTCACCGGTTTCAGCTTGGTCTCACGGGCCCAGATGCAGCTCGTTGAAGGAAGGAGGGAAAAATAGGAACCCAGCACAAACTGAAGGAAGCAGTGCTGGAAATCCTACCTCCTATTCTCATAGGCTGACAGTAACAAGGGTCAGCCAGTCACAGGAGGAGGCAGGATCCTAGAAGAATGTTATGGGCTACGTCATAGATCTGGTCGAGCCGAGTATTCGACCAAAGTACTGGCAAAACTGCTGCTCTTAGAAGTGCCTGATTGCCCTCACCACTGCCTCACAGACACACACTGCACAAGCGGGATTTGGGCAGTATTGAAGTCGTCCACCTCGCATGCGGAGCGTGTGTTTGTACACGGCTGTGCTGCACTGCTACCAGAATGGACAGTGTAAGCGCCGCAGCCTTAGAGACCAGTCCAATCTCCTTCTCCGTCCTCTCGAGACTGGTAGGACTCCGCCCCCTACACACTCATGCAGGAACCCCGGCTGGTCCATGGAGAAAAAAACAAAGCCTGGTTATGCTCTGGTTAGGCTCTCTAGTAGGAGCTGATCGGGGGACGTGGCCTGAGCAAGTAACATGGCGGACGCGTGAGCTCGGAGCTCCGCACCAGCTCCTAATTATCCTGGAGATTATCCTGGAGATCCTGGAGGCTGGACCGCACTGTACAACAGCGAATAACCCCCTTGACACTGGAGAAATTAAGGTGGGGGAGGGGGAACTGCGGCAGATCCGCATGAAAGCAGCAAGTGACGGCAGTGAGCACACCTCTGGAGCCTGCGAGGCGTAGACCGGGAAGAGCGACGATGTTGCCTAGCCGCGTCCTGCCGGGTAGTGGGCCTGGAGGCCACAGAGGCCTGCTTACCATGACTGGAAGGAGTGGCGCAAAACAACGCAAGGAGCAAGAAGGGGCTCAGTGTGAATGACAGAGAGGGAGGCCTGGCATTGAGCTGGAGGCTCGGTGGCTGGAGTGGGCTCGTTGGAGGTGGCAAAGGCCTGCATTGGAACACTGAGGGAGGTGCAGGAGAACTGTGAGTCTAGCGACCTGCAGGAGTGTTGCCCCAGTGCAGAATGCAGCAAGCCTGAATAGGCAGACCGGGTGAGTGCAGCTGAGAGCCCGGTTACTGACGGTGGCCCTAAGACTGAACCCGGAGGGGGTGGGGATGACTGGCCTGCTGCGTTAACGGCGACATGGATGCGCTGGGAAGGCAGCGAGTAGCGGGTGTGGAACCCCAGCTCAGGCCCCAGTAGACCTGAAGGTGAGGCGTGCAGACCTGGAGTGGCGGTCCGTGTGGGTGCAGGAGATGTGGATGTGACTGAGCTCAGAGAGGGCGGTTGACAGGCAGTGGGGAGACGTGAGAGAGACCACCTAGAGAGAGGAGGGGAAAATACAGAACACCCACTGGGAAACCACGAGCCAGCTGCCACGGAGAGGCCAGGAACAGAGACGATAAGCAGTACGGCACTGCTACACGGAAGACCTGTGAGGGGGGCAGCCGGGAGGCTATAGTTAAGACCTTTACTCGAGTCATCGAGAGTGGCGGTGATAATGACATGGTAGGCTCAACAGGCATCATATAGGCAGGGCCGGGAGCGCAGCTCAGAGACGTTGAGAGCTGGGAGAAGAAGCAGAGAAGCTGGCGAGACAGGACTGGCTGGTGCCAGACCAGAAGAGCACAGCTTGACGTGAGTACTGCGGCAGATCGCGATGCATGTCCAGTGTCAGCATACAAGACAGAAGGTACCAGCAAGCACTACTTGCAGTAGAGACCACAACTCAGCACTCCCAAAACACGCACTGATCTGCAGAGACAGCTGCCCCCCACTGGCTGGTGCAAAGATGTGCAACATTGGTGGGCACCCCCCGACTCAGTAGGAGGAGCCCCAGGACCCGCAACAGCCTGATGCCCAACTACAGCATTCTGCAGACCCAGTGCAACAGCAATTGACAAAGATCTTGGAGGCTATCGCAGACACCAGTACATCAGTAGGGTCTCGCCAGGGTTGGGGCTCCTCCGCGCCGAACATCAAAAGTTGTCGGAACGAGTAAAAACAGCAGAAACAGCAATAGCGGACCTGACACAGGCCCAGGCTGTGACGTCACACAAAATCCTAGACCTCAAGACCAGAGTGGACATACTTGAAAGGAGAACGGAAGAAGTGAAGGGCCGCAAAAGATTAAATAATATTCGTGTAGTAGGCCTGCCAGAGAAAACAGAAGGCGAAGAGATGGTGGGTTACCTCGAAAGCTGACTCCAGACAGTCATCGCACCGGAGGGGTTGTCAGCTTTTTACACCCTAGAGAGAGCGCATTGAGTCCCTGGGATGCCTTCGGCGCCGGGTTGTCCCCCTCCTTTCTGGTGGAGGTCAGACTGCTACACTATAAGGGCAGAGACCTGCTTTTACAAAAGGCGAGATCAGATGGTCCATTCATGTGGCAAAACAGCAGGGTCTCCATATTTCCGGACCACACTCTCAAGGTACAAAGATGAAGAGCGCCCTACCTGGAGATAAAGAAAGCCCTAAGCGATGAAGTACTTCAATACTCGCTGATGTTCCCGGCCTGCCTATGCATAATAATTGATGGGCAATCTCATTTCTGCAATGACCACAAAATGGCCTTGAACTGGTTGGAAGAGAACAGAACTGGGAATCCAAAGGGAGATGGTGAATGGCCCTTGAGGCAACCAGAAGGAGATCAACTAAAATCAGCCAAGAGGAGTTCCTGCAGGGAGAGATCAAAAAGGCAGAGCCCTTCACAGACTGAAAAAGAGAGAGCAGCAGCGCTGCAAGCAGTGGCAGACGTCATGAGTGTTGTAGAGGCTTCACCCAGATTGAGGTCAGGTTCCACTTAGGGGACGGGGAATCGGAGTCGGAGACCTCTGAATGCAGTAGCGGGATATTGCCAGTGGTCACCTGCGGGACAGCAGATGACATTATTTAGTGATGATTTGGAGAACTGCCTAGCAATACCATCTGGGAAGGAGCATTGCATACAGATGTGCTTGGTGAACTTTGGGAAAGGCCAGATGACCTGAACAGGGCCAGTGCAAAAACAGAGCGAGATGCTGAACTTTCTCACTGGCTGAGCTCTCCCAGACAGGAGGGCACCGCTCTGCTTCCCACCCTACAATGGTGGTTAGTGCTTGAGAAAATGTTTGGGCAGTTGACCGTTGTTGAACTGCTTTGTTTTTTAAATAATTTAATTTGCCAATGTCCTTCCTATATAACGTAAGTGGGCAAACAGCAGTGGGGGACTTCGGAGGATGGTAGTGGGAAGCTAGATGTTGGCTAGATACCAATGGCCATGCAATAGACTCAGGAACTGTTAAATTCCTCACTTGGAATGTGAGAGGACTAGGCTCAATGAATAAAGGGTGCGCAGTACACAATTATTTATGAAGGAGGGGAGTGCAGATTGCCTTACTCCAAGAAACACACCTGATGCAGAATGAATTCATGAAGCTGCATAAACGATGGAGAGGGCAGATTTATACCACGAGCTACTCAGCATTTGCTAGGGGGGTCTTGATGTGGATAAGGGCTGGGGTTCCTCTCAAGATCACTGACACCAAGATAGATAAAGAAGGGAGATATGTGCTGTTACATGGGAAACTAAATGGCAAGAATATAACCATTGGTAACATATATGCCCCAAACCATGACCAGTTGGCTTTCCTGCAGAAGCTGTCGGCCCAAATGACACACCTGCCACTGTAAGCCACAATCATAGGATGTGATTTCAATTGTGTGCAGAATGTGGGGCTAGATCGGTCACACATCGCACATCAACAGGGTTCCGAGATTGGGGGGACCGCTGGAGCCTAGTGGATATCTGGAGGGTTCAACACATGACAGAAAGGGAATACTCCTTTTTCTCTCCTCTACATCAACTGCACACCAGGCTGGACATATTTCGTTGCTCCGCAGACATCCATGAGACAACCACACATACCAAATACTTTGGGCGCCTCTGTTCAGATCATAGCCCATTGCTGCTTTGTTACCGTCCCTTGAGAAATAGACCCCTAATCCCACTGTAGTGATTCAGACCACAGATGATAGAAGATGGCCCCTTTAGGGAATCCTAGAGCTCGTGCATAGACACTTACTTTGACACAAATGCAAGATCCACTTCTTCTGAGCTAGTGGAATGAGAGGCTTTCAAGGTGGTCATACGTGGCCACGGTTTGAGCCACACGGTGGGGGTGCGGAGAACCCTATGTGGGGAGCTAGACAAAGTGGAGGGGTGCCTTCATGGACTGCATAAAAGGTAAGGGATGGATGTGACAACCCAGACAGAGCTCACAGATGCTAGGGCTCAGTATAGTGAGGCACTAGAAAGACTTCGGAGATTTGATTACAAAGAGTATCTGACTAGAACACATGATGAGGAGGGCAAAACAGGCCGATTATTAGCGAATTTGATCAAACCGGAAACACGTGCATCACATATAACACATATTATTAATGGAGCTGACTCCCTTTTGTATGACCTAGATCGCGTAAATACCCTTTTTAGGGAATATTATGAAATGCTATATGCGACCCGTCAAATAATGTCAGAGAAATTTTGGCGCCTCTGCAGTCGTCCAGGTTAGGCAATCAATATAGGGAGTCCGTGGGGTGCCCGGTGACACAAGCAGAAATAAGACATGCTATAAAGCCGATGGCCATGGGGAAGACAACTGGCCCGGATGTCCTTCTGGTAGAATATTATTCCATATTTGCCTCCAAATTGGCGCCCTGCCTGGAAACATTGAATGCTACATCGCTAGAATTAGCGAGACTCCACGACTCCACAAAGAGTGCCATTTTGATTCCGCTTTCCAAGATCACCCCTCCAGAGACTCAGGTAGGAGATTTCAAAATCTTGAGCAAGGTGTTGGCGATGAGACTTCTCTGGCATATGCCCGTGCTGATCCATGCCGACCAATACGGATTTATCCCATTGCAATACACTTCTTATAATCGTAGAAGACTATGTTCCATCTTATACCATCCAGAGGCCAGTGCCCTTAAGCACGTAGCAATTCTATTGGAAGACCTTAGAAGGCCTTCGATATAGTTAGCTGGGATTACCTCTTTGCATGCATGGAGCAGATGGGACTGGGAGACGAGTGGATGCGCTGGATTAAAATACTGTATGACTGCCCAACAGCTAGAGTCCGAACAGGGGGTACACTCTAGGCCCAGTACGGGATCTTCTGCGGCATGAGACAGGGGAGCCCTTTGTCGCCTGTGCTGTTTGCGCTGGTGAGGGAACCATTGTCGGCTCTTTTCCATCGAGGTGGGACAGGATTGTAAACTGATTCTAGATGGGAGACAACACATCGTCTCCTTATATGCGGATGACCTGTTGCTTTATCTACGAGAGGCGGTGGCTGGATCAGCCATGGTCCTGCGATCACTAGATAGATTTGCTGCTTTAACAGGATTACGAGTGAATAAGACAAAGGCCTATCTTTTCCTGGTGGCTGGACTGCTCCCGAGACCCCAGGCGCTCCCAGCAGACCTTAACTGGGCTATGACCACGATCAAATACCCAGGCATACATGTCTACCATTCTCTGACTGACTTATGTGAAGACAACCTAGATAGGGCGCTCCACTCGCTCAGATCTTGTGTGGCCTTTTGGAGCTCCCTGAAGCAGCCAGCAATGGCACGCATATCGCTGACCAAGATGGTCATGTTGCCAAGGGTACTCTATTATTTTGTGAACCTTCCGCTGGTGTTACCAAGAGGTTGGTTTGTCCCACTGGATTCACTAGTGCAAGACCTAATATAGGGAGACGAACCGTGGAGGGTCTCACTGACGACACTGCGGCTCCAAGTGTGCAAAGGGGTCCTGGGAGTGCTCAATTTTGATCTGTACTACTTGGCTTCCCAACTGCAGTGGTTCGCCCAGTGGCTGGAAGGAGCACATGCAGCGGGAACGTTCTTTGGAGACCCAGGCATCCGTCCTGTCCATATATTGGCCAAGATACTGGACCAATGAGTTGTCACACCCTACAGGACGATCCTACAGACCACAGCATTAAAATGCTGGAAGAAAAGCCTGGCTAGACTTCCCGTGACTCCTAGGTACTCACCCCAGGGAACGCTGGGAACAAGCACTAAATACCCATTTTCACACGCCAGGAAAGGGATAGGATCCTGGACTCTCCTAAGTCCATATCGCGCAATAAGAGTCTAAAATATACCCAGTTTAACTTTGTCCACACGACATATCTGATCCCACACAGAATCAGAATGATACACTGGGAGGAAATGCGAGTGTGCCCAAGGTGCGCCCAACCAGATGTGGACTTTGTTCACATGGTTTGCAGTTGTGCAGTGCTGATCCCCTTCTGGACTGAGGTGCTCCAACAAACGGGAATGACACTAGGGAGAGATTTGAGCAACACCGGGGAGGCGTGCCTCTTGGGACTTTTCCTCCGCCCCCTGAAACGGAAGGAGGGAAACAAATTTGTCGATCTGGCCACTTGCCGCACAGGCTCTGGTTCAAGGACTGATGTTTGTCAGTGGTGAACTTATGAAGTGGTAGGGCGTACTTACCTTCATCCATTTTGCATGTGTGCAGTTAATGTTCCTATACTGCTTTTAGGCGATAGGCACTGTTGCTACCTTATAACACGAAGCAAACCAAAAAAATATAGACTAGATATCCCTAAAGCAAACACAAGGAGATGATGGACGGAGCGATTAAACTTTTCAAATACTCATCCCTAGTCACAGATCTGGTTTGAATCCATCATTATTCTTTAGCTAACTTCGCCACCCCAGTTCAGACACAGCTATATGCAAATCAGTCTGGACCCTGTGCCACATTGGAACAGTCCAGCCCAAACTGCCAAGCCAGGTCTTCCTTGGACCAGAAACAGGCATCCTGGGACTGGTTTCGGGGTAACATCCCTCATCAGCCAAGCTATCTTGAATCCAGTGGCAAAGTGAGCAAGGGACCCACATCTGGACACACCCTGCCAACGTAGGGGAAACAAAGCAAAAAAAAGGAGATGATGGACAGAGCGCTGAAACTTTTCAGATACTCACCCCCAGTCACAGATCTGGGTTGAATCCATCATCCTTCAGTAGCTCACTTCGCCACCCCAGTTCATACCCAGATATATGCAAATCAGTCTTGACCCTGTGCCTCATGGGAACAGTCCAGCCCGAACTGCCAAGCCAGGTCTTCCCGGGACCGGAAACAAGTATCCTTGGTCCATTTTTGGGGTAACACCCCTCATCAGCCAGGCAACTTGAATCCAGTGGCAAAGTGAGCAAGGGAACCACGTCTGGGCATACCCAGCCCACTTAGGGCGAACAAAGCAAACACAAGGAGATGATGTATGGTGCGCTGAAACTTTTCAGACACTCACCCCCAGTCACAGATCTGGGTTGAATTCATCATCATTCTTTAGCTCACTTTACCACCCCAATTCAGACACAGCTATATGCAAATCGGTCTTGACCCTGTACCTCATGGGAACAGTCCAGCTCGAATTGTCAAGCCAGGTCTTCTCTGAACTGGAAACAAGCATCCTGGGATCGGTTTCCGGGTAACACCCCTCATCAGCCAGACTAGCTTGAATCCAGTGGCAAAGTGAGCAAAGGACCCACGTCCGGGCATACCCTGCTAACTGAGGGCAAACAAAGCAAACACAAGGAGATGATGGATGGAGTGCTGAAACTTTGCAGTATCGTGAAAACCATATCTTCCTGTTCTATTCTGGACAATGGGCCAATAAAAGGGCGGAAAGAAGTGAATGGACTCTGTATTGTGGAAACGACAGATAAATGTAGCGGAAAAGGGAATCAGGGCATGAGCTGAAGTTGGTATAAAGAAGAAAGTGAAAGGTTCAGACACAAAGATTCAATTTAAGAAGAAGAAAGTGGCAGTTCTAACAAAAAATATGGCCTGCTAACTACAGTTACTTCTGCAGAACAGTATGTGGGCGGTAAGAGCTTTGGACAGCGCAGGAGAAGTGACAGTTGTTTGCCAGGCTCATAAGGAGCCTCTGGTGGTGAATCCAAGTAAAAAATACATATACGTTGAAACTCCCATGGGCATGTAAACCTTCCAGGCAAGATTCATAATGTAGAAATTCAGACTGAGGGAGACATATCCCACAAATTAAAAGCTATGTTCTGACCTCATTTATAATTACCTTTTTTGCTGAACCCAATATTTGCGGGTTATAGAACTCTGTGGACTTTTGCCCTGCTAACCAGTAGTAAAGTATATGCGCTCTTCCTTTCAACATGATAAAATTGGCATACCCCTGACTGGCATATTTAACATACCTATATGTCCCTAGTATATGACACAAGGTACCCAGGGCCTGTAAGTTCAATGTCACCAGTGGGCTGCAGAGTTCTTTGTACCACTCACTACATTGGCAATGCTAACATGAACTGCAGACCTGCTGCAAGTAGCTTGGCTGTGCCGGTTTAAATTACAAATTTGACTTATCAAAATAACCCATTTTAGTGGACTGAGACCCTCCTTGTGGACATGAACAAGTCATCCCTAAGTAGTCCTTACTGCCCATTAAGGCAGGGTCCATGGTATTTAAGAGTACAACATGGAAAAGCTTAATGTTCAACATGTCATGACAATGAAGCGGTCCAAAAGCGTATTTTCCCTGTAGCAGGGCATGCTGTTCCATAGGAAAGCATTGGGATACAATATTTAGTTTAATAAATGTGATATCCGCTTAGGAAACAGCTAGGAAATTATTTCAAGGACTTATTTTAATAGTTAGACAAAATTCAAATTTACCATTAAACTACATTTTGTTTAACTATTACAAAACATGTAACTTATGAAAGTTCCTTTTGCCTGCTCAAAGCTTCTAAGGTCTTTCAATCCCAAATGTCACCTGGCAGCTGAAGACTCTCCAGTGGTGAAGTGTGTACTTCTCTCAGAACCAAACAATAGGTTGACCTGAATAGGCAGAGATTAACTATCTGAACCACAATAGAATATGCAGGAAAGACAGGGAGGATCCTCTTTGGCATTAAAGTGTCAATTCCTGCTTAAATATCACATCCTGTTTGACAGGTCTGCTGGAATTTTTCATATAACACTTTGGGCACACTTCAAAGAGTCCCCTCGTCACAAGCAATGGCAGTGGGACTCTCTTTGAGATCACAGTATTACAACCTGTTTGACATATAACATTAGGGGTGCACCCTAAAGGAGGGAAACAGAGTTCCAAAACACTTTGGGCCCTATTACAAGTCTGGCAGTCCTCGGACTGCCGGACTCGTGGTGTCGAGGCGGTGGCTGATCCAGCCAGCAGTCCGGCCGCCCAATCACGACTCAGGCAGCCGAACCGCCCTCTGACTGCCGGCTCCCGCCATCCCCTGGCATAGAAGCAGCGGTCAGAGGCCACAATATGCTTGGGGGAAAAGTTGTAATTGGGCAGGCGGCATGAGCTTTGGCGGAGCTGTGGCGCGGCAGTGCACCACTCAGCCAAAAACTCAGAAACAGGGCCTTTCTATACCCAAAGGTTGGTTGCTGAAAGCTCAGCTTTGTTTTTGCTAGACTTCTGTTCCTGTGTTTGTTGGGCGTACAGGGGGTGTCTAAAACTGGATATTAGTTTTAGCTGTGGGAGGACACCAGGAATACCATAGTACAATCCACACACACCCCCAGCCTTCAATGTGACTGAAGACTTTGGCCATCTTGTAAAAGTGGATAGTGTTAGACCGGGAATCTTTTCTTCATCAGTAAGGGCATCCATAGGTGTCAATTCTACCCAGTACATCTTTTCAGGCATAAATGTTGCACCTCCAGACACCTACTTCAGAACACTCCTGGACCTGAGGAAAATCAGAAGAGGACTGAACCTGTTGTCTGCAACCTGACAAGATCCCTGAAGGACTGGAACTGTTTTCTCTCTTGTATCCTGGGTAAAGAAGTGGACTCAAAGAGTCATAAACCTGATTTCACATTAAAGCTACAGGGACACAATAAGCTGATCAGTGGCAACTAGACGTGGACTGGACTTCCCTGTTGGCTGCCACCCTGTGAGTCTCTAAGTGCCTCCAATGAGGTCCTAAGAGGTTTTAGAGGTTTACTCCTGTGTGTGATTAGGACTTAAAGGACTAATGTAAGGTGGCAAAATCTTTGACCAGGATGAACCTGGTTAGTGTATCCAACCTACATTACAATGCAGTCAGTGTCAAATTATGTCTAGGTCCTGTTCTACTGCGGATACTGACTATCATTGGCACTTTGTTCTTCTTGCCATTGTTTTGCCCTAAATCTTTTAAAATTCATATATCCAGTTCCCCTTCAGGGATTTTTGTCATTTGGTGTCATTTTGTTTAATACATTTTACTGAATAGGCCATATTTACGAACCGGTTTGCATTGCTCTTGAACCACACAATGTGGTGCAAGAGTTATGCAAACCGTAAGTCAGATTTCTGATGCCACGCAAAGGCACTTTGTGTGGCTTCAAAAATATGGAGTGGCACAACGCAGTGCAATTCGTAGCGTTACATTATTCTGACCTGGGTAGGCACTCCATGAGCACTGAGCCGGTGTCTCCACGCAACTCCCATGATTTTTGATGCATTCCCAGATCTACAAGATGTTGTAAACATGGGAATGGTCCAAAAATATACACCTTCCCAGGAGAGGCTCAACGAAGAGAAATATCTTTATTTCTCCTTGTTACTTCCCCTTTCTACGTGTGCTAGATTTTTCAGCACACATATAAAGAGGGAAATGTCCCTAAGTATGATTTTTGTACAGGAAGGTGTCTCTACCTGCACACAACAATCCTACATGCATTGCAGGAACCCTTGCACCATGGTGCAAGGGTGCCTGCAAGGGTGCCTACATTAGCGCTAGGCGAATGTATGATGTTGCATCGCACACATTCACTAAGCATGGCTTTACAACACGGTCGTTACAACGACCTCGTTGTTACTCATGTGCCATTACATCGCAAGTCATTTCAACGACTTGTTGTAGGGGGCGCCCTGGACTTAGGAATAGTATTAATTACTATTTCTACTCCACTTTGCGCAACAGCAGGGAAGGTGTTGGATTTAAAATCCAACACATTCCCTGTTGTTGCATGCACCCTACAGCAAGTCGTTGATACGACTTGTGATGTAATGGCACGTGTGGTAACAACGCGGTCGTTGTAACAACCATGTAAAGTTACAGTGTTGTGTTTACAGTGTTGTAAACACTGTTTCCCGCACTAGGCAGCCCATTGTGCACTAGCCCAGGGGGAAAAGTCAATATGGCACATTCCTACCCTTTCCTTGTGACACAGCGCAGAAAGGTGACTTGCTATGCTTCCCTGCACCACTATATCATAAATATGCCCCCAGGTTGCTAATTCATTTTGAGATTTTTTTTGTTTTATAATTCAACATTATTACTTTTTAAGCACTGCGTAAGTACTTTACTAATTGCCACTAAGATAGACCTGTCTGCTCTTTGCTATAGCTACAAGGGAGTTGAGCTTAGGTTTTTTGTGTGTCATTAGCAGTTCACAAGGATTGTGATTATTACTTGAGGTGAGTACTGAACCCCTCAACCTCTAACCCAGTTTCTTACAGGCACACATCTATCTTACTTGGACCGAAGCAGAAATACTTTGCGTCTTGTGTTTATGTCCATGGAATTTGTGAAGATTGTGACTTCAAAGCAATACACGCGCAGACTAAAGTTTTAGGTGATTCTACCGGACAGCCTGCAGAAATACAAGCCCTACTAATAGCCTTTCAGAAGAATGATCCATAATTTCTTACATTTTGTGTGCCGGATTCAGGATTCTGCGTTCAATGATATAGCATGACCTACCACAATGGCGTTTGAACAGATTCAAAAGGAAAGTCAATAAAAGTAAGCAATTTTGATGAATGATTGTTGTCTCAAGGGATTGGTGCAGGAAATTGGCTGTGAAGACAGCAGTGCAAACTTGTAAGGTGGGTTATGAACCCGATCTCAAACTTAGATTGATGAAGATATTTTGATAGAGACGCAAGCAATGTGGAAAGAGGAGAACCCGCCTGATGGTTTGCCTTCTAAATATTCCTACACTGTTACTAAAGATAATGTTCCTATGGTTTTTATACCCAGGATAGGAGATAGGCATATTAGGACTGAGCTTGGTTTGATTCAATTAACGCAGCTCATGAGGGGATTGCCTCTGCACATGCTGGTATTAGCACTACTGTATCAATGCCACAGCAATGGTACTGGTGGCCATATTTACCAAAGTTAAAAAAAAATCATTTGCAGCAACGCAATCTTTGTCAACAAATAAATGACTCTACTATTTTAAGACCAGTGCAGACTTCCTACAATATCGCTGATAAACCCTTTGGGGTCATTTTTCTTGACCACATCAGACCAATACTGAGTGTTAACCTATATAAATATATATTGCTTTCTGTTGATTTATGCTCCAGATTCCTTTGGGTTTGGCCTAAGGTTTTACGAAATTCAAGTAATTTGCTTTCACGTAATTAGGTGAAATGATGGCCACATTACACCATAATGTGCTTAATTATACAAAATGCACATCTGTCATTTTGTGCTATATTTTCGGTGTGAGGATGCATTTAAACAAGAGCACTTCAAGCAGCTGCTGCTTGTGTTCTGTTTTTCCTGCATGTTTGTGGTAACTTTTTACAGCAAATTAGAATGAATTGCACCATTTACAGAGAATGTCATGAAATTCCTAAAATTACATGAATTAGGCTAGTGTAATTTCAGTTTCACCTAGGCCTACTTTCACCACAAAAGACTGCCACTGCCACATATGAGGGACCAATGGCTTTATGGTGAATCTTTCTAATATTTATAACCACACTACACCCAGGAACAAAGAATTGTCTATCTTTCATAGAACAGATTTCCATTTATCTAGCCCACAAGTAAGAACAACTATTTTGTTAGCTGGAGACTTCAATGTCCCCTATGAGCGTCTCCACTGTATGGACACTATTTTTGATTTGGAGGGTGAAGCTAGAGGGATTCAATACTTGGATTCGGATCCAATTAAATCCTGGTCATCAGCCTCTATTCAATTAGCTTTGGGACTCTTTCTTATTACCTACATGCTTGCAATGGCCACTCAATTTCTGATGCACAAACGTTCTACACAAAAGGAAGCCTGCACAGTAGAATGGACTATATGATCTAGGAGCTTGATTTTTAGCATAAACTCATTGGTTTCAAAGTAATACTGAGATCAGATAGCAGTCATAACGTGTTTAATTTAACATTCAGCGAAGATGTCATGTCAGGGCATCTGTGCCACACCGAGCTTTCTGAACCATGCTTAATCTTATTTAACAGTTTGTCAAATGGCCCACACTGCATTCAAATTCCAACATTCTTGGGCAGATTTGTAACTTTTTTATAGTGTTTTAGTTAACTTACTCTTCAAAAGTATAATTTCTGATGCGAATGTTCTGAACTCTTGATGTGCTGCAAAAATAATTCTCATCCTCTAAACGGGTGATCGGACCAACCCATGGAACTATAGACCAATCAGTTTGATTGATATTCTGCAAAAAAAATGTGCAGATAAGTATTAGACAAACTATTGGGATGAATGGGTGAGACTCTGCAAGCAGGCTTTAGGGCAAATGTAAGTATGGTCAATCAAGTCTTCTGATTTGCCCAAATTACTTGGAAATACATAAAGCTAAATAAGGAACATTCATAGGTAACATTTCTTGACTTGAGGGCAGCATTCAATCTTGTCTGCAGACATTGTCAGTGGTTACCCTCAAATTAATGGTTGTACCAAACAATATAATAAACATCATTACAAGGCTCCATGACCAGAATTGTGCCCAAGTTAGATGGGGCAAGCAGGGAGAAGTTCCCAACCATATTCCCAATGAAAGAGGGTTACGTCAGGACTGGAAATTAGCCCCCACAGTCTGTATATTAAGGATGTAATTCAATTTCTTAATGAATGTGCCGTTGATAGTCCCAAATTGGAGGGCATTTCCATCCCATTTCTCCTCTTTGCGGACAACACCTTTCCTATTTCAAGAACCCTTATGACCAAGTGGAAAGGAAAAGTTTGTAGACTACATTTATTACTTTTATTATCCATAAGTCTTTCAAGGGTTGTATCAGGATGGGGGAAACTAAGCTACGGAAGGTTGTCAATTTTCATTATTTAGGCGTTAAGGTCAATAATTGTTTGAGATGGAAACCTCATACCCAGAAGTGTGGTGCAATATTGTTACTTAGCTCAGCTGCACTCTTTAAAAAGTTTAAAGTGACCTCCTGATTTGTATCACAAGCAATCAAGGCTTATCAAAATAAGGCCCAAACAGCATCTTTATATAGGGCAGAAATTTAGGTTTCCAGGGTATTTATTTATATATAGAGTTTTATATAGCACAAACTTGACCCAAATCGGGTATCAGAGCGCTTTACATAGCACCAGTTGCATTACATTAGGACACATTCATTTTTGTTAGGCACGGGGAGATTAATTGATTTTCCCAGAATCACAGGATGTTCAACGTCATTGCCGAGACTCAAACCCAGTTCCCCAGATTCAAGGTCAACTGCCCTAGCCGTTAGGCCAACTCCTCTCCCCTTGAGAGGTATGCTAAAGATCTGTCCAAGAAAGAGGTAAACATTCTGTAGATGCTGCTCAAATTGCCACAAAGTACCCCAACTCTACCCCTCTATCTAGATATAGGTCTCAAGTAGGTTGGGGATATAGCTGCCTTTAGACTCCAAAACCTATGGTCAAGATTATGGTCAAACCTTGAGCTTAATTACTATAAACATTTCTTCTCTAAAGTAACAAAGCTTGATAAGGCCCACTATATACCTTGGTTGCAACACATTAAATCTTGGGTGAAGGTATTGGAGCTGGGAAATCTTTGTCTTGATACTCTTGTCATTAGCAGAGTGTCCCGGGCCACCATGAAGACCGTTTATTGGGATTTTATACTGAAGCAGTGGCACAGGACTGCTAAACAAGATAGCCTTACGGATACATTCTTGGCTATTAAGTCTAATACTTCCTTTATACACTACATGGAAGGGATTGTTCCTCATCGGGCCAGAACCCTATTCCCTAGATATGGAATTGGACATTTATACACTAACAGTGTTACATCTAAATGGAAGACTATTCAATTGATAATGGATAACAAATTTAGTAAAACTTGTAACAATATAATTGAAAATGCAGAGCATGTTTTGTTTTTTTGTACGGTGAATAATATTGCAAAAATAAAGTGGCTAAGACCGCTATGCATGAATCTGGGCATTCGGCATGTAAGTGTTGCATCAAGAATATTAAAGTCTGCTTCAGTCACACTGATTTTGGCCTTACAAAATTCCTACATTTTTGTATGGCTTATAAGGAAATGCCAAGGGCTTCTACAGTGAATTATTGATTTCCCCAAGTGTTGATGATACCCTATATGATATTTGCACATAATTGCATACAATGTTTATAGATTTTTTTAATTCTATTTTTTTTGTATATAGATTTTACTATGTGTTTTTATGTGTTTTATTGGGTCAATCCTCAAAATAAAGGTATTCATTTATTGATTGACTGCCACTGCTTGAGTGGTCATGAAAGTCTTACAGTACCTGGTAGAAATGGGAGCATGTCATACCTTTCATTCACATTGATCCAGTGTAACAGCAACTGAGTTTATAGATGCTGTCTGTGATCTGGGAGCATGAGTTCTATATTTGCTATAATTGCATCCGGTCCACTCAGAATTGGAAGGTGTTGTAGACCGAGCCAGCAGTGTGCTCAAATAAGCCTTGACCACTAAGTTACTGGATACATGATTGAGCTGGCTACATAACCTGTATGGGGTTGAGAGAGCATTACATAATTTTCCCAGAGGAGTTTTAGTTGGTCACACCCCTTATAAGACGATTTTTGGAATACCAGTGTATGTGGTTGATCTTGATATCCCTGGAATAGTGGTAGAGTTAAAAACACCTGACACTCTGCTTTGATTAACTCTGTTGTAGAATGTTCAAGAAACTAGAACTAAATGAGCTTGCATGAAGCAGAACTAACTAGAACTTAGGGGCTGATTAGGATGGTGGGCAGACATTCATCTGCTCGCCACCATATCGTCAACCGAACCACCCGACAGGCTGTTGGTAGTCCCGACTTAGGCATTACGATGCAACCGCCACCACGGCGGTCTCAATGCCTATCTTTTGCATAGCGGTGGGTGCTGCTGGCTGCAGCACATGTCACAATGCAAAAAGGGGATACATTACATATCCCTGCACAACGTGGCAGGCACATGGTGCAGGGATATGTAGCTGGGCACCATAGGTGCCCCCCACAACCGACAGCTTAGGGTGAGGGGGGAGGGGAGCCCGCTATGGGCCAACAAAGTCCCTTTCTGCTTCCCTTTTCATGGCATGTTAACCGCCATGAAAAGGCAGGAGGAAAGGGACATAATAATCCGTACGGCAGTGCCTAGCAGGCACTGCCACCACTACAGGGATTGGATATCCCTATGATGCACCGGTGGGCTCAAGGAGCCAGTCGGATGAGTGGAGGTCAGTCTTTCTGACTGCCAACCATCCGCCCGCCATGGTAATATGGCGGGCGGATTACATGGTTCAGACGCCAGTGGGACCACCACTGACTGGTGGTCGGTGGAGGTCCCTCCATCATCTCAATCGGCCCCTAAATGATCTGACGTGAAGCATGCCTACTCTGCCACAAACGAAGAGAAGGTTCTTTAACCCACTATAGGATAAACTCCCAAAGTGAGAGAGCAAGGATATATCACAGAAATACAAGTTTTGGGCCATCCTGCAGACCACCTGATCAGTTTATGGGGTAAAAGGCACTCAAACAGTAGCTTTGTCCCTGTTACCTGGTTCAAAGAAAAACAGGAAGGTGTAAATAAATCACATCAAAAACCATTAACTGCCTGATTCCATTCAGCAGACCCCCACTAACAAGAAGGTGCCCCTGGAGTATATCAGAACATCCTCTTCCTAATCTGAAAGAGCTATCCCAAGAGTAATACAGCCGCACTGAGTTCCTGAGCCCCATTCCTGGAATTGTGTCTCCTGCTTTACACCCAGTGCCTATTTCCATGAGCGAACCTGATGCTATGATTTCAACAGTCCTAACCATTGAAACTACTGCTGTGGTTTATTATGTGGTACCGACAGAGCCAACATCATGTGAAATTGTTCTGCTACTTGACATTGTACTGTAGGAGCATGATTACAGATTTTGAAAGAAGAGAAACACTAAATCCCTCTCCAGTCAATCACTGTTAGAGATGACTTCTTGTTTGCTGTTGGTTTTGTGACAGATACCCTTTTCCACCTTGTTTATAAATTTGGATTGCTATTAGCGTCTTTTCCCTTTTAATGAGGGTTATAATGCTGATTATAATTTTGCTTCTTATTCATTGCAACTATATTCCAGAGAAAACAGTACATTTTCCTGTGGTTCAAAAATTGAAGCTGCCTTCCTGTTCTCATAGGCCATGTCGGGATTATCATTTTGTGAAGATCACTGCAAATCCTGTGAGAATCCTGTGCTTGAGAGTATTGTTTGGGAAAGGTTCCCAATCAGGTTATGGGTCCAACATAAATTATTTAAATTTCCTATGATTTGAAAATATCCCTATATTACATTATAGTTCCTTCCCCATTTGCAAATTTGCAGGGCAGGAATGCTGTTAAACAACTGATATCGACCTACATACATGTGCAACATTAGCCAATGAGGAACATTATCTAAATACTGCAAATCACCAAGATTTGTTTTCATCATTATGGGCACCATTACATTAATCAAATGAATGACCTTAGAGAAATATATAATTATATACAGTGGAAAAATTGTGCTAGTCAATAAATAGTAGAAAAACAATGAGAGAGAGAGGGTTTTTTTTCTGTATGGGGTACTCCTAGTCCCCTTGATCAAACTAAACAAACAGTAGAAGGAGTACACCCTCAAAGGTAACTCAATACCTCAGAGATAAGGAGAGGTGCACTAAAAGGATAGATGTGTCCTTTTTTATAGAAGACCCTCTCACTCACCAACCTAGTTGGTGACATGCTTCATCATCGGGGTCCCACCCGGATAGCCGAGTGCCATCCGGGTGTGCTACGACACCTGATTACAGTGGAGCTGGTATTTTTTTTTTTTGTGCAAGTGCAGGAAGTGAATTAAAAATTGGTCAGATTTAACTCTCTATCAAATATTATTTAATCCTGGAGCACCTGAACAATATTAAAAAAATTAGGAGATACCGTGTGAGGTTAAATTGACCGGAGGTATCGATAAAAAGTGAGGTGAAGTAAAAAGTGAAGTAGGTCTACATGTTTCAACCTTTAGGGAAAACTATCCAGGTTTTCATCAGGACCGATGTTTATAACCAGGGCGGTCTACACACGCTTAGGTGTACCCTACCCTTGGTTAGAATAAAACCCCCTCATGTACTTACAGTGGGGTAATCCTTACTTGAATTTCTTAAGTAAATGTACCTGTGGAAAAAAAGAAGGAAACAATATATACAAAACATAATCGGTTCTGTAAGCAACAGTTATTTCAGGCTCCTCTCAGTCGTCAACCCATATTATTAAACATGGTTGCTAGTGACTAACTATTCAATCATACTGTTTAACAAACTACCGTGAATTGGTATAACCGTGCTCCGTTGTGAGTTACAAAACTCAAACACTACATCGGGCTTACATTCACCCGTGATCACTACATCTATCCCACTGAAACAGACAAGTGATCGTGTGCACTCACAAGGAAAATACCGGGGTGCACATTTTAAGTGACGAGTGGTCAGGTGACTAGCACAGGTGCCATTCGTCCCACATAAGAAACACACTGCCTGTAACTAATTCGTACCGACGTGGGTGTCTGTTATTACAAACAAATAAGTCAAAACTAAACAACATAAAAGAGCAAACTCGAAAACAAGCGTGCGAGAAACACGAGGGAGATCAATGAAGTGAAAAAAGCCGTAAGGGCCAGCCTTACTAGCGTTGCGGTGAAAACGTGCCTCGAGGATGCCGAGGTCACGTTGCAAAATCCTACCACTATCTAAAGGTAAAGAATACGAGGTAGGTGGTTAGATAGAGTGGCATAAGACCAAGGGACAGGCTCTGTGGTGCCCACCCACATGGAGTGAAGGAACTTACTTAGTGTAGACACTGCTCAGCTATTAAGCCTAATCCGTGACCCGAGGCGGAAGTAAAGTATATCCGGATTGATGGCCATAGGAGGAAGGGGCCCAATCAGTGCTGACGAGCTCTAGGGGGAAGGGCCAATGACAAACGCTCACTAAAAAAGGGGGCGTGGTGGAAGTTACAGCCCACAATCAGCCCCTATGACTAAAGGGAGAGCGCGCTGGGAATCCAAGGACGCTACTGAATGGAAACCAATACAAAAAGCGGGGGGGGGGTGTGAATACATCGCGCTCACCTCACGGTAAAGGAAAAGGAACAGTCCTAAAGTAATGTATTTTAAGGGGGCGCGCTATGGGACAGTGAACAGGTAAACCTGCAAATAAGGTGGAAAGTTACACATGGAAAACAAATCGCAGGTTTAAAATAACATAATGAAGGGCAAGCTGTCCCAATGACCCAACTCAGGGACTAGTGTATCGAAAGACAAACAAAGGAAGGTATCCTGGTTGATTACTCAAATGAGGCAATGGTAATGGTAACCCAGTGGCCAAACTCAATGCAAAAAGACTTATAATTAAGAGAAAAAGACATCCTGATCAATCACTCCAATGCGCTGATGGTAAGTTTAAAAGGGTAAAACAGAACAGAAGATGTTAACAATTAGCTAGATAAATAGTAGTCTATTTTGGAATGACAGAGTTCCATGGAATGTTATCATTCAATCCATTTTTGTGAGTTGAAAGTCTATATAGCCAGCGTTGTTCTTTTTCAAACAATCGTTCTTGCATCCTCTCTCCTGTCTTTATTTGCTCTATGACGGTCCATCTCAGATCGTTAGTTGTATGGCCCTTCACGAGGAAATGTTCCGTGAGTTTCGTCATAGATTTCTTACACCTAATGGTGCTGCGATGTTCACAAATTCTCTGTTTGATTTTTCTGCTCGTCATACCCACATATTGAAGTTTGCAAGGGCAGATAATCCTGTAAACTACATTTGTACTATTGCAGTTAGTGTGCGTTCTCAGGGTCCACAGCTTGCCTGGTTCTAGTTCCAATGTTTTTGCGTTGTCTGTAAGGTGACAGACACTACAATTGCCACATTTGTAGTGTCCAGTGATATCCGGTAGACCCCACGCATTGAGGACAGTAGTAGTTTGTTGTGCTATCACTTTAGGGCGCGTGTTAACAAAGAGTCCTTTAGGCTTCTGGATTTTTTGTAAGAGAATAATGGTTTCTCCCATTTAAGGTTGCCGGTATTAAGAATTGTCCAATGTTTATTGATAGATCTTGTAACCAAATTGGATGCTGTATTGTATGTAGTTACACAAGTCAATGGTGACGTAGCCTCTTTAGTGACTCTACTTTCCAGTAGTGCCGCTCTTGGTTGGTTTCGTGCCCGTTTCTGGCACTTGGTGAGGATTCTCTCAGGATATCCACTTGCTGATAGCTTAGTAGTGAGATCAAGGGCTTGTTTCTTGTAATCCGTGGTTTTGCTGCAATTACGGTGTTGTCTTAAATATTGGCCATATGGAAGATTTTCTCTCAGAGGCCTAGGATGGAAGCTTTCAAACCTCAATAAGTTGTTCTTCGCTGTGGGTTTGTAATGAGTTCTGGTTTCAAGACGGTCATTTTCCTTGGTGATCACAACATCCAGAAAGATCATGGTGTTCTGATCTTTGGTGTGGGTGAATCTCAAGTTGTGATCACAGGTGTTAATCCACTGACAGAATTCAGAAAGGATGTCTTCCGGTCCTTGCCAGATTGCAAGGACGTCATCAATATATCGTTTCCAGAAGCTAATGTATCTGAAGAACGGATTCTGTTCATTGAGTATAAATTTCTTCTCAAAGTCAAACACATAGAGTCCGGCCACGCTCGGCGCGAATGTGCTTTCCATTGAAGTACCCCCCGTTTGAAGGTAGAGGGTACATTCGAATTCAAAGAAGTTCTTCTTTAGGGCCAATCTGGCACACTCCAGAATGAAGTTCCTAGGTGTTCGATAGGTCCAGTTCATGGCATAAAGGGTGCTCTTAAGAACTTCAAGGGTGTCGTCCTGGGCAATGCTAGTATATAGACTTTCGATATCAAAACTCACCAGTATCGTGGTATCATTAACTTTGATATCCTCCAGGAGTTGAAGCACGTTACCAAAAATGCATAAAAATAAACTCCCTCCTCCTGGTAGACCCATAGTATCGGGTATCGGCTCTTTGTTGGAACCTTTCTCACGTTTCTGCGATGTCTTCCTAAAACCAATTGTTCAAAATACCACTACGTATCTACAAGATACCAAGAGCCTGCTTCAACTCCTGGAGGATATCAAAGTTATCCCAACCTACTAATACTATTGGTGTTGTAACAGGGACGACATCAGACAAGCTTACGTTAGTGTTCACCACATACAAGATTACCAGAAGTGGTCCCCTCAGTGCATTGCGCATGTATGCCAGCAGTAATGTGAAAAAGCCTTTGTCGAAGTGAAATGCCTGTATGTGGGTAATTCATAATGGCCATCTCTGCAATGCACTTAGCACCAAGGTAATAATGTTAGTAACAAGTCTCCACAAAGCTGCATCGTATATTACTCAACTATCAGCTATAAATAAATTTTGGAAATTCAAACACTTTTCTCCAGACATCAGTTTACGAGTTCTGAAAATACCCATATTTTCTTCTCAAATTCACGCTTTTCAATTTGCTTTTGCTTGGTTCAACAAATAAATAATAATAAAATGAAAAAAACAAAATAATAATATATATATATATATATATGCCCAATGCTGCGGTACCGCCATGGGAGTTTCTTTCTCTCCAAGCTATGCGAATCTCATGATGGGGTGGTGGGAGAAAAACATAGCTTGGAGAGAGGAAAACGACCATCACATGTCAAACGTAGCCCTTTGGCTACGATTTATTGACGATTTATTTATTTTGTGGAGAGGAACTGAGAAACAATTTCAAGACTTCTTCGAGGAGCTCAATGAGAATGATGTAGGTTTAAAATTCACTTACAACATAAGCCCGAAAGAAATCGAATTCCTAGACACAAAGGTATACGTCAAGGATAACCAACTGCACACCACAGTCTACCGCAAAAAAACAGCAACAAATAGTCTGCTCCATGGTTTAAGCTTTCATCCCCAAGCACTGAAAAAAAGTATACCTTACGGTGAACTTCTGCGGATGAAACGAAACTGCTCGGAGGAGCAGGAAATGGAAGAGAAATTTGAAGAAACAAAAGAACGCTTCAAACAACGTGGATATAAATATGCAGACATAAGACGTGGCGAAATGAAAGCAAGACAAAAAACAAGAGCGGACACATTACTGCCCAAAAAAGAACAAAGGAGCAGTGAAGAGAACAGCACAGACACAGATGACAATCCAGACAGTCAAAAGAGTATTATAAAACCTAACAACAATCAACCACGGCTTATACTCACTTATAGCAAAGAAAGCTATGAAATTCAAAAAAGAATAACCAAATACTGGAATGTACTCAAAAAAGATCCAGACATAGGAAACTCTATTGGAGAACGGCCTTTGGTCTCATTTAGGAGGGCGCCAAATCTCAAGGACCACCTGATCAGAAGCCACTTTGAAAACAAGAAACCGGAAACTTGGCTACAGATGAGATCTAAGGGGTTCACCAAATGCACATCCTGCAAGGCATGCAAAATCGGCAAAAATCTGAAGAATTTGAGTGACCCAACGGGCAAAACCTTTGAAATAAAGGAAACCATCACATGTGAATCCACACATGTAGTATACATTCTCCAATGTTATTGTGGAAAACAATATATAGGGAGCACGATCTGTCCCCTTAAGAAACGGATATTGGAACACATCCGAGCGATACAAAACATGGACAACACATACGCTATCGCGAAACACATGACCATGCATAAGGACAAAACTTGGCTAGACATCAGATACTCAGGACTAATAACAGTTCCAACAAATGAACGTGGAGGGAACAGAGTACAAAAACTACGCCGCCTAGAGTCCAGCATGATCATGAGATTCAGGACAAAACAACCGCTGGGTCTCAATGGGGATGAGGAGATGTATGTTCACCTTTGAAACTGATTGGAAAAAGAAAGAAAGTTAAGAAACAAAAAACCCGACTAATTTGCTCTGTCAATGAACTCTCAAGAACATGCTTGCAGTAGAATTGTGTGTACACATCCTGACTGTGTTGAGAAAGATAACAACATCTACACAGCAGTTGCATTAATAACAATGATGCTCGCACACTCTCTATCTAACTGGCGACATGAGTAATCAAAAACAAAGTAAGGGGCACTCAGCCCTCTAACCTGTGAACACTTAGTTCAAGTTTACCCCATGTGTAATCATATAAAATATATTGGACAAATTACCAATATTGGCACGCCCGCTACTATTAGTGGACCGCTCCTATCACTACATGGAGGTCACTCGACAAAAGTAAAAACCTGATCTAAATTACTTTGTTTCTTGGTGCTCAAACTCGCCACGCAGATAAGAGAATGATTAGCGCAATAAACAATAAAGTTTTGTGAAAAATGTAAAAATGAAAACAATATGTTTGTAAAAACTACCCAACCCATAATGCACTAGAAAGAGTCATAGTGTATTTAAGAGGAAATTGAAAAAGGACTAGAATAACACTCGTAGGAGACAGCCACGAACTGAATAAACAACTTTAAAATCATCAAGAGGTGTGCCGTGTACTTCATCTTTGAGTAAGATTTCGTACGAGACCCTGTCCTGGTCTCGACGCGGGCACCAGCTGGCTAAGGAGCTCCCACTGTCAAATGGACATTTTGCTCAGTGATATATATATATGTATATATATATATATATATATATATATATATATATATATATATATATATATATATATATATATATATATATATATATATATATTCACTTAAAAAACCATAGGTTTCACACATGTTATAGTTAGCTGTACATTTCACTCGTAAAAAACCAATGAAATTCCACGTTATAGTTAGATCAGGTAACTATAACTTGCGCGCCCACAATAAACTGCTGATGACGTCACATAGTACATCACTCATGACATGGTCAGTGACATCACTCATGACATCAATGATGACATCTGAAATTACACATTGTGGATTGCGGTCGCGCAAGTTATAGTTACCTGATCTAACTATAACGTGGAATTTCAGTAAGTAGGCTGGACTGCACAATAGAGAGCTACTTACGGGAGCTGGAGAGCTACCAGTGCTCATGAACTACTCACTGGAGATGCCTGGTGTTAGAAACGGAGTTTCTAGTTGGCAGTGGTTTGCACCCTGTCCAAGTAGGGATCACCACTCAAGTCAGGGTAAGTCAGATACACACCCTAAATTAACTCGTGCTTACCCTCTGGTAGCTTGGCAGAGAGCAGTCAGGCTTAACTTAAGAGGCAATGTGTAAAGTATTTGTGTAACACTTAACTTACAGTAACTCAATGAAAACACCACAAAAAGACTCCACACAGGTATAGAAAAATAGAGATAAATCCAATTAGTAGATCAAGAGGGAGGTGAGTTTAAAGTTAATAGATTAGTTTAATCGCGAATCACAGTTCTGGGAAAATAGCGAATCCTCTCTTGAAGGGAAACTTGGTAATGCTCTTGCGGGGGAATGCTGGAAGGGCACTCGAGCTTGTGGGTCTTGTTGCTGTCCTCCGACCAATTGGTGAGTCTCAGTATCTCTAATTTAACATGGCTCAGGGCAGTCTCAAGCGATCGTGGGGGCATTACCGGGCGGGACTACACTCCAGGTCTCAGTGCGCACAAGGCAGCCCAGGGATGGTGCGCTGATACCGCTCCCACAGTACCTGGCTACGCTGATGTCGCTGGGGTTCCGCATTGCCTGGCAACCCCTCGGCTTCTCCGGATCAGCTTCCACTGGTGCTGCAGCGTTGTTGAAAGGAGATGCTGAAACCACGGCATGTGAAACAGGTAAAGCGTGGGACACGCTCAGAACTTGAAAAAGAGCTGCCGCAAAGACTTGAAGCACTGCACACGCTTCGGGGTGAGAAGTGATGCAGCGGAGTCTTGAAGCTCTGCACACACAGCAGAGGTGAAAAGTGGTGTAGCAAAGTTTCAAAGCACCGCGCACACACCAAAGCTGAAGAGCAGTGCAGCAAAAGGTTGAAGCACAACACATGCACTAAAGTTGAAAAGTGAAGTTGCCCTAAAGTAGAAAGCATTGAAGCACCTCACACACACTGAGGTAACAGATGTGCAGGGGTGCCGATCCTTGCAGGGCCACCTCCTGCAGGCATGAAGTTGATGAGAAGCAGTTAGAGAGGTCTCCGATGTCCCTTAGACCTCAAGGAGAACAGCGGGCAAGCCAACAAGCCCTTGGAGTCACGCTGGATGGTTATTTTGGTTGGGCAGAGATCAGCCGGCAGCAGGGCAGCCCAGAGAAGCAGGATAGCAGTTCCGAGAAACAGCCAATCCCAGCAGAGTGGCAATTCTACCAGCGCAGCAGCCTTCACTCCAACAGTTTCTTTTTGGCCTACAAGTGTATTTATCTGCTAGCTCTAGGGCCCTCATCCTTATACTAAGAAGTACCTTTTATGTAGGGGTTGGATCAAAAGGCCACCTTAAGAATGCACAGGCCCCCTCTAAATTCTGTTCTGACTCCCACCCTACTATGGGAGGTTTGAACACTATCTTTAGTGGAGCCATGACCCTGCCCCGCAGAATGCAGGTGCCAATTCCACCCCCTCGTATCCATCCCAGGAAGGCCCATCAGAGACAGAGGTCTGCAGTTTCCTTTGGCTGCCTGTATGACCACTACTCAGATTGGTAGAGATTGGTAAAGTGAGCAAGGGACTCAAATCAGGGCATACCCTGCCAAATTAGGGTAAACAAAGCAAACACTGAGCTTGGGTGTTGAAGTGAGCTGACTAGCGATGGTGGATTTAACCCATATCTAATAGTGACTTAGAGTGAGTGTCTGAAAAATGTCAGCGCTACGTCCATCAACTCATTGTGTTTGTATTGCCCGCCCTAAGTTGGCAGGGTCACTTGCTCACTTTGCCACTGGATTCAAGCTAGCCTGGCTGATGAGGGTGTTACCCCAAAACCGGTCCCAGGATGCTTGTTTCCTGTCCAGGGAAGACCTGGCTTGGCAGTTCGAGCTGGACTGTTCCTATAAGGAGCAGGGTCAAGACTGATTTGCATATGGCTAGGTCTGAACTGGCGTGGTGAAGTGAGCTAAATAACAATGATGGATTTAACCCAAATCTAATAGTGACTGGAGGTGAGTGTCTGAAAAGCTTCAACGCTCTGTCCATCATCTTATTGTGTTTCCATCTCTGTTTACACTGCAGGTCTTCCTTTACCAACCATCGAGTAAAGTTATCCTTCCAAAACCTGATCTTGCAAACTACGGTTCCACACCGACCTTTAGATTCCATAGCCCTGGGTAGCACCACCACTCACTCAAAGGAAACTCCTTAACTCATCTTACATGATGAAATGGCCTGGCACACTTTGTGAAATGTAAGAGGGCCCTGAGTCATCTGGCAGCAAATTTCCCTGATGTAGTTTTTCTACAAACTACTCATTTCACGGACCGAATCCGAAAGGTTGAAGAGGGATTGGGTTGACAGAGTGATAGTGGTAGTCGGTCATCAAACACTCCTAAAACTGACCATCCCCCCCTTCTACCACAAAATATGGGATGAGCAACCTATTTTGAAAAACCTTGCCATTTAAATTGTTAAAGCGAGGGTATACCCACTAGGGAAATATGTATTTTTTTAAATTGGTACTCTGGGTACCAAATTTATTTTGGCCTCCATACACAACTCAAGTACTGCCAAATCACAAATCCTGTCAAAGCTCTCGAGATCGCTCACCACATTTGGTTCAGTTGAGTTGTGATTGCGGGGCCTGGAATATAGCACTGGCCCTGGTGTAGACAGGTTGGACATGGTTGACAAGGCCAACTCAAATAGTAGGTCAGCACAATGTCATGGGAGATTACATTCGTATAGATTTGTGGCACTTTTTCTCTCCTGTGGTCAAATAATGCACCTATTTCTTGTGTGTCCACAGTTTGTGTTCCAGGACTTACTACTTTCTGATTTCTAAAGCAGACGTACCATTAAAATCTTTTTGTGATATACTAGAATGGGGATTGTTGGGCCACTCGCCTGTATAAATATGCCTAGACCTGGGACATGTAACGCTGCCAGGAGGCTGAATGAACATAGATACATATTTCCTCATGAAAATACCTCTTTGAGGGACCATTTGTAGACATATCTGGACCTTAATAAAAACTCAAATTCGATGCAGACACTGTGGGTGGCACCATTCATAGGGCACTAAAAGAGACTCAGCCCTTACCAGACGCAAACTTGGAGATGGCCAGAGACCTTAAGGGGGAATTCAAAGAAGCAATGACATGCTATAAAAATCACCCAGCTCAGCTCAGAGAGAAATTCGTCCACATTACCCTTTTCACTTCAAGAGTGGAGTACGATGTAACATGACTGAAAAGGTGTCACAATGAACAGGGTGAGAAGGCAGAGTGACTATTGACCATGCAGATAAAACAAAGGGAATCATGACCCGCTAGCCCTGTAATGCTAGATAACTCACAAAATGCCTCCAATGACTAGTAGATATTACTGACATTTTTTCTGCTTATTTCCACTCATCGTGTGTAACAGCTGTGCCTCCAGCCTGGTGCTGACCAAGATGGTGCAAACTTTCCTAGTACCTGATCTGGTGTCAGCGTTTGCTTCCAAGCTGGTTGGCTGCCCAGCTGTTCCAAGCACCCACATGTAGGGTTGCACTAACCATGGGAACAGGATCAAGTGAAAGCGATGTTCTTTTCCATCCTTCGCTAATCCCACCAGCGGCCACATATATAGAAATACGAGAGCAAATGGTAGAAGAGGGAAGGAGGAAAGGAGGGAAGGAGGGAAGAGGGAAGGAGGGAAGAGGGGAAAAGGAGAAAAGGTAATGGGATAAAAGAGGACACAGACACACAGGACTCCAACGCCCCTGTCTCATCACTTGGAAGGTCAATGAGATCTGTGGAATATAGTGAATACCTACAAGGCAAAGGCGATATCTTTAATATCTTATTGTTCAGAGAACTAACTATAACTGAAATTGGGCATTAATATAGCTGAACTTTATTTGTATGCAACTAACCTTCTGTGTTTCTATATGGAATGGGTAATAACTGAAGACTAAAAAACAAGAAATACGAATTTCAAATGTACATGTGCACTCCTATTTTCCCTATGCTTTGCATAGCTACCCCAAGAGTACACATTCTCTTGTGGAAGATCAGCCAGCCATAGCTTCTACTTGACTGCAGACAAAATGAAAAAATAAGCAGTATTGTTAGTCCTACAGTTCTCAAATCTTAGCAGTAGTGTGTGCTTGCTGTAACACCTTAACATAACATTTGTAAACACATTTCTCATAATCCACTTTCAGAGCCCGTCCCTGTTTCTTCACAGAACACCTTACTAGAGATTAAATCCAGTGGTTACATTTCAGATATATGTTCAAATAGTTCAAAGTCCTTTTTTATAACCAACACGACTTCTGAATGTTTCTCTTAGCAGATCTTAATCCCAGTCTTACTCCGCAGAAAATGTCGAAGAGAACAGTTCAAATTTTGTTTGCATTAACACATCTTCAGGATACTTCTCTGTGATCCATTGGTCCAAACAAACTATCCTTTAAGAAGCAGCAAGTCTCTGTGGGGAAAATCCAGAATCCATGTAGCGGGGTCCAGGCTACAGCTAAATTATGGCAATATTGACTAGCAGAGGACACTGTAAACCACGAGGAAAGCTATATCATACAATACAAAATGGCTGCCATCTCTGGGACTCTCAGTTCACTGCTAGCATGTTGCCACGCAGCACATCCTCCCCATGGGCGCATCTTCACTCAAGACAGCGCCAGCACTGCATGGTGACCGCCAGCCTTTCTTTTGATGAAAGACACCCAGCGTAAGTGGATTTGAATTGCCGCCTCTGTGCACATTGGCCACACAGAACAGTAAATCACAGCCACTATCCCTGCATTCTGACACCTAGCAGCTTTTTGCTGGATATGTGGTCCACGAATACCTCCGTGGCTGGGGCTCCGCGGCCCCAGGTCCCACTGTCTTTCCTTGGTGCAGGCACTGCCTGGATTAGGTGCTGGATGGCGCTCCAAATCCTTGTGGGTCTTTCTTGGGGCACGTGACACAGCTTGATTGTATGTCAGGAGGCTGTGATATTTTAAAATCCATTCCATGCTTGAAGGTGCATTTCTCCTGCTAGGCCACTTTAAAAAGGCTTGCAATATTCCTTAGAGAATCTTTTACCAATCCAGAATGGCTGTCATTTACTTCCTGGTCTTTTAGGTAATTTCCTGTTTTTTAGGTGTATGAGAAAACTGAGACAGACGATCTCTTCACTGTGCTGCACTGTACTTGGAGATCTCTTCATTGGTGTATGTCTGTTCCAGCTTCAGTCAGTGCTAATGCTTCAGTCCTGTCATTCTAGGCCTGAAGTGCTGGACTGTCTTGAGCCTGTTCCTTCTGCCTGAAGGTTTTTTTCCTCATTTCAAGTCTTTACAGCCTCCTCTCAGGCATCTATTCCTTTCACACGTTTACAGTGTAGGATCAAGGTGATAACGAGGGGCGTTCCCATTCCTAAAACTCCCAAGAAGCTCGCTACCAGAGGTGTAATTGCACCCAGCCCTTGACAGGCTGTCACACCAGCATTTTTCATGTCAAGGTTTAATCAGGGCTCAAGGCATGAACTTTCCTGTAGCTCTACAGCCACCTGACCAGAATATTGATATGACTTAAATTAATCAGAAACCTAATCAGGTTTTACAACAATTATGCACTGAAAATGCTGGGCTCGGTCGTACCTTGACAACTAGGTTGAAAGAATTCCTGTTTGTTAATCAAGGTTATATTCAGTTTTCTGCAGAGTTGTCTGAATTGCAAGAATCTTTTGAAACCTGCATTTTGCTTTCATGCCTGGGCAATTTGCTTCTGAACGTGCAAAGATTAGATACTTGATTGGCTTTCTTTCATGCTGAGTAATAGCCTTTGGTCGCAGTGGAAAATCCTAATTTAATTATTTATACAAATGTTCTAACAAATGTCAAAAAGATGTTTGAACACCACGACACTGAGGGCCATATTATCAAAGAATGGCGCTAACATTATAGCCGCATTAGCGGCAGGAAACTGCCGCTAAAGCGGCGCTAATGGGCTTGATAATGCGCCCTTGTGAATTCCCATAGCAGCCCAGGTTCACACCAGAACCTGGGCTTCTATGGGAATTCACAAGGGCATATTATGAAACCCATTATAGCCGCTTTAGCGGCAGTTTCCTGCCGCTAAAGCGGCGATAATGTTATCGCCGTTCCTTGTTAATATGGCCTGAGTTTTTTGCTGATGAAGCCCTCTGTGACATTAAACATAGAGAGTTGGATGCTCCCACTGAAGCTACTTGTTTTCGTGGACTGGCAGCAGAGACCGTTTGGGTTGAAGGAACACAGATGACTTTGTGTTGTCCAAGTTTAGAGGAGGAGATTAAAATGAGTTAATGAGGTCTTCACATCCAGAAACTGCAAGTGCTTGAAATGTATCATGATTCAGCAGTATCCCGACATCATGGATTTTATTGTACTTTGGAGCTGGCTCTTTGGTTATTTTGGTCTCCTAAAGTAAATCGAAGATTTTAAGAGTACGTCCAAACTTGTCAAATTGCTGACCAAGGTAAGGCAAGACATGGGAAACCTTTTGGACATTTCCTTCCATTATCTGTACCACCATATACCTGGCCCGTCATTTAATCAGATTTTATTGGGGATCTGCCACCTTCCAAAGGTTACTGGGTGAGTATGAGAACCATAAATGGCTTTTCAAAGATGACCAATTTGTCACCATTCAAAAAGATTCCTTCAGAATTTTATTTGAGGTATTTATGCCTAAATTGGATTACTAAATAAGTTACTTTCAGACAGATTCTCTCAGTACATCTCCCCAATCGCGAAGACCTTGTGTTTAACAATTGGAATCCAAATTTGGTTTATAATCCTCTATCCAAAAGTAGTGCTGGGGCAATTTTCACAGTTCGGTTGCTGCCATGACTGCTATGCCACTGAAGTCACAGCGATTATGAAAATTCAAAAATCAACATAGACCTGCTGTAGCAAAAGAGCCACACCCATTCAGCAGGAGAGTGTCAAGTGTGTGGTATGTAGCTGGTGATGCATTTTGGAGCACACTGTTGCAAATAAATTACTTAAGCATGGCATGCTAACACACTGTCATGTAGAGACAGAGCATGTTCCATTGCAATTGCCACAAAATTTGCACAGACGTGTAGTTTTGCTGATAAACTACTAATCACTGGGAAAAGTGTATTTTTATTGTTTTTGATCATATTAAAATGTTTCTTTGCTTCACACGTCAGAACTACAAAAATAAAGTGTTTCATTTGTGCTTTCCTACTACCGATACACGTTGAAATATTTGAAAAGGTCAGGTTTTGTTGAAACCAAACACTAACAAACTTAGAGTCCTGCATAAATTATACAAAAGAAAAGCTAGCAACTCTGGGTAGTTTCCAAGTTTAGGTGGAGGGTGGCTTTTGTTGGAGTGCATCTACAAAACTAGTGACACACTAAATCTTCCCACCTCAAATGTCTGTTTATCTAGCAAAGTTTATTAGCACAGTTCCATCCATGCCCAGCTAGAAATGTGAAAACACCTTTTACAATTTTTACAGCAAAGTCTTTAACCAGAGGATTAGCCAGTGTTATCTAATCCAAGCTAAAAAATAATGAGCATCTTTTACAACTGTAGACACAGTATTACAGCTTTGGATTAATTAAATACTATCCAAGTCAATCTAGACTGAACAAAAGCAACTCTTTGCACATGTTTCGCTCTCATTAGAGCTCATCTGGGAGGTATAGCTTTGTCTTGACACAATGGGGAGCCCAGTGTAGGTGAAGGAAGTGGCCCTCACGGGCCACTCAGGTTTTCTTACAACCACCTGCTATGCCTTCCCAAGAATGAAGAGTCGGTCTGACAGTAGAGAATACAAACTTACATGTTTATTAGAAAAACTCTGCAAAGGAGTCCATCATGACCTGCACCCTAAGATGTCTGCCGAGGGACTGGCCCCCCAACCGTCTACAGTGGATAATCATTCCTCCCAAGAAGCCTCCAACCACGCCCAAGATGGAAAACAACCAGCCTGGGCTGAACATAAGCAAAGAGGCACAGTAGGATGAGCTAACACCTGCCAGATGGGTACATACTATCAGGAATCCAAGGCCACGGTGCTGGGTCTCAGCTTTTCTCCTAGCGTGGGAGCAGAAACTACACATTCAGATAGGTAGGCAAGGACAGAATAGCTTATTCATTAGTAAGTCGAGAAACAGCCTTTAATAGAAGAGAAAATAATAACGAAATACAGCGTTCTGCTGAGGCAAGCAATGTGAACAGTGAGGCCTAACTCGAGCACAGTCTAAGCAGCCTAAGGGGGATTACGAAATGCAAAATGGAGTCACACTCGCTAACTGAAGCCTGCATATCACGGGGATAACTCAGCGGGTTGTATAACGTGAACACAAATGGCATCTATTTAGCCATGCATTGCTAACCTAATATAGCATGAAACGAGAGCATTGCAGGAACGGGAATTTCAAACCTAACAGACCCTCCTTTTTGCAGAAGTGGCTAAATGCTTTACTTGGCTACGGTAGGGTCTTTACAATTCTAAGGGAGGGGCAATTGCATAAGTACTCACATGACAATCATGTAATGATGGTGAAGAAAACAACACACCTAGTATGAGGGTCCAACTAGTACTCAAAGATGCCCTCGTCTTTCAACATTATATCCTGGATATCCTGCATCATCATCGTAGAGACTTTATGATCACGTCCTTAAAAACTTAGGGGAAGGGGTGAGCTTGCTCACGCAATAGGTACAACACGTTGGAAGACAATTAATACACAAGCAACAGGTAAAGAGTACACCAGCGATAGCTATTAGGACAATTAGTATCTTCCAACCCCATGATGTCAGTAGACCCAGAGCCACCCTGTGAGGGACCATGAACCATTATCTTGGTGTATTTTTGAAGCAAGTCTGTGTAATTTCTGTATAGCAGAGTAGACAGTAGGGGCGCTATCAGGGATGTATACGCAGCAGCTTCTGCCGATGATGCGACAGGCTCCACCCCTATCAGCCAGGATGACATCAAAAACCATCCAGTTTTGAAGAGTAACGAGCCTCGTAGCCTAAAGCTCGACTGTAATAATGGTTAGTATACCTGCAGTAATATTAATAACTCCCCCAACTACTCTGGTCAGGCGCCGAATATTTCGGCTATTAAACATGGGACCCCAGAACGGCAGAATGCCCTTCATTATGTCAGTAAACTGCTGCAGGGAGGTGTCTGTCTGATCAATATCGTCTGGATTGACAACTCTCTTAACTCGGGGGCTAGGGTACCCCTACGCTGTAGGCGATGAGTTTTGTGATAGTTGGGAGAGGCTATATAGACTGGGGGAAGGAGGTAAGAAAGGTAGCACCTCCCAGACCATCCCTCAAGGAGCCACACATAACCACGAGCACCACAAACAAAATAAACGTTAGATGGTGGAATCAAGTGCGGACTTTTGGGTATTCTCAATATGGTAGTGTGTTGCATCTACTGTCCCCCACTTCTATGTCTCCCACCCCTTTAAACACAAAAAGGAGCCAGTACGTCTACCACTGCCAGAGATATGGGCTTATCTTCAGTGACATTGCGGGCTTGAAAGGATTGATAATATTCAGACACATTGAACTGCGAGAACCTATCTCTGTCTATTCCTGTTCGGTTTGCCTTTCTACCTCGATTTGCTGCCCCGAGGCAAGAACTCAAAAATACTCTATCAAACCGCCCACCCCCAGGGGAAACACCAGGCAGGGACCTATGTTGGGAATATACATTAATTGTCAGAGAACGGGAACTGGTGCCTCTGAGTTCTAAGGAGTCAGGTTGAGAGAATGAGCGGATCAAACTAAGGGGGTGATTAGGATGGCGGGTAGACTTAAGTCCGCCCGCCCCCCTAGTAGTAACAGGACCACCCGCCCGCCTGCCATGCGGCGGTCCCACCACTCCAATTATGATGCGACCGCCACCGCGGCGGTTGCATCAGGCATTTTAACATTGCGGCGGGTGCTGCTGACTGCATCACCCGCCGCAATGGTAAAATTCCATGTTGTGCATTGCCATGCACAACGTGGCAGGCACTGCGCAGTGCCTGCCACCTTGTGCATGGCAATGTAGGGGGGCACCATAGGTACCCCCCAGGTGCAGCCCCCCACCCACTCCCCCCTCCAGGGAACCAATTCAAATGTCGCATTCCCAATAAAATGAAAAAGTCTCTGCTGTCGAGATGATAACCATACATTAAAAACACACCAAAAGAATCATTTGTGATGTTCTAACACCTTTGAATGCTATTCATATCTCTCCATCATTTTGTTGTCTGGGGTGCAAACTAATGTTTGGACAGAATACAATATCATAACACGTAAATTATAGAATGCACACCCTATTTTTTCATGCTATTCATCTTTAACTTTTTCTCTCTTTTTTCTCGGGCTGTTTGGCGTGGTCATGTAATGGCAAACACATTCTGTGTATTGTGGGCTTCATGGACAGCATGATTGAAGCGTAACCCATTTTCACAGCTATTTTAACCTTTTAGCAAGAATGCGATTTACCAAAATGGCATACCGGTTTCTCCGGATATTGGATGATTGCAGTTTGAATATGCACAAGATCGACTTTTTCATGTTTGTTATTTCTGAGGCAACACGGAGGGAGGCAAATCTTCGGTATCAGTTACTGGGGTCAATGCTGGTTCACCGATGTTTCATGAGTTTATTGGGGGAATTGGTCATTGAGGGGTTACGCAGGGGAGCACAGGGTGAGACCACAGTTTCAAATAACATGTTTTAAATAACAGACTTTTTATTCGGTTTAGGTACTGTTTGTGTGGGGAGCACATCAAAATGGCCATGTTTTTCTGTACATCTTAGTTTTTTGATGAGATGTAAAATAATTCTATTGATGCGTTTTGAGATGGTACCTTGAAGAAATGTTTTTATTGCAGTTACCCCTGAAGAAGGGAGCTTTCCTGAAACGCATTGGGTCACATGATTATTGAGGACATTTACATTACAATCAACATACTGGAATCATTAAATAAAACATTGGAAGACCTGAATACTACTGGCTCAACTGTATTACTTTTTGATAAACATGGACTAAAATGGATGAAATTGCAGATACGAATAAGATTGTTACAAATATATTGGCCTAAAGGGCCCATAGCAGGCTGTGCACCCTGAACTGGTGTATTGTTCACGCACTGGTGTTATATATCCAATTTGAAACAAGAGCCATCGACATATAATTCCCTTTGGGGGTCAGATAAGGGAACATCAGTCAAGTCTACCTGTCCTTTCGTTTCTTCCTCAGTCCGAAACAAACAATCATGGACATCATTGTCCTTTTCTTCCGAAGGGAGAGGTAGTAAAGTGGCTGGGTTCAGAGTAGCACATCTTTTGATGGTAATGTGCAGAGCAAACAAGGTAAATTCATAACCAGTCAGACGTGCACTAGTAATATGCTGCGTCTTATTCAAAAGAGTGTCCACAGCATGAGGTACCATTACTGTGAGATCAGTATCAAGGATGAGCCCTGCCAATTGCCTGATAGAAACCGCCACTGCCGCAGCAGCTCTCACTCAGCTCGGGAGCGCTCTGGCGATATTATTGAGCATGGCAAAGAAATAGGCGCAGGGTCTCTGCTTACCACCGAAACTCTGTGTTAGAACAGAAAGTGCGCAACCTTACGTCTCATGCACATAGAGCACAAAAGGCTTCTGGTAATCAGGAGTACCAAGCACAGGAGCAGAAAAAAGCGCAACCTTTTATTGTTCAAAAGCTTGCTGGCACGCTGGTGTCCAAGGCAGAAGTTCATGCACATCTTTGGTGGTCAGGTAAAGAAGGGGTTTTGTTAGTAGGGAATAGTTAGGGATCCAATGCGACAATACGATGTTATCCCGGTAAACGCGCATACCTCGCATTAGGTCTTAGGAAAAGGCATATTAGTAATAGCAGCTATGCGTTCAGGCATTAGTCTGCGACCCTCCTTTGACAGTAGGTGACCTAGATAGGTGACCTCCTGTCAACAATATTGGAATTTTCGAAAGTGAGACCTTGTGTCCATGATGTGCCAAATGCAAAAATAATTTAACTGCGGCGTCTTTGCAACCATCCTCATCATACGAAGCAACAAGGAGGTTGTCAACGTACTGCAACAGCACATTACCAGGGGAAAACTCCAAAGAATCCAATTGAGCCTTCAAGGCTTGGCTAGAGATACTTAGACTTTCAGTATAGCCTTGTGGAGCACGGCAGAATCAGGGACGGACTGGCCGTAGTGGGCACCGGGCAATCCCCCGGTGTGCCGCACGGGTGGGGGGCGGTTTTGGGCCCCTGGGGGCCGTTTTTGTTACAGGGCCGTTTTTGCAGGATAGCTGCATAATCGGCCCTGTAACAAAATTGGTGGAAAACCGGCCCTGGCAAAGAACTCGCGGCACCCCCGCCCCGGGGGGGAGGGGGCCGGCCGAGCACTTTGCCAGAGCCGGTTGTGGTTCCCAGTCCAGCCCTGGGCAGAATCTAAAGCTCTGACCAGCTATTGCAAATCCAAACAGATATCTGCTATCTGTATGGATTGGTATGCTGAAGAAAGCATTCTTTAGATCAATTACAGAAAAGAATTTTGCTGATGGGGAAATCATTGTCAAGATCGTGGTTATGTCTGGGACCAGAGGGTACTGGGGAACAACAATCTTTTTTACCTCTCTGAGGTCGATCACAAAATGGTAAACGTCAGAGTGGGCATCAGGAGAATCCAAGGGTGTCTGTTTAAGAATAGGAAGAATAGGGCTAATACACACATTCGCCACAGTCCCTTCAACCACACCAGACTTAATCAAATCCTGTATTATCTGTAATAGGGCCTTTTCACCTGCCTGGGATATCTTGTACTGGGGAATACGTGGCAATCTAGCATTGTCTTTGATCTGTATAAATACTGGCGGGATCTGTAGTAATCCCACATCCGTGTCTCCTGTAGCCCACAACGTGGTCTGCACATCTTTGAACTCAGCGGCAAGGGGGGCATCCTTTGCAAAGCATTGTTTGGCGTGGGCTACCTGCGGTCCAACAGTCATGTAAACACTGTTTGGGGAACAACCTTTTTAACATATTCAGTCCTAACAAATTTTCCTCACAGTAAGACGTCAGTAAAAATGGCAAGTCATCTGTAAAAGGGCCAATAGTCATAGCAAGAGGCTTGGAATTGGGGCTAATGACCGACATGCCTGAGAAACCCACCAAAACATTGTTTTGGCCAGACAGAGCTGCCCCCAGGACCGGTGAACGGGAAACAGAGCTATTCATAGCCCCTTGTATGAACTAGAAATTTTTCGGTCGTACCCTGCAAATCAGCAGTGATGTAAGGTCTGCGCTGATCTAAGGGCACCGGAAATGATCCCTCGCCCTGTCCTTGGCTGTCCTAGCTGTGAGACAACCCTGTCACTTCGTCCATGTCATAGTGGTCATGGTTGTACTGTCTACCTCGGGGTCGTCAACATAATTCATACTCTGCCTATTGTGTGATGCATCCTCTGACTGCATCCCCCCTCTACCTCCTGTTCCTCGTCAGCATCCTGGAAAACCCCGACCTCTCGGGCCTCGCTTTTCTGCAACAACTCCAGACACTCATTCCGCCAATGTCCCTCCTGCTTACAGTACGCTGTCAAGAATTCCTGTCATACGAGGGAAGGAAAACGGTAACCAGCGAAAACGGACTACATCTCCCAGGATGCTTAGCGGTTGAGAGGTTATGTAAACAGGAGAGCTGTTACATAACTCAAGGGAAACACGCCCTTATGTAAACAGGAGAGCTGTTACATAACTCAAGGGAAACACGCCCTTATGTAAACAGGAGAGCTGTTACATAACTCAAGGGAAACACGCCCTTATGTAAACAGAAGAGCTGTTACATAACTCAAGGAAAACACGCCCTATAAAGGGAGGAACCGGGAGGTACAAGGCTGTCGGATATTGTGTTTACACCGACGTACCTGCTTCGTGAAGAGCAGTGTTCCGGAGTGGTGCTCCAGTAAGGCAAGAACGGAGGTAGGTCGAGTCGTTACTCCCTGGGCCGTGTCTTGCCCCATCGTCACCTGTGAAGGACCCGGAAGCTCTACCGGTCAACCATTGAGCTTCGCTTTTTGACTCGGCTGAGTCCAAGCGCAGTGGCGCTTTTGCTGGTTGGAGTCGTAACTCCCAGCCCGACCAGAGACACAGGGACTGCCAGCTGTAACGCACACCAGGAGGTGTTTGCCGCGTTACAGACTCGGAAGTCCACAGGATCGATCGAGCGGCTGCTCTCGGTTCAGTCTTCTTGCTTGTGATTGGGGTATCGGTGACGCATCACCAGGAGGTGACTCCGCGTCCCGGTGCAGTCTGAGGAAGAGGTTGAGCGGCTGCTCCCTTCAGGTAGAGACCCCGGCTGGGTGTTTCCCTGACTCCTCGATTCTCCCCAACACTCTTCGTGCCCCTCACAGCCTACCGATTGGCATTGTCGGCCATTTCATTTCTGCCCTCTGTTGGCATACGCCGGGATCGGCGTATATGCAGAGGACGGTTAGGACCATCCGTGCTGTGGGCTGGTAACGTACTTAGCCTGGAGGATTCCAGTGACTATAACTTTTGTTTGTTCTTTGTATTTTATTTGCCTTCATTAAAAGAACTAACCCTTCACAAGTGGTTGCGTCCTCATTGTCGTGTCTGTTAAACGATCCTGAGACGTTCAGGGCGTTACATACGCACATTGGTTGGGCTCGAGGGGCGCACCCGAAGTACCACCCCTGCCAGACCGGCACAGCAGCTGGGCCAATCCGGAACCTCTTCCTCGTCCACTTCCCCTCGCAACTTGCTGCATCAATACCCTCGTCTTCAAATCCTTTGACTTTTTCTCTATCCTTTCCTTGTCCTCATTCTCTCTATGTTCGTAATACTGTGCCATACTCAATATCACAGTCTGGGATGAAGTCCTCCAAGTACTTTCCAAAGCCTGCAACCGTGTTGCAATCTTGGGGAGCAAGTTAGTGACAAATCTGTTAACAAACAACCGAACACCACCCTCCTGTGACAGATCCTGACCACTGAAGTCTAAAAACACTCCTTCAAATCTGGTAAAGAAATCCGACACATTTTCATCCTTCTTCTGACGGCACACAGTCAACTTATCCCAGTCCACCCTCTTCGGAGGGATAAGGGAGTGCATGTAGGTGATAATACGCCCAGGCAAATCTAGGAGCTCCGCTTTAGGCTCGTCACCGGGCGTATACGCTCCTTATCCTAAGCCCTGATCTCATCCCACGTGCCCCCCAACTCTAATGCATGATACTGCATATGAACCTGCCTCTATATATCCACCGGTACCAACAGAACCAAAAACAACTCTATATCAGCTAGCGTCATCACTGTGGAGGAGGCCGCCTCAGTCAATTCTTTATAATATGCAGTAGGGTTTTTGCTGGGGTCTGTCCGCTGGCTCTTCAGAGATAGGACCTCACTCCTCTTCCAAGGAGTATAGATCTACTGCTCCTAAAACCAAGTGTCGACTCGTGGCCTAATTACAGTATCTGTGGAGGCACGCAATTCTGGTATCCCAGGGTGATAAATGGGATGGTCTTCCCTCATGGGATGCTGTGTCCCCATCGTAGGAACCTTCTGGAGCAATCTGCCTCGGTAACCCATTAGTGTTGTTACATTGCGAAAAACTGCATTGGGAGCCATACCTTCAGCATATACCCTGTCCCGTATGTCATATATTATTTGCGGCGCAACACCTTGAAAACATTGTTCCCATAACCCTATCAGTGTGGCTGACGTGCTTAAAGGCATTCTGCTGCATAAACGGCTCATAATCTTTAATCACACTCCACACGTCCTCCACACTATAGATCAGGTTCCGAGCCCATTGAGCTGCCTGATTCGCCACCATTTGCTTTTCCTCATCACTCACCGCCGAACGCACCAACACTTTGTCCATTCGGTCTCACACTGCTGCCCAGTTCGCTGGATGTACCCCACGCACTGGAGTTTCGGCATTCAACAGTGATTGGGGTGTCACACTCATGGGTGAAAGAGCAGATGCAGAGACAGGTACCATCATATAAGGAGACAGGGTTGTAGGGGTAAAAGGGGGAGTAGCAGTCGATATGGAACTAATAGATGGGGGGAGCTAACAGTACCTACCCCGGTGACTAGTGTGAGTAGAGGAGAAGCGAGCGGGCTGGGGCTGAGGTGGTAGCGCTGGGAACAGGACCACTAGAAGGGGCGGCACTAGATGCCGAGGACTGAGATGTTGGGACTGTCGGGTATATCTGTTCAGGGGCATAAGGAGGAGGGGGGCGAGAATCCAATAGCTCTTCAACAAAATCATCATCTTCTCCCTAGTAACATAATATTTATCTGTCTTCAACCGAAACTTTCTATCTGCGCATTCTATTCCCTTTTTCTATCTTCCCTTTTCATAGGCTGCTGCTTTCTGTGTTATAGTTTGTGTCTGTCTCTTTCGAGCCTCTTTCTCCACCTTCATGCATCGCTGCTTTGCTTCTTTCTGCCATACTGTCAGAGAATCAAACATCGACTGCCTGCTCTTTTTAACAAACAATTTATCCTGCAAGTAATTCAATTTTTGTTCATCAAACGAACCTGTAAGTGTCCACTGTAACTCAGCATAGTCCCTCGTATATTTCTGCCACAATCTGCTACACATAATAAGGTCAATACCATGTTTAATGTATACGCCAACATTTGGAGAACCCTCTGGAGGCGCAGGCTGGCTCTCTTCCAATCGAGCATCAGTAGAACAACATCGACACCCAAAACACCCCAATTTGCTTAAACAAGGCATCTAAATATAAGACACATGCACTGTCTCTAGTGAACAAATATAACACCAGCAATGGTAAATAAAGGAAAGACATAAGATAACAAATATTATTCACAGGCCAAACCAAACAGTCCAGAGACCATTCCCTACAGTCCAGGGACTGTACCAAATTCAAGAAGACAGGCTCCAGCCCCAGACCTTTTCAAGCATTAGCCAAATTACCAGTTGGTCTGGCAGATTGTTCGGGAACATCCCCGGACCTTTTCAAGCACGGCCCAAATTTCCGGGCGGTCCGGTGGTCTGCTCGCAAACACTCTGTGCCTTTTCAGTAGTCCACAAAACTCACCAAGTTCAAGACAAGACAGTCCGGAGACCATACCAAGACACATCCCGTCGACTCATGTCATTCAAGCAAGGCAGTACGAAAACTGCAGACAAGACAGTCCGGATACTGTATCAAGACACAGCCTGTATGCTCGTGCCGCCCAAGAATGGCGCAATTTTTCCAAGAATCAAATCACTCACCTGGTGCAAACAGGTCGAGTCAAATTATTCTCCACTGCCGACTCTTCGGACCAAACGGTCAACTCCAAGGTTTCGCCTTCTCAGGACCCCAGCCGGTGACCACTATGCGAAGGGGCGCCCGATCAGCCGGGCGGGGCAGCTGCAAGAACCAAGCTTGGTCTTATGTGGGGGGCCCCGATCCGCCCAACCGACCAAACGCACCCCCGACCCTACAACCAGTTTATGGGCAAGCCGCATCACCTTGCTGGGTTCCTGTACGGGTGCCAACTGAAGGAAGTGGCCCTCAAGGGCCACTCGGGTTTTCTTACAACCACCTGCTGTGCCTTCCCAAGAATGAATTGTCGGTCAGACAGTAGAGAATACAAACTTACATGTTTATTAGAAATAATCTGCAGAGGAGTCCATCATGACCTGCACCCTAAGATGTCTGCCTAGGGACTGGCCCCCCAACTGTCTACAGTGGATAATCATTCCTCCCGAGAAGCCTCCAACCAGGCCCAAGATGGAAAACAACCAGCCTGGGCCGAACATGAGCAAAGAGGCACAGTAGGATGAGCTAACACCTGCCAGATGGGTACATACTATCAGGAATCCAAGGCCACGGTGCTGGGTCTCAGCGTCTCCTAGCATGGGAGCAGAAACTACAAATTCAGATAGGTAGGCGAGGACAGATTAGCTTATTCATTAGTAAGTCGAGAAACAGCCTTGAATAGAAGAAAAAATAATAATGAAATGCAGCGTTCTGCTGAGGCAAGCAATGTGAATAGTGAGGCCTAACTGGAGCACAGTCTAAGCAGCCTAATAGGGATAACGAAATGCAAAATGGAGTCACACTCGCTAACTGAAGCCTGCACATCACGGGGATAACTGACATCTATTTAGCCATGCACTGCTAACCTAATATAGCATGAAACGTGAGCATTGCAGGAACAGGTATTTCAAACCTAACATGGGTCAAAACCAAACAGTCGCAAGCTTAGAGTGCTACATAAATCTTGCAAAACAAGGCTAAGAACTCTGGGTAATTCCCAAGCGCTGCTCTTGTTGGAGCACATTTACAACAGCAGCGACACACTAAACCTGCCCACCTTAAATGTCAGTTTTTCCAGCAAAGTTTTTAAGCATAAGGTCGCCTTGTGGCTTGGACGCATGGCGGACTAGTCGCGTCTGCCTGGGCTCCCGCCGGGGCTTCATAATCCGGCATCATCCTGATCTCCCCAGACTCAGAAATACTCCGGCCAGGTAGCGGAGTAGTGTGGGACCCCGTTAGGCTTGGCGGTGGTCCCGTGGAAGTGACCCAGAGGCAGCCGAGTGGCGAGAGATTTGCCGGGCTGCTGAAGAGTGCTGGGCGCCATCTTGGGGGCAGGCCCATTCGGATCTGGGTGGGCCAGCAGTCCTGTGAGCAAGGTCTAAGGACGTGGAGGAGCCCCAGATATGTGAGCGGATGGAGGCCCGCCTGAGAGCAGATCTTCTCCGTGAGGTCAGTGCCGGGACCTGGAGGCCAGTGAGTGTGTCGGTGAGCGCGGCTCCCAGGCACAACAGGTGGCGTCATTTGTGGTGAGGGCCAAAGCCAGAAGCACTTGGGGCCGATGAGCTGCGGATCCTGGGCCGATACCCAACACGGACCACAACACAAAGCAGCGTGGAGCTGGAGGTGGAATAGGAGGAATATCACCGCACCCCCCTTCTCTAAAGCGGAACCCGTTTCAGCTCGTGTGGGATGCAGGCCGCGAGGGCTGAAGGCGGCCGTTACTGTGACGTAGCGAGCGGACCTGGAGAAAAAACATCAAGGGACCTTTCCACTCCCTCTCCCATACAGACAGTTATTTATGTGCCCAACGGAGCACAGCTGAGGGGCAGGAAAGCTCTGATATTATGAGGAGGCTGGGGACATATTGCGGGGGGCACATGACAAATGCTCCATAAGTAGGGGAGTGTGTATAGACAGGCGTACACATGGCCCATGTGGGAAGGAGAACCTGCAACATTTTGTCATACACAGCAACAGGTAAAAAAGCAAACAGGACGAGATTTGGTGTGCGTGGATCCAAATATCGCATTTTGGGAGCATCCATCATTGGACCGAGTCTGTTGGAGCCAAAAGCACAGACAAGCATATTAAAAGGCCAGGGCTCCGATTAATAAGATGAGGATTGGCTCGAGAAAGCCTACAATAAGTTTGGCCTGAAGGACTATGCCCAAGTGAAAGAAGAAGAGAGGAGCAGAGAAAAAGTGGTTTGATATGCTGTGTTGGGACCCGGGATACTGCTATTGATGGTGACTGGCTCTGGGGGGCAAGCGGAGAATGCCTACTGCTGCTTGTCATATGACTGAGGAAGCACTAGGGTACCGTGTGAGGGGCCTGAGATGTCGTGACCCTCGGCAGGACAGGCTTTATACCTCACAGGGGACTACTGGTCCTGTAACTTTGCAGAGATGGTGAAGGACAGGACAAACAAGGTGCAGTCCAATAAGATATCTAATTACACACAGCCGTGCCCGCCGGAGCCGGCCGGGTCAGCTGCAAACCCAGAGGAGCAAGTAGATGCAAGAGGTCATTCCTCAGATAAATCCCCATCTCTAACAGAGATTATGGCAGCGATTCAATCATCTAGAGAAGACGTAATACACAGAATCGATGCCGTGGCCATGGAGGTGAACCTGCTGCAGTGCGATCTTCATAAGGTCTCAGCCAGAGTGTCCGCTTTGGAACAAAACGTGGAGACTATGCAGCGTGAAGTACAATCGCTCAGTGATTCAATGGTGAGTATACAGCGACAAGTGGCGCAGTTAGATGAACGCGCCAAAGATGCAGAAAGACGATCACGTAGGAATAATCTATGCTTTATTGGATTTCCTGAAAAGGCAGAGGGCTCCGCCGCCAACCTGTTCCTGGAGTAGTGGATTGTTACTGAAATAGCCCCTAAAAGGTTATCAAAGTTCTTTAACATTGAGCACGCCCATAGGACATTATGTCCGCCTCCCCCCCCCTGGACAGGTGCCCCCCTCGAGCGATTATGGCCCGATTCTTTAGTTATAGGGACCAGGACATGATACTTCAGGCCACCAGAGCGAAAGGAAGATTGATCATCCAAGGCCATCACGTTGCGATTTTCCCAGACTATACTCAGCATGTACAGGAACAAAGACGAACATTCCTTGTGGTGAAATGCAGACTACGGAAGGCTGGCTTGAAGTACAGCCTGTTATATCCTGCCAAGCTGAGGGTGGAGCACAAGGGGAAATCGAACTTTTTCATGTCAGCAGAGGCGGCAACGACATGGATGGACGAGACAGGCCTGGCAGACACGGGCTTGGGCCCACAAAGGAGTACAGATGGTTCATAGTGCAGAGGAGGGCGAGCGAATGACAAACCCCAAACGGTCCGGAAGACACAAGGAGAGAGTGAGGTCAGCCATGGAAGAATAAAAGTACAAACTGATGGAACTCTGCAGCGAGAGGGGACCCAGGTCTCGGAGTCAGGGACACAGGATATGGTTCTGGACACCCTCCCGTCAAACGCGGATGCTTCTTGAAGGGGGGACACTGAACTCTAGAGACGATGTTTCAGATAAGTGATTGCAATGTGGAAAATACAACAGTTTTTCACTATGGGGAGAATGGGGAGTTTAGCTGGGGGGCATATCCAGGTGTCCTGCTCATGTCCCGTAGGGACGGGATCGTGGTCAGGGAGCTTGAGGCCGTGTCTCGCGCCCGACTAGCTGTCCGGTTGCTTGTAGCCTAGAAGGAGAGCATTTTAATTTGCAATCTAGGTGTAAAAGTACGGAGGGTAGCTGGGTCGCTCATGGTGTAAGGAAGGGGATCGTTTGTTCAGTTTTCACAATTGGGGTATGTTGGATGCCCTTGAGAACACTGAGTCCTTTAGTTGAGGTGGGAGGAATTGTATTTCAAGCACACAAGCGGTCTGTGAGGGAGGAGGCCGTGCTGCTGGGAGGCGGGAACGGTATGGAACAATGGTGGAAATGGCAGGTTAAACATTAAAAGCGCTCACATGGAATGTCCGGGGGTTGGCAGCTTATGAGAAGTGCAGAAGGGTTTATGCATATTTGAAAAGATACAACGTATCGATTGCATGTCTACAAGAAACTCATGTGTGGGGGGGACACAATCCCGGGTCTGAAACACAGATGGAGGGGTCAAATATTTGCTACTTCATATTCCGGATTTGCAAGAGGGGCTTTAAAATGGGTGGCACCTGGAGTCCCATTCAAGCCTCTCCATCAGGTAATAGACACCGAAGGTCAGTATGTGATTGGGCAGGGCACATTAGAGGGGAAAACACTGTGTATCATTAATGTATATGCTCCGAACTCTGATTGTGCAGATTTCTTGCTGTCTATTATGAGAGCAGCTGCGCCGTACATGGGGAAGGTGATAATAATGTTGGGAGATGTAAACTGTGTTATAGATGGGAACCTACAAAGAGAACCCCCCGACTACATACCAAGCCACAAATGACGGGAACACTGACAGACATGTTACAGGAAATGCGCCTTCTAGATATATGGAGGGAACGTAACCCTACGCAAAAAACATTCTCCTGCCACACGCCAGCCACCAACACGTTCAGCAGACTGGACTATTGCTTCATTTCACCAACGTTAGCAGGGAAAGTCAAGGGGATAACGTACCAAGCACGGTATATTTCAGATCACTCTCCGATTTTGAGCAGCTTTGAGGGCAGAGGCCCAGAGCGGCCATACCCATGTGGCGCCTGCGAATGGAGGCATTACAGGACCCGCCATTTGAGAAAGCAGTCTCAGAGGCGTTAACAAAAAATGTTGAGGGAAATTGGGAGACGCCCACGAATAGAGCATTCGAATTGGATGCTACGAAGGTGGTACTCCGGGGGTATGTATACACATAATATATGGGGTAAGGCAACAACTACTGAAAGATATTGAGAAACTTGAGGGTAACTTGTCCAGGTTAGAAAAGAGACTACATGCTGAACCTCACATACTTGAGGAATGGCATGAGGTGAAGGCTGATTTATAGGAGACATGGAAACGGCTAGAGAAGTTCGACCATACGGTGTATCGACAGAGGTTGCACCATGAGGGAGACAGGTCAGGCGCCCTATTAGCTAGATTAGTGAGGCGAGAACGAGCTGCGGAACCAATACTGCACTTGCAGGACGCAGGGGGACAAATGGTTTACACGCAACCCAGAATCACAGAACTTTTAGCCAGTCACCTGGCTAAAGTCTATGTGCAGGGAGCCGAGCCTTTGAATACCGTAATTGCGGAGTTCCAGGTCTGAGTGGAATTACCCCACTTAGAGCAAGTTATGGAAGATATACTTGGGGGCCCGATCACGCGTGCAGAAGTTGTAGGGGCTATAAAATGCATAAAGCCTGGGAAATCACTGGGGAATGACGGGTTCCCGGCAGAATTTTACCAACAATACACATTGATCCTGGCAGACAGATTGGTGGAAGTATATAACGAGGCGCTACATACACAAAAATTGCCAGACTCCTGGCGGGAAGCCCTGGTAATAATGATTCCAAAGCAGGACAGGGACCCCACACAACTGAACTCATACAGACCGATTTCCCTTTTAAATATAGACATGAAGGTGCTAAGTGGAATCCTGGGGAGTAGGCTGCTTCCATATATTTCATATCTGATCCACCCGGATCAATCAGGATTCATCCCACGCCGTGACCTGGGTGTGAAACGGGAGGATTACGCCCTGGTTCTATTGGACATCGAACAAGCGTTCGACTCGATGTCCTGGCCCTTTGTTTGGGCCACATTGCAAAAAATGACTGCGGGACCAGGGTTTACTACTCTACTCTATGCTTCGCCCAGGGCCAGGGTTAAAGTGGGTGGTAGAGTCTTGGAGGCATTCCAGCTGAAAAGGGCTACCATGCAGGGCTGCCCCCTATCACCTCTGACATTTGCCATGGCAATGGAGCCATTGGCTTTTGTCCTGCGAAATCGCCTGGCAGTATGGGGAATAAAAGTGGGTTGCACCAACCACATAGTCTCAATGTACGCCGATGATACCCTTGTGTATTGTAGGAAACCACAGGAGGCAATACCAGACCTGCTGCAGGCTCTGGAAGAATTTGGGAGGGTCTCGGGGCTCCGAGTTAACCCCAACAAATCAAAGGTGCTCCCTATGAGGTGCCTGGTAGATCGACCAATAGAAACGCTTCCGGAAGCAGGGCTGCCATGGACGAAAGACCCTCCTAAGTATTTGGTTATGATTCTGGCTCTACCGAAGGGAAGGTTCCTAGAGCTCAATGTAGGCAGGGTGATGGAGGGAGAATGAAATGTAGTGTACTTCTGGAAAGATCTGCCTTTATCTCTGATGGGCAAAGTTGCAATCACAACAAGCATTTGCAATGCAATAGGTCTCGCATTTACGTGAGTTTAAGTTATTGGCATTGTAAATAACAATGCCTTTTATTTTATTTTTTTAAACGGAAACAAAAATAAAAGGCATTGTCATTTGCAATGTCAATAGCTCAAACTTACGTAAATGCGAGACCTATTGCATTGCAAATGCTTGTTACTCCGAGTCTCAATTCAGGGGGTGCTGCCTAGTACACTGTACCTAGTCGGAGAAGATGCGGATCTCTGCCTTCGGGGTCCATGCATCCTTTTGAGGTATTAGTAAATTGTGTCAATGGCACCCACTTCTTCTCTGGAGTGGCTGTAATTCTTGTTTTAATGTTACATTCTGTTAGCAAAAAGGAGCCACCTGAAGTGGTATGTTGTCTCGCGCTGGTATTGACCCTTGATGATTCAGACGATGGCTCGGTTTCATCAAGCCATAGGGTTTGTTGTTATTCACAACGATGTGAAAAGAACATTGGGGCTGATTGAGAACTGCTCCTCGATTTCATCTGCTAACAACCAGCATACCAAATAACTGAGAAAGCAGTGTCTTGCTGGCCCATCATGGAGTAGCAGAGGAGATAGAGTTGACAGGGTGCTCGGTGTGTCTAGAACAGGCAAAGAAGAATTCCATGTCGGTTGAACATGGTTAAAAGCCCCACACACCCCTACCACAAAGGCAGCTCTGGTAGGCCTCACACATTTCAGTCACTGCACAAAATTTGCACCCAGTTTGGCAGTCTTAGACAAATACCAAGGGAAGCGTGAGAATTGAGGCTGAACTGTCCTGTTACCCCCATGAGCAGTCCAGTGATGAAACGAGAAATAATTAGGCCCCCTGGCTCCTTGAGACTCCTGTGTCCTACAGATATTCATAGGTCATGGGCTGATTGGGCCCCCACCCCGGCGCACATGTCCTGCTGGAGCCTGTATTATGCCTCTGGAGTATCTTAAAGTCAAATGATGGGCGACAGAGGTGTGAGAGGATTCACTGCTGCATGAAGACCCCAATTTGTAGGGCATTCCCAGTGCCACAAATTCCCATCTTTAAGTCAGACAAGGATCTGACGGTGTTTCAGTTTCCAGTGTGTTTTACACAAAAAGTCAATCAGGTATGCACTCACTCACTCAGTCCCTTGCATGCTCAGTTGTTAACTCACTCCTAAGCTCCCCCACAAGCGAATTCAACATGACAACTAAATGTGAGAGAATGTATGTGATGCTGGGCACAAGTCGGGGGTACACATGGGTGGACGGCGTCCACCCACTATTTTCACAGGGTGGAATCCCTCCTCCCTGCCACAAGGTTGGGTCCCAGTGAAACATGCTGATTGTGTCCCGGTGTAATTTGCCGACACATTCGGCAGCACCTGCATGTTGTCTGCTTTACATTCAAAGCATCAAAGTGCAAGCGGCCATGGGGCTTTCTTCGGTAGCGGCTCTTCCACTAAGGCGGTGGAGCATCGCCACTCTGCTAATTGAACAGTGCAACAACGAAAAATAAAATGATAATACCAAGCAGTTATTATCATTTTATTTTTCTGCGAGGGATTGGAGCCAGGTTGGGGAGGGGCATGGCTGAGCACAGTGAGGAGTGTTTTTTGCACTTCCAAACACTGAGCATGTTCTCCATGGGGCTGTGTTGCGCAGCCCCGTGAAGAACATGCCCAGGCTCCCTGTAACTGCCTGAGCGGCCAAACAGGCCGCTCAGACTGCCTTGAACTTAAGGACGCCCCATTACTACGGTAGAATTTAGTGCTCTGTGAATATATAGTCATTCATTTATTCAGCAGCCGCTTGAATTGGAACATCTATCACAAAACAAAAGCTAAATTGTAGCACCAACACTGCACAAAGTACTTCAACCCAGCAAATGGATATTAGAGCCTATAAAGAGCGACTGAGTTACATACCTGTGGCCTCATTATTTAAAGGGCGCACTTTCCATGTTTGCGCCCGGTGCACTTTAAAACAGGTGCGTCGGGCAAAAACAGGGAAAGTGCACCATATTACATGGAATGCGCTTCCCCCAGGGCAGCCTCCAACTCACACTGGCCCCTGGGCAGAGCATTCATGTGAAAAACAGAGCGGCTTCTTTGAAACCGCTCCGTGTTTCACAGTGCAGGTGACAACCCGCCTGCATTTTTAAGGGGGATTAGTGATCCCCTTGTAGGCGGATGCAGTGAGTGACTGCACCCGCCTGCAACGTGAAGTCTGAGGGGTTCATGGCCCTCCAGAGGGCTGCCATCAGGGGATGCACTAACAGTGCCATTTTACTTTAATTTATTTTTGACGTGAGTGATGTGTGAGTCTATTGCAGACATTTTGCAGAGAGATGTTGTGTTTAAGGTTCATGCAAAATCCATAAAAAATTGTTCCTTTTAGATCACAATAGGACCTCAGGTATGAGAATGGTAGGGTGTCACAGAGATTACTTGCAATAATATTAGTGAGATGTTGCTGGGTTACAATACACTATCCTTGAACATTAGATGCAAACACATTTAAAGTTTGGATGAGTGCGTCTGTCCACTGTCAGTGATCTAGCCAAAGAGGGCATGAAAGAGCTGGGAACTGAATCAAAAATTCAAAGCTGTTCCAAACAGGGGCACCAAAGAAACGTTGGGCCCAGCGCCCCCGAAATCCTTAATTTGTCCCTGGGTCAGGGAAACAAACTCTGGGGAAACAAGATATTGGTGGGATTCCACCCGTAAGCGTTTGGGCTTGGAACATCTAAGTAGCCATCTTGTTTGGAACCCCTTTGTCTCCACAACACAGCAAATCTTTACCACAAAATCCAGAAATCTAATTTATCAAATACACCATTTAGATTTCAGTTTAGTAATATAATCTAGGAGTTTGAGACCAGAGCCTTTGTGCACTCTCCGCTATAAATCCTCCCTCTTGAGTGGTACAAATGCTGGCGTCTATGTCTATGTAAATTATGCACATTGGTAGTAATCCACAAATGGAATTTTGGTGTCCTCTGGTAGAGAGACTGCCAAGCAAAAACAAATAAACTGAGTGGGTTGCTTTAAACAGAACCGTAATTTTGTCCTGAAGGAGATTTTGACATCAGATTTGCCTATTGTCAAGATGAGGGGAGTGGACTTCAAAGGGGACATGACATCACATTTTGATAGTGAGCTAAATTGGTAACGTAAGCAATAAAGACATCACTTGAAAGTGCAGTGTTCTCGGGGCCGCTAACTCCGACTTTTAGAGGCACCCATCAACAGTGTGGCGAAGCAGATGACAGATGTGATTTTAAATAGCCGGCCGCTGATTGCAGAGAACAAACCACCCACCGTATGTATCTGTTTACGGTTTCGCCACTCCTGCTGCTCCGCGCGTTGTAAAGGGACTGAAAAGGAGGCGGGGGCCGGGGGTTGTCATCGGGCGGGGCGGCCCACGCTCCAAAAGCTACATTTCATTTCATAATTAATTAGTGATTCTTAACCCCGGGCTTTTTTGAGTGCTCTGCCTGATAATAACAAGATGGAGGCCTTGTGAATCAACGGGGCCCTTTGCCCTTACCACTCTCATTACATCAGCTGCTGTCCTGTAGAACAGAGACACCGAGTCACTGCTTCCCGCTCGGGGAGGGTGAAGGTCAGAGGTGCTCACCTCTGCTAACACGGGGCCGCGCACAGGGCCTTTGTTCTTTCGCAGGGAAAACGGAAAGAGGAATATGGGAAGAACGGAGAAAAACTCAAAGTGAATGTATCGAGGGGACTTACAGATGAGAAATTAGATGGAAATACACCGGTAGCAAAATAATGTCCAACGCGAACAAACAATGGAAATAGATAGAAAGGAACGGGGAAAGGAATAGGATAAAATTGGGGAAATAAATTAAACAGAAAATGGGAAAAATTAAAAACAGGAAAGAGAGAAGGAAAAGAGGAAGAAGCAGAAGGAGGAAAAATGACAACAAGCTTTGGCAACGCGGCCGCGAAAGTGCCGCGAAAGTGAAAGTGATCGCGATCGCGATTACGGGAGGACAGACACATGGCGCTGCGCGCGTGCACGTTCACGTGCACTGTAGCTTTAGGCCACGGCAGCACTTTAAAAAGCCTGTATACAAAATGTCTCGGCCAGATCAGCGCAAGCGCTGGATCAGGCGAGACCTAAAAATGGGCATTCTACCGCGCTAGTTGTACGTTTTGCAAAATTCATTTGACAGAATTCTGCTGGACGTCTTTAAACAAATAGAGACCCTGGTAACAGAACTGTTGTGGGGCAAGAAACGCAATCATATCAGCCTTTCAACACTACAGAGACCACGGCAGTTGGGGGAGTAGAGGTACCCTGTATTGAATATTACTATATAGCCACACAACTACAACATGCAGTCCACTGGCTGGATGACCAAGACAATTGGGAAAAAAGGCTCCCAGAGGGGTCTTATAAAGGAGGTTCGCTGCCAGAGTTATTAATGCAAGGGAAAAGGATCCCAGGGACATTTCCATAGCTTATCAGGCATTTGGCAGAGACATGGGAAACCACGGTGAGAAGAGTGGTGAAGCGAGCACCATATGTGCCTGATGCACCTTTATGGGTGATCCCGGGATTCGCCAAGATCGCAGAGTCAATGTCGGTGTGCAGGTGGAATTCAGGTGGTTGCAAGTTGATGGGTGATCTATATCACAATGACCAGTTCCTTACGCGGGAAAATGCATAAGTCATGAATGAGTTGGGAGCACGGCAATTCTTACAATATGCAAAGATTTCACAAGTGTCCAGAGAGATTTGGCCATCATTTCCAGACGAGCCCCCGGCAACGAGAACCCTACAAGTAATGATGCAAATGGCACAAGCTCATCACATGATAACACACTGATACATCCACTTGCATTACAGCAAAAATGGGAGGAAGCGACGGGTGGACAAATCACTGAGAAAGAATGGGAGAAGATACATGAAGGGGTAAACCTGGGCTGCTCCAATGCACGGTTCAAACTCATATAATATAATAACACTCATCAGGCTTACCTCACACCGAATGCCCTCATCTTCTTGTCCTATCAGTTGGGGGCAGAAATATGCTGGAAGGAACAACATCTGGGTAGGAGCTAGTAGAATCAATATTCAATCTGCCCTATGACAAAGCACCAGGGGACAGTGGCCTCCCTGGTGAATTCTCTGGCTAAAACATAACCTAATTTTGGCAGTCCTAAATGACATTGTCAAGGAAGTGGAATCTATCGGTAGAAAGAGTTCAACAAAGCAATCTTCAGCCTACTCCCTACACCAGGCAAAGATTATTTACTATGCATCACCTGTGGGTCAATTTCGCCTTTAAATACTGATATGAAGAACTTAGCAAAATTAATAGCCAATAGCAGTCATAGGTTTCCTGTTGTGCTGATCATTTAGCGACTCTCCTGAAACATCCTTTGGCAGTGGCAAGATGATGTGTTTGATGCATCAGTGATCTCACTAGACCACAAATAGGCGTTTGAGCTACCGGCATTGGTTTGCAGACCAGCCCAATCCAAAAAAGGGATAGATATTATTGGAGGATGTTCCAAACTTCTATTGCTGGTATTGATATACCCGGTATTAAAAGAAGGCAGAACTTCAGTTTCCCCTCTAGTCTAAATAATCAACACCTTCTCCTGTTTTTTAGTTTATAGAATTAACTGGGATGAGAGCAAAGTGGAGCCCTTTTCCAAAAAGTCTATGTGAACCGCAATTGATGGTCTGAGGCTCAAATGAGTGCCTTCCAGATTGAAGTATCTAGGGGTATTGCTGATTACAGGTTTTGGTGACATTGTCACTGATAACCTCAAAGCCATGTATTTCTCTGACAGAGTATGACTTTGCTCAGGGGTCATCTAATCGATCAACATACTTTGATAAGGAAGACTGGGATTGACACCTCCCGTTTCTTAAACATTTGGGCCAACACCTCACAATGCACATGTTTCAATCATAACCAACCCCATGTCTTAATGCTGAAGCATGTTTCATACCTTTCCCCCCACCTCTCTTTAATCAAGGGTTACTTTTGTGATCTTGAGTTAATGTTATTCTTGCAATCCCTTCAACTTACATACCATGTCTACCATAGAGGTTTCTAATCCCTTTAATAGAGAGGATATTGATAAACAAGCTACTTTATAAGGTACCTCTTTCCTTGTACACGATTAAACTGTCCCAAATTGTTCTTTTGCGGCAGCCGCCCAATGCAATGGTTTATATGTAACGTGGCAATCGTTTTGCAGGGTTGTATTTAAATCATTCAAACTATGCTGTCAAATATGAGCTCCTTATGAGTTCAAACTTAATCTATTGATCATTAATAGAATACATAATTTTTTTCATGAGGCAACTTTACACATTTCAGAAATTAACACCACTATCGAAGACCCTTCCTTTGCTCTCCAGTGCCTCAGGATACATAACTTGGTCACTGCCAATGCCGTCACCCTCCATCTTCATGTTTGGTTGTTTAGGCCTGATATATCTGTCATGTCATGTAAAATGGCCAAATGCTTTCACGGTGTTAATCCAGAACCAGTTGTTAGGGACAGTGTGAACCATATTCACAAAAGTATTTCGGTAAATCTGGCCATTGTGCGAGTGCATGGAGATTATCACACCCTGCTTGGTTGCACCATTAACAATTATCATGAGGGAGCAAACTTGCACTTTTCAGCCTCTTAGGGGACCAGTGCCAATCATGTAGAACTTTAAAATATAAGAATCTGAGGCTTGCCTCTCTGATAAATGTATCATGTGTGCTAAGAAGGCCCTCCTAGTCATCTGTTTCATATTCCCTCTCTGCCATTCTCTGCTAATGTTGTCGGGCAGAAGTCTTAGTTCCCTCTGAGCAAGTGTAGTGTATGAACAGGTTATAGAGACAGCAAACAGCTTCCTTATAGGTTACCCATGTTTTGAGATATGTCCTAATAGGTGATGATTTTTGTGTGAGTAGCCCTCTATTATGAATATATTGCACACAATGAGTAAGTTGTCTATATTGCCAAAGACCTTTGTCAGCTAGTCTATAACCCTCGTGGATGAGTTGGAAAGGATTTAGCTAGGCTCCTAGAGGCAATTGATCTAAGAACAGTATCCCCTTATCCACCTGATCTTTCCAGTGTATCTCCCGCCCTACAATTCGAATGGTATTGGTGTTCCACAAAGTGCTAACAGAGTGCAGTCTTGGTTCAATGCCTAATAACTTGTGAGCGTGGGACCAGTTAATGAGCATAGCAGATATTATTGGTTCATTTTCAGTAGTCGGTACATTTTTATATCTACACAATAGATCCACTGCAGAGGTGCAGTCTAGCACAACCCTGTACAATCACCCCTAGAACAGGGACTGTGGGAGGAAATAGTTCAGTTGTGATGAGTGACTCAATCCTTGTAATGGCAGTCAAGGACAGATAATCAGGGACAAAGGCTCAAAGGCAGTAAGAAACCTTGATGCTAGAACTTTGGCTAAGGTGATAATATAAGCATTAGTCAGCGAAACTGGGTGGTAACTCCCATATTCGAGTGGGCCCTTCTCTGCTGTAGGGATCCGTGTGATCATAGTTTTATTGGTAATAGGCCCTAAAGATCCCGTCATCTCAGTTTCCTTGTACATGGCATAAAGCATTGGTGCCATGAATTCTACAACACCCAGATAGAATCAGGGAATTCATCAGGAACATACATGTGGTAGATATTTGTTAGCTGCTTGTATTTCTTTCCGGATTACACCCCCCAATGGCAGAAGGGGTCTCCCTTCAATGCTCAAGAATAAAAGTTTGAGGTTCTTCATGTAATTTCCCTCTGCTCCATGTGTGTCAAAGGCTTCATAGCTATATAATCCTCCTTTAAAGGTTGTAAACTCCTCTCCAATATCTATCCGGTGGTCCAAGAATTGCCCCATAATGTTCCAAACTGCTGGGATAGCTATTTGTTATTCTCTGTTGCAACTAGAATGCCAAGCGCCTACCCACCTTTCCCCCCTCTCATAATGGTGCAGTTCATAACATTCTGGTGGGAGCATGTACTATGTGTTTTTTAATCACGTACCTAGGGCTACATCATTAAAACATTCTAAACAGTCATGAGAGTACATGCTTAGCATTTATTGACCATGTGGGTGGAGATTAATGCTCTATCTCTGGGAACCTATTACGCTTTACAGATGAGACATATATTGAGGCATTCACATCCTACCTCCCATGTATAGGAGTTCACCAAGGATGAGAAGCTCTGCTGATTAGATCTGTTAACCAATAGTCATTTGGTGGTTACTGCTAATATAAGGCATCTCCTGGTCCATTGCATCATACTTGGTGTTTTCTTGCAATTTTGAATCTATTGTACCGCTTTTTTAACAAAAACTGTTTGGTCAATTTTTCTGCTGCAAACTGAATTTGTTTGCGGTCATGGTTTTATTAGCTAATTAAAGCAAGGTGTGCAAAATAGGGGTCTATTTGTATATTTGTGCTTAGCCATTTTAACTCTACCAAAGCCCTAGATGTGAAAAGACTTTTCAGTGCCTCTTTTTCCAGTTCTATTCTTTACCCCAGTTTTGGGGATAGTGTCAATGTATATTTTAACGAAGGGGACTTGATGAAGCCCTCTAGACTTTGTCATACTGTAGAGGCCTCTAAATATTTAATAGCGGAGTCTCTCATAAATATTCCTCTCAATGTAGCCTTCCAGTCTACCCACAGAATTTCACCCAGCATATCAGGAGCGACATTGTCATTTTTACATAAAGAACTATGGAAACAAAGCTTCTTGAATTTGGATGCTTGCATTTGCCATATTGATGCAGAGGGTTGGACATGGCCTACATCTAACTCCATTTGCACTAAGGCAAACCCACTTAACGGAACACGTTTATGTATTAAATGTTACAAAAAGTCATCAATGCATTTTTTTTATTACTCTGTATTTATTTTTAGATTTTAAAAGTCATAAAAATATTTAATTACCAAATAATATTATTTTGCAATTATATTTACACTTTTATTAATAAATTACTTTCATAGTTACATATAAATTTGAAATAAGTTAATTTAATTTTAACATTATTTCCTATAAGGTTCCATTTCAAGTCCCTGCCTCCATTATTTTCTATAGGAGGGTTTTGCACTGTCAGTGGTAGGCCTTGTGTGTTGGTGGACTGCTTCTTTTTGGCTGTAGTAACACTCATAAATTTGGTTCCACTTTTGAGAAACTGTGTGGTCATAAATGATGAATAGCCTTAAGTAGTAAAGTTACTCAAAAGTGTAACAGTACACTTGCAATTGCAACTTACAAGGGTAAGTTTTCTTAGTAAATAGCTCCGTACGTCTCAGGGGTGTTGCAGTCTCCGCATATCCATCAATCCAAAATCGGAAGAAACATCAACCTATAGCACTCTATCAATGTAATTAATGCTGTCTATTGCTCTGGACATCTGTAATATGTTATCTATTGCCATGTTCCAGTCTCCCCCCAGAATCAAATGGTCAGAATCCAGATCTACCAGAACTCTAGAAAGCAGTGACAAAAAGAGTCTCCTTGTGTTGCTGAATGCGTAGATGTAACCTATACAAAGCGTGGTCTTCAACCTTTTTTTTTTTTTACAAAGGCATATCTACTATGTAGTTTTGTATAGAAAAGGGGCCCCTGAATCTAGGATGAAAAGCCTGGACAGGGAGAATACAGTATGGGAAAGGGAACACCTAGGCAAGACAGCATTTAACACATTACAGATATATTAATTCCAGACATACATTAAAACAACATTATTACCAAAAACCAACAGTTTTTTTGGGAAATATTTCATTTTATTCACTTTTTTCTTTTTTTTGTGTCTCTATCCAGATGATCCAGAAACGTTTCTAGGTCGTCAGGGGGCACAAATTCCATTGTCCTTCTGCCGATTTTGATTATCATAATTGTTGGGTCTAAAAGGCCGGCATATCGGATTTCTCGTTTCCTAAGGCGGACAGCAGGCCAAGGAACTTTTTGATAGCAGATTTGCACTCACATAAAAGTCTGCTGAGATAGAAACTTGAATGACTTTCACATGTAATTGGTTCTCTGCTCTTTGCAGGATTTGTTTTGTATGCTGGTACCTTAGAAGATGTGCAATCACTGGCAAAGGACTTTTCACAGAGAGGTTCTGGGGTAAGGATCCATGAGCCCTTTGGAACTTGAGAGGTGAATAAAACTTCAGGTTTTGTAGATTCATGAGAAAGCACACTAGAAATGTGATTATTTTGACTCCATCTGCTTTCTCAATGAGGCCACTGATGCCAATGTTATCCTGCCTAGTCTATCTTTTAGTTCTGTTATTTTCTTCTTTATGCTTCACATCTCGAAAAGCCAGTCAGTTTCTGTTGCTTGTCTGAAGTCCAATGAGGTCAAGCGATTTTTCCACAGAGTCTGTGGAATCCTGACAGCTCCTCGTTCAGTTATTTCAGGTCCTTGGACATCTGTGAAATGTTACCTATGGCTAGCCCAGTGATCTGTAGCTCCGTAATAATCGCTTTCGGGGTGATTTCTTACATTTTTTAAATATCTTTACATGTTTTAGATTTGGAACCAGAGCGTTTTTCTTCAAAAAGCACTTGCCCGGCAGGCCTGGAGGAATATATTAAGCAGTCAGATCACTGAAGTGTAAGGATGCCAGCATTTGTAGTGTAATATAACCACTCAGCCTCAGGAGTGTATATCTGGCAATCATCCTTTCAGACACCTTCATCAGGCTTTCGGTTATCACAGGCATGCATAACACTTAACTTTCCCTCTTCTTCTGAGCAACACATTTTCACTGACCAGGACTGTTACTTGTGAAGTGAAAGGCATAATCCAACCCCTAAACGGGACAGTCTTTCCATTTGATTCCCTCACCTTGCAATCTCTTGAGGCAATCATAGGCCAGTATTATGATTGTTAGTGGAAAGCCCATTCATCGATCTTACTGCAGAACACAACAATCAAGCAAATCAAGCTCCGCTGTAATCCCCCAGGCTGGAATATCAGAGGGGGTCCTCTGCACCACTTCCTATTTGTGGTATGTAAAATAGTTCCTACCACAGCAGGTGTGAGGGGAAATAGCTGCTCCATCAATGCCAGCTTCAGCTTTACTGCAGCGTGCAGGCACCGCTCATATGGCCCGGATTGGCACTTCCCCAGCTCCCACAGTCCTCCTCGTACCACAATGTGCAAGAGAGTTCCTGCCATGACAGCCACATTTAACAAGCGCAGGGGAGAAACTGCTCTGTTGATGTGGGATTCATAGCAGCGGAAAGGCCTCACTTGTGCAACCCGGGCCAGCACCTCCTCCTAATGTGAAGGCTCCATGCTTGTGTTGGACCACACCTAGAGTGGCTACTCCAGGTATCTACCGCAGCAATATGGAGTCTCTCTTTTGCTCCACTACACATCCAGCAGGGTACTCGATACACAGAGTTACAGACTCAACAGAATTCTAAACTCAGCCCCACTCAGCCCCCATTGCACCGAGTTAATCACCCCCTTTAATGTGGCCGGGATCATGCAGCTCGATTTTTGGACCAGCCATCTTGGTGACAGCATAGCTCCATCCCTTAGCACTGAGGTTCTATGTTATGCAGTCTATGCAGAGAACTCCTCCATGCTACCCAGAGTAAGGGTTACGTATGCAGCTTTAGAACTGGTTCATAAGACACTAAGGCTCTTTAGGGTCTTGCATGCATATCCCCTTTTGGACCATTAAAAGGTGCTAGCATTAGTTACCTGTCCCCTCATTGGTCAATGTGGTGACTCGAGGAGTTCTTACAATTGACAACTTATTTCAGGACAGTTCTTTTAAACTCTTTGGGGTCCTTGAGACTGAATTAAAGCTACCACCCACACAGAAATAGAGATTCAGACAGCATACTAATAAGTGCCTTAGAGGGCCATTGACAATGGTTCTGATACAGCGTGGAGCTTTTTATTTATACTCAATCAATTTCCTCTCTGGGCTCAAGATTAATACCACTTTAACAACTTTAGATCCTCTGATGAATCTTTTACGTAAGCTAACAGGGACTCTGATATTAAGAGGACACTTGCCAAATCCTTATCAGGACCTGGAATAAGAAAATGCCAAATTAATGCATACATCAACATTTCTCATAATCTTAGTAAGCAGATTTTCGATAAAGGACTTCACTCAAGAATGACTCAAAATGATAAATTTCACATGAATGTCATTCATTTATGCCTCAATTTGAATGGTCAAGAAACACAAAGAGAGAGAGAAAGAGAGAGAGAGAGAGAGAGAGAGAGAGAGAGAGAGAGAGAGAGTACAACAGCAAAATCAAGATCAGTATTAGGTTATACTAACCAAATATGCAGAAATGAAGCGTTAGTAGTCACAGGATTGAGTCCATAACTCTTCAGGTGAAGAGTTATACCTGTCCACTTTACCAGCCAGCAAAGCGCAGGTGAGTCAGATCAGTTAGTTCAGTTCGAAGGGATTTGGAGTAAAAGGGAAATCAAAGTTCAGTCCGACAGCATGCCAGGCAGGAACATTGAAAATGATAACCAGCAATGACTCCTCCTCCAAGAGGGCAAATATACTTCCAAAAGGTCTCAGTTTATGCCCACAAAATGTTACTTCCCTCGTGCGTTATGTCTTCCATTGGTTGTCCACAGTGGGCTGTTCATGGTGTGATCAATACCTCACCAAAAAACTCTGAAAGCATTAGGTAATCCTTTTGCTAATTCATCAATTTCAACAACTTTATAATTTCCATCCTTTCCAAGGAAGTAAGAAAGTTCTTTTGTTCACTGTCTAGCCATTCCCAGAGGCTCTCTCTGGGTTTGCAATTGTATTGATACATTTCTGTCAAAACTTTTGCTGAATCAGAAAGGGACCTATTGTTCATAAGCATGGAAAAGAAACTCTTGGAAAAGTTCTCATAAAGTCTGAAATGACTACTTCAGCTAGATTCGGCTTGTCTAAGCGAGTTAAAGAAGCATTTTGAAGCCTACATGAGAAAATGGTTAAATCTTTTCCACATTATGATTAATACAAACCAAACATTAATATGAATAATTCAGTTTTCTTAGTAAACTTTACCCATTACTATTTTCCCCTAAACTACATACCCATATTAGGTACTACTTTACAGAACATTTTGCACATTTTTTATTTCTTCAAGCAGATTACTATGCATCACACTTGTTATTCACGTTTAATTCTGCATGTTACTAGGATAAAACAGCAAATCTTATTACTGACGAACATCTTTAAGCTAAGCGTTTGAATCGTCTTCAAGCGTTTCATTGTATAAGCATTCTCATCACATATCACATTAGAAATCAGCAGCACATTTTCTAGGTTATCGATGTTTAGATCATTAATCACGTGATTACATTTCATAAGCCAATAACTGTTTTTCTCTCTCTTTAATTTTTCTTTTCACAAATTTCCAAGTTTTCAGAACACTTCTGCATGCTTTTTCTTTTTATTTTTTTTTTTTTTTTTTTTATTCATCATCATCAAGAATTACATTTAATGATACATTTCATTATGCAGTTTCATCAAAAAGAAGAAAATAAAAAAAAAACAAAGAATTAAAAATAAGAAAAACAAGACATGATTAGGCCACGAATTAATGGAAAACTAGCCGATTACCCCCAATCAAAACGGAGAATGTCAATATTTTTAATCTTTTTTTTCAAGCCTCTCTTTCCAATAGGCAATAGGGGCCCATATCCGATTCCCCATTTGTATTGTCTTGCATCCTTTTTTATCGTACAAGGCTTTTTCTAATGCATATACAGCTAATAATCGTGATAGCCATTGTTGAAATGTTGGCGGATTTGGATCTTTCCACATTGTTGCGACACAAAGTCGGCTCAAAGTCATCGCTATATATATAAACTCAAATTGGGGTATTTCTACACCATCCCTAGTTACCCCCAGGACCATAACTTCGTTAGTTATAGTAATTTTAATCCCTAGTGCTCTATCCAAAAATTGCTCTATTGAGTTTTTAAATAAATCCAAGGCGGGGCATGCAGCAAACATATGTATAGTATCTGCCTGTGTTGCCTGGCATCTTGGGCAAACCACTCCCGTTGTTCCACCCCATTGAGCAATTCTGTGTGGGGTGTAATAGAGCTCAAACATGGTCTTATATTGCTGGACTTGTAAGGTGGCTACTCTTAACACTGAATTTAATAGCTTGAACGCTTTTTCAACCTCGTTCCCAGATAAATTCAATTTAATGTTCCATTTTTCTATAACCTTTGCACAATCGTCCTCCTTATGCCTGGTCAATTCCCCATATACCTGGGATATTGAGCAGCCCTTCTTATCTCTTAGAATTTCCATGATTTCTACTCTCCGATAGTTAATATCCCCTCCCTGTTTTTTTTTAACAAAGCTGATCTTATTTGAAGGTATTTAAAAAAGTCCCTACGGTCTAAGCTATATAACTGCTGTGCTTGATCAAATGTTATGAAACCTGTTGTACCCATAAGGTCTCCAATCGTTTTTACCCCCATCATATCCCACCTCTTCATAACTGGATCATGAAAAACCTCTGGCAACAGCTGATTATTAAATAACGGGGTGTAATAATTCATCCTCCCCATTTTCATTTTCTTCTTAACAGTTGACCATACTGCCATTGCCGCACCTAGAGTCTTGAACTTGACTTTTTTGTAATAGCTACCTTCATTAAACGAGAGAAGCCACTTATTAGAGTCCTTAATCAATAACTCATATATATCAGGGACGCTCTCTCCTACTCTCCACCGATCCTCCATACTTCCACCCACTAACCCTCTGATATATTGCAGGACAGTCGCCCAATAATAAGCCCTATAGTCAGGTGCCGCCAGGCCCCCTCGCTCTCTCGGTAACGACAAAAATTTCAATGCTCGCCGCGTTTTGCCTTTAGCCCAAATAAAGCGATTTGTGAGTCCTTCTATTTCACAAAACCAGTTATTATTAAATTTTAGTGGAATGGTGCGGAACAGATATAGTACTTTGGGCAAAAAAATCATTTTTATTAAATTGCATCTGCCAATTGTTGTTAAATGTAGATTATTTAGTCTATCTAAGTCCCCTTTAGCCTTTTTTATTACCGGCCCCAAATTCATTTCCACTACCTTTGAGAGATCTGAAGTTATTGTTATCCCTAAATAGGTAGCTGAGTCTGTAATTCTTTGATCCACCATCGTTACCTTTTTATTAATTACTATTTGAGTTTTGCTCTGGTTTAATTTACACCCCGAGAGCGCCCCGTAAGCCATTGCTTCCCTTTCTATTTCTAACAGCGCTACTGCTGGATCCGTAGATGTTATGGCTAGGTCGTCGGCATACCCTAAAATTTTTGTTTCAAATCCATTCAAAACAACAGGCTTGATATTTTCATTTAACTCTATCTTTCTTATGAAAGCGTCTATATAGAAGGCAAAGAGTAACGGGGAGCAGGGGCACCCTTGCCTGGTACCCCGTCCAATCTTTATTATCTCGCTCTGCTCTCTCATAATCCTTAATCTTATCGTGGGGTTCTTATATAGAGCTCTCAGAGCCCCAATACAGACATCTCCTATGTTTGCCTTCCCCAAAGCCGCCCAGAGGAAGCCCCACGAGACCCTATCAAACGCTTTTTCAGCATCTAACAAAATTAAAGCCATAGGGTCTCGTGAGGTTGCCGTCCCGTCAAACAATGCACACACTCTTCTAATATGGTCCGCTGTGCCCCTTCCTGGGATAAACCCATGCTGTCGGGGAGAGATAATCTTGCCTATGACTGCACTAAGGCGATTAGCTAATATCTTAGAGTAAACCATAGTGTTGCTGTTCATCAGACTTATGGGTCTATATGACCCGGGATCGGTTGAAATTTTGTTCTTTTTTAGGAATACCACCATAGTTGCTTCCCCCCATGACTCGGGAGGTGTCTCCCCTCTTTGTGTAGCTACCATTAATTGATAGAGATCCTCTTCTATACTGGGAAGGAATTTTTTATAAAATTCAAGCGGTATAAGATCAGGACCCACAGCTTTCCCAGCAGGTAAATCTTTAATTGCTGCCCGTACCTCTTCTATCGAGAAATTAATTTCCAACTCCGCTCTATCCTCCATTGTCATTTTCTCTACTAGCGCACTTTCTAAGTAATTCTCTATTTCACCACCTGCAGCACCACTTTCAGGATTATATAAATTCTGATAAAACTCTTGGAAAACAGAGCATATCCCCCTTGGTGTTGTCGCTGCTATCCCTGCCACGGAATTGACCTGTAAAATTTCTCCTTTAGTGGCCGCCTGTCGTGTCCTAATAGCTAAGATACGCCCTATCTGTTCGCTGAACTCGTATTGGTCCTGTTTCCATGCCAAATATTTTCCAGCCGCTTTGACTGCGAGCAACTCACCCACTGCTGCCTTTGCTATTGCCACCCTTTGTAGTATTCCAGCGACCTCTTGCCTGGCCTCAATTGCTTTAATTAATTATTCTTCGACAGCAGCGACTGATCTCTGTTTGCCCTCCATTTCTTCTTTTTCTAGTTTATTTCGTTTTAATGTAAAGCTGATAGTCTCCCCCCTTATGCCAGCCTTCATAGCATCCCAAACTATTCTGGGGGAAGCAGATCCTCTGTTTACCTTTAAATATTCTTTTAGCCAGCTATCCATCTGGGTAACATACTTAGAATCAAGCAACAGAGCTCTCTCGAAGGTCCAGCTAGATCTCTCTTTTTGTTGATTTGAGATAGCGATATCTAATATCAGAGGGCTATGGTCTGATACCACCCGTGGCAATTTTCTAACCTTAGAAATCGTCGTCAATACTGGTGATACCAGAAAATAGTCCAATCTAGCTAAAGATTTGTGTGGCGCAGAATAATAGGTGCTTCCCCCTCCCCCAGTATTTTGCTGTTCCCATATATCCATCAGCCCGTTATCCTGCATCATCTGTATTAGTGCCCTATGACTTTTCTTTTTTCGACCTGTAAATCTAGTTGGATCATTTTTCCACAGACCATGTAAGCCGTTAATATTCAAGTCTCCACAAACTATAATCGGCATAGGCCAGTTTGTCAATTGTGCGTTAATATGATCTAAGGCCTCTGGATCATCGACTGTTGGAGCATAGATGGAGCATAGTGTAAAGACAAACTCTTGCACCTTGCATTCTATTATGACCCATCGACCATGGGGATCTGCCTTCTTTTTTTTTGCTGTCACCATGCCGCCCCGTGCTAATACCGCCACCCCCCGTGTCCTAGACCCTTGCGTTGTACATATTAGGAGTTGATACCCTAGTTGCTCTAACAGGAATTTTTGAGATATCTCAATATGTGTCTCCTGTACACATACTATATCGGCGTGTATTGCCCTAAAATATTCTTTCAGCTCTCTCCGTTTTTTAGCATCGTTCAGACCGCTTATATTGATTGTGACTATCCGCATAAAGTTCGATTTTTTTTCCCCTTTTTCCACTTAATCCCCTCCTTCCTCCTTCTGTATAATTTCTTGATGATGATGTCATTTTTCTCTCTCTTTTCTCCCCCTAGACCCCCCCCTATCCCACCCTTCCTACAGGGTCCCCCCGTGGGGTGGCCCCTCCCTCCCTCCCCTCCACCCAGTGAGGCAAGCAGACCAATAGGTCTCTGTGATGGAGTCTGACTGTCAGCCTCCCTAAGCCTAAAATCCTTTAACTTTTTTTTTGGTGCATTATACAACCATATCGTCCGTTTCTTCTTCTGTTGTTACACCCCTCCTTCATTTTCTACCCCTTTTTTTTTTTCTTCCCCCCCATCAGCAATATCTAAATAAATTACATGGCCTATAATATTTCTTATATTTCCTCCTTCAGGCAGTGGTACTAATCTTTTTTTAATGTATCCATATACGCCTTTGCTTGTACTTCAGAAGTGAATACTCTAACCGTGTTTTTATATATAATCTTCAACCTGGCAGGGTTCATCAAATAAGCCTGCAATCCCATTTGATGGCATGGATCTAGCAACTCTCTCAGTCTCCATCTCCTTTCCACTGTTGTATGACAATAATCAGGGGTTGTAAAGAAAGATTGGCCATCGAACGAGCATTTAGAGTTGGGACGGGCTTTGGCATACACTTCCTCCCTTAATAAGAAGTTTCCAAAAAATATCAATATAGCTCTTGGTCTCTGTGGTCTCTGGGTTCCACCCTGAGCCTGAGCCTGAGCCTGTGTCTCTTTCTTCTTCATCATCAATGGGAATCGATGTACTCTTTAGACTTCCTTCTCCCAGTCCCAATGACTCAGTTCAGGAAAGGCTCCTTTCAACATCTTCAATGCGTAGGCTCTCACATCATTCCCTTCCTTTCCCTCTTCAATACCCAGGACTCTTAGATTATTCCGCCGTTGGCGGTTTTCTAAGTCTTCCAATTTCCATTGGATGTCAGAGAGTTGCTGTTCGTGTCCTTTCGCCTTAGCAGTATCTTCTGCATGTCGATCTTCCATGGTGCTGATACGGTCCTCTAGATGGGATACCTTCGTTTTTGTGTCTGAGCAGATTTTGGCTATTCTTTTAATTGAGCCTTGCAGACTCCTGGTTGCGAGCCGATTTTTCCTCCCCTCAATCTTTGTTGCCTCTTGGAGTTGTTTTATCGAATTTAATATCAACTGTAGCGGAGGAGCTTCCATTTCTGGCTCTCCGACACCCCCCTGCATCGGTGGTTCCGGATAAACCTCCTGGGTGGCTGAGTAATCCCATTTTAGATTTGTTGCGCTACCCCCTCCGCTTACACGCCTTTGCCCGCTTAACGCTTTTTCCTGTGACTGTGTATCTCTTTGTCGTTTTGAGAGCCTCTTTTTTCTAACGGCTATGTCCTTTTCTTTAAGGGAGACTCTGCTACTCCCTGAGCTAAGACCAAGACTGGCGTCTGTGGAGGCCTCCTCATCGCTTCTTTCTAGCTCAGATAGAATATCTTCAGACCCATCAGTCACTGAGAAAAAATTGTCAGCTGCATCTATGTTATCCTCTGTGCCACTGGGGCCACTGCTTGCGACAGCCCCCAGAATCAGATTCTTAGTCAATAATACTTCTATATTTGGCGTGCCTGTTGTACTCTCCGCACTAATCACCTCTGATCCTGCTACCTCAGCTCCAAGGAGGCCTGCTCGGCCTTGTACTTGATCTAAAGAAACCATTGGGTTCAACTCTGTGCTTCCCTTATCGAGCTCTTCTTCAATTTCTTCAATTTCACGACCATCCATAATCTCTCCCCACTGCGCCTCAGAGTTAATGTCCTGCGTCTCAGGGGCCTTTCGTGCATTTTCTTGCGTATCTGCTTTACCTTTGCGGGCAGCCGTGTTTTTCTCCCTCTTTCTCTTTTCCAGGGCCGGCACGGTTTTGTCATTTGTATTAACTACATTGGCTGTATTGGCTATATTAGCTGTAGTGTCTTGACTGACAGGGGAAAAATACCCCGTGATGGATTTAGTGCCTCCTATATTTCCACCAGGATTTGCAGCCCGGGCCATATAAATAGTACTTGTCAGGGTCTCCGAGCCTGAGACTGAGCATGGCACCCAAACTTTCTTTCCCCTAATATTACTCCAGGTCCCCATGTTTAATGCTGCACCCCCGCTCTCACCTGGAGGTTTCTCACCATTTTCAGCATCCTCAATAATCTTGACTTTCTCCACGTCCTTCTGGGGTGCAAGTAGTTTGTTACTTATCTGTTCTGCATCCGGGACTCTTCCTTTCCCTCCTCGCGTTACTTTTGGCGGCATCCTGGAAGTGTTGCTAGGGGTGCCGCTGGCTGTTCTTGAATTTCTCGGAGAAAGCACTGATTCGAATACACTGCCTGAAGGCTCCTCTCCTGGAGATGCACTCCACGAGCTGTGTTGCTGATCTCTCGGTGCTCTGCTTGCCCACCTGGCTCCTACCACAATGGCAGCAGTCCCGTCGTCTCTCTCGCCGTTCTCAGCTTTCTCGCTGACTCTGCTCTCTTCACCGCCCTCTGCGCTTGTTCCTCTATCTGCGTCCGATATCAGCCTGGCTCTCAACCCGGCTCTCCATTCTCGGAGCTCTGCAAACAATGCCGCTGCCGCCGCCAGAAGTTCGTAAGTCAACCCCTCGGCCGCTGACACAAGATCGCCTGCACTGGGGGCTGCTTCCATGGGGTATGTAGCCTTAATACACCATTAAAGCCTCATTTCGTTTTTGGCATCGGGAGCGTTCTCTACTGCCACTAGTCAGACGCCATCTTGCCTCTCTCCCATGCTTTTTCGATGCAGTAAACGATCTCACATTTTACGTCATTTATTTTGCACATTTATTAATATTAGTATCGCAAATCTCATTTAATAAAGAGAATTGATAGAGGAAATCATCTTTAAATGTTTATGCTCCATCAGTTCCTTTGTCCTGCCTGTATATCCTATCCTTCCATATTTACTACTAAAGAGTGGCAGGGACAAGAAGGTAATTACTGCTTTGTATAATACTCCAATCGCAGAACTTTTCTCACACCCACGATTCTGGAAACACATTTGTACTGGCAGATGTGACTTACGCTTTACTACACAGAGGAATGGACCGCATTACTCAACTTACATGACAGAGAGTTTAGAGTGGTAGAAATAAATATTCTTACTTAAAGATCTTGCAAAAGTTGTACTTTACCCATTATAAATTGCATAGGGTACAATTAAAGAGCAACGACTTGTGCTGGAGATGCATGCCCCTGGCTATGACTAGCTGCATACACTTTAGTTCTGCCCTGACTTGATGCAATACTAATCAGACATATGGCAATCCTTAGCTGTGACCAGTGACTGAATTTTCGACCACCGTTGAATTGACCATTCTAAGTGACACCACAGACCTAGAACACACTACATCACACTGGAAGGGATAGATGGCATGGGCTGGGTCTGGAGCTAAATGTATACTCGGACGTTGGAAGTCGGCTACAGTCCTGACATGGTTTACTGAACTTCTTACACTGGCAATGCATTGGCTCACTATAGACAAGCATCTGGATCAAATGCCAATGTTTGATCATAAAAGGGGACCATACCTGAAATGGCGCATTTCTTAACACATAAGAGGAGATCCCATATGTATTCTCTTTTTATACTTTCCCTTGTTGCTCCTCCTTTCCCACTTTTCTCCCTCTCCCATCGACTATTTTGTATGGTGTAGAATATGGAGGCAAACCGGAGACCACAGAGGAACCAGTGACTTACTAGGTTCAGGACTGTAAACCCCCCAACCCATCAGACTCCGCATGTACTACCCCTGAACCCCCAACTGGTGTGATCATTTTTGCAAACTGTTGGGGCCTAAACTAGACTTAGGGCCTCATTACGAGCCTGGCGGTCCATGAACCATCAGACTCATGGGGCGCGGCGGTGGCAGTCTTCCAGACGCCCTATTAAGACTAGGGCAGATGGCCTGCCCTGGAACCGCCGCAACCACCAGGGATCAGAGATCCCTTCAGTGGCACGGTGGTCTTGAGGCTGCAATATGCTTGGCGGGGTCCACACTGCCACGGTTTTCATGGTGGAGCGACCGCCATAAACAGTGTGGCGGTGAGGAAAAAATAGTGGCCCTACAGGGCCCCCTTGTGCCTCTGCACCATTGGGTGCATGCAGGGGGCACATGTTGCCCCTGTCTGCATGGCCCCTAGTTCATGCAGGGCATGGACTTATCAGTTCAAGCCCTCCAGGAACTGCCTTTGATGCTCCTATTGTGGTGCCTTTTTCAAAGGCACTGCCGTGGGACCAACAAAGAACTGCCCGTCAGAGACTTTAAAAGTCGTACTATGGCAGGGGCTTTTTTTATGGCTCTGGTGGTCTCTGAGCAGGGCGGCAGCGTGGCGGCCCGGCTCCGAGATCGCCAGTCATTATAAGGCCTTTAGACACTTTGTCAAGTTTAATGATGATTATGCTGATATGACATTCAATAGCTGTTGAGAATTTCTTCTAATTTTGGCGTTGTCCCCACCCCTTCCTCAATATGGCCCTCATTCTGATGTTGGTGGGCCTGCCACAGACAGGCCATTGGTGGCGGGCCCACCGACATCCATTGATGTTGGTCTGACTGCTGGAATACGATCGTGAGTCGGAGGCATCTGGGGGAGGGACCGACCGCTGCTGTCTCGTCGGAACAGTGGTGGGACCATAATCCCTATAATAGGGGCAGTGCCTGCTCAGGCACCGCAGTAGGGATTATGATGTCTCTTTCCGTCTGCCTGTCTACGGCGGTCCGTTCGCCATAGAAAAGCAGATGGGAAGGGACTTTGGCGGCCTCTAGCAGGGACCCCGTCCCCTCTGAGGCTCTGCTATGGTACCAGGGGGCACCTGTCGCACCTCCTCCAAACATCCATGCACCTTGTGGCAGGCACCACATGGTGGCTGCCACAAGGTACATGGACGTTTGAAAACATCTGTTTTTCCATGGTATCTTGTGCTGCGGCCCTTTTCCGGCCGCCGCCCGCGCCAGCTGCAATAGAAAAATTGATGTTTCTGATCGCACCTAGGTCGGTCGCATACTATTTTGGCGAGTGGAACCGCCGACTAATCCTTACCGCTACGGTGTCGACATCGTAATAGGCCCCTCAGTTTTACGTACACATTGCGTTTGTACTCTTTTCAGCATTGTCCTTTGTTGTGTTACTTGCATATTGTTTGATTATGGAAATGGCAAGCTGTGTTGCTGCAATGTTGTCTAGACGGTCCTATCGAACTCTTTCAGTGACAAAATAAACGAAAAATAAATCTTTCTTTTTTAAAGTAACTGAACTGGACAGTTGGTTGGGAGTGATGAATTTTAAACGCAGTTCCCTTATTATGGCTGATGGGATATCAGCCTCCCTTCTTAGCAGCAGTGTTGGACTGGCCGATTGGGCACTGAGTCACTGGCACTGCCAGAGGAGCTGACTTGAAAGGGCCAGTTCAGTTTTAAGGCTTTGTTTGGACCTGTGGCAAGGCCGGACCGGCCGTAGCGGGCACTGGGCGTCACAGGGGCATGCAACATCCGCCACCCGTGTAACAAAAATCTGCCGGAATCGGCCCTTGCCGACAGCTCGGCCGCACCCCCTACCGCCTATCCTGGGGCCGACCAAGCAGTTTGTCTGGGCTGGTTTTGGTTCAGTCCGGCCCTGTGACCTGTGGGGTCATTTCAGCATTAAAATAAACGGACCCCAAACTTGCCCTTTCAAGCCGGATCATCATGCGCTGCCAAAGTGACTGTCGGGTCAGTCCAACTGATTGCCATAAAATTGTTTTCATTTTTTCGGTCAAGCACTCCGAAGTAACTGAAATATGGAATAAAATACTTCATAAAACGTTGATAAATAAATAATGTAATTCTGTATCAAATGTACCAGTAAAGACTCAACTGAAAAACGTACTCAGCAAAGAAACCGGGAAGGATTATACTTCGGACGCACCCCCACGTTTCTCCTCGAGTAACCACTAAGGAGGCCAAGACCAGACCAACAATGGCGCCCTTCACTCGATGCCAAGGACTGTAATGAGTACTGAGTCAAAGGAGCCGTGATTCCTCTCACATAGCTACATTTCCAGGTAGGGAGAGGAAATTACAGTTTTAATCTGCAATTTTAACTGCAAACTCAGCTGAAAAACATCGAAGAGTATTCCAGATTTTTGCATTGAGCAAAGGTTACAAAGACTCCTGGTTTTACCTTGTCTGCAAAGCTAGAGAGGTATCAATGTATGGTGAGATCATTTTCACTCTGATCAAATTCAGCCATCCTGGAAATGTATACAGATGTTTTCTCTGCAAGTTCTCTTTTTGTTCTTTCTACCTTTTGAAGACCTGTTATACTAGCATTAAATAAGACACGGCACACAAGCCATGATTTTCACACATAAGTGGCTAAGTGAAAAACTACAATTACACAGTATTTCATAAACTTTTCACAAGGTCGCAATTAAAACAAGCATTGGCAAAGCCTATTGGCCAGCTTGGCAAGTCTGAAAAGCTATCCAATAGGCATTAAAAGTGGGAAAGCAATCAACAGCGAAAACGGCGCTGTCTAAAGGTGGCAATGAAAAAGTAAATCTTGATACATCGCACAAATGTATATAAAAAAGACAAAAACAAGCATTGGCCTGCCAACCCTAACAATACAATGGGGTACTTTTCGGGAGGAGGTGCACGTTGTTATGTTCGGGGCCCTAGGCCCACATGTCGGACGACAGGACGACACAGACACAGCGTTTATGGTACTAGGAACTGGCCGCGAGCACGTGCACTCGGGCCCTTTTATTAGCGGGGTCACCTGACCGGTGACACCCGTGTTGGATGGGTGAGGGGGTGTGTGTGGGCCAGCCCTCGGGGGAGTGGCTGGCAGGAACACTAGACTGTGTCCAGCAGGACACAACATTCCTCCCAAATTTTAATAAAACGAAAAAAAAAGCAACAAACAAAAGCGTCCAACCCATGGAAAGCAAAAAAAAAAGGAAAACAAACTAAAAGAAAACGGAACAAAAACCCTCACGGTTCAGAGATGTAGTTCGCAGGACAGCGGTGGACAGGTGCAGCTGTGAGCATCAAGACATCTTGGCACATGTCCATACTTTAACCAGGCATATCTGGGGACGAACACAGTGCTGATGATATCCGGACCTTTCGGCTTCGCTTCAGTTGACGAACGGTCCACCTACGAGATGTTCATCAGTCCAGCATACTCTTGCTGCGAGGCAATTAGTGTTTATTGTTCAAATGGGTGCATCAGGAGCGTATAGATGAGTCCACTGCCACGCCGGACGATTGCGTCGCTTGATCCTTTGACGACAGACTTGGCATTCCGTGACCTGTTGAAATTCTCGGTTAGATGACCTGGCCACTTCCTGGAATCCATTGGTAGGGCACAGCAAGGTCCATCTCTCACGCTCTGGGAGGCCCCTTGGATGAGTTGCCCTGGGACTGCATATGGGCTCTGACTCTGGAGCCACTGCCTCGTCACTCGCGCAAACTTCAGGGGTGGATGTGTCTTGGTCAGAAACATGTTCTCGCTACCAGGATCAGAACATGCGCCGGTTAAACCGATGGTCACTGCATGTTCGGATCGTCGATTGTTCTGGCAAGTGGTGTGGGACTCCAGTTGTTGTACTTGAAGCTCCAAGGATGGTAGTGATGCACATGACGGATATGGAGTGGATGCCATGAGACGACTCGCACCACATCTGGTGATAACTAGCAGTGAGTAGGGATGACTGGCGAATCTTGGCAGTCATGATACTCGTCGGACACTTGGTGCAGTTCTTCTGATTTGGCATTTGTGTAAGTAGAACAGGGATGCCCTTTCCTTTAAGCAGCCGGCGACAGGTGGATGACGGTCACTATGAAGAATGATGTCACCCCACCCCAGTGGCTGTCGTATCTTAGAAGGTGCACTCAGGTGATCGTGCGAGTACTTGTTCTAGTCCCCTTTTGTTGATTCCCACTGTTCACTTGTTGTCGTCCGTTTTCCTGGAATAGGACTTTCACTGTCCTATATCTCGCCACTCCTTATCTTCTTTAGAATGTGTCAACAGACCACGTAATGCAGGTCGCTTCTTGCTGCAGTGGCATCTTGCTGCAATGACGTCGTGTTGCAGTGGCATCGTGCTGCAATGGCATCGTGTTGCAGTGGCATCTTGCTGCAATGACATTGTGTTGCAGTGGCATCTTGCTGCAAGGACATCGTGTTGCAGTGGCATCGTGTTGCAGTAGCGTCATGCTGCAATGGCATCGTGTTGCAGTAGCATCATGCTGCAATGGCATCGTGTTGCAGTGGCATCTTGCTGCAATGACATTGTGTTGCAGTGGCATCTTGCTGCAAGGACATCGTGTTGCAGTGGCATCGTGTTGCAGTAGCGTCATGCTGCAATGGCATCGTGTTGCAGTAGCATCATGCTGCAAAGGCATCGTGTTGCAGTAGCATCATGCTGCAAAGGCATCGTGTTGCTACACCTGTGCTTCTCAGGTGCGTCAGCCATTTCAGGGACGTCAGTCCCAGCTGTAATTTCGGATCGCTTGGGAGGTATGTATCTCCCTTCTCTTGCGTCAGTTGTGGCGGCGCGCCACTTGGAGTGCAGGAGTCTCCTCATGCCTGTAGAGAACTGCTGCACACCACAGTCTTAAGGCAGTATAAGAGGCACTCTCTGAATAGTTTCTGGCCCACTGCTGGATGATGTTGGTGCAGGTAGGTTGACTACGATCCCTCTCCTTCCTGCGTTCAGGCCACACGGGGCACCTCTCTCCTCTGTACTTTCAGATGGCGGGTAATGTCCCTTCCCCCTACTCTTCGCTTGAGGGCATTGCTCTTGCACCTTGAGAATGCGCCGTAATGCCATTGAAATCCTGCCTTGGTTTCTTCATGCTTGGCAGGGTTGGTAACTCCTTGTGAAATTCTCCTTGATGAGCCAGTGGTGGCCTTTCGGTGCCTGGCAGCTGGCTGGCACAGACTACTTTGTACAGCCCATCATTGTCTGCGCGCCCAAACGGGTGGACACTCAGTCTGTCTTGTACCTTGTGCACGGTTGCCGCTCCTCTCTTGTATTTCCTGCCACTGATAAAGTGCTGTATCGCCTCTGTGGAGCACTGAACTCCTTCCGGGACACCTTGTCTGCCTGTCTCATCACCCTTGCTGTGGCTTGCCACTAGGGGCCATGCAGTACTTTCCGTCTTTGCCTGGGCTGCATGCGGTGGCAGACGGGCATCCCCAGGGGATGGGGGCGTACAATGCACTCTGCACTGCTGTTGGCCTGCAGGTACCTGGGTCTGATAGGGAGAACAGTGCAAACATCTCTTTGAGTTGGTCTCTGCATGCAGCAGTAGCCGTTATTTTGGCTGCCCTTGGCGAAGTCACAGGACACGGCAGGCTGTTTGGTGATCAGGGCAACAGGGAAACTTTGAGCACAGCATCAATGTGTACTTGGGGCTGTTCGTTTGCAGTATGCTGTACTCTGGTGCAATAGCTCAGGCAAACTGTAGGTAGCAATGCAGACACCCTTGTCAATCCTATGAGAACTGAGACGAAGGACTCTTCCCCTCCTCCTTACAGGATGGGCTTATGGCTTTCAGCATTTCTCCCAATTCCCCTGGGATTCTTCTTGAGTGAAGGCTGTGGTCTTCTCCCCTGCCAGGGTGGGTGCTGCTACGGATATTCAGAGGCTTTGGACAGCAGCGCTTCACATAACAGGCGAGTGAGGGTGCGGGACTGGCGTAGTTCTGTCAGTGACATCCGCTCTGAAAGGGAGGCATACATACGGGCCTCGCTGGAGTTTGTGTTTGTGACTTGTTTGAACGGGCCTGAGTTATCAGAAATTTAGTTTCTTTGGTTCTTTTCTGCACCGGTGTGTGTCTGGGTGCGGTGCCACCAGTAGGTGCTAGGTGGCGCTCCTTTAGTTTCCGCTGCAGCTATTTCCCTATGACTGAGCTGCGCGGGCTGGGGATGCCAGTGCAGAGGCCAAAACAGTCAACATGCTATGTGGCAGACAGCAGCCTTCTCTTTCTCACCGCAGTGACTGCTTTTGACGCTGTCTGCTGTCAACTTCCCGGTCGGTCCTTTCGGTGCGGTACCACTTCAGGCCACTAGGCGGTGCTGGCTGCTTAGTCGTTTTGGCTCCCCTTGGCTGCACTGCCTTGAATGCGCTTAATCTACTTCTCTCATCGACTCTGGAGTAAGGGTGTAGCACTCTGTTATCTCTTGGTGTGCTTTAACTGTTTGCCAGGGGTGTCCAGCTATATATATATATTTTTTTGTATTGGGCAGCTCGTCTCCTGTAAAAAAAATAAGAGCTCTTTGGGAGTCACTTCATGACAGATGATTGTAGAGCCGTAGAAATGACTGTGCCAGTGTCCGTTTCCTTGGGCCCATTGGTTTTGAAAAATTAGTTCGTCCTTTACACGTGGTACCACTCCTGACCACTAGGTGGCGCTGCAACCACTCTTTTCATGCCGCAGGTCGTTTCTCTGCAGTCTCGCAGCCTGGGACCCTGTTACGTGACAAAACGGACGGCGCCGGGACTGGGGAATGGAGGGCAGGCAATTTGTGGTGGGTGCCTTCACGCTGCAGACACTTTTGTTCTTTTGGCGAATGCTGCCTGGGATGCTTTTCCGAGCATGGACCGGCCTCAACAGCTTTGCAAATGCTGCGGGCCTCGCTTCACCGGTCATGGGCTGCCACGCTTCTCCCTATCCGCTGCTGAACGTCGGAGCCAGTCTGCGGCAACACCTGGAGCTGGGCCCAGACATCTGCCGGCAACCACAGCCACGCGCCTATCTCTGGACTTCACAAACAAGGTAATGGGGCACAGCGGGGCAGCGCACAGGGGCGGAGCGGCTCACTTTCCTCACCTCTGCTTGCTCGGTGTTGCTGGGGGTGTCTTCAGTGCAGCTTGCTGGCAATGAAAGGAGGCATCTTCAACACGGGGTTCACTGCCAGGATTTCTCCGCGCCACACTGATCACCCCTGCACAGGCTTCATGCCGTTCGTTCACCGCTACGGATTTCTTTCTCGCCGGCCGGGTTTCTTGCTGAGCGGCGCTCCTACTGCTGGGGCTACCTGGTGTCGGGCGAGGATCACTTACGGACACCTGATCCGCGGGGCATAGCGTGATCGCCACATGTAGTGGAGCTCCTTCTCTCCGCAGTTGCGCTGCTCCTCACCACTGTCTCGTGACTGCACCACCGTCGGGAGCCAAGGAAAAGTAGTAGGGCAAGGGCAGGGATCGCCTTTCATGCAGGGTGGTGTGGCCACGTCCTCAGGGCAAACTATGGCACCATGGGAGCCTCCGATCCCCCTTCAGGAAAAACAACCACAGCGGTGCTCCGGTCGAGCAGTCTCTCCCTTCGCAGGCACGCGGGATCAGACCCGCCTCGTCGCCAGTGTTATGTTCGGGGCCCTAGGCCCACATGTCGGACGACAGGACGACACAGACACAGCGTTTATGGTACTAGGAACTGGCCGCGAGCACGTGCACTCGGGCCCTTTTATTAGCGGGGTCACCTGACCGGTGACACCCGTGTTGGATGGGTGAGGGGGTGTGTGTGGGCCAGCCCTCGGGGGAGTGGCTGGCAGGAACACTAGACTGTGTCCAGCAGGACACAACACACGTGTGCCTGAACACAATGCCATCATTCACAGCGAATAGACCCAATGTCTGACGTGGGCTGACCCATTCTGGGTTATTTTCAAAACAGGAGCCTAGCGAGACTGCTAGGCATTTGGATAGACTTAAAAGGACTTTGCAACTCCGCACACCTGTGTTGTGGTGTTCAGTGTCTCAGCAGCACCTTCAGTCGGTGACCCCGTGAAGCACACTGCCGTCTGTCCCTCTCTCCGATTGTCGTCTTGTACCTCATCAGAGCCCCCAAACACTGCCCCTGTGAAGCAAACAGATAGCTGCGCACTCTGTCAAACGTTCTGGCGGGTGCAGTGCTTCATTTGTGCCCAAAGCTCCGTTTAGAAGCATAGGGGCAGTGCAATTACATATGGGGCTATGCAGGGCTTTAAGTGGGCCGGGTCTCACCGGTGCTGAGCACCGGCAGTTTTTTGAAGGAGGCCTCGAAACGGGTCTCTATAGGAATCTGTTTTGTGCCCTGGCACAGGCGGTCCGTTTTTTTCCGGACTGCAGTGACAGCAGGCACAGCTCACTTCTCAATAGTGGAGACGCAACAGCATGACGTCATGCCAGGTGAGCGTTGTAGGGGGAAGGGGAATCCTTTGAAGAGAGTCATTTTCTCTCTGGATTTCCCTTCTCTTTGAAACTCAGGAGTAGCAACATTGTTATAGTGTCACCAGGGCTTTAAGTGGACGCTTTTTCAATATTATATACAACAAGCCATAGTTGCTGCTTATTTATCTTATGCAACTAACAACCATTGACAAAACTAATAGTCCTGACTTGTAGGTATGATGTTGCTTGTATCATATATCTGGATGCAATGACAGAAACAGCAAAATACAAGTCTGGTGGCACACTATGCTAAGCACAGATTTTTAGCTTATGTGTTTTTAAGCCACGCCCTTAATTACCTTCACCACGCCCCTTTGAGAGACCCTCCAGTTTTTCAACCACTTAAAGCCCTGAGATTCTGATTACCAAGGCCCCATAGTCTTAAAATACCAGGCTGCCCCAGCCTTTTTATCGAACTTTGAAGGTTCCTGCTTTCTAACTTTGTGACGTTTTTTCCTTCATTTTCTTCCTACTTCTTCCTGCTTCATGTGTTTTTCCCTCTCTTACTATCGGTAAATGTCTAATGCGGAAAAGTAAGTGCTGGTTACCAAAAATGAATGCAGGTGGCCCCCACTGGCAACCACCGGCTCAAATTAAGCCCTGGTTCCTTGTATCCTAGCAGTGCGTGCATCCTTTGTTTATGAGAAGCCCAGCCCCCTCATGCCCCCTGTGACTGGCCACCCAAGCATGATGTGTTAAGTGCTGCCTCCTGCCTCCCTTCTTCCCTGATTCTTCGTGAGCGCCTGGCAGTTTGATTAAGTGCCTCTTTTTGTCAGGAGCTCGCCTAACTGTTTTCTTGTTTCGGAAAGGAAAGCTTTCCCCTGACAGCTAATCTATCTGTGGCGTTTAAGTCTGTGCTGACGCGTCAAAAGCTCCAAGGCTGTGCACGTAGAATCTGTCAGAGTGAGTGACATCGCGCCACCTCAAAGTCCGCCATGTTACAAGGTTACCACTTCCTGCATCCCCAGCCTTACCCAGAGGCCCCTGCATTACAGAGAATTGTATTGTATTGTGGTATTGTCCCCATGTGGGCGCTGAAGCCCTTGTCCCAGCGGGTAGCACGAAACACGTGTGGTTGGAAGAGTGTTTGTTGTCTTTGATTTAGGAAATGTTTATGTTGTGCGTGATGACTAATGAGGTGTGGTTTTCGTGTTATGAGACGCAGCACTTAGTGGTGTAATAGATGAGGAAGTAAGGGAGACTGACGCACATTTTTGAAAAGGTGTGTTATACTGACCTTAAATGGACACTCTATAAAATCCTATGCTGCATGGGTCACGCAAGCCATAACTTCTAAATGGACCTGTTCTCAATCTTATTTGTAATTCATAATGCAAATATTAACCACTCCAGTAGCACACAATAAGGACTGTACTCTCTTTTGACCCTCATAAAATATTTCTAGAAATGACTCTATTGTGCCCATTGTATTGCCATTCAGTGGATTAAAGTCTTTAACGACATTTCGGGGATTTTGACCTATGACCTGTAGTTTATACATTAAATCTCTGTAGCTGGCACTAAACCCACTAAGTTGTCTCATAAACAAAGGCTTGGACCATAAGGTCCAAGTAAATATTCCGGAAAGCTCCTGGTTCCTTCCATCAAATGTTAAAGTTTGCCTGTGTGCTGCTTAAGGGCTTGCCAAATTAGATCACTGGGATTTTAATGGATCATCTATTATAAACTAGTTGCATAGTATGGTGTGACTAAAATCCATGTCCTGTACCAATAAAAACACGAGCAGCAATATTAAAATGAGCATCTTGAACACGAACACTTTTGTGGTGTAATCCTTCTCACATGAGGATAGGGACAGCAGATGTCATCCTATTATGTGGAAAAGTTTAAGCAGTGAACAACCACACTTGAGACCCGATTAGATGCAGTTAGGAAACTGTCCCGAACGAATCGGTTCCGGACATGTTTCCAAATGAATCGGGTCCTGCAAGTCCGGATGACCCATTACGATGCTTCTCAACATTGTTTGGTCGGACTTGCATTGACTTCAATGGGAGCCTGTGTTCCGAATGAGAACACAGGCTCCCAATGAAAAAAGGAATGGTTGAGGAAAACCTTGCATCCTGTGGTGGGCACCCCATGGTGTCTGCCACATTGTGCATGGTTGGGAAGAGGGGTCCCTTGGGTATGTGTCCGGATGAAGGGGGGCCCACAAACGGGCCCGCAAAGACTGATTTCGGAAGCCGTTTTGTCTCGGGCAAACCGAATCGGAACAGTTGTCTGAAACGGTCATCATAATCGCTCGTCTGGAAACCATGTCCAAAGAGCTGTACGAATCGGCTCTGAAAGACTCGGGCTGTCCAGATGCCTTTCAGAACCAATTCGGACTGCTCGAACAGTTTCTGGGCATCGTTATCGGTCGCTAGGAAATTTGTACGATTCGGTCAGAACAAAGGGTTCCGAATAAGATTCTGCAATTCTGGAGCCTTTTCTAACGACATCATAATCAGGCCCCTGGTAGTGTGGCTGGGGTGTTCAGAAGCGTACAATTGAAGATCACCCCAAGAAGGCAAAAGCAGGGTCATTATTGAACTGGCCAAAATCGACCAACTATTCGTAAATGAGCTTCTCGAAGTTGCAAAGTTTAGCACTTTCCAATATTTGTGTGAAAATTGTGAGTCTTGTTACAATTTATGTTGCAAAAGATACACTTGCAGGAACAAAATATGCATACATTTTCCATCTTGAATGGGTTTGATTAAAGTGAAAATCATTTTGCAATGCGCAGAAAAACTTGCTACAGTTGAAGACGAACTTAAAGTGCGAAATTTTATATACTTCATGAATTGCAATGTCATATTATCTTATCTGGATTTGTAGAGCACGGTTTGTCACCCAGTGGGGTGACCAGGCGCTGGAGCAGGTGTGTAGGTCTGGGTGTGAGGGGAGTGAGCGAGAGGTAAGTTGCAAGGTCAGGTGTTCAGCTTTTTGCTGGAGAGACTTTGCACTGTGATAGTATATTTACTTGAGAAGGAAATCATAAGCTCTTTCACAGTCTATCATCTAATAGTTGCTCCATGGCCATCTAGATTAACATCTTACGTACAAGGGGTCTCCAAAAATGTGCTTGCTTCGTCCACCTTTGTAAACATCTGCGTAAGGTTCCATTTATTAGTCAAGGTCGTCCCATGAAGTCTGTGTTATGATGCTGCTTGAATTACCTGAGTATAAACATCTTATGCCAGGACCAATGCTAGCATTTGTATGAACCCTTCGAACCACCACATCACGTTAATCATTGGTCCCAGCACCCCCAGGCCCTTGGGTGTCTCTGCCAATGAGCCTCCTGATATCTATGTTTCCCAGCAGTGAGGGCTCACTTACTCTTCATTGCTATTGGGTTTCCGGATGCCAGGCACCCTGTGGGAAGCGTGTCCCAGCATTTATCATGACATGAAACATCAGGGTAAGGTGCAGTGTAGAAGACAGATGTTGCTTTCATTTCCAAGTTTTCACAGTGCCAATCAATAGCTTGCAATTTGATAATTCAACGGATTCAGGTAGCTTCAGGCATATAAAAGTCATATTTTACATTCGAGTGGCATGTATAGTCATTTGCTGCTATAAAAGGAATTCACCTGGTTTGTTTCGATTAGATTATCAGTAGTAGCATTCATTCTCAGTTCTTGTTCCATTCTCAGTTCTAGACTACCCGCCATTCCTTGCTTCCTTCCGTCCCCCTACCCCCCTCGGGCCCACTGATTCCATTCCTCCATCGTCGCATGCGGTCAGTATTGGATTTCCTCATAGGTCATTAATTGCCATTGTCCCTGTTGTATTGTTGTGTTGTATTCTTCTTTTTCATTTTGTACTTGGTTAGGATGGTTCAGGCCCATCTCACCCCTGACTCTGAAGAGCATTCTGCTTTGGCCTTGGCTAAGCCCACTCCTTGAAGGACTTTTGGGGGTGTCTTGCAGTTTAACTCAGACACACACTCCAATGACAGGAAGGGAACAAGAATTACAATTATAATAGGATTTTGGCTTGTAGAATACTCCTTGTACCATAGTCGTACCCCATCCACCACTTTCGGCCGTTGTGTAGTCATTTGATAAACCCTTTAGTTGGTGTACTAAGTCCACTGCCCTATCGACCCTCACTGATGCACAGGCATGTTGGATGTATTTAAAGTGTGTCGTTCGGGTGCCTGTACCCTGCAGCACATTGTTTCCCTGCTTAAAGCGAGGCCTTGACTGCCTATCCCACTGCACTACAGAGCATCTACTTCAAGTCACTCAAAATAAATCCCCTCTCCCCCTCCCCCCTACCTAAGCACTTGCAGCTCAACTAAATTACCATTCTTCCCCTTTCAAGAGCCACAGGAGGAATACAAAACCACCTATCTCCTTGTCCTCTGAGCAGCCATAAGAGGTATACTTAGCAGGACCGGTGCAAATATTGTAATCATTAGGGAGGACACCCCAAAGACCAAAAATGCAACGTGCCTTCTTGTTTTATTTGACACTGCCACTAGGTGGTGCTCTGATGCCATACTTTGCCTCAAAGAAGCCCTAGCCCTGCGTGTTAGCGCTCTCTGGGGCACCCGAACAATCAAAGAACCAGAGGAGGAGCTACCGGCATTAACTCATTCACTTAATCACCACTCAAAGTGAGCACAGTCTGCCTCCCCATTTGTTGTGTTTCGATTTAGATGTCCATATATAGGTTTTCCTAAATCATGTTCTTATATAGGCACAATTCGTATTGCCCTTATTTAGGCATAGAATCCCAGTCCTTATTTAGGCATGAGCCATGCTATCCAAATACAGGCATGGTCACCTACATCCGTCCATCCCCACGTCACAACGAGTTCTTAGAAACCAGACCCTTAAGCCTTTGGGACTTTCCCTAGCTAGGATTATTGATTTCTCCAAGAACTCATCTATTATGCATGAAGTACTATTCCTTAGGGGTTCATTCATGACATCTTCCTCTGCCCAACTTTACTTCAATGCTAACATTCCTAATCACTTTCCTGGTATAAATATACCTTCCCTTACCATGGCAAAGCACGGCTCGGCTGCACAGCTCGATACGGCTCACCATGGCAAGTTCGGAAGGAATTCGAGTCCCCGCCTGACGCACTGACCAGATGCTGTCATCCCTGCTCGCAGAGAATCCAGCTTCCAGTGTTCTGACTCCCTTCGCGGGGTGTTAGAGTTTGAGAACCGGAAAGAGATTCCCACCTCTCTCATTCTAAGGTATGGAGCTGACTCGAACCTAGAGGGACTCTTGGCATATGCAAATCTATAGCATACCATACTATAGAATACAGCACCTACTTCTTACCTTGTACTACACTTAGGTTAGGTACACTGGGGTAGAACCATTTAGAAGCATCAAACGAGTATCCACTTTTTAGCCTATGTTATTTATGTATGTGTATATAAATATATGTCATAGCTAGAAGACAATGCTGTTGCAGTATTATTTCTTCCTACTGCTTACGCTGTACGTATTATATCTCCCATACTGTTTTGCGATTGTAACAGCTCATATCTCTTACACGAGAAACAAGACTGTTCAATAAATCCTTTTATTGAAATGCCCGTCTATCTATTTCTGTGTAACTCTGAAGAAACTAAGCATGCACGATTGACTGAGTGAAACTGTTATCTGTTGTTTCCACGATTCTGAGACATGTTTCAATTCTAAGGGAAACAAAGTTGTCATGTTTATGCGGTTGCCAGAAACTACTCACTTCTTGTTTATTCAAGGAGTTTCTAGTGGCCTCTGAGTTAGCTGGCACACAAAGTAATTAAGTTTAATGTACTTGATAGAGGCATACTGATCTCAGTTCTATGCCACAACTATAGTGTATATTATTCCAATGCGCAGAGCCTATAAGGGAAATAGGAACTACACTACATGGCGCCCAATGTGTTTGGTAAGGCACTAATTTAACGCTAGATACTGAAGTAACTCAGTCGTGCCTTTCTCAGAGACCACTACTCATAATACTCCATAAGACGTCAGGAGTGGGTTGGGTTAAAATCCGCCATAGCTGAGTAGGACGAAAATCCTATGTATTAGCTGTTTGGTTTGTTCAACGTTGAAGGATACAGTGTTCCAAAATATTGTGCACCTTAACTTTGTTTCCTTGAAACTTGTTCTACTTTTTTCAGAAACAATGTCCCAAAACAGAGATAATAATACCGTGACCGGTGAGGCTGCGACTGACCAAGTCGTAACAGCTTTTAATCCTACAGGTTTAAAAGAAATCGATGAGGGTGTTATATACATCCATCCAAATTTAAGGAGAGCCATCACTCTAAAACTTATAAAACACGGCCTAACACCAAGAGGTGGTAGAGCAGTTTTTGTGATAGAGGCACATGAATCTTTTCAGACAGGTATTCTATTCATGGAGTAGTATTCCCAGAATAAAATCCAGTAACAAAAGTGTTTCACTTCTATAAAGAAGATGAACCACCTGAGGAATATATTCCTTTTGAGGATGTTGAAATTCCACTCACATACCAGGAGCATAATCTCTGGTTTAAAGGCGCCCTAAAACATTACAATCACATTACCAGGCTCGGTTCAGTAGGTAGACCAGGAGCAACATGGCCAATTTTAGCCGGCTACACACCTCATCCTGACATCGAAGAGATGTCAGACAATGAATTACTTACTCAACTTAAAGAGTTAATAAAAATTTACAAGCAGTTAGTCCAATATGTCATGCGGACTTTCACAGTCCAACCACCATTAACCATTCCAAATCAAACTCCTCACAAGGGGAATGCACTAAAAATTACTCCACAGACTTTACACGCAGTCATGGGTAAAATGCCCACAAAACGTGAGCAAATTCCATTCTGGATAGCTCAAAAAATTACTCAAATTGAAGCAGTATTTCCTAATACTAGCCCTTATGAGAAACACTGAATCTTAACAATCTGTTTACCAATGGGGATCACACCACATCTGGAAGACTGCACCACTTGGGGAACAGTCTTTGCTGCCATCTATACTAAAACACATGGTGTTACATCTACTGCGGTAATACCAAATGTCCTGAAACAAATTCAAAATGAATACGGGGCACAGCCTGCTCTGAATTTAGTTATGAAATTACAAAAAAACTTCGATCAGGTCTCAACAATAATATTATCTAATATTAAAGGGGAGGCAGCATCAGTGGCGATCCGCCAACGCTTAAGGGAATTTGATGTAACAGAACATCAACAAGAACTACCCAGAATAATAGAAAAATCCTATGAAGAATTAGGCAGAGATAGTTTGGGTGGGAAACCAGTTAAACCACAACTATCTGAAGGTCCTGAGAAGGACTCTATTAAACACAATCCTACATCTTCTAAAAAGAAGTGGTAAAATAACAAACAACATTCAAAAGAGAAACGTTCTCAATCCCGAGGTAGGTCTCCTCAAAAGGAGCCCTCTGATAGGAGGTATAACCTCAGGAATAGGGATAATTTGAGAAAACCTGCCAGGTATCAAGATACTAATACACGTTCCTCTCGTATCTTTCAGATATCATCACAGACATCCGAAAGAAGAGGACGGTCAGATCACAAAGAAGAACGCGTGTAGTCCAAAACCGATCAACACGTTCAGAAAAACAAACCAAAACCTCAATTCACTAAGAAGAAGGTAGCAGGTCTGAAGATCAGACATGTCGAGAATTCTGAGAACACAACTCAAGAATGGAGAATGGGCTCAGACAATGCTGGACAGTGCAGCAGAAGTAACAATAGCTCGACAGAACCTGAAGGAACTTCTGGAGATAGTGGACTTAAATGAGTACATCACAGTTGAGACTGTAGACACCAGGGTTAGTACTCCACAAAGGTTATATGAAATAACACTCCGGATGGAGGGAGACATACCAAGAAAAGTGAGAGCACTCTTTTGGGAGAAACTTTCAAGGAGTTATTATATACTTCTAGCAGAACAGGACTGGCGACCAGAATTTGTCAGGGAGTGCCCACATGGCGAAGACATTATTATGCCAGCCTTCTCCAACCATGTTCCAATACACCTAAAATATACATATGCCAGGAAATGGGCAGTTGCCCAGGCCCCAGCATTATACAAAATTCATATAGGATGGGATGAGGACTCACCTCACCACAAGATACAGTTAAAAAATCAACCTACTGCACAAAGGCAGTACCCAATTAAGCAAGAAGCTAAAAAACAGGTCAGGGAGATCTTAGATCAACTTGAAAACCAAGGGGTGATTGAAACATACACCTCATCAATGAACAATCCTTTGATTCCTGTCTCCAAACCAGACAATACATATCATCTAGTTTTGGATTACTGACACCTGAACACTTGTTCTAAGACATTTGCAGTGCAAAATGCACACAGTACAGCATTAATGAATAACATTGTGCGTAAAAAATATAAAACCACATTAGACATTTCAAATGGCTTATTTTGTCAAAACATAGCACCTGAAAGTAGGTACTTGACAGCTTTCTCAATAATGGGGACACAGTTTCACTTTTGTCGACTCCCTCAAGGGTTCAAGAACAGCCCGGGGTTATTCTCAGCAAGAGTAACAGAGTTACTACAAATTCATGATGATGAGGCATTGTCATATGTCGATGACATCTGTCTGACAGACGATGACCTGGATAGGCACTTGAACAGGGTGAATACCATTATACTGGGCTTCGCCTCTGAGGGCTACAAATTCAATTTTTAAAAATCCAGAATTGCCCATCTCAATGTCCTTTTCCTAGGATATGAGCTTTCAAGTGAAGGCAAAAGCCTACAGCTAACTTTTTAGAAAAATGTGCGCTGCTCCTACCTCCAAAAACGCTGAAAAACTTACCGTCGATTCTAGGTTTCCTGAATTTTGGAAGAACTTACATTCTAAATTACGCAGAAAGGGTTAAACCTCTCTATGAACTAATCAAAGCTGATTTCAAAATCAAAAATTGGACACAGGAACACACAGATATCCTGCGTTCACTTCAAGCTGACATGTTAGCAACAAATCACTTACAAACACGTGTAAATACACGCAATTTAGTGATCGGAATAATTTCGGGTCAATGCAGATTCACCTACTTAGCTTTTAATGAAGGTGAAAAAATACCAATTGCATGCAAATCACATTTGTATACACAAGCGAAAATGCGCTTCACTTCGACAGAAAAAATTCTGACAGCAGTTCAAACCGCAGTAGCAAAAGAAAGCTCTGGCTCAGGGGAAACGCATTATTGTCGTGACTCTGGTACCAGCCTTAGAGGCAGTTACAAAAGCGAGTATTCCAAATGCAAAAACTTTACATCCAAGATGGATACAATGGGTTAATTCTCTTGCTGCAACGGATGTTGAATATGTTTTTGATCCTTATTTAAAAACACAAGCATTCCTACAATAGGAACATGAATTTACTCTTCCTATTGAGATTCTCCGTCTTAGTCAATACGAATTTATAATTTATACTGACAGATCAGCACAACCCGCTACAGAAAGTAAGCAAGCTTACAGTGCAGCATGCGCAATCGTTAAAGGTCACATGCGCGATGGTACATTCCGACCAATGGTCACTAAAACACAATCTATAGGAGATTGTACAGCTCAGCGAGCTGAGCTACAAGCATTCAAATTGGCACTTGAAAATACGGATCGTGAATTCCCCACACTTATAGTGTGCGATTCTTTTTACTGTGTTCAATCATACAATGAATATTTACAGAATTGGCTTCAAAATGGTTTCAAAGATGCAAAAGGTGGCACAATCAAGCATAAAACGCTTTCGGAACAAGTAGTTCAGTTGCGAAACGGACTACAAAACACTCATGTGATACACACGCTGAGTCATCAACGTGATGGCGTTCACGTTGCAGGTAATTCATTGGCTGACGAAGCCGTGAAGGGGGCTGTGCAAACGGCTTCCGTAGCTGCGATCACTCGTTCAAAAATGAGAATAAACAGTGAGATATTATTGGCTGTCAATGCTTCAAGCAAAGGCAGTGGTGCAGCGTTACCTACAAAATTTCCACTCAAATACTCGTATATAATTGATGTGAACAACGTTCCGTTTGCTCGAATCCCTGGAGTGGGGGATAGGGTAATTCCAAACATGGAACATAGAGCAGCTTTGATTTATGAAGCTCATCTGGGAGAGAGTCTGTCACATCAGGGGATCTTTAAAACCATATTAACATTAAAATAACTACATAGACTGCAATAGAGATCGCAGTTCAGAATGCCACCAGACACCAGACTGCGAAGTAGCCTGCCCAGTACAGACACCATTCTAAGACAGCATTAAACTATCTTCGTGCAGGTATCCCTTTGGACAAATCAATACCACAAACACTAAGTCAAGGTTCCTATGGATGTGGCCTCAGCGCTTGCCTGACGCTCGAACTGTTATAAAAGATTTGCAAGTCTTTATCGGCACATACGCAATTAGCACACTACATTCTGACCAGGGCCCTGCGTTTAGCTCGCGAGCTTACAAAGAAGCCATGGCCAGTTTGGGCATTGCATTGCGGTACTCCTCTCCATTCCATCCTGAGGGAAATTCTGTTGTGGAAAGGAAAAGCCGGGACATAAAGCAGTCTATAACAGCTAGGGTATTAGGTTCGGGTGATGGGTAGGTCAAACATTTTTATGGGGTCCAACGCTCAATAAACAATTTGCCAAGAAGTTCTCTATGGGGGGGGGGGGTCACTCCATATGAGGTCCTATTTGGGACAAGAATGTGGGTTCCTGATCTCGAATGTAAAGGCACAGTGGTGGTAAATAGACCATTTGATATCAAAGATCGTTTGGATGTTTTACAGGACTTAAATGAACTAAGATCGAAAAAAAGCAACATGTTCCTGAAGCCAACCACCACTGGGGAAATTCCAGCCATCCAAGCAAGGCCTGTCTGGATCCCAAAGCTCGGGGATCTAGTCAGAGAGAAGATTGCTGACAAGAAGGAATTTGGTCCTTCTTACAGACAACTAGTACCTGTCCTAGCCACCCACGGAACAAGAACAGTACTTCTGCCGCCCCTTGCTGGAAAAAAGGAGAAAAGATTTGTGCCAATCGACAACATCAAACCACACTATGTGGCCAATACTAAGCAGTAGGCCTTGTGGACTCCGACCAAGTAGCAGACGCACTCCTCTAGCTACTATCCAAGAGGTTCAGACTGAAAGACCCGTCACCATCGAGAATTCAGCAGTAAAAAATGAAAGACTAAGCAACAATGCTATGGAACTCATTCCTCTTGAAACCCAAATAACAGTTCGTCCTGATACACCTGTCTACACCAACGTAACACGTGATCAACTGGTGCAAGCGATTTCAACGAATCCTGATGCAATTTCAACCCTTGACAGAACTGCCTCTGGCTATTTCATTAACTTTGATATGTTTTCTGAGGATCCAAGCGAACCGGAAACGACGCCAGCCAAAAGAACGAGCACAAGACTTTTTTCATCTTCTGGAAAAGACTTATCTGGTTTCACCATGGATTGAACTATGGAATATTTCTGGAATACTTTTCTTTCTGCTTTGGCTAGCTTTAGTAATGACTCTGAGCATGCTGATAAATGGAAGATATATTCACTTGGACACAGAAAGCAAAAATGTGAACTTACTTTTGAAACCACACAAATCATCCCATCGCGAAGCAAGAGACTTGTCAGCAGTGAACATCACAGCCGTTCCTATATAAGATGGTATTGTTTGGGAGAAAACGGATTATGATATTGTAGTGGAGGCGGAACTACAGGTCCACACATTGCTATGTTAGCATAAGCGTCTTAGAAAGTTAAAATACCATCTTGCCACCTTTGCTGCTTTTGCACACAACACTGTAGATAGATGTTATTATATGAAAACTGCTTGCTTGCTTTTTCTTCACATGAGAACGGTCTGTTGTTCACATCCCTAGACGTGCATCGCGACCTTGGTCTGAACATTGTGTGCAGCAACAGTCAGGACCAACAAACAATGTATGCTTTTGAATTCATTTTGATCGGCCCACGCTCTAGCCATAACATGCACACAGCTGCAAATATCTGAAACTCGAGTGCCTTTAATATTGCAGTTTGCATGCATGAGATAGACACTTTGGAGAAGACCTTTTCCAGACACAGAGCAAATCTGATCCTGTGATGTGATTCACCTAAGCTGATATTCACTGTATGGGGTTCCCCATTCAAACCTAGAGACCTTCTATTAGTTTTATAATACTAGCTTACTAGCGAAGGGAGGGTGGTTGTATTCCACTATAATTTGTAACATGATTTCTCCCTTCATTTTCTATGGTATTGTAACAATGCTGATGGTTTCATTCTTAATCATTTGTCTGCTTATGTTAGCCAAAGTACTGCATCTTAGGACACATAGTTTATAAAATAAACATTTTAAACTTTACTGTGTCTCTGATTACTCTTGTTGTGGACTGATATGAGAATAATAACAAACAGGTATTTCTGATTCCCACCATTCCTGAGAGTACTCTAAGTCGCTTGTTCTGTGTTGTCTAATCATTGGTAGCTCTGAGATGATAGGGAGAACGAATGAGACACTGATGCAAGTCGGATAGGGGTTCTGGGTACTGAGGTGAGTTTTGGGTACACCGCAATTCACTGAGGTCCTGGTTTCCTGTGCATAGTTCTGTGCATGAGCAGAATCCCTGCAACATGGCGCACCTAACGTTTGGTCTTCTGGTTTGAGACGCCTTAGTAGTGCTTATATTAGTCCACGACGCCCTCACTCTTGTTTCCGGATAGCGGGAGTGACGGTTTTGACCTACTTAATAGTTACTCTATAGGTTCAATCAAGCTTGACAATTAAAAAGGTTTTTCTATTTTGAACCCTTGTGCTACTGTTATAATACATTGTTTATCTTCTCTGTGTCCTTATGGCTGCGGTAAATATTGTGGCCCATAGCCGCACACCTCTCTGGCGTCATTTGACGCAGTTCGGGGTGCCTGACGATGGGATGGCTGTTTTCTTTGTGGTGAGTGCCGATGCATCATATCCCTACGAGTTGTTTTACTCTTGGGTTACTATGCCGGCGGTGAATGCGGACGATAGTACGTTTCACTCCTATACTCCAACTCCGGTCCCAGCGAATTATACGCCATATAGGATGCAGGAGATTCCTATTTTGGCTTGGCAGTATCGTATTTGGTTTAATGGCGCCCTCCCCCACACGGTTACACCGGTTCGTTTGGGCCCTTTGTCCATTCCAGGGGCCACTTGGCCGGTACTGGTCAGATTTACACCTCATCCTCGTTATTTAAATGCTACGGTGGATGAGTTACGTGTACTCCATACAGCCCTGATTACAGTACATCGGGCTTTAGTGCAATACGTTTCACGCAATGTGCAGGTCGGGGCACCTGTTGTTGCGGGGCAGCCAGCTTGCCCGGCCGGGATTGTTATTAGTCCCGTCATGGTTAATTCAGTGATGGGCAAGCGCCCCCAGAATAAGGATGATTTGCCTTATTGGCTTGCCGAGAAATTTGACCAGCTGGTAGCAGTATTCCCGCACTCTACTCCTGTGGAGAAACACAGGATACTCACCATTAGTTTGCAGAAGGACTTAGTCCCTGAGGTGGCCGATTGTGAGAACTGGGGTAAGGTTTTTGCAGCCGTCTACTCGAAAGGCTTTGGCACCCCATCTATGGCCGTACTTCCTTCTGTGATCAAACGTGTTCAAGATCAGAACGGTCCGGAGGCGGCGGTCGAGTTGGGAATGAGGCTTGTCGGTGTGTTCGACATAGTAGGCACTCTCATCCTTGATAATCTCAAGGGGGATGCGGTTCACTCTCAAGTGGCAAATGGTCTAGCCCTCGTAGACGACGTCGATAAACCCCGAGAGTTGCCTAAAATTATTGCGGAAGCCTATAGAACAATAGGCCGCAGTAGTTTAGGGATTAAGCCTACTATTCAAATCGCAGATGTGCAATAGCAAACTAAGGTGGGTTTGTCTTTCAAAGACGATCGTCCAGCTTTTCCTAAACAGAATTGTTGAGCTAAGAAACAATGAAAGCAGCAACAGAAGCAGGGGTCTCGTCTCGCGTCACCGGTACAGGCGACTAGTGAACGCACATATGATTTGCGCTGATCGCACTAGAATTAGGTCACCTGATAGATTTCAGGTTACTGAACAACGTTCTCCTCGTTCTTCACAGGAAACATCGGCCTCGCAGTCCGGTGGCGGAGAATGTGGCAAAGGTCGGGGTACCCAACAAGGACGTGAGCAACCCCGTCAGCCTGACGGTAAAGGCAAGCAGGACGAGTTTGCACGTCAACGTCCCCCGTTTCAGAAGAAGAAAGTTGCTGCACTAACAGCGAGGTATGCCACAGATAGTGAGAATGCAGCTTCGGAACCTGACATGGGCACTAACGCTGCTTGACAGCGCAGCGGAGGTTACAGTAGTGCGGCGAGCACTGTGTCCATATCTGGAGGCGACAGCAACTGACACGTTCATTACTGTAGAAACTGCGGATACTAGAGTGGCTCCCCCTGATAGACTATATGACATAGTCCTTTTAATAGAAGGTGACATACAACGTACCATACAAGGGATTTTTTGGGAAAATCTGACCTCTACATATGATATTCTATTAGCAGAGGCGGACTGGCCCCCAGCTTTCGTTTTGGCTGCTCCTAGAGGGGAGGAGGTAATCCTCCCATCCTTCGCGCACACAGTGCCAAAGGATCAGGCTCAGAACTTTGCGGAGGAATGGGCTCAGGTGCTTGCTCCAGCTTTGTACCGTACTCAGGTTGGGTGGGATAAATTATCGCCAAGCCACGAGATTCCTTTACGGTCTATGCCCCAGCCGCAACCCCAATATCCAATGCGCCGCGAAGCTAGATCTCACGTCGCAGAAATCCTTAACAATTGGAATATCAAGGTGTTATTGAAACATGTGTGTCATCCATGAATAATCCTTTATTCACTGTAACTAAACCTGATGGGTCGTACCGCCTAGTTTTGGATTACCGGCATTTGAACTCTCATTGTCGGAATACCCACAGTTCTGCCCTCGTTGATAGTCTCGTGAGAAAAAGGTTTAAGACCACACTTGACATATCCAACGGCTTTTTCAGTCATAATCTGTCCTCTATTAGTAGTCAATGGACGGCCTATACTTCTGGTGGCAAACAAAAACAGTTTAAAAGATTAGCCATGGCCTATAAAAACAGTCCTGGCGTCTTTGCCGCACGTGTAGTCTCTCTATTAGAGAGCATTGACCCTGATGCGTACTCGTATGTTAATGATATTTATCTCACAGACGACGAATTATGGCCGCATCTGTGTCGCGTTGACCGCATCATAGTAATGTTTGCGGACTTCGGCTACAAATTCAACTTTGCAAAGTCACACATTGCAGAGTATACAGTATTGTTTTTGGGCTATGAGCTCAACAATGAAGGTCGAGGATTAGCCCCTCACTTCCTGGAGAAGTGTGCATGTTTGCGTGCTCCGACAACACTGAAAAAACTACAATCTTTGCTGGGTTTTCTAAATTTTGGGTAGACTTACATTCCCGATTATGCCCAGCGTATCAAGCCGCTATATGCCTTGGTACAACCTAATTTTTCCAAATCGAGCTGGCTGCCAGAACATTCAGCTATCTTGCAATCTTTGCAGGCGGACCTTCTTGCTTCGAAATACTTACTGACGCATGATAATCACACTAACCTGGTAATAAGAATTGTGCCTGGCGCAGTGGGTTTCACAAACTTAACGTTCAATGAGGGTGACACAGTCCCCATTGCTTACAAATCACACCTGTACACTTCGGCTGAAATGCGCTTTTCCACTGTCTAAAAAGTTTTGACTGCAGTGCAGATGGCGATTCTTAAAGAGAGAGCATTGTCGCAAGGAAAACGCATGTTGGTTGTCACTCCGTACCCTGCTCTAGAGGCAGTAACGAAAGCCAGTGTACCTAATTGTAAAACTTTGCATCCACTTTGGATACAATGGGCCACTTCCTTGACATCACCGGATGTCACATACATCTTTGATGCCTCATTGCAGACTCAGAAGTATTTGCGGTATGAATTCGTTCATCCAGCTCCTCTGTCTTTGTGCCTGCTTGAGGATTACCAATGTGTCATTTACACTGATGGTTCGGCGCAACCGGCGACGGAATCAAAGCATGCTTATTCAGCGGCCTGCACAATTGTAGCTGGTACTTTTGTGAATGGTGAATTCAAGTCTGATGTCGTGCATACGCAGTCATTGGGGGATTGTACCGCACAGTTGGCAGAGCTACGTGCTCTTGTGCTTGCACTGGAGTTTGCTGACCCACGAGTTATGACTCTTATAGTAAGTGACTCGTTTTACTGTGTTCAGTCTTTTAACGACAATTTATTCTTTTGGTCTCAAAATGACTTTCGAGATTCCAAAGGTAGCACAATCAAGCATAAAATGCTTTGGGTTCGAGTTGCAGGACTTAAACAGACTGCCTCTCGTGAATGTAATTCATACTCTTGGGCATCAACGAGTTGGTGTCCACGCTGTCAGAAACAGCTTAGCTGATGAAGCAGCGAAAACAGCAGTGGCAAGATATCTAGTAGCAGCAGTTACAAGATCCAAAAGTAAGATTGATAATGACATTTTGGCAGCTATTGCTGCAACAGAGAAGGGAAGTAATTACCCTAGAGGTTTCCCTTCGCGGTACTCTTATCATTTAAGACCTGATAAAGTTCCTTATGTGAAAATGAACGACGTGGGTGACAGAATGATTCCCAACACGGACTGCAGACTTTCCTTGATAACAGCAGCTCACGAAGGTATGGCCTCTGCCCATGCCGGCGTTTCAGCGACTGTTACTCTTTTACAACAACGTTAGTGGTGCCGCGGATTATATAAACAGACTCGTGCTTATGTTCTCAATTGTGACATTTGCCAGCAGATAAAACCTTCGACTGCTGCGCGCCCACCACAAACGCAGTTGTATATATCTAATAAACCACTTGGGTGTGTTTATTTAGATCACTGCGGTCTTTTCTCCTTTGACACTGCGTATAAGTACATCTTAGTTGCAGTAGATTCGTGCACACGTTTTCTTTGGGTATGGCCACAAAGGAGTGCTGATGCTCGAACTGTCATCAGGGATTTGCGTGTCTTTGTGGGAATTTTCGCATGTGGAACCCTTTATTCTGACCAAGGTTCTGCGTTCGCCTCTAAGGCGTACAAAGAAGCCATGAGATCTCTGGGGGTCAAAGTCAAATTTTCGTCTCCATACCGGCCTGAGGGCAATAGTGTTGTGGATCGAATGAACCGTGACTTAAAGCAATCCCTGACAGCTAGGGTTTTAGGCACTGGCAGGAACTGGTTAGCCCATCTGTATAATGTACAACGTGCACCTAATAATCTCCGTAGAAGGTCTGTGGGTGGGTGGACCCCATATGAAATTCTCTTTGGCATAAAGATGTTTGTCCCAGACCTTGATGGTCTAGACATGGCGGCGTCAGCCGCACCCTTTGACGTAGATGATCACTGTGCTGTATTACAGAATCTACAAGAGACCAGAGACAATCTTGCAAAGGAACATTTGCCCTCCACAACTGATGCTGCGCTTCAGATTCCGGTAGTCGGCTGGCTACCTCGAGTTAGTGACCTGGTCCGTGAGAAGGTGGAGAACAAGAAGGAGTTCGGCCCCTTTTATCGTGCACCAGTACCAGTGCTTGGCGTGCAGGGTACAAGAACAGTCATTTTACCTCCAATTCCTGGTCACAAGGATAACAGGTACATCTCCATTGACAATGTCAAACTACAGCGAGTGGCGGATTCTTCTTAGTATGACCCCAGCGGTCTCTTATCCAGCGATGCTGAGAAATTCTGTTTTGGCTCCGGCATCTACAACCAGGCCTGACATTGCCATCGAGATGCATACAGTTACTAATCCTTTGTTGCCTCCACGGCTGGTGGTCAATCTGAAGATACTAAGTATGCTTATCCCACAGATGTGTCGTTGCCTGGTTTACAATCAACTGCAGTTGACCAGTCACGTTTTTTATTTGACACTACCTCGCTGACTTCCAATCCCCCATCGAAAGTTTCTATTTTTGTTACTTGGTTTAAGAGACATTTTTTAATCCCCCCCTGGACTTACATTTGGCTGATGCTCATAAGTATTTTTTTGTTTATGTCCATTGGATTTGTGGTGGTATTTTTTCGTCTTGTTAATGGACACTATCTCACCGAGAGATCTGCAATTAGACTAATTGATGGAACTTTGGCCACCCACTCCTCATCACACATCATGAAAAGGGACCAGACTTTTTTTAATTTTACTGCCTGGCCTGTGTTGGATGGGATTGTGTGGGATGCTGTTAAATTTCAAATTAATGGTCCCACAGAGGTGATAAATGTCCCCAATGTACTTCATGTTTCAATGGGGGATGTTGTGACACAAAACATCCGCTCTGATGATTGGGACTTTCAGGCCATAGAGGCACTGTTTTCTGATTTGAAATATTATGCTGCTTTTGATGCTGAAGATTTGTACTTAGACACAGCTAATTACGGGGAGTTGTTTTGCTATCAACACTATGGCAATCACTTCCTACATAAGGCAAATACATTTAGAAATGTTGTTAATTATACGCAATGGGAACATTGTCCGGCACCGATGGAAGGCAGCTCCATAACCTTAGTGAACAAATTTACATATTTTACTGATTTCAGCGTTTCTGAACCTGAAGCCTTTTATTTTAAAGTAGCGGCGGAGTCAGCTTCCAAAGTTAGACTGACCCACACTAAATTATTGTATTCCAAGTCCTTTATGGATGAATTGGCTGTTGGGGGATATGAGCGGTGGAAAGATACTATTGATCTTAAATCTGTTTGGGGTTCTAAAACATGGCAGGTACAAGGAACAGAACTCTGCATCGTGCTTGCCTGATCCCGAACCACATGTTATTTTTTAATTGTACCATTTTCCAAACCACCTGCTTTGGATTGGCTACTTCTAAAAAGATTAATTCCCCCTCTATTCCTGATCTGGGTGCTTATCCAAAATGGGATAATCACACAGATCTGTCCCTTGATGCGTTGCAGTCATACATTACTAATACATCCTTCAACATTTCTGATTTAAATCATGAAGGATGGTTGATATGGCAGAAGAGCTCGGATTCTTGTCAACATCGTTTTCTGGGTCTATACCCTGGATATACACAGGTTAGAGTAGACCCTCACTTTGAATCTTCCCATTCGGTTACTACCTATTCTGTAGGGAAGTTGTGTCAGACCTGGCTGCAACATTCCACCTTGGCATCTGTTAAACTTCATTTATCAAAATTACATACCAAAATAGATTTGAATGATTTTGTAGGTGACAGGTCCAAAAGATGGGTGTATGCTATTTATAACGAAGTTTGGAAATTATCGCAAATTGAAGCTGCTTCCAGATTGAGAGCTATTGATCAAGCAAATTTGGAAAAAGTGCTAGCTGTCATCGATAATAGCATTAACACCCTTTCTTCCAGAATTTACACATTAGATAATATTGTTTCATCTGTTGTGGATATTGTCTGTTTTATATCATGGTCAAAATCAGTTGCGTTCCATAATGCAGTTTGCATAGACTTTGCAAACGTTGAAGGCAGGGAAAGTTCCCTAGGACTACATGAATACATCGTCTTCATTCCTGTTGTTTGATCTGACTACAAACCCAAACAACAGTTCATGTCCATGAAAGATACAACATACTCATTACTGCATGTTGAAAAGTTGGAACCTTTGCCTTTCTCTGTGGCCGAATTGAACTCCACTGTGTGGCTTATCCACGAGTTAATCACCTTGCTGTTTCCTTTGTTTAAGTTTAGTTTGTGTATGAAACATTATGCTCTCGGCAGATAGGAACCATTGGGTACTGCTTTCCTGCATGAAGTTTGGTCACTCCCATTTACATACTTACATACAGATGCATGAGAGAAGGTAAAGAGGTTTATTTGAAAGGTGAGGAATGCACTTCCACACCTGATCATTCAGTATTCTGTAGACACATACAATTACATGGTGCATGCAACGTTCAAGCAGCGAATTTAGCTTGTGTTTTAAAGGGGATTCCTGTGCCCGCTATTACGCCCACTTTTACATTGTTAGCTAACTGTAGTTATATGCTTTTGAATAATGAGGCTTGCTGCGGGAAGCTAGTGGGAATTCCCTACATTGTGACTGTCTCACAACGAGTAGTCTGCTGTAAAAATGTCCTTTTCCCGCCCCCGCATGGGAGACTGGGTGTATCCATCTGGCCTTCCATCCCAACCTTGAAAGCAGAGTTCAACAAGATGAGCAGAATAAGGGCTCTATTGTCTCAAAAAGAAGTCGCTCTGACTTCCTCCTGTGAAACATTCGTCCTTCACGTAGCAAACACCTGCACCAAGGTGCATGCGCTTTTAAATACTGATCTCCCCCTTCATTTTGGTGCTCTGATTCACACTATATTCAATGCCTCGCCAAAAACTGGCTTGGCGCATTTTTTCAAAGTTGTGGGCTCCGGCCTCGTGACCTCCGTCCAAACTATCTTTGGTGTGATACCGGCATTGTTTCATTCCATTTTTTCCAGCGTCTTCGGCGGGCTCCCGTTGATTCTCGCCCTCACGGCTGGTGTGCTCCTGTTGGTCTGCTTGCTGTGCAATGGCTGCACAATATGTGTCACACGACAGCCTGCCCCGGCTGCTCCATCTTCATAACCGGATGCTTGATTACTATGGAACGTTACCACTGGCCACTTTAAGCATAGCCTATGGATTGTCCTTCCGGTTTTCCTACTTTACTTGCATGCAACCTGTTTTTCATTGCCTAGATTGTCCATTCGAATGGGCTCTGGATTTGTGCCTGTCAAACTTGGTGTCTCCTGCCCCGGATTATGATCGACTATTGAGTCCCTTAGTGGCTCATGAGTTGGACTGTTCTGGTATCGGGATTATGGCCTGCGGAGCGGCACATGTAGTCCTAGGGAATTGGGACATCTACACGGCAGCGTATGACTTCCTGGCGGGAAGTTATCTTGAAGAACACACAAGTTCTCCTCTGATTGAGCTAGAGGCTCCAGTTATCGAGGAACATGTATGTTCATTTACTTTGTTAGACTGGATGGCGGAATCTTTTACAGAGCATTATAATGACTTCCTCTTGGAGGCTGTCGCTACTTATTGTACTTACACGTTGATGGATTAACTTGGAGGTTGGCCTTCCATTAGTAAAATTTTTTGAGTTTGTTCCATCTTTTTTTTTGACTCCACATTCAGGCTCTGCCGAGCCTGTGGGAGATGTTACATATTTTTTGGTCTCTTTCTTTTTCGATTTTCAAGCTAGTTTTTTTCTTCTCGAACTTTCACTATCCATTATATGGATGGACAATACAGGCACTGGGTTTTGTCTATATCGAACTTGAACTCTGCGTTCCTAAATTGTATCCCTATTTGTTCGTGGTCCGATCAAGGGAGGGTGTAGTGGAGGCGGAACTACAGGTCCACACATTGCTATGTTAGCATAAGCGTCTTAGAAAGTTAAAACGCCATCTTGCCACCTTTGCTGCTTTTGCACACAACACTGTAGATAGATGTTATTATATGAAAACTGCTTGCTTGCTTTTTCTTCACGTGAGAACAGTCTGTTGTTCACATCCCTAGAAGTGCGTCACGACCATGGTCTGAATATTGTGTGCAGCAACAGTCAGGGCCAACAAACAATGTATGCTTTTGAATTCATGTTGATCGGCCCACGCTCTAGCCAAAACATGCACACAGCTGCAAATCTCTGAAACTGGAGCGCCTTTAATATTGAAGTTTGCATGCATGAGATAGACACTTTGGAGAAGACCTTTTCCAGATACAGAGCAAAGCTGATCCTGTGATGTGATTCACCTAAGCTGATATTTACGGTATGGGGTTCCCCATTCAAACCTAGAGACCTTCTATTAGTTTTATAATACTAGCTTACTAGCGAAGGGAGGGTGGTTGTATTCCACTATCATTTGTAACATGATTTCTGCCTTCATTTTCTATGGTATTGTTACAATGCTGACGGTTTCATTCTTAATCATTTGTCTGCTTATGTTAGCCAAAGTACTGCATCTTAGGACACGTAGTTTATAAAATAAACATTTTAAACTTTACTGTGTCTCTGATTACTCTTGTTGTGGACTGATATGAGAATAATAACAGGTATTTCTGATTCCCACCATTCCTGAGAGTACTCTAAGTCGCTTGTTCTGGGTTGTCTAATCATTGGTAGCTTCGAGATGATACGGAGTACGAATGAGACACTGATGGTAGTCGGATAGGGGTTCTGGGTACTAAGGTGAGTTTTTGGTACACCGCAATTCACTGAGGTTCTGGTTTCCTGCGCATAGTTCTGTGCATGAGCAGAATCCCTGCAACAATATATTCGGAACTTTTGAAGATTCCACACTTATTTGAAATTTCATTAAGTGACTTTATTACCTCCAGTACCTATTCTGATGATTGGGACTTTGAGACTGTTAATAACATGGTGTCTGATCTAGAAAGGTCTGCTGCATTCTCTAACGATGAATACTTAGAGGGTTCAACAGATTATGAACAGCTTTATTGTTACAACCACTACGGTCATCATTTCTTGCATAGATCTACAACACCTAGAAATGTATTATGTAAAACCAATGGGAACATTGTCCTATACCACCAAGGGGTAGCTCAAAAACATTTGCAATGAAATTTCCATATTTTTCAGGGTACAATACATCCAATCCGGAAACGTTTTACTTTAAAAATGTGAACAAAACAGGAACAAAAAATATGTTAACTAATAAAACAGATTTATTCTGCAGCCTTTATTGCCCAACTTTCTAGACAGGGTTTCGACTTTTGGAAAGACACAACTGACACAAAATCTGTCTGGGGTACAAAAGATTGGCAAGTGCAAGGGATAGAAGCTTTGTTTAGAGCCTGCATCATCCCACAGCAAATAATGTTTTTGAATGACACTGTCCAACAAACGTCTTGCCTTGGGTTAGCCAAAATCAAAGACATGAACACACCGTCCATACCTACACCCGCAAGTAATAGCACAACACAGGGGGAGGTCGACATACATACTATTTTACAAAACAACAGATCAGATCCTGAATGGGAAAAATGGATGCTCTGGCCCACAGACACAAACATATGTCAAGAAAGATTCCTGAACAGAATACAGGGTTTTACAATCAATAGGCCAGACCCACGTTATGTTCAAAGACAGCATCCAGGGGTAGTAATAACATACAGTGTAGGAAAATGATGCCTTGATTGGCTACAGAAATCTACACTAGAGGATGTGAAACAACACTTATCTTTACTTAAAGAAGGCGCAGACCTTAGGGATTTCTTGCTAGGTCCAAGAAAACCATGTCAAAAACGTTTCATATATGCCGGCATCCATGCTGCTTATAATGAAATATGGAAGGTTACCCGAGCAGACGCCGCAGAAAGAATACGAGAAATTGATCGTATTAATTTAGAGAAATCTCTTGCTGTGGTTGACAATGGGGTAACAGGCCAGTCTCAATTACGTCCTATTCTGTTATTAGGCTGGACGCTACAAAACTTGCGTGCAGGCTATGTGACTTGGCGTTTCATCAACACGTCGTCTCTGTTTTCAGAATACAATCTCACTGAGAAACAGATCGAACTGGCACAAAGGGGAGGAAAGTATACAGTGCTGAGCATTGAAAAACTGGAAAAATTGCCATTTACAGTAGTAGAAAAACCAGCCACAGAACGGATAATTTATGGCAAAATAACTCTGCCTGTTACAACTTTCCATTTTCAGTATTGCCTCAAACAAATGCAAGCTGGCAAATATGAAAGGTTGGGTAAAGAATACATCAAGACATCCTGGGATTTACCTTACACACACAGATGTTGGAGTGGGGGGCGTGAAGTGTTTCTTAGCAGTACACACTGTGAAAATGCACTGAGCAATTCACTCGTAGGTCGGGATATTAGTTTACACGGGGCCTGTAGCGTTTCTACTGCAAATTTATCCTGCCACCTGCAAGGTTCACCAGCCGCTGTGATTAATCCAACGTTTGGCCAACTTTCAAATGGGAGTTACCTCATGTTGAATGATCAGAGCTGTTGTGGCATGTTGCCAGGTATCCCATATCTAGTAACGGTTGGCTCCATGGTCACTTGCTGTAGGACGAATTGATACTTTAAGCAGAATGAAAGACATTCTTTTACAACAAACCGTGCCTTTGACCTCGGCCAAAGAAACCTATGATCTACAAGTTGCAAGGACTTCGGCTGAGATACAGGCTCTGTTACGTACAAAGTGCCCTACACATTTCACAGAAATGTTGGGACGTATCTTATACATGTCTGATACGAGCGGTATTGTGCATGTATTTAGGACCATATGTTCAGGACTGTTAACACCTTTTCAAGCAGTCCTCGGAATCATTCCAAACTTCGTGCACTCAGTGTTTGGTGGTCTGCCGCTAACTCTAGCACTCATTGCAGGAATCCTGTTTTTATTCCTACTACTATGCTATGGCAAGCCAATCCACCAGCGTCACTCCCAGCACCTTGGAGAAAGCTCTCCTGGAAAGGAAGTGTCGTGAGCGCATAGTACAACTTTTTTGGCTTACCTCGTCTACAAGAATTAAATACCACATGGTTTCTGTCATTCAGACCAATCTGGCAAGATTGCATCTTACCTGTTCTACGCTGCCTGCTTTGCGGTGAAGAATGCGTGCTAGACATTTGTCTAACACTCCCATCAGTCATGCCAACGGATATCGATACTCTGCTGGACCCGATAACGGCCCATGCTCTGTGTTGTCCCCAGAGGCTACCAATCCTTATGACGGCATTCGTTGAGATCTCACAGACGCAACATGCTACTGCTGAGGTACGAGATGGATCAACAGGCACACAGGTAACATTGGAAACGAACATTGCTACTGGCGATGCATCATATCTATGTGCAGTTAATCTTCTAAACAAGGTATTCCAACTATCACCGACATCGATAGACGATCTTTTGTCTACAGGAATAGAGGATTTCATGTTTTCACCAACCCCTTACACTGGCTTGATTGGGATCACAGTGTACGGGGAAAGCTACGAATTTGGCCTTCATTTTTCAAAACAAAGACAAAACCTTGGAACTTTTTCATACAATTTTTGTTTGTCTACATTTGAATTTTTCTTTTTATGGCAAAGTAATATGCTTAAAGTAGAACTATTCATAGAGAACAGACTTCTTTGAACACTTCCAGGGACACATGGTCACCTTTATTCACAACAATTTCATTTATGTACCATGACATAAAAATGGCTTTGACCTTTTCTTCTGTAATCGTGAGCCATTTAATCATATGTATATATTTATGTTCATTCATTTAGCATTCAATGTAAACATATGCTTAGCATGAAACATTGCTTTAATATGTACAGCACCTTTGCATTTCATGTCTAGCAAAAGTTTTTAACAAAGAATTATTTTAGTATGCTTTTACAAATGTTTTTAGCAACATGCGGTTCTCAATTTTAAATGTTTAACATTTCATGTTGAGCATTTAGTATTACCGTTCATTCAAAAGTGGAGTGGGTGTTGTGTTTCGATTTAGATGTCCGTATATAGGTTTTCCTAAATCATGTCCTTATATAGGCACAATTCGTATTGCCCTTATTTAGGCATAGAATCCCAGTCCTTATTTAGGCATGAGCCATGCTATCCAAATACAGGCATGGTCACTTACATCCGTCCATCCCCACATCACAATGAGTTCTTAGAAACCAGACCCTTAAGCCTTTGGGACTTTCCCTAGCTAGGATTATTGATTTCTCCAAGAACTCATCTATTATGAATGAACTACTATTCCTTAGGGGTTCATTCATGACGTCTTCCTCTGCCCGACTTTACGTCAATGCTGACATTCCTAAGCACTTTCCAGGTATAAATATACCTTCCCTTACCATGGCAAACCACGGCTCGGCTGCACAGCTCGATACGGCTCGCCACAGCAAGTTCGGAAGGAATTTGAGTCCCCGCCTTATGCACTGACCAGACGTTGTCATTCCTGCTCGCAGATAATTCAGTTTCCAGTATTCTGACTCCCTTCGTGGGGTGCTAGAGTTTGAGACCCGGAAAGGGATTCCCACCTCTCTCATTCTAAAGTATGGAGCTGACTAGAACCTAGAGGGACTCTTGGCATATGCAAAACTATAGCATACCATACTATAGAATACAGCACCTACTTCTTACCTTGTACTACACTTAGGTTAGGTACACTGGGGTAGAACTATTTAGAAGCATCAACGAGTATCCACTTTTTAGCCTATGTTATTTATGTTTGTGTATATGAATATATGTCATAGCTAGAAGACAATGCTGTTGCAGTATTAATTCCTCTTACTGCTTACGTAGTACGTATTATATCTCGCATACTGTCTTGCAATTGTAACAGCTCATCTCTCTTACACGAGAAACAAGACTGTTCAATAAATCCTTTTATTGAAATGCCCGTCTATCTAATTCTGTGTAACGCTGAAGAAACTAAGCATGCACGATTGACTGAGTGAAACTGTTTTCTGTTGTTTCCACAATTCTGAGACATGTTCCGATTCTAAGGGAAACAAAGTTGTCATGTTTATGCAGGTTCCAGAAACTACTCCCTTCTTGTTTATTCAAGGAGTTTCTAGTGGCCTCTGAGTTAGCTGGCACACAAAGTAATTAAGTTTATTGTACTCGATAGAGGCATACTGCACTCAGTCCTATGCCACAACTATAGTGTATATTATTCCAATGCACAGAGCCTATAAGGGAAATAGGAACTGCACTACACAGTCTGCCCCCCTCCCCCTGCACACACAGATCCCACCCCTGTACGGTATCTGTGCACTAACTACGAGCGTTCCATTCCCCTTGAGTTTGACCATTAGTAGATGGTCAAGAGATGACTCACATCCAGCATTTTAATAAAGTGTGAAAGTAAAGGATTCTAAAATACCCAATTTAAATCTGCCAGAATATTGCTATAAATTGCTATTGAACTCTTTGGTTGTCACAAATATGTTATTTTGTAAAACATGAGCAGAGAGGCTTATTCGATGAAAGGCCCATGTGCTGTGGCGTAAAAGATCTCACTCTGTGCAAATGGTCAGGAGGGCTCAGCTGTGTGTTGTAATCTATAGACAAGTGCAGCATGAAAAGTATCTGCCGTAGTCAGTGTTGAGTAATCAAGACGTCCACATATTCACAACAAACGTATGCAAGCTTGCTGATAAGATAGCTTTGTGTGTTAAGCATTGGCTTTGCGGCGCTTTACACCACCATGCTGCTATTTCTAAGCGCTGTATATGACAAGTGTTACGACTAACTAATTTCATTCTACTCAGTTTGCCAACCTCGAACTATGGAAGGCTGAGTCGGAATTGTGGGAACTCGAACTGACTCCACGAGATCACCGTACGTCCTAACAGCGAGTGAATAACGCACTCTTTCCGTAGACGCATTTAGGGGTCGCAAGGGGTTGCTGCTGTGACCGCAGGCATGCCCCTTGCTACCACTGGCACTGCCTTTGTGACCCCTAGTGTCAGCAGTGGCAAATCAGTGGCGCGAACAGAAGCGCCGCGTCCTTATGAACGTCGGTGGGGTTTCACTCACCTCGTTTTTTGACAATTTTTTATTATGCTAATAGTGAATACTATTACATTATTCACTGTTAGTTTACTGAAAAATGGAGTACAAATAACTGGAATATGACTTTTCCTTGTAGCCGAGGTAAGTAATTTTTTTTTCTAAATGTATGTATGTTGTGTGCTTGCAGTTTTGAGTGTGTTTATGGAAGAAAGAGTGTGTGTATGTGTATGCATGTGTAAGCAGAGTATGTCTGTATGTGTGGGTGTGTGTGCATGTGTGAATGCGTGCGTATGTATAAGCATAGGTATGTGCAAGTGAAAATAAAGGTCAATGGCCATGGGAAGTCACTTCTGCTACCCCGGGCATTTTGGAGAATTAACGTCCATGACAGCCATCCTGCTGGTGATTTATACTTGGTTAGCATAATAATAATAACAACAATAATGCTATTATTATCATTATCATTATGATGATGATGATCATTATTATTATTATTATTATTATTAGTAGTAGTAGTAGTACTGCTATATTATTACTATTGTTATTTTTATTGTTATGATTATGATGATTATTATTATTATTATCATCATTATTATTATTATTATTATTATTATTATCATTATTATTATTATTGTGAATATTGTTGTTTTTGTTGGTATCATCCATATTAGGTTTCCTCCTCCATGTGCATTTCCATTCCATATTCTGTTCCTATTGTCCAACTCTGCTACACCTGTGCTGAACCATTTTCTGTGAAACGCTTACAGTATGTCGAACATCAACATATAAAGTTCTTTTTACATGTAAAACTATCAGTTTGTGGAGCTAACATAATAAAGAGGGAGTGAGAGGGATTATCATACATTTATCTAATCACCTGGGATGATGAACTCTCACCTGTCTAGTGTTGTATGCCTCATCAGTGTGGTTTACATCTAGCGCTGGTAAGCACCCGAGACTGACATTGTTCACTAGTTATACAGTGTCCTAGTTAAGTGGTGAAAAACCATAAACTGAAATGTTTTTACTGATGCCTCCCAACTACAAGATTAAAATCAAGACAGTCAAGCAATGAAGGCTGCTTCTGTTGGCTATCAACGTGGTTCAGAGTCTGAACATTTCTCTTATGATGTCAGGGACCTTCCTAAGTACTACAGGTCTTGCTATCTCACATCAAATATTGTGAAACAGTCACTAATTAATAGGGCATGTTTTGTAAGTGCACTCAATATATCTTTTGTGTTTATAATATGATAGGTCAGAGTGCTCCAAAGTCAGTCCTGGAGGGCCAAATCCATGCCAGGTTTTTAAGATAACTACATTTATCTAACTGGGGAAATGCTAAAAATCTGGCATGGATCCGGACATCCAGGACAGACTTTGGAGAACCCTGGGATAGGGTATAAGCAGTGGAAACAACCCTTCTTCATGGACAGATAGACCTTGTGCAAGCAATGGTACAGCTAGGCTGGCAGCAGTGCAAGCTTTCTTCCTCACAGGACAGGTACAGCCTGGCAGTAGCAAAGTAAGCTTCTCTCTCTCAGCTAAGGCAGCAAGTGCTATCTTCAAGTCTTTGCAGAATTGATTTAGCAGGGTAGACTGGTGCAACCTTTCATTGTTCTTAGAATGTATACAGTTAAAGCATGAGTGATATGTAGAAAATGACTAGAGTTAGCCTCTATTCGACTGGCGTGGGTAAAAGGCTATAATTAGCCCCCTGTTGAAAAAGCTTTCAGTGGACCCTCTGGTTCTTAGCAATTACAGACCAATATCGTTACTACCTTTCCCTGTAAAAATCCTGGAACAAGCTGTGAGCAAAGAATTGTCCATGCATCTGTAAGGCCAAAATCTTCTATAAGAAGAGTAGTTTGGATATAGACCAGGGCATGGAATTAAACCTGCATTTTTGTAGGTTTTTTTTATATGGCGCAGACTCGACCCAAAGGTATTAAAGTGCATTACATGAGCACCTGTTACATTACCCAAGGACACATTCATTTTTAGTAGGCACGGGGGGATTTAGTGGTTTGCCCAGAATCAAAGGATTGTGAGCCGATGCTGAGACTCGAACCTGGTTCCCCAGCTTCAAAGTTGGCAGTCCTGGCCATTATGCCACTATTGGCTATAGATGAACATCAGATGAGGGTCGATAGCGGTCAGTCAGCGGTTCTGATACTACTTAACTTATCAGACGCCTTCAACATGGTGAATCACAAAACATTATTGGAGGACTAGCTGTGAATGGAGTCAGTGACAAAGTACTGAATTGGATGTGCTAATACTTGTCGGATTGTTGCCAAGTGATTTTCCTACCCCCTCATTGCTCTGATTTTAAACTGTCGAACATGGAGTCCCACAAGGATCTGCACTGAGCCGAATACTTTTTACCAATTTTATGAGAGCCTCTAATAACATATAATAATAATGCTGATGACGCAATTGAGTCTGTCTATAGAAAGCAATAAGCCAGATGCTTTATAACTCCTTCCACAATTGTATAAGCTAGGTTGTCAAATGACTTGACAAGAATTCCCTAAAATTGAATGAGGACAAAACTGAGTTTCTGTGCTGTTCAGCTCATAGAGTCCCCATGAAACTTCCCTCAAATTTCTGGCCACTGACAAGTGATGTCGAGCCAAGAGACTTAGATACAGTTCACAACTTGGGGGTCATCATCTTTGATAACAAACTATCCATGGAGTAGCATGTAAATAAAGTTGCTGCTACCTGCTTTGCATTTCTCCGGAGTCTAAGGAAACTCCTGCCACTGTTACTCTCCCAAGCTGCAACTTTGATTGTACAAAATGTGATATTAAGTAGGGTTGACCACTGTACCGCTTTGTAGTTAGTTCAAGCAGCAGCTGCAAAATTGGCATTAAACAGGTCAAGAATATCATCTTCCTCCAGGGCTTTTGGAAAATGTCCCTCTCTGAAGGATCACCCCAAACATTTTGCCTTTCTCCTCCTATTTTTCTAATCTTCTTGTTGTTGGCTTTGGGACTCTGAGCCCTTCCTTTGCCACTGCTAACTAACCAGTGTTTAAGTGCATGTGCTCTCTTTTATAAACATGGTATATTTGGTTTACACCTATTTGGCATATTCAATTTACTTGTGAGTCCCTTGTAAGGTGGCATACCATATGTCCAGGGACTGCAAATTAAATGCTATTAGTGGGCCACCCACACAAGTAGCCTTTCATACCTGTCTCAGACTTGCCACTGCAGGGCCTGTGTGTGCAGTTTACTGCCACTTCAACTTGGTATTTAAAACAATTTGCCAATCATCAAACTCCCCATTTATTACACATAAACCACCCCTACGGTAGGCCCTATGCAGCCCATAGGGCAGAGTGCTGTGTAAGTAAAAGGTAGGACATGTACTTTTAAGTTTTGCATATCTTGGTAGGGACAAGCACACACAATCATTTTTTACTACTGTGAGGTCTACTCCTCTCCTAGATTAACATTGGGAATTCCTTTAATACACTTTTAAGCTTGAATTCCTTAATAGAAAGGAATAGCCATATCATGTTTTATATCATGGAACTGGAAATCCTTAATCCTCTTTACTAGTAATGTTGGATTTAACAATACTATTTTAGAAATGCCACTTTCTGTGCTCCTGCTACTCTGAGTGTCTGTGGCCTGTCTCCAATAAATATCTGGGGTTGGTGAAAGTTTCCCTTTTGCCTTCCGTCTAGACAGCCACAAACATAGGAAGGCTAGGTGTGTCTGAGCACTCATCTGCAATCTGATGGCCCTCTCTGGGCAGGAAGGGAGAGAGGAGCTGGCACTTGGAACTGAATAGGTACTTTCCTGCCCCCAAACACAGGGCTGATTACGCCGGATTGACAGGACTCATGCCTGCCGGTGCTTTCAGTATTTGTACTGCCTTAACTCGCCACGGAAGAAACCTCGTTAGAAGCAAATCTGATTCACCCACCTCACTTCAAGCGTGCCATAGAGGGCCGCTAAACATCGGGAAAGCGGATTCAACCTTATTCATCCCGCTTCCATTGTTCTGGAAGTTAACCGGATTTACCCACCTCACTTCAAGCGTGCCACAGTGTGCTGCTATACATCGGAAAAGCGGATTTAATTCATCCCGCTTTCATTGATCTGGAATTAATATGAAGGGGCAATGACCATTCACACGTGAGCCCGATTTGTTCAACTAACCAGGATTTGCTCTGGTTATCCCGAGGCTGTCATTCCTCCTCCCTCTCACTGTCCTGATGAAGACCCGCATTGACTACTCAATAGTGGAAAGATTGGGTTGAAACGTCAACGCTACCTCTTGGTCCAGTTCAAGGCTTTACGTGCGAAAATTTAAATTGGATTAGCAGCAGAGCCATTGTTTTTACTCTGGCCTCCCCTTCCCTTGTACATATTTTAATCACCTTGTACATAATACGTACTCAACCGTATCACTGAGCACAATATGTCACTTGACCACGTTTCACTATAAAACTTCACCTTATTGGCATCTTTTTATTGATGTATGGGTATACATAAATGATGCAATTTATATAAAACAACGTAATATCCACCAATCTGTTCTTTGTGTGTTCCTTATGGATAAAATTGCTCTGACGTTAACTTTTGAGGATTGTAGATAAAAAATAAGATAATTGAATTACTTGTATAAGAAATAGTTACGCACACCCGACAGAACCAATGTTTTGTTTTCATATACATACCCAGGTTCTGAGGGACACAGGGTCACCTCATTGCTTATTTAACACTCAGGAGAGTGGTCTGGTGGACTGGTCATGAATGCTGAACCTGGTTCCCCAGTTCCAAATTCAGCAGCTCTGACCATAGTGCCACTTCCTCTCCCCTACAGAACACCATACTGCCCCACTGAGAGAAACTCGCACTGACTTCAACTACAACCCAATTGTGCCCCGCTATAAACCCCTAGATGCAGCTCCATTTAAATTGCGCACTAGACAAGAGCAATATGCTGCCTACAAAAAAAAGTAACAACATCCTGGAAAAAGCAAACACTCATAGGGAATGCAAAATTAAGTAAAGCATGTGAAATGTAAGCAGGAACAACATGGTTACCTTAACACTTTTACACTCACTATTCAGAAATCAGCAAACGCTTTTGCCTGAAAGGTGAAGGACTTGACTAAAGGGCCCGGAATGGGCCCATTTCAATGTCCATTGCTATATCCTTACTAAACGTAAGCAGTACCACATCCCTGAACACAGAACAGCAGTACACATTTTATTTTCCAATCCACGCTGCACTAGTTACCCGCCCAGGGAAAACAATCAATGCTGTTAAAAGAAAGACAAGAAAACAAAAGTAGTGCTTTATTGGCAAACTCTGTAAAGTGGCACTAATGGGGTTGTGTGTTAATTAAATCAATCTGGCCACTTTGCAACCACTCTGTCTTGCTTTATTTAGTTCTTCATTTATTTTTCATATTTTTCACCTTTTTATTCTTGAGGCTGCACTTTGGAACAGAAAACTTTCAGAGAAAGACAACATTTCCAGCAAAAGTGTTTTTCTTTTTTGGATCCACTTCACAGGGGAACAAATAAACAAAAGGAGGAACGAGAGTGTGAGAACCATTTCTTGAAGTCAAGGTTTTCAGTAAGTGAGGAGGAGCTGCTAGACAGAAACGGAGAGGGAATAAGAGGAAGAAGGAAAGAGTGGGGGGCAGCTGAAGCGGCAGAGCAGAAGTGGACATGGTCGTTGTATTCTCTGGACAGACAGAGTCCTTTTCCTTCCCTGCCCACCCCGCCCGTCCTTGAACGCCCAGCCTTATTTATAGGCCCTGGCAATTACTGCCGTCCTGGGATGCATGGTCAAAATAAAAAAGTAGGGAAACAGAATCTATGGAATTAAAAAAGGAGGGGCAGGCCGTGCCCTGCCGATCCTGCCCACTTTGACTCTAACACCTCTCTACCTCCCTTTCTCTCTTTCGCATACTGTCTCCTCTCATACTTCTCACACATTTCATTCACACACCCATTCCTGTAAATCCTCGGATATTCTGCTCTCTCTATCCTTCTCACTTCCAACAAACTCAACGCACACACTACCATTCCTGGCAGCCATCTTGCTATTGTATCTCCTGTACCACATCTTCCTTTCACAAATCTTCTAGCCTCACCTTCTTCTCACATCCTTCTCTCAAAGATTCTCTTTTTCTGTCTTACACATTCCTCTCAACAGCCCATTTTTACTAACACGCACTCTGACACCCTCGCTTCTCAATAAAATGCTCATGCATGCACAAATTACAAATTCTCCTTTCCCTCGCAAATCACATTTACTTGCCCTTCTCACAAACATTACCCCCTTACCATGTGCCTTCTTGACTGCTACAAAAGTGGCAAACTCTTCACAAACGTTTAGAATGCATGCACAACAGATGATGTGCAATGCTAGCCTCGGTGCTGCACCTGTTCAAAATGTTGCGGGTCGCCACTCTTCCACTTGACAGATATGAAACAATGATAGTAAAAAATGAAGGGACTTATTTACAAGCCCCTTGCACCACCAGTACATCATTTTGCGTGACGCACCGGCGGCGCAACCTACTGCCCGATATTTACAAGGACCGGTAAAGACACCATGTGTCGCTTTACGGGTGCTCGTAAATATCACCCCTTCTCACACAACACATTGCGTGTAAGGAGCTTGACTTGGGTGTTTCTGTGGGTGTTCCCATGCAACACCCATGTATTGTGATGCATTTCCAGATTTATGAGGAAAGTACCTCGATTGATTGTTTTTGTGCAGGAAGGTGTCTCTTCCTGCACAAAAACAATCTCCTTGCACCATGGTAGCCGATTGTGCGCCAGTGCAGGGGATAGCACAGGGATGCAACATATTGTTGCAAATATGTTGCATCCCTTAGCTTTGAAAGTGACTCAGTGCAACACAGTCAAATGGCTTGCGGCATGCACTGAGTCACTTTCATTGTAAATATGGCCCCTAGTGCTGAACCAACAGCAGCCAGTCTCCACGATGTCACCCCAGATGCAGGGGTTTATTTCTCAGAATAAGTATGCCACCCAGACAGCAGCACTTGCCAACTGGATCCAAGCAAGGTAGCTTACATAGCTGTCTTTAAAAGGCAGTGCAACAACGTCACCCAAAAACGGAAAACACAGCTGAATCCCAGCACCAGCAAGGATGCTCAACACACACTTCTCTCAGTCAAAATAACACAGTCAACTTTAAGGTCTACCAAGATTGCCTTAATTAACGAACACTCTCCACCTAACCATTCTCTGAAGATCTACAGACAGTTAGGGTAATTTAAGAAGGTATGTGGCCTAGAGCCACTAAGGTGCACTCCTTAAAACTAGGGGGCATATTATCAAGAAATAGAGTTAAAATTATCGCCGCTTTAGCGGCAGAAAACTGCCGCTAAAGCGGCGATAATGGGCTTGATAATATGCCCTTGAGAATTCCCATAGAAGCCCATGTTTTGGTGACAACATGGGCTTCTATTGGAATTCTCAAAGGCATATTATCAAGCCCATTATCGCCGCTTTAGCGGCAGTTTTCTGCCGCTAAAGCGGCGATAATTTTAACTCCATGCTTGATAATATGCCCCTAGTTTCCATCTGCAATTCCTTCTGTATGATGTACAAATCCAATGACAGATCTTGGAGGTCAGCAGCAGGAACACTGGCACTTGAGTAATAATGTCACCCTTTTAGGTCTCGCCTGACGCAGCGCATGCGCTGGACTGGCGAGACATTTTGTGAGGGCTCAAAAAAGTGCTACCACTGTAGCCTAGAGCTACAGTGCATGTGCGTGGGCGCGCGCGCCTCACTTTCGCGGCCGCTTTGATGTTTGATCGCGATCACTTTCACTTTTGCGGCCGCTTTGATGTTCTCCGTGAGCCTGTTTATTACTTCTATGTAGTAATGGTGGCACCCGTGCGCCACCATTACTATAGAGCAGTAATAAACAGAAACAAGCATTGGCATAGCCAATAGGTCTCGCTTTTGGGACCTTATAAGTATTTAGTTATGCAACTGTTGCATGGCTAAACACTTATAAGGTCCCAAAAGCGAGACCTATTGGCTATGCCAATGCTTGTTTACCTTGGGTTTCATTTGATATCTCATTAATATATATAAAGGAATGTGGGGCTTTTGTTCTGAATTTCGGTCATCAGACCCATATGAAGAAATCATTCACAATACAGAATTGCGCTAATATAAAAATTCAAGACATATTTCTAATCTGAGCCATGAAAAAGCATATTACCTCGAAGCGTGTCAGCTTTAAGATACGAAGAGACATTAACGTTTCATTAAGAAGAATTAAGAACAAACCACAAAATCGAAAAAAATAATGGATGAAGAATATCAAATTGATGTTTTACTGTTAGTGAAGTGGTGCCGCCAAGATTTGTTGAATGAACTATGGGCAATATGGTAGAGTAAGAAACGTGACGCAACGTGTGCTACAGCAAAAAGAAGAGTGCTCTCTGTAGTGTCAGACACCAAGTCGCTGGTGAAAAATATTTCTGTCTACTAGTGTGAAAATAAGTCCCCTGTTTTATAATGGTGGTTCTTTGTCAAACACTACCCAAAGCTTTGCAAAATCCGGACCTTTTTTTTATTTACTGTACAAAAAGTTAATGGTCCAAAAATTGGGAAATGTGTATGCGTGGTTACAAGGGCATATTATTTTTCATGGGAACCCTCAACCTCGTGTTTGAGGGGATGAGACCTCCTGGAGCTGCAACCCCCTATAGATTATTGGAGGGTTTAAACCACGAAAGAAAACAAAGCAGTAAGCGAGTTCTATAAGTAGTTTAGATATTCAAAATAATATGCGTATAACTAAACTTTTTTTATGTCTTGTTGAAGGCTACAAAGCTGAATTAGTGCCATTTCATGGCTTGTACATGCCCTGACTTGCCAAGATCCTTAGTTCTACTGATCTTCTAGTCTTAGGAATAACCATGAAAATTGCCTCTGATTTAGTGGAGCACACTTTGTTAGAACCCACAACAGCAGGATTAAACAAACTGATGGGGTGGTACTTACCTTTCATTGCTTAGTAGTCATTTCATTGCTTAACCATGACAATAATGCTCATGCATGTTATTAGAAATATTTCTGGTGTGTTGCAAAGCTTTGATCACTACCTGACTGAGAACCATCAAACTAATATAGGAGACAGGTTCCTATTTTACTGGACAGAAAAATATGTCCTGGTGAATGACACAATGACGAGGACTGCCTTTTTTGCTGTATCACAATCCTGGAGGATGTAGCATCGTTTGTCTTTAAATATCATTTAATTCCCCCTCTGTGAATGCAGCACACAAATTGTGCTTCACAAAGAACTGGTTCACTGACAAGGCTCGTCCCAGCTCTGAAAATCTACTCCTGTAAGCTACAAAATTGTCATGAAGAGGTGGGAAAGCTTCAGTCCATATGGAGGTCATCCTTTGTATCCCTGTCCATGCATTTCTCAGATTTCCCAGACTCCTCTCCCTGGCATCAATCTGTATGCAGGTATAAGGTGTAGTGTTGGTATATTCCATGTTAGTTCTAACGCTCCCTTCGGGGGGACAGTTCGATGTTGAGAATGGGTTCTGGAATGGATGGATAGTAAGGATAAAAAAACTGGGTAACCAGGGAGGCTGGAAGGAGATTTGACACTGGTCCTTTGAACAAATAAATGATCATTTATACTCATATTGGAAGTGGACTCCTCCCACTACATATGGCTGCCTTCTTGGAGGACATCATATGTTTGGCGTTGGTGACAAATCCATATCTGACACAATTCTCTGGATGGAAGTCTTTAATTGTTAGTGTAGTAGGCCAGTCAAAAGATAAGCCACAGTGTGTATTGAAAACTGAACTCTTTAGGGCTGGAACAGAAGAAACAGGGGTTAACTCAACTCACAAAGACAGATGCGCATTGGATCTCATATTGCCAGTGGCCGGGTGTCCCTGGATTCAGTCTTTACCCGTTTCACAGTTGTGTAGTACTGAGGTGACGAATATCCAAAAGTAAAGAGCCATTCTCACAAATGGAACTTTCCTCGTAAATTAGTGGAATGTTTATTTGTAGCAGTGGCGGCTCGCATAGGGCGTGCTGTGGGGGGGTGAGGCGGGGGAGGAGCAAGGTGGGGGCGTAGCAAACACGGACATATGACGGACAGGAGGAAAGTAATTATTACGTTCCTCCGTTCCGTCGTATGTCCATGTTTTCTACCCCCGACCCTGCCCCCCCGCCCCGCCTCACGGCCCCGTAGCACGCCCTATGCGAGCCACCACTGATTTGTAGAGAAAAAGACCCACAGCAATAGCTTGTGCAGCCAGAGTGCAGAGCAGAAGCAACTGCCCAACATCCAGCAATACCACATCCTCTAACGTTCTAACTAATAACATTCTAAATTCTAACAAGAAATAAAAAACAAATCTAAATAAACATGTAAATGATTATAACAATATCTTGTCCTTTTAAAAACAAATTAATTAAGATCACAATCTAAAAGTTACACAGGTAATTTAACTTCTCTCAAGCTGTGTATTATTTTTGTGGAGAGGCTAACCTAGTTACATCAGAGGAAACACTTAAGTCGCATGCTACTGCCGCAGATGGTAGAGCAGAAATAACATTCCCCAGAGGCGTAATAGAGTCACTGGGTACAGAATTGTGTCTGCCAGGAGACTGAGGCAAAATATAATCATCAAAAGAACTGTCAATATCAAAAGATAACATTGAGTCTTAATAATTAGAATCCTAACCACCTGAGGGTACATAAGTGTGATTATAAATTTTCATGTGAAGATCAGAAATAGGAACTTGATTATTTTTATTCCATCATCCTTTACCATGCAACAAAATAGAACCTTTAGGAATACTTTCAACTTTTTCTAGTGGAGTAAATCTGGATCCCCCCTTCTTAACTCTCAAAGGTTTCCTGATTAAGACCCAGCCGACAACCTTAACATCTCGTTCTTTGGTATTTTGTTTGCTATCATAATATTGTGTCTGGTCAGATTGTTTATTCCTCACTTTATACACAATACAAGAAACATCCTCATGCTTTATAGTTTGAGAATCACATAAAGAGTCTAACCAATTTGGCAAAATCATAGACCTTGGTTTCATTTCCCTTAACAATTAAAAAAAGTGACACTCTTGTGGTGGAATGTGGTGCATTGTGATGAGCTCCAATTTTATCCTAGAAAAAACATTTGACTTCTAAATCTTAAGAAAGAGCAGTTTGGACACCTTCTTTACGAAAACGATTAGTTCTCTTAAACAAAGCATTAACAGAAGAGCTATATAAGGAAACCTGAAGATGTTTAATATTATACATGATTAAAAATGTCTTCATTTCATTAGACCCTAAATGAGTCCTATTGTTGGTCATAATTTCTTTAGGAAACCCTCTTAGATTAAACATACCTTCAAGATATTGTAAAACAATATGTGAAAAAGTTATATCTACAAAGGAAAAATAAATCCACTTTAACAAATAATCAATCTGGACATTCAAAATATTTTTGCAAGATGGCAACATATGAAAAGGTCCTGAAAAATTAAGTGTCACCTTGTGCCAAAGATCATCAGGCAATGGGACAGAATGAAGTAGCTTCTCAGACATTTTCCAATGTGTGTCTGAGACAATGCACTGTGGCCACAGATTGACAACGGATACAACATGAGCATCTATAGAGGACCACCAATAATGTTTCATCTACTTTGTAGAGGTTGCGGAAATATGTTTCTACAATTCCACAGGTGGCACAAAAAGACCACTTTTCATACAACTACCATTCTCACACAAGAGGTCGGAAGAAATCTGAGGAAAAGGTTTGAGGAAATTTGAAAGTTTTTTAAGAGATGGTGAACTCTCACATAAAAATCTAAAACTTTCTTTAAAACAGCATCATGCGAAGAGGCATTTAACCAATCCTGCTCCGAAATAGATCCCTTAGAAACAGAAATAGCATCAATCAGAGAAAAACGCATTCATGTTCTTCCTCCAATTAATACAATACATCAAAATCAGGCAGTGGCAAGCGTGATAAACAGTCTGCACTGACGTTTTTATCCCCTTGAATGTATTTGATGCCCATATCATACTCCTGAAATTTTGAAAGAAGTCTAACAAGGTGAGCAGAGGCTTTCCCTAAACTATCACTGCTGAAAAGATAAACTAGGGGTTTATGGTCAGTAAACACATCAAAGGAACTTCCTCATAAATGCATCGTAAACTTCTGCACTGCCCAGATACACACCTAAGCCTCTCTCTCAATGGTTCTGTACTCGGTCTCTCCCCCGAAGGGTCCAAAAAACAGATGCTATGATAATTTCCCTACCATGAATATGGTGACCAAACCCAGCCTCAATACCTTTCATTCTCACATCCACAGTAATGAAACACTTACCACTGGGCACATACGGGCTCAGAACCTTGACACTGACTACAAGTTCTTCAACTTTAGTAAAAGCATTACTCACATCCGAATTCCAACCAACTGTAGCTCATTTCTTCAATAGAGACCTTAAAGGTTGCACCACTAAAGCATTGCCAGATATAAAACGGGTGTAATACTCACAGAGACTAAAAATTAATGCAGATAATCGTTGTCCACAGGAGGAGATGTTTTAAGTATAGCCTCGAGATTGCAAAATTTTGGTCTAATTCCCTCCGCAGCAATGGTGTGACACAGATAATCCACTTGCTGGACTAACAGCTTGCCTTTCTCAGGTTTGACTCTCATACCGATCTTTTTGAGAATTTGCAGTACATTCTCAAGAAACTTCAAATGCGCCTCTTCAGTATTTGTAAATATAATTATGTACATTAATGGACATGAACCAGATCACCAAGCAAGATGCCCATAGTTTTTGGGAATACACTGGCTGCTAATGCCAGACCAAAAGGTGACCTTAAATATTTGTAAGCTTCAAAAGGTGTAACAAATGTGGCTAAATCTTGAGAGTCAGCAGTCAAACCAATCTGATGGTATGCTGAATGTAGATCAATAGTGGAAAAATTCTTAGATTCCCTCACGTTAGCAATCATTTTCTGTATATGAGGTAATGGGTGACAATCAACTAAAATATGTTCCTATTCAAGGAAATTCAACCTACACACAGGTGAAGATTGCTAGATTTCTTTATAGCTAAGACCACAGGAGAAACCTATCAGATGAATTAGAGGGTGTAATAACTCCCTAAGCACAGAGTTTGTCAAGGAACATTTTTTATTTTTTACATACACTAATTGGGACTGGTCTTACCTTTTTCACAATGGAACATCATCTTATTTGAGTTCTATACCATGCTCAAAACCCAAAACTGTACCAATTTTATTTTTAAAAACTGATGGGTACTTTGATAACATACTTTGGAGTATATCAGAATCTGATTCTATAGATAAGATAAGCATTTCACCTTAAACATTGTGTTTGTCTTGACCAGTTCTTAAAACAATTCATGGTCTTGCTAAATCTTTACAACCAATAATGTCACATCCAGTAATGGCAACATACACCTTTGTCCAGACGCTTTTACTTAGTCATTGCAACAAGGAATCAAAATAACCTACTAAATCAATTCTTGATCCCCAAATGCTTTGGGATTGATGGTCAGTTTTTCGAGTTTAAAAATAGCAGGCCAATAAGAGAAAAAGTTTTTATCTGCCAACGCTGTGGTAGGTGCACTAGAATCCACCATTAACTCAAAAGACTTGCCTCCCACCACAGCCTGAAAACTAGGACCTTTGGTTTTCACCATTTCTTCTTAATTTGTTTATTAGCAATAGTGAGAAAAACATTACTAAATTTATTTGTGCAGTCTTGTACATCAACATTAATGATTTGCAAACTACTCCCAATGATATTTTGCACTCTACATACAGATTGAAAATGCCTCAATTTCTTGCATTTTATACACTTTTTTCAAACAGCAGGAGATGACGAGTTGTTACCCATATGGTCTTAGATCCACATCTGTAACAAAAATTTGTCTTTGAATCCTTTTGTGCTGAATGTGTAAACAGCATCTTTCTCGAACACACAACACAGGAGAAAGATTTTCCTGGTTAGCTAGTGCTTGACACGAAACAATGGATCTCTTGACACTCTTTGCAATGCCCATCACTTCTGATAGAGATGGATTTCGGCAGGTCAAGAGTCTCTCCTGTGTTTCTTTTGAAAAACAGTTAAAAATTAATTGGTCTTTGATAAAGATGTCTACATAGTTTCCAAACTCACATGTAGATGCCAAAATGCACAAAGCTGCAATAATTCCGATACCAATCCATTACTACTTTGCTTGCTCTTGAAAACATTGTGTCTCTCTAAAAGCACACTAGTCTCTTCATTCTAAATTCTAACAAGACAGAAAGAAATAAAATACAAATCTAAATTCAAATGTAAATGCATACCACAAAACTGATGACAACCAAGCTTTGTTCATCTCTCCCTTTAGATTCCATAAAAATTTGTCAGGGTGGGTTCTAGAATTTCTTAGTTGCAAACAGAGCTGCTTCACCACCTAATGCCAACCCGGAGCTTGTATGAGATTATCTGAATTCTACAGTATTTAACCCCTTCAGTGCCCATGACGAGCTGGACTCGTCATGGGCTGCGGTGGCGCTGTGCCCATGACGAGTCCAGCTCGTCATGAACTCCACCCGCTAATAAAAAGCGCGGCACTGGGCGGGGAAAGGGGCGGGCATGCAAGGGGTTAAAGTTTTGAAAGAAAGAAACTACTCTGTTTTAATAAACTTCAACTATTGGGAAAAATATGCTGAATTGGACCTGATGACTATAATGCTTGCTGGGCGAAATCCAGGTGACTGATTAAGAAATCAAAGGATGCTTCAACAAAACTTGCTGCTAAATTCCAAAGACTGTATAGGCAAAGGGTAGCAAACAAGACAAGGACGCTCACTATGGAACCTTGTTACAGGGGAGACAGAGCCCAAGACGTTGTAGTGGAAAAGAAATGTATTTGATAGAAAGTCACAGAATATGTAGGCACCTGTTCACTGACACCAGAGTCTTCGTCCAACCTCAACCGTTGTCTGCTTGTTCCACCCCCACTCCAACAGAATGCCAAACCAACATTCTAAGCATCAATGTCATGAGCAAGCGTGGCACAGAGGTTTCATGAGTTGGCATGGCACAATACAGTAAAAATATAACATTCCACCTCATAGTAATACAAAAAAAATTGAGACAGCTGTAAAAATGTGAGAAATAAATTATAATGAAAGAAGAAAAGAAAATAGTAAACTATCATGAAAATACTTCTTCTGTCCTTCAATACAGATAATTAACAAGTTCACATGCAAATTTAGAGAAGTCAAGCAACAGAAATTCAAAATAGAATAAAGATTTGAATCTTCCATGGATCCAATGGATATGTTTTTTCTCGTTGAAGCAAATTCACTTGTTAGGTCCCCAACGTGCCCAGCACATTCAGGCCCCCTCACTACCCATGCAGAATTCCATCATTGCCTATTCAGTGTTTTCACCGTGCATCCATCTCTGCCCACCTCTTCCACTTAACAGAGTGAACCGAAGCCTACTCTTCCTTTAACACACCTGGTAGTTTCACATGCACCCAATCGCCTTTCTCAGAAGGTACAGTTTAGTCCCTTTAACAACTTCATACCTCTTTTTACTTCTCCTCTGGATTTCCCAAATTTCATTTCTAGTCTCTCCAATGCCGTGAGTAAATACACTGCTGGACTTGACCTTCGATATATTATTCAACCAGGCAGGCTTCAAAAGATCTTGTGTGACCCTGCCCCTCAAAGTCACAAATGGAGAAATTCTGGTCACATTATGAGGCATGTTACGATATGACCACAGCATAGCAAGCACAGCATCTATCATATCAACACCTTCAATTGCTTCCCATCTGACACAATCAGAGACCATTCTGTTGGCTCTCTCAACTTGACCATTCCCTTGGGGACAATAGAGACAGTGCCTGTTTACTCTTCCATTCAAAAACACCCCCATTTCACGCGAAACAAATTGCACTCCATTGTCAGACACTAATTCGGAGGGAAAACCCTCCATGGCAAAGACATCCTTGAGAAACATAATCACATTTCTGGTGTTTGAGTCCCAAATGAATTTTACCTCAACCCACTTTATCAGGTGATCAATTAGGACAATAGCAAAATATTGAGTATGTGTAGAACATGAAAGGCCCCCAGGAAATAAATTCTAACATTGTCCCATACTCTCTGAGGACTCTCAGGAATAACCATGTGAGGGGGTCACGCATGTTAGACCTTTGTCATTGCTCAAACAATTCACACATTTACTAACCCAATCCTTCACATTCCTGCCCATTCCTGGCCACCAGAAACCATTCTTCAACCTTTTCTTAGCCATAGTCCTGCTAAATGACCCTCATGGCTCATACTCAGAAGTGTGTCTCTAATTTTCCTTGAAGGAATCAACTTGTCCGTTCTAGATAACAACCCATTCTCCAGTGATAATCCAACTGCATTTTACTATATTCCTGAAGTTCCACAGGAAAGTTGCCTTCTCTTGGCCAACATTTTCTTACAAACTCCACAGCTTTATTTAACTTAAGATCTTGATTGTGGGCCTACTTCCACTCCTCTTCGCTGACACCCTTGGCATCTAACCAAAACACGTTACCAACCGAACATTCCACATCTTGCTGGTAATCAACCTCCTCCTTGTTGTCTTCTCCTGAGATAGGCAATCTCGATAGACAATTAGCTTTCTTATTGCTTCCAGCTGGTATGTTCTCCAACCGAAAAATCATACTCAAGCAATTTCCCACTTAGTCTTATCAGTCTAGCGGTGAGTTTGGAAGAATGGACTACCAGAGCCAACTTACTCAGTTGTATGATGATAGTTGCTGCCTGGATGAAGGACAACTGTCTCAAGCTCAACTCGAACAAGACGGAAGTCCTCATCTTTGGGAGCAACACCTCGCCATGGAATGACACATGGTGGCCAGCTGAACTCAGCTCATCTTCCTCTCAAACAGACCATGTCCACAATCTCTACATCATCTTGGACAGCAAGCTATCGATGAAGAAACAGATTAGCGCCAACTCATCCACCTGCTTCCACACCTTATGCATGCTCCACAATACATTCATGTGGCTCCCGCTCAACACTGTAAGGACAGTCACGCAGGCCCTTATCATGAGCAGGCTGTATTATGTGAACACACTTGATGTAGAAATCACCACACACCTCCTGAAGAGAGTACAGACAGTACAAAACTCAATGGCAAAACTAATCCTCAACCTCCCCAGATGAACCCACATCACACCATACCTCAAGAAGCTACACTGGCTCCTGATCCAGAAGAGATGCCAGTTCAAGATGCTGACCCGCGCCTACAAAGCTCTGCCTATGGAAGAGCCAGCATATATCAACAAACGCATGACCTTCCATCAACCGACCAGACATCTACAGACCACCTTCCTCTTCCTCACAGACACATCTTAGATCTATCGAGGCAACAGCAGAGGACCCTACTTCTCATATCTGGTAGCCAAAGCTTGAAACGATCTTCACCTGTACATCAGAGCGGCCTCATCACTCTGGGAATTAAGGAAATGACTCAAGATCTGGCTGTTCGACTGCACAGATTACCACGAAGCAGCTAGCAACTCCAGCGCCTCGGAACCCTCACGGCTGAATTGCAGTGCTCTATAAATGACTGATTGATTGAATGGACATTGCTCCCACTCAAAATGGGCATTAATGGTTTATGGTCTGACCGTAATCTAAACCTTGTACCCCCACACATAATTTTAAAGTGCTCCACTGCCCAGACACACGGAAGCATTTTGCGCTCAATGACAGAATACTGTCTGAGATTAGGATAGGTGAATGCAATAGTGCGTTCATCACCCCCTCTGCCCTGGGATAGAGTGGCTCCCAGCCCCGCACCATTCTCATCCACTGTCACCGTTACAGGTTACCAGGTGGGTATGGACTGAGCAAAGGTTCATTGACTAATCCTTCCTCTATGTCTACAAAGCAAGTGCTTGCACCCCACACCACATAAACTTGGTGCTCTTTTTCAACAAGGAAAGGAGCGATTCGGCTTTTGGGACCACATTTTGTACAAAGTTAGCATAGTATCGCACATTCCCAAAAATAGCCTTGAGTTGCTTCTTGTCCATAGGAACTGGCACTCCCTCGATTGCCTTCAATAGCCCCGGGTGTGGGCTAAGTCCTAATCATAATCCACTCAGCCCAGGTACATCCCTCATGCTCACCAAATTACTCTAATGTCTTCTGAGTTTCAATCCTTTCTCCTTCAAAGCAGCCAAAACACCATCCAACCTGGCCAAGTACTCATCATGATCTTTACCAAAAACTAAAATGTAGTCGTGGAAGACTAGCACACCCTTTAGCTCTTTCACCACTTCACACATCACCCTATTGAAATACTGCGGCAGCGGAAGCAAGTTCAAAGGACATTCTACAAAATTGGTAACCACTACTGGGCATGACAAAAGTGGTTAGGTGTGTGAGTTCTTCCACCAACACCACTTCATGGTATCGTAGAACAAGTTTATAGAATACACTTGAACCTGCTAGGGTACACATCATCTCCTCTATCTTTGGCAGTGGGTGTCCATCCACCTGCATAGCTTGATTTAAACTTCTGAGGCCAATACAAATCCTCAGTTCATTGTTTTTTTTATGAGCTACTACTATGGGTGACAACCACAGGGATGAACCTATAGGCTCAATTACACCCTCCTTGCAAAGATTATCCAGCAATGAATCTAGTTCTTGTCTTACACTTTAAAGACCTCCCTAAACGTATGCTTTACAAAAATGCTCCCCTCTTTTAATTTGATATAATGTTCTAAATCTTTCAACTTTCCCAATTGTTCTCCAAAAACCTCTCTGGGTTTTTCAGCAGAAATTGGAAATTATCTATCTTCATTTCAGATTGACTCTGCAATAGTTAGGACTTGAAGTAAGCAACCTGGCTTGAGAATAATTCCTAAATGAATTTGATGGTGCTAACCTACAATGTCTAGCCCACAGTGTGGGAAATAAACCTTCCCATGCACCTCGTGGCCTCTGAAACAGATTACAGTTTTCAAAAAAACTCCAAATCAATTTGGATGCCATTATATCCCTGATGAGGGACATCAGGTGGCAACAACTTCACTTTGATATTGTTGTTAAGAAAAGTGTCTTTGACTATAATGGTGATTTTGGATCCAGAGTCTGTTCATAAAGTTATCAACATCCTGACAATCCTACATTCTTTCACCAGATGTTCGATTTAGCTATATCATCTTCATGTACTCTGACACATAACAATGAACTGTACGGTCACATTCCTTACATTTGTATTCCTGCCCTAAAATTTCAGAGTTGGATACATCCTTCTCCTGCACTGTCACACAAAACAATAAATTATTCATGTTGTTTGTTGATTTCTGGTCACTTCTTCGCTTACCAAATTCACGCTACCTTTCTTAACATTCATACGACACACCCTAGCAAAATGACCAGTTACATTCTGTAACAATCGCAGCACACTGTTTGGAAGACGATATTTGAAACTTCTATTCACATCGATAACCAATGTTGCCAGAATTGGACGTTTTTCTATTATCTCCTGGTTTGTTCACATTGAACTTGTTTCCTCTAACTAGCAAAACTGCGTCATCCATCCTGGTAAGTCCTTTGGCAGATTTTTTTGAGTCCTGAATGCTGTTAGCTATTTCTATGAATTAATCTAAAGGCAGAATTATACTTGTAAGCAGTCTTTCTTGTATTTTTTTATTGTGACACGTAGTTACTAATTGGTCTCTAGTCAACCGATCCGTGAAGTTTCCAAATTCAGACCCATACCAGTACACCCCAATGAGGCAACATGCATCTCTATAGACTCTGATACAGATTGTTTTCTCAAGAAGAATTTGTGTCTCCTTCCAACCAACTTTGGAGGCTTAGAAAAATGATTTTCTAATCTATTTATAGACTCCTCATACTCATAAAATGTATAATCTTCCTCTGGTGTATACAGAGGAAGATGAGCTACTATTTCTTGACCCTCAAAGCTCAAAGAGTGTTCAAGTAACCATCTTTCTCTGTCAGGTTTAAACTTGAAACCATCAATGGCTCAAAGAAATGCATTGGAAACTCTAAACCATTCCTTCCAGGTAATGGTAGGCTCTCATGGAGACTGTAAGATTGGTGGAGGAGGGTTGATAGCTTGCATGTTCACCGTAGAGGTTAGGCTAACCAAGCAGTCACAGAGTGGCAACTGGAACTTCGAAAAAATGATAGATAAAGGTAATATAGGAATTTCCAGAAATGGTTTAACCATAAACACAGATATGTTAAAGACTTTTAAGGCTTTTTTTTAAATACAAGTGATTTTGCTGTGCAGACAAAACCTAAAAAAATGAATAGAGTCTCTTTCAATGCCAATATCTCCACCTCCGTTAGGAATAGACCAGGTTCAAAGACTACAAACTCCCAGCTCAAAATATTCTGAAAGCTGTTGGCTGAGGTGGGTGAATGGGAATCCTCAGGTTGGTAAATTGAAGTCTCCTAACTTTACTGAGTTGAGGTTTTTCACCAGAGGACTGCACATTTGGCTGTTTCCGGAGATGTCTCATCTATGATAAGTGGGATGTCCTACCATACTGTGTATTTGTAAAGTGTACATTCATCCGGTAGGGCATGTCAGTGCTGATTAACAGATGTTTATGCTATCCAATTCAATGGCACTTATTGTATCCCTCTTTCAATGATAAAAGGCTGAGGAGACTCTTCCAGATTTAGATCTGTGTACACATACTTAAGCACAGATTCCTGCAGTTGATGCATTACACCTTTGAGCCATCAGAACCACAAGCTAAATGCACAACAGGGAGTTAAGTTGTGAATTGGGAGAGGCTGCTGAACGGGAGTGCAGAATCCAATGGATGATGTACGGGTGCGAGGGTTTACACAGAAGGATCTTTGCCTCCACATGGTGCTAGTTTTGCACTGGAAGCAGTAAACTGCAAGGGACATGACAGAAAAAGTGGCTCTGGAGGGACGGCATGGCTGAGATGCCCCGCTCAAGCAGCCCCTCTTCTTTTCTAACTTTGTAAGTTTTGCACTTCATGAACTTTGGAAAATTTGATATACAGTTTCCGAATCTTCAAGTCCATCCACTTTACAACTTCACACCTCTAGAATTGATAATAGGGGTGTGCGAAGTGTTTATTATTTGAGAAAACTTTCAAGTAGCGCCTGATTATTGCTGGCCTACCGATACTACCCCACATTTCTCAGGTCTGTGCCCTGTCATGGTCTTTTCCTACCCACTTAATATGTCGTCAGGAGTGCTAGTTGATGGTGAAGATGGATGTGCTGCTTTCTTGCACGTTAAGGACAAAAACGTTTTCCTTGTTACTGGATCGATAGTGAAATTTTTTCACAAAATAATATTTAAAGTGTGCGAAAGTTCTGAAAATCCACATGGTGGAAACTTTGTGATCTAAGGGCAGTAATCATAGTTCTCTTGAGAATTAAGGAAGTGTCTGCGAGAAAATGTTTGCAACTTCGCACACCCTGCAGTAGTGCGGAAGAGCCAGTCAGATTAGTCCATGGTTTATAGATAGATAGATAGATAGATAGATAGATAGATAGATAGATAGATAGATAGATAGATAGATAGATAGATAGATAGATAGATAGATAGATAGATAGATAGATAGATTGATAGAGATAGATAGATAGATACACACACACAGACATATATATATATATATATACATTATATGTAAATATAATAATGTTATTATGTGTAAATTTTTTTGTTTGCTTATATTTTTCACGCCATTTGCTGAATCTTTAAGGAGCAAAAAGAAAATTTACCTCAGCTCCTTCCTGGAAAGTGTTGGGGTGATCAATCAAGCGGGGGCTGAGAAAAATGGGGGGGGGTCCTAAAACATGTTTTCCCCATTCAGTTTTCCATAGAAACTTTAGGCACAGCTACAGCCCAAACTGCTGAGTGGATGTACACCAAATTTGGCAGAAAGATGGAGCTTGGTCCAGAAGGAGTGCTTTTTGTGATTTGATGCAAATACGTTCAGTGGTTTCTAAGTAATTAACCGCTTCGGTGCTGCGCACATTTTCACCCTGTGCAGGCGATTTAAATAGTGGGCGGGATTCGGATGGCCCCGGGCCGTCCACCGCACACGCCCACCGTGGCGCATGACAGCCGGAGGCCGTCATGCGCACCGAAGGGGTTAAGGCTCAAAAACGTTGTATATTTCACACCACAGAGGATCCATGGTAGATTTGCAGATAAATGTGCTCAATCATGTATTGTGATTGACTGGCTGCAATCTGAAGGAAAAGATATAGCAAACATCTCAAACTCAGGGACTTCGTCCCAAGTCCTAAAAAATACCCCCAAAAAGTCACTCCTGATCTACAGATCCCAAGTGATACCCTTCGGTTTCGCACACTGGAAGTGACAGTATATCAGTGATCCATGAAGTAAAAAAAAAAAAAGGGTGTTGAGAACATGCAGGGAATTGGAGACAGGGCCCCACACTCAGCATGGCCAAAGGGCATTCACGGAAGGGGGCTTCCCACAAGGGGTTGGCTGCAGGGCTTCACTGGAGGCCAGGCACTGCACATGGCTGAAGGCTGTGCATGGCAGGTGTTGCTTTCTCGCAGCATGTTGGGCAGAAGGGCCTGCAGCCAACCTAAATCCCTTCAGAGCCAAAATGCCATGTGAAGTGTAGGTTTGGCTTTATATTTGAAAATAAAATATTACTTTACATAAAATAATCCTGGAAATCAATGAAAAAACGAAGCCCTAAGGTAGCTATAACACGTGCCCCAGCCATGCACTGCTAATTACACCACCTATTACATCACTTACATCAATGACATGATCTACGACATCACTGATAACATCACAGCAACATCTGAAATTACATCATTGATGAAAACACTGTGCAACCCTTAAAACTCTTACTACCCCATACCCTTACCCACCCTTGAGCCCTAAAATCCCTTTTCTAACCTCCTAAGCACCCTTAATCATCGGTGACTCTACAAACCCCTGAAAAACTCCAAGTATCCTGTTTCCTTAGCCTTTCCTGAACACTAAGAAATCCCTTGAAACCCTTACAAGCCCTTACCTTTCCCCATCCTAGCAAATTTAAAAAAGCCTTCCTACCCCCTACCCTTGCCCATTCCTGAACCCTCAAAACTCCTCTAAAACCCTTACTACATTGAACCCTTACTCATCCCATAACCTTTCAATCCCCCTTTTTAGGTCTCGGCTAGCGAAGGCTGCGCTTGCGCAGTCTCGCTCGCGAGATATAATGACTTGGAGAAGAGGGGCTTGAACCCGCCCCTCTTCTCCACTCTTCTCCATTGGCTGGCCTCTTGAATGCTGGCCAGCCATTGGAGAAGAGGTCCGTCACTCCGAACAGGCCCCGTCCTTTTCGGATTCGGGGGCGTGTTTTTTGCAACTTTTCTAATTATCTCCTCCAGCCAATGGCAGGAGGAGAACACGCCCCCGAATCCGAAACCGCCGCTGCCTTTCTCCGAGGCATTTCTGCTTCGCCTCGGAGAAAGGCGGTGGTGTCCCGGCGTCCGGACGCATTTGTTAATTTCCAATACTCACCTTTTCGTACACTTCTTCTGCACACGTTACTCCTCCACACGCCAATGACGCGGAAGTTCTTCTGCAGCGGGGATCACAAGTTATACTTCCGGCGCTAACATGTCGAGTTCGCTGCTGCCATGTTCGGTCAGATTCTGCGGCGGCTGAGGCAGGTAGAAAGTGGAACGGGGGCAACTACAGCGCGAACCCGAAAGAAACAACGCCTGCTAGAGCGGGAGGGGCGGCGAGGGGGTTCTGTCTGTGCGGAACGATAAATAAATCCAACCACCTTCTACAACATGGCAGCCAGACCCACTGCGGCGAAGGCACCTCTTCCCGACCCAGCATGGCTGCCTTCTCCAGCCACCGTATTCATAGCACTCCAGCCGCCTCCTTACGTAACATGGCGGCCAGTCCCATCCTGTGTTGGATCAGGAAATGACATGTTTAAAAGGAACTGGTTGTGAGTTAGTGCTATGAACAATCTTGGTCTCGTGTTTGATGGTCAAAAGCCTTACAGCGAACTGCTTGAGTCTGGTCTTGCTGTGGGAATACTAGACGTCACGTCCCGTCTCCTTATCCAAGATGGGGACCAGGCCTGGCTCTGTTGTCTTACAACGCTGAAGGAACCCCCTAATCCATCATGGCGGCTGAGCGTTCTGTTGAGTGTAGTCACTCTTACCAGTATGCAAGCCTCATCTTTCCAACTGTACCCTGCCAGTCATGTCCATCTGTGTGCAAGCATTCAACTCACCTGTGCGCATCTCTCTCACAACACCCCTCTCGTTGTCACAAGGCTGCGAAGCTAGGGCAAGAACCCCCTGTTCATCTATGCTCTCTGTGACGAGAATTGATTTGTTCGGCTTATGAAAAACTCAACATAAAATAACACTAGCTATTTTAACCATTACACTCGGTTATATTTGTGTCCTATTCTGATTTAAGACTCACCATCATCAGCTTGTATGAAATAGGCTATGTACGATTAATGCAGCTGTAATGGTGTTATTGACGCTAAAGCAGATATGCTATAAATTGTGAGTATGAATGCACTTTCGTAACAGTGGTCTTGTTTTCATTAAAACAACCCTAGCGGCCGCTAGGGAGAAGGCGCCACAGCTGTGGGACTGAGACATCTCTGGCTTGTGAAGAGACAACTTCAGTTACCTGAGGGGGTGAAGGAGACGCTCCTGCCCTGGGACAGAGCACAGAGTGTGCGAGGCATCGGACAGGACCAGGGGGGGTCCCCCGACAGGAACTGACCTCGGAGGGGCCGGGGCTCCTGCCACTACCTGGCCTGACTCATGCTCCGGAGGATTGCTGACTTCAAATGGTGCCCCTGCCCGGTAGAGGGGGCAGTCGCTGCACCAACCCCCTAGGGAGGAGCACCCCCATGGAATGACATCAGGGCAGTACCGACCTGGATACAACGTTACCCCAGTAATAAAGGCGAGTTGTGGGGATCCCGCCCCCTGGCGTTCCCCCCAGCCTCATCCGTGAACCCCTAGTGACTGACTTCCGGGGTCCTGGCCTGGATCGCCCTAACTCATCATCCGGAGTGCTTTGGGAAACACTGAGAGATTCGAAGCGCTTTGGCATTTCCGGGCTGTCAGAGTTTTTAAGCTCTGTTTTGGGACCGCCCAGTCAGGTCCATCTGTGTTTTACCGGCGAGCCCTCTGTGTATCCACCAGCCCCTGTGTCATACAGACCCCTTGTGTCTCCACACCACCCCCTGTCTCACCGTTGACCCCGTGTCTCCACCAGCCCCTGTCTCACCTCCACCCCTGTGTCTCACCACCAGCCCCTGCGTCATACAGACCCCCTGTATCGGCCCACCACCCTGTCTGTCACCGCTCACCCCCTGTGCCTCACCACCAGCCCCTGTGTCATACAAACCCCCTATATCTCCCCACCACCCCCGTCTCACCGCTCACCCCCTGTTTCTCACTGCTGACCCCCGTGTTTCCCCTCCACTCCCCGTGTTTCCCCTCCACTCCCCGTGTTTCCCCTCCACTACCCGTGTCTCACCACCACTCCCCGTGTCTCACCACCACTCCCCGTGTCTCACCACCAGCCCCCGTGTCTCACCACCAGCCTCTGTGTCTCACCACCAGCCCCCTTGTCTCACCACCAGCCCCCGTGTCTCTCCTCCACCCCCTGTGTCTCACCGCTGACCCCTGTGTCTTCCCTCCACCCCATATGTCTCCTCTCCTCCCCCTGTGTATCACAGCTGACCCCTTGTCACACGACCACCATCGTCTCACTATCTTACAGGATTCGTGTAAATGGGAGTCTCAGCGCCGCCCAGGCGTGTGATCTTGCACACATCGCGCGCTTTCCCGTTCCCTGGATCCAAAAGGAGAATATTTAAAGCCAGGTCACTTCTTGTGGTTTGTGCCGCCGGATGTGCCCCCCCTGGAGCATGAGTGTGGGTTATCTCTGAACGAAGCACTTTACGTGGAGCGCTAGAGGGGGCCTCTAGTCGGCCATAAACATCTTGGCTCACCTCAGCACATTGGAAGGGCTGGGGCTATGTCCGGCAGCAGCGCGTCCGCTCTCACCTCTGGCTTCTGCTGACACGTGCCACTGTGAAAGAGTGTCACCTTGACCGCCCCCCCCTACCCAAGTGCACCTCAGGGATAGAAAGCCTCGCTTGTGTATGGCAAGAAAAGAGGTGCCCTCTACAGCCCTGGGATAACTGATGCCCACTGGGTGCCCTGTGGCACTGCCCCCCTATGTGCGCCCTGCTGCGGGCCCCTGAACTGACCCCTGGGGGCAGAGGAGGGGCGGTGACCCAGAAGGAGACCTTGGGATGGAGAACTTGAAGGAGGTGAGTGACACCGTGGGGCGTCACTAAATGATGGGGGGGCGAAGGTGAGGGTGCATGGGGGGGTCAGGTGATGCGGTGTGCTTGATTTTAGTCCTGGCCTCTTCCAACTAGTCGGTGCACCATTCCATTCCACCGTTTAAGCTCACGTGTGTCATTTCCTACAGCGCCCACCAGGTGCAAATTAGAATTGTCCGTGCCCAGACGGGGCAGATGCCCCCAACCCGTCCCCCAACACCCCATGTCTAGGGTGTATTACATGACGTTGTACATCACAAATATAACTACATAGTATTGTACATTGAAATCATAGTATATTACATGGTTGCGTGCTGCAAGTTTAGTGCACTACATTGTATATTATTTAGCAAATACAGTATAGAACATTATGCCGTATGTGTATTTCCAAGTACATTACAATACATTGTGCTGTCTGTTGCAAAATACATCACCTCAAGTTGTTCATTTGTTGATGTAGTGTGCCACAGAATATTTTGTGCAAAGGGGGCCGTTCATGACGCGTTTGGTATATTAGTGTGTATTATATTTGATCAAACATGTATTTAACCGTGTAGTACCTTCCATTTATAGTGCATTAGAATTGTGCTGCATTGTGTATTATGTTGTAAATGTAGAACATTTCTCGTATTGTGCATTATAGATTGTGTGGTATATTATACTTACACTGTGTTGCTTAATACCCTACACTGTGTAATTATAGTACACACTTCCAACAACAAACAACTAACAAACAGCTATTGACATTGTAAATAACAATGCCGTTTCTTTAAATGTTTTAAAAACAAAAACATAAACAAAAATAATGTCATGAGCAATGCCAATAGCTCTAACTTTAACAATGCCGAGACCGTTGCATTGTAAATGCTTGTTTAAATGATATAAGAACGATGTTATAAAGAAACAGTTAAAAAGGTGTGAAAGTACCGGGTATTAAAGTACCATAACAGCCTTGCTTGGTACTTACCTGGGTGGTAAAGCCATGCGTGGTGCCATCCTGCAGCGTAAGAACTACAGGATAAAGTATACCACCAGCATGTGCCAGCTCCCAGACCCACTAACGACCCAGAGAAAAGCATTCAAGTGCAAGGGTGTCCAATGTAAAAGCAGGAAGGTCAGATCATCACCAGATTTGCAGAATAACCGCTGATTAAGTTGATGATTTCGACTTAAATTCATTATATGTAAATGCATGTTATATGGATACCCTGGAATTCTGCCTGGCATCAGGCTTTCCTGGCTCTTCTGGTACCCGAGCTGGGGCAAGGTTTCCCTTCAGCCTGCCTTTCCGGTTGAACTTGGCGCTGCAAAGGTGTGACCTCTGTGTGCGATACAAAGCAGCTAAAGAAAGACTGTAATATGTGCAGCACGGCTGTGAGAAAGGAGCAGGCCACTCAGGGGAGCAGACATGCGCACGAGTGTGTGTTCTTTTCAGACTATGATCACAAAGAACAGCACGAGCTCATCCTTATGATGGGCGCCTTTGTACATCGTCTGGTTCTCCTGCTTTTCAAGTGATCACGCTGTCAGGAGCAGAGTCCTGAAGGAGGCTTCAGACAAAGCCTGAAAGGGCTGAGAAATGTCCCTCAAAGCCAGATCTGAGCATCCTGACGCGTGGCCAGCCTGCAGAGAGCGAGAAATGGACCCTGGCAGACGAGGTGCTTCAAGCAGGCCGCTGCGCTGGATTCTTTTGTGTGCCTTCCTGATAAGTCTTGGTGCAAACATATGCTGCACACTTTTAGCTATTTTGAACTCTTATGTTCAGTGGAGGAGCAAGGGTGCCACAGGCCCCAGGGCAAGCAAGGGAAATGGGCCCCAATTCCCAGATTGGGTAGTAAAATAAAGTAATAAACCCAGTTAAGAGAGTCTCTAAGTCCAGGGCACCTGCTACACCATTGATTGCTACGTCTTACTCATCATTTGTAAATATTGGGAAACTACCAAGATGTGTTATTTTTCGTGCAGTAAATTGTATGCATTTTTTTTACTGCTTTATATATGCTTGCTGCGCTTGGTGGAGTAAATTCTGGATTTAGTTGCTCGTTTGCTGACATTGTAACCCAAAGACCTAAGCCTGAGCTAAACTATTTTGATTCTATGTGAACCACTATCTCTAAGTCTCAAAGTCTCGTAAATGTGTGATATAAAAACTGTGGAGGGTACGGATATAAATGAATATTCTCGTAGATATAAAATGTGTTCTATGTAAAAAATAAAAAAAATCGTGCCTGTGAAACACCTGCGTAAAGTCACATTTTCAAAGTAACTGGCTGTCCTGTTTCCTGGCGCTGCCTTCGTGTGACATCAAATACCTAAAATAATATCATGTATTTTGTTGCATAACACATCATACTGTAAAATACTGTACCACACCGCACTGTCACAGACCATGTCGTACTACAACGTACCATGCAGTACCAGCGTTAGGGCGAAGATCCCAAGTTGTATGTTAAAGCTGCCCCCCTTTATGTTTTTTATTTTCCTTTGAAAAGAAACTTGTGTATGGTTTTCACCAGGCCGAGAGGCAGCTCTAAGTGCTTGCCATCTGAGCTCAACTCTCTAGCTCGATGAGAGACCCCAAAGTACACCTCACTAATCTTCAAGAAGTAGTTCAGTCTTTCTTCCATCTCTATGAGGAGACTCCCTGGTCAGAGGCACAGCACAATTATCAGTTGTGGGCACAGCTTTTAGAATACTCTTGGTGCCGGGTCCACAACCCCTGGAGTAAAATCCCTACAGTCTCACATAATTGGTGCTTCCACACCACTCCGATCGTGTTGTAAGATTACCTTAAAATGTGAATGTATATCTGCTCGAGGGGTGCACGTTCATAATACTGTGTGTGACACCACTGGAGGGAAAGCCCTACATTTGTGACCTTCTTCCAGCCCTTCAACCTGTGCATGCATCCTGCGTGCCATATGTTTAGCCGGTTTGCCCAACTTTGCTCAGAAGTAGGGCCAGCAAAATTGTCTTCCAAGAATGGCTGGCTAAAGAATTTCAACCATAAAGCCCCTTAAAGTCTCATTATGTACTGGACCTCTATAGCTATGGCTTGGAACAGTTCCACCCTGGATACTTCTGTGAACCTGAAGGGTGCTACCTGGAATATGGAGTAGAGTGCTCCTGACTAAGCTGAGAAAACCTGGCTGAGTCTTACCCAAGAGGGTCCCGTGCAGGAGCATCTCCCAGCATGAGGAGGACATTGCCAAGGCCTGAGAACCAGCCTGGCCGAAGGGGCCACAATCAGCCTTGCTGTTGTGTTGCTTGTTTTTCCAGGCCCCTGCCCATAGGAGGGGTCTGATCGCTCAGTTTGCCTAGCGGTTAATATGAGCCAGTGGTGCTCGCTAACACACCAGCAGGACTACTGACTTGATCAAGTGAGTGGAGGGGGACCCTCCATGCTGCAGATCTAGGGACCCTAATTTCTCAATGGAAGCCAACTCTAGGTGACTAGTGGTTAGCGGTATCAAGCCTGTCTCTAAACAGCCAGTCTCTGATCAGTATCATCTGCGCTGCCCAATAGTAGAGCTGGAGATCAGGAAGACCTTCACTGCCCATGTCTACAGGTAGGGTGCATTTGACAAAGATGACTATTGGGATCCTGCCCGTCCAAAGAAACTGGGATATCAGTGCCTTCACGTCCTGAAAGAATGTGGTTGGAATGGTGAATGGATAATTATCCAGTACAGAGAGGAGGCAGAGGAGTACCACTATTTTGTAAAGTGATACCCTTTCCATTAAGTGAGGGGTAGCGAGTCCCAATCCTCGGAATCTTCCTGAGTGTATCTCAGGATAGGAGTTATGTTCATATCGCAGGATTTCTGGTGGTTGTGTGAAATCTAAACCCCCGGTATTGTAATGAACCCACCACCTGCCTGTATTTGGCCCCTGGCGGATGCTGTGGGACTGTGCCAGCCAAATGTACACAAGCAGATTTTACCCAGTTAACAGATAATCCAGAGGCCTCCCCATATATTTGCAATATATGTGTCAAGCGAGGTAGCGAGCTTTGTAGGTGTTGTGGATAAAGGAGCACGTCATCTAGGTACATTGACACTCTATCCTCCGTCAGGCCAAAATAGGCTGCATATCGGTGCGTCTCTCCTGAGACACTCAGCTAAGGACTCTATTGCTAAGGCAACAAGCATTTGCAATGCAATAGGTTTCGAATTTATGAGAATTTGAGCTATTGGCATTGTAAATGACAATGCCTTTTTTATGTGTTGTTTTTAAGACAGATAAATAAAAGGCATTGTCCTTTACAATGCCAATAGCTTAAACTCTCGCAAAGACAGGACAAAGCAATTTGAGAAAATAGTGCTCGGAGGCTGTAATTAAAGCCTATCGAGCAACAACACACGTAACGGGGGTTGTCGCCATGGGAGGTTACAAAATGAGACAAGGCAGTACTAAGGAGGAACTTCTAAGCTTTTTAACCAATAAACAGTCACAGTTTACAGTAAACACTGACAGAAGCCAATAAGAAATGTGGGCTGAGAGTGGGCGGAGCTTCAAGTCCCTACCTCAATACACCTTGCAGAGCAGAGCAGAGCATGTGCTGCCCAGGCTCAACCTAAAAGGAAGCGACCGAATACCCTGTCAGGTGATTAGCCGTGCTTTATAAATCCTAATTGATTGATTGATTGACAGGAAGTAGCCCTGACGTGTGCCACACTGGATTGGGAGGCAGGGGGGAGAACACCTTGCATACTCTCCCTCAGGCCAGGGAGCATTGTAAAAGGCTGCCACAAACATCAAAACTCTAATGGCAAAATTCATTTTTTGAAGTACTTCTATTAGGAAAGTTCAATGTATGCTGTTGAAGGCCTTTTTGTAGTCCAGTAGGAATAATGCCATTGGGCCCTGCCCCTGGTGGATAGTTTTAGTAAATGTATCCAATTTCCCTTGTTTGGTGAATGCTTTGTATTTGGCCATGGTGGAGGGCAGGACTGTTTCATTGAGCTTTCTCCTGCAGCAGTGGATTTATTCCACAACGTGGTTGCAGTGTCTGACCAGACCCGCCTGAACTCTCCTGTAGGGCGGTATGAGCAGTCTGTGGCAAGAGTTATCCATGGCTCCTCTTCGGCGGAAGCGATGCCGTCACCACCACTTTCACCAGTGTATCACCTGATCGTTTATTCCACAAGGCCAGGGATCGCACGAAAGATCATGGTCTCCTGTTTTAGTAAGGTTGGTGGAGGCTGGTGGGGGCCGAGCTGTGCTCCCGGACCTGCTCTCTCACCAGCCGGCAATGCGCTCTGTCAGAATGCTGCAGGAAGAGGCAGTCTCTGTCTGATCAGAAGGCAGTTGCATTCTAACCGCAAGCACTCTAATGGGCTCTCCTGGAGCACGAGTTATCTATGCCATTGTGGGAGGAGGCCTTCTGTTTTAGTGGGGTTAAGGCCTTCTTGGGGACCAGCACATGGCCTAATGCACTGACGCACCTCAATTCTCTGTAGCATCTCAAATCACTCTTGCAGTAGCCAATCCAGCCCCACACTTCCTCCTCTAGTCGCAGAGCCACAGAGGTTTAGGCCTTAATGCACCCCTCTACGCTGACATGCTATATGAAGGAGAGTCACCGCAACCGCAGGAAGGCCGCCACTCCCCTCTTTCATTTACTGCCACTCCTCACCCCTGACTTGTCACCAATCACTAGGGACCCCTCCTCAGTGCCCCCTCACTTGTGTCTGCAGGTCTCATAATCTAAGGAGTGACCCAACCAGCTTCACAGTCACCCGCTTAGGACACTGGTACCCTCGCAGCATTATCACTGAGGAACCCCATCCTCGGGTTCCAGGGTGGTGCCACCAGATCCACGAGGGCTGTGTCAGTAACCCCCGAAGCAGACAAAGAGCCTGGGGAAGAGACAGACCCTGGTATACCGGCTGGCGACATCTAACTGGTCCCCAGAGTTCAAAAGTGGAGGGGAGTCCGACCCAACTCTGCTGGCTCTGATGCTGCATCTCCTCAGCTACGCCTTGATGAGTCTCACTGTAGTCGCCATCTTGCTACAGTCTGGTGCGGTGCTGGGCCGCGATCATATCTCCCTGGGATATGGTGCCACTCTGCAGGTCATCTTCACTATTGCAGTAAGCCTCAGGCAAGTATGGAAGACCAGGGGGGCATATTTTTGAAGCCGATACGGCAGGAGGGCGCAGGATTTACAGGTGCATGCCCTAGAGCACTGCCATTAAGCGACCACCATCTTGCACTGCCGGCCAAGCCCCTCCTTAGGGCCACTTTTTAACCTCTGCCCAGAGTGCCAAGCAGTTTCATTGAAAGTTAGACTCTTCCCAGGATGCCCTGATTGCAAGCATTATTCAGTCCTTATTGAAGAGCCCCACATTGAATCATCTGCCCTGAAGCTCAAGCTGCCATGACCCCAGCAGTCTCCCCAACACAACTAGAGTGGCAGCAAGGCCATGAAGGCCCGTCCATCCAAACAGGGATGGACTGGAAACCAAAAGCAGTCAAGGCAAAAATGGGCAAACCTGCCCCACACTCTTTGAGGTTGTGACTAGGAAAGGGAGATAGAGACAGGGTTTTGAAATGTCAGCCCTTCCTGCACTACCCACTGCCGACCCAGCAAATGCCTTGACACAATGCCCAGCCCGGCCCTCCATCGGAATACACTCCTGCGCGCATGCTAGAACCGAAGATAGCGGTGTTTGTCATTTGTGGATGAACCTAATGCTGCCAGTGCTGTGCCAAAAACCAACTAAATGTGCTCTTGATGTGTTGGATCCCCCCCCCCCCCCCAAATTGCTCTTAATTACGAGAGTGTGCGTAATTGCGTAATTATTGGTAATTCGGCATCAAAGAGTGAGGAGGAAGACCAAAATTACCCCAATTACATTGACATCATTAAAAATACCGCCAGGCCTCGCTACAAGCTATATTTCATGACATTTTCTGCTTGCAGGTTTGCATGTTAAAATCGCGACTGTAGTCACCATCTGCCAAGTTTCAAGGCCACAAGGCATTGGTGTTTAAGTTACTCTTCATGGAACAGCACTTCCATGTTCATGGCCAAGAAGCATTTGCAAAGAAATGTTGACATTTGTAAGTAAATGATGGGGGTTTTAGAGAAAAACTGGGGAGGGACTAAGTATAGGAAACTTGAGAGATAATGTGAACTATGGTTGGGCAATAAACCAGAGCCAACTCTGCCGCACTGCTGTTACATAATAACAACTCTGAACCTCCTTAGATAGCGGCAGCTAAACATCTTGAAAGTGGCCCGTGCGGATCCGCGAAGAGTTCTCTATTACATTCAACTTTCATGGAGCTGCGGAAACGCGCATATAGCGCTTAGACTATTGACATTAACCTGGGAACAAAGGAGTATGCAAGTCCTGGACTTCTGGAACTATTACTTAGCGACACAACATTGAGCCATAGTTTGCAACTGAATTAGTGATTCAATAGCACCAAAACGAATAACTAACATACCACTAATAACGAATAATATCAACAACAAATTACCACGAAATGTTTTTTATTCCACACTCCCTGGTTGAAGGCGGAAGTGATGCCATAGTGCTGGCTTTTGCTGCCCTTTGTAACTGTTGGAGAGCCAGTCATTGTTTTCGTGCACATGCAAAGATTACGGCAGCTATATGGAAGGCATATATGACTCTGCAGGTAAAGCACAGGATAGACCCGAAGAATAGCAATCATTCTTCAGGATTTGACCGTGACGTACATACGTATAGGAACTTTACCATGTTTTCCGAACAATCCAGACGCCTCTGATTGGTGCCCTGGATTTCATATGAAGTGTAATGGGCTTTAGCGGCAGTGCTAAAACTGCATCGAGGCACTCCTGGCACAAGACAGAAGTAAATGTTTGGGATGCCGTGTTCACCACCCCGATGTACCCACGTGATCGTCCGTCTCCTTGAATAAGTCAACATTGAAAATGCTATCTATTTTGTGAACTGTTACAATTCTAGATTTCTTAATGCACCGGTATTAAATATAAGGGAGACGATTGTTGAAAGCACTATATATAAACGGGCACTTTCTGATGACTGAAAATAGGGTCTTATTTAGACCCATGGCAGAGGGAGGGTGTGCTGATTGGTGGAGATCTCTGAGTCTTCAGAAAAGCCTCTGCCAGGGTAGTTCCACCGAAGGCACTGCAGCTTTTCTCTGTGTGCCCCATAATCAGTGCGCCTGCGCAGCATTTTTTTTAGTTTTACAAAATCAACACTCTCGAAAGTGGAAGTTCGTTACTGTAAAAACAAAACAAAAAATAAGTGTCCCTGATATGCTGGAAGGTTTTTTCCAAGTATGTGGGGATCACTTATGTGATTTTCTGCTTGCGACCGCCAGGCTTCCCTGTCAGTCCCGAACAGGAAAAAGTACACCAGAACGCCTGCCCTTCAGTATGGAGGATGATATGAGGTACTTAGACCAACAGTCCAAAGAAGACTGTGGGCCATCAGTCTAAGGTTTCTTCAAGAGGTGGGTCGAACATCGGGGCATATCATCAAGAAACGGCGTTAAAAGTATCGCCGCTTTAGAGGCAGAAAACTGCCGCTAAACCGGCAATAATGGGCTTGATAATATGCCGCAGAGAATTCCCATAGAAGCCCATGTTCTGGTGTCAACATGGGCTTCTATTGGAATTCTCACCGGCATATTATCAAGCCCATTATCGCCGCTTTAGCGGCAGTTTTCTGCCTCTAAAGCGGCGATAATTTTAACGCCGTGCTTGATAATATGCCCCTTGTAGAGTTTCAGAAAAACTCAGCAAGATTCCACGGAAATCCACCAATGAATGGAAAATATGCAGCTTGCGCTGCTCGCACTGCAATTTACTGCTGGCAGCGCAAGCAGTGCTGGAATCAGCACAAACAGCACCAGGTGTTGCCCAAGAGTGCACGGCCATTTGAGTTTATTTTGCTGCAGATCGAGTAGAAAATATACTAGAACGACTGCAAATCTACTTAAATGGCAGCCCTCTGACCGTGACGGATCGCGAACACCGGCAACCGCGACATTAGAAAGTCATGCTAGGGATAGCCAAATCCCGCTCACACTCTCCAGCTCGCATACTCTGGAGTCTTGTGGGAGAAAAATTCCACCATGGGGCAATTGGTGGTATTTAGCCAGAACTCCGCGTTAAAGATTAACACGGACTGGCCAGAATTCCACCAATTCCACAGGCGGAATAGAACATTCCGCCCATCGCTAGTTTCTACCTGCAGAGGCACTGGAATATCCATTGGTGGAACCAGATGGTTTGCCCCACCCAAAACAGGGTGGGCGATCTCAGAGTTTAGGGGATAGGGTTTTCTCCCATGTTTGCGATGGAAAACGCTGTCTGGCTAACTCTAAAGTGATGCACTGAATGTTGCTAGCACAATGCATGTAGCCATGTCACGCATGTTAGTCTATGGTGAAACGTTTGGGATCTCAACAAGGGAACCATGAGAGATAGAGACATATAGCGTTTACCATTATTCCAAATTGTAACTGTTTATTTCATATATTATATGTGAATATTAAATACATATTCTTGTTAAAAGCATTCCCTCTGCCTTGTCATGTATCTCACTGATTGTGATCATTTGTGTTGCATTGTATTCGGTAGCAACATGCACAGCCCCCACCATCAGTTAGACCTTGTTTTTCCAAAGTGTTCACTAGAAGGCCAAGAAAACTATGGATTTCTGCTTAATTATTTCAGACCTAGTACCCAGAATTCTGGGTGAGGAGGGAGACAATGCAGCATCAACATCGAGACTGGTATTGGCTCTACAGTAAATCTACAGGATTTAGAGTAAAACCCCAATCCCCCCGCTGTGGCAACATATGGCTTGTGGGCACCGGCCATGGTATGCCCACTGACAATGCTTTGTAGGGGTTTCCCTCAAGCAAAATGAGGGGCACTTGAACTGAAACTGATTCTTTTGGCATAATGATGTGCCTGGGCCATTAAAATGGCACCTGTGCTTGTTGAAACCCAACACAACAGCCCCTCCCACCCTGAACAGGCCATCACCTAAGACGGTGTAACTGCTACACTCTGGTCATAGGACAACACTGGGGGCTATAGGACTTTGGACAACAACAGCACTAAAGTTGCCACAGACTGCACGCATAGAGCAATAGTGAACCCTTGGTCTCCTATGGTAATTGGTCTCTACTACACCTGTTTGGGTGTCTTAACCCATGGAGCCAGATTCTTCTGTTTTCCTTTTGTGTGCCTTCTTTTCCTGTGTATCATTGTGTTACAAATTACATGAGATTTTCCCCTGCTAGTACCTAGAATGGTTATTTATATTTATTGGCCAGTGATAAATACATTTGTTGTTCTGTATTTGGTACTAACCCATAAACCACATTTTATAGGGGATAGGCCTTTTGAGTGCTTAATTTGAGCCGCTGGTTTCCGGTGCCTGAATGTTAGCACCGGCTCAAGTGACAGTCCACCACATAGTGACGCTGTGGGTCAAATTTTGAGATGAGCATAACAACAGTGATTAAAAAGCATATATATCAGCGCGCAACCAAGATGGCCGCGTAGGTGCGAGGCTCCCGAGGACCTCCGCGACCTCCTGCATAAATCCTGACCATATCCTGTCCTAGACGAGGGGACTGTGTTCGTGAGACCGAGCTGAGGTGCCACCCGTTTTCCGTTTCCAAATCGGACCTCGGACACCGGCGGGAGCATCGATTGAGGTTTGCGGCCTTCTCCACGCCGGCCCCCCGGATTGGAGTTGTGGGGCGATCCGGAGACAAAGTGAACAACAGCGGCGGGCGAGGCTGGGCGATTCGCGTACCCCGCACTTTCACTTTCGCTTTCGCGCCCTCCTTGCTGCCAAGCGAGGTAGGGTCGCGAGGCGGCGTGCGGTGGTGTGGCTTCATCGGGGTGCCCTGCCGGCCCGCCAGCTGTGATCCGCCCTTCGGAGCTGTGGTCGCCCTCCCCCGGAGCCCGTGAACTGGTTTGTCAGCCCCTTTCAAGGAGATTGGCACGATTTGGGGACTGGAGCCATGTCCACGAAACAAGATGGCGACCGGGCAAAGGTGAAATCGACCCGCCGTGGCGCAGCCCCTCAGTCTAACAGCGTGGACCGCTACACCCTCCAGAAGGGATCTCCAGAGGCGCCGCGTAGGTCCCCTGTTGGCCCGACTGATGCTCCTGCTCTGCCCGCGGATCTGACCCTCCGGGACGTCATGGGCGCCATCGCCGAGATGAAGGCCTCAGTGGACCAGCGCTTTGACACTCTGGCGCAAAAGATTGACTCGGTCCTCGTGGATGTGGGCCTGGTGAGGGCCGATCTGTCCAAGACGAATGACCGGGTCGACTCTTTGGCCCACACCACCTCGGGCCTCACAACGGACGTGGCGGCCCTCCAAAAGGAGGTGCGCCGACTGGGCCAGGCGAGCGCCCTGATGGATCGTCGACTGGAAGATTCCGAGGGTCGGGCCCGGAGGAACAATGTTCGCATTGTCGGGGTGCCGGAGGGACGTGAGGAGGAGGCGGCGGATCTGTTTGTGGAGGACCTGATCCCCACCCGTCTCCAGCCCCGGGGGCTGAGTAAACTCTTCGCAGTGGAACGTGCCCACAGGGTCCCCGGAGGGAGACCTAAGATCGGAGCCCCTCCGAGGCCTCTCATTGCCCGGATCTTCAACTTTCGGGACAGAGACGCTATCCTGCAGACTTCTAGGCAACAAGGACCGGTCAGACTCGACAATATGGACGTAAACTTCTATCCTGATTTTACTCCGGCGGTCCAGAAGCAGAGACTGAGTTTTCTCGGAGTCAAACGTCACCTACGGGACCTGAACCTCAAGTATGCGATGCTTTTTCCAGCGAAGTTGAGGGTAGAGGTGGATGGCCGCACGCACTTTTTTGATCGTCCCGAGGCGGCCGGGGACTGGTTGGACACTTTGCCCGGGGATCGGGGCCGGGGGGGTGGGGGGGGCGCGGTTGGTGGGGAGGGCTTGCCGGATCAGGACTGAGGGACTAATAGTAGGCCTTGCTCTGGATAACATTATTGTCATCATTGACTGATTGTGTAAGTTCCCCTCCCGTGGAGGTCGTACGGGGTCTCTTGGGGGCTTTCCCTCCTCCTCTGGGGGACTAGTTAGTGTTTTCATCTATGGGGCGACAGGCACACTGCACTTTGGGGGGGCTGTTTGGGCTCATGCAGGGGTGCAGGGAGGGGGGAGTTCTGTTGGGACGGGTGGGTTGGGGTGGGGTGTTGTTCGTTTTTACCGCAAGGCAAACCCTTTACTGTATTGGTGTTTTTGAGGTGCTCTCGGGGGGACGAATGATGGCTTCTGTATGTGATGGGGGGTAGAGACTTGACTTTGTTGTCTTGGAACGTTAATGGACTGGGGGATAGGATTAAGCGAGGTGTGGTCCTGCAGTATCTGAAACGAATTTCGCCAGATGTGGTCTTTCTGCAGGAGACACACCTTATTGGTAATTCCTTTTGTGCCATGAATCGGCGTGGCTATCGTTTGGTGGCCCACTCGGGCTTCACGTCTGGCTCGCGGGGGGTGGGCATCATGGTTAAGAACTCGCTCCCGCTGGAAATAGATGAGGTGCGCCATGATGAGAGGGGACGCTACACTGCCTTGGTGGGGAGAATGGAGGGCAAAGTGGTTGTCTTTGTTTCAGTGTATGTCCCACCGGGGCTACAGTCTACCACTTTTGCGGACCTGGGGCGCCTCCTCCTTGACCTTCCGGGGGGGCTTCTGGTGGTTGGGGGGGATTTCAATGCGGTGGTTTCTGGGACTATGGATCGTCACCCCCCTAGGGACCTCCCCCGGGCGCAGGCGTGGCTGTCCGGCCTCTTAGATACATTGGGATTGGTGGACTGCTGGCGCTTAAAACATCCCACGCAGCTGCAATACACCTTCCATTCGGGTGCCCATGGTAGCCTCTCGCGGCTTGATCATATCCTTGTCCCTGCGGCCTATGCTGGGAGGGTGGTAGAGGTGCGCCATCTGGCGCGGGGTATTTCAGATCACTCCCCGCTCCTGTTGCACTTTGGTGTCCTCCCGAGGGGGGAGGGCAGGGTAGCTCCAATCAATGCCTGGTACCTGCGCGCCCCCACCATTCGTGCTGACCTGATTAAATCCTTGCAGCGGTATTTTGAGGAGAATGTGGGGTCTGTCCCTTCGGCTATCTCCCTTTGGGAGGCCTTCAAGACAGTTATTAGGGGGGAGGCCCTCTCCTTCATATCCCATGCCCGGAGGCGCGAGCAGGAGGAGGTGACCCGAGTGGAGGCCGAAATTACTGAACTAGAGGGTGATTTGGGGAGTGGGGTGACGGATGCTGCACTGCATGTTCTACACCTTAAGCAAGCGGCCTATAGGGCCCTCGTCACGGAGGCAGCCAGGGGCCTCAGTAGAGAGCAACAGGGGCGACTGTATGATGTGGGTGATAAGGCTGGTAAATTGATTGCGTGGTTGGATAACAAGGAGAGAGCGAGTCGTGTGGTCCCGCTGATTGAGAGGATGGATGGTGTACGTGTCACCGAGCCAGAAGACATTGTCTCTTGCTTCGCGGATTATTTCCGCGAGGTGTATTCCCCAGTCTCTCCCTGCTCGGAGGCGGATTCCCATGCCCTGCTTCGAGATATCGCGCTGCCCTCCCTTTCGGTGGAGGACAGGGAGTCGTTGGATGCTGCTCCTACCTCGGACGAAATTGCCCTCGCTATACGCTCGGTCGCATCTGGCAAGGCCATGGGCCCGAACGGCATCCCTATCGAGTTGTATAAGCTGCGACCGGACGTACTGGCACCCCACCTCCGCGCGATGTTCCTGGCGGCCCACTCGCGGGGCTCCCTCCCGCCGGACCAACGTCTGGCTACAATCGTGGTGATCCACAAGGAGGGGAAACCCCGAGACCGGGTTACCTCCTATCGGCCTATCTCGCTCTTGAATGCGGAGCCCAAAATCCTTGCCAAGGTGCTCGCCAACCGGCTGGTCGGCGTGGTAGGCGATTTGGTCCACCAAGACCAGTCTGGCTTTATCCCCCATCGCAACACGGCCCTCAATCTACGGCGCTTGCACGGGGTGCTCGCGCGTGTTCCGTTTGTGCGGGAGCAGGCCATCTTGGCGTCCTTAGACGCCACCATGGCGTTCGACACGCTCGAATGGCCATACATTTGGGCGATGCTGGCGAAATTTGGATTTGGACCGGGATTCATCAGCTGGGTCAAATTGTTGTACTCGGGCCCGTTAGCGCAGGTGGTAGTGAATGGGCGAGTCTCGGCCCCGTTCGCGCTGGGACGGGGCACGCGACAGGGTTGCCCCTTGTCGCCGCTCCTGTTTGCATTGGCCTTGGAACCCCTGGCGGAGTGGCTGCGGTGGCACCCTTCCATCCGTGGTCTCCGTTGGACCCCCGAGTATGAGGACCGCGTGTCCCTCTACGCTGACGATATCCTTTTGTACCTAGCCTCCCCGCGCAAATCACTGATTGTCCTGGTTGATGTCCTGCGCTCCTTTGGCCGTAACTCAGGCCTTGTCATCAACTGGGCTAAATCATGTGTCTATGTGCTTTCCGGGGAGGCTCCTATCCTCCCGCGGGGATGTCCGATCCAGATTGCCTCGCAGGGGTTTCGGTACCTGGGTGTCTATATCACGCTGGACCCGGAGGCCCGCTACGAGCGAAACTTGCTTCCCCCCCTCCAGCGCTTGAAGGAGGACGTCGCGCGCTGGCGGCGCCTGCCGCTTTCGCCACTCGGCCGGGCGGCATTGTTTAAGATGATGTCGTTGCCGCGCTTCCTGTACGCTCTCCAGAACACTATGGACCTAGTCCCGGCGCGCTACTTCCGTGAGGTGGAGAGTCTACAGCGCCGCCTGTTCTGGGACGGGAGGCCGCGTATAGCCCTGGCGAAGTTGACGCTCCCGTGGTATGACGGGGGGATTGCCCTCCCGGACATTAAGCGGTATTACTGGGCCTCCCAGCTAGCTGCAATTAATCACGGCCTCTATGGGCCCGCCTTGAACCCGGCATTTGAAATGGACAAGATGCTCCTGCCCGGTGGCGACTACAATCGAGCACTCTACTCTGGCGCGCCGGATCCCCGCTTGACGGGGCCCACGCGTGTCATGGTGCGGGTGTGGCACGCGGCCAATGCAGCTATGGGGTGGAAGGACCGTTTGACCCGGGCGTCGCCGTTGTATGCGCCTCAGCGGTTGGGCTCCCTGTGGACCTCGAAGGGCTTCGAGAAGTGGGACACGATTGGCATCAGTAAAGTGGGGGACCTCTGGACGAGAGGGGGATTTAAAACATTCGAGACGCTGCAGACAGAGTTTCAGCTGCAGGGCAGTGAATACTTTCGGTACTTGCAGGTCCGTCATGCGCTGGGCTCCGTCTTCCCAGACGTCGCCTCCATCCCAGAGTCTTCCCCCCTGGAGGATAGAGTGCTGGATGGCCACGTTCCGGATGGCACGATCTCCCTCATTTACAAAAAATTGATTAATGACCGCTCGGGCCTGCTGACCGGCCTCCGTGAGGCTTGGGTTGCCGACGGGCTGGAGTTGGACGACGAAGACTGGATTTCCGCGGTGGCCTCTCCGAAGGAGGTGGCCATACCGGCTCGCCTTCGCTTCGTCCAGCTTAAGATACTCCACCGGGTTTACATGACGGGGCCAAGGCTTCTGCGTATGGGTTATGCTGAGGATGGGTTGTGTAAGCGTGGGTGTGGTGCTTTGGCGACTTTTTTGCATATTTTGTGGGAATGCCCGAAGGTGGAGCGATTCTGGCGTGGTGTGCATGAGGTCCTGCGTCTGGTTACGCATGTCGCGCTGTTGCCTGAAGCGAGGAGATGCTTGCTGAATGTGTGGGAACCAACTGATTACTCGGTTCCGCAGACGCGATGGGTGACTCTGGGATATATGATAGCTAAGCGTGACATCGCTCAACTGTGGGGATCCCAGCGGCCCCCGACGGTGTCGGCCTGGAAAGAACATATGGATTGGTGCATGTTCCGAGAAAAGGTGGTGTATGTGGCGAGGGGCAAGCCTGGGGCGTGGGTGAAAATATGGGGCCCCTGGAACGCCTACCGCGGGGGTATCTGCGAGCCACCACTGCTGCCTGCTGCCTCACCGGCTCCGTCCCCCTAGTTGACCCCCTCCCCCAGCCCCGGGCACAGAGTTCCCCCAGTCCTGGACTTGTTTCCCTTCCCCCTCTTTAGATTCCTGTGGATGGTCGGGGTCCCTCATTTGAGGAGCACGGGTGGTTACCTTCGATTGCGGGTTGCCTTGCGGGTGTGGTTTTTCTATGTTGTTGTGTTTGTATAAAATGAAACCGTATTGTGGGCTTAGAGTCATGTGGCCCACGTCGTTGATGCCTCCTGATTTACTTCTCTGCAACGCCAAGTGCCCTTTTGTAAGTTTGTCCGGTGCTCCTGTCACTCTAGCGGCCGGCCGGAAGGTTGTAGGCCCATACTTGTATATACTTGAGATTGCAATAAACGGTTTCAAAAAAAAAAAAAAAAAGCCTATATATACCAATAAATGAATAATACCTGCCGCTCACGCCATTATTATAGCTCTGGGTGACGTAGAATAGTTGGAGTTGTTGCACATGTAGAAGTGTGATGGTCAGTAGTTGTGTTGGTACTGTCATTGGCAGTGCTGACAGGGACAACTGGTGGTGCAAGCTGCAGTGGCGTCTTGAGAAGGGCCCAGGCATTCATCATTTTACAAATGAAGCACTGCCTTTAGTTGCTACTGTTGGTCGTCCGCGGAAGCAATCGGGTGTGGGAGGAATCTGCATTCATGGTACCCTCCGCATAAACTGGTAGAGAGAGTCTACAGTGCCACCCCTGAAAGTGCATCTCTGTGCTCCCTTTTGTACCTCCCGTTTGAAATCATTGGTAGGTGATCCATTATGAGTTTGATGATGACACCATGTCACCAACGACACAGGTCACACTACTGGGTTTGCATCTAACAATCTAAATCGCTTGAACGACTTGTCATAGGTAGCTAAAGCTACATACATGGCATTTTAATTTAAATAATGTACTGTGGGAGCTGTAGTCCTGGTTTACTTCAGTTGGCCACATTGAACTCGAAAGCAAAGTCTTGTAAGAGAAGACACGGACTGGAGCGTGCATGGCATCCTTGGTGACGGGGAGTCAGTTGGTACCTTTATTCGCATTCCACTTTCAAATTACTGCTTCACACTCTTTCTTGAGTTTAACTAGGTTACCAGATGACTCCATGTCCCATCACCAACACATATTACAGCCCGAGGTTAGCATCTAACAACCTACTGCATTTTGGGAGCTGTAGTCCTGTTAGCCCATTGCACTTTCAACCTCGAAAACAATAGTTAGTAAAATAAAAGACCAAGACTGAGGTGTTGAGGCATTGGTGAGATGGAGTCAGCTAGAAACTTTATTTTTGCTGCAGTTCAAGGATGCTGCCAGTGGCTCCTTTTCTTAGTCTGGTCAAGGGAGCAAATATTCCACAGAAAGAGAATAAAGACGTGCAGGGACAGATCACACCATTGTCCACATCCACATCTCTGAAAAGCGGCGTCCACTCAAAGAACAGGCCTCATGCTGGAGTGATGAGAGGCAGGAGAGGCAAAGAGAGCTGCGAGAGGCTGCTCACACAAAGGCAGGTTGAGCAGCAGGCCAGGCAGGTAGATGTGAGGTACAGACATCACAAAGAGAAATGAAAGATAGTATTAACAATGAGATTTGAAATATGGAGCATATAAAAAGAAATAGAACAGGAAGTAGAATGATGCGCCCCTCCCATCGGGACAGGGGAAGCCTTCAAGTGACATAAAAGTGACCATTGTGCTCAGCATCATCTCAGAGGTGTGACCGAGTCGCCCTAAAGTCCATGTGTGGAAGTCAGGGGTTGAATACGGAGAGGACTGACAGAAACACAAGAAGGTGCAGGCAATTGTGAGGATGCACTGCCAGGCCGTTATGTCTTACGCATGGGTGGCTCCTCCACTAAGCTGGACGAGCGTCACCCCACTGCCCTTTGAGCAGGAAAAATACAATTATAATAACATAGTGGGTTAGCTTGGTTAGTGCTGGGCGGGGCTGGAGGCACAGGGGTAGAAGTGGTTTGCACACTCCAAGTACCAATGATAATACCGATCCACGGTGCTCAGACCAATCACAACACTGCATTGCAGCATTGTTATTGGCCAAGGGGAGCCTGGGTGCTTTCTGGTCCCAGGACTTGAGAAGTAGAGGAGAGACGCAGCCGGTGGAACAAATAAGTCTTATTTTATTTAATTGTTTTGTCTCTCACCACACCCACTCCCGCCGAGCCCCTCCACCCTCATTCCCTGCCAGCCACCACTAGTCTTACGACCAGGAGGTCTATGCAGGAATTATACTAATAACAGACGAAGGAGTGCAAGGGGGGCTTACACTGTTTCCAGGGGCACTCCGGTTGGAGAAAAAACTCCTGAATTCTAATTACATCAGTACATTACGTATAGTTCAAACACGTGTAATCGAGGTGATCATGCTTGAAAGGTCGTTTATTTAGTGGGTCACATATTAAATCATCATAGTAACTCCTTTGTGAAACGAAGCATTAAGGAAAACGATTTAAACAACATCCATGGATCTATGCATTATCCCTATGCATTTCGGGCGGAGCCCTTCGTCAGGGGATAGCGAAGAATCTGCAAGTAAATAAATCGATATCAGGAAGGGGATCTCGCAACCACAGATAAATACAACGTTCTATGTGGGTGAAATGAAAACATGCATGTCTAAATTGACGACTGAAAAAAAAGGAAAAGAAGCGAAAAATGAGCCAGTGTCGACCATATCGTGTTGTCAGGAGTTAAAGAGAAACCCGAAGTGGGTAGAAAAGAATCACCGTGTCATAGATGAAAAAAACCGGAAAGCACCCGATAGATCCGAGAACCATTGCGTGCGCGTAAAGTTGGTGACAATCGGAAACTGGAACTTCAAATGGTGGAGTTTTAGTGAAGTACCAGTGAAAGAAATAGCCATACGAGTAAGGGTGAGGAGGAAAAACGCTTACCGATGGGTCAGAGTCGCAACGCGCCAAGCGCCGTGTTGCCAAAGGTTGGTGAACAAACGAGGGTGATGCGGAAGGAAATAAACTACCGTGAAAGTAAAAGACGGACTAACGAAAGTGTGGGTGGGTGGAAATGTCGTATCTGTAAATACTCAATCAAGTTAGAAACATCATAAAGTACACAGGAAAGTGTTGTGAAACATCAATCCAACGTTTCGGGTGAGGATAAAAGCCGAAAATTTGCGTGAGCTTACACGACACTAATACTCGAAAGTGGCGGCCATCTTAAAATGGGCTCTGGGTGGTATACATACACAGTAGTAGCCTTGCTGATATAACGGTAAATGGATGAAAAATAGACAGAGGGTATAAGTGAATAGTAAGTGAAACAAAAAAAGGTGGAAAAACAGCTGGAGTGAATAACAAAGACCAGAAGTTTAAGAAAAAATAAATAAAAAAGGTAGGGAAAATTCTACCAGAGAGATTATAGACAGGGGGAAAATAGAGTGTACAAAGTCAGACGAAAACGAAGCGAAAAATTGCAGTGAGAAACCACTTAAACAGAAGAAGAGAGGAGAGTAGGGAAGGTGAGAATGTGGAAAAACACAATGTAAGCATGTGGTTTCAGACAGAAAACAAATGCATGTATATAGGTTGGGACAACAATTATCTATAAGAAGCAACTATATTCCAGTCTGTCATTAAGCCCCTTAGGCTGGCAGGCATCCAGTCTCTTGATCCACACTGTTTCCCTTTGGAGTAGTAGTTTCTTGTTATCTACGCCTGCTTTCAGTGGGACAACCTCCAAAACAAGGAACTTCAGTTGGCTCACGTTGTGCTGGTGTGTGATGAAGTGAGCAGCTAATGGTGCTTTGGTAGATCTGTTCCTGATAGTGCTTTTGTGTTCGGTTAAGCGAACTTTAATCTTTCGTTCGGTTTTGCCTACATAAGGCAGTCCGCAGGGACATTTGAGTAGATACACTAAGTTCATAGAATCACAAGTGGCGTTGGTTCTCAATTTGATGGCTTTTCCTGACGATGGATGGTTGAAGATATTGCCCGGAATTATATTGTGACAATGACTGCAATTGTGGCACGGTATGGTGCTGCAGTAGTTGGTGGAAGTATCAATAGGTTCGGTCTCAAGAATGTTCTTTAAGTTTTTAGCTCTCTGGTATGCAAAGAGTGGTCTGGTGTTGAAAATGCCATGAAAGTCTGGTTCAAAGCGAATCATATCCCAACACTTGAGGATGATGTTTTTAATGGCCTTGCTTCTGGTTGAGTATGTGGTTGCGAGATCCCCTTCCTGATATCGATTTATTTACTTGCAGATTCTTCGCTATCCCCTGACGAAGGGCTCCGCCCGAAATGCATAGGGATAATGCATAGATCCATGGATGTTGTTTAAATCGTTTTCCTTAATGCTTCGTTTCACAAAGGAGTTACTATGATGATTTAATATGTGACCCACTAAATAAACGACCTTTCAAGCATGATCACCTCGATTACACGTGTTTGAACTATACGTAATGTACTGATGTAATTAGAATTCAGGAGTTTTTTCTCCAACCGGAGTGCCCCTGGAAACAGTGTAAGCCCCCCTTGCACTCCTTCGTCTGTTGTTCAAATTCTAGTCCCTACCGGCCGGAAGGGACCATTTCCTGGCACCCTAAAATACTTACCATTGGTTTACTTTATTCACTTGATGAACGTTGCACACCCCGAGTGCCGCCATCTTCTATTCATTTTGGAATTATACTAATGCCAGAGAAAGCGACATCAGTGTACAATTATGTGTTGAGAAGGAGAAAATGGGCCGGTGCTCTCATTCGCGGATGAGTGGAAACAAACAAGCATTTGGAAAGCCAATAAGTCTCGCCTTAGGAACCTATTGGCACTGCAAATGGCTTTCATCTCAGATGCTTGTGGCACAGCTTATGTAGAATAGAAAAAAGCACTTGACACTGCTATCCACATCATTGTCTAGGCTTGTGCACCATGCATGCGCATGCCTACAAAATAATGTGGTAGCTTTTCTTTCTTTTTATTAACCAATCCGAGTTGGATCAGTAAATGCAATGAAGAAAATGTGCAAATTATTTTTTGTAAAACGAGAGGGGGAAGAATGAGGGGCAGAATCAACAGAAGGATTTAGGGGAGAAAGCAATACATGTCATGGGTGGGAGGGAGCAACAAGGAGGGCACGAATGGTTGGAACGGAACAGCAAACAGGAGAGAGAGCAACTTGGAGCACCGGGGGAGCAACCAAGCGAGAGAAAGAGCAACTTGGAGCTGGGGAATGAAGCACATGGGTGAGAAATCAAAGTGGGGGGAGAAGCACACTAGGGTGAGCTCATCATGGAGTGGGGGGGAGAAGCACAAAGGTGAGGGAGAAACAGAGCTTGAACTGGGGAAGAGAAGCACAGAAATCACATTCTCTCTTGAGGAGTGCCTAAGACAAAAGAAGAAAGTAGTTCCCTAAAAGTGAAAAGGGAAGTACACAAGTCAATTGGAAAAAGCTCTAAGGGAGGTACAAACACAAGATGGACAAGGCAAGCCATTGAATAGGAAACAGACAAATGAGAGTTACAGTAAACCAACCAATGATAAGCAATGGCAAGGCTGAAAACCCCCCTGTGCTCTTGGTAAGCCCGCAATATTTCTTTTGCGGTCTAAAAGATTCAATCTAAAAATGGGGAAGAAACTGAGTGGTGTAACTAAGAAACAGGAGAGATATCTGAGGAATGAGGAGAAAGAGGAGAGATATATATGGAACCGAAAGAGCAAAGGGATACAGAGGTCAGTGGAGGAGATGACATCTAGGGAAAGAAGAGAAAAAAGAATGCAAATGGAGGTATTGCACGAGAGAAGTAGAGAGAGGTGGAGAAGGAAGAGGAGAAAGAAAGGGGATATTACGGCAGAGGTAGACAAGGAAGTGAAAGAGAAGAGCAGGATAAGGAGATAAAAGAGGAGGTGAAGATTCTTAGGATTGCTTCACTCCCAAAAAAAGGAAGTCCTCAACAAGAGACGAAGGATTGGCTTTAATCTCTGTCTGCAGATAGCTGCATTGGTTGCCACCAGTAGTGTGCCTTCTTGCATGCACCACTGCTAAAGTTCTGCACAACAAGGAAAAGGTCCAATAGAAAAGTGATTCCTCCGAAGTGGAGGAGGAGAGTTGTGGGGTGGAACTAAAGGGCTAAGGACTAGCATCATGAAAGCAATTGGAAACACACAGATGCTCAAAGGATCTCCAAGATTCTCAGCCTAATACGGAACAGACTCTTATAGTGAGCGGTTTCAGAAAATGTCTGCACTGACTTAAAAGCACACTCTAGATCTTTTTCGAGATTAACCTACCCTAACCCACATTAGCCTTTCTGCTGTGCAGGAAAACAGTATTCCAAAGAAGCATAGTTTTGAGGGTTAATTTGCATGATAGGTCTTTTCAACTCTACAATGTATAATCAGGGCATCCTAGTACAAATCACAAAGTGATGAGCCTAAGTATGAGTGCTTAAATCAGGGGCAGTACCACCCTGAAAGTAATTGCCTAGCTGAAACCTTCTTTAAGGACAGCTGCAAAATGGGTAAATGGTGATTTAGCTACTATGCCTTTCTGTAGCCAATCAGGAACTACAAGGTGCCCTTCAACCTCCATTCCATAAAATAGGTCTTATGGCACAATAGAGTATTACGCAGATCACTCTTGTGTTAATGTACTGGTATCTCACAGTGCACAGACCTTGGGCATGCAAAAAAAGTGGAGTGTGCAGTGCTTGGGTAGATAACAAAAAAGGGAGAAGGAAGAGGAAGAGGAGGAAGTGCCAGAGTGCATCTTTGCTGCTTCTAAATTGTTTAATTTGATCAAATGTCTGGGTCATGAGAATAAGTTTAATGATCAAAGTTTATCTCTTACAGAGTTACATACGGCTGCGAAGACCGCTTTGTGTATGAGGAGTTAGAGTCAAAGCTGTGATGAAGAAGAGTATTAACTAATCTAAGGATAATGCCCAACAATGCAAGTCAAGGAGAGAGCTCAACTAAAAATGAAAAATATGCTTCGTCTGATCAAAGAAGCCAAAATGTAATTGATTGCAATAAGAAACAAATCACAATAGATTGCATAGGTGTCAACAGACTTAATGTGCCATTTAGACGTGGGTGAGTGGCCTACTTGCCTGCCAGGTCACCAGAGACTATGCCCTCAGTGTTCCTTGTAGAGGACCACCCACCAAATTTCGAGATCTAGGCCAAGCAGGCTAGGACCGCTCTGTCTTCTGTGAAGGAACTGGAACAGAGGCTCCACCAAAGGCAGATACATTTCTGTGTAGGTAACAAATTTGTTTCAACAGCTCGGCAAAGGGTTTAATTTTCATGAAACAATGGCACTTGTAAGAAATTGGGTTATAGGTTGAGAGGGGTGAGAGCTTCACTCACACAATAATTACAATCCTTGTCGCAGTTAACCACAAAGGTCACTAAATTAACCTGGGCTTAACCCTCAAGTAGTGTGATACAAAAACAGTCAGGTTTAACTTAGAGGCAATGTGTAAAGTATGTAGGCAGCACTCAAACAATAATAAAGTGAAAACACAGCAAAAAAAGACCTAAAACCAATTTAGAAAAACAGAGAACATTTTAATAAATAAAATGACACCAAGGTGACAAAAATGCAATCAATAAAACCTGACATATGAATTTTTAAAGTTTGAAGTAAAAATAGCACCAAAAAGCACAAAGTAACAACAGTGGTTATCTGGTCACAGTAAGGGCATCAAAAAGCAAAGTGATGGATGGAATGCTTGAATTAATCTCAGTCACTGGCAAACACTAAGGAATGCATCCCAATTTGTTTTTCACCCACCATACCACGTCAGTGTGGACCCAACCATATGCAAACCAGCCTTGACCCTTTTCCAATGGGAAAAATCCAGCCCAAACTGCCAAGCCAGGTCCAGGCCAGGTCCTCCGTGAGCTGGAACACAAGCAGCCCAGAACCTCACCCTTATACGGGCTCATCAGCCAAGTATAGCCTGATTCCAGAGGCACAGTGAACACAGCACCCATGTCTGGGCATGCCTGTCACACTTAGGGCATAACAAAGTGAAGTGATGGATGGAATGCTCAAATTAATCACAGTTACTGTCAATCGCTGAGGCCGCATTCGAGTTCATCGATTTTCACCCACCATGTCACCTCAGTTTGGACTCAGCCATATGCAAAACAGTCTTGACCCTGCTCCAATGAGAACAGTCCAACGTGAACTGCCACGCCATCTCCTCCCTGAGCCAGAACACAAGCAACCCAGGACCGGTCACAGTCTGGTCATGCTAGGCAAGGTTATGGCCTACCGCAAGAGAGCGTGGGTTGGACGCAGTGACCAGGTTTGTCCTGGTGCAAGGTTTACCTCCGCACTTAGAAACGTTTGTGGAGAAAAGTCCTCATTGAAGGGATTGTCGGCGGGTTGGGTTGCAGGCTGGTTTCAAAGAGGGACCCATCAATGGTGGGTTGGTAAAGTCCTAATCCTCGAGTAGAGCTTTGCATTGGTGGGGATCGTAGACATTTGTTTTCAATGTGAAGAGCTGGTTGATGATAGGATGTTCGAGTTGGTGGGAAACGCAAAGTGGTGATTGCGGACATGAAGAGCACCATGCAGGTGAATTCCAGGGGCTGTATTATGGTAAGGCATCAATATAACAAAATATTTCCTCATTTTGCCATTAGTATTCAAAAAAGTGCATTGATACTTTGCTACATAAATAACTCGTATCATTTTATTCGACATAACTTTTTTTTCCATAAAGAGTTTTGCCCTTGAAATATTTATTTGCCACTTTTGTTTATTCTATATTTATGAATAGCCTCCTGCATACATCTCTCAATGACTTTCTAATCGCTTTTGCCCATTTCCGTTAACTGTATATAATCCCATTTTTACAAACAATAGCAGTTTTTTACATTCTCCTCTTCTTAATCAGTGCCAAAATCTTGTCACTTCCGCTTAGGCCAGATAGCTCCATGCAGTTACTTCCGTTTCCATTTTTACAGCCTTGTTCATTGCAGAGGACAATAGAGATAGCAACCCCTTTAGACATTTCCCCTCTTCATAGTCCCATTCGAAATTGTCAATTAAACATAACACTCTTGCTCCATATTGGAATTGTGGGTGAATCATTGTGCGGTGGTCTGAAAGGACTGGCCTAAGAGCTGGGCCACCATGTTCATTATTGAACTTTTTAAGCCTGCCAGGGCTTGCACTTTTTGATATTCAATGTGTTCCCTCTACTCCAATTTCTCCCCAAACAACACACCTAAGTGTTTAATCTACTTTTCCTTTCCCGAAAAGCAACACTTTGGTCTTACCCATGTTGTCTGCTAATTTCTTCATAGAGCAGTAATCATAAAACAAATCTAATTTTCTCTGAAGGCCAATTTCTGGCATGTCCACTAACAAGATCATTTGTGTATAACGAGCATGAAATATGTAAGCTATTCAATTTTGGGCTGGGGGAACAGCCATTTCAACGAGGTTTTTACAACGCGCTGCTATAACATCGCATGCGTTAAAACCACGCATACCATTACAACGCATGCGATATAATGGCTATCCAAGTCGTTGTGAGGAAACTGAGGCTGTTTCCTCACAACGACGTGGACCTCTGACGACGCAGGAAGCAGGAACAGGGAGCAAAGACGGCGACGCTGGAACCACGAGGAAAGAGGTAAGGTTGATTGTGCTTGGGGTGGGGGTAGTGGTTTAGGGTAGGGTAGTATAGTGTAGGGGTGGGAGTAGTGGGGGTAGTGTAGTAGTGTTTTAGGGTTTAGGGTAGTGTAGGGGTGGGAGTAGTGTGGGTAGTGTTGTAATGTTGTAGTGTTTTAGGGTTTAGGGAAGTGCAGGGGTGGTTGTAGGTTGGCTAGTGTAGTAGTGTTTTAGGGTTTAGGGTAGTGTGGGGTGGGAGTAGTGTGGTTAGTGTAGTAGTGTTTTATGGTTTAGGGTAGTGTAGGGTTGGGAGTAGTGTGGGTAGTGTAGTGTTTTAGGGTTTAGGGTAGTGTATGGGTGGGAGTAGTGTGGGTAGTGCTGTAGTGTTTTAGGGTAGTGTAGGGGTGGGAGTAGTGTGGGTAGTGTTGTAGTGTAGTATTGTTTTAGGGTTTAGGGTAGTGTAGGGGTGGGAGTAGTGTGGGTAGTGTAGTATTGTTTTAGGGTTTAGCGTAGTGTAGGGGTGGGAGTAGTGTGGGTAGTGTAGTAGTGTTTTAGGGTTAGGGGTATTGTAGGGGTGGGAGTAGTGTGTTGTGTAGGTGTAGGGGTAGGGTTGTCACTTACCTTGCATACTTTTACCACGAGTATAGCTTTACCACGCATGCCTTTGCGTTGTAATGGCATGCGTGGTACAGGCATACTCGTGGTAAAAGTATGCGATGTATTGGCATGCGATGTCATTGACATCGCGTAGTAATACCCGCGTTGTAATGGCACGCGTGGTATTATTATGCGATGTAATGACATACATCCTTTGGGCTGAGACCCTTTGTAGCTGAGAGTACTGTAGGTAAGGCAGATAGAAAAATAGAAAATTACATTAGGGTAAATACACATCCCTATTGCAGCCCATTTTAATTGTTATTTTACGAGTCAATGATCCTTCTGCATCTTCACTCGTGCCCAATTCTGTCTGTGTAATTGTTGCCGAGTTATCAGAAGGCCCTTGGGATTATCTAGTTTTATTTAGGTTTCCCACAGCTGGTTTCGGTCCACCAGATCAAAAGCTGTGCGTAAATCTACATACTGCAAAATAGAGTGCCCCTAAGATCCATCGACTTTCACCCCAGCGCCCACGAACTGAAGAAGTGGTCAATGGTTGAATGACACCCTTTGAACCTTCCTTGTTCTAGAGGAATCCTATTATTTATGTCTTTTCTTTCAACAAGCCCAGGCTAATCTTTGAAAATAGTTTTACACCTACCACTAATAGGTGAATCAATCTATTGTTTTTGGCATACAAGCGTGAATAAGTCTTATAATTGCTCTCTTCCAAGTGTCCGGGAAGAAGCCAGTCTGTAGAACTCTATGTGATATAATTTCGCCCCCCAATACCCATTCGTTTGACTAAAGATCACTGGAAAGTTATCATGTCTGGCTGCTTTTGTTAATTTCAGTGATGTTATTGTTGACTGGACAGTCTTAAGGGAGAATTGTGTTATCAAGCTATCTAAACACTGTGTTTGGTCATACCCATTAAAATATATGTCCTCTAAATAGGTTACCAATGCATCCTCACTAACCAGGCACTGTGTTTCCCTACTTCCTTACCCCTCCCTTACTGAACAAGTTGTCAGAACTTTTTTACACTTTTTGTTTCTTTAACTCTCAACATATTTTTCTAGCATTTCTCATAGTGCTCTTGGTTTCTTTTTAATTAACATGATCTTATACTTTCTTTTGGCGGCAAGGAGGTTGGTTTTTAACTTGTGGTCATCTTGTTTCTTCAATCCACTCTACCATTTCTTTCAGTTTTTTCTACATTTCCACAATCTCTATAGAACCAAACATTGTCTTTCAATATATTCATCCCTACTCTATTTTCTCGTTGGTTATGTGCTTTTAATTCGACCTTAAGACATTGTACCACTTACTTAATTATTTCATTATGCTAGTTAATGAAGTTAACTGTGACTTCATCCTCCTGAATTACATCCACTTGCTGCTGGATCCTGGCCAGCGGAAGTCGGTGCTTGTCTGTAATTCTGGTTCCAAGCATCTAGGGCAATCCACCTTAAACAAGAGACTCTTTTCTATAATTGGATATGTCCCAATATGTAATGCTAATGCAGTGACTTTACATTTCTTAACTCTGCTAAAGAAGAATATGCATACCACAAAACCTGACCCTTGGAGGGGCCCTGTGTTTCAAGGTAGGGAGGTCCAGCCTTCCTTTAGGCTTCAGACAGCAGGTGAGTCCTTCTTCTGAGTCTCCACAGGACCAGGAGTGTTCTGATTTCAGGTCCCGATGTGATGGCACATTTTTACCCGGTGCCAGCCTGCTGGTAGGGGTCATCCCTTTGTCTAATCCCTAAAATTAATTCAGGTCAGTTCTCTGCTTTTCTCTTGGTTCTGGTCTATTCTTTCTAGTGAAACAAATGCCAGACAGACCCAGGTGTGAGGTGCATTTGCCAGTGACAGGTATGCACATTCTGAAGTCAGGAAGGGGCTTGGTATATCTCTAAGGCAACAATTTAAAGCTCTGGAAGGGGTTAGTGTACAGCTCCCATGCCATCCTGCTCAGGAGAGGAACTCCCTTCACCACACCCAAGAGGCCCTTTAGTCCCCTGTCTGGGAGGAATACACATCATACTATACGAATGCCAATAGCAATCATGTGACCCTGAATACGGTCAGAAAAGCACATTTGGTTTAAGCTGGAAAATGGACACTTTCTAAAAGTGGCATTTTCAAAGTAGTAAATTAGAATCTGACTTCAAAGAAGATTTTAAAATTCAATTCAAACAAGTGGAAGTATTTTTCTCGCATCTAGATTTAGAGTTAAACAATGTATTAAATGCAAAAAGATAACCTAGTGTTAGTGTATGAGAGGCTGGCCTTGACACAGCGAAACATTACTTTGGAAGTTTTTTATTGCCAAGACATGTACAACTTAAGTACACACGTCCGACTTTTTAAATACCATGTTTTCTGCGCTATGAGCCTTTCGGGCTCACATTAGGGGTGGCTCATAGGTATTAAACAGGAAGGTTTGGGCTTGGCAAAAGGTTTATTTTGCCAGTGTGAAAATGGCAGTTTTAAAGCTGCAACCACAAGCTGCAGTGGCAGACGTGAGACATATTTTACTGTGCTACTTTAGTGGGTGACACTATGAGTACTGCAGCCCACGAACAGCATTTTATTTACGGGCCCTGCATACATACAGTACCACATACTAGGGACTTATAAGTGAATTTAAAGTATCAATCAGATGTATGCCAATTTAACCAGGTTTAAAGGGGAGAGCTCACACACTTTACCACTGCTTAGCAGGGACAAAGTGCAGAGTCCTATGGGCACAAAAACAGCTTCAGCGAAAGGGTAGTGAAGGCAAAACATCTGGGGCAATACCAAGCGAAAAGAAGGCCATTTCCAACATCTCTGAAATCCAGGGACATTTTCTCCCTGTATGTCAGGCCCACTGATTGATTTTCCTGTTGAGTGTGCCACACTCACATGGTAGTCCTGGGCAGGGTTTTCTAGTAAAAAATAAATAGGGAGTGGCAGTCATCACTATGACCTGACAACCCTACACCGGATGGGCCATCAGGTCAGAGGTTATGATGCAGAAGCCAGCTGAGGCTCTGTATTCGGTAACCCTATGTTTTCCACACCTCTAAATGGAATGGAAAAATAACAAATTTGGCTCCTGCTCCACTAAACTTTAAAGGGCTCCCTTTGAGTGTTGTGCACCACACATTATATCAATAACACATTCCAAACACCCAAAAAGTATATTTAATCATAAAAATAAACAACAGGAAAGCGCACGAAAAACAATAAATACACAGTGTTGTAAACACCCGATCATGGAATTATCCAAAGTATATGTTTCATATGATGATCTGGCAAGGTCAGCATTATCATAAAGTATCTGGTGAAAGAATAGAGATCAATAGAGCAAATTGTTTTCCAATTATCATTTTGTTTAATAATATCTTTATGTTTATCAGTGACACTTTTCAACCTGTTCACCATGAAACAACAATGCTGGCATTTCAATATTCCTAAAGGTGATGGATACCTTCCTCAGGACAAACATGCATAACCACATTTGATTGAGACACTTAGACAGTTACACTTCAGATCCTATAGCTAGCTACCCTAAAAGCACTCACAACATAATATTAGGCTGTGGTGGAAGAATATCAGGACATGAGGTCAAAAGGTTAGTTTCTACTGTGTGAAAAGAGGGGATAATAATTCCTCATCTACTACTGTTCTTATGGGATTGCAAAGTTTAGGCAAAGATAAAAGGAAAATCAACTCTGTGACTTGAGGCTCAACTAGAGAGTTGTATATGGGTCTGCTGTAGGACGTATCAGGCCTCATGCAATTTCCTCAGCTTTCTGGGCAATCGACCTATGAGTAAATTACTCGACCATTGCCTGTTTCAGGCCAGGGATAATTTATTAGTTTGGTGTTTACCACCCAAGCTGTTAAACAAAACAATTTTATAATAAAAATAATACGATTATTATTAAAATAAGGTTTACTTATTACATAAAATGACAATTGAAAAAAATCATAGCATACATCAGGGATTAAAAACCATCGGAGTTATGTACAACATCATAAAAACTGAGACTTAAAAACAACTAATACGAATGAAAATATTACTTTAAAAAGAGTTCCACCATCTACGAGAAATATTGATGCAATGAAAAACAAGAAACACTCAGAACTGAGCATTTAAAACTATAACCACCAGCAAATCAAAACTATTCCACACTTCTAGTGCTTGTGTCTGAAGTAGAAATCCCAAAGGACAAGATTGCTGGGACTTAGGGCCTGATTTAGAGTTTGGCGGACATTACAATGGCAGCACAGTTTCCTGTCTGCCAAACTCTTGGTCCTTCCACCCAAATTAGAGTCATGCAGAATGCCAGGTTTACCCCAATAGAATAAATTTCACTCTGTCGGTGTAAATCTTCCTCTGACAGCCTGGCCGACCGAGGGTCATCTAAGGTAAGCTATCCAACCATCCACTCTATTTACATTGGGCAGTCACATTTTTTTTTTAACTGCAAGCCACCACTAGGAATAACCTAGCAGTGACGGACAGTAAGATTGAATAAGTGACCTCAACACCATAGGAAAAAGCTCACATGGTTTCATGCCATTAGTTTTTTCTTTTTTCAACACAGACTCCCACAATGTGTGTTGTTCTTGGAAAAGAAAAAAACGTTTTAAATTATGATGTAAGTATCCTTCACCAATGACGGGCGCACACCAAACTTTCGAAGGCTTTGAATGAACCTCATTGACTGCAATTCCTACAAACCCAGAGAGCTCACGAAGGGCTGGTCGTGAACTCTAAATTTGGCAAGTGGAGTATAGGTAGCATGGTGGACGCTCTCTGACACCCTAAATGGCATTATTCCATGTGCCAAAGTCTAAATGGGGCCCTCTGTATTTTTCCTTCTTGCTGACGGCACAACAAAATCTTCAAAGCAGCGGCAATATTCATTAAGAGAGTAATGTCTCTAAAAGCAAAGGTTTCCAAATAACAGTAGGATGCATAATCACCCAACAACTCTGCACAATCTCAAGATTTCCCCTGTATTATTACCTGATGGAACACAACTGAACTGTGTGACGACTGAATGCCCTAAGAATTAACCAGGCACCAACCCTTACAAATGGAGTATAATTCCCTACAAAGGGTAAAAATTATAATTCCCAGAACATTAGAGGCAACTTCATGGAAGTCAATAGTGGGATCTTCTTCCAAGGATTTATGTTTAACTCAATTGTAAAGGACCAATTGAGGGACTATGTGTCGATATATTTTATGGTGAAAAAAGATCAATACAGCTTATTTTGACACTCATGTTCTTACTCCCTTTTTCTATTATTTGTAATAATTCATTTTTTCCCCTAATGCCTGCCATGTTTTAGTATCTTAATTATCATTGTGTACGAGTGTTTTAATTCTTGCACTCAAAAGTGAAGTGACTGTGAATGAGAAACATTAATGCTGATCAGAAAGAGTAGAAAGAAATGTAAGAACAAAAAGAAAAGTAGAATTGGAGGAATTAACAAAAAGGGGTACTCGCTAGAGAAGAAAAGAGGAGTGCAGTAAGGAAATAAAGAAGAAAAAGAGGCGGGGAACAGTAAGCAAAGATGAGAAAAAGATAAGAGATACAAATGTATAGGAAATAGGAGAGTTTTGTGAGGAAGAGAATGGGAAGACAGCAATGAAATACTTAATGTACAGGAACAGAGTAAAGTATAGACAATTACAGAAATATAGGAATTTGGAAGCGAAGAGACATATGAAAAAGAGTTCAGCATTTAAGGAAGAAAAATAATAGTAAAGTAAGGTAGACAGAGTAAAGGTGGCTTTAGGGTGACAAGTCACAGCTGAAGTGTCCACGTGACAGCCTGCTGATCATTGTGACGTTTTGTCCAGCCTGGTATATTTTCTGGTGCTGTAAAGTTGTGTCACAAATCTGGTGTCCAATGATCTACATGATTATTGGGTATTGGCCACCAAAGGAGTACTAGGCTGCATTGGATTTTGGTGTCCTCCAAAAGAAGCAAACCTTAAGCATGGACCAGTACATTATCTTACTAATGGTTTGGGTACTTGAATATTTTACCTGAATCTCACGAGTGGTGCACCTACTGGCTGTCCCTGGTAAATGGGTGCAGTAGGTCATATTTGAAACCTTTCATTTTCTTTGACTATGTATAGTGTTTGCATGTGAGTGCTTGGAATTGTTTGAGGTGGGTTATCAGTTTGGAGTCATCCTCTGTATGAAACCCCTTATGTTGTAGGGTGCGTCATAACGTTAACGGTAGCAAGTGTGAAAACATAAGCATGCATTCCTACTGCTTTAACGTTAATGTCCACCTGCATATGTACATCACTTAGAGCACTGATATATTTTGCAATTGAATTTAGATATTGCCTTTATATTAACCTGAAGTGTTTCTTAGCATCAATATGCATGCTAAGTTTCATGACTCCACTAGGACCACAAGACATTTTACTTGAGGTAGCACATTTGCGCATTTCCTGCATCTCGCAACATAAAATAGTATCATTTTCAATGTTGGCAACCAGAAGCATGTGTCAGGAACACTGTGACAGGACTCATTTAAATCTCTTCGAACTTTATTGTGTACTTGCCTGCAGACTCATTTATCCCTTCCTATAAGAAAGTGTGGCGTTTTAGACATGCGCATGTGCTTTAGTAGCATGTCTTTTTCGAATCAAGGTGTAAATATTCCTGTTGCTTATATCATGGTCGCTGCCATAACATAATGGATGCTTACAATTAAAGCTTGCATCCTTAGTTATAGGAGCAAATTATCCCCATGTAAATCAAGATGACAAATTAATTGCTATACTTATTTTGTCTTGTTTGGACTTTAGTGTCACCAAATTATAAACTTGAGATAAAATAGCAACCAGATACTATAAAAAAACCTCAGGTATTTGACCATTAGTTGGAGGGTTTTGACGACAAAACTGTTGAGCCAAAAGTCCTGCCAGTTTTCTGCAAACCAGCCCTAATCGGGAATTGCTCTGGAATGGCATGCATTGGAAATATCGAAGTCAGAATATCGAGGGTAGTAAATATTGAGGAAAAAATATTGAAAAAAATATTGACAGGTAAGTCAGTCTCAATATTCTGTACCTAACTCGACAGAAATGCACCTACATGGAACTTATATGTTCAGCAAATGTAGATATGAAGTTAGGAATAGTAAATCTATGCTTTACTACATGCATATACCTTTCGATTTTTTATCCTTTGAATATTCTGTCCACGATATTCTGGTACCACGATATTCTTAATGTTGATATTCAGTAGTACCATCCTCCAGGGCTCTGACAGCAGTGCAGAGAAGGCAACTTCTGCCTGGCATTGCTTATTATTCCCAGGGAAGGGCTCCAAGGGCTGGGCAAGGGCTGCAATGGAAATTAGCTAAATAACTATATCATGCAGAGAAAAGGTATGCTGTACAAGGCATCTTAAGAAACTTGATTTATAGGCTTGCAATTTTATGCTTCTGCTACATTTCAGTATAGTGCTTAGAAGTAGCGACAGGATGTTAGGTAGGGTGACCAGATTCTCAAAACAACAAACTGGGACAGGTCATAGACATAGAAGTTGGACTACAGTTTGCAATAACCGTTGACATAAAAGTAGGACTATTTGACAGCTGTCATAGAAATAGAAAAAGGACTACAACGACAGCTTTCTCCACAGACAGAGATGAAGAATTACAGACTACAAATAAGAGGTTTTCTTTAGGCTGTAACCATTAATTCCATATAAACAGACTTTGCCTCAACATTTGCTATAGTTGGTGACCACCCTTGCCTTGAAATTCGAAGTATGTGTTCTTATTAAATAAGTGTGTATATATATATATATATATATATATATATATATATATATATACCAACACTTTGTTGCTTGTATTTGACCGCTGCTGCTCCAGATCAAAGGGCGTGTCGTCTGTGCGGACCACCCAACCTCGGTCCGTAATAAATCAAATAGGCTTTCCCTCGACCAACAGCAAAGGATGACGATGCCGTGTCTTGCCAAAATACTGATTTAATTGTCAGCTGACATATATATATATATATATATAAATATATATATATATATATATATATTTATATATTCACTTAAAAAACCATAGGTTTCACACATGTTATAGTTAGCTGGACATTTCCCTCGTAAAAAACCATTGAAATTCCCCCGTTATAGTTAGTGCAGGCAACTATAACTCACGCGACCGCAATCCTCTGCTGATGACGTCAGATATTACATCACTGTATTTAGACACCTATTTACCCATGTCTTCTTCCATTAATCTTTAGCTATACATATATTACAAATATTTATTTTTCAGAAAGACACATATGTAATCAGTGATGTAATATCTGACGTCATCAGCAGAGGATTGCGGTCGCTTGAGTTATAGTTGCCTGCACTAACTATAATGGGGGAATTTCAATGGTTTTTTACGAGGGAAATGTCCAGCTAACTATAACATGTGTGAAACCTATGGTTTTTTAAGTGAATTTGCAAGGTTTTTTAAATGCTAATTCCTAACTATAACGTGTGTGAAACCTATGGTTTTTAAGTAAATTTGTAAGGTTTTTTAAATGCTAAGTTATGTACTTATTAATATTTTTTTTTCAGGTTTTTCACCGTACGCGCACGGTATGCTTACCGTACGTGCACGGTGCGCGCTTATAGATATATATGTACTTTTAACTGCAATTTTCTCAGGAACTAATGAACAGATTTACACCAGACCTGCAAAAGGCGCATCCCTGACCTGAGGACTACCTCTCTGCCAAATTTCAAGTAATTCTGTTCAGCCGTTTGGGCTGTACCTTGGACTAAAGGTCCCTATGGAAAATTGCATGGGAAAAACGCGTTTTGGGACACCCCTTTTTTCTCAGCCGCCGCTTGACGAATCCCCCCGAGACTTTCAGGGTAGGAGCGGAGCGCGCCACCTATTTTGAAAATTTCGCGAGGATTCATCAATCGGTGCAAAAGTTATTCCAAATAGAATGTTTCGGATTGCCTATGGAAACACGGTCCTAACTATAACTATCTACTGGCGACCGCCAGTAGATAATATATATATATATATATATATATATATATATATATATATATATATATACACTGTAGTCATGTGTAATATTACCCCACAATGGTGTGGTGTAATGCAGGAGTAAATCGATGCAAGGGGTGGGGAGTGGGTGTTTCAATGCTTAGTGACCTTAAAAGTTTGCAAACACACACCAACGCTTGAGTTTGTCAGTATTCACAAACTCCTTGCCACCCCTTCGCTCTCTGAAAATGGTGAGATATTTATTTCGGTCAAGGGAAGGAGTAAATGTCTTTCCAGGGTGGGAAGGCAGAGCAAACACCCCAAACCTCATGGGAACTTGGTGGAAGAGGTTTTCTCAATGAGGAAAATTGTTTCCCGTAAGGAAAAGTGGAACAGTACAAAGGTATTACCTTTCCAGAATGCACACTTGTACAATGTGTGCAACTATGCTTCGGAGACAGTTCAACTCTGAAGCCAAAAAGCGTAGCTCTCCAGGAGTAACCTGGTAAAAGTATGTGAATTCTTAAAATTTGAAACACTGCATTTATGAAGGAGCAAACATCTCCAGCAAGGTTCCCTGCACTTGTTTGTGAATCAGGCATAATCTATGTCATCCCAAAAGCTCTCTCAGACCTCCTAGAGGTATAAAATGAGACATCCTGAGGAAGATTAATTTAACATGACAGAAATAAGCACCAGAATGTAAAGGGATGCCAACTTAAAAGCCAGGGATGGGTTAATAATATCAAAGTCGATGTATTGCAAAAAAAGCTCAATGGTTGCCCCTCCAAGCCAAAAAGGGGAAGAGGAAGAAGGAAGGGGAAGGAAGACAAAAAGGTCTACAGTAACATGAAAAAATAAAATAAAAAATGGCCATTAAAATACTCATGTTGCTAGTCTTATGATGGCTGGCTTGCAAGCTGGGAGGGCAAGTCTTGTTTGGCTTCAGTAGGATCCTGGCTGAGGCAGCTCTGATGCGGAGGCAGGGTCCCGATGGTGCTGGTAGGGCTGGAGAAGCATCACGCAGGTTGGTTTCACTTTTCACTGCTCCAGTGATGCTTATTTCTGTAGCAGTCCCTCGCTCGCTTGGAAGGGCAGAGCATAGCTGGATCTTGCTGGCAGTGAGAGCACGGTCGTGCTGGTCACAGGTGGCTCCAACCAGCTGTTGTGCCAATGGCTGGCATGATGATAACGTAGGTGGCTCTGCGTTGTACAAAGAGAAGGGAAATCTGAGAGAACACGCCTCTCTTTAAAGGATCTCCCTTTCCCCTACAATGCTCACCTAAGTGACGTCATGCCTTAACAAGCAGTGCAAAGAGAGCATGCCCACATCTGTTTCACACCAGTGAGCATGCTCAACTGAGACACTAGTGAAAAACTGGGACATTTCTATGTTTAACTCGGGCCCTGCACGAAAACCGGGACATTTCTTTCATTAAGAGAAAAGTGTCAGGACACCGGGACACTTCTCCAAAAACGGGGACCGTTCGGGAAAAACCGGGACGTCTGGTCACCCTAATGTTAGGATGCCAAGAACTCGATAACTATGTTCGAAATGCTCATATTGTTTTCGCTGGCCAAGCCATGCGTTTGATCCAGCGCGACACATAATCAGGGATTAATACTCAATACCATTTCATACAAATGGCCGAAAAACATTCACCCAACTCCCTGATGCACTGGGTGTCAAGTTTTAATGACGATAATCAATTGTTTTCTTTTCTGGTTCATATCTAACTGTCTAAATACATAACTGAACCTGTATATCAACTCTCTTTCCTCTGGTCGATGGACCAATTAGTTGAGTAGTTGATGGTAATAATAGTACTTTATAACTAACTATCTAGCTAGCTAAGTAATCACAAGCTCTCTGTAAGATTTATATAGTTTATCACAAATAATGTTTAAATCAATGCTCATCGTATACAGGTTTCAAAGCAAGCAATGAAAATCTCCCAAGAGGGAGAGAAAAACATCAGCAAATACAAACAGTGTCAAACTCATTCAATGAACGATATGCATATGAAGGAGTGGATAGATGAAGAGACATAAGTTTCAGAGACAAAAATACATTTGCAAAATGATATGCAAAGCACGAATCATGGAGAAATACCAACCCACAGAATCAGAGAAATACCACCCCCCTGGCCAAGGAGTTAGTGGGGGTCCCCCGAAATAGACTCAGGGAACAAAGACTTCAGGAATACAGGAGCGGGACAGGGACAGGATCAGCTAGGCCTCTGCAAAACCGACGGACAGCGACAAATCTCCCATCTATCTCTCTCTCTTCTCAGTCTTCCTAAGTCCACGAACATTAGCCACACCCCTAAAGGCACCCCAGTTATACCCTAAAACCTACATGTCCAACCCACAATATTTGAAACAATTCATAAAATTAGGCTTCTGATTGGGTTTGGGAAGTTTTCCATCACACCACCATGTTCACATTCAAACTTTCTATTGTCTTTTGTTCATTCGATGTTCACATAGCATAATACACGACTAGTGAATGCAAATACATTTACATGCAACATTTTATCATTTCACGTAAGGTGTCCTGCTACGTCCGCGGAAGAAGTCTTGGGTCCCATGGCTAGTTTAGCCTCTTGGCAGACAAACAATGTTCTCTGTAGCTGATCAACTTTGAACTTATGCTCTTCTTCTGCAGCGCTCAGCGTTTTTTGTCTATTTGTCAGGGTATTCAGGCTTTCTCTAGCCCCTCATCTATCATGTCAATTTTAGGAAAATGTAGGCCCATCTCAGCTCACTATTGACAAATAAAACATAGGCATTTATTAATTACAAGGAAATGCACTTTTCACTGTTTACTACCCACCTTTGCAATATCCTATGTCAATACTTTCTTAGCAAAGCTTAAAGCAAAAGCGGCATTATTTATTTTTAGAGCAAGATACAAGATGCGAAATGCGGCCTAGTCATGCATTATTTTTGTTTCTTTTGAAGTGCAATGTAAATGCGGCCTAGTTCTTTCATGCATTAATTCACATTAGTGCACACATGCGTTAAGCGGGTTCCCATGTGTTTCATGTGATTTGCATTTTAGTTTTCCACTGCACACTGATAGTAAGTATTATGGGGGTGTCAATTCAAGGAGGTTTCTTTTTGCGAAACCATGCTCCATCACGTTCCAACATTTATTTATTCCTTCTACGTGGTTACCATTCATATTTTATGCACTAGACTTGGATTTTAGGAATAAACATTTTAACATTTAGCCACAGTTTTTTTGTGCTATTTTGAGTGTGTTATTAATTTACCAAAGAGAGTTTGGAGTTCCACTGTATCCCTGAACTCATTTAGAGGGACTAAATGTGATCAGAAAACACTGCCTCCACAGTATAGCTAAGTGGGTTGTGTATGGGCGCATTTTGCTGGTGTATTGAACCAAGTGATTGCACCTGGGGGTTAGAAAACCTCAAGATCGTGACACATGATTTTAGGAAATGAATCCATACAGCAGTGTATTTATGCATTTGTATCTTAGATTAAAGAATGTCTTGCATTTTCTCCATGAGAAGATCCCACACCGGTTCATGTTTGTTAGACATGTTTCACTGAAGTAACAAGTTTCTGTCACATGTTTATGCTCCATAGACATGTAGCGAGGAATTAGTGTACAAAAACTGTCCAAAATTGAATGCATTTTAGCATTAAATGCTCAAACTGACCTTTTGAATGAGAGCTTTGGTTTGCCAAAATGACGGTTGTCTCCTGATTATTCGCTGTACTGCTTTCAATTTTTGCATTAATCCATGTTAGTCTTTTGGGTTTCGTGACTTGTTGGTCTTTACTCTATCATAAGTGATCACTGTCTCCCCTTTCCAGCAAATGCCCCTGTTCTGCTCCTTTAGATTCACCTCTCTCACTGGCATTAATTGTGTACCCAGGTGCACTGTCTATCAATGTCCATTCACAGGAAAGACCTTTGTGCCCTGGATAAAACCCCAAAGTACGAATCAATTCTAGCAGATCAAGGCTAACCTGAATACCCACCTATACTAAAGTGGACATAGCTATAATCACACCCTCACATCTAGGACTTTCTGCTGGTGCTGCGAATTATCTACCTGCAATACACAAGAGGCAACGTGACAGCTCTCCTCACAAATGGTTGTCAATGAGTTATGAGTGTATGAAAGAGCAGTGCAAGGGCCAGATTGGTTCCCTACAATCGTTTTGTACTAATGCAATTAACTAGACATTTGTAAATGTCTGCAGGACTGGATATTTACTCATATATATAATATTCACGTTTTGGCTTGTAGAATCTCTGCACACCTATGTAGACAAAGGAGAGGACTGGAGAACAAATTCATGGCAGTCTTCCTTTAAGGGATTAGGACAAATCCCTTCAACTGCAAAGAAGATGTAATATGCTGAGCTCCACAGAGATGTAGATAGACTAGCCTGCATGTTGAGAACCTGCTTTGTAATTCCATAGTTTTAGATCAAATATTCTTGTACTGATGTGAGGTACTTAGCACTGCTTAGTCAGACCAAGGCCGCATAGTCTGAGCTGAAGCTGATCATCCTAAACAGTCTGCTTAGTGAAGCACTAGAGACGTAAAGTCCAATGTTTGACCCTGCAAGAGGTGCCTATTGAAGTGGCTCATCACTGTGGGAACTCCAGCACCCCACAGATGTGAGTCCGGCATGTGACTATCTGAGGAGCTCCCGGTGAGATGGCCAATTGCCTTTGGGACCCCTGCACCTCGCAGACATGAGGCCTGTGTGCCACCATCTCTGTGACACATCATGTGGCCTTTGAGACTATGATAGTAAAGGTAAAAGAATCTGAATGGATTACACCAAATGAGGTCAATTTTCTCAGCACAATCAAAGCCAAGATACCCTACTTCTGCGTACTGCCCAAAATTCATAAAGCCAAAGACCTGTGCCAGGCAGACCAATTGTTTCAGGCCTGGGTTTATTATTGGAACCCCTTCCGCAGTTTACTCATTGCTTTCTGAGACCACAAGTGTACATGTTGCCATCATAATCAAAGACCAAAAAGAAATACTTAAGCTCTAACATTGAAAAGAAATGAATGATGAGTCTAGATGATGGGTCATTATATACTTGAATACCACAGAAAGAAACTTTGGAAACCATGCACACCTTACTTCACGACAGCATGCATGAGTATATTACACCTATTTTATTTTGTCATGGACTGTGCTAGATTAGACACCAGAGAAAATATCTTTCAATTCAAAGACCAATAGAGCCTTCAAGCATTAGGAACCTCAATGGGAAGCACTGGTGCTCCCAGAATGGCCAATATTTATATGCCTCATTTTGAAATGACATATTTATCATGTATCAAATCTATTTTTCACTAACGTGAAACTTTGAAAACGATACATTCATGACATACTTGTCATTTGGGAAGGAGACCTGTGTACCATCACAGTGTTAAACATGTGGTTAAATTCTAGGTATCCCTATTTCAACTTCACATGTGAATACAGCAAAATCAAGTTACATTTCTGGATCTAATACTGTACCCCCGAGAAGGGAGAATAACAACTACATTATAAAGGTAGCCAATGTCATATCAGAGCTTCCCCCCTAAATCTATGAAAGATATCATCCCTCCGGGTCAATTTTAAGGGAGAGAAGGAACTCTTCTGAGACATCAGATTTCAAGATTTCAAGACCTGCTAAAGGATTCAGCAATCAACTGATATCGAGACATTATCCTCCTAATTTGGTAAGCAGGGCAACAAAAAGAAATAAAAAGAATAATCGCAAAGCCCTTTTGGAAACATAACGACCCAAAACTAGAGAAATTAGTGTGTGTCAGCACCTTTTGTAATGTGTCATAAGCTGTGAAGAGAGTGATTTGTAAAAATTGGCACATTTTGCATACAGGGACTTTGACTTCACAAAAACCTATGGTTGCAATCAAACGTAGTCTAAGGGACACTTTAATACACAGCATAGCTAAGAAGCCGACTTCTGAGACTCAGGAGACATTAGGGCCATTACCAAGAGTTAAATGTCACTTCCCATGTGGTAATTGTTCGGTATGTTATCTGACAACTCCCAGCACACATGTAGACCTCGGACGTAGGACCCCACAGGAACCACGCCAGCACCCAAACTGCAATAGTGAAAGGGTGATCTATTTGATAGTGTCCCCTTGTGCCCTATGCAACATTGGGATGACGACTCGCAAGACCAAGACTTGCATCACAGAGCATAGAAGCATAGATGTTTTACAAACAGCCACAAAACTGGCCACCACTACATACAAAAGGGAACACTGAGGACATGATGAAGTGGAGAGTGATCAACAGACCACGATCATCGTCATTGACCACCGATTTGAGTGACTTCCTTTTTATGAAAGAGCAAAGATGGATTTTCAGAGTAGGAGCACATTTGATGAAACTCCCTGTATCACTTTGTCCTTATCGTCCACTACACTATGACAAATTGTACACTTTGATATTCTGTCATAAATCAGGACCTAGGGTGGTTAGATGAGGGTCATTCGATTACCTTTTTGATATCCCTATTTTACCGACAGAACGTCCCTCTCACACTATCTCCTTAATATTTAATCATGTCTACTTTGGGAAGGAGACATAAATGATGCTTGCATCTTTTTGGACAGAGAGCAGAACTAAAGATCATTAGGCCCGATTCAGAAAAATAATCTGGGACAAAATCCTAACTTTACGACTTTCAGTTTTCACAAAAGGCATTTAGGAGTAGTAAAGTTAGGATTCCTAACTTTACTACTCCTAAATGCCTTTTGTGAATACCGAAAGTCGTAAAGTTACGATTTGTCTCAAAATACTTTTACGAATCGGGCCTGCTGAAACACTGAGGGTAATACATTTGGATGTATCCCTATTAATGAGAACTACATGCATCAGGCAATTTTTATACTGTTACCTTCAAACTAACAGATTTCGTGAGAAAATATCACTACACTACGTGTCCCATCGTGCTCCAGGAACTTGTGCGACGACCAGATGACCAGACAAAAGATCCCTGACACAGTGGGGGCAGCACACCTGGATATATTCCCATCACTGAAAACAATGTGTGCTAAGTACATTCCACCGATGTTGCCATCACACTGACAGATTCCCTGAAGTAATCAGCATAATACGTGTCCGCCATGCTCTAGGTTCCTATGTGATGACCACATACTAGACATGAGGGTTTGCTCATGCCCTTCTACCATTTCCACTCACAACCAGGCAAACGAGAGAGTAGGGAGCTAGATTTCCCATTGCACAGTTGTCACGTTTGATGACATCACTTCTGAGCTGGTGGCAGTACACCTATTACCGAGAGTTGAGAGTCTGTCCAAGAGACCTCGCTTGACCCGCAAGGCGGCTAGTGAAGGTAAGGCAGGCTCTTGCCCAGTGCTACATTTGGCTGCATCATTTCCCTTTGACTTTTGCGTACAAGTATTACAGGTGCTGCTCGGCTAAACAGCCTCAAATACCTGTTGAAAGCCTATTAGTCCAATGTGCCTAGAAGTCCCGTGAGTTGCAAGATGTGCCTACATTAGAATTGTGTCCATTTTGAAAGGAGATCAGAATATTTTGTATCCTGACATCCTCTATATTGGAATAATGTTCAGGTGCCACACAGAGTCAGGAACTACCTTGTAACAGAAGACAGTAGGGCTCAGTGTTTTTCATATGAGTTTTAATGCACAGAGTCCTCTACATGTTAAGAAATTGCGTGGCATTTTCTAATCTCATGTATGGTCCGGTCTGTGATGTATATAAGTGACTTTGTGCGAATTGCATGAACAGATGTATGGAATAAAGATTATTCCCTTTTATATATGTGATGTGTCTCTGTAGTCACAGTCCACTCCGTTCCTGCCAAGATGCCTTGAGTTGAGGTCTTTAATTCTCCTAGTTGGGGTAAGCGCATGTACATTCACGCCTTCGCTAGTTTGACCACAGTTTTCGAACAAGATCATGGTGATGCAGCGGAAGCGGTGGGGGAAAATCATATAATATCCCACACCAACCTTTACAAAACCTAAGGAAGCGTAAATATTATAATGACGGGTCCATAAGTCATTATCATTTCTATTAGCAATATCAAAGGTCCTCCAATGGATCTTTGGTAGAGCTAGAAGCGACTAAGTAGAGAAAATAGAGAACCATTCCTTCACGAGGACCTGTAATGAAGAAATAGCTATATCATAAATTACACCACAAATACATCAATAATATGATAAATAAATCCTAAAATAAATCACGACTCGGGAAATAATGACAGACACTATTCTTTCCAGATACCTTTTTGGTATTATTTCAGAAATATGAATGGTCATACACAAATACAAATCAAAGAAAAACAATTTGCTCATTGAATCACAGGCAAACAAAATATCACAGTTATCCTCAGGCAGAGTTATTCAGGGATCATCAAAACATCAGGTGAGAAACAGAGGAGGGAGAGAGAGAACAAGGAAACACCACGGTAATCACAGTTCAGTTACTTCTCGGTAAATTAGAGAAAACTAATGCACAGCGTGCAATTAGTCAAGAAAACTATCTCCACAGCCGTAGGAGAATAGCGTAGGCAGCATCACCAGCCGATGATGTGCAAATTCTCTAAGGAAATAAGTTCCGCAGTCAGGATTGCCAGCCAGTTCAGGAATTAGCACAGCATGCAGCAAACAATAGATGAAGGACACGTCACCAGAATGTGAACGAGCCAAAGCTCATTTTCCCACCAGCATCTTTATACTAACTTCACAACTTTGTTACACTAGGTTAGAAACTCTCCTGAATCCTACAAGCCTTTCTCCTTGGTCAGAACTAGGGGAGAAAAACATTCCTGCAGTTCAGGAAACAAAAGAACATTAATATTAGATACACAAATTAATAATTTCTTCTCACTCTATTATTAGTCTTAACCCTAAATAGGAGTTTTTAATGCTACATGTTAGCATTCAGGCTTATCCCAGAGGCAATGTGTAAAGCGCTTGCACAACACAATCAGCCACACACTAGGCACATCACAAAATAAACTCCACATAAGGTTATATAAAACAAATTGCCTTTGTATTCCACATAAAACACATTAGAATGCAATCACATATATATGCACTATGCCACCTGGCACTAGGTTTTACTTTACAGGGGATTATGTACAGAACAGGGCCAATCGGGCTGCTGTCAGCACCATCAGAACAGGTAAGTAATAAAACCACTAGTAACTAATGGTATTGGCATAGATCACATTATGCATCACAAACATATCATGTACCCTTAGGGATAAAACGGCACTTTACACTGGCGGAGTGCACACATTAGTATAACCACCATCGTGATGTGCAGAGTACCAACCTTGACATTGTAACCCATAAGACTAATCACATCAGGGCATAACATAAGTCATTAATCCCTAGGCCAATCGGGCCATTAGCACATGAGTAGTAAAACAAACAGTTCCTACTGGTAACCCTGCACTTAGCATAAATGCACTAGGCATACATTACCAACATAGCATACACAATTATGCAAACATCATAGTAATACTGCGCATAGGATGCAAAATATAATCAGCAAAAAGGTGGTACATCCTAACACATCAGACCCAGCTTAGGCCTAACTCTCATCAGCAGCAGTGTACCATATCATTATCACTGCCTACATGGGTACTCCGCATTCCACATTATACCTTTGCATCAGGAACTGTGCACCACAGTAAAGCATTAGCAACACGCAAACGTTTTAAATTCACCAACCTGTGATGAGGAGTTTATCTAGTGACATGACAACACCTTAGGCCATCATTCGCCTCAGGGCACTATCGTAATCGATTTGTACATAACTCACAGTCACCCTTAGTGATTTACATGTAAGGGGTACACACATCGTGGCCCTACACTCACCGGGCCTCTCTTAGGCCTAGGGGCAAACATCTATTCATCAAGGCCCCTGATAGTGGACTGTAGCTGCCCACAAGCAACAATGTCCTCAAACCGCAGGCAAGCCTGCAGCTGCTCATAATCAGGCCACTTCCTGACAAGGTGACCTCGCAGCAATTCCAGTAACTGAGTTGGAGCGTGTCCGAGGCCCCTCCCTCACCCACCGGGGCCTACCGGACTGCTATGACAGATGCTCATTTGACTGGGCACACGCTGTTGCTGGTGCTGCTGCAGGCGCTTCGCTGCGCTTTTAACGCTTTTAACTCTCCTTGTTTGGTATATTGTTTAAATCTTATTTTCTGCACTTATTCCCTGATTTTAGCAGGGTCTTGGCCCCCTCCTCTTACCGCACATAATTCGGCTCCCTCACCGCCGTTTTGGCGGGCCTGGATCCCGGGGGTGGCTCATTGTGGGCGCCATTTTGGGTAGGGAATGGGAAGATAGCTTTGGGCGCCATCTTGGAGCGTCCTTGCGCTCGCGCTTTAATTGGCGAGCCTACTTAAGGCGAATCTAGTTTCAGGGCAGGCCTTGACAGATGCTCATTTGACTGGGCACACGCTGTTGCTGGTGCTGCTGCAGGCGCTTCGCTGCGCTTTTAACGCTTTTAACTCTCCTTGTTTGGTATATTGTTTAAATCTTATTTTCTGCACTTATTCCCTGATTTTAGCAGGGTCTTGGCCCCCTCCTCTTACCGCACATAATTCGGCTCCCTCACCGCCGTTTTGGCGGGCCTGGATCCCGGGGGTGGCTCATTGTGGGCGCCATTTTGGGTAGGGAATGGGAAGATAGCTTTGGGCGCCATCTTGGAGCGTCCTTGCGCTCGCGCTTTAATTGGCGAGCCTACTTAAGGCGAATCTAGTTTCAGGGCAGGCCTTGACAGATGCTCATTTGACTGGGCACACGCTGTTGCTGGTGCTGCTGCAGGCGCTTCGCTGCGCTTTTAACGCTTTTAACTCTCCTTGTTTGGTATATTGTTTAAATCTTATTTTCTGCACTTATTCCCTGATTTTAGCAGGGTCTTGGCCCCCTCCTCTTACCGCACATAATTCGGCTCCCTCACCGCCGTTTTGGCGGGCCTGGATCCCGGGGGTGGCTCATTGTGGGCGCCATTTTGGGTAGGGAATGGGAAGATAGCTTTGGGCGCCATCTTGGAGCGTCCTTGCGCTCGCGCTTTAATTGGCGAGCCTACTTAAAGCTCCCCTCTCCCGCGCAGCGGGACGCGCAGGTGGTGACGCCGTCGCTTAGCCGGAGTCGTGCCAGAGTCCTGCCCGTCTGCGCTCGTCCGCGTCGAGGCAGCGCGAGGCGGGGCAGGCTCTGTACTTCAACACATCGTTGTTTAGCCGCTCCTGGCAGGTATGCTGTCCTACACACGGTCAGAGCTGCTGGCCATAGGGCAAATGTCCAAAGGAGGTGCGTGTAAGCCTGTGGACCCTTTAATTGGCCCATACAGCTGCGCCTGTAAAAGCTGGTCTCTGATGAGCCCTACTAAAATACGCTCCTTGGACAATACCATCCCAGTCACACGATTACATGTTGCATCGCGAGATCTTCGTATCTGGTGCCTTAATGTTAGATCACTTGTAAAGCATCATTTGTCTATTTACGACCTGATAGAGAAAGAGGATCCCGATGTTTTTTTAATGACGGAAACCTGGCTTCAGGACTCCGACTCCGCCATATTGAATCTTGCATTCCCCCAGAACTATACCATCTTCACTTCTAACAGGACCACAAGAGGTGGTGGTATTGCTATGGCAGTCAAGTCCTGTTTTCCGGCGGAATGGAAGCCGTCAGAACTACCCGCATGTGAAAGCGCTATTTTTAAAGTCGCCTTCTCCCATCAATTTACTTTCAGTGGCCTACTTGTATACCGTCCCCCCGGCAATGACTCGGTTTTTAGGTCTGCGCTGGCCGATATGGTCAGTCCTATAGCACTCGGCTGTGCCAATTTTAATATTTTGGGTGACCTCAACATCCATTTTGATAATGGGTCTTCCACTACCGTGAGTTCCTTGTTGGCGGATTTGGAAGCTCTCCAACTGATTCAGCTCGTTACCCTTCCAACCCACTCGGGAGGCCATATTCTTGACCCCTTCTTTTCCACACTAGATGGGTTAAGGCTGTCAGAACCGAGGTTGATGGGGTGGACTGATCACTTGTTAGTAGAAGGTTTCTGTCCGGTCCTTGATAAGCCTTTTATACCCACAGACAGGCCTATTCTTAAAAGGCCTTGGCATAAGCTTACGTTGGAAGAATTCTACGGCATATTAGAGCGAAAACCTCTGAGTACCTTTACTAATGTGGATCAAGGATATCAACAGTTCTGCGCTTGGATCACAGATGCCTTGGATTCTCTTATACCTCTGCGGTGGTCGAAAGGCCGGACAAAAACACCGAGCCCCTGGTATAATGAGTCTCTCGCAGAATTGAAGAAATCCTGCCGAAAAACAGAGAGGGAATGGAGACGTTCCTATGACCCTGCGCTGAAAACTCGGTATTTCACTGAGTTGAAGCTCTATCATAGAGCTATCTGCAGAGCAAGAGCTGCATTTTACGCTCATGAATTTGCTACCAGCCCCAATCCTTCAAAATTGATTTTCAAGGTACTGAAGCACCTTATGAAAAACAGATCCTCATCAGAGGTGATTTGCACAGATTCGCACTGTGATAAATTGGCCTCCTTTTTTGTGGAGAAGGTGGCAAAAATCTATCATGGGTTCGACACACTCCACCAGGATCGACTGGCTTCTACCTCTGTCACGACAGATCTTGAGCCTTTGGCCATTTTACCTGAACTGTCTATTGAGGCTTTTGACAGGTTCAGCCTTAAGGTCAAGTCAGGCTCTCCTATGGACCCGTTAAAGCCAGCCTTCATTAACACACTTTCCCCGCTGTGCCGTGACCCCATATTGAATCTCATCAATATGTCATTGTCTTGTGGAACGGTACCCGCGGCATGGAAACAGGCAGTGGTCACTCCGATATTAAAAAAAACCAACTCTGACCCCCGATTGCCAGAAAACTATCGACCTATCTCCCTGTTGCCTTGGATTGCCAAAGTAACAGAAGCCCATGTCAACTCTGTTCTGTCCGAGCATCTGGTCCGTAACCAGATTCTGGATTCCAGTCAGAACGGCTTCCGGTCAGGACACAGTACCGAGACGGCATTACTTTACATAACGGAACATCTTCGCCAGGTACTTGACTCAGGTCATACTGCAGCGCTTATATTATTAGATCTAAGCGCTGCCTTCGATACTGTGTCCCACCATATACTTATCCAACGCTTACAGGAGGCGGGAGTGACGGATGTCGCTCTCCAGTGGTTTCGGTCTTTTCTGGCAGACCGCTCCTTTAAAGTGGCTATACCACCTGGTCAATCTGCCACTTATCCCTTGGAGCTCGGGGTACCACAGGGGTCTTCGTTGAGCCCGACAATGTTCAACCTCTATGTGAAACCGTTGGCTGGTGTCGTCAAACAGTGGGGTCTCACGATGGCCTCATATGCGGACGACACACAGCTAGCGGTGACACTTAGTGAAGACCCTGAGGTGGAGGCCCCCAGATTCCGTGCGGGTCTCTTGGCAGTAGCCGGTTGGCTTCGCACCAACTGCCTTCAGTTGAATGCCACCAAAACGGAGGTGTTGGTTCTAGGTAAGCATGCGGAGTTATGGGGAAATCAGTGGTGGCCACCGGAGCTTGGTGTCACTCCTATTCCAGCCGCTGGACTGAGAAATTTAGGAGTATGGGTAGATTCTGCGCTGACCTTCAGAGATCACACCAAGAAGGTGGCTGCTACGTGCTACGGAATTCTACGTGGTACTAGGCCGGTCTTAAAGTACTTTGATCCCCCTACCAGACAGCTTGTAGTCCAGGCCTCAATACTTTCTCGGCTGGACTACGGCAGCTCATTGCTGTTAGGGGTGAATCAAGCGGAGGCCTCTAGGCTCCAAAGAGTACAAAATGCCGCGGCACGTGCCATTGTGGGCCTTCCCAGACATTGTTCAGTGTCTGGCACCATCACAGCCTTGCACTGGCTCCCGGTCAGACAGCGAATTAAGTTCAAGGCGCTGTGCCTGGCCTTTAAAATTCTGAAATCTTTTTCGCCGCCGGCACTTGTTTCTCTTCTTACACCCTATATGCCTTCGAGATCCTTGAGATCGGAGGGGCTTCATCTGGCCATCTGTCCACGCTTCAAGCTGAGCAGAATGGGTGGCCGCTCCTTTAGGGTGCTAGCGGCAGGCCTATGGAATTCGCTCCCTGTACACATTCGTGCTCTTGAAGATCTACTCACCTTCAGGCAGGCGATTAAAACCTTCCTGTTCCCGGTATCTAGTTAATTTCTTTCCTTTTATTGTGTGTTATGTTATAGCATCTGTCAAAGCGCCAGGACGCCCCTTTGCTGGGGCAGCTGTGCGCTATAAAAATATCAAATAACATAACATAAATAACTATGCAGGCTTTTCAAAGGAGGAGCTAACCGCCATGACTGCCCTTCGGTCCCCCCCACCTGGGTTTTGGATGGTGCAGGGCCAGCATCCTCTCTGTAGTCCCTCATCACTGAACTGACGCTATGTAGACCCCCAGCGTGGGATATGGGAGACCTCAACCAGTCTCTGACTGCCTCCTGACGTCTGTGCCTCCCCAATTGCACTCTGGGGCAGGCGCGAGGGCTTCCCGTCTACTCACACGGTGGCGAGGGTCCTCGGCCCAGAGAGTGTCCTCGTCTCTCTCCTTACTCAACCCAGCATCCTGCTGGGCAGGGTTGCGGGCATGTAGCAGCTTCCCCCTCTTGGCCTCGGGATGTTGCTAGGCAATGCGGGAATTCCCAGGCTTTCCTGCCGGGGCTTCACTTCCTGCTTTTCAGTTAGCAGCCACACCTACAACCAGACTACAGCCGCCTGGCTTCCTCTCCACGGCTGCTCTCGCTGTAGAAAGCCCCCACTCCTCGGAAACTGGCTAAATTTCTGGAAAACGGTCCTGTGCGTCTCCACCCACCTCCAGGCTCAGAGATCATGCGGCGCTCTCTTTCTCTCTACACAGGAGCCCCACCCACAGTCAGGATTTGTTCCTGCCTGGCTTCCTTCTCGTGGTAGAGTCGCTTTCGCCGAGGTCACATTAGGGGGAAAAACAATCAAGTGCTCACAACGCGCTTTGAGGCAGTGGCCTCCCTCTTGCACTCAAGGGTGCGACAACGATGAAGCGCTCAGGACAGCTCCCAAAATAATAGCGCTCACCACCCACTGTCCTTGAGGAGCCAGGCACAAGGCTAATGAAGCCCAGCACTTCTGCAGACTTCCTTCCTGGTAGCAGGAAATAAAAGTAAGAAACAGTCCAGTTCTTCTCCTGGAGTCTTTTGTGTTCCTGGGACCCCCAACAGGAGGCCAGCACACAGGACCCCCCATCAGAGGGAAGCTCCTTCACCCCCTCAGGCAGCAACTGGGTCCCACGGCGGTTCTTCCTGGCAGAGTGCTCTCCCACCCAAGTCAGTTCCACGAGAGCGCCCTTTCATGGGGTCACAGCCCCCATACTTATACAACTTAGTGCCTTTGTTCTCCCCCTGCCAGAGGGCTCTGCGCCCGGTCTCAACCAGTTCTGGGGGCACTCACAACTTTCTCTAAAGGTGCACCACCACCCCCTTTGTCAGTGTAGGCTCTGACCCCAGACACACCACAGGGGGGTGGACCCAGCATTGTGGAAGGCAGGCACAGTCCCATTCAGTCCCAGGGGTTACTCCTCCCATCACTCCAAATGCAGATTGGCCTATTCAGCCTAGTGCTGACTCACCCAGACCCTGTCACCCCAGAGCCAGACATGCAATACACATCCGGCAGGCACAAAGACAGATAGCACACAGAAATGCCCACTTCTAAAAGTGGCATTTCTGAAATAGTGATAATAAATCTGTGAACACCATTGCACTGCATTTATTACCACTATTCCAGACATACCAAACTGGACCACTCTACTCCTCTCAGATCAGGAATTACCACTGAAGCTTTTATCAGGGAATCCCCAATGCATTCCTATGAGAGGTCAGCCTCACAGTAGTGAGAAACCAAAATGGCTGTTTGTCACTACCAGGACATGCCACACAGTGAAGGCACTTGTCCTACCTTTTACCTACAATGCACCCTGCCCAAAGGCTAGCTAGGGCCTACCTTAGGGGTGACTGATATGTAGTTAAAGGGGAGTCACAGACATGGCACCCAATTTATGTGCCACGTCAAAGCGGCAGTAAACTGTGCGCGCAGGCTCTGCAATGGCAGAGGCCTGAGACAGGTTTGAAAGGCTACTTTGGTGGGTGGTGCGATCAGCGCTGCAAGCCCACCAGTAGCATTTAATTTACTGGCCCCGGGCATATGAGATACCACATTACAGGGGACTGATAGGTAAATTAAATTTTGCCAAACAGGTGTAGACCAATCTTTCCATGTTTACCACAGAGACGACAGGCACTTTACAATGGACAGCAGTTCTAAAGTGCCCAGAGTCCTAAAACCACCAACACCAGGTCAGAAAAATATCAGGAGGAAGGCAAAAAGTTCAGGGATGGCCCTGCAAAAAGGGCCAAGTTCAACACTTCATGTCTTATTCTGACTCTAACAAAACTTGTGCTGCTTTGCACATTTTCGGTCGTACACTTTAGTCTTCACATTTGGTAAGTTTTGGTTTTTCACACACATTAGTAATTTATTGAAACACACACATGGGTGGATTTTCCTGAGCAGATTTATTTACAAAAATCATGCTCTATCAATGTCATGCTCATTGGAGGCACACTGGCACACTCTTACCACACATTTGGTGTGGTATATGGGTTTAATGCTATTATGTGCTGTCTCTAGACCATTCTGCTTATCTATTTCGGGTACCAACAAGAGTGGAATCTTTTCAATTACACTGACCATTGCAGTGCTTAGTTTGAGCCGGCGGTATCCAGGGCTCGGTTCCGGCACTTAATTGTCAGCACCGGATCTAAGGACAGTCCTCTATATGGTGGTGCTGTGTGCCTAATTCTGAGATGAGCACAAGTCAATATACATTAAAGAAGAACATTACCTGCCACTCACACCATTGTTGTAGCTTTGGATGTCCTAAGATATGCTGAATTTTCACACTTGTAGGAGTGCTCTGGTTAGCAGTTCAATTGGTGCTGTTATTGGCGGTGGGGGCAGGATCAATGGGTGGTGCAGCTTGCAGAGACCTCCTGAGAAGGGCACTGGCACTTACTTTTTTACAAATGAAACACTGTACCATTGAAACTAATGGTCTACCTTATTGCATTTACTCTATATAGGAGTTTGCAGAGTGACCATCAATTTGTGGTCCTAATGAAAAGGCTAGGTCACCCATAAGAGGAACAGTAGAGGCTGAAACATATTGGTCCATCACTCATATATTTTTTTTTTGTAAATATTTTTATTGAAGTTTGAACATAAAACAGTACACATTGGCATCAGGTTCCATAGAATAAATGTCCAGTGAGAGTGCAATGAAACATTCATGACATTGTGAAAAGCAGTGGGCTCCTTTTGGCTTCGCAAGACAGTTTTTATCACATTGCGCCGACCAATTATATATCGTCTAATCGTGGTCACTAAAGTCTGAGTCTGAGGTGTCGCTCGGGGGTTCACATATATTTCCTCTATAGGCATTCCACCCACCCCATACCCGGGTCCATTTTTTGGGGCAGCCTCTGTGAAGATAGACAGTTTTTCCGACCACCTTTGTGGAGTCCATGTCCCGGGACCACTGGGCGAGGGTTGGAGTTTGGCTAGAGCCCCATTTTTGGGCTATATTGCGTTTCGCCAGCATAAGTCCCAGTGTTACCCAGAGTTGCGTGACCTTGTTGTGATCAGTCGGTTCCCAGACATTGAGGAGACATCTCCGTGGCTCCGGGAGTGTTGGGACCCTGGTCACTTGGGAGAGTGTGCGCAGAATTCCCTTCCAGTACAGAGCTATGGCCGGGCATTCCCACAGGGTATGTATAAGGGTTCCCTCCATCCCACACTGCCTAAGACATAGCGGGGAGTCAGTTCGGTTAAGTTTAAACAGGAGTGTACGAGTGTAGTATGTGCGGTGCAGAATTTTAAGTTGGACCAGACGCAGTCTGGATGAGACGCCCACCCCTTAGGGGAGGAAAGTGCCGCCTGCCAGTCCGTTTCGTCGAATTCCCCCAGCTCGGCCTCCCATCGGTTTTTAAGAGCTGCGAATGGATCTGGCCGGTTGTTTATCAGTTTTCGGTATGTTAGGGAGGTCGACCTCTGTGTCAGGTGTTCTGTGAGGAGCCGGTCCTCCAGTGGCGACGACTCCGGAAGTCGGGTCCCGGGCGGGACTGCCGCCTGGAGTGCGTGACGGATTTGCATGTACCTGAACCCTTCGGTGGCAGCCAGGTCGAAATCTGCTTGCAGTTGGGTAAATGTGACCATTTCTCCCTTCTTCCAAAGGTCACCCACCCTGGAGATGCCAATTAGATCCCATTGATGGAACCCCTTGGTAGTGCGCAGTACCCCCAACTGTTTCGCCTCCCACAACGGAGTAGCTTGGGTTATTTTCCCAGCCCAGCCCAGGGCTCGCTGCGCCGCGAACCATAGCCGGAGGGTGTGTGTCGTGGGGCCTGGGGGGCAGTGGCCCCTCTTGTGATTGTAGAGCGCTCCCATGACCCCTTCAGCCCCCAGCAGGTGCCGATCCATACGATATGCCGGGTCCTCCCCTGGCACATGCAACCACTGGTTGATCACCGTAAGCTGCGATGCCCAATAGTACAGTCGCAAGTCTGGGAGGGCTATCCCACCGTCATACCACCCCCTGGTGAGCTTGTGGAGTGCTATCCGCGGCGTCTTGTCCTCCCATAGTAGGCTGGTGACTTCCGCATTGACGGCGGCGAAATATGTCGGTGGCACCGGGAAGGGGGTATTTTGGAGTACATACAAAAATCTAGGGAGAGCCATCATCTTGAAGAGGGCGGCCCTCCCCAGCAGTGTCAAGGGCAAGGAGCGCCAATGTTTGACATCGCTACGAAACCGATGCAGTGGCTTCGTTAGATTTTCAGCTACAAAACGTTCCCTGTCAGCTGTCACATAAATGCCCAGATATTTGAACCCGTCCGTCACCACCCGAATCTCACAACCCCGCGGGAGCCGAGGTGGGGAGCCGCGGAGCATGTAGACAATCGTCTTTTCCCAGTTAATCTCGTAGCCAGATACCCTCCCGTACGACGCACATATATCCAGGAGACAAACGATCGAGCGCGCAGGGGAGGCCAAGTATAACAGGATGTCGTCAGCATAGAGGGAAATGCGATCCTCCCACCCCATTGTCCACCTTAGTCCCCGGATCACCGGGTCCTGCCGCAGCCAGGCCGCAAATGGCTCTAGAGCCAAAGCAAAAAGGAGCGGGGAAAGAGGGCAGCCCTGCCACGTCCCCCGCCCCAACGGAAAGGGGTCTGAGATATGGCCATTGACCACAACCTGTGCCAGTGGCGCGGTATACAAAAGCTGAATCCACGCGCATATCTTGGGGACGAGTCCCACGTGGCGAAGGACAGCGAAGAGGAACGGCCATTCCACCCGGTCGAACGCCATCCGCGCATCCAGCGAGAGGATGGCCGCGTCTTCCTCTATCGAGGTGCGGCGCGCAAGAATCCCGTGGAGCCGCCGTATATTTAAGGCGGTATTCCGGCGTGGCATAAATCCCGATTGGTCTGGGTGTATTAGGGTCGTGAGATAGGGCTGCAGCCGTGTTACCAGCACCTTTGCCAGAATCTTTGCCTCAGCATTCAGCAATGAGATTGGGCGATAGGAAGCGCACTCATGCGCTGGTTTGGGAGGCTTCCGAATCGCCACTATGGTAGCCACTCTCTGGTCCGGGGGGAGTATCCCTGTTGACAGGCTGTCGTTGTACATGGCCAGTAGATGTGGGACTACGTGGGCAGCGTTCGACTTATAGAATTCCACTGGAATTCCATTTGGGCCCATCGCCTTCCCGGCACGGAGAGCGAGTATTGCTAACGTGAGCTCTTCCGCCTTCAGGTCTGCCTCTAGGGCTTCTACTTCCGACGGGGCCAGCCGTGGCATCGCGATGTCCCGGAGGAAGGCCTCGTTTTCCGCCACCGTGGACGAGGCCTCCGGTGTATAGACCTTCTTGTAGTGAGCCGCCAGAGCCTCTACGATTTGCCGCGGTTCCGACGTGTAGTCACCCGAATCTCGCCTGATCCGCGCCACCCAACGCGCCGCCCGTTCCCGCCTCTCAAGCCAGGCCAGCAGTTTGCCCGCCTTGTCTCCCAGCTCGTACACAGTATGCCGTGCAGCCGTCTGTTTGGCTCGTGCGGCTTCCCAAAGATAGGAACGATATTCCTGCCGTGCCATATGGGCATTATGCACGGTGTCATCGTCGATGTGCGTGGCGTGGTTGGCCTCCGCCTCTCTCACCCCCTGCTCGAGCCTAAGCACCTCAAGCTGCTGGGTCCTCTTATAGTCTGTAATCATTGAGATTGCTTGTCCACGAAGGACTGTTTTGTACGCCTCCCACAAAGTCGTAGGGCCTATCTCCGGGTCCTTGTTTTCAGCGAAATAATGTTTGGTCGTCGCCTGAAGGGCTTTACGAATTGTGGGGATTTTGAGGTATCCCGGATGAATTGGGAATATCCTGCGGTTACGTGGGGTAGAAAGTGTAAATGTGATCACTACCGGAGAGTGGTCCGAGATGCCCCTGGGCAGATGGGAAACGTCGATCATGCCCCTAAACCCTGCGGGTGACGTGAAGATATAGTCTATGCGGGAGAGGGTGTTGTGAGACCCTGAGTGGAAGGTGTATTGTCGGTCTTCAGGACAGTGGGCCCTCCAGGTGTCTATGAGGCCGAGTGCCTCCGTGAATTCGCGCAGTTTGGGGGTGGCGCCACCGTGATCTCTGAATGATGACCTGTCCAGTAGCGGGTCTATAGTTGCATTGAAATCCCCGCCCATAATGAGTTCCCCTGGTGGTAATGTCAGCAGGAATTCCCCTAATGCCCGGAGCGTATCCTGGTGGAGTGTCGGTGGGATGTACACAGTTACCAAATTATACATTATACCCTCCCATTGGCAGGTGAGCGCCACGAATCGGCCCTGCTCCTCCCTACGGGAGTCGACTAGAATCAGTGGGAAGCGCTTGTTTACCAATATGCCAACCCCTCGGGACCCAGACGTGAACTCAGAATGTATCGCCATCTTAAAACCCCATCTGTCCAGTGCTTTCGTGGTCGAGCCTATCAGATGCGTTTCTTGTAGGAGTGCCACTGCCGGCCCCTTGCGCTTGAGATACTGTAAGACCAGCCCTCGTTTAATCTTATCTCCCAGCCCGTTCACATTCCACGATAGAACAGTAAGTGTGGGACTGTGTCGCTGTGTTTGTTCCTCCGTGGAGCTAACGGTGGCCTCCCAGGTGTTATTATGTGATTCCCTTGCCATGTAGGGTGGTGGAAAGTAGTCGTCTCCGCGCATCTCCCCGTGGATCTCTAACAGGTCTGAATTGCAAAGTCTGCCAATGTGTAGTAGCTAAACCTAGAACAGAACACAAACCAACATTCCCAAAACGCCCCTGTCCCCCCTCCCTCCTCCCTGCCTCCCTGCCCAGCGGATTTAAAACTACCCGCCACCCCAACTTAGCAGAGTGCTTAATTCCCATAACTTTCTACTTGCGTGCGGGGGAATGGCTGCCCAGTGCCCCTTGTCCGATCCCCGCACCATGTGTGTGTCCATTAAGGAAACCGGTCAACAGCATGTTGCAAAGTTCGTAGATCATGACTGCGACACCCCTTCATTGTCCGAGTCTACTGTGAGTGTCCAAACCCATGTGGCATCCGCTCCTTCCCGCTGCTGAAGTTCGCTCGCGCCATGGCGGCCCAGCTACGTAGCGCAGTGACAGTCTCCCGCGGTCTAGGGTCCTCCAGATTTTTCAGGGGAGGCAGAATGGCTTCGATGGGTGCGCCCCGCCCGGCCCGATGCCTCCGCCGTGCGCCAGCCCTCCAGCCACTCTGTGGCCTCCGTCGGCGTGGCAAAGAACCATGTGCGCCCCTCCGCCTCCACCCGCAGCTTTGCCGGGTAAAGCATCGCATATTTAAGGTCTCGAGCGCGCAGCTCCGCTTTGACCGCGATGAAGTCTCGGCGTTGCCGCGACACTGTCGCGGTGTAGTCCGGATAGAGGGTTACTGTGGAGTTGTCAACCCGTAGCGGGGGGCAGTACGCGCCGCCTGAAGGATAGCGTCTCTATCGCGGAAGTTAAAAATGCGGGCCAGGATCGGGCGCGGGGGGGCCCCAGGCCTCGGCCTCCCCCCAGGCACCCGGTGCACCCTTTCGACCGAGAAAAATTTGGAAAGTCCACGCGGCTGCAGCTGCTCCGTGATAAGCTTTTCCACGAAGAGGTCCAGTGCCGGCCCCCGCTCACTCTCAGGCACCCCCACGACGCGCACGTTGTTCCGTCTTGACCTGCCCTCCTGGTCATCGAGCTTGTCCATAAGCTGTTTTTGAACCCGTTCCAGCGACTGTATGCGTTTCCTGCTCTCGGTCGCGTCTTTGGTAAGGGTTGCGGTAGTCGTTTTGACCTCGGACAGTCTAGTGCTGATTTTGGCGACGTCAGCTCTCAGCAGCGTCACATCTGTGGATATCGTGCCAATAGAGGTTTGCATCTGGGTCAGTGTGGCCATAACATCTGCCAGGGTGATCTCTTTGGCCTTGTCAGGGGGGCAGAGGCAGTCCGGTCTATCTGAAAGGCACACTTGTCGAGCCTGGCCTGTGCTCCACCACGCTGGCCCTTCCCCCCCATGGTGGCCCGCGACGGACGGTCAGCGGGGGTGAGTGCCCGCCACGGAGGTGCAAAAATTACTGCTGCTGGCCACCACGGGGCCATGGGTCAGCTCTCCTCCTGTCCCGGCAGCGTGCAGGCCTCTGACCCCCTGTTGGCTCCTTACCGGGAGAGTTGGCGCACACCTCGCTCCGCCCGCGTCTGCAGCGTCAAGCCTCAGGCAAGGCCTGCGTCGTCCGCTGCACGGCCACCCTCGACTCCGGGAGATGCCGGGGATCTCCCTCCCGGGGGCTGCGCCGCGGGCGTGTAACCTGCCTCCCGCTGCCGGCTGCTCCCTGTGTCGCAGACTGCCCCCAGTCCTCTTCGGCACCGCGCCGTTGCACCCAGTGCGTCTTCTCCCTCGCTGAAATGGTGCCACGTCAGGCCAGCGTCGTCCCCTTTAGACGGGCCGATTGCCGTTGATGGCGGGGGAGATCCGGCCCTCGGTCCTCGCCTCCCGCCGGTATGCTTGACCCAGTCGTGGCGTGCCTCTGCTCTGGCCGCCCACGCCCCTGGCTTCTGGTCCGGCCCCCCTTGCGCTGTGCCGGGTCAGGTGGCTGTTACTCGAGGCCCCGGCACCTCCTTTGCCGATAGGCCCGGTGTCCGCAGCGAGGGCGTCGGGCGGGCCAGACGCAGCGCTGCTCGCGCTTTCTTCAATCGCCGGAGCCTCGGGTGTTCAGGGGGCTCCGTCGCGTTAGTTCTGCCGGTTTACGGCCAGGATGGGTGCCGGATAGCGGTGGGATCGGGCGCTGGGCTCCGGAGCCGCACTAGGTTGCGGCCATCTTCATTGGCTGCAAGCCACGCCCCCATCACTCATATATTGACGCATCACTCAGACTGCAATTAAATCATTTCCCCTTTAGTGTTAATCTTATCCCTTGGGGGACATCAAAAATGACAGGGTTAGTTCCACCAGGAGACAGTTTTAGTTCTTTTTACTCCTTCATACTCGCACTGTGCCCTTCACCACACCATTAGGCACATAAGGTTCTTAAGATCTCCTCCCCTGCTAGGGAGTTGTAGCTCACGCCATAAAAATTGGTTTATGTTGAGAGGATGAACCAATGATGAAGCATGCCACCTAAGGGTAGGCGAGGGTACTTTTCCTCTCAAACACTGCTCTTTTAAATCTGTTAGACAGCCCCCCCTTTTATTCGATACTTTAATACCGCAAGGACTTTTTGTGTGTATTGTAACACTAGCTGATAGCCCATCTCCACTGTGAAACCTCTTCAACACGACTTAAGCTGTACCTGAGAGCCTGGACCCTGACATGACGGCTGGATGCTGCATAGAAGCTATCTCTCCTGCATACCAAAAACCTTCACCGAGGGCCGCACAACTCTCCACCAGCTGTATTCAACAACTGCGGTCTCACAGCACTGCTGTCCTGTATTGCACAAGCACTCGCACGCCCTCACTCTCGAACGCGAGCAGGACGTCATCTGTCCTGCACGCACTGTGGGACAGTGTAGCGCTCACTGTGGTTCCTATCTCTACACTGACCCGCCAAGCCTACCATTGAAGAGCATGTGGCTGCCACTGTGAGTTTCAAACACTTTCAAGAAACTCCTGGGGCCTGATTCACAAAGATAAACTTAGACCAAAAGTCTAAGTTTAGACCTCAAGTCTAAGTTTAGACCTAAAGTCTAACTTTACTACCACTAAAGTTAGACTTTTGCTCTAAGTTTAGACCTGAAGTCTAACTTAGACCTAAAGTTTAACTTTACTACCACTAAAGTTAGACTTTTGCTCTAAGTTTAGACCTGAAGTCTAACTTAGACCTAAAGTTTAACTTTACTACCACTAAAGTTAGACTTTAGTAGTAGTAAAGTTAGACTTTAGTAGTAGTAAAGTTAGACTTTAGTAGTAGTAAAGTTAGACTTTAGGTCTAAACTTAGACTTAAGGTATAAACTTAGAATTTTGGTCTAAGTTTAGCTTTTTGAATCAGGCCCCTGAACTTTAAATAATGTATGCACCAGTACTCCAGATAACAAACCTGTGCGTGTCTATTTCTCTGATAAATGTATGTCTAATTGTCACCCTGAATCCCTTCCCCCTGAGGGTCGGAAAACGTAATTACAGAGATAACACAAAGTTAAATCCAAGGCACAAAACATGTTAAAGTTAATGATAATGTTTGTTTAATGTTAGTGTGCGTTATTCCATTTTATAAATTTAATAACTCTGAACCATGTGCTTATTTAATAAGCCAGAAATAGATGCACCGCCCCCACACACAACGCCAAGACTAATCACTTCCTGGTTGACTAGCCCTTGAAAATGAGAGCTTAAAATGATGCCCTGGACATTTTAGTGAGCTCACAGCAATATCTGGTTTCTTCATTTCCAGGGACAGCTACAATACTTTTCAGAAAGATTGCTTATCTGCTCTTGAATCGTGCAGTCCCTGTAGAACTGGCCTGACTCTAGAGAAGTAAGAAAAGAGGGGTAAGCAAGGAAGAAAGAAGTACTGAAGGGAAAGGGGGAGAAAGAGGCGAATTAAAGAAGAGAAAGATGACAGCAACGAAGACCAGAGTGTTGGTAAACTCACAGATCAGAATGCAGAACGGTGGGGGAGGGGGGGGGGGGAGGGGTGGTAGTTTATAAGGAGAAATGAGGGGATTGCCAGAAGGTGGTTTTTCTCCACGTAACGAATTAGAGATTGGAATGGGGTGGTGATGGACTGGATATTAAGTGAGTTCAGTGCTCAGAAAAGATGAAGATGGTGTTTGATGAGCAGGCATGGGACATTGCAGTGGGGTGGTGAGAAAAGATTGGACATGAGTGCTTAGAAGTGAGAGGAAGGAGAGCGGGTTGGGGAGGAGGGAAGGAGCTATAGTGTAGATTGTGAACAGAGATGGAGGCCAACAGTGGGTGGTTTCTAGTAATGGGGATGGTATGGGTGATATAATGGCCCCACCACTACACAGAAAGGGAACAATGAGGACATGGGTGGGGAGAAGATGCGGTGGTGGACCAGTCGGTGGGTATGTCAGAAGAGATGAGGGTGTCATAGCGAGAAGAGGTGGAGGACAGTGGAATTAAGAAGAGACAGAGGTGGAGTGCGGGTAGTGAGAAGAGACAGTTGTGAAACTTGGGCTATGAGTAGAGATGGGTGTGTGGGGTGATCTGAAGAGGTGGGAGTAGGTGTGGGTAGAGAGAAGAGACATGGTGGGCCTTAATCGTGAGCAGACATGGAATATGGCAATGAGATGAAGGAGGACATTGGGGCGAATAAGAGAGATGGGGTGAGACTAGGCCTGGGCTAAATTTACGTTCCGCTCGCGGAAATTGCGATAATTTGACATTTTCGCTTTCCGCGGAGAGCGCGAACATGTCAAAATGTCCGCATTCCGCAGCTTAGCGATAATTTGTTTCTTGCTCGCGCTGTAAAATAATACATTCTTGCGCATGCGCGATCGCCTTACCTGAATCCCCGCGTTCGCCGACAAGTTTTCCCGATCCGGTCGTGTTCTCCACTAGATGTTGGATTGTTGGTAGCCATTTGCGCTGTCTCGCGACAGTTCGCGCCCACAGTAATGTCATTGGTCGCGCGATCGCGTCTTTCTTCTCGCGATCATGCACCGCGAGAAGAGTGAAAACAAGATGGCCACGCCCGCGAGCAACCGCATGGGTAAGTTGGCGAGCCGCGACCACGCAGAAAATACCGCGAACGGGCGGGAAAAAAACTTCCGCATCTTCGCGATATTTCCGCGTGTTTGCGGAGATTTTTAACATTTTCGCGATAATTTGCGAAAGTCACTTTCGCAAATTCCGCCCACCCCTAGGTGAGACACGAATGGCAGGAAGAAGTGGGAGATGGGCGTGGGTGGTGAGAAAAGAGGGTCGAAGGAGAGTGGTGATGAGAATAGATGAGGTGCATCGGGGTGGTAGAAGAGATGGGAGATGGCACCAGAGTGATAGAAGAGGTGGAGAAGGCACATATGTAGTGAGGTGAGGTGGGGCATGGGTGGTGAAAACAAAGGGGTTTGACTATATTAGTGAGAAGGGGTCAGATAATGGCCAGGGTGGCAAAAAGTGACAGAGGTGAGCAGTGGGTGAAGAGATGCGGGTGAAGTGGGGCCATGAGAAGAGACGAAGGGGGCAAGGTGATGCTGAGAAGTTGTGATGGGCAGTGGAATGCTGGGACCTGGCTGGGTGGTCAAGGAGACATGAACAGTGTTGGTGGAAAGAGGGAAGAGCCGGAGGAGGGGGTGGAATGTGCCCTTCCCTTATCACAGACAGCCCGTCCTTGTTTGCTCACACACATGCCAGTGGTTCCCGACTCAGGTTATCACCACTGGCCGCTGCTTGTCACCTGATACCTGCCTATTTTTCTCCGTGAGAAGGATTCTTTGTGCGCTCCGGTGCCAGGCCGGGGATGAAGGCCGCAGATCAGGGGCCGCATTGTCTGAACGTTAACACTCCGCTGCTTCGGGCCTGCGACAGGAAATTGATAGCAGGGTCAGGGGGCAGCGCGCTGGGCCGTGGGTTTGAGATTTACACACTGAGTTAGACCTGCGCAGAAACCGCAGCGGCAGGGTGTGTGCTGTGCTGCACTGGGGCGGGCGCAGAGTCTCGAGACCAGTCTGGGAGAGGCTCCGAAGAAACTGAGCTCGGAGTTGGAGGTGTCTGAGAACCCCCTGTATTGCTGGACGAGAATCGAAGGTTAGATTTCAAGCATGTAATGAACTGAGGGGCTGGGGAGGCAGTCGGCACAATATGGAGCCTGTAAGAATCTCTAGAATGTGGGAGAGAACCCGAGAAATTAAAGGCCATGGGGTATGGGAGAGGTTCAAGAGGTAGAGGGTCTTGGATAGAGTCTGGGTGATCAAAGGCACTGCAATTTGGGAGAGAACCTGATTGCCACAACTGCTACATTCTGAGCTTTTTGCATCTCTCATGAAGAGTTATCCTTCTGTTCATCTTTCACTTGTTTTTTATTTTATTTCCTCTGAAATGGTCCCCTTTTGATAATTTTTCAGTTGTTGGTCTTGAGTTCCATGGAATAACGAGGTGGCAGCTTTGTGTCTGCTGGCAGGGTGATCTGACTCGACTTCTTACAGTGGCACCCACTCTGATCTCAATGGAGTAATCAAGCTTGTTCATGGTGACACTGAATATCTGGTGACAGGCTACTGGCAAACGATATTTAAATAATTTACTGCACCATAGGGGATGAAATCTAGGGACCCGTGTAAAATTCAGCTGGTCTCCTGTAGTATGACCCTTCCCCTACAAGTTTGGTACCATGGAGGACAGCATGGCTGAACTCCCTGCTTGGAGGATATCAGGAAGTGGCATGTTCGTTCTATATTAAAGGACTTCCTCTGTGGACATGATGCTTCTATCACTACCTAAATCATGTGTAGCATATAAACAGCTGTTACTGAGGTGTCTTGCTTGTGGTTGAAGTACACATATTGTCAGCCTAAGTGAGTTTTTCCCCAGGTCGCAAATTACTACTACTTCTTTCTACACGCTTAATTAGGACTTCACGGATATCATGACTTGGATTTGGGGCAATCTATGAATATGTGCTGGGTATTACATTGATAAGAATGTTAAATCCTCACCCACACAATGTGGCTTACTTTATCTTCAGGCCCACTCTTTTTCACAAAGAGTGACGACCTATGGTGGGATGCTCCAGGCTGTGTATTTTGTCTGTGCATTGAAACCTATTTATAGACACCTGCTATCCCCTCCAGCAATTACCTATTCTCACTTTCCTGAGTGAGTGTAACTAATATCGACGCCTACACTAACACTTTGTCACCTAAAAACTCCAAAACTAAAATAGAGCAAGGATGTGTCCATTACCTTCATTGCTACACCATCACAACTTTAAAAACAAAAGGAGAGACATCACTGGTAAGCCATCAATGTCTATGTCTACATGTTTCTGCGTCTAAGTATTTTGTCACCATGGGCCAATTTATCAGGACAAGAACATAAGAAGGTATATGTTGAACTCCATTGCTATCAGTGTACAGGACACTGTGTGGTATATAGTATACAATTCAAGGACATCTTATATTTCAGTCCGTGGTAAGGGAGACTTGGTAAGGTTAAAAGAGGGAGCGACCCAATCATCAGAATGCCTTAAGCTGTATGTTCAAACTAATGTCAGCACCCATTTGATATGTATTCGTGTCACAGGTATTGCTTCTCATTTGCATACCATGTGATACAATGATATAGCTCCCTATTTCATTGTCCAAATACAGTGCAGCCTAATTTATTTATCAATCGCTCCCAAAGTTTGGAACTTTGTCTAAGTCCTACTACAGGTACTCTTGTGTGTTATACAGTATGCATGACTAGAATTTAAAATTGATATGAGAAGGCCTTACACTGAATTCTCGAGAGGAGAGTGCATCATTTATTGATAAAAGTGCAATACACTTATATGCAAAGTTGTCTTTGCCCTGCTTGTATAGGATAGAACAATGTTGTTTTCAAATGGGAAATGTGGACGCACTACTCTAGAGCACAGATTACACCATGGATTGCGGGTTTATTGATTTAGGTATAATTTACTGTTGGAGTTAAAGAGTTGAGTTGAATTTTCATAACCTCGGGTTGCTGAAAGTAGTAAACAAGATAGGGGTAAGCCCATATAAAACCACCATACATGGGCAACAGTCAGCAAGGTAAATCCAAATGGAATATAGTGGAAATCGACTGATACTGTTTCTAACATCAGTGGAAACCTTAATCAATCCTGGACCAGCCCTTTATCCTTTTCACATGTACAATACCCTCCGACTCAATGTTAATGCACTTAAATTCAGCATCCACAACAAATAACATAACATGACATAGGACATACAGAAAATCATATAAATTACTACAACCATAAATAAATGGCACCAAGTGCCTGAACTTCTTACTTCCAAACTGTTTTTTTTCGGGTGGTTGTAAATCTGTTTGTCAAACAACAATACACCTAGGAGGTAGTGTCATGAGAAATCACTCTATGAGGCCACTCATGACCTCCATATGGTCAATGTGAATCCCATGTCCTTGTGTATTTCAATTCTGAATTTGAAGCAACTCCTCAATACAAACTGTTGATGCGTTTCAGTCCATATCCAGTTAGGGCCTCCTCGGGACCATGAACGAATGAAGGACCTGTTTATGCCCCTCAGGGGCGCGAACCAAAGGTTGAGGGCTATACGTAGTGAGGCGCTTGCAATGTACCACGGCACCGCCAGTTTCAGTTAAAATCACAATTAAAAACCAGGCACGGAGTCCTGGGGTGGACCAAGCACAAGCTGTGTTATTAGGACTTTATGTGCACAACCCTGAGTGAAAGCAAATATCTGTGTTACACCATTCCACTGTGCGCCAACCCACTGTGTGTTACTTTACCATAACACTCCATGCCATGCTATTCCATTCTTAACTATTCCACTGTATGCCACTGGACTCAACACCCCTCTGCTGAACGCCACTCCACTGTATGTCATTCTATGCTGTGCCACTCCACTCTACACTATTCCACTGTATGCCACTCTACTATACACCATTGCCCTCTGCTCCACTCCACTTTGTTATTCCACTCTAAGACAATGTATCTACACCACTATACAACACTCTATGCTACTCCAGTCTATGCCACTCAGCACTAAACCACTCTGTTCTTTGCCACTCCACTCTATGGTACTCAACTGGGCGAAAGAGCGTCGCCCCAATGCTTTCTCGCAGTGCGAGAAGCAGAAACATAAAATGGTATTTTAAATACCATTTTATGTTTCTGCTTCTCCCACTGCAAGAAAGCAGAAGGCAGGGTTTGGTTGTGGGCAGGCGGGTGGGCGTTCCTGCTCCAGGCAGGGAAGGAGTGGTTTGCCCACTGTTGTGGGTGCTGACTGTTTGGTCAGCCCCAGGGCCGACCAAACCAGTCATGCACACTCTGCATTTTCTCTATGTAGGCTGCATGCAGCCTACATAGAGAAAATGGTCTCCCCATAGACGCCTGTGGGATCAGCGTCCTAGCCAATCACAATGCTGCCATTGCCGCGTTGTGATTGGCTTAGGGGGGAGAGGGAGGCTGCCTGCTTCCTGTGGAAACAGAGAGAGGAGACGCGACGCGGGACTAGAGGCCAAGGTAAGTTAAAAAAAGTTTTTTTAATCAACCCCCCTCCCAGTACGACCCCGCCACCTTCCCCACCCGCGAGACATGCCGACCGCGACTGCAAGCCACTGGACTCTATGCCACTGTACTCCACTGCACTCTGCACTATCCCACTCTATGCCACTACACTCTATTCCCATCTATGTCATTCCACTGTACACCACTCCTCTCTAAGATAATCCAGTGTACGTCACTCCATCATATGGCAACCCACTGTATTCCACTCAAATGTATGCCATTCCACTCTACGCCACTCAACTCAATGCTATTTCACTCTACCCCACTCTACACTATGCCACTGTACTTTGTGCCACTTCACTCAGCACCACTCCACTCTATGCCAATCCACGCTACGCTACTGTACCCTATGCAGCTCCACGCTCTCCTATTCCACTGTACCCTATCCCACTCTACACTACTAGATTAAACACCACTCTATTGTAGGCCACTCCACTCTACGCCACTTCCTGCTATGCCACTCCACTCTACACTATTCCACTGTACACCACTCCACTGTACAACACTCCACTCTATGCCACTCCGCTCTACACTACTACACTCTACACGATTCCACAGTGCGCCACTCACCTCTACGCCACTGCATGAAACTACACTCTATGCTATTCTACTCTACACTACTCCACTGTATGCCACTCCATTCCACTCAACGCGACTCCACTGTATGCCACTCCACTCTATCCCACTCCACTGCACAATGTTTCACTCTACGCCCCTCCACTCCACTCTACGTGACTCCATTCTGCGCCACTCCACTCTATGCTATTCCACTCTATGCAGCTTGACACTACACCACTGTAGGCCACTAAACTCTACACTCTTCCACTCTATGCCACTCCACTCTATGCCACTCTACTCCATGCCACTCCACTGTATTCCACTATATTCTATGCCACTCCGCCGTCAGATTTTACACTCCACACCACTCAACTCTACCCACTCCACTGTACACCACTCCATTCTAAGCCTTTCCCCTCTTAACCACTACACTCTGCACTACTCCCCTCTATGCAACTCCACTCTATCCCACTCTACTGTAAAACCACCCCACTGTATGCCACACACCTCTACACCACTCCACTATACACTATTCCACTGTATGCCACTTTAAACTGCTCCACTGTATGATATTCCACTGTACGCCACTCCACTGTACATTATATCACTCAACGCCACTCCACTCTATGCCACTCAACTCTATGCCACTCCACTCTACCTCACTGCACACTATACTATTCCACTCTTTGCCTCTTGACTCTACACCAATCCATGTCTCTCTAGTGTACACTGTTCCACTTTATGCAACTCCACTCTACTTCACTCTAGGCCACTCCAGTCTATGCCGCTCCACTCTACACCATGCCACTGTACGCTATTCCACTCTGTGCCTCTCCACTCTATGCCACTCCACTCTACGCCACTCCACTCTACACTATTCCAGTGTACACCACTCCACTCTAAGGCACTGCACTCAACGCCACTCCTCTGTATGCCAGTCCACTCTACACCATTCCACTCTATGCCACTCTAATCCACACCACTCCACTCTCCGCTATTCCACACTCCACTCTACGCCACTCCATTCTATGCCACTCCACTCTATGCCAATCCTCTGCACGGTATTCTACCCCACTCTTTTCCACTTGAGGATAGGATGTTTCACTTTACACTATTCCAGCTAACCCACTGGACTATATGCCACTGTACTGTACGCCACTCCATAGTATGCCACTCCGCTCTACGAATTGCACTGTACACCAGTTTACTCTACCGCACTCTATATACACCACTCCACTGTACACCACTGCGATTTATGCCACTCCACTCTATGCTATTCCACTCTATGACACTCAACTTTACATCACTATATGATACTCTATGCCACTCCGCTTTATGCCACCCCTCCACTCTACGCTATTCTACTGTGCTCCACTGTATGCCACTACACTCTCTGCTATTCCAGTGTACTCCAGTCCACTCTACAGCAATCCACTCTATGCCACTCCACTGTAGGCCAATCCACTGTACTCCATTTCACTGTACACCACTTCACTCTACACCACTCCACTCAACGATATTCCATTCTATGCCACTGGACTCCACACCACTCTACTCTATGCCAGTCCACTGTAGGCCACTCCATTCTATGCCACTCCACTCTATGTTATTCCACTGTATGCCACTCGACTGTATGCCACTATAGACAATGCTACTCCACTGTATGATACTTTACGTCACTTCACTCCATGAGATTACACTCCACTCCACGCCACTCCACTCTACACCACTCCAGTCTACACACTCCACTCTAAGCCACTACAGTCTAGGCTATTCCTCTCTGCGCAACTCCACTCTATCCCACTTTACTGTACGCCACTCCACTCTACGTCACAGCACTCTATGCTATTCCACTTTACGTCACTCCACTCTTTGCCATTTTATGGCACTCCACCCTATGCTATTCCACTCTATGCTACTCCACTCTATACCACTCCCCTCTACGCTATTCTACTATATGCCACTCCACTCTATGCCATTCAGCTCTATGCTACTCAACTCTACGCCACTACACTCAATGCTGTTTCACTCTTTGCCACTTGACTCTACTCCACTCCACTTTACGCCACTCCAGTCTACGCTGTTTCACTCTGTGCCACTGCAATCTACACCACTCCACTCTATTTCACTCTATGACACTCCACTCTATGCCATGCCACTGTATGATATTCCACTCTATGCCTCTCCACTGTATGCCACTCCACTCTATGCCACTCCACTCTAAGGCACTCCCCTTGACGCCACTCCACTGTATGCCACTCCACTCTATGTCACTCCACTGTAGTCCACTCTACACCAGTCTACTCAACGCTATTTCAATCTACAGCACTCTGCTCTACGGCACTCCACTCTATGCAACTCCACTCTATGCCACTGCATTCTATGCCACTCCACTCTACACTATTCCACTCTATGCCACTCCACTGTACACCATTCTACTCTTTACTACTTCCCTTTACGCTGTTGTACTCTACGCCACCCCACTCTACTTCACTAAATTCTACACTGTTCCACTATATGCCACTCCACTGTATGTCACTCTACTCTACTCCAATCGACGACATTACAGTGTACGACACTGTTCTCCACTCTACTCTATAACACTCCACTTAACAACACTCCACTTGCCGGAATTACACTCTACATTTTGAAACACTTTTTTTTAATTAAAAAATAAAAAACATAGAAATTTAATGAAAAAAACAAAGGTTAAAATGTAGTTTTAGATATGAAATCTTAATGTATTCCTCTTTTGAAACCAAACCTAAACTACCCAAACAGTAGAAATTATAAAGTTATAGTCATACCATAAAGTTATACTTTACTCTCCATTTTCAAATTGCTATAACTTGCGCACCTCCAAACACGGTGTTGTGAACTTGCTAGCCACATTACATTAACCATAACTTGTGCCTTTATCATGTACAGTGTTCTCACAAATGTTCTCATTTGAGATGTCAGAAGTGTTGTTATGAAAGCTATGATTTCACTTTGTATAAGTGATGTAATATGAAAGGGTATAAACAGTGCAGCGCCAAAGTACGATTTATAGTTTCCAAACTTTCCCTGCTGAAGCCTTACACTGCCCACACGTGATTACCAGAAAGTAGGCTTCAGAGAGTGCTGCTGCGTCCCTGTGCTTTACAGGGTGCTATGGAACGCATTACCCGATGAGCTTCACATCAGGTGTTTCTGTTTTTAAGTAGAAAACTCTTCTGCTTATGAAACTCACATTGTGAGGCAGCCACTGTCAATTAAGTATTGTCAGGAAATCTGCACAGGCCACATTGCGCTTCACAAGTGGCTTCATCACAATGCTCATATTTTACATGGGACAGTGACTGGGTTGTAATTAACTGGTATTTTATATCTTTGTAACACTGTGACCACTTTGGCAGGTCTACGTACAGCCTAGCATGCTATATAAAGTGAATCACAACCTGTGGATAATAGTTTAACCGCTGTCTGTGTTGTCGCTGCACTTACACACTATTTTAATGTAGTTCTTGTGCAGTATTAATAAGTCAAAGTCAATGAAGCTAAACTCTAGCTAAAGTCAGGCAAGCATTCCTCTTCCTCCTCACCACAATTCTTTCAGTACCTCTTTCCTCAAGTTCCCATCCATCCAGCCTCCCTACCTCCTTTCCGCTTCTACCTCCTCCGGCCTCTCCCCCCATCCTCTTCCTGTAACTCCAGTCTCTTGTTAACGACAACTTCCCTTTCAGTGGATTCCACCTCTGGTCCCTCACCAGCCTTCCATCTCCCATCCTCTCACTGCAAGCAGTTCCTCATATTGCTCCTCACGAGCCTCCTCAGTCCTTTGTAGACAGTTCATCCTCTGGGTGGGGGTGATATGGCGTCCCGGATTTGCCGGGGCCATCCCCGATTTTCACCAGCTCTTCCAGCAGATTTCGGTAATCTTGTTTGAGGTTTTTACTGGTGTCGACTGAAATCACTCAAGGCATGTTTCTATATGTTAACAATGACGTACTAGTTAGCAGATCTTAAAAAGCTATTTGAATATCATGTATGATGCTGGGTTTAAAAAATGACTTTTCATTTATTTCGCAAGTGCCTTGCCTGTGGTTCTCTATTGAGGAGCGCTGTCCTTCTGTGCCCCTCTGATTATATTGAATTGAGTCCCTCTTCTATTTTAGCTAAATGTCCTGGTTTTTGGCTTTCAAAATCTGGTCACCCTATCCATTGGCCCCTCTCCAGCCTCCTGTTTCCCATTTCTCACCCTCCACCTTTCAGTAGTTTCCTCTTCGGTACCCATAACATTCACCTTCCAACTATCTCTTCCGGTAAGTCCCTTCTCTGCTCTTGTCTCCCATACCATCGCAATAACTCCATCCTCTCGACCACCCTTGCTTCCTCACTCTCGTATCTGTGACTCCCTTCTCTCCTCTCTTACCCGCCTCTCCTATCCCATCCTGTCACTTTCGGTTTCTCCATCCCTGGATTCCTCTGCAGCCTGCTTCCCTCCTCTCAGCTGCCCCTCGCCTGGTCTCTTGCGTGCCTCTCCCGTCTCCTAATGTCTCACTTAGTAGCTCAAATCCACTGATTGCTCAACTGTCTCCCTCTCTCCTCGAAGTTGCTCAATCCTGTGGCCCCCTCAGCAGCCCCCTCCTCCCCTAATCCTTACACTTCCCCCTTCTGTGGCCCTTTCTAGCTTCTCGCTCGTGGCGGTTCTCCTTTCCCGCCTCTCTCCTCCGTATCCCTCACGCGCCCCTCTCGGCGCCTCTCATTAGCGGCCCGTTGATGGGGGCGGGAGCCTGACGGATGGGCCGGCTGCAGATTGTATCGTGCAATGATGGAGTGCGGCTGCCAGTAAAAGGATTAGGATGAATGAGGCCCATCCCGGGATAGATGGGGTCCGTCTCGCGGCCTGGCAGGCCTGCCTCCAGGTACTCCGAAGGCCGGGGCAGGTGAGTGACCTGTCCCTTCATAGAAGAAACCACGGTCTATTAATCCTGGCGCGGTGCGCCCTCACCTTCTGCCCCTCACTGCCCTTTTCTGCGCGCACAAGGGCTTAATTAGAATAATTGCTGATCGTAGTCAGCAGAAGAAACACCAGGGAGGAACTCACGGGACTTTATTAAATTGGGGTTGGAGGTTTTTCAGTCGATGACCTATTTTTGAATTGTTGCTGCTAATTACAAGTGCACGTTTTAGTTCTGGCCTGGACATAGCTCCAGCTGTTTCACCAGTCTTATGTGTTTTCATTATAATAAAAAAAGACACACATATATATGTACATACAATGGGATACGCTGCTTTGCTCCCAGGTAGTTGGTAGTCCACCCAAAGAAGCCCCCAGAATCCAGCTTGATTCTTCCTTTGAGCCTCTCTTTTGGGGGTGTCCCATTGCCCACTTACATCAGCTTTCAATGAAAGGTGGTTGCAACCAGGCTCAATTCACCCGAGTGGCTTAGATTGTTTCTTCATCTGTATTCAGTGCTACAGTGATAGATTATCACCAGGGACGTGTACCTGCTGTTGGCCTTTGTGGGAGAGTTCTCTTTATTTCTGCCTAGTGGGTCTCCCTTAGGGACCCACTGACGCCTGTGTCCTGTGGGTGTTTTTCTCTCCAAAGCCTTGGGTTACATCCCTTTAGGCATATGTCGTCTCGGGATGCGCTCTTTGGTGCATGCATCACCGGCTCTGATACAGTAGGTTTTCCCTTAACGTGGTTTCCTAAGGGATTCCCTTGCTGCTTTCCTTCCATTGTGTTCTTTGGAGCATCTTCTGGTTCCTGGGTGTTGGGAGACATCCATTACAATGCGGTCTTTACACCGCGATACGTTTACAACGTGGTCATTACAACGCAAGTTGTTACAGTGACTTGTGCTGGATGGCGCTCTACACTAAGGAATAGTATGATTTACTATTCAAACACCTTCCCTACTGTTGCACACACTGGAGTTGGAATAGTAAATCATACTATTCCTAAGTCCAGCGCCTCTAGCGCAAGTCGTTGTAACGACTTGCGTTGTAATGACCGCGTTGTAAACGTATCCCAGTGTAAAGACCGCGTTGTAACATCTTACATTCTGGGTGGCAGCTCCCATAAGAGAGGTTTACTTAGGTATTTTCTCCACAGTTTCCACGGTGCCCTCATTGCTGTACCTTACGTCATGGAGGTTCTCGAGTGGCGGCTTCCTCAGTGTTGTCATTGCAAATTATCATGTATCCAGAAGCAGCAAATCCTCACTTGTCTCAGTGGTTGAGTTTTGTATCTTCAAAACTTTCTCCTCATTGACATGAGGTAGGCTGTATAGTGGTCACAGATCCTTAAGCTGCCTGTTACCGGCTGTGGGTAAGACTCTGCCACGTCCTATGATGTCCTTCAGTCATGCATGGTGGGGGACTGATCTCAGCATGCCAGGGCACTTCACAGGTTATGATTGCAAGTTCCAATTTTTCTGAATCATTCAAAGGAAAAAAGGAAGCTTACAAGTAAGTGGGGCATGCTTTAAAGAGTACATACGAGCCAAAAAGAGGCCCCCAAATGGATGGTTGACCTGATATGTACACTGTGTCGCTCAAAATGGACCTTCTTGTCCTTTAACTTCCAATGATTCTTCTAGCAACTTCCTCTCACAACTGAATACCCTCTCTTAGCTAAACACCAGAAAACGATGTTGACACCAGCTACATTCCTATCAGCGTGCACTTGCGGTGCATAAGTGGATATGATGTGTCTTAATCGCACATCAAGGAAACAGCTGTTTCTAGTTTCTAGAAAGGTAAGTCCATCTATAGCGCCATCAGCAGCAGGACTCTGGATTGCTCCTGAAGGTGGTCAATGTTGCCACACTGTCAGAGACAGCTGCATAAATGTCACTTTGCCGTAGGTCAAATAACTTTAACCAAACCAAGGGGGCAAAGGAGACATATCACCAGGGAAAAAGGTGTACTTAGAAAGCAGGAGAACCTCAAAAGATGAGGGGGGCTATAGATGGATTGATGTCATCCAGGTCTTTTCTGCCCTTGGATGGTCAGATGCATATACTTGCTAGGAGTTCCCCAGGTTCTATGTAGGCTGTCCCGCCCTTGAGTTTCAAGGTTACCTCTTCATATAGGTTGAGCAATGCATTGCACATCAGAACATAGCTGGTCCTGTCCCAACCAATAAGGCTTTTCATAGCGGAGGGGGGAATATGTGATAGAGGCCCCAGGAAATAGGCCGTATGTCTGGATCCTGTTGACCCTAGTGAGAATGTAGCAATATCAAAGGTGAGGTGACATGCTCTCCCTATCACCCAGAATTCTAGACACTATTGCTTTAAAAACGTTAATCAAGACACCGTGGTTACCTTGACTGTCTGGTGGTATCTGTCATTCTGCAGTCAAAGTTACTTTACAGAGCTGATAAGGTGGCATTTAGGCTTCTCATGTGAAAAAGTTTGTGAAGCTCAATGTTCCTCAACTTTGGTACTTCAAAAAAAAATTGATTGCAATGTGCTGTTATATTCCATATAGGTGCCCCTATATAGAATCAGGTAGTGAATGCACTTTTCACCTACATTCCCCTGAAATTACACTGCATAACGGTTCTTAGTACTACCCTTTTACCTAGTTACGGTAATGCCTAGTGGACATGGGGTTTTCTCAGAAAAGCTTAAACCTCATTCATTATGCATGAGGATTCTTGGAATCACAGCCGGACATTAGGCCTACTATCTCCTGCATAATAATTATGTATAAGGGTCATTTCTTCCATAATCCCAGTTCGACATGACACAGCGGGGTATATTCCCTGAGGGTAACACGTTGGGTGTATATATAAACCATCTCTTTTCTGAGGCAGAGAGAGGAGAAAAGAGCTTCCATGCTGACATACTGACGAGAGACGCTGAGGTTCCTGCCCGCAGACACTCCAACACACAGTGGTCTGACATCCCTCGCAGGGTGTCCATTTCGAGACCAAGACGGGGTCCCACAGTCTCTCACTCAAGGTAATGGGGTTGACTTTATCCTAGAGGGATTCTTGGTTTCCACACCTACATACATGCTAGGTACACTTAGGTACATCTAGTTAGGGTTGCATCGTAGGAGTACGCTTTTATTACTGTCATGTATTTTTATACTTGCCTATATTTATCATTTTAGCACTATGGTAGGAATCTACTATCCTTTTACTCTGTTAGTGCTTATAATCATTTATTTCTGTTCCTGTCTAATGGTTGTTTCAGCACACTTATTTTACACTAGAATGACGCCGGTTCAATAAATGCTTAAGGAAAAACATCCTCATCGTTTTATTCTGTGTATCTCTCTCTGAGACAAAGTGAGCACAAGTGACTGAGCGAAAAGCTGTTTCCACGATTCCTGATGAGACAGAGTTGTCATGTTCGATAGTTGCCAAGAACTTTTTTTTTTGCAGAGTTTTATATAGCGCAAACTTGACCCGAATCCAATCAGGTATCAGAGCACTTTACATAGCACCAGTTATGTTACATGAGGACACACATACATTTTTTTGTTAGGCACGCGGAGAATAAGTGATTTGCCCAGAATCACAGGATGTTTAGCGTCATTACCGAGACTCAAACCCAGTTCCCCAGGTCCGAGGTCGAGCGCCGTATTCTCTCCTTGGTAAGAAGGGTTTCTAGTGGCACTGCGAGCTAGCTGGTATACAGACTGACACACTGCGGGCTTGGTGTCCAAACTGATTCCGGACGCCCCCACCGCGTATATGTTGTCTAAATGCGCAGATCCTATATAGGGTTATAGGATCCACACAACAGTGCAAAGCTGGCAAAGGTCAAAGAAAAAAGTAGAATCAAAGGGAGTCAGGTGCGCCAAGGGAATACATTCTCACTGCCTTTTATGGTTTAAATCTTTTTATTGAAGTATACCCCAACAGCTTAGTTCAGTGTAGAAAACAAGAATGCGCCATGACAGGCTGCGCAGTGTCCAGGAGCATGCAATTGGCACATACAGTAGCAGGAAAAAAATCAAACAATAAGTAACTGGAACAATCCCACCCCCACCCAAAGAAAAAGGGGAAAGAGGAGAGAAAAGGAAAAACAGGAAAAGACCCTCCCCCACCCCATCCACTGAACTCAATGTGTCGCAGCACGATGTTGAGTGACTCCACCAAGGCTGGTCCTGCTGGGATCTAGTGAGGTGAGTTGCAGGAGGCGAAGATATCTGGGACATTTCAACTCCTGGAAATCTTGAGCTAGAAGGGTCAGAAATGTCTGCCAAAGCTCGCTAAATGTCGAACCTTTCCCGGCTACTGTAAGTGAGATCTTTTCCATACCTAGTATATGCCACAGCAGCTGAAGCCACCCTGTGTGAGCAGGAATCCGAGGGGACCTCCAGTGTAATAGTATGTTCTGAGTGGCGGTGCCGAGCGCTATTGCTATCTGCCGCCCTCTCCTAGACTTCAAGGGGTAAGTAAGCAGATTCAGAACACCCAGGAGGACATATTCTGGGAGCCTGGGGAGCTCCGTGTCGAGGTGCTTGTCAATTTCGTCCAGGATTTGCGTCCAATAAGGTTGTAAGTGTTCGCATTCCCATAATAGATGGACTAGCGTTCCCGTCTTCCCACTTCCTTTCCAACAGTCCGGCCTTTGTGTAGGATCGGCCTGATGAAGCCTCTCAAGAGTGTAATACCAATAGTACGCTAACTTGGTAAGAGTTTTGGTGAGGCCTATATGGCTCGCAGTATGACGTGCCCTATAGCAGGCTCCCTCCGACTCTTTGCTACTGAGATCATGGCCAAGGTCTTTCACCCAATGTGCACTGCCTGCATGGTATGTGTGCATGTAGCAGGACAAGAGCATTTTGTACAGGTCCGAGGTCATTTTCTTGTCTGAGGACCGTGTGATTAGCCATCTTTCATAGATAGTGAGATGTCTGTACGCCTGGGATTTGTTGTCAGGGTGCATGGCCCAATGCCACAGCTGTAAGTAGTGCAAGAGTACAGATTCAGGAAGGCTGTAGTCAGATCGGAGCTGAGGGAAGGGAGTGATGCCCTCCGCATTGAATAGAAGGCCTAGTGCGCGACAACCGAAGGCTCTCCATAGCGGAAAGGATGTCGCACCCATCCCTGGGCTAAAGTCAGTGTTGTCGAAGAGTGGTGTGAGAGGATAGGGGAAGGTCATCAACCCGTGGCTTCTGCTAGTCTGGTCCCAGACCAAAAGAGTGGTGCATGTCACTTATGAGGCATAAAGATTGAGCGGTCGCTGGGGTTTCTTAAGGAAGGGGATCTTCATAAGAGAGGTGCCCACCACCGCGTGATCCTGTAAGAGCCAGTGCATCTCTGATTCAGCGCGGCTCCACTCAACTAAGTGCCATAGCTGTGCGGCTTTGTAATTGAGCGTGAGGTCTGGAATCCTGAGGCCCCCTTCGTTGGGTGGAAGGAAGCTAACAGTCCTTTTCATTTTCGGCTTGCGACCCTGCCAGATGAAGAGAGAAAGCTCTGACTGTACCCGGTGCAGCCAGCCGGTAGGAGGCTGCAAAGGGAGCGTCTGGAAGAGGTAAAGAATTTTAGGGAGGATCGTCATTTTAATAGCCGCAATACACACTAGCCATGAAATTGGGTAATGTTTCCATCTGTGCGAATTTGAGCATGTAACTTGGAGTAGTTGACTGTTCTCATGGCCTGTAGGGTAGGGGCCAGCTGGATTCCCAAGTATGGGACTGTCTCGTCAGACCATTGCAGGGGGTGCCGGTCCTGGAGATCTGCCAGCATCTGTGGTGACAGCGAGAGATTCAAAGCTGTGGATTTTGTGATGTTAACTTTAAACCCGGAAGCCTTCACGAAGGAGTCCAGCTCCCCCAGAAAGGCTCCTAGAGCAGTCGTTAGATCCGCCAAGGTGACAAGAACATCATCCGCATACAGGCTTATGGTATGCGTATCACCGCCGAAGCGGATGCCTGTCATTTGTGGGTGTTACCTGACTCTGCGCCATTGGTTCATGTAGAGGGCGAAGAGCATGGGCGACAGAGGGCACCCCTGCCGCGTGCCTCTGTTGATAGGGAATGGGCTTGAAGTGTGCCGTTTACCCTCACCGTCGCTGAGGGGGAGCGATAACAATTGAGGATGTGTGTCCTCATCTTTCCCCCAGACCAATGTGGATCATTGCTTTCTCTATGTAGGGCCAGTGGACACGATCAAATGCCTTTTCGGCATCTACAGTAAGAAGCACATAATCCCCAGTGATACGGGACGCCTTCTCTATGAGGTGCATAACTCCCTTTGTGTTGTCGCTATTCTGCCTTTAAGGGATAAAACCGGCTTGATCGGGGTCTATGATCCCCGGCATGTAAGGTGCTAGCCGCGCTGACCGAAATCCCGATGTACAGCTTCAGGTCGATGTTCAAAAGAGAGATAGGCCTATCGGCCCCGCAGCTCATCTTGTCTTTCCCTGGTTTAGGGATAACTGCAATTGCAGTCTCAAACCTGGATGGAGGGATCGCCCCGGGGGACGCGAAAGTGTTAAAAAGCCGAGTGAGAAGGCGAGCAAGTGTGGAGCAGAAATATTTGTAAAAGGCTGCCGTTTAGCTGTCTGGGCTAGGGGATTTAGCTAGTTTCAAATGGGAGATAGCTGCTATGACTTCTTGTGGTCCTCCCTCCCTCTCTATATGTTTTGCCTGTTCTGGGGTCAATGTGGGATGGTGAGCCTGAGTCAGATATGCGTCTATGTCCTCCGTTTCCAGGTGCTGCTCGTCGTAAAGATGAGCGTAAAAGTGCGAAATGTCTCGGCAATAGCTGCATCGTCTGTGAGCACTGTCCCCTTGTGATCCTTAAATTCCTGGACTCCCTCACGCTGTCCAACCTCCCTGAGTTTGTGTGCTAACAGTCGCCCGCATTTATCTCCCCCCAGATAAAAGGAGTAGCGCAAGCGCAACGCAGCGTATTCCACCTTATCGCGGTCCATGGCAGCCAGTTGCGACCCAACCACGGTCAATTGACACCAGGTGTGTGGGGCCCCAGTACGTCGATGCATTTGTTACGATTCGCGCACATTCTGTGTAAGGTTCTCTCTCTTTCGCTTGCGCTCTGCATTGTCTGTGGAGGATATGGTGATTATTTAGCCCCTGCAAACCGTCTTCAGGGCTTCCCACCTAGTGGACATGGGTGTATCAGGGTTGTCATTGTGTAGTAAGTAGTCGTCGAGTGTATGCTGTATCTGGGTTACTATGTCCGCGCGGTGGAGGAGGGTGTCGCGCAGGCGCCACTGCCGGGACGGCTGTTGGGTCGGTGGAAGTTCCACGGTAGCTACTACTGGAGCGTGATCAGACAATGCTGCGACCAGGATATCTGTGGACGTTGTGATGTCCCGGAGTGTCTTAGAGCCTAGGAAATAATCCAAACGGGCATAGGTTTTATGGGCATTAGAATAGAGAAGTCCTGGAGCTGGGGATGGTGGGGCCTCCATAGGTCCACTAAGCCTAGGTCGTCTCGTCTGGAGAGCCCAGTGCGCGAAAGGGCGCCTACCTGGCCTGTGCGCAGCGCTGATCTGTTTAGCTCATTGTCAAAAACTAAATTGAGGTCACCCCCCAGCAAGATCTTGCGCTCTGGAGTCGCCGTGGCTTCGCTGAGTGCACCATATTAAAAGCATTCCAGGCCGTCGTTAGGTGCATAGATAGTCCCTATGATTATTGTGTGACCCCCCCTATCATTAATTGGTAGGTAAACAGTCTGCCCTTTATTTCAGCCTCCTTCTGTATCACTTTCCCCTTAAAAGTCCTGGAGACCAATATAGCCACCCCTGCGGTTTTGGAGGGTTCAGAGGAAAAAAGCTGTGTCGGAAAGGCGCGGGACCTAAGCCTGTGACAGTCTTTCGGGAGCAGGTACGTCTCCTGCAGGAGGCAGATGTCGGCCCCAGTGCTATCCAAGTAGGAGAGAATCACCCGGCACTTGATAGGGTTATTGAGCCCTTTAAGTTTGAGGACTTTAAGAGTGGTAAGTGGCATCTAGGTCAAGGGACCGGGTGTACTATGAGGCGTACTGCACTGGGAGCTGAGTACGATGGTCAAGCGCAGCGGCAGGGAGCGCCCAGTATATCCGTTTTGCAGTTGTAAGAAGCTGGACTCCGTGAACGGAGGACCCCAAAAGGAAGAGAAAAGAGAATGAAGGGAAAGCAAGGAGCTCTCAAATAAAAAAAGGGGGCACAATGGGTGCCTAAGGGAAACTGAAGTTTGGATATCAGTCCATTATCCATGGATGATCAGGATAAGAGTCTACAGGGGGATGGTGTGGCCGAGTGCACCCCCCAGCCCTCCCGACTGCCCGAGGTACAGAGTAAATAAAGAGATACGTGGTCCAGGCCAATTCATGAGGTCCGTGTCTTGGCAAGGGCCTCTGGCAAGGCGTCCAAGGTTGCCTACTGTCCCTTCATGATTTCGGCATGGTCCGGTTGATTAGTGCGGCGTCTCCACCTCTGCTGTCTCCATCGTGGTCGTATGCCGCCCGATCCACGTTCCGGAGACTCACTGCCTTTTAAGGCCACTCATCCCCATTGGCAAGACTCATCCTTTCATTTTCCCTGGTGTGGGAACGGCCATCGGCATTCTACTCCTGCCGTAAGTCCTGAACTTAGCAATGGACTTCACAAGAGTAGGGAAAATGGAGGACAATTCCCTGACGTCTCACTCTTTTTGGCTGCTCTCTGGATGAGGAGAAAAAAGTTGCACTTCACCTCTTTGAAGTCGTAAGTTGGGAACCTTCAACCATCTTTGTAAAGGGTGTAGTATCTAGAATTTGCCTGACTTTGCAGATAATGTTCAAATTGATCATAACCCAAATTCAGATGCAATGACACACGATTTATCACATTTAATACATTCAATGTCCAATCAGAGGTATTTAATTTAATATGAATAAATCTTATATAGATTGTTAGAGAGGTAGAATAGGGAACAAAAGTGAAAACCAGAAGTGCCTGTCATTTATGACTCCCAAGGTGGGGCCCTTCTTGGTTTTACACAGTACACAGTGTAAACATAAAACAAAATGGTGGCCATCGAGTATACTTTGCAGAGAGCCATGTTGATCCATAGGCTGCCTTTAATCACACAAAATCACTTTCATGTCTGCAGAAATCATTGCTTGCTTTCAAGCATACAGACCCAAACTGTCAACTATACTATGGAAATACACAATGTATCCCCATGTGTCTGAGAAGCCCAGCGCAACAGATTATTGAAGTTTGACAGAGATTTCCAAAGGCAGGTCAGTGAGTTTTTTTCTGCTGCTCTAGTGTTTTTGGGCCACAGTGACTCGGCAGCCTAGTAAGAGATAGCCCCTAGGGTCACAAGGGCTTCCGATGGCAGAGCCAGATGAGATTCTCTTTTGAAGAGAAGGACTGCAGGAGCAACTTCAAAATCAGTATTTATTTGATTTTGTTTTAAAAAGCGTATTTCCTGTCTTTGTAATTAGAAGTTTTGCTGGAGAGGCTCTTTCGGCTTACATTATTTTAGTTTGGGTTACCTAGGAAATAAAAATTCCAAAACTGACCTCTCTTTTAAAAGAGACTAGACCTGATTCTCAGAAATTGATTATCAAGGTCTAAAAATGTATGAACTCAGGTGTGGTTTACATTTGGTAGCCTTATGTTAAGTTTAGTGCCAAAGTGGGACCTTCAAATAACTAAGGGAAAAATTTTGGGTTCGGCGGGAGGGGGAGATCTGCCATAAATTGTCTAGAATTCTGCTTTGCCAAACACTTGCATTTCAAAAAGGGAGCTTCACATTGTTCTGCTGCTTTGACGGCCTTGACATGTACCCCCCGGGGCTGCAAGGTCACAGAACCAAGAGTGTGCCACTAATTTTCCTGCCTGGGATAGCCACGGGGCCGTATGCCCCTAAGGGCTAAAGGAAGTTCACATTCTAGGGTGATACACCGGCTGTTGGTTGCTGTACCTCAAGGTCACACCAGAGGAAGTTGAGGGAATCCCCAAGTGTCCAGAGGCACTCTCAAAGCACACCATAGTTGGATTACAGACCACAACTCAACATTAGCAAGGGGGTTTCTGATTTGGTGCCAGCATTCTGGCAGTGGGCAGTAAGTAGCTTGTTGGTGAAGAGTAGACTGCTTGTCAGGGTAGGACACTGTACTGGGATGCTCAGATGCAGTTTATCATCTTAATTCTGGTCTGAATCGGCTGCTTCTCTGGATATTATTGCTTGGACTGTCGAGCATAGTCTGTCGGTCATGGTAGACAGACCGGACCTTCTTCGCATGCTGAGGGAACTTCTGATCTGCAGACAAGCTCTTCAAATACAAAATCATATCAGTACCTAAATACAACTTAGTCCACGTTCTAATGAAACAGGCTTTAGTTGAAACTCATCGGGTACTTAACGAGTCATGAGGGTGTTTCTCTACAAGTACTAGCAGCATGGGCCAAGAACTGACAAAGTGCCCAAAAAAGGGCAGCCACCATCCTCCATATGAGGAGGGGACCTTGTTCCTGAATTTGGATGGTCCACCAGTCTGGGAAAGCGACATTTCTTCAAGCTTCTTTCTCAGTCAAATGTGGTAAAACTAGCTTGGATTTTCAGGATGTGTGTTTGAGCTCACAGGCGAGACCTCTTGTCAACAACTCCTTTGTTGGTCATGTAGGATGGTGGCCATTGCTTCTTTGAGAAGGGGCTTTTCTACAAATGTGTGATCTAGTGGTGGGTGGTTAGGATACTGCACTCCTCCACGCATTTCTCAAGGATCCCAGCTGTGGGCTACAGCATGCCTACCACACACTATGAATGGAGGAGACGTTCAAGTGTGGCACATTCCCAAGGTTTTATACTTGACCCCTCCTCCAGAAGCACGTTAAAAAAGCTGTACCCCAAGTAAGAAAACAGCCAGCCCCCAGGCAGGCTTGGACTGGGGTTACTCACTGGACACAGAGAAGAGGGCATCTTTGGGTGTCTTTTAACCCAGCTGGAGTCATTTGGATCAGAGGTCAGCAGCTTTTTATGCTTTTAAAAACGTGTAATATTCTCGCTGTATTTTTAAAACCACTATCTTTTGTATAAGTGTCACCTACCTATCTGTCGCCGTTCTGGCTGTCACATTTGGGGGCAAAGTGATACTTTGGCAGAGCTCGCGCTTGTCTTGTGTGGTGTTTGGTCTACGGGCGGGCGGACATCTTGGAGGGATCTTGGGGGTGGCGCTCTAGTGCCTGTTTCACTCTCTCTATAAACGAGGATGACGACGCGGCCGCGCCACACTGGATGTTTGTACTCCTGAGGCGGAAGCCGGGAGATCAGCTAACTGCGCGTTTGAATAAGTAATTTAGCTTTTTATGCTTTTAAAAACGTGTAATATTCTCGCTGTGTTTTTAAAACCACTATCTTTTGTATAAGTGTCACCTACCTATCTGTCGCCGTTCTGGCTGTCACATTTGGGGGCAAAGTGATACTTTGGCAGAGCTCGCACTTGTCTTGTGTGGTGTTTGGTCTACGGGCAGGCGGACATCTTGGAGGGATCTTGGGGGTGGCGCTCTAGGGCCTGTTTCCCTCTCTCTATAAACGAGGATGACGACGCGGCCGCGCCACACTGGATGTTTGCACTCCTGAGGCGGAATCCGGGAGATCAGCTAACTGCGCGCTTTGAATAAGTAATTTAGCTTTTTATGCTTTTAAAAACGTGTAATATTCTCGCGGTATTTTTAAAACCACTATCTTTTGTATAAGTGTCACCTACCTATCTGTCGCCGTTCTGGCTGTCACATTTGAGGGCAAAGTGATACTTTGACAGAGCTCGCGCTTGTCTTGTGTGGTGTTTGGTCTACGGGCGGGCGGACATCTTGGAGGGATCTTGGGGGTGGCGCTCTAGTGCCTGTTTCCCTCTCTCTATAAAAGAGGATGACGACGTGGCCGCGCAGCGGGTGAGCGCAGCGGGCGCGCCGACGGCGCGCCGAAGGCACGCCAAAGGCAAGCCCGTCTGCGCCCGTCCGCGCCCTTACGCGACCAGGGGCCAGTAGTGCTGCCTCTCCCATGACCCATGCCCCCGCAGTTAGTTACTCGGCGGAGGTTCTAAACCAAATAAATAAGCTCGTCCAAACACAGAAATGTCCTTCAAATAACTGCATTCGGTCCAATTTTTCCATGCTGGAAGGTCCAGTATCCTGCCACAATTGTAAATACCAAATGAGCATAGTTGAGGAACCTAATGTCGTCGTGGAGAAGTCAGGAATTCGGGGAACCATGTCCCATAGAAATATTTTATGTAATGCTAGATCTTTAGCAAAACACCCTTTTGAAATATGGGACATGATGACATCCCAGGACCCCACTTTGTGTTTCGTTACCGAAACCTGGCTAAACCCCTCAAACCAGGCGATGATTACGCTGGCGATTCCAGAGAACTATAAGTTTATTCATCTGGACCGGGGAAATAAAAAAGGAGGAGGCATTGCCATTGCATTTAAAAAAGACCTGGAGGTAAAATGGGTTTCATCAGTATGCAATGACCAATTAGAATTAGGCATTTTTAAAATCGCGGCTTCTCCATCTGACACCTGGTATGGAGCAATAGTATATCGCCCACCAGCTCCTAAAGGAAGTTTTGTAGATGTGCTAGTAGAATACCTGGCACTTCATATACTAGCAGCAAAAACCTTCCTCTTGTTGGGAGATTTTAACTTTCACGGAGAAAAAGAAGAGGACCCAGAAGTTATCAAATTACTGGCTTCCCTCAAACTTTTAGGCCTCACTCAACGAATAACCGGTCCTACCCATATTGCGGGGCACTTATTGGACCTAGTTTTCTCCAACTCAGACCGGATTCATTGTGACCTTCCGTACCCTCTCCCATGGACCGATCACTATATGATCACGATCCATATAACCAGCCTGGACGAAGTAAGTGTAATACGGCCCACCAAACAACCCCAAAGGCTACGCAGAAGGTGGGACAATCTTTCTCCTGAAACATTTAATGAGATTTTTTCTATGTACCAATCAGACCATACTAAAGATATTTGTGAACAATTGGAAACTTTTAATACTACGTTGGAAGGAGCTTTAGACAAAATTATTCCTAAGAAATTAATGAAATTAATGAAATCAACGACCCAGAGAGTTTCAGCCCCCTGGTTCTCAGGTGAATTGAAGCTAGAAAGGTCGAGCTGTCGTCGTTTGGAAAGGAGATGGCGCACGGACAAGTCAGAGGAAAATAGAACACTGTACAAAAGGGCATTGTCTAAATACCACCTGAACCTAAAAGTAGCCAGACAGCAATACATAATTGGCCAAATTGACAATGCGAGCAATTCCCAGAAAACACTATTTAATGTAGTCCAGGAATTTGTCTCGCCAAAAGCCTGCAGACAGTTGCCCCAAGAATCCCAGGAGTTATGTGATTCTCTGGCCTCCTATTTTCGGGAAAAAATATTAAATATTTATGCAAATTTTCCCACCACTAATAACTCCCCGATGGCTCCCTCTCAATCACCCCGGAATCAAAACAATAGAAATATATGTTCTCTAAATTCCTTCTCGTTAGTTACAGTCGAGGAGGTGGTTAAAGCTCTTTCAGGAGCTAAATCGGGATCACCATGGGATACTTGTCCTCCCAAAATTATGGCAGATCTGGCCCTGAGCTGTGCCCCTGTAATCCGAGACATATTTACTAGCTCCATCACCTTGGCCACAATCCTGACTGCTTGGAAAGAGGCGGTCGTACGTCCCATATTGAAGAAAGTATCGGCAGACCCCATGATTTTGGCAAACTACCGTCCCATCTCCCTGCTACCTCTCCTAGGTAAAATCTTGGAAAGCTGCATTAATAGCCAATTAAGCCTATACTTAGAGGAAAACCATCTTTTAGATCCGTCACAGTCTGGTTTCCATCCCGGTTTTAGCACGGAAACGGCTGTGTTGGCCGTAACAGACTCTCTCAGGCTAACTGTTGATAAAGGAGGTTCAGTAATTTCGATCCTCCTTGATCTCTCCGCAGCTTTCGACACCATCTCCCATTCGAAGCTGTTGGAGAGACTCCAGGACTGTGGCATAAAAGGGTTAGCCTTGAAATGGCTTGAACAGTATTTATTGGGTCGTACTCAAACTGTTATGCTGGGACCATATGTCTCTCAAAAAATGCTACTGGACAGGGGAGTCCCGCAAGGTTCTTGTCTGAGCCCCACTCTCTTTAACCTATATATGGCCCCTCTGGCAAAAGCAGTGGAGTATCTGGGCTTTGAAATTGTATCATATGCTGATGACACCCAGCTTATGTTTACAATTGGACCAGACCCAGAACTAGACAAACTCTGATTTGCGTCTGGAATGCTTGCCATCTTTGACTGGATGTCAAGTAATTGCCTCCAGCTCAATCCTGAAAAAACTGAGGTTATGCTTTTAGGTAAAGCCAAAAACAGCTGGTCTGATGAGTGGTGGCCTAGTCAACTCGGTCACCCCCCCATTCCCAAACAGTCAGTGAAGAATCTCGGGATTCAATTAGATCAGGCTCTAACTATGAAAGATCAGGTAGCAGCAACAACCAGCGCCTGCTATTATGGACTAAGGTTGCTCAGGAAAATCTTCCCTTACCTCCCCACATCTCAGCGCAGAACCTTAGTCCAGGCGATGGTTGTTAGTCGCTTGGACTATGGAAATGCGCTGTTGGCTGAAGTGAGCCAAATCCATCTGGCTAAACTTCAGGTTATTCAAAACACGGCAGCACGGCTTATTTTGAATCGCCAACCAGGCTCGGCCTCAACACCATTGCTGAGGGAACTGCATTGGCTTAATATCAGGAACCGATCAATTTTTAAGATCTGCCGTTTGACCTATAATGCTCTGCGAGGGAGAGGTCCTCTCTACCTTCGAAAGAAACTGGTCAAATACTCTCCTCATAGGAATCTTAGATCTAATACTTTGGACCTCCTTCAAGTTCCCAGAATCCGCCTCACACGCACTGGAGGCAGAGCGTTCTCATACCTAGCACCGAGCTATTGGAACAAGCTTCCCTTAGCTGTCCGTAAAATTCAGTCATTGACTATCTTCAGGAAGCAATTAAAAACTTTCCTGTTTTAATGTTCTATGCGTTGCTGATATGTTCATCTCCCTCATTCCCCCAGTTAAGCGCCTAGATGCCCCAGGGTAAGTTGTGCGCTCTATAAAAAATCCTTACCATACCATACCATACCATACCAGGGGAAAGGCGGCCCAGCTGCAACTAATAGCGCTGGAATATCAGAAAAGCACATCTGAGCAACAACATAGCTAGGTGGAAAGATGGCAGGCGCAGTGGTTGCTGGGCGATGTGCCCCTTGTTCAAACTTCAGCTCATCTCCCCTGTTCCTGCAAGTGCTGAGGGAGGACAGGGCAGATGGTGTGAAGAGGCGCAGTGCCACAGGCCTTTCGCTGCTGCTAACACCAGCTCCTGGCAGTTCACTTACCAGGTACGTCCATTCTGTTCTTTTCAGTTTAATACTTTTTGAACTGTTATGACAGATTAATCGCTCTCATCACTATAAAGCATGACAGAAATATTACCCTCACTTCAGTCTTCCGTTTATGCTGCAGCTCTCAAGACAGAGTTCACTTTAAAGTGTACTCAGGGGATTCCAGGGTTATCCAAGCCCAGATTCATCAAGCCTTTGCTTTGTCCGTGCATTGCGCAAGGCGACGCAAGGACAAACCAAAGGCTTCAGTAATAGGTACTGAGCCACTCATGGGGTGATTTGCCCTGCATTGTGTGGCTTTGTAAAGAAATACAACACAACACAACACAGCAGCTTGGACGGCGTTACATTACATTTCAACTTGGGAGGCGTTCCATGGGTGTTCTTATGCATCCACACATGGCTTTTGGGGCATTCTGAGATTCACTAAAGCTAGTAAACTAGGGAATGCGTCAACATGCTACACCTTCCCCAGTGAGGTGTAATGAGGAGAAATATCTCCTCATTGTTTTGTATTTCCACGTGTGCTGCATTCTGCAGCACACAAAGAAAGAGGAAGATGCCTCTAAGCATTGTTTTTCTGCAGGATGTTATTCCTTCCTGCTCAAAAACAACACTGCCTGTAGCACAGGCACCCTTGCACAATGGTGCTAGGGTGACTGCATTGGTGCTGGGCAGCAGCAAGTGCACCAGTGCAGGGAGAGAGCAGAAATGCTCTAAATCTGTGATTCTTAACCTGTGGTCTACAGATCTTGGTGGTCCATGACTCCTACCTAAGGGGTTCCCAATGGGGAACAGCCATTACAACGCGGTTTTTACCACGCAGTGCAGTTACATCGCATGCGTTACAACGCATGCGATGTTACAACGCTATGCCATTACAACGCAAGTCTTTACATCGACTTGCGCTAGATGGCGTGCTAACATTACAAATAGTGTAGTTTACTATCCCAACACCTTCCCTACTGTTAAGTGGACTGGAGTTGGAATAGTAAATTACACTTTTTTAATGTTAGCACGCCATCTAGCGCAAGTCGATGTAAAGACTTGCGTTGTAATGGCATAGCGTTGTAACATCGCATGCGTTGTAACGCATGCGATGTAACTGCACGCGTTGTAAAACCCCGCGTTGTAATGTCATACATCCGTTCCCAATTGTCCAGAAAACTAATTAATATTAGTGTCAGCTTTATTGTTATGTGACTGATGCTATGGGTTGAAGGCACATGCTGCAGTTCTTTGTGTGACTTGCTATTATCAGGCAATAGTAAAAATGTCAAGTTAACATGATCATTAGTATATTTGCTGGAGAGATCCGAGTGTTTTCTAGTGAAAGGTTTGATTGATCACAAAAAAAGAGGATAATGGTGCCTGCTGCAAAGCACGATGTTTAACATTCAATTCACAGATTTTCATTTCGTGTAGGTAACCCAGTAAGTTAATGAGTTCCTCATAGAGATCCTTTTATTACTTGCATGAAATACAATCCTTCTAATATACCACAGTAACTAGCATCAAATAGCTGAACGCAAATGCCAAGGCACTGGCTTTTTCTGTTTTTGCCCCTCAATCTTTTTTGTTCAGAGGTTGTAAAAAAGGATGCCTTTGTGCATTAAAATGTTTTAATTAGGCCAAGCAACCCCAGTCATTCAATTCCTACCAGTATGGATGATATGCAACTCATATACCCTGTAGTCTTCATTTCCTACACACTTATGTACACACTTGTATGATTTACTGTCTTTGTATAATATATGTGTGTGTGTGTGTGTGATGTGAAGCACTCTGGCACACTATATTAGGAGGAGGAGCGCTATTAAATAACATGCCTATGTATGAGAGAGGGACTATGAAGAGATGAGGGGCCCTGTTGGTGGGTGGTAGTGAGGAAATACATGGAAAAAAGGTCCTTGTGGTGGGGTCGGTTCAGTAAAGATTGCCCTGGATGGATAAAAAAAATATACACACAAGAAAGCTAAATTGAACATTTTAAAGTGCTCTGAAAATGTGAAGCAATTTGAAACTCGAAGCTAAAATTAAGTTGATATTGTTAGCTTGATTCGTGGGAACAGCACAAGTATGACAAACAGTTCTATGCATGATTAGTGGCCTCAATTGAAGTACTAGCATGCTCTGACAAAAAGAGAGAATACATTAAAGGCAAAAAATGCAAAGTGATACGGTGGAACATAGAATGGAGCTTTCTGTTTTAGAAATAAAAAAATCTGAAAAGTTTCAAACTTCCCTTTGAAATTATAATTTCAATTTTTTTGTGTCAATTAAACACAATAGTACATAATTTGTGTATTTGTTTGTCATATATTTGTTTCTGTAGTTTTGTGTATTTTTGTTTAGGTTTACATCCTAGCAATTATTTAGACAGGGGTCCTAGACTTCCACTAGTGATTCCGTGAGGTTCCACTGAAGTTCAAAGGTTAAGAACCACTGCTCTAAATCCTTGTAAATATGGAGCATTTGTGATCTCTCCCTTTCACTCAACAGAGTGCAGCAACTTTTCTCGTTGCCTGTGTTGGTGAAGTATTAGTAAATGTGCCCCCCGGTCAGGGTAGGATCGGCCGTAGCGGGCGTCAGGCTTTTCCCCGGGAGGCTGGAAGGGTGGGGGCCGGTTTGGAATGTTGGGCCGGTTTTGTTACTGGGGGATCGGTTTTGCAGCAGTGCTGCAATTTTGGCCCCCAGTGAAAAAAAGCAGCAGTGCTGGGGGCCGGTTTAGTTAAGCAGCAGTGCGTCACACTTGCACCCTTGCCCAATGACCCTCTGACCTCCCCCCTTCCGGGGCCGGTCTGATAAAATTGCGAGTTGTCCATTGTTGCTGTTTCTACCACACAATACCTTTGCTGATGTTTGTCTGTATTGCTTTCTGTCCATGAATGTCTGGCTATATTTTTTAGGCAAAGAGAATTTTTTTTTTTTTAGAGTCCAGTCCGTTCTTTTATGTGTGACTTTGTACTTTGAATCTGCAGGGCTCTTATATGAGATGTGGTGTATTTGAATGTATGTGGTTCAGGGGCGGGCACTGGAGCTCGAGTCTGGCCTCCTACTAATGGACCAGGAAAAACATTTTCAAAGATTCCCACCCATCTTACTCAACATTTTACAGAGGTTATGGAGGGATCTCTTCTAGAACCTCTGAAGAACAATTTGGAAATATTAAAGCCACATGCTGAATTTTATACCCCCATATAACAAATACATGGGTTAAAAAAAAAGGAATTAGGGTTCATGTTGGTTCTGAAAGGATACAGGGCCTGTGAAACAAATGTAATCACCTCAGTAAAATGTGTCAAATTCATTAGTTTCATGGTTTATGAAACTTGCTAATTTCTCGAAATTTCACATTAAACATTTTCATGTAACGTTTTAAAATCGAACGAGCACTTGGCATATAAAAGTATTGAGAGATACCAAATGCAGACTGGTCCGCACACAAAAAGTCTAGCTGAGAGACAGTTTCTGCCCGAACCACTCTCCTATTGGTTTCTTGTAAGACTATTTTGTGCAGGCGCAAGTTCGCTTCCACAAACGTCATACAAGATATAGTAAATCATATTTCTCTCTGCACGTTGTAATGCATACATTGTAATGAATGTTTACCATTCCAGAGTACAGCCAATCAAATCAGTCTGTGGCTCGGATACTCCAGAGCCCTGCAATCTTTGAGTCAGGCTGCAGGTTCGATGCTGCTTTATGTCTGTGCTCCACTCAATATGGCAGCTAGCAAATGTGATTACTGGTGATCAAATAGGCAAAGTCTGCTTATTTGCCAGAGATGGGAAACATCCTTTACCCATAAAGTCAGAAGAACAACCTGCCTTTATAATACAGTCACTACTCTGACTGCGGCGTTACCACATGTTCCTTTAACCCACAAGTCGTTACAACGACTTGCTTTAGGGGGCGCACTGTTGTAGTGGTGTTGGATTTTAAGTCCAACACCTTCCCTACTGTTGCAAAGACCGGAGTTGGAATAGTAATTTAAACTATTCCAAAAGCCAGCACCCCCTATGGCAAGTCGCTGTAACGACTTGCGTGGTAAAGTAACGCATGGTAACATCACAGTCGGGGTAGTGACTGCTTTGTACAGGCATGAGGGGTCAATGCATGCGGGGTTCCATCATACAACCGCCAGAGACAATCTCACTGTGCCAGTCTGCTGGTTGTGTTGCCAGTGTCGGTGATCAAGGTGCTAGGGTAGTATGTGGATTATACTACTCAGTTGTTACACTTTTACAGACTCCTACCTCCACCAGTAAAGTTATCCAGCATAATATATATTGCCATGCCGCCAGTGCCCAGATTGCCTCAGTATGCAAAGCACATTCTCATACCAGTATCCACATTTCCATGCAGTATGTAAAGCACATTTAGAATATTCATAGGAGCACCAAAAGCAATACAACTGGTGGGATGGAAAAAGGTCCCCTGCATAGCTCTGGAGAGTGTTTGCCCCGTACCATGTTCATTCTTGCAAGTTCTGTGGATTTTAGACCCTCGCCTTAACACACACCAGAATAATGCTTGTGCACTGAAGGCTTTTCTATGATTTTAATTGCAACCCAGAGAAGGATTCAGAGGTCTGGGTGAGCACAGCGTGTGCACCTTCCTTATTGAACTTAACTACCATCCGCTCACCCCGCTGTAGAAGACTGAGGGTGGTGGCGGCGATAAGATTGCAGTGGCAGGATGGGCCTTTTTATCTGTCTCTGCCTCAGACAGTTACACACCAGGGACTGGCAGAACCCTGGTTGCAGTGATAGTCACATTGGATTCCATTTTGTTTATTAGACATTCCAGTGGTGCCTAGGGTGAAGGTTTTCAGGGAGATCCACGACTTCAATGAGAATCACAAGACTCCTCAAAGGCATTTCAGAGCTCCTTTCTATTGGTTCAGACTTCTAGGTGTAGAAGAGTGAAGACAGAGGACACCTATGAAGTTTAGGCAGTTCCCCCGGCCTTTCCCAACCCACTGTTCCCAGGAAGGGCTGCCCCCTTGGGGCTAATTGGTAGTTAGGTGGGATAATATTATTTGTTACAAATAAGGCTTTACCAGCAAATTAGCTTGTAATAAATATTTCAGAAAGTCAAACAATTACATTTGTAGTTGTTTCCAAAGTGGAGATAGCAATATTAAATGTAATATTTATCCCAATGCTTTTCTGCAGAACAGCTTAACCCTGCTACAGTGAAAATAGCTTTGAGAGCTTTCTCACTGTAAGAACATGTTTAACATTAAAGTGCACTGAGTTCTATAGCCAGCAAAACAGTCAAGAGTAAAATCAAAAGATGGGTTTTGCCAGGAAGGGCTGTCTGTACCTTGCTTCGTGAGAGAGCTTATAGACTGCGCAGGAGGGGCATTGGATGTGCACGTGCATGAAGAAGATGCTGCTCAGGAGAGAGGCTGCATGTGAGCCAAGAAAAGGACGAACCAAAGCCAGCCCCTTCACCATGAGGAAAGGACCTGCACCGCTCTGCTACGGTGAAGTCTGGAAGCATTACAGTAGCCCCATTGTGTAAACCGAACCATGTGCACCCAAAATCTGAAAGTGCTTAAGAATTCGAGTTCCTCTGAAGAATCTTCTCCAAGAAGCATCAAGGAATTAAAAAACTCTGACAGCATTTCTCAGTCTTCCTGTGAATGATCCAGAGTGCTGGAGGAGATCCGACAGTGACGGAGAGGCCTGCATCATGTCTGGAGTACTCACCACTATGACCATGGATGGCCCAAGCTTGTTACACTGGTGGGTTCTGTGACTGGGCCAAACGAACATTCCAAGCTGAGATTTTGCTGGAACACGAACACTTGGACCCCAACGCAGCCTTATCTCTGACCAGTGCTAGCAATGATGTCTCTGATCTGGACCAGCATATGCAGACACCATTGTCGTGTAGTGCAATATTATCGACTGGGTCAAGGAAAAGACAGCGACATTGTTGATCCATGGGAAACGCTAGGTTTGCACCACACCATGCAGCTATTAGAACACCGATCAACAGACAACATTGGGGCTGCCTGTCCCGCCGAAGTTGATATGGTCAATAAAGGTAATGTGCAACCAAGGAAGTTATCAAATGAAGAGGTGGGAGAAACCAATTTAATAGGAGGGGGAGTCAAAAAGCATTGGCCTAGGTCAAAACAGCCACCCACACACCCTCAGGGTGCCCTTGACACCCTCAAAAAGAACCTCAGAGGCTTGTGGGGGCTTTTTTTTCACTAAGGGGACCATTAGTGTTTTGTCACAGTGGAGCGGCTGAAGCTGCATCCCCCACTATATTACACAGCATAATGATTGTTGACCTCTGATATATATGTAGAATATTGTTGTTTTTCAAAGACTAAACAATTACTGGACATTGGGGTTTTAACTTATACTGGATGGTTTATTAAGGTGTGAGCCTCTAACCCTACATTTGCTCCATAGGTAGGCCTTGGACTGCTCGACTTTGCGACCCTGAGTGGCAAGTCCTAAAGGGATGTACTCAGGGTCAGTTTTGGGCTTTATATTAAGATGAGGCCCTAGGTTACTAGTAGTAAAAGGCTCTGAATGTCCCCATCATGGTCCAGCAATCCTTGGAGGCATGGCGACTCCTGAAGAAGTTCCCACAAATACCACTTCCATTCCAGTAGCAAGTGAACACTTGCCCACCTACATATAGATCACCTTTGTCATTCAGGTACCCACACGACCCCACAACATGTAAAGTACAACTGCCAGTCCATTCTTTACTGGTTCCTCAGTAGGTTAAGCACTATTGCCATTCCAGTATTCACATTTCAACCACCTATGATGGAAAGCACGACAGCAGTCGCAGTTTCCTCATGCCCACAAGCAGGCGTGCATCGCCCATTAGGCTGAGAGGGCTTTAGCCCCCCATCATCTGCCATACCTGGGCTGTGGAGTGTACAGGCAGTTCTTGAACTGTCCTGGATTGGGGTTGGGCAGGAGCTGCCAACTCCGAATCGGCTCACGTAAAGTACTTTGCAGGTCTTCAAAAGACCATTTAACAGTTCATGGGTCTTTGTGTATTTTAATTGCTACCAGCTCCCCTGCTATCCCCACTCTTATGATGGACTGTTGCTGTCAGAGTGGGAGAAAGGATGAAAGGATTTCATTTACGATACAAACGTGGCCATATAGCATATTAATATAAAGTGCCATGCCATAGGCCTGGTTTGCCTCTTAGCTCCAAAACAGTAACTAAGCCCTCTATGTGGTATATAACTCATCATATAAAAATCTGCTAAATACTCACATTTCAAAACGTATATTTCTTCAGCATGGAAGTACTTTAACTTAAGTACACTAAAATGAATTACTGCACTGACTGACATTTATCTGGATTCACAGTTTCCAAACAATAATTTTGAAACATCCATGCAACTCGATACCAATGCTATTAGCAGGGCCGCTGTAATTATGCGTTTGAAGTGTTTATCGAATAATATTGGCTTGGCGGCATTTGCCACATAATCCTTTGTCTGCTGCATAATCTGTAGATTTTGACCCCAAAAAATAGTTTCTAGCTCAAACGTATCAACATTTACTAAAAATCATGGTGCTACATTCTTCCAGGGCAAGTGTTTACAAAATGAGAAAAAATGATAGTGGAATTGCTTTGGCACACCGGGAGGAAGCGAGTGAGCTTGTTGACATTGAAGCGCAAGTGGCGGATGGGTGGAGTAGAGGTACCTTGTATGGAATATTACTACTTCTCAGCACAGCTCCAGCATGCATGCATTGGATGGATGGAGATGATAGCTGGGAGAGTAGATTGTTGCGTGGCACGTGCAGATGATATTCATTGCCGGAGGTCCTGATGATGGGGTCCCAGATTGGTTGCCGTACATGTTCCTTATGGTGTGAAGGGCTTGGAACAGAACAGTTCAGATGGTGACAAAAAGGGTCCTGTTCACGGTGCAAACAAACAGATGGGCATTACGTCCATTCTCCAACATTGAGAGGTCTATGTCTTTGCAGAAATTGCGGGTGGGGGCTGCGAGACTTTGGGAAATCTTAACCCTGACAATAGATTTATAACATTAATGCAAGCTTCAGAGACAATCCAGCTGGGATCAGGACAGTTTTTGCAATATGCAAAGATTGCGGCCACAGCTCGATTGATCTGGCCTTCGTTCCCTGACACTCTACCTACTTCCCGAACGCTAGAAGTCATCCTAAGAATGGCCGGGAGCAAAAGGTTGATCTCACACATTTGCAGGGCCCTGAGAGAGTATGCCCCCATGAAAACACTCTCGGTGCAGGAGCCATGGGAGGCACAGGTAGAAAGCCCCCTCACTGAGAGAGACTAGGAAAAGATTCATGAGGGGGTCAAGAGCACATCCACCACCGCGCGGTTTAAGCTCCTTCTAGACAATGCGGTGCATCAGGTGTACCTGGCTCCCAGCCGGCTGCAATCCATATATCCAAGTCTTCCTTGGAGTGCCCTAGATGCAGGAGGCAGATAGCGGACTTTCTACACATGCTATGGAACTGCCCAGATATTGAAGAGTACTGACAGACCGTTCTTCTGAAACTTAATACTGCCATGGGGTGGGAGATCCCTAGGAAACGACACAGTGCTTATTGGGACTAATACCGTTCCGCAAGAAAACAAAGCTAAGCAGACGGTTCAGGGTCTGGGGCTGTTGTTACCCAAACAAAGGAGTGTAATTGGATGGATGTCCCCCAAACGCCTGAAGACAGATGATTGGGTAAAAGATATGGGCAAATGGATTAATGCAGAGAGATGTCGTATGAAAACAACCCGGAGAGATGAAAAAGTGAGTGATGATATGGGGGCTTGGGTGGCACTGCTAGCAGAACTACTGACACCTCCGGATGAGTTACCCCCATAGACCTCAGGGCACTGACAACACACAGAGTCGTTGTTTGGCTTCACCAGAGGTCCTGGGAGGCAGGTGGTCCAGAGTGCTTGATGCCTCCACACATTGATATACTGATGAAATGCATGGTCATCTAGGGACTCACCGTGAATAAGGTAGTCTGGAGTCACCTGTACCATGTCTAGGTTAACCGAGCCTGAGGTGAGGTGGGAAAGGGAAGGGGGGTTTTAATAAATGGCATTTATAATCACGAGGATGGTATACTATTCTGGTTTTCTTTGCAGAATGTATATAATGTCTTTATACATAAAAACATATTTGGAAAAAAAAAACCATGGTGCTACATGTTCCAGCAGTCTGAATGGCCCTTCCCAAAGGTTGAATGGTCATATTTTAGTTGCTTAAAGCTGTATTTAGATGTTTAATTGGTATTCATAAAGTAAAATCGTTCAGAGACAGTTTTACCAAGTGTAAAAATGACAAAATAATGAGGTACTGCTATCACAAAATGTGCCACATTACGTCTCATAATTTGCCTTTTCTTGACTCATAATTTAGTCAAAACTGCTGCATAATTTTGCCCTCCTGTGCCTCATAAATCCAGTGGCCCTGGCAAGTAGTGAATCAAGAGGCAAGCAGTTGAGTAGTTGTCATGTGAACCCTGCTTAGATTTTAAGAACATATGGAGCAACATTAAGGTCTATTAAAACATACAACAAGTACAGTTTTTGTAGGGGGCACTTACAAATTATTTGTTTTTAAGTACTCTTAAATGGGACAATAGAAGACATGGGGGCACAGTAAAATAAGGTAATTGTTTAGGGTAAAACAGATTTTCTCTAGAGGGTAAACCGTGTTTGAGAGCAAGAGCTCAGCATCTGGGTCTGGCCTTCAATGACCCTTCCACCTCTAGAAAAGTAACTTTTGGATTGTCCAAAAGGCTAACATTTAGTTGCAGAATCAGCTTTCATAACCATCGTTCAAATTACACCGGACTCCTCACTTGCCGCCTGGCAAGGATAAGGTGAATTACCTAGAGTGTCTAGGGATACATAATCCTGTATTCATACAGCACACACTACTCTCACACAGGTTCATGAGTCACCTCCACTCACATGGGTTCACCTTTTACTCTCTCCATCACTCACAAGAACACGCTGGTCACAGAGTTCTCACATGGGCACATCACTCACCCTGCACTCACACCTCTCACCCTGCACTTACACAGTCATTCCTTTCATCCTGCACTCACACTGCTTACCCTGCACTTACACCACTCAACGTCACACAGCATTTCCAGACCACACCTGTAACACAGCACACATTAAACTACCACACACTTGTGAACAAGCACACGTCTACAAATGCAGTCACAGAATATCTGCCCATAACGCAGTACTAGTTGCTTATTCAGTTCCATCCGTAACTACAGGTGCAATGCAGGAGGGGAGAGGGTAATAAGACTGTGGGATGTTATGGGAAAGGAGATTGAGCTGGGGCTCTGGGGGCTGGTGTGGGAGTCGGGATTAGTCTTAGGCTGTGGGGAACAGCCCACAGGGAGGTGTGAAAGCAGGCGAAGGCAGCAGGATGGGAGCAGCATTGATCTTTATAGACAGGTGAGGTGTCACCTGTGGCCAGACATGCTGTTTTTGCTGCTTCTGAATTTGTGATGTAGACCAACATCCGGCCCCTGTCAGCCTGCATAGCAATAGCGCTCTACAGGGGCTGGTGTTGGAGAGGAGAACATGCTGAGGCTACAGCTGGTGTGTGGGATGAGAGAGTCCATGAAGGAGCCTGTGAAGTTGAGGAGAGTGAAGTGAAGTTGTAGGTTGGTGTAGGGTGAGGGACTGGGATGTGGCTGTTGTGACACAGGACTGCAGGCTAAGGCTGCAATGACCAGCACTTCTGGAGTGCAAGCAGGGTTGGGCAAAACAAACCTTTTTGTTTTGAATGTCACTAATGCAGATGGGTAAGCAAACAGGCTCACATGCTGCTGCATCATCACGCTGGACAAAGCAACCATTTTGGATGGGGGAAATCCCTTTTTGGGAAGCTCAATTCATCAATACTTCTACCAGCTATGCTGCTGTTGGCTCAAAGAGTAATAATCTTAGCCTATACTATCACATCATTGTGGAGAGGTCTTCTTCTTATACACTCCCACAGTATTGCATTTTATTGGTGTAGCTATGTTGACGGAACATGACTCAGTAGTCAATAGAAGTGCAACAACCACTGCATTCTTTCTCCACAGCACCACACAAGTTCTGCCCAATGAAATGCTGTAATCAAGTTAAATGTTGGCAGGAGCCATGGGCCTCATGCATCAAGCCATTTCCAATTAATCAAACCTCAATGCATTCGCAAAATAGGTAATCGCAATTTTTTGCGATTACCTATTTTGCTAATGAATTGAGGGAATCGCAATTGACGATTCCCTAAATGCAACACATGAAGCATTTTAAAAATGCGACTTTTCATTAAGGATTTGCAAATTACCATCAACTTCAAGTTGATGGTAATTTGCAAATCCTTAGAAAAATGCACAAAATTGCATTTTTCAAAGGGCCATTTGGCGCATACACGTGTGCGCCACATGTGCACACTTACCTTTTTTGGGGGTGCATCACGGGGACCTTAGGCCACCTAACACCCTTGCAATTGCATTCGCAATTTGCGACTACCTATTTGGTAATCGCAAATTGCGAATGCTTTCCCATTCATTCCTATCGGCCTGTAGGCCCATATGCGATTCGCTATTAGGGAATGTGTAGGAATCGCAATTTATTTTGTGATTCCTACATGCATAAGGCATTGCGACTCCTAAATAGCGATTCCTTAAAAATCGCTATTACGGAATCGCAATTCCTTATCTTCATGCATGTGCCTCCAAATCTCTCTGACAGTTGTGTTTCTGAAAGCTTTTTTCTGTTGATCACATAAGATATGGCGATAGCCAGACCTAAAAAGAACATCTCAGAAGTATCAAAACACATTCAATATGGTGCTTTTAAAACTCACATCATATCACTATACCTCAACTTAAGTGCATTAACACTTCAAGAATAACACAAGGAGTTATGTCATGTGTTGTGGCATACTGGTGATTATCCAAAAGTTGTGAAGTGGTTTTTAAAACAGTATTAGTTTTATTTAAAAAAATCTTTGTTTTCATTCTTTTCCTTCAATGTCTTTAGTGCCTTTTGCACCATTCCTACCTGAGCCCATTGTGCCCTTGACTGCCATTGAAAACGTAGTCTTAAGTGAAGGACACTGACCATATAGACTTACATGATAAACTGTGTATAGTAGGTCACTCTAAATACATCTCCTTTTCTGGTAGAGGGCATGTGTCAGATCCAGTTCAGGGAGCATGGGGCAAGCAGGGGATACTGGGCCTAAGCCGTGGGGCCAGGGGTGGATTTCTTCGGGTGTCTCAGAGTCTGTACTACTTTGGCTTCACAAACTGGGCCACCTACAACCCCTTCAGCATTTGACTCTCAGTTTTAGCTTTTTGGAGGATTCACACACATCTCAGGGAGGTAGTGTAAGAGTATGGAAACCCATTGCTTTATTTGGATAAGAAATGTACTTTAATAGACACGCTTAAAACAGTATACTGCCACAGGTACAATAATATGCACTGCCACTTAGGCTGCTGCACCTTGGTATACTTTCTGTACTGTCTTCCTCTTCTCTCTTTCACAGAATTCCCTCCTATTGTGAGTCTAGGCAGGTCCCCCTTAGATTCGTTTTGTGAGACATTAATCAAGTTCAGGTGCAGGTACCCCAGTTAAATTATGGTTGTGCGCTGTTCAGTACAGTCTCCTAGGTACAGCCTCACCACAATGTAGGTCTCTATGCATTGCAGCATCTTGTGTCTCCGATTTTGCCCGCTTCTAGGATAAGACGGCATGGTTGCAGGAGTGGCTCTCAGTCTGAGTAAGCTGCTGCAGGATGGGGCAGCCAGAGCTGCAGCCTTGAGTCCTTCGGTGAATGCAGGTAATGGAAGTCAGGGAGGGCTCTTGGCAGGCATCAGACCTGCTTCTGGGCGACTGGGCAACAGATGGACTGCCACTCACAATTGCATTACAACAGCACCCTTGTAGCCACAGAATGCACTTAGTAAATAATGCAGTGTTGACTGTCATGTGTCCAAGTCTTGGCTATAACAGTGACATCCACCATTGACATAGTTTTTGACTTTGAGGTGACATCAGCCACAGGAACAAATCTGGGTTTTGGTGGCCACATTCACCATTGGCACAGCTCTTGATTTAAGCAGTGTGGTCAACTGTGATTGTTCCAATTGCAAGGTCGGCTGCCTGCCGGTGATTACCTGTTGGAACCGCACTTCTGGAGAGATTGCCCCACCCTCTTTGGACTTGCAGATCACGTTCTGCAGTCTTCTTTCTCCTGTTAGACTCTTCAAACTAGAGTCTGGCAGTCTCAGGTAAAACCTGGACAGTAACGCATCCTGCGGCTTGACAGGCTCTTTCACTCTCTCAGCAGGCAGTCTGGCTTCCAGCCAGTTCAGGCTAGGGGTATAGCTCTTCCAGCACGCAAAGACTGCAGTTGATGTACCCTCTCCTCTGGGAAGCTGGCTGTCACATAGACACCAGTCATTTTTATTGTACAGTAGTCCTCAAAGTATGCTTCAGAATACTATCTTCCTTGGTGAAAAGACTTGGAACTGAAGCAACAAAGATGTAAGTAGCTGCCATTTTTATGCAGTCAAATCAGATAATGAATGTGGATTCTCTGTCTGCAATCTCAAAACATGTTTGCGGCGGTTCTTCTGTCAAGTGTCCTCTCTAGGCTATTCTCCATATAGAGCCTTTTTGTAGAGTCATGCTCTTCACAGCAGTGCAGTCTCCAGCCTGTAGTACCCACAACAGAGGCCCAGAGAGACTTGAAGTTTCTGAAACTGGCTTTCCACCAGTCACACTGAACAGTGATCAGGTTGAAGACAAAAGATCTCACTCTAAATAACAAAGATAAGAGTCCCACCCGAACACCTGCCAAATGACAGTACCACAGGAAAACTAACCAGTAGCTCCTCTCAGCAGGAGGGAACCATGTCGCTTCCCTCCTTGTTGAGGCATCACAGCAATACTCTTACACTGTCTGTGAAAATAATCTCTCCTACATCTTGTGCACAGGAGCAGTCTAGGGGCTTCCAAAATGGGACTTGCAGGTCTCCAATACTCTGGCTCAATCATGCACATACTGGATGTACTATACAAGCCACAAATACACACAATCTGCTTGGATATTAGTACTAGGATCTAGGTTACACATTGATGCAAAACTTTACACAAGTGTGGCAGGCTACAGAGATTGAAGGTCTGATCACGACTGTGGATTCACAAAACACAGTATGCGGCCAACACCCTAGTACATGCCAAACCTATTACAGGGACGGTAGTCCACTGTCAGCAAAATGAAAGCATAATTGGAGCACCCCTCCAGGACACAGGGCAGTTGCAGGACTTCATTTGTGTCAGGGACAGGAGTAGGCCTCTGCAGATGTTATATTAGAGTGAGCCTATCCAGTCAGAACAGTCAATAACTCATTGAATATAGGTATTTTCCCAAAGGAACTCTAAATGTCTTACATAAAACCCTCCCTAAACCAAACAGGCTTTAAACCAAGATATTCTTCTAACCACTGGCCAGTAACAGACTGTTTTTAGTCAAAAGGATAGAACAATTGAATGACCTGCCTCAAAACATATAACTACATTCAAAGAAAATAACTTGCTTTAAAAATGAATGCCAAAACATATTCTACTATGGCTGAGGCACAGAACCAGAAGCAGCAATGATTTTCAGATGAGGTGATTTTAAAACAACAGTGGATTAAAACTGGAGTACCGACACACCTTTTACTTGAACTCTCCCTTGCCTTTGATATTGTTCACCATCCACAGCTTCTACAGAGCCTTGACACCATCAGAGTGCAGGGTGCACAACTGAAGCAGATTGCATCTTTTCTATCAGACAGACCATCATCTCACTGCGCCCTTCATGTCAGCTCCATTAATTCTTAGCTAATGTTCCAAGCATCTTTATCCCCTCTTACACATTTATCTTAGTTCTATATTGCACCCAATCTGCTCCTTCAATTTCGAGTGTTACTATTATGCAGGTAATAAACAAACCATACTTAAGCATGAAAACTCATCTGACTTTGACTCATACTCAATCGGACAATATTTCAAAGTCAAATAATGGATCTGTAGCCACAGCAAAATAAACACGTCACAAATCGAAATATCCATATGCAGCAAATGGATCAAACACCACCCATCAACAAAATGGCCTCAGCAAGTAGGACCGCCCCCAACAACTGAGCTTAGGTGAGAAATGTAGGGATAAATACAGACTCCCGTTTGCCACTCACAATAAGATTGTCTTTCTTCTAATACGTTTAAACTGCAGTTTGGCACTTCTTTCCCTCTTTTTGGCTATAAAGGTAACTCCGCCTATATTGCTTGAAATGCTTGACACGCCCCGCTGACTGAAGAGTAACCCCCCCCTCCCTGAAAGTCGAGTCTAGTTGCGCCCCTACTCACAAGTATATAAAACACCACTGCCATGACTAGCCCATGCTGCCCAAAGGACGGGCCCTACTCAACAGCAGTCTAGTGGGGCAGTGGGGCTGTTTTTCCTCCTGCTTCTCTTTGAGTGGCAGTCTCGTGCTCCTGCGTGTGGACCGATAGAGGGGGATCTCATGCCGAAAGCTACTGCATGCTGCCCAGCGTGCACAGGTTTTTTCTGGGCAGGTCATGGAAGTTTGAGCCTCTTGGCAATGCCAGTAGGCAGCTTTTGTAGTGGATCCATACATAACTATGTGCACTGTGGATGAGGCATGATGCTTTCATCGCCATTGTGTTCTGAGAATGAGCACCGGTCTCCATTTGAACATGCTCTGCCTTCTGGCAAGGGGCACTTAGAGATTCCCTCAAGTGGGACCGTGGCAGCCAGGGCTCCAGGTTCATCAGTGTTATGACTCCCTGGCGTCTGGCTTTCCTCTAGGCCTCTGCTGGTGCCCTGCCTGGCAACGCAAGCACCTAAAGAAAGAGCGTTGACTCCAGACATCATAACATATAAACAATTACCGAGAACACAAACCCCTCATTATGAAACCAATGAGCCCACCATAAGATAATGTGTGTATTTGGAAAGTGCATGTTTACACATTGGGGCATCATGCTGGTGGCTAGCAGATATTCGTTGTTACCCAACTCAAGGGTACTCATTTCATATACCTCAGAAGTATGGAAGTCTGAGTGGACCACCCTACTATTCGAATCGGGGGCCATGCAGCCAAAGACAAATTTGTTCAGATGGTATGTTAGTCCACCGAGTCCCCAGAACCTCAATCAGTCCACCAAAGCTGCTTGTCCAGGCGAATAACTTCCCAAAGGAGATATTCATGCCTCCTTTCCAGCAAAGTACTGGCAGGAATTATATTTTCGGAGGTGGTGGTTGTAAGTGTGACGGTGATAGCCTCCCTTACCCCTGAAACAGGAAATCTATGGCTCTCACCATGGGTCAACATAGTCCCCCTAGAACTGTTCGCATGGCACCTGTAGTCAGGGATATCCTGCATTGGCACTTACACACTTTGTCCAAGTTTGGGCAATCCAAAGGCTTATTCAGTTTTGTGCAGTATGTGCTATGCCTTCGCCAGCTATGTATCTCAGGGCCAGTGAGAACGCACAGATACAAATGAGGGTCGTCCACGAGTGCTGACCCCATTGATGCGCCATTCCTGGCGATCGCGCTGCGGGTGGAACAAACTACCCATGTCGACTGGTATTACAATATTTGGTGATACATGCAGGAAGAAGCCTATTCAATTCACTGGCCTTAACCTAGTACTAAGACTGTGGTTGTTTTCCATAAGCGCCTTGGGATGGTGGATATGCGTCTGCACTAAGCTTGCCATTGTTTGTACAGACCAACTCCCCAGATGCACCAGTCTGCCAACTGGTGCAAACCCCATTCCTCAGTTGCCCTAACTTTTCATTTTATTGGAAGTCCGCATCTGTGCCACACATGGTAGGGCTTAATATCTGTCCTGTCATGTGATTGAGCTGGTAATGCCAGGTGTTGGCACAATAATCTTGAGTAAGACATGCTTTCAGCAGGATTTTGAGGTTGGGCATACCTCCTTCTTTTTCGGTGCTCCTGGGGCTGTGGGTTGACTTCCGGTGGCATGACCGACTGACCTCAATGCACCCAGAGTTCCAGAGGTGTTAACAGCCAATGAACAGGCACCTCCTAACAGAATGAACACCGACTCACTGACAGACTGAATAATGCTCAAAAACAGTTTGTCTGACACTCATTGGCAGAATATCGAAGACTGACTGAAAGATAGTCACTTTCACATTGGAAAGATAAACAGACAATATGACTCACACTTATTGACACTCATTCAGACCCTGGTGTCCACTGAGGGGCAAACATACACTTGCTGAAGGGCTGTCTGACACTCAGTGTCAGACTTTGGTCAATCAACTGACTGCCACTAACCAAAATATGATTGCAGTTACTGACGGACTGACTGACATTCCTTGTCAGAGGTACTGCACTAACCAACATATTGATTTCCAGTTACTGACAGACTGACATCCTTTGACAGACGGACTCCCACTAGCAGACTGACTGTCATGCCCCGTAAGGACATATTTACTGGCATTTATTAAAAAGCTGATTGCTACTCATTGACATACTATCACTATCAGACAGACTGACAATAATTGACAAACTTCGACTAATCGAATGGCTTGTACTAACCGATAACTGTAACTTGCAAACAGACTGATCGCCACCTTGTGGGAGACTGCCACGAACTGACTGACTGTCGAGCACTTATTCACAGCCTGGCTGGTTCTCATTACTTAGAGCCACTCACTGACACTCCCAGGTAAGCACCTCTCTCTTTTTTCACTGCGCAGCAGCCTGAGTCATCTGCATAATATTCCTGACTCGAACAGTAAGCTCATTTGCGAAGACTAATCAGCCCCTGCCTGTTGACATGGTTCATGCTAATTTAATTCATCATATGCTAATTGGGCTGCTTTATATTCCGGGTCCTGGCGGCGGATTGGACAGCCTGCATCTCTCTTGCGGATTTCTTTATTTGTTCTCCAGCACCCATCTTGTCTGACTGCGAGTGCTACAGGCGGAAGATAGCCAGCCGGGTTTTTGAGGACACCCGTCCCTAAAAAAGCCTGCTCTACCAGGAAAAGAAGAAGGAGGAACTTGTGGGGGTGGGGGGGGGGGGGGAGTGTTAGGAGTTCCCTCATCTACCAGAGGAGAGAGAGGGTTTGCAGGGTAAGAGGGTGTAGCTGCCCCACATAGGCATTCACATACTTATTTGAAAGAAGGGGATGTTTAATTTGTAGGGGTGGGCACACCTTTGTAGCGGTGTGTGAGGAGATTGGAGCAAAAGAGAGTGAAGGTGGGTGCCACCTAGCTCCATATTGGCTTTCAGGTGACAAAGTGGTGCATTTTGGGAGTTGCAGTAGTGGTTTGCTTCAGTTGAACCAATTGGACTAACATCCTTTATTAGCACTGATTTGCAAGAGCCCAGGACAGGATTCCTTGGGTGATCTTTCTGGGCTGCAAAATGGATTCCCCATCACAAATCGATTCCCACCACCGGACTCACAGTTCACTCACCTCATCCAGAGGTGTGGGAACTGCCAGGGTTCCACTAGACTCCCCCTTCAGACATCCTCGCCCTCTTTGGAAACATTTTTTATTAAGTGTGTTTTCTGGATGTTTTCTATCCCTGCTTTTAGACAGGAGTGCCCCCTTACTCCACATAATTGTTGAATCACCGCTCTTTTAGCGGGTCCGGGCTCCCGGGTGGTTTGGGCACAGCAGCGCTCCGACTTTGGGCGCCATTTTGGGATGGTCAGCGGCGCTCTGGCAGCGCCATCTTTAGCGTCCTTGTGGGGCAGGTAAGACCTCATCTGGAGGACCTATTTAAGGCGATCCTCGTGTGTGCTCGCCCTCTTTGGAAACATTTGCCCGGAGGGGCGGCTTTCTAGTCACGCCCGCGCAGCTTGTCAGCGCGTTTTATTTGTACTTACCGCTTTTTTATTAAGTGTGTTTTCTGGATGTTTTCTATCCCTGCTTTTAGACAGGAGTGCCCCCTTACTCCACATAATTGTTGAATCACCGCTCTTTTAGCGGGTCCGGGCTCCCGGGTGGTTCGGGCACAGCAGTGCTCCGACTTTGGGCGCCATTTTGGGATGGTCAGCGGCGCTCTGGCAGCGCCATCTTTAGCGTCCTTGTGGGGCAGGTAAGACCTCATCTGGAGGACCTATTTAAACCGCTCCTTTTAGCGCAGCGGGATCGCGCAGCGGGGTTGCCTTCGCTTTTGCCGGAGTCTTGCCAGAGTCCTGCCCGTCTGCGCATGTCAGCGTCCCGGAGGCGGCGGAGCGGCGGGAGTGCCTGGCTGTAATTCTTTTTATTGGGTAAGATGGTCTGCTATACTGCTAGGGAACTACGTGCTTTGCAAAGCTTTTCTTGCGCTTGCCGATCCGTGTTCCCGGGCCGTTACAGGGGTAAATGGTTGTGTCCTGGCTGCGGTTGGACGCCCGGTTATGCCCCGGCCGCTTCATCTCGGAGAGACGAGGTTTATGTCAAACACCTCTGCTTAATGCTTAATACGAGATCGGTAGGTAAGTACGCCTTGGAGATCTTTGATCTCCTTGTTAGAGAAAAACCACTTTGTCTCCTGCTGACAGAAACTTGGTTGGGGGAGACGTCCAATCCGGACATTATGGCGGCAATTCCTTCAGATTATAACATCTTTCGTCAAGATAGAGCGAAAGGCAGGGGAGGAGGGGTGGCGGTAGTAGTGAAAAAGTCAGCTACTTGCTCTATTTCTTCTTTGGATACCATTGCAGGATCCGATTCCTTTGCCTTCACTATCAGACTGACCCCGCATCAAGCCTTGAAAGGGCTGTTGGTATATAGATCTCCTGGACCAGCGGGCTCATTTTTTGACGACCTCCAGGGGGCCATTTCTGGCATGGCTTTGAGTGCGCAGCACTGTCTTCTGGCGGGAGATTTTAATTTTCATATGGATGTCGGCGATGATCCGGATGTGAAAAAACTGCTTGACATTACGGCCCCTCTTGGTCTCGTCCCGTTTCTTGTTGGTTCCACACACGACAAGGGACATACTTTAGATCAGGTTTTTTCCTCGGTCCCTCTCGTCGACGTTGAGCTCCTTCCGGTGCTTTGGACTGACCACAGGCTGGCCAGATTCTGTGTACTGGGTAGCGAAAAATTACCCAACAGCGCCCCTAGACAGCATGGCTCTGCTCGAAGGGCTCTGCATAGAGTCACTCCTGAGTTGCTGGCTCAGGCCGCTATGGACCATCCTTGCCCTCTTTCAGGGGATTTAGAGCAGGATGTGGAGTCCTTGCAGGGGTGGTTGCTGGAGAGGTTGAATGATCTGGCCCCCGCAATGGCCCCTCGGGACACGGCTAAGAGGGTTTCAGCTCCGTGGTTCACTGAGGCATTGTGTGCCACCCGTGCCCAGTGTAAGGTGGCGGAGAGGGCATGGCGCCTCCACTATGATCCGGAGGCCAGACTGGCTTACAGGACAATGATCAAATCCTATCATCAGGATATTCTCCATGAGAAAAAGGATTATCTGGCCAGGAGGTTTGAGGCTGCCTCTAACTCTTGTAAAGAGATCTTTACTGTGGTGAGGGAGTTTACGGCTCCCAGATCCAACGTGTCCCATAGTGTTCCATCGGAGCTTTGGGTCTGTGATCTTGCCAAATTTTTCACGGATAAGATAAAGTCTATCCAGGACTCTTTCCCAGTGAGGTCTGCGGAAGTGTGTTCTAGTTTGAAGGCCGGATTATCTTCACCGTCCACGCAGGGTGCGGTTCTTGCTGAGTTTCCATCTGTCTCCGCTGATGTCTCCCTATCTCTTTTGGCCAATCTTAAATCGGGTTCGCCATTAGATTCCTGTCCAGCCAAATTTTTGGCCAAGATGGCGGCCGTGGTTAACCCATTGGTCAACTCTTTGGTGAATCTGTCTTTGAGGGAGGGGAGGGTCCCGCTGCCCTGGAAAAGGGCTATGGTGATCCCCCTCCTCAAAAAGCCTGGGTTGGACTCTGAGGTTTTGGCTAACTACAGGCCGATTTCCCTTCTGCCGGCCTTGGCTAAGATCATGGAGAAGCATGTGCATGGCGTTCTCTCTAGCTTTCTCGAATCCAATGACCTGTTTCACCCATCTCAGTCCGGCTTCCGCCCTAACTTAAGTACGGAGACGGCACTTCTGGAAGTGTCAGAGATCATCAGGGAGACACTGGATTCTGGAGGAAGGGCCATGCTTGTCATGCTGGATCTGTCGGCGGCCTTTGACACCGTCCCCCATGAGGTGCTCCTCTCCAGACTTTACGACATCGGTCTGAGGGGGACGGTGTTCAATTGGTTTACATCTTTTCTCGAGGGCCGCCGACAAACGGTCTGGGCCTCCCCGAGCTCCGCCAAGATGCCGCCACTGGGAGTCGGTGTTCCACAGGGTTCTGTGTTGAGCCCGACTCTGTTCAACATCTTTATGACACCTTTGGCGGCACTGGTGGAGTCCTTTGGGGCCCAGATCGTATCCTACGCGGATGATACTCAATTGCTCTTCACGTGTGGGAAAGATCAGGCTTTTGATGGAGAGAACATCCGGGGTTGCCTGGAGATGGTCTTCAGCTGGTTCCAGCGGAACAGCCTTAAAGCAAACTCCAACAAATCGGAGGTGCTGTTCTTCGGCTGCTCTCTTGACCCTGATTGGCAGGCCTGGTGGCCAATAGATATGTGTCCCCCTGCCCAGGCATCGCTTTTGGCAAAAAATCTGGGAGTGAAGGTTGATAATAATCTGTCGCTGAGATCACATATTCTTGGCCTGGCGGGCACCTGCTTTGGCATACTTAAGATGCTCCGGAAGTTCCTGCCTCTGCTAACAGAAGAGCATAGAAAGATCACTGTGCAAGCCTTAATAGGCTCCAGACTGGACTATGCGAACGTCCTCTATGTAGGTCTTCCGGACTATCTTGTTCAGCGGCTGCAGGTTGTGCAGAACTCCGCGGCCTGTGCTATTTTTGGTCTCCATAGGCGAGCGATAGCCTCGGGTCTGGTGCGATCGCTTCATTGGTTGCCCATCCGGAAGCGGATTATGTTTAAAGCACTGACCTTGGCGCATAAAGCGCTATTTGGCGCCGGAGCAAAGTACCTACAACGGAAATTGGCTTTCTACCGCCCAGTTAGATCACTGCGGTCGGAATCTTTGTTTTTGGCTGTGGTTCCTCGAGTGAGGAAGGCTCGCACTGGGGGACGCTCTTTTAGTTTGAGGGCCCCTCAGTTATGGAACTCCTTGCCTTTGGACCTACGGTCTTCCTCTAATCTCCTTCTGTTTAGGAAGAGCCTTAAGACTTGGCTTTTTAACCTTTAGGATGTTTCTTTTTCTCTTGTTCGCTGTCTGTTTTATGATGTTATTTTTTTTTACTGAGCTGCCCCGATAAAGCGCCGGGACACTCCTCTGGAGTAGCCGTGCGCTATAGAAATTAAATTTTAACATAACATAACAGGTTGCGCATATGCCTCAAGGTCTGTCGTATTTATGTTGGAGCTTCTGGAACTGATTTTGCCTCATTGGCACTGCCTTGTGAATCATGAGCTTTTGATTGACAGGAGTAGCTTGCTAAAAACGCATTAAAATAAAATAGGATATGCATTTATCCCCAAAAAGTAAACATTTGTGAGCCAAGAGACCCTCAAGTATGAGATGATTCCATAGCTGCTCATCAAAGATTGAGAGGGACAGAGGAACCGTGTGCTGCTTTTGAAGAAGGAACTATCTTGCTGAGGGATAGTCTGACCTCACAAACTCTTTCACTCACCTCAAATTAGTGCTATTCCTGCCATGTACAAGCGCTGGTCCCAGCTGGTGCCTTTGAAGCGCAGAACAAGTAGGTTTCTGTAAAGTCCTAAGTTCCAATGAGAGACAATGTAGGAAACATACGAGAATGAAGTCGTCCTACTTAGCGGATGCTTCAGAATATAAGGGTCATAGTGTTCAATACTGCTTTTGAAAAGCTGTAGAGAAAAATTGGCTACATCACCTAGCAGCCTTCAAGAAACCTCACTGGCAACTGGACAACAAGACTGGTCCACATGTCAGAGGCCCTTAGATGCCATGAATCTCAGAAATCTCTGGAATGAGGAGAGATGCCACTCATCATAGGCTCATTCTGGAGCCCATCGAGCACCACCAGGGTCGCCAAAGTTGGCGAAGTATCATTCATGGATGGGGTCTATGCCTAACAGTTGCTCAATGTGGGAGATGAGAACCAATCATTTATTTTAAAGGTGTAATTTCAGCTGCTGACCCCCATCCAGTTTTTAATGGCTTTTAGACAACACCCAACTTCTACAACATTTTGAAGTGAGGAGAATTAAGGGAGCAGACACACTACCACATTTTTACTGGGTCTAGTTGCAGTGCACGGGCTATTGAATATTGGACTAGATGGATGAAACAAGGAATTATCTACTTGTCAAAAGAAAATGTCAACTGAAATCAGTAGACGCAATTATCCACTGACATCATGTGTACAGGTCTGTTTACATCCCTAGACTCTTCTCTGTACAAGGGTAGTCTCACCCATGGACTGGCCTCTGTATAAGAGTGCTGAGATCTATAGACTGCCATCTGTACAGGGGTAATCTCACCCATGGACTGGCCTCTGTATAAGGGTTTTCACATCCATAGACTGTCCTGCACATAAGCGCTTATATCCATATATTGTCCTCTATATAGGTGTTAACATCCACAGGATGTCCCTTATATAAATGTGCACATCCATACCTTGTCCATCTTCTATGGAGACTGCCCTCCATATGGGTCTATAATATATGAGTGTTCACGTCATAGACCATTCTCTATATGAGCATTCAGATCAATAGACTGTCCTCTATATAAGAGTGTTCACATCTATAGACTTTCCTCCCTATGTGGTTGCACCCATCTATTTTATGCTGTGTAAGAGTGTTCATAACAGTAGCCTGTCCTTTATAGTGACTGTCCCCTATATAATACTGTTCTCATCCATAGACTATCGTCTAAATTAGTGTTAACATCCATAGACTGTCCTAGACAATAGTGTTCACCTCCATATGCTACCCTCTGTGTGAGTGTCCACATCAAAATACTGCCCTCTATATGCGTGTGTTTAAATGTACGTGGGGTGGACGGGACTAAATATGGAGATGACGAATTGCGCCCTTTCGACTAACTTTGAACATTAGAGCACACAGGCTCTTGTTGATGTAACATTTGTTGTACATTGTTCTGTTGTGATCTCACTTTCACAAGCACGTGCCGATCTCACTATGTGGAACACCCATATATAATGTTGTTGCAATTCCTAAATATAGTGTGTTTTGGCTAAGTGGTGCGTTGTTGTAAGTCACTTACAGTCTGATAAGGGAGCTTCTTGGGCCCCTTTCCCAATAATTTCTTGTTAACATTCTTTTTTGTCACTTTTCCAGCAAAATCATTCTGGAATTACACATTCTATTTAGGTGTGTTCACATCCATAGCCTGTTCTCTATACAAGAGTGATCACACCCTTAGCATGTCCTGCCCAGCACACTCTGATCACAGTACTACTGCATTATTTATGCAGGCACCTTTTGACTCTCTGAGAAGACCCCCGTAGCACCACGGCTCTCACTCTGACGCCAGAGGTGGCTGTACAATATATTCCCCACGAGTCCAGGATCTGATGGGAAGCACGGCGCCGCCCACCAAGGTCTCAGCGACGTAGTAGGGAAGTCCCCCACTGCGTGACTTGCTTATACTTCTATACTTGGAAAGAAACTCTACAGTATACTGGGAGCTCAGCGTGACGTGCAGCATGCTTCTAATGTGGCTTATGCAATTATTGCATTGTGATTAGGAGTATGCACAATATGTATAATTTACTTTTACTCAATTACCTGAAATTTTTGAAAAATCATACAAAATTATGCAAAATGGAAATCTAACATTCAGACTGCGCGGCCGGCACAGATAAGAGCAGTGGGCGCGGTGGGGTTGGCGTGCAAGTCGACAGGCGATGGGATAGGTAAAATTAAAATAAAAAATAAATAATATCGCTTAACTTGTGCTCACCACATCGCCGACTCGGTGATGCGGGGAGAGCACGGTAAGTGTTTTTTTTTTTTGTAATTTGACCTATTCTGTCATCTGTCGACTTCCACCCACTCCACCCCGCCCCTGCCCCACCGACCTACCGCTTTTCCCTGTGCTGGCCGCACCTGACAGTTAGCGATATATGTTAGTGTGAAATATGTCCTTCTGTCCATTTTGGACACGAGGACGCATCTTGTGCAAAAGAAATAGAGCAAAAGCGAAGTGCTGCGAACACCAGGCGTTCGGCGTTCCCTTCTGCTCATTCGCAGTGTTTCCGCGCTCCTTCAATAGCATTTTTGTGTGAACAGTCTTTAATTATATGATCCGGATTAGTGGCACAATATCTGGAATGTTACAAAACTAGAATAACGCAAATGCTATAAATTGCACCAGCGCAACGAATATTTCGCCCTGGCCTAAAATGTATCGATATTTGGTACCTACAATTCCACAATCGGTCAATAAGGAGGCTTTCCTTATGCGCTTGCTTTAAGGACTTAATAGTTTGAGACATTTAGAGGTTTCTACAGAGTCCTTCACATTAATTTCGGCAGTGCACGCACACTCATCCAGATGTGCTCTGCATCCATGCTGTGCGCCAGATGTTTTCTGCAGCTATAACCATACAGTGTCATGAAGTCTGATGCGCACAACATTGATTTAAAAAAAAAAAAAAAAAAAGCTACCCTTGAGAAGCACAGAACTGAGATGGCAGCGGTTTATCTCTGTGTTGTGTGTCGCCGCACGCCCCCTTCCATAGGGCTGTGGCCGGTAAGCAATCTGAGTAAGAATGTGTCGCTGCCGCTCAGGAGACAGAGGGGAGACAGAGCCCGGCAGCCGCATGTCCTAGATTTGTGGAGGGGGCATCCAGCTGCAATGATTAAAATCGATCTAAACACAACAGCTTTGTAAAACGGGGCATCTCTGTACCTCCTCGTCAAATACGACATTTTCAGAATTGGTCAGACTGTTCCATCGCAATGAAACATGTACCCAGCTCTGTTTTGTACTAGTGTTATTCATGTGGCAGGCTTGTTTTGTGGTCACGTTGTGTGCACATGTGTTCTGCCACCACTTTGTGAGTCAGGTGTGTAATGCAGCCAGCTCAGTTGTGCGCTCGTGCTACATACCAAGGGTGCTTCACAGCCACAGGTTTGTAAGCAGGAGGATGTCACCCCCTGCACTGTCTTTACAATCACCTAATTCTACTGGGGAGGCGGGTGGATTGACAACCCGGGGAGTGGCCAATCTTGCCAGTCACGCATGAAGTGCCTTTCTGGGGAACCCGCACTCCATTTTTAGGTCTCGCCGGACCCAGCGCATGCGCTGGTCTGGCGAGACTTATTGAGAGGGCTCCAAAAAGTGCTACCAGGCCAGCCTAGAGCTACAGTGCATGTGCGCGGGCGCACGCGCCGCGCTTTACCGCTTACCGCGATTACTTTCACTTTCGGGGCCACACGGCCGCTTTGATGTTTGATCTTGATCGATCGCGATCACTTTCACTTTCGCGGCCGCAGGGCCGCTTTGCATAGCCAATAGGTCTCCCTTTTCTGGACCTTATAAGTATTTAGTTATGCAACTGTTGCATGGCTAAACACTTATAAGGTCACAAAGGCGAGACCTATTGGCTATGCCAATGCTTGTTGTCCTTGGTACCTTGTCAAGATTTGTTGGAGTTGATGAGTATTTCAGGAGAAGGGGTGATATTTACTGCACAGTACATACCGAAACCAGGGCGGAGATGTTTACTGGATTTACAAAACTACCCACTAATTCAAGATTGTGTGGGAAAATGAGGATTTTTCATGCTGAATCCTGATTACTGCAACGAATTCCACATCTATCATATATTACCCTGAAATTGTCCATTGAGAAATTTCAGAAGGTTTGAATCTGTTAGGGGTATAGTGCAAAGGTGTAGTGTTTATAGCGTCAAGCGCAGAATCTTGACTCTGAACAAAGTTCCTTTTGAATCTGGATAGGAATTTTCTTCCACACCCATAAGGAGGGCCCTATAGTCTGTAGCATTGGCGGCGAGTCTCTAACTCACATTAGACAACAACCTTCTCCACTCCACTAAAGTAGGGCCCGGGCCGGGAGATCAGATGGAATCAGATCACCATCTAAAACTAAGATCAAAGACTAGCCTAGGCCTGAGATCTACTGGTAGCCTGCAGACTGTAACAAGGCCAGAGCTAGAGCAAAATGCCTTTTAGCACACAACACAGTAGAACATGATTATATATTGTAAATGCCTTGATAAATATGGGCAAAGGGCCTCTTACACAATTGAAAGGAAATAATGCAGCTTCCGAACTGGAAACAGTTATGAATATTTTTAAAATTTTTTATTATTAACTCTTCAAATAATTAAAATCATTATAGTAAGAAAGAATAAAACTGGTGAGTAAAAGATTGATCACATTAAAACTATAAAGACTGCCGGTTAAAAAGTTTTTTTGTTCAAGTATTATATCCTCTCTCAGCTGCACCCGCTCGGGCCGCCAGCACCGGGGCTTTATCATAAGTCCTTGCATCAAGTTTCTTAGACCGCTGCGTAGGCCTTGGCGGTTTTCTGCTACAGCAGTCTGTGAATCGTTCTCCTTGTCCCTTCCATTTCGAGTCATTGATGTGGTGCGGTTTCTGTAGGGCGGGTGAATAGGATCATGGCTCTTCCCTCATTTGAGGGGAGGCTGCATTGTCCCCCTTATTTTACCTCGCTGGTGGCCCTGGTTTGTTTGTGATTGTTTGCTGCCTTTAAAGCCATTCTAATCAGATGAATGAATTTCCCAAGACTCGCCAAGGTCATCGTGGTTATTCTAGAAAAGCACAAGGCTGATGCTTCGCAGCATGTCTTGATTCCCTTGATGATGCAGACTGGGCGGAGAAGTCGACGACGTTTGTTCGTAAGGGAGGGGCAGCACCATAAAAGGTGAAGCCAGGATTCTCTCGTGTAGGGGCAAAGTCTGCAGCTTGTATTTACCCCATTGCAAGCCCATGTGGGGTTAAATTCAGTGATTCCTAGAGTACACAGTCTCATGGAGAGGATTTTGGTTCTGGTTTGGGGTGTTAGGGCCTCATTCAGGTATGGTTGTGCCTTGCCTACCGTGTAGGAACTGTTCAGCGGGTCTAGGTGGGGGCTATAGCAAAGGGATTTAAGGTCCAGTTCGGATGAGATTTTGCGAACTTGTCTGTTTATGGCTTTTTCCATGCATTTAGTGGGATTTCTGGCAGTGGTATGCTCTTTTCCTCGATCTTTAAAGTCTTGAGTGCTTTGCCAAGACTGGTGTGCCATGCTGATCTTGGCCCCTCGAAGATGGCTCTCAATTGGTATCTTAAGGAGTTTGTTGGGGCCCTTATAATCCTTAAGTATAATTTTATGATCTCCCCTTGGCACATCAAGTCTGGCCTTACCAGGCCTAGCTCCAATCTTAGTCTTGACTTCCTTGCCGACCTTGGGATAGAAAAGACTGATTTATATGCTTTGGCTTGGATTGCGGTGAGAAGGGCATCCTGCGACCCCGCAAAATCCTGGTGGCCATAGCTAAAGGCTGGCAGCAATTTTGCTTTTAAGGCAGTTAATATTGGTCCGGCCGTGGGGCTTCTCAGATGTAAGCACAGTTGCTTTAACAGGAATATCACCTTATTGGCCTTGGACGACTGCTGTTTCAGATGGACATTTGCCTTGGCCCATTCCGTAAACCAAACCCCTAAGTAACTATACTCTGCCACTGTACTGATCTGCAGATCTCCCATTAGCCACTGCGCTTTCTTTTTCAGGTGATAGCTCCCAAAAATGATGACCTTAGTTTTCCCTTTTTTTTCTATAAGGTTGTTATCTTTGTTAAATTGATTCAACGCATTTAGGGCTCTCTGTAGGCCCACCCTCGTGTGGTCCATTACGGCTGTATCGTCGGCATATTGTAAGACGGGCAGCCTTCTGCTGCCTAATCTCAGTGCTACTAGGCTGGCGCCTTTCAAGGCGTCCCCCAAATCTGCCGTATACAGGTTAAAGAGGATGGGCGCCAGCACGTATCCTTGTTTCAGCCCGTTGTTTGATATTATTTTGGGGGACACTGTACCGGCACTGGTTTTAACCTGCACCCAGGTGCCATCGTAAAGTGATCTGATTGTCTTCAGTAGGTTTGGCGGAACGCCCCAATTTTCTAGTTTCCGCCATAGCCTGTTTCGTACCACTTTATTGAATGCTGTGCTGTAATCAATGAAGCAACAAAAGAGGGGAGGGTTTTTCTTCTTTATTGCTTCAGTTGCTAGGTGCGCTAACGCCAGGATATTGTCCATTGTCGATGCTTGTGGTCTAAAGCCCTTCTGATGGCAGGGTATGATGCTTTTTCCTTCGGCCCATGTCTCCAGGTCCTTCAGTATGAGGCGGGCGTAGGCCTTGGCTTCTATATCAAGAAGAGCGATGAGCCTATAATTCGATGGCTTTAAACGATCTCCCTTTTTAAAAATTGGGACTAATATGGAGCCCCTCCATGAGTCGGAGGTTATTGCTGTCGTTAAGGAATGATTGTAAAGAGGTGTGAGGACGGATGCCCAAAAGTCGGGGGCCTTTTTAAAAACCGGGGCGGGTATCCCGTTCGGTCCAGGGACCCCATCGTTCTTCACATTCTTAAATATCTTGATGACCATTTGAGGGTTTATCTGGGCTGACGGTGTACAGCACATCTCTGCCTGGTCTCGCAGACCCTCAGAAGTATTTTGGGGGCTAGAGGTTGTTTCTTCGATCTTTGCCCGTGGTAGGTGGAGACAGTCCACCCCACAGTTAAGATCTTCTGTATTGCATGTGTTTACATGGGCAATTGAATATAGCTGCTTTACATGGACCAGCCAGTCTTGCTCTGCCACCCCGTTTTCTCTTTGAGCACCTCTGCTGCTTAGCCAGTTTATGTGTCTCCATAATCCTGCCGAATTCTTCTGTTTGAGCAGGGAGAACACTTTGATCCATTCCCTCTCTATGTGAGCATTTTTGTGTTCCCCCCATTTCTTTCTTAGGGCTGCCCTCAATGGTGCAATCGATGTCCCATCTGTTTGTCTGCCCCCTCTTTTCTTTATTACTAGTTCCTTACGCAAGACGCGTTTGGTCTCACGTATGTCCTTGGTTGGACGGATGCTTCCAGCTGTTAATTTTTTTTGGGCCTTGAGCATTGTGGCTGGGGATGACCCAAGCTTGTTTGTATCTCATCAACTATGGTCTCCCATATTTTTATCGGTTAAGACGGAATTGCTGGGATCTCCTCCTGTTTTAGGTCCGGCCAGTTTTGAAGTTTTGCTCCCATCTCGTCTGTCCATATGATTCTCCTTAGGAGGCTGTAATTTTCGTCCCCTCTGGACTCTCCAATGGCTTGGAACATAAAGGCCGCTGGAACTTCTAGCATGAACACTGCTATTAGTGGCCTGTGATCGCTCTCCGACCTGATCTCGACTGTAAAATCTTCCAGACTGGCCGCCATTACTTCACTGACCATGATATAGTCGATTCTCGAGATGTCCCGGAAGGTCGGCTGTAGTTGCCCGCCATTCGAGTATCTTGCTTTCACAGCGTACGTTGAAGATAGCTTATGATTGTCAAATAAGTCATGAAAGGTGCGGCCCTTCCTGTCCCTCGATAAGGGGGTGCTGTATTGTCGAGGTCCTTCAGGTTAAAGTCCCCGAGTAGGATTACTTGATGAGTTTTATATTTGTTTAGGAGGTTGTCTATTTCCCTTGTCAATGCCTCCAACTGATCTTTCATGGTGGTTTGTGATGGATTGACGTAGCAGTTTATTATTAGGAGGCGCATTGGCTGTAGTGTGTGTTTCAGACCTTCGATTTGTAGGGCTTGCAGCCCAGGTAAATTTAGGTTTATTCCAGTCACTACGAGGGGGCTTGCGTGTTTTATATAAACTGATTAACCACCAGAGGGGCAACCAAAGAGGTTCTTTTTTATTGCTGGCACATGATGTTCATAGAACCCTGCCAATGGTGTGTTAGATAATGCCCAGGTCTCTTTGAGGTAGAGTATGTCTCCTGTTTCCAGGAATCGCCTCAGGTTATTATTCTCTGCGATCTTGCTGCTCCCTGCGATGTTCCATGAAATTAATGTTAAGTTCTTATTAGGAAAAGGTACTCCCTTGGTCTCACACCTGCCGGGCCTGGACTTGCTGTTAGGAATGCTTCTGTGTTCTTCCCCAGTTTCCGGATTGATCCAAGAGGGAGTGAATGGCACTAATAACCCTTTGGTTGTTTTGACATGTGATCTTGATTCCTGTGTAGTCCTTATGCTCTTCCTTGTATTCTCGGGGAGTCCTGATCTATTTGTCCACTGCAGGACTGACCAGGGGCCCATGTCCTCCTTGTCTGGAGCAAGAATGTATGGGTATTTTGGGTTGGGAAGATTCTGAGCATCGATGTCCCACTCGGCGAGTTGTGTGGAGTTTTTCAAAATGGCTTGTCTGGTTTCCCTTTTCTTCAAGCCTAGTACTGTTGAATTGCCGTGTGTGTCACCCTTCATGCTCAAGAATCTCACCCATTCTATGTCCCCTGTTTGTAGCTTGTCCAGCACGGCAAGGTGCTTGAAAAGGCGAAGCATATTGCACCTGTTCAAAATGTCATGCTGGCCCGTGCTATAGAATCTCGGGGTGAGGACTATCTCATGGATGGTAGTTACTGTTCCTGACGAATGACTCGTTTTGTTCCTCCCTAAATTTGGTGCTGCCTGGATTAGTCCGATGGTTGGGCTTCCTTGTTTGCTTGTGGCAGGTCCTACTTTGGATTTCGAGCTCTGGCCGTAGGTGTACCTGGTGCTGGGCTGGTGCCCGGGGCTTTGCTGTAGTGATTTTATATCGTCTGGCTGTGTAATTGTTTCAGCTGGTGCATGACTTATGTCCTCTGGCATGTGATGTAGTGGTTTTATATCATCCGGCAGTGGCAGTGATATTGACCACGATTGCGGTATCGTTTTTTCAGCTGGTGCATGACATGTGTCTTCTGTCATTTGGCTCCCTGGGGAGTGTCCTGTTCTTGACTGTGGCTTTTGACCTGTCGCAGGTGGGTTACTTGTTGCGATTAGCTGTTTTTGCTGTTCTGCTGGGGGCAAAACCGTGTCAAAAGCCTTTGTGCCCCAGTTCTTATTTGTGAAAATTGGATAAAGCTGGCCCACTTTTGGGTTCCCTTGTGACGGTCTGCCGTCAATCATCCTTAGGTGCAATTGCCTTCCTCTCAGCCTGGTTTTTTTCTGTTGTTTCTTAATCTTCTTTTTTTCTCTTCTTGACAGCGGGCGTTCAGGGACAGCGATTTTGCAGGGAGTGAGTTCTTTTAAGTCAGATTCCCTGTCATCAGGAACTTCAGTGCTCTCTGTTGCCCTGCTTTTTCGGCTTTGTATTCCTTGTGCCATTTTGGCGTTGTGCGCAGAGGCCTCACTCCTTTGTGCTCCTTTTTGCTCCAATCCTGCTGGTAACCTTAAGCCGAGATTGCTTGCTTCCATTTGTCTCACTCCTAAAGGGTAGCCGCTTCTTGGGATCCTATCGTCTATGTTGCTCGGCAGCCGTGATTCCTTGTTTCCTTGGACTTTCTTTACTATGTCGGCAAGGATCTCAGGAAGTAGAGCCCATTTATCCATGAGGATTGAGCAGGAACAGAAGCATTCACCTCGGTTAGATAGCAAGTGCTGGTCGATCCTCTTTTCCAGCTCTTCCACTCTAGAGCTTATGTCAACTAGGCAGCCAGCAATCGATTGCAGAAGATCGATTTGGACTTGCATTTTGGTTGACTGCCACAGTAGAGCTTTGTTAGTGTCACTGTTTAATTCCGGCCTCAGTGTTCGCCGGAAGTCTGCTTCTGTGCGGTCATAGAAGGTGCAGTGATCTACTTTTGCATTGTTTGCCCGGGTAGATCCTATTTGTTCAGTTTGCCCCCACCCCAGCAGGTTTGGGGTCAGTTCTAGTGTTCTCTCGATTTTATCTCCTACATTTTGAAGAAACGAAGATGTAAGCTCCTCTACCACTGGTGAATCTAAGTGTTGAGCAATTAGTTGCTGTCGGCTGCTTGTAGGGGATGGAGTTGGTACTATGCTCTCCATGATCTTGCTAGCCGAGCTGTGATCGTGATCTTTTGACCAGTGGATTTGGGCCCTTATCACTGCAATGTCCGCAGCTCTTCTTGGGGCAGTTGCGTGGTCCGAGTCATTAGTGATGTTGATGGCTTTATCTATAGGTGTACGAGAATTGTGTGCGCTGGGTGTTTCGTTTGATAGTATACCTTTAAGTTGTTTGCACTCTGGTTTACCCAGTTCCTGTTTATTGCTAAATTCCAGGTGAGGAGGTGAGACTCCTCTGGGTACGGCAGTGTGGATTGGAGGCTGTTTAGTGCTACTTTCTTGCATGGCGCTCGTGTCGCCCCCTTCCCATGGTATATTCTCGGTTACCTGCTCCTGCCAACCGTGGTCGGTGTTGGCAGTGCCCTTTGTCCTGAAGAAATTTCTAATCAACCCCATTTGTTCTGCATCTTGAGGCAGTTCATTTAGATTTTCCGTGAGTGATTTACTCATGGTGATCCTTTTAATAGGCAAGCGCCTATTGGAGGGTTCCTCAGAGGTCATGTGTTGTCTGGCCTTTTTTTTTAATACACATCCATAAGTTGAGCTAGACTACAGCAGGCATAATGTAAAGGTGCAGAACACATCAGGTGCATAAGGTCGGTGCAGAACACAGTGGAATCAAATCAAGGTGCAGATGACACCAGATTCATAAAGTGGGCACATAGAAAACAGCAGGCTCAAACCATCGGTTCAGAGCATACTAGGTACTTGAGGTGGGTGCATAACACAGCAAGCAAAGGAAGGCGCAGAAAGGAAAGCCATGGTGCAGCACACACCAGATCCCTAGGTGAGTGCACAGCACAGTTGGTTGCAAGCAGAGGGGCAGAACACACCAGACCCTTAAGGTGGGCTTAGTACAAAGTGGGATAAAAGCAGGGGCAGAGAACACAGGCGATCCTTAAGGTGGGAGCAGACCACAAGCAGGCAAAGGTGGATACAGAACACAGCAGGATCAAAGCAAGAACATACAGCCCTCCGGATCCACAGACGGTCACAGAATGCAGCGGACCCAAAGCAAGGGCGCAGAACACCCTGAGGGCTATATTATGTAAAGATCAACGGAGCACATTTGGTGTGTGTATCCGCATTCTGCACACCCAGTGCACTTTAGTATTACAGAAGGGTCAGGCCCCTTCTGTAAGACAGATAGCTCTGGTGCACATGTTGCACATTCGCTATACTGAAGGAGCACTGCCTCATTTGCATGAGGCACAAACAGGGACAGTGCACCCTATTACTGATAATGAGTTGCCTTGGAGGAAGAGCTTTAGTGAAAGGCTGAGTACCTGTTTGAAGCTGCTCCGTTTTTAAGGCAGCACTCAACTTGCAATTAGAAAGAGAACAGACATTCCTCTGCAGACAGGTGAAATGACTGACTTCATCAGATTGCAGGGGATTGTCTGGGGACCCAAAAGTGCCCTTTTCCTCCATTGCATGCGTCACCATTGGGGGGCACACTGACAATGTGCCGCTTCTTTGTGGCACACAGTCAGTGCACCTCCTGATGGCCTCTTTGCTTCTTTGCCTCTGTGCCTGCGTCCATAATATGTAGTGAGCATACAGGTTAAGGTTTTCCCTCAATTAACGCCCCTGTAATATGGCATCGGTACTACAAGTGTGCCAGCACCATCTATATTAAAGAAGGCAAGCATTTGTAGCCCCTTTTGTAATATCAAAACACTTCGGACCCAGAAAGCAGAGCCCTCACCAGACTGAACCCCAGAACTCTTTATGTAATAAGGACCCTGATCCTTAAGGTGGGTGCAGAACACTGTTGGCTCAATGCAGGGGCACAGAACAAACCAGATTCTTTAGGTTTTAAATTTGGGTACAGGAGACAGATGGCTCAAAAAGCATATTTGACTTGTAGTATAGTTGTAGAACGCATTCATGGCGTGATTGTGGGACTCTGAGGGGTCATATGGTGGGTGAAGCTACATCTGGATCACAAAGAGGTCACTGAGCACGTTTCTAGGGTATCTGCACACAACTCTTTCCATTTGTTCCTCCTCAGTATATTTTGAAATCAACATGCCAAGTTCCAAGTAATAGCAGGCATTCGCTTCAGTGCGCAATTTGAACTTTATTCTTCAAGATAACAATATTCACAGCGTTGGATTGGTAACACGGGCACTCGGGCAGTGCCCAAGGGGCCGGTGTCCTAGTTCCAGCTGTGGGCTGCTTTTTTGAGCAGTCTGGGGGGCCGATTTGGGTGGTTTTTTACATTGTTCGGATACCTCCAGCGGCCCAGTGGGTGCCCGAGTGGCCATTCTGGAGGCAAATGGGCGTCCATTATCTCCCATTTAGGAATGGGCAGAGGTGTCACTCCCTTTCTCTTGCTGTGCCGGCCAATTAATGTATGCATATTGAGCGGGGGCAGGGGGCCTGAGCAGAAGTGGCCTCACTTGTTTTCAGGTATGTTTCACCAGTGTAAACTAATCCGTGCATTTTTTTATTACTCCCCCCACCCCGCCCATCGTTTTTTAAAAATAACATTTCGCCTAAACTTTGTTTTGAGGAAAGGCAATATGCAAATGTGGGCCACTTTGTTTAGCGTGCCGGGGCCAATATTTAATCCCAATCCAACCCTGATGTGGTCTGTGCCCAGTGCTTTATTTGTAAGTGCAGCAGCACAATGTTTTGCTCAGAAACCCATGGCTGACGCTATCACTATCGGATGTTGAATACCAAAAGACATAACCCACCTCATGCCTCTTTTATCCTCCACCAGACACTCCCAGCTTCTTTATCTCATTCTAACAAGTTCTTTTTCATTCCTGCTTCATCTCTTTATCACAATTTTTTCTTCATAATATTCTTCCTTCTTTCCCACTTTAGTGTTTTTCTTGCTATTGCTCTGGATCAAAATCTGTTGAGCAAAAAATAAGAGTCAGTCCCCAAAAATCATTATCGGTGGTCGCCACCTGCAACATGTCTCAAATGAAGCACTGTCTGTGCCCCTGCTTTGGGTTAGCTGTGTCTGTGGCCACCTTATGATTCTCAATCAATCAATCAATCAATCAATCAATCAATCAATCAATCAATCAATCAATCAATCAATGAATCATTTGTGTAGCACACTACTCACCCATGAGGGTCTCAAGGGAGGTAACAGCTACTGCTCGAACAGCCAGGTCTTGAGGTGTCTCCTGAAGGTCAGCAGGTCCTGGGTCAGACGCAGATGGGTGGGGAGGGTGTTCCACGTCTTGGCGGCAAGGTAGGAGAAGGATCTGCCGCCGGTGGTGGTTTTGTGTATATGTGGTACGGTGTCGAGGGCGAGGTCGGCGGTGCGAAGCTGGCGATTTGGGGTTTAGAAGGTGAGACGCTTGTTGAGGTATGCTGGTCCGGCGTTGTGGAGTGCTTTATGTGCATGGGTCAGGAGCTTGAAGGTGATCCTCTTGTTGATGGGGAGCCAGTGCAGGTCCTTCAGGTGGGCTGTGATGTGGGAGTGGCGGGGGATGCGGAGGGCGAGGCGTGCGGAAGCTTTCTCTATGCATTGCAGTCTTTTCTGGAGTTTGGCCGTGGTTCCAGCGTAGAGGGTGTTGCCGTAGTCCAGTCTGCTGCTGACGAGTGCGTGGGTGACCGTCCATCTGTAGATCTTATGAAGCATGCGGAGGGTGTTGAAGCAGGAGGAAGAGACGGCGTTGACTTGTTGGGTCATTGAGAGTGATGAGTCCAGGATGAATCCCAGGTTGCGTGCGTGGACAGTGGGCGTCGGTGCGGCTCCCAGCGTGACCGTCCACCAGGAGTCGTCCCAGGCGGAGGGGGAGGAGCCGAGGATGAGGACCTCCATCTTGTCCGAGTTCAGTTTCAGGCGACTGTTCTCCATCCAGTCGGCGACGTCCTTCAGTCCTTCGTGTAGGTTCATTTTGGCAGTGGCGGGGTCCATGGTGAGTGAGAGGATCAGCTGGGTGTCGTCGACGTAAGAGACGATGTTGAGGTTGTGTGAGCGGACGATGTTGGCGAGTGGAGCCATGTAGATGTTGAAAAGGGTAGGGCTGAGGGATGATCCTTGGGCATGCCGCCGATTATCTTGGTGGCTTCCGAGTGGAATGAGGGAGCTGGACCCTCTGGGTTCTGTCGGTGAATAAGGAGGTGATCCAGCCCAGGCCCTTGTCGCTCATTCCTGCGTCGTGGAGGCGTTTGTGGAGGGTGCGGTGGCAGACGGTATCGAAAGCGGCCGAGAGGTCCAGGAGGATGAGGGCCGCGGTTTTCACCATTGTCCAGCATGGTCCTGATGTCATCGGTGGCAGCGATGAGGGCAGTTTCGGTGCTACGCTTGCTGCGGAATCCTGATTAGGACGGGTCCAGGCCGTTGTTCTCCTTGAGGAAGTGGGACAGTTGCTTGTTGACGATCTTTTCGATGACTTTTGCCGTGAACGGGAGCAGGGAGATGGGCTGGAAGTTCTTGAGGTCCTTTGGGTCCGCTGTGGGTTTCTTGAGTAGTGCGTGTTTCCAGCTTTCCGGGAATATGGCGGTCTCGAAGGAGCTGTTGGTGATCTTCCGGAGTTGGGGAGCGATGATGCGGTTGGCTTTGTTGAAGATGTGGTGCGGGCAAGGGTCGGATGGTGAGGTGGAGTGGATGGTGTTCATGGTCTTGATGGTATCGTCGTCATTGACGTGGGTCCAGGAGGCCAGGAGGTTGGCGAGACTGGGGGGTGGTGAATCAGAGGTGTTAGCGGCTGTTGGTAGGGTCTGGGTGTTAAAGCTGTCGTGGATGCCTGTGATCTGCTGTGTTCTATGCCCTTGCTTTAAGCCTGCTGTGTTCTATACCTTTGAGCATTTTCTGTGTTTTGCGCCCCTGCTTTGAGCTTGCTGTATTCTGTGCCCAACCTATTGATGTGTTCTGTGACCCTGCTTGTAGTCCTCTGTGTTCTGCACCCAACTCATGGATCTAGTGTTTTCTGCCTCCTGCTTTAAGCCCACTATGTTCTGCACCCACCTTTGCTCACTGTGTTCTGTGCCCACCTTCAGGATCTGGTGTGCTCTGCATCCTTTCTTTGAGCCCATTTAGTTCTACATCCACCTTATGGATCTGGTGCATTCTACACACCTGCTTCGAGCTCACTCCACCCAGTTTATGGATTCAGTGTGCTTTGATCCTAACTCTGAGCCCACTGTGTTCTGAGCCCACATTATGTATCTGATCTGTTCTGTGCACTAGCTTTGAGGTCATTGTATTCTGCGCCCACATTATGGATGTATTTTGTGCACCTGTTTTGAGCCTGCTATGTTTGGTTTCCACCTTAAGAAACTTGTGTGTTCTGTGCCCTTGCTGTGAGCCCACTGGATTGTGCACCCAGCTAATAGATGCATTTTGCATCACAGTTTTGAGTCTGCAGTGTTCTGCTCCCACCTTATGGATTTGATGTGTTCTGTACCCACCTTATGAATCTGGTGTGTTTTACGTCCCTGTTTGAGCCCACTATGATCTACGCACAAATTAATGTTTTGGTGTGTTCTGCAACCGTGATTTGAGCCCACTGTTTTCTGAATCCACCTTAGGGGTCTAGTGTGTTCCTTGCCCACACTTTGAGCCCACAGTGTTCTGCACCCAACTTGAGGATCTGGTGTGTTCTGCATCACTGTTTAGAGCATGCTGTGTTCTGTACTCACCTTATGGATCAGGCGAGTTCCCCACCGCTGCTTTGAGCCTGCTGTGTTCTGTGCCCACTTTATGGATCTGGCGAGTTCTGCACCGCCTCTTTGAGCCTGCTGTGTTCTGTGACCACTTTATGGATCTGGCGAGTTCTGCATCGCCGCTTTGAGCCTGCTGTGTTCTGTGCCCACTTTATGGCTCTGGTGAGTTCTGCACTGCTGCTTTGAGCCTGCTGTGTTCTGTGACCACTTTATGGATCTGGCGAGTTCTGTACTGCTGCATTGAGCCTGCTGTGTTCTGTGCCCACTTTATGGATGTGGCGAGTTCTGTACTGCTGCTTTGAGCCTGCTGTGTTCTGGGCCCACTTTATGGATCTGGTGAGTTCTGTACTGCTGCTTTGAGCCTGCTGTGTTCTGTGCCACTGCTTTGAGCCCACTCTGTTCTACGGCCACCTTATGAATCTGTGGTATTCTGCACTCCTACTTTGAGCTTGCTGTGTTCTGTGTCCATTTTATGGATCTGTTGTGTAATTCACTCTTGTTCAGGGCCCTCTTGTTTTTTGTTGTACCCACCTTTGGATCTGGTATGTTCTGCACCCTTACTTTGTGCTTGCTATAATTGTCAGCATCCAGCGAATTGGAACACCTCAGAACCAGGAACGATGCTTAAAATGGTCCACCTCCTGACATCTCCAACTCTATGACTATCAACATATACATAGAGTAGTGAAGTGGTCAAGCGAGGGATAGGGATTAGGGAAGGGGACTGCAGGGAATAGGAAGCTGTGAAAGAAAAGAACACATTAATACGCATGCAGGTTCAGTTGGCTACACTCAATAGCCTCGCTAGGTACTGAAACAACATATACCTTTAAAAGTGCAACTGCATTTCCCTGAGGACAACATCCATTTGAACCGCCAACCTTCCTGAATGTTTCTGCTAAGGTAAAAAGAAACCACGAAGGAGTTACAGCCTGCACATACCCCACTCCTCATCAGGCAACTAGGACAGGTATTTCTACGGACAACATACCACATTCAGGAAATGGATGCCAATGTACCACAAGGTCCTATAGAGGGTTATAGGAATGTACAGTGTCCCGAACCCTTGACCTTAACCCCAGGTAAATTGGGCATTCTTCGCGTTCCCTTGAACGCTAATCCACAAGAAGGCATGAATTGGCCGTATGTCTACAAACAAATGATAATTCAGCCTTCCCTTCCGGTTACGTCACCAGGAAGGGTTCTGTGTTCAAAGTTATGAACCACCGCAATACTGCAGTGAAGTCCACCGGGGGAAAACTGAGAGACCCCGCCTCCTGATTACCTCTTTTTAGATCCCTCGAAGATAATCGTGGCGGTAGATAACTTGGAAAGACTTCTGTCTGCATACAGTGCGCGCGAGCTGAGTCTTGCTCACCCGCTGTTTAGCCGAATTGCTACAATGCCTGGGTGGGAACTTGGAAATCATACAACGCTAAACCCAGCGTGTCTGTAGCAGCCAAGTCGAGTGCTGACACGGAAAACCGGAAGTAATTATGCACGCCGATCGCGTGCACTTCCCTACGTAAATACCCATGGGCCCAGCCGAGCATCATGGGCATTGTAGTCTGATGTCATTCTTGACGATGAGGCAGGCGCCTATGCCCGCCGCGCCTGACAATAATATGTGCCCACCTTATGGATGTAGGCTGTGGCATGCTTTGAACCTGCTGTGTTCAGCTCTCATCTTATGGATCTGCTGTCTTCTATGCCCTTGCTTTGAGCCCACTGTGTCCTGAGCCCACCTTAACACTCTTGTGTGTTCTGCAGTCTTGCTTTGAATCCGCTGTATTCTGCACACAGCTATGGTCGTGTACTGTACCCCTGCATTAAGCCCTCTGTGTTATGCCCCCACATTATGGATCTTGTGTGCTCTGCATCCCCTACTTTTATCCTCTCTGTGTTCTTTGCCCACCTTTGCCCGCTATGTTCTGCGCCCACTTTATGGATGTATTCAGTGCGCCTGCTTTGAGCCTGTTGCTTTTGGCTCCCATCTGAAAAGACTGCATGTGTTCTGTGCTCTTGCTTTCAGTCCACTTTATTCTGTGCCCAGATTATGGATGTGTTGTACACCCTTGCTTTGAGACAGCTGTGTTTTGTGCCCAGATTATGAATCTGGTGTGTTTTATGTCCCTGCTTTGAGCTTGCTGTGTTCTGCACCCCTTATGGATCTAGTGTGTTCTGCACACTTTCTTTGAACCTCATTTGTTCTGTGCCCACTGTATGGATTTGCTTTGTTCTGCAGCTTTACTTTGGGCGCTCTGTGTTATGCACCCACCTTATAGATTTGCTGTTGTCTGCCCGGTGCACAGATAGAATATCAAGTTTTAAATGTCGACATACACAAATATTGAGTTGTAAATATTATGATGCAGAAATATCGACAGCAAGAATATCGTGGTCAAGAATATCGACTTGGAGGTAACAAATATTGTTTTTGAAAATATTGAAGTCATTATTATCGTTCGCAAAAATATAGTTTTTTAAAATATCGATGTTTTAATTAGTGTTATGTATTTTAGTATGTGTTTCAAAAGTATGTGAACTATTTTTTGTATGAGTATTGCTTTTGTTTATTAATATACGTGTTACATTTTAAGTTGTTATTAATTTTATTGGGTGCTGCAAGCCTACTAGTAGCATTTAATTTACAGGCCCTGGGTACATGTAGGACCATTTTACTCAGAACTTACAAAAAAATTAAATGTGCCAGTTGGGTGTAAGTCAATGTTGCCAGGCTTTAGGGAGTGAGCATATGCACTTTAGCACTGGTCTGCAGTGCTCAAGTGCACAAAGTCCTAAGGTCAACAAAACCGAGATCAGCAAAAATTTAGTAGGAAGGCAGAAAGTTCGGGGGAAGACTTCTCCCTAAGGCTGACAGGTCTAAGACCTGTGTACACTGTCGTCTGAGTGATGTCTTTGAGCAGGCTTGCCTTGATGACTTTTGCGCCCTGTCGTTTTAGTGAAACTGTGTATACCATCAACAGTGTCATGCACTGTGTTTACATTGTTCGCTTGATTTTCTATGTATACACAACATTTTGTTTGATGGGCTCTGCATATGATATGTGTGTTTTTCCCTTTACACTATCATTTGTTTGCTGCATTTTGTGCCCAATGATCTTTGTGTAATGCTGTTTATGTGATCATCATAGAAGCAGAACACATCTGGGTCAAGATAAGATGGCAGAGAACACAGACAAAAGCATGACTGCAGAACACATCCGGATCAAAGTATGAGTGCAGGATACATTTGACCCAATGCAGGTCACAGAATACATCTGACCCTATGCAGCATGCAGAATACATATGAATAAAAACAAGGGTGCAAAACACACCTTAGTAAAATTATGGGTGCAGAAGAGATATGGCTCATTGCATGATTACAGGAATGTTGGGGTCAGTAGAGTGAGAGCAGTACACCTCTGGCTTCATTGAGTAGATGTAAACTAAACGTGGCTTGCCAGATGGGTGGAGGTACAAAGCATCAAGGTGAGAATATCGACTTGAACCAATATTGTAGACAAAATATCAAGAGCCAAAGTATTGAAAGAAAAATATTTATAGGCAATTATAGATTTATTATAAATAACTCCAATGTACCTTCTCGATTTTTTGGGCCTCAATATTTTGACTCCTATGTTGTGGTAAGTTGATGCTGTCCATTTATTATTCTTGACTACAACTACAGGATGGGTGTAGGAAATGTCTGGCTCCTGAGGTGGGTGCAGAACAAACATGGTAATAGGGTGTATGTAGATTGCAAAAGGGCTAATGAGCTAGATGTGAACACATCTGTCAGAACTTTGGGTGCAGAATACATGTAGTTCAAATAAAAAATACTTAACAAATATGGCCCATTATCTCTTCTCAGAACACATCTGGCTTACAGCATGGGTACAAAATACATTGATTGCTAGGTAGATGCAGAATGCTGAAACATCTGGCTGATCGAGTGGGTGTAAGTCACATATCGCTCATGGAATGGATGAAGAACACATCTGGCCTGCATGGATGAGTGCAGAATATGACTTCAAGGAATGGCCACTGAGTGCTGCTATGTTAAGATCATTGGGTCGTGTCTGATCAGTTCATAACAGGAAGTCAGAATGAATTGTCTGCATATCCATAATGGCTGACAAAAATATCATTATTTGCCTAAGTGGAATCAGAAAGTTCCAGCACTCGTGCAAAAAAAGTGAAGGAAGAGTGATGGTACTATAAACCGACTTGCACCTACCCTGGAAATTGAACGCTGGAAAATATAGTACTACAGATCTCATAACATCACTAGAGACTTTTCTTAATATCAATACAGCCTAATTGTCTCCAGGTGCCCTTAATAAAGCATCTTACTTAGAATGCATTGGTCACCTACTCACCAAAATGAATGGCGGAAAATGTAGTTGTGTGCAATGCCTAAATATGTAATAAGTAAAGTGCAGTAAAAATGCTGCATATGCTTACATGTATTTCAATCAAATCAAACTACCAATAAGGCAGTAAGGCAGAAATTCGCAAATAATAAATATATATATTCACTTAAGAAACCTAAGGTTACAAGGACGTTATATTTAGGATCACATTTCACTCGTACAAAACCATTGAAATTCGATTGTTATGAGTTATGTAGTGTGTGAGGTCATAAGCTGTGCATTGTGAGGGCGCAATAGTTAGCTCAGGTAACTATAACTGTCAAATTTCAGTTGTTTTGTATGAGTGAAATGTGAGCCTAACTATAATGCCTCTCCAACCTTGTATTTTTAATTGAATTTCTAAGGTTTTTAAAATTCTATTTCCTAACCATAACGTCCCTCTAAACTTTATTTTTTTCAGTGAATTTCATTGTTTTTTAATGTTATTTCCTAACTATAACATCCCTGTAACCTTTGGTTTTTTCAGTGAATTTCTATGGGATTTTTATACTATTTCCTAACTATAATATCCCTGTAACCTGGATGTGTGAGGGGGCTGAGTGAGTTGGTGTATGAGGCATTGTGTGAGTATATAAGGGGGTTGTGAGTGTCTGAGTGGGTGTGGGAGTGGCTGTGTGTGTGAGTGGGTGTGGAAGTGGCTGTGGGAGTTGGTGTGTGAGTGACTGTGTGGTTGTGTGAGTGGCTTTGTGGGTTTGTGAGTGGTTGTGTATGTGGTGGTATAGGTGTGTTAGTGGCTGTGTGAGTGGTTGTGTTAGCAGCGGCCAAAGCAGGTAAGAGAATGGTGGGGCGGAGGGTCTGGGTGAGGGGGGATTTCGACAGATGATAAGGAAAAATTAATTGTTTTTTTAATTTCCCCTTGTGGTTGTCTGTCGAATCCCCCCACCCTGGCCCCACTGGCCCACCACTCTTACCTGCATGGGCCGCTGCTGGGTTGTGTAAGTGGGTGTGGGAAAGCTGTGTTGGTCTGTGAGTGGGTGTGTAAGTGGTTTTGAGGGTCTGTGAGTGGGTGTGTGAGTGGCTGTATGGATGCGTGAGGGTGTTTGTGAGTGGTGGTGTGGGTGTGAGTGTGTGAATTAGTGCGTGAGTAGGTGTGTGTGTCTGTGAGTGAGTGTATGCATTTTTTTATTGGGGTCTGGATCCAAGGATCCACCTGAATTGGTGAGGATCCAGGTAAATTTGCGGATCCTCTAGTGAAAAAATGTTTTTGGACAATTTCTTGCTCATTAGTGGTCTCTCACAGACTCCTCCGTTAGTCCCATGGGGTCAGGGAACCTCTACCCTGACCCCTACTTTTACTTTTGATCTATTTTTCCCCCCCTGGGAGCTGTGTCCCCTATGAACAAAATGGCAGTCACAACTTTCCTCTCAGGTTGTGGCCAGCCAATCACAGCATTGTTGTTGGTGCGTGGATTCGCACCCCCAGAAACACAAATTAGGTCTTCAGTTAATATTTCTAAAGCTACTGAACTGATTTACACCAAATCACAAAAAGGATGCTTTCTGTACCAAGAGCTAGATTTCTGCCAAATTCGGTATAATTACATCCAGCAGTTCATGATGTAGTTGTGTTCAAAATACCTATGGGGGTGGCCATTGAATTTGTTTGGAAACTTTCTTGAAGATTCAACAAACGGCATCACAATATAGGCAAATCAAAAAACGCTTTTCCTGGGAAACATAGTCCTAACTATAACCACCTACTGGAGACCGACATTAGGTTATATACATATATATAGTACCTATTGATAACCGACAGTAGGTAGTTATAATTAGGACCATGTTTCCATAGCAAAAGCAGAAATGCATCTCTTTATCCTGAGTGTGGAGTGCAATAAAGAATGGAGTGTTTCTCACCCTTGAGTGAAGGATCTCTTTGTATGCAGGGAGTAGTGGTAATACGAAGGCGCTAAGCGGTAGCGCTCACCAGTGCACCACCTTTGATTTAGTGCAACCTGGCAAATTGCAGTTTTGGTGGAAGATAAGTGGCCGGTATCCCCAGGGACCTGAAAATAGATGTGAGTTGGAGAAATGACGAGGCGGGAGCAGCGGTCCGATGCTGAGAGTTAATTGACTCTTGTGGTGGGGACCTGCGTGTTCCAGAGTGAAGCCCATCTTTTCTGATAAACATTTAAAGATACCAGAGCAGGGCACTGCACTGGCTGAGCGGTGAGAAGGAGAGACTTGCATTACTTTTGCGCATAACCAAATAAGTGGTAGTAAATATCAAGTTATGCCGCTATCCACAAGGAAACATCCTTTTTGAGTGTCCCACAGTAACTGTTAACATTTTAAAATACTCTCCGTGCAACTGTGGACCTTTTACTGCAAGAAACATATAAAGCATAATGAAGTGAACTTTTTCCTACTGGAGGTGCAATTGATTGGAAGCAGTTGCATTAATTGAAATAACATTTACAATGGTGAGCATGGATGCTAAGGAAGAATGGAAATAATTTCTTCTATAATTGTGAAGGAGTATATTTGCATATATGGCTCAATCACAAGGGCAAGTTTTAAAGATCGAGAAAGGCAGCAATGTGCCGAAGCGTGTCTCTTTATCTTGGGTGCAGAATGCAATAAAGAATGGAGTGTTTCTCACCCTTTAAAGCAGGGTCTCTTTGTATGAAAAGCTCTGAAAATGCTCGCACCAGCTGGGAGTAGACTTTGGGTCTGATTCCCAGCCTGTACTGATGAAGGCAGGTAAACAGATCAAGAGATTGCTCCGGTCCAGATGGCCCCCTCCCCTTAAAAAACATACGGCCCTGGGGGATGGGGTCCAAATGTTTAATAAGGCTCATGGAAGGGAGGCCACATGACCCCCTCCTCTTTGAAATGCATAATACCATGGGGGATGGGTCTCCAGTGCCTGATGAGGCTAGGGAAGGTGGCCCGCCAAGCCCCCTATGCATTTTTATTGGTATTGCCCTCTGGGATGACATTCCAGGGGCCTAATAAGAGCGGGGAGGGGATTGTGCGCCACCTTCCTTTTCTTGTACTTGGCCCCAGATAGGGTCCCCGGGCCCAATGGCCACCCTTATCCTGCACACAGCAAAGGCTGTTTGCAGTGTGGTTTGGCTGCCTGTAGGGTCTACCGCCAACTCCCCCCCCCCGCTGTGTACGGCCATAGGTGCACGGCGGGGGTTGGCTTACTTATGGTAATAAAATATTTCTTTACATTAAAAAAAACCTAGAAATTCACTAAGAAACAAAAGTTAAAGTAAGGTTATAGTTAGGTCTGATAAAAGATCTGAATTTATTTTTTAAAAACATCTTTGAAATTCGCTGTAAAAAACAAAGGTTAGCGTAACGTTATAGTTAGATGAACATGTCAGTGACAACATTAACATTTGGAACTAAAAATATATGGTAGCAGAGCTAACTATAACTTGTGCCCCTTCCATGCACTGCTTATGACATCACATATTACACACTCAGGACATGTTCTATGACATCATTTATGACATCACTGATGACATCTCGATTGACATCATTGATGACATCATCCAATGAGTGTGCGAGTATGCTTTATAGTTTACTTAGTGACGGGTAGGTACCGTATTACTTTGCTACCTAATTTTGTACAGCCTGTGTCCAGGTTCTGGGCGTAAGTGTTTACCAAACGGATGGGCTTCTAGTGCATCAATGATGTCTAAACTGACAGTCCGTGTGCGTACGAATTCCAGACTGTCTAAAAGAGCTTCTATTAGTGGGTGTCAAGGAGATCATTTTTTTATTTTCAGCATAAACTGTAGAGGCAGTAAAAGTGTAACAAAGCAGCCTCTTGCATTTCCTCTGAACATTACTAACATTACATTTCGGTGTAATAAAACGTAGCATCCTTTTTATTACCAATCCGCTGGAATGAAACGTGTTTTAAGGTGCTTTGTAGTGCAACTGCAATTGCTAAAGTTTAATAGAGGGGATGAAACATAGCCCTGCGTTTACGAATAGCATTCTATTAGAGATGAAAAGGTCAGGGAAGAGAGAGGAAGGCAGGCCTAATGGAAGGTCTGTTCCTTGACACTCCTTCAAGCCCGGTTCGCATGCACAATGTCGTGAAGAGGATTTGTGCAGAACAGTCTGCTATGATCACCTTAGTCAGTTTGTGCACTAACTGGGTTATGTAACGGCCCATAAACCCCATAAAATTCTAATCCCAAATGGGAAAACGCATCCTTTCATTCTTCTGTGGTCGATACAGTGAGAACCGATAATGCAAGTATTTATAAAATCTATTAGTAAAGGTCTGAAAAGACAATTTGGTTTGTGGTTTCTGCTATGCACAGACAATACTTTATAGCACTTTTGAAAAGTTACTGAAATATGCGTCTTTGCACTCTGTTAAAGGCATAAATGGCTTTTATTTGCACTCTTTGCAGTTATGCTGCCTGCGCATAAGGCTTATGCAGTGTCCTATCTGTCCCCGTTCCCTTTATGCCTGAGCTGGTGTCTGCAATGCTGAATGTGAATGATGTAATGAAATGTTGGGGTGTGGTGTGGAGTGGTTTCTACGAGTTGCACACAGTTGGAAAGAGGACGGAGCCTTGAGAGCACCTACCTACTGTTGTTGTAAACTCGGGGACTAACATGAAATAAACAGTGTCATCTTAAGGATTTTGGGGGCGCCGGGCAAAACATAACTTGGAGGCCCCTGTTTGGAAAAAAGTTCTATTACCAATTATTTACTAACTCAAGGCCACATGATCCAAAAAATACTAAATTACATGTTAAACTTTATTGATAGATGTCTTGCCGAGGATCCCAACAATCCCTAAGATGACACAAGGTAGAGAGAGGCAGAGTGAAGGGTGAAGGTTGGCAGAGCAGTTTAGATAAGTAGATCAAATAGACAGAGGTCAACTAGAGAGAAAGTGCACTTCTCCTGTGGGGCCCTTGGAAGGTGGGGGCTAGGGGCAATTGCCTTTGCCCCTGCTTTAAAACGCCTCTGTAAATAAAGAACTTACCACCTACCCGAGTTGCTCCACACTCTTGTATGAAGGCCCTGCTGTCTAACTTCAACATCTCGGAACAAGTGGGATCAGCTCGCAGGAAAGGGTAGCAAGGCTTTCAACCTCTGTCACCTTCACCCTAAACCCAAGTGAGAGCAAATAATGAGAGTGAAGGGCAATTATCACAATGACAATAGGTTTTAGAACATTTGTTGATGTTGACAGAAACAGACTAGTTGGGGGAAGATGGGGTTTTGAAAACTTATTCTACAGCCTTAGTTTAAAAAAGCCTATGTGAACTCTCTAAGCAGCATTGGTTGACAGAAATTGTTGGGTGACATCTAATGAATAGCAAAGAAGTTCCATTGCCGGAAAAGGTACAGTTCCAGACTGTGCACAGATTTGCAGAGGAAAAGTTTAACACCCAACCCAGCAGTCACATGCTGGGCGGATTTCTAGTGCTGGAGGTCGCACGATTAAAGACAGGTCATCTGGTGACTGTAGTGAGGGACAAGAGTCAGACAAGGAGCCAGGTTTTGCAGATCCATAACTATCGGGATAGTGTGGGACTAGAAGGGGCTCAGCAAAGGAACTCTTTCGAGGGAGCAATAACTGGAGTCTAATGGAGCACAGGATAGTAGGGTGGTTCGTTGTAATGGTGGAAGGGTTCAACAAGGCGTGGCGTCCAATGAAAATATCATGCATCCTCTCACAGCACTGGGAACAGTTTCCCACTCCTGCCAAGGGCTGCCAAAGATGGCTTGTGGTTTTTCATTAGCTTTGCGAACTTTGCACTTTGCAACGATTGAGAAGTTTAAAAAAAATTACTTGAAGTTAAAAGTGGCTCAACTTTGCATCTTCACACACCCCTAATGATATCATATTTGGCACCATGAAAATAACTAAGCAGCATTTGCAGAAAAAAAACAGTGAGTCATTTTCTGACAGAGGGTATGAAAGCATGAAATTTGCAAACTTTAAATAGAAATCTTCAGCTATGATGGCCCTTTTCAAACAGCAGGAATCTGATCCCACTGCTGCAAGTGTCTGCAAATGGTTGGGGCTAGACTGGTGCTGTTTCACACTCATGTGCTGTCTGAAACTACAACTCCAAAACATGCCTAGATCCCATACTTGTTCCATCCCTAGCCTCCTGGATAGGGTGTGCTCTTTGAATGAATTTACAAGTATTCCTTCAAAAATTGCGCAATCTTGAACAGTGAGTTCCATTTAGCCCATTCGCACCTGATCTAAGAGGGGAAGTTCTTTCTGAGTTCTCCCTCACCCAACCTGCTTACCATCCTCAGTGCTCTTGACCAACCTCCTGCCCCATTGGTTTGTTTTTGTCGGCGCGTAGACCAGTTACCCATATTCCTACCAAGAGCATGGCAATGCCTCAGACCAGGAGCGATGTAGTCCCAATATGGATTTTGGTGCTCCCCAAATGGACTCATTTCTATTTCTTGTAGTCAATAATACGAACTGGAACTTCTCAGTAAGAATGACGGACACGGGTCGAAATTTTAAGGCACTTATATTAAGAATTATTAAGCAAAATACATGAAATATCTTATTAGTGTGGTTGGCAGTAAAGAATACAGATCAGAAATACAAAGAACTCAGTAAATTCCATATAGAAATCCAGCATAGATTTGCCTTATAAAGTTGAAAATTGGGATTCTAGTTACAGACGAAAAGTATGTCCTTTTATAAGACTTTAGACAAAGGATTTAATGCCTTACTACACAGATTCATGGTTCTCAGCATAGGCACCAGTGAGGAACTAGCAAGAAGAAACATTTTACTACAGAATATATTCAAAGATACTCTTGGAGCTCCCACAGTGCAAAGCTTACAATTCTTTATTTAGCACTGGGAAACAGCAACAACAATGATCATGTGGCATGCTATGACACCAATTTAAGATGGAGGAAAATATAAGCTTGGTTCATGTTAGCGCAAGTTCTAATAAGTTTAAAGCTAAATAGAAAACAGCTCCCACAACCCCACCTCTAATGATTCTAAGTCATCACCTTACATCTCCGTAATGCAGCATTCATCAACTTTGCGTACTTTTTCATGGATTTTCCCATGTCCTTTATGGTGTCATAGAGATCGCTTTGCAGCTTTTTAATCTTTACAAGAATTCTCTTTCTTTTTCTTTCTTTTGTTGCTGCCAGCTCCTTAAACCCGCAATCCTGCCCGTATTGCCTGATAAAATTCCCTTGCAGAATTATAGGACGAGAAGTGCGCATGCAACACCAATTGGTATAATCAAAAGAGGAGTTGAGAGCAAATCAGAATTCCACCACCTATACTATCTAGCCATTCATCTATCTTTGCAAAACCCCTTCCAATAGGGAAACGGCCACTACAACGCGGCCGTTTCAATGCATAACATTAACCACGCATGCATTACAACGCATGCGTGGTTACCACGAATAGCCTTTACCACGCATACCTTTACTACAAAATACGTAGTAAAGGCATGTATGGTAAAGGCTATTATTAAAAAAAGGGGGCTTGGAGGATCCCCTCCCCCCAAAAAAATGCGAAAAAGAGGGGGGCTTGGGGGGACTCCCCCCCCAAAAAAACTCACCTGTTTCCGTCTAAATGTGGAGGAACTCGGTATCATTAGAGGAAACGGAAAGACACTTCCGCTTCCTCTTTACGACGTGCAATCACACAATGGAAGAGCTTGAAGAGGAGAGGTGGAGGAAAGGTAAGGGGGATTTTCGTTTTTAAAAATAAAAATGTAAGAGATGAGGGAGTTGTGAAGAGATGGGGTAAATTATTAGGGTTAAGGAGAGGGGTATTTGATAAAAGGGTTTGTGGGTGGGAATCGGGAGCAGTTTATAGAATTGGGGCAGGGATCGGAGATAATCTTTACCCAAAAAATGCCATTAACATGCTTAGATTTACAACGAAAATCGTTGTAAAAATATGCGTGGTAAAGCATTTTCGTGGTAAAGGTTATGCGTAGTAATTGCATTTGCGTTGTAACGCATGCGTGGTAAAGGCATGCGTTGCAACAGAATGCATTGTAACGTCATACAACCCTTCCAATAGACCCAAATACAGAGCATATTCAAGTACCTGTGTCTCCCAAATCAGTTAGTTCATCCGTCATATTCGTAATGTTAGCAACATAACTATAAAGCTGGTTATCTATTTTTGGGATATATACGGCACAACATTCCCGTGCATGAATTTCCGTGCAGACTGTGCCTTCCTTCACAAGAAGAAAATCTAACGCAAGGCGGTTCTGCATGATCATAGGTATTATAGCAAGCAATTCTTTATTTATTACAGTTAGTGCTCATGTTGTATTAGTAGCAAGCGTGTCTACTAGGGTTAATAGCTTTCTAATCTTTACATTGTTTAATGCAACTCCTATCGAAGGTATAAATGCTCCAAAATTATCACTAAGGATCAACTTGAAACTCTGCTTTCCTCATTTTATACAGCAATCAAGGGGTGAATTTAGCTCATTTGTATGAGTGATTCTGGGAAAGACTAAAGTTGTGTAATAACCACTTACCCAGTTATGTTGTAACTAGAAATAAGCTGACTTATCGCACACATAATAGATGCTTTTGATACCCGCCTCTAATGCAGCAAAGATCCTGCCTTTGACCAAATAACTGTGCTCACATTCACTCAACCCCAATGCCTCGACTGTTTTGCTTTCCTCCTGCTGCCTAACCATGCATAAAGTTATCCTTTTAGCAAAGTAGGTGTCCGAACTTGGGGGATATTCTCTTAAAATCTCTGTTCCCTTCATGTTCGAGACTGATTTTCTTTTCCCCTTTACCTTCATCTTATCTTATCCTCTCATTCAAGTCATCTACTAAAACATTTTCATCTTTTCCAGTCCTACAGGTTACATCATGCATGCTCTGATTAGCAGTGCTTATGTTAGTTATAGGAATAAATAATGTCATCCTATAATCATGCTGATACCTCGATTGAAAAGCTTTGGAAGAACAATAAAAAAATTTTGTGTCACACAAGTTCATATTTGCATCAGTCGCAATTGGTACAGTTTCGAAAGGCCTGTCATAATAAGAATAGAACAGCTTCATACAATTATGTTGATAATATAGATTTCGAAATACAGCACACAAAAAAGAAAACAACAGAGGCAAATGGTACATGCCTTCCCTCCAGCCACAGTGGCTGGAAGGGAGGAGCAGACAAAACTATTTTCTACCTGTATAAATTTCACATACTTAGCTAACATCTGAAAATGCATGTTATAACTGTAAACATTCTCATCATAGAGGACATGTGAATTTTTGTTTTCATGTACTGCTTTACTGACATTCAATTTAATTGTGACATTTACCGGAGTTCAAGGGATCGCCCCACCTGGAAGATAGATATCCAACATCCACCCAACCACAGAAACAGTAACTTCCAGAGCTACTAGTAAGAATTTGCAGCATTGCTGCCCCATGTTAGCTTAAACCAGATCAAGTAAGTAGACTGAAATCTCAGGATGAAGCAATTAGTCCTCTGATTTCTACCCTATCGTCACTACCCTATCGCAAAGCTATGGTTGTTTTGTTTCTACGTCAGCTTGAGACCTAAGGTTCTATTGTCCTTTGGCCATTACCCTAACTCTGTATTCTTCCCTTTGAATGTTTGCCAGTGAATTGCGTAAGTGGGTTCCCTTTTACAATTGTCCTTACTTCAGGGAGACTTGTCAATGTCGGTCAGAAAGTCATCAGATTCAATCTCAATTCTGACAAGGTAAGTCCAATTTGGACCTGAGTACTTCTGACTGACTTTTCTCTATCTTTTACGTAATTTGAAAGTTGTCAAATCTATGCTCTCGTTCACATCAAGAGGTTCTAGTTCTTCTAACTTCTCTTATTGTCTCTGGTCTTTTTCTAGTCATCAACAGTCTCTTTTTGCATGTCATAGTCTTTGGCCACACTTCCTCGGTTGAGCCACAATCCTAAGAGGTGCTTGTTATCTCTGGCTCTGATAAAGCCGATTCACTCTCAAAGGTGGAACTTTCTCTGTTCGTCTCACGCTCCAATTTTTGCGACTTTGCCTCAGATACGTTTGATTCAGCTCTCGACGAGTTTTCGTTGTCTATTTGACTGGGTATTGTTAACACAGTGGTTGGGGATTCAGTTGTCACTGGAATGAAGACACCATCACCTGCCTCTCATTCCTCTTGATGCTTTGCTGTGGGAGAATGGGAGCCATCAGACTGGTCTTCCTCTTCTCCAGAGGCCTCAGAAATTTCAAACCTAGGGTGACTCAATGAATTGGTAGATGTTGGCTCTGCTTCTTCCTCTTTTTGTCATTCCCTCTTGGTATGGAAGGTGTGTATCCAGTTCTGCAAACCAGCACACTTGACAGCAGTGTTAGTGAGCAGGATCACCTGGTACGGGCCTCTCCAACACTCCTACAAATAAGACATGCGTACATGCTTCTTTATTTGATCCCGATCACCTGGGTTTAATTCATGCCCTGGAGACTCTCGGACAGCTGAGGTAGCAGCATCAACCTTATGAGAAATAGAATGGACCACATCAGCCAAAGCCTTGCAGGAACTCAAGAACCAGATCATCTGTGATATTCCCAAAAGCAGCTCCTTGAACAGAAGGAATTAATATGGCTCTTCCCATCAACACCTCATGAGGAGACAATCCTGTTTGTCTACAGATGGTGCTTCATATGCTCATCAATACTAGAGGAAGGGCATCAGGCCATTAAAGAGATATAGAGGCACAAGCCATGGCCAATTTGTCTTTGATCTTCCCATTCAGGATCTCTATGATGCCTGAAGCTTCGGGTCTGTAACTGCAATGGAACCTATGGTCTATCCCTAGCTCTGAGCATAGTAACTGCATTACTGCATTCTTGAAGTGACTTCCTTGATCTGATTCAAGATGAACTGGCATCCCAAATTGTTGCAGTAACTCCCGCAACAATAGTTTGGCGACTGTTGGACTGTCACATCTCCTGGTGGGATATGCTTTGACCCAGCAGGAAAATAAACAATCAAAAGGATGTACCTCAATTGGTTACATCGGGGCATCTTCACAATCGCGATCTGGAGATGGCTGAGGGGACCATCAGACTTCCCTATGTGACTCATGGTCACTACAACCTTTTCACTCACATTTTGTTTTTGACAGACAGTGCAACATTGACACAAACTCTCTGCCATTGATCGAAAATGGGAGTTGTACCAATGTTGTTTAAAAGTAGACACCATACTGTCTCTGCCCACATATCTTGGGCCATGCATATGTCATACCATGACAGGTAACACTGAGTCTGGAAGCACCGGCTTCCCATCACTGAGCACCCAAATGTCACTGGCATCCCTTACACATCCCATCTTTTCCAATTTGTCTTTCTCTACTTCTGTGGAGGTGTGTTGCAGTGCTCTCAGCTCACTGAAAGTGTGTACAGTGTTTAACAAAATATTTGTCACAGTTTCTCTTTCTGCATTGCATGACTCATCCATATGGAAGGTGCTGGACTCACAAGCACAATATCGGGCGATTTCGTCCGCATAGCGGTTGCCTCTGGTGGCAAAATCATTGACACTCTTGTGTGTGGCACACTTTACCACTGTGATTGATTTCGGCAATTAAAGAGCTTCCAATAGATAGAAGGCATACAACCCATTTCTGATGGAGGACCCAGCAGAGGTCACAAATCTCCACTGTGACCACAACTGCCCGGAGCTGTGTACAACACTAATCCAAACTGGCTGTCAGTATGAATGGTAACTTGTGAGCCCTTCGGTGAACAATAAGCTTGGGCAATCAATTCAGTCACTTGTGCAGATGTTACATAGCACAGGTAGGATGCTTCCACAACCCCACATAGGGTGCACAGCATAGACTTGAGGAATTATTACTGCTGCCTGTGACCCTGCTGCAGCTAGACGTGTGAGAGTATTATGGAACCAAGATGAACTTTATCTGTTTCAAGTTTAGTAGAAAGCTCATACCTCACAAAGATTTATTTGAAAACTTTCTGCTTGCCATTAAACCACACGAGGGTGCAGAATATCAATGGCTTCAAGGCAGCCAAAAGGTCAACTAGGTGGTTTGTCAGCATTAATGTTAGGAGAAAGGACAGTGTTCCAGAAACTATAGGACATTTTTACTCTCACCATTTTAGTCATAATTAAAGGGTCCTCCATACCCTTTGCCTAAAAGAGTACCATCTGTCCTCTGGAGCAGTACTTTGCTACTTTACTTTGTTTGAAGTTTCCATTAGTTACAATTCTAATGACTATAGTAGCCAAAGTGGGAACAATCTCCAAGGGAAAATCATAATCAGAGGACTTTTAATGGGCCTGATGTCGTATTGGTTTTAGCCTTTAGCCCCTGCGGATTTGTGTATGCTTGTGCAGTTTTTATTTGTTTGGTTGGTTCTTGTTATGCATATCTACACAGACCTCAGACCTCAGACTCTGGACTGCGAGGAAAACCTGGGATCATTTGGAAAGTCATCCCTGGACTAATGAATGCAAAAAGATTCCAGACACATAGTCAATTGTGTCCTATACAAGTGCCAAATAGAAACAAAAAGCATATCATCCTATGTTATCATACTTGCATTTTTGTGCGAAAAGCTTTTCCACGTTTGCAAACAATTCTTATGATTTACTACATTTTATTAAATTTGAACTACTACGTAGAACAATTATACTATCATAATGTAAACGTGTATGTTCTCACAAATCTTTCAACCACAACCCCAGTCAGTCGCATTTAGCCCATGTACTTCAGACTTTTATACTGCAAACATGTCACATTTATTTGACTGCACTCAATGATTGTGGCTCTCTAAAATTGTAGACAAAATATTGAGGGCTAAGATATCGCAAGGTAAGTGCTCATAGAGAAATTTAGTTATACTATTCTTCACTCCACATACATATATATATATATATATATATATATATATATATATATATATATATCTCTATATATATCGAGAGAGAGAGATAGATAGATATATAGATAGATAGATAGATAGATAGATAGATAGATAGATAGATAGATAGATAGATAGATAGATAGATAGATAGATAGATAGATAGATAGATAGATAGATAGATAGATAGATAGATAGATAGATAGATAGATAGATAGATATCAAGTTACTTAGATGTGGATACAGGTATGGAAAATCTATATTCAATATTTTGTCCCTCTATATTTTGTCTTTGATATACGTGTCCCTTGATATTTTGGATTTGATATTCAGGATCCACACTGTCAGTCTGCATCACTTGTGAAGTAATGGTCCTTCTGTACCGCCTAGGACGAACTTTCTTTTGCAGATTGTAACTAAGCAATTCCTTCATTTAAATTCCAGCATATCATCTTAACATGTTTGCTTGGATGCAAGAAAGTAATCTGTAACGGCCATAGTTATTCATCAAAATAAAGTCAAAATTACATTCCTTGGTAGAGGTCAAATGTAAACAATGACCCTATATTTTCCATCTCTGATCACTTTTATCTAGGGGCATGAGTAGTCTGGATAAAGAACAAATGATATTAATTGCCTGTTGAGACATGATAGTACATGTCGTTTGTTGGAAAAAATTGGACTCCTTTGGGACTACAGTTTCCATAACACCTCGTCAGGACCAGCAGGCCATGCTATTCCTTGATGACTGAAAACTCGATTCTAGGGAGCTAAAACACCATTCTAGGGTGCTTGCACTTTCTACAAGGCTTTTCATTCATATAACTTCCATTTTCAGTTGTCTTTGTGCTCTTAATGTATTAAGCTAGATCTATAAATGCAATGCCCCTGTCTGGTTCTAAATCGAGACTGGACTTTCCCAGTTGCGCTGGGACATACTTCCCTGTCTTCTCCGTGCAGTATGTCATTGGCAAGAATGAAATCAAAAATAAAGTCCTGTCTTAACTGATTTCATTTTTATTTGTCGCTTTATAAACATTCCATTACATAAGTGCAGTTCACAGTGGTGTTTTACGGACAATGCTTCTTTAAGCTTGTTATAATATTAATTTCCAAATTCAACAACATAACACATAATTTGTGTCAAATATAATAAGTGCGGTGCATATGTAAAATAAAATACTCTAGGGGCTTATTTATGAGCCCCTTGCGACACTTTTGTGTTGCCGTCGTATCACTCTTTGTGAAGCAGCAGCGGCGTAAATAATGCGCAATGTTGTGCCATTTTTACAAAGTGACACATCTAGGCGGATGCTGTGGAAATGTACCTTTTTAGAGGCACACTGGTGCAGGGTCACCCTCTCGTCCACAGGTCCGCAGACCAACAAAATAGAGATCGCCACTCGAGTTGAAGTAAAACAAATCAAGATTATTAGTCACTCATGAGTGGGACCGCATCCAAACAACACTCTTGAGTGCTGCAGGAGGAAGTACACTGAACTCACAAACCATCATCCTTATATACAGTTTTTTTGCAATGTAAGCATATGGACAGAAATGGAAAGAACATGTTTAAACACAGAAATAGCTATTGGCAAACAAGGACAGATGGATGAACACTTGGTCAGCAAATAGGGAGGGGGAGCAGGAATTCTTTTGGCAGCAGAAAACGATCAATAGATAGCCTCTAAGACCAGGTGCACCGGCAGCTACAAACCCCCCAGCACGTACATTGCTGAGCCATGTCGAAAGAGGTCAACTAAAGTTGATGAAACAAGCAGGGTGAAAAGGGGAACAGCAGAGGACGAAATAATTGCTAAGGAAACTAAATGGAAGCCACAGCCAAAATGGCTGTTGCTTATGCTAATGTGAAATATTACACGTTTCCACAATGCATTACCTTGTAAACCCCTGTGCCACATTATACCTGCGTCAGGCATAATGTATACAGGGTGGGCGTTTCTCCGCAAGAAAGCCTTGTAGAAGTGGCCGGTGAAATCTATCTACTCCACTGTGTCAGAACCTTACGCCTGCCTCATAGCAGGCGCAAGGGTGACGCAGTGCAATGTGTATAGACCTCCCCCAAGCATTGCTGGAGATGCGTCCTGCTTAAGACACAACTCCAGCAATGCGTGAGTTTTGCACCGACAGATATGTCAGGCTTCCTGATGCATCTGTCACTCTTTGCGACATGGAGCGCCGTATAATAAATACGACGCATCCATGGTGTCTCAAAGAGGGCGCAGTGAAAAGTTTTGCATCGCTGTTTTATTGCAGCAATGCAACACTTTTCATAAATGGGGCGCTAATTTGGAAATGCAAGTTACTTTCAGGCAATACTACAGTTCAGGTTAGCTCCTGAGAATAATTCATGGTCTGTTTTAAAAGGTCCACTCCATGTTCTGTCTAGTTAATAGGCTTGCTATCTCCTCCCCATGAGCTCCTCCAAGCACTCTGATGTAGCATCCCCACCGACACTATTCATTATGAATAGGGCTCCCGGTTTTTTGGTATTTATTTTTTTAACATTTCCGTCTGTATTTATCCATATTTATTTTTATGTCATTTTATCTGTATATATCTGTATTTATTCTTGTTGCAAGCAAAAAAAGACGTTGCAGCTAGTATTTTCCCACATTTATTTAAATAGACAGTGCAAATGGTTGTTATAGGTTTAGCTATATGTATATATGCGCCAAATATGTTTCATGCAACATCCACCCAAAAACGTTTCTGTTAGATCAAAACAGGAACCCACATATGAGAAATGGGAGTGGTGTCACAGAGATTACTTGCAGTAATATTAGTGATCTGATGCTGTGTTACAATATTGATAACACTGTCACTAGCCATTTTTTTTTAAATGTAAACACATTTAGAATTTAGACAAATGCACCTGTGCACTTTCAGTGACCTGGCCAAAGACAGCAGCAAGCTCTCAATTCAGAAAAAAATAAAGGCCCTGGCATTAGTCCTGCCAGGCTCTATTTCCCTCACAATCCTGAAGCATGAAGCCTAAAATATCCAACAACACCCAAGTGAGCTGGCAGCTTTTGATTCACATTTTTTAAACTAAGTCCTTCACTAATGCAAAACCCTTTTTCCATAAGTTATACAGTCCCCACATTGAAGATATTGGGCGTGTATCACTTCCCTTATTTTACTTTGTACTGCCCCGTAGCATTTGAACAATTTACTGTAATGCTGTAATCCCACACAGTGTAGCTGCAGCCACAGTTCTTCCTCACACTGTGGAGAAAAAATAATAACTTGAAAAGGTGCTTACAGATATGCCCCAGCTGTCTCTGTCCCTCGGGAATGTTGTTTCTTCATGCTGCACTAAGTCACGGTGGAAAGATTCAATTTAAGGCCTGAAAGTGAATGCAACCTACTTTTCTTAATGTGTTTATACTGCCAGTCTATCTGACCTCTTTGGGTCACACATTTCTGGTCATCCATTAGCTCCAAGTATTTGTGCTACTAACAACGCCCCCCCCCCTCAAATTGTAACACCTGTAGTACTGCAAACGGTGAAATACAAGTCCACCCCCACCCTTTCATTAACCTGTGACCTAAAACTCACTGGGGTGCAGGCTCAGTGCCAGAGCTCCAGAGATGTTAAAGGAACAGCTGAAGGAATTTCCCACGCCTACCAGAGATAAATGGCCCAGCAGGTGCTAATGTGGGCAACCATACATGGCAATCAGGAAATGGGTTGTGGCAGGCAAACCTGGCTGGAGCAGGGTTTGCCAAACAATTCTCGGAATCCGAGAATCCAATTTGCTTGTATTTTTCCGCTTCTATTTATAAATACAGGCGGAATATGTAAAAATCAGTTTAAATGGAAAACCGTGAGCCTTAATTATGATCCATCACTAACCAATATACTAGTGTATTTTAGCCTCGTTTCTGCTATCCATTACACATAAAACAGAATTTTTATTTTTATTTTAACCAAAACGTACCCCAGAAATCTAAAGGGCACCCGCATTCCAAATGTGCTAGGGGCCTATCTGCATTGTAATAAAGTGCTATGCAACTGCACGTAAACTAGCAAAACGATGCCTGGTTCATTCTCTCCTTCACTAGTCTTTGAACCTAGACTATATGTTCATTGGTATGGGAAAGCCATGATGCACAAGTGATTTACTAGCAGTTGATTCAGCATCAGGAACTCTGCTAGATATTTTTCACATGGAACAGGCGTCTTTTATAAACAACATAAGTTTTATACAACTTCCTTATGTTGGTAGACAGGAAAGGTGCAATCACCATCCATAGTTAGCCTCTGCACACTTCCCAGCAACAGAAACCTTGGGCCAGATCGATCAACATTTTACATCAGTGCGGAGTCACCAAAACCAGCACAAAGTGTTGATCTAGGAATTACTTTCCAACGCAAATCTTTTTTTGCGTTGAAAAGTCGCCTAAAGCACCGCGAAGTTGCCTTCGTGCAAAGTTAGAAAAATTTGGAGAAAACAAACTTTTCTCCTTCGTTGTACCGCCCATAAGGAGGCATAGTCGCTGGGCTGCATTGGTCAAAAAGTAATACATTTTGCCCCTAACGCACAGTATGAAACACAAGAACAGGGAGAAACTCCCAGCTCATGCCCACTTATAACTTCCCAACCCAATTATGGGCCATATTATCAAGGAACGGCGATAACCTTATTGCAGCTTTAGCGGCAGGAAACTGCCGCTAAAGCGGCGATAATGGGCTTGATAATATGCCCTTCCCTTGTGTCCCATAGAAGCCCAGGTTCACACCAGAACCTGGGCTTCTATGGGAATTCACAAGTGCATATTATCAAGCCCATTATCGCCACTTTAGCGGCAGTTTCCTGCCGCTAAAGCGGCGATAATGTTATCGCCGTTCCTTGATAATATGGCCCCAAAAAAAATCCATTATATTCTAATTAATTTACCCATGTGTTTTTACTGTTTCCCTCGCCTAAATTCTGAGCAGCTACATGTTGAAGTATGCAAGTCCTCTTGCCTGCATTTGAATTCGGCCTAGAATATTGGTATTTCTTTATCTCTGCACTTGTCTTTTGTAAAAATAATCTATTATTGAAAGGGGTGAGATCGGTTTCTGAGAAAACAAACATTTTTCATAAAATATTAAACAGCTCTTGTAATAAAAAAAAAGGAATTTGTACCCCTACTGGAAAAGCAAATTTTTATAGGTAATTTACCAGACTGTTCCTTGAAAGGAAGCAAGAAGTGTGCATGTTGATAGGTTCGGCCGCTAGCCTCATAAACGGATGCACATATAACCAACTTGTAAACAGGAACAGAAGCTGTTCTATTCCCTCTGAACAGCAGAGAGAGGGTTTCTGGGTGAATTGTTCAGCCTGTGTTGATGATTCTCAGCCTCCTGTCTCCTAACCACCCGGGGACCCTCACACCAGCATTGATCTGTTCACGCCTGGACTTCTGCATCTTCTGTTTCCTAGAAATCAAACAATCTGACAAGCCCTCATTACAAGTGGAACAAAGTGCAGCTGCCAGACTGGTCTCAGGAGCACATCTCCACGGCACCACGCAGCCTCCACTGGCTGCCCGTCAGAACAGCGGCCATCTTCGCCTGTTGTCCAACAAACAGGCCGCTCTCTGACAAGCTCACTGTCTGGGGCTACCGTTCCTCCTGCTGCCCTGTAGCACTCCTGCTCCCTCACCCGAGCCGCTCCAGCCGGTCAGGCGTCTTGCTGCTAGGCTCTAGTTGCCCGACGCACTGTCTAAAGAATAGCTCTGGCTACCTCATCTTAAGGAGGCAGACATTTTGCAGAAATGCAGGAAATGGTTGCCAACAGGGCACAAGTCATATGGAAAAAAATGGGGAGACTAATTATCATGTGCAAACAGCAATAACTCGTGACTATTTTACATAAACAGCAAATAAGTAATCATAAAATAATGTGATAAGAACATTTTTAGTTTTACTTTTTATGTAAGTTTTTTCCATAAATCAATTTGTAACTAAACTCAAAAATGTCTCAAAGTGTCTATTTTTAAAAGATGTGTTGCACTTGGAAATTCGGTGTTTAAGCTACGTGCTGCTAAATCGTGTTTGTATTCCGCTCGTGTTCTTTATCCAGCACAAAATTGCTTCAAATTTGCAGTGCATTAAGCAATAGAAGGGTTAACTTTGTCGCGTTCTCTGTTTCCTCAGATAATCGATTAAAAGATAACCCCTCCTGGGCCATTCTTACAAATTCTTAAACGCGATGCTGCCAGTGACATGGAGGTTTACAAACATTCTGAAGCCAGGGTTTGCACATGCAAGCAGCTGCACTTCAGGCGCACAAGGTGACACCTCTAAGCATCAGGCTAAACGGAGAGTCCAGTTTCTAAAAATAATTTGGGACTGTCCACCCGTGTTCACCCTCGACTTGTGCCCTGGTTGCCAATTATATGTTTTTTTACAAACTCAAAGAATGTCTATGGGAAACGTTGCTAAATAGAGAAGTTTGCAAAGTTTTTCAAGAGTAAATTGTGACTTATGTGACAGATTTATTTGCTTAAATTCAATATACTTAGAAAATGACTCTGCATAATGTACACTTTACAGAAAACAGTGTATACATTTCAGGTCCTCTAAATAACAGTTCACTTACACCCTGGTCAGCTATCCATGATGGTAAGAAGAGTGGGATTGGTAGGTCCCTACGCAAGATCATTGACGGAAATTGTGTTATGAACTGTCGAAGTCCGGATCTTGCGGGGTCTATAATCAGGAGTGGGAACAATACTTCCAGAGGGGTCCATCTCATGGGATAAACATAATGCCGCTGTTTTTGTTTGACAGACATCTTATACCTAGCATCTCACCACACTTACAAAAGCTCCGACCAACACATCTCAACCAGATGAGAAAAGTACAACTCCCTATTGAAATTAGCAATAGATACGAGGCGCTATCAGTCATGGACAAACTAGACTGACTGGAGCCCGTAAAGACGTCCCCGTGATACCTCAGGGTCCCATACAGGCTGGCTCGCTTACGGAGGCGCATATACTCTCCCACCCCAATGAACCAGAGATTCATACCCCAGTTAGTCCATCTAACAGTAGGGTAATCAGCACACCCACAACATGGGTCAGCCCTGAAGTAAGTCAGCCATGGAAGGGAGGGTCCCCTACTGACTAGCAGTTATATATTCTCTCATGGAACGTTGTAGGGCTATGTTCCAAACTCAATGACCCTGAGTGGGGTACACTTGTGGATAACTGTCATATGTTTCTCTTTCAAGAAACCTGGGCTATTGAACCGATCTATAGGGTGGGTTTCACCTCTTATAGCATGGAAGCAAAACAGTAATCATCTGGCAGACCTGCAAGAGGTATGCTGATTTGGGCTAAAACGACACTCGCCTGTAAAATAAATTACCTAGATATAGACTCCCAGCAGATTCTGGCCATTGACATGGCGTCGCTCAAAGGGGATAACCATGTTAGGTTTTGTAATATTTATAATAGGTTCAAGAGCCCACACAAACCCTCAGACACCATGACAACGTTAATTAATTTCCTTGAAACTGACAATAATGAATGCCCCCTCATCTTAGCCGGAGATATTAATACTACATATGAGCTGGAGGATTATGTGCAGGATTTAGTTCGGGAGGAGGAAGAAGCTAGAGGTATCAAAAGGCTCCAAATTCCAACACTTAAAAGATCTACCTGTGTAGCGCAGCAAGTCGTATCGTTCACTCTAGCTCAGGGGGTGCGGGCATGTAATGGGAGGACACTCTCAGACCCTAGTACAGACCACACATTTAAGAGGGGGAGCTCTAGAAGTAGAATAGATTACATCTTGGTCTATCTTGATCTTTGACCACAAGTAAGTGATATGGCCATTCTCAACCGAAATGATAGCGACCACTCCTTACTGTTAAGCTTTTCGGGGTTACCGGTTCTAAAGCCTCAGCAAAATCTGATTAGGGATCAGGTAGTAACAACTAACAAAAATAGGAGAATCAAGTGGGCTAATGCAATTGCTGATGGTAGACTTCTTCCGGAAGTTTACAAAGAGGTGGTGCAGTTTTCGGTGAAGACGTCTAATGCTACCATAAATGACAATGGTATTCTAGCCAGCTACTAAGGTCTCTGGAATAATATCTCGCTCTAGTTTAGGAGTCAGGGAGGGTCTCTTCCTCGAAAGGTATAAACGCTGCCTGGTACAATAAGGAATGTAGGAAGTCAAGAGCTGAACTCATGAAGGCAGTAAAGAAGGGGATGAGGTCCAAGATACATAATAAAAGGAAGTCCTATAAGAGCATTGAAAGGGAAGCCAAACGTAATTGGGAAACAGAGAGTTGGCGTACCCTAGTTGAGGCATCCAGGCTAAAGGATTGCCGGCTATTCTGGCATCTTTTCTCTAAGGGGGTTATTTACCAGGTTGATGAAAACGATTTCCACTTACAGCCACATATCTGGGAAGAATAATTCCAGGCGCTAAACACTGAGGAGGACAGTGAGGGCGAAGGTGGTGCAGGGAAGGAACCTAGGGTTTGCAACGATGTGTTTGCTTGCAACGAGGAAGAGAGTTTTTCCCTTGTGGAAGTTAAAAATGCAATTACTTCCCTCCAAATCGGCAGTGCCCCAGGGTTAGATAGACTCCCTGGAGACCTGTATAGGAGTTGTTATGCCAGCTACATGGAAGGGATCTGAAATAATCCCAATATTTAAAAAAGGGGACAAAGAGGACCCTGCAAACTATAGGCTCATCAGCCTGATAAATGCGTCCCAAAAAATCTTTGGCAAACTAATTCTAACACGCATCCAAAACTGGGCAGAGGACAATACCATACTCTTGCACTTGCAGGCGGGGTTCAGAGCTGCTACAGCACTTTGGATCAAGTGTTTCGTTTTTTAATGCTCATCTGGAAAGAGGTTAAACTCAAGAAAGGCCACCTTTATGTAGTATTTGTTGACCTCAACACTGCTTTTGACTCCATCGATCGCACTAGACTCTGGTCTACCCTGAGAGACATGGGCCTTCCCCCTGCCCTACTGCACCTTCTAATCAGGTTACATCACCATAATTATGCCAGAATCAGATGGAGTCAACATGGGAGGCTGTCTAGAAATATATTAATTGGGAAAGGAGTGCGCCAGGGGTGCGTTCTGCCCCTAACTATGTTTACCATATTTATGAACGAGCTGATAAATGAGTTGTACGATTGTGGAGATGACCCACCGAAATTGGGAGGCAAGCAAATTCCTTCACTCTTGTTTGCCGACAATACGTTACTCATATCTAAAACCCCAATGGGCATCCAGAATGTTTTAACTAAATTTTCTAACGCTTGCAAAACCCGGGGTTTGAAAATTAATTGTATGAAAACTAAGTACATGGTTTTCAACCCCTATGAAACTGCTGAGGGGAAAGTGCTGTTGGAAGGCCAACCATTAGAGCAGGTCAATGTCTATGACTATCTAGGCGTTAGAATTAGTGATAACCTGGCATGGTCCCTTCAAATTTTGAAAAGTGCTTTGACACTCCAACATGTAGATTGTGCATTAGTGAGAAGAGCCAAATGTTCAACGTTTCGCCCTATTTCCCCCATGTTAGAAATACATAGGGCAAAAGGCTTGGGAGCAGCACTCTACGGGGCAGAGCTCCGGGGTCTTGAGGATATCAAACAACTAGAAGTTGCTGATTTTTTTTTCTTATATTCCAAAGAACACACCCCTATTTCCACTTCGACTCGACCTTAGGTCAAAATCGATCTCCCACTGTGCTGTTTTGAGGGTGCTTTTTTTCTGGGTGAGACTCTGGACTAGCAACCTCCAAGTACCCGTAAAAGATGCTGTGGAAGAATTACTATCTCTCCAAAAGAAATCAGGTCTTCTGCCCTGGTTTGGGAAAGTTAAGGGGTGGCTCTTTAAACTAGGGTTGGGTATCTTGTGGGGCGATCCACGTTCCATAACAAAAAAATTGATTCCCCAGTTGAAAATTATGTACTGGAATTTTATTAATTCTGATTGCACTGAATCTAGGTCACTAGGCACTTTATCTACACATTTTTTAAATGTCAAAAGTTGTTTTAGATTTGAAACGTATATGGACGATGTAGAACCACCGCAGGCACGTGCACTTTATATACAGTTCAGATTTGGCACTCTGCCGTTGAAAGCTATTAGAAGCAGTTAGACAACCTCAACCATTACTCCTATGTGCCCGTCCTGCAACTCTGCTGTTGAAACCATTGAACATTATTTGTTTTTTTGCCCTGTATATGCTACACTGAGGAAAAAATTGATTGTTCTGGCATGCCCGATGTTGTCATTTTCCCGTCCCTCAGAAGCCTTTCGTGTATTTAGCTCCGACACAACCAAATGGCTTGTTTTTACTTTATCCAGATATCTTTTATATGCTTTGTGGTTGAGGTCCAAGGCGGCCAAACGATCCATTCTCACTGAAGTAGGGGGAAACTCTAGTGAGACCCTGACCCAAGTGTAGTGTTGTAAGCTACATTTCTAGTTCCAATCGGTATATAATTGATTCCATATATTTTAAATTCTCTTTTACTCTATTTTTATTTTTGAAAAAGTGATACTTCTCGCTATACCTTTGATACTGCGCCTGATGTTATGCTGCTAATTCTTTTTGCTTGTATTAGCGATGAATTTATGTAATTAGATTTTTTTTAATATGTGTTGTGTTTTATGATATGTGTGTATGATCATGCTATTGACCGAATTATTAATAATAATAAAAAAGTCACACTCATTCTTTGCAGCTCTCCAGGGTGTATGGCAGGAGGCATCAACAGGGGCATGAGACAGAGAGAGAGAGAGCAAGAGAGAGAGTTAGAGATAAAGCAAGAGGAAGGGAACTAGAGAAAGAGAGTTAGAGAATAAGATAAAGCAAAACCAGGGCTGTTTTTTACATTTGTTCCAGTCTGTGCCTGCACCTAGGCCGTCAGGTCAAACCTGCTGATATATACTGAGGGAAAATGCTTGTAAATGGTTAATTGTCAGAACATCGAGGTCACAAATGTCAACCTAAAAAATATTAGCTGCAGAATATCAACTATCACTGCATTGCCAAGGCAAGTATATATAGGTAAGTATAGATATTCTCACTCCCACATCTTCATGCCTTGAGCATGGATATATCATCAAGGTATTTAGATGTTGAATTTAGAAAAGTAAACCTATAATCTACCTGAACATTCTAGTGGAAGTCAATATTCGCCAAACTATATTTGTGTAGGCCGATGTGAAAATCTCAACATTCTAATAGCATACCTTGAAAAATACCGAGGTATGCAAACCGAGAGTGTTTGCTAAATAGTACACATTTTTGAATGGCAAACCCATAAGAGTCAATTATCATATCCAATAAATACCAAGTTCCGATTATCCTGATTTTCTGGCGCTATAATTATCTTCACCCCTTTGGGGCAGAGGTTTTTAACTTTTTGACTCCTGTGAAACCTCACTGGTTCACTATTGGTAGCTGGGGACTCCAGCCTAAGCAATTTCTGCGATCTGAACTCTAATTTCAAAAACTACAGAAACAAGTGCATATCAAACAAATACACAAATTGTGACATATTTCTTTATATCAGACACAAAATAATACAAACCTCGAAATTTTAATTTTTATGCATGTTTCTAGCCATTCATTTTTTTATTTTTTAGAAAGCAAAGTAATATTCCATACTCTAACATATTATTTTGTATGTTTTGCTCCTAATATATCCTTCTTTAGTTGGTGTATACTAGTCCTTGAATTCAGGCCATTAACTGTCCATACTAATGTTTGCTCTACGTGTGGTGATCCCAGGAGCCAAGCTAAGAATGCCAACTTATTGTTACCTTCCAATTTCAAATTCCCTCATATTTGGAGGATGTTTGAACATTTTACTTGTTTCTGCATTTAAAATGTATTATTCTGCTAATATTATTTAATTGTCTGACGGCCACTTGCTCACTGCACTGCCTGCCTTCCTGGCTGAATGACGGGCTCTGGTTGCTGCTGCTGGGGGAAGGCGGAGTACAACACCCTTCAGTATTCAGAGTACTTTTGGCCCGGCCACAACGGAGCTTGGAGGTGCTGGAGTGCCATAAATTACAGAGAGGAGTCCCACGGCACATGTGCAGGGCGCGCCGGAGCCTGGGCCGGGCCAAGATTGGGCCAAGAGCGGGCCTGTCTGTGCCCGTCAGTGCCAGGAAGAGCTGGGGCAGGGCCACCCCCCCTTAAAGATGCCATAAAAAGGTACTGAGCTTTATGTTGTTACCTTCTGATCATTGATCTACTGGCCCCTTGAGTTATAGCACTTTGATTTGCACTTGGTTTGCACCTCGAATTTGTCCATGAGCATCAATGGGGAAACGGAGGCTGCTCCTGCCCCTGCGAAACCTATTTCAGATTCCACTTTAGACGACATTCTGCGGCGTGCACTGGTGGATATTAGTCGGGAGATTTACTTGACAGAATGGCGTTTGTCGATGACATCTCTGCCACAGCCACTTCCAGAGCAACTAAAAACTTTGCTTGAGCCACATGTGCCCAACAGTCTGGCCCCGCAGCACTGATTCTCTCCTACAAGCTTTGAGTCCTGTTCAATTAGTCAATTCCACCGGCATTAATACTCTGGCTGTCTCTACCACTGGGGAACGTGATGATATTATGGTGCGAGACTGACCATCTGCATGCCCTAATTTGACTAATCTTGAGTGACAAATGACAGAGGGAGAAAGAGGAAGAGATTGGACAGAAACGGCAAATCAAAAAGACTACATTCGGGGAGGAGGAGCCTAGCGCGCATCCAAGATGGCCGCGTAGGTGCGAGGCTCCCGAGGACCTCCGCAACCTCCTACGTCTATCCTGTCTTCATCCTGAATTGGTTGAGGGGACTGTGTCGGTGAACCTGAGCTGAGGTGGTACCCGTTCTCCTTTTTCGCATCGGACCTCGGGTGTCGGAATGAGCACCGAATGAAGTTTGCGGCCTGCTTCTCTCCTGACCCCGGACTCGAGTTTGGGGGTGACCCAGTGGAGAAGTGAATAACAACGGCAGGACGGGCCCGGCGAGTCGCGTACCCCACACTTTCACTTTCGCTTTTGAGTCCCCTTGCCGTCATCGCGAGTGGGATTACGGCGCTTCTTTGTGTGGTGGTGGCCTCGCTGGGGGACCCTGCCTGACTGTTTGCAGGGACCCACTCCGCCTTCCTGAGGTGACCTCCGGCCTTGATTGCTGGCTCTCCACTGCGAGAGCGGTGAGGGTGTGAGATATACGACGATGGCCACGAAGCAGGATGGAGATCGGTCGAAGGCCAAATCGACCCGGCGTGGCACCGCACTTCAAGTCAACGTTATGGATCGCTACACCCTCCCGAAGGAGTCTCCCGGCGGACCGCATAAGTCTTCCGAGTGCCTCCCGGATGCCCGGGAGTCGCCTGCGGATTTGACTTTGCAGGACGTCATGGGCGCCATTGCCGAGATGAAGACCTCAGTGGGCCAACAATTCGACACTTTGGCACACAAACTCGACGCGGTCCTCATCGATGTCAACCTTGTGAGAGCTGATCTCTCCAAGACAAATGACCGTGTTGACTCTTTGGCCCATACTGCGTCGGGTCTCACAATTGAGGTAGCGGCCCTCCAGACGGAGGTGCGCCGGCTCCGGCAGGCAAGTGCACTCACGGATCGGCGCCTGGAGGACTCCGAGAGCAGGGCCCGGAGGAATAACGTCCGCATTATCGGAGTGCCTGAGGGACGGGAGGATTCAGCGGCGGATCTCTTTGTGGAGGGCCTGATTTCTAACCATCTCCAGCCTCGAGGACTGAGTAAATTCTTTGCGGTGGAAAGGGCCCATAGAGTTCCCGGTGGCAGGCCGAAGGTCGGAGCTCCCCCGCGGCCTCTTATTGCCCGTATTTTCAACTTTCGGGACAGGGATGCGATTTTGCAAGCTTCCAGACTGCACGGGCCGCTTAAGTTGGAGAACACGGAGGTGAACTTTTATCCTGACTTCACGCAGGCGGTCCAGAAACAGAGACTGAGTTTAATGGGCGTCAAGCGGCGGCTTCGAGACATGAACTTAAATTACGCAATGCTTTTCCCGACCAGGCTGCGTGTGGAGGTTGATGGTCGCACCCATTTTTTTGACCAGCCTGAGCCGGCCGGGGACTGGTTGGACACTTTGTCTGGGAGGCACGATCGGGATGGGACGGGGGCAGCGGGAGGAGAGTGCCCACCGGACCGGGTATGAGGTATTGACACTGATGCACATTCTTGAGGATGCCACGTCTAGGCCACGCTTGGGGACTTTTGACTGGTGTGTCTTGTTCCCCCACCAGTGGAGGTTGTGCTGTGTCTCGCGGGGGTTCTCTTTCCTCCTCTAGGGGGTCTTTGTAGCGTAGTTTGTAACGGGGCGACAGGCACACTGCAAGTTGGGGGGGCTGTTTGGGCTCATGCAGGGGTGCAGGGAGGGGGGAGTTTTGGTTGGGATGCAGGGTTGGGGTTGGATGTTGTTTATTTGTACCACAAGGCAGGAGTGTTGTTATCCTCAGGGTGCTCTCTGGGGGGGGACTGATTGGCTTTGATTATGAAGGGGGGTAGGGGACTGAGCCTTTTATCCTGGAATGTTAATGGACTGGGGGACAGGATAAAACGGGGGGTGGTCCTGCAGTTCTTAAAACGGATTTCACCCGCAATAGTATTTCTGCAGGAAACACACCTCATTGGAAATTTCTATCGTGCTATGAACAGACAGGGCTATCGCCTTGTAGCTCACTCGGGCTTCACATCTGGTTCGAGGGGTGTGGGCATTTTGGTTAAAGCCTCGCTCCCATTGGAGATTGATGAGGTGCTCCATGATGACAGGGGACGATATACGGCTCTGGTGGGTAGGCTGGAGGGTAAAGTGATTGTTTTAGTTTCTGTTTATGTCCCGCCAGGGTTGCAGACGACCACTTTCGCCGACTTGGGGCGCCTTCTTCTTGGGCTGCCGGAGGGGATTCTAGTGGTTGGGGGGGACTTTAACGCTGTGGTTTCGGGAACTGAGGACCGTCACCCGCCCAGGGATCTCCCCCGCGCCCAAGCTTGGTTGGCTGGCCTCTTGGATACCCTGGGGCTGGTGGATTGTTGGCGGCTGAAACACCCCACGCAGAAACAATACACCTTTCATTCTGGGGCTCATGGCAGTCTTTCAAGGCTTGATTATGTCCTGATGCCAGCAGCACAGGCGGGGAGGGTTGGAGAGGTGCGACACCTAGCTCGGGGTATTTCAGATCACTCCCCGCTCCTGTTGCACTTCGACATTGTCCCGAGGGGGGAGGGGAGGGTGGTCCCGATCCACCCCTGGTACCTGCGTGACCCCACAATTCGCGCAGATTTGGTTAAATCTCTTGAGCGATATTTTGAAGACAATGTGGGATCTGTGTCGTCTGCTGTTTCTTTGTGGGATGCCTTCAAGTCGGTGCTCCGGGGGGAGGCCCTGTCCCTCATCTCCCATTCCCGGAGGCGCGCGCGGGAGGAGGTGACCCGTATCGAATCTGAGATAACTGAGTTGGAGGGTGATCTGGAGTGTGGGGTCGCGGACGACAAATTGCATGCTCTCAGACTTAAGCAGGCGGACTACAGGGCCCTAGTCACGGAGGCGGCCAGGGGCTTGAGTAGAGAGCAACAGGGGCGGCTGTATGATGTGGGTGATAAGGCTGGTAAATTGATTGCGTGGTTGGATAAAAGGGAGAGAGCGAGTCGCGTGGTCCCCTTGATTGAGAGACTGGATGGTGTGTGTGTCACTGAGCCGGAGGAAATTGTTGCTTGTTTTGATGAGTATTTCCGGGGGGTGTATTCCCCGGTATCTTCCCGCTCGGAAGAGGATTCCCATGACCTGCTTAAAGACATTGCGCTGCCTTCTCTCTCGGAGGAGGATAAACTGTTGTTGGATGCGGCTCCGACATCTGATGAGATAGCCCTCGCCATACGTTCAGTCACCTCTGGCAGGGCCATGGGTCCTAATGGCCTGCCCATCGAATTGTACAAATTGTGACCGGACACGCTGGCTCCGCATCTCCGTGATATGTTCCTCGCGGCCCGGTCGGCGGGTTCCCTCCCGCTGGACCAGCGTCTTGCCACTATTGTAGTTATTCACAAGGAGGGGAGGCCGCGGGATCGGGTCACGTCTTATAGGCCTATCTCGTTGTTGAATGCGGAGCCGGAAATTCTCGCCAAGGTGCTGGCTAATCGGCTGGTTGGCGTGGTGTGCGATCTGATCCATCAAGACCAGTCCGGCTTTATCCCTCATCGCAACACCGCGCTCAACCTGAGGCGTCTGCATGGGGTGCTCGCGAGGGTACCGTTTATACGAGAGCCAGCCATTTTGGCGTCCTTGGACGCCACTATGGCGTTTGACACGCTTGAGTGGCCTTATATTTGGGCGGCGCTGGCTAAGTTTGGGTTTGGCCCGGGATTCATTGGCTGGGTGAAATTGTTATATTCCGGACCGCTGGCGCAGGTGGTTGTGAACGGTAGAGTATCGGCTCCCTTTGAATTGGGCAGGGGCACGCGGCAGGGCTGCCCGCTGTCGCCGCTCCTCTTTGCGCTTGCCTTGGAGCCTCTGGCGGAGATGCTGCGGTGGAACCCTTCGATTCGTGGTCTCCGATGGACACCCGAGTATGAGGATCGCGTCTCCCTTTACGCGGATGATATTCTTTTGTACCTTGCTTCCCCGCGTAAATCATTGATCGTGTTGGTGGATGTTTTGCGTTCATTTGGTTGCAACTCCGGATTAGTCATCAACTGGGCTAAATCCTGTGTGTATGTCCTTTCGGGAGAGGCTCCTATCCTTCCGCGGGGTTGCCCTATCCAGGTTGCTCCACAGGGATTTAAATACCTGGGTATCTTTATCACCCTTGACGCTGCGGCCCGCTATACACAGAACTTACTCCCCCCCCTCCGGCGCCTGAAGGAGGATGTGGCGCGTTGGAGGCGCTTGCCGCTCTCGCCGCTCGGCCGTGCGGCACTGTTTAAAATGATGTCGCTGCCACGTTTCTTATACGCCCTACAAAACACGATGGACGTCGTCCCGGCACGCTACTTTCGGGAGGTGGAGGGTCTGCAGCGCCACCTGTTTTGGGATGGGAGGCCGCGTATCGCCCTCGCGAAGCTAACGCTCCCGTGGTATGACGGGGGGGTCGCCCTCCCAGACATCAAACGGTATTACTGAACCTCCCAGCTGGCTGCGATAAACCATGGCCTCTACGGGCCCGCCCTTAACCCGGCTTTTGAAATGGATAAATTGTTACTGCTGGGAGGCGACTATAATCGTGCGCTCTACTCAAGATCGCTCGACGCACGCCTGACGGGTCCCACGCGGGTCGCGGTACGGGTGTGGCACGCAGCGAACTTGGCGATGGGATGGAAGGATCGGTTGACCCGAGCGACGCCATTGTATGCATCGGAGCGATTGGGCTGCTTGTGGACCTCGAAAGGCTTTGAGAAGTGGGACACAATAGGTATCAGTAAGGTGGGTGATCTTTGGACGAGGGGGGGATTTAAACCGTTCGATGTGCTGCAGGCGGAATTCCAGTTGCATGACAGGGAGTACTTCCGGTATATACAGGTTCGTCACGCGCTGTGTTCTGTGTTCCCGGATGTGGCGTCCATCCCGGAGTGCTCCCCCCTGGAAGATAGGGTGCTAGATGGGCATGTCCCGGACGGCACTATCTCATTGATCTATAAAAAGCTCATCAACGATCGCTCGGGACTGCTGACTGGCCTTCGCGAGGCATGGGTCGCCGATGGATTGGAGCTGGATGACGAGGACTGGGTGTCTGCGGTGGCCTCCCCGAAAGAGGTGGCCATACCGGCCCGCCTTCGTTTCGTCCAGCTAAAGATACTCCACAGGGTCTACGTTACGGGACCGGGTCTGATGCGTATGGGATATGCCGTGGATGGGATGTGTAAGCGTGGGTGTGGTTCGCTGGGGACCTTCTTCCATATTTTGTGGGAATGCCCGGAGGTGGCGCGATTCTGGCGTGGTGTACATGCGGTGCTGCAAGCGGTCACGCGTGTGGCGCTGTTTCCCGAGGCTAGGAGATGTTTGTTGAATGTGTGGGAGCCAACTGATTACACGGTGCCGCAGACGTGGTGGGTGACTCTGGGATATATGGTGGCCAAGCGTGACATAGCCCAATTGTGGGGTTCCCAGAGGCCGCCAACGGTCTCGGTGTGGAAGGACAACATGGATTGGTGTATGTTTCGGGAGAAGGTAGTGTATGTTGCGAGAGGTAAGCCTGGGAAATGGGTGAAGGTGTGGGGCCCCTGGAACTCCTATCGTGGCGGGATTTGTGCCCCGCCACTGACGCCTGATTCGGCAGTGGCCCAGTCACCCTAGTCCGCTTGTTCCCTTGGTCCTGGGTATCGGTTTTGCATTGTTTTTGTTTTGGCCCGCCCCCCCCCCCCCTATTTCTGTGGATCGGTAGGGTCCTCCCCAGGGGAGCTCAAAATGCTGCTTTGACTTTCGCTGCCTTGTGGATTTGTTTATTGTTTCTCTTAAAAATGGAACCGCCAATTGGGGGCTTCGGATGGTGTGGCCGCCAACGCTTCCTTCGATTTCTGGGACCTTTATCATTTGTCATTTGTGTATCAATAATTGTATCTATGCTCCCACTGTTTGCTAGCGGCCGGCCGGAAGTTTGTAGGCCCATCCTTGTATATTTTTCGTATACTGTAATAAAGGTTTCAAAAAAAAAAAAAGACTACATTCAGAACCATCCATCATGTCATCTACCCCAGCCCTATCCTTAAAATATGAAATTAGCTCGCAAAAGTGTAATATCCTCACTTACTGCATCTCTGGGCCCAATTATTGATAGACTGGGCAAGGAATCTTTGTTTGAGCTGAGGGACATTTTGCTGGTGCAACATCCTGTAAGATCGCCTCTACCTGGCCTGCCAGGTTGCACTTTTGATATGGTCACTCCTCACTAAACCCCTTGGCCCCTGGTGGCAAATCAGATTATTCCTGGGTTATTAGAGGTATTGCCTGTAATCCCAGGTCAGTTAGGCCTACCCAGGTATCAAGGGCACATTTGCAAAATTCTTCTGAAGGCACTAGTGGGGATCAGGTCCAGCAAGCTAGTCTGCGTGGTTCTACTATTGGTCTTGCCAGGGGCCACACATTCCAGCTGGCCCCCCAGGCTACCCCTTTTGTTTTGATTCTTCGGAAAGTACCCCCCTTTAAGTAAGAGTTCACGTGGATATCACACACAGTTGTCCACTGGACTAACAGTCGACTTGGTGGTTTTATGCTAGATCATAATCAGATAAATCTTGTTAGCAGAGTTCCTTGGGTGGGTAACACTCCGAAACCAGATGATACTTATAGTGTTAGTAAAAACTTTAACGACAGAAGAGTGACTAATGACATCCTGTCCAAAGTTAAGTTTTACTCACGTTCTACCAACTGCTATTGATGGCCTTCCGCTTGGCTATTTTTACAAACCCCATGGTCATTTGCCCAATCCTTTTCCATCTGGTCCTATTAATCCAGCCTCTAACAGGTTCACTCCTGTTTCACAACTGGACCAACAGGATTGACTTTCCGGCGCAGTTACTCCCTTAGGTCCAACTGATGTATTAGTAGAGTGTGTGAAACCTGGGATTGTTACCGAATCTCCGCCATCTGTGCCCTCCAGCTTTATACCTATTACTACTGCGGTCACTGAAAGCCATATACGGCAATCACTATCCATAGCCTCTTGGAATATTGCTGGTTTAGCCAGCAAATGGGACTGATATGGCTGGCTTAGGTTCACTGATAGCCATGCTATGATATGTTTCCAAGAGACTTGGCTCACCGACCCTATCTGTGTGGATGGGTATGCAATTTATCATACTCCAGCAGTCGCTAGTAATATGAGCAGGGCCAAGGGTGGTCTGATCACGCTTATTTCCCTCATATTTCAGGTAAAGGTGTTATGGTCAAATTGCGCTTCAGCATATTATCAGATGATCCTGTTTCAGTGTTCTGCAACAAGAAAGACTGTTGCTGATAAATTTATAGAATAATGTCTTGATCTTTCCAACGTCGATTTAGCGTGCTCTTTACCTAAGGACATTGAGAAATGTATTAGTAATATTCAAGTGGACCGTGCTCTGGTATTGTTGGGGGATTTTAAACGAAATATATGTCAGTACTCCAAGGAAAATATCTGTGGGTTGGAGGAAGAGGCTGGGGTTCTGCTTACTCACTTTGTACTTTGTCCTCTTGGCAAGGAACTGAACCTATTGATGGCTAAAGTTAGCCTTTTTTTTCCTTTGATGCCTTAAGCCTAATACTAATTACTACACCCACATTTGTGGGGCGAGGTACTGCAAGCTACATTGATTTTATTCTCTTTTCTAAATCACTAAGAGATTGGGTCTAAGATTACAATCTTGCTGATTCCCCCCTCAATGATCATAGACTTCTTTCTCTTTCATTACATGGCTCTTTGATTGTGAGAATGTCTACAGCAGTCCATTCTTCACGCTTATCATCTTATTATTTTCTAGGAACAGTGGGGTGACAAAGGTCTGGTCGAAGGTCGACAAACCGTCTTTTCTAGCACATTTAGCGGCTTCTACATATCCGGACTTTCTGGTCTGTCTATCAGATGATTACCCTCCGGGTTGGGGTCCTCGCTTCTCAACAGATTTGAAAAGATCTGCAGAGCAGCACATGATCTTCTTTTGGCTCCAAATAACAGGGGTCGAAAGCCACCTTCAAAGTGGTTCGATGTTAACTGCACTCATGCACATAACCAGCTACTTGAGGAATTGAAAAAACTCCAAGAGAATAGGACTTGGTGAAGGTTTGCAGAGCTCTGTATCGAGATTCCCTCAGAACTAGAAAGAATACTATCAGAGAGGTAGCATTTTCATCACTGGTGCAGGCTAGTGAACTAAGGGACTGTAAGGCTGTTTGGCAATGTTGAGTTACAGTTTTTTTAGGCCAAAAAAGACCCAGCCATCGACACTGTCATTGCCTCTGATATCTGGGTTGATCACCTCACCAAGCTTTATGCGAATCCTTGCTCAGGGCACTTAGATATTTCCGACCACATCCCTCTAGTTTTACGTCAGATGCTGATTGGCCCTTCCATCATGTCCTAGCCTCCTGTCAAATCTTTTGCTTGCTCAGTTACTGAATTGGAAGAGGTTATACGGGCAGCAGCTAGCTGTCCGCTTGGGCACGCCCCTGGTCCAGATGGGCTTCCCTCTGACATGTTCAAATCTAACATCTCTCTATGGGCTCCGTTACTAGTGAACACAAGAACTGGTCCCATGCAACTATTGTTCCGATTTTCAAAAAGGGTTCAAAAAACGATCCCCACTGCAATCGCCCCATTTCACTTATTAATTCCACTGCAAAGATTATGTGATGAAATCTATTGGATCATTTGCAGTTATGGGTCGAAGAGCGTAATATAATCTCAGATCTTCAATTCGTTTTTCGCACCAGCCTAGGCACTGTCGAGCAGTCCTTAAATCTATATTTAATCATTGCTAAATATACAGTGGTCAAGTGTGGCAAGCTATATTTGGCTTTTATGGGTTTAAGCTCTGCCTTCGACTCTGGCAATAGGTCCAAATTGTGGGGTATTATGACAGTATATTGTTAATTTTCTCAGAGAACTACATGCTAATGTAAGGTATGGCCTACGGGAGGAACCACGCCAGCCTTTAGTCTGGCAAGGGGCATATGCCAGGGCTGTGTTTTGGCCCCCTTCCATTTTTCTATTTACATAAACAGCATGGAGAATAATTTGGCAGAATTTAGGGCAGATTGTCCTCATGTTGGTGAGCCTGGTATTCCCACACTAATTTATGCAAACTGCACTGTCCGAATTGCCAGGACTGCAAATGGCTTTCAGCTCCTGCTGTATCGCTTCTGTGAGTTTATTGAGTAGTTTAGACCATATTGTCACCCAAAATAAGACCCACATAATGATCTTTGGGGGAAGGAAGAAGGACTGTGTATCCTGTTTTGCAAACAGCAAGAAAGTTGACGCTGTTCCTACTTTTCCTACCTAGGTATTCCCTTTAACACACGCCTCTCCTGAGGTCTCTTAAGGGCCAGCAAAGCTTCTGCCTTTTCTAAATCAGTGGAGGCCGTTGGCAATTTTGCCCGCAGACTTGGACAGAAGCCTATTAAGGAACTCTTGACGGTTTATAAGACCACATGCTGTGCTATTTCTTCATATGGTGCAGGGGTGTGGGCTATTGAAGATTAGGGGGCCTAAAAAATGGTTTTATTAAGAGGCTCCTAGCCCGGCCCCCAAAGTACTAGCTCCATTATCAGCCACACAGAGATAGGTATTGGTTACATTAGAGATTGTATTAAAATTCAACCCCTCCTTCTGTGGCTCGGAGTTTAGACCAAAAACCAGACTTCCTTTAACAGGGCTGTACTTTTTGCAGACTGCTTAAAACTCGACCACCGTCTGAGTAGTCCTTGGATGAAGTATATCCAGAAAATGTGTCATAGTTTGGGGCGGGATGATTTGTTTACCTCTCCCAGCAATGCGCTAGCTAGCTCAATTGTGACTTGAAGAATGTGTTTTTAGAGGGCTGTATGAAGGGTATAATGTGGAGGGCTGTAGACAAGCCAACGGTTCAGCCTTTTATGGGAACTGCTCGAGTGTCACTCCTGCACCATATTTAACATGGGTGTGCAATATGCATCACACATTTTTGTTGGTTAGATTCAGGTTATGCACTGTGCCCTTTTGGCTGCTATTCCGTCAAAGGTTCCTATTTTTCCAAACTACCCTTGTGTTCTTGTGATGATCAATCACCCCAAACCACCTTACATTTTATGTTCTTCCATAAATTTTACTCATTGTTAAGGAAATGCTATCTGCTGCCTATCTTTAGGACTGCAAATATTCATTATTGCAGAGCGGCTTTTATTTATTTGCAATCTTTGCACACAATCAAGATCTGTTTTTTGCTGCTGTATATATTGAGCGTGCTATTAAGCAGAGGGCCACTGTTTTTATGTGATGTTTTATGAATTTTATATGGGCATTTAATGGATTTTTCAATATTGCTTGATGTGCTTTTATCTTTGTTCTAATTGTTCTTATTCTTTTATGGTCTAACTAGACCGAATAAAGATATGTGATGATGAATTTTCTGAGCTGTTGCGGTTCCCTGAGAAGGATTCATGGACCCTCAGGGATGCACTGACCACAGGTTGAGAATCGCTGCTCTAGAGCACTTGTAATCAAGGCCTAGATGTCCTCTATGAAGGTTAATGTGGGTGGCACACACGTGTGGGAGCAGGCCGAGTAGCTGCTGTTTGCGGTCACTAGGCTAGTTTTGCAGTGGTCATGGAACTGTCCAGCTCTCGAGTGATGAGCTGCCAGGCTGCGGTTCATTCAGGCTTTTCTCTTAAGCAATGCACCACAATCACTTACAAAAGAATGGAGGTTTAATACAAATGAAGTCAGACCTTCACAGGGGCTGCTCACACAGGGAAACCTAGACATATACAACTTCAATATGACACACCAAGGGTTTTATAAAGCAGTTCTTTTTAGTGACGCTCTTGCAGTCTTGGTGATCAACATTCTACACTGAGTATTTATATACTTTAAGTGGGCTGGGTCCTGCAAGGTCTGGGCACCAGCAGAAATGTGTCCCTTTCGTGCTCTATTTTGAGCCTCTTAATTTCTTGAGATGACTGCCATGCTAGGTCTGATAGGGATATTAGTAATGGAAATTGATGTATTTTTTAGGTCTCGCCTATGCAGTGCGCATGCGCTGCTTAGGAGGACCTTTAGCCGTCGTTCAGCTCTTTTTCGAAGCGCATACTCGTGCTTGTGGCGGCATACACCTTGCGGGAGCGCGCAGGGGCGTGCCACAAGCATGAGAATGTGCTTCGAAAAAGAGCAGACTGCTCTCCCCAGAGCGCGTGCGCCCCACTCGCGGACTAATTAACTAGTGCTTGTTTCACCTTTGAAAAGCCGCTCCTGCAAGCACGAGTGCTTACCCTCCCCCACCCAACCTCACCTCCCTCTCTCTCCTGCGCGCTCTGTTTGTGTTCTTCCTTTGAAGTCTTCGTTCCTCTCGGACTCCTCCTTTAAATTGACCCTCGATTCCATTCAAGCTGTTCTTCCCCCCCCCGCATCGCTCCTCTCTCAAAAATAAATATTCTGTTTCCATTCCCTACTGATGACGATTGCAGCGGAGCACGTACTGGGATCGTGCAGTTTTTTTGCCTATATCCCCCGGCGCGCTTTCCGTAGTTAGCTTGAGCATTTCTAGTGTTGCTTGCTTAAAAAGATTTCTTTGAATACATTAATGTGCAGCAGCACGTATGGCCACTCTAGCTGCCACGCTTGTGTTTCAGTGCTTGGTCATCTTAGATTTAGATGGCCCTGCTCCCAGGGTTATCTTTACAGCACGCTTCGTGTCAGGCATGTTTTCTGTTGTTTGCCCGAACTCGGAGACATTTCCCTATCCGCTCTTTTAATTTACAAAACCATCTGCCAAAAAGCAGACTACTGCATAACGAAAGGCAGAAATCTCAGAAACTATAGAGGGGTCCTCATGTGCCCTCGCAGCCGGAAGACCATGGGAAGAGGCTCGTGCATCTTGTGATTCTGGGCAAACCACCATAAAAAAAAAATGTATGTGTTTGTCTGTAATGCCACAAAAAAAAGACTGTACGTGCATGCATTCACAAACACAGTGCAAACTCAGTAACTCTGGAGCCCTGATACACATGAAGAAGGCCCTTTTACAATTACCATATTATTCTGTCCCTTCCCGCCTGCCCCTCCCTTGCGATGCCTGAAGTGTTGAGGCAGTGGCTTCACCAAGTTCCTTCCACGCTCTTCATCGAGGATAATTCAAGCAAAAGTGTGCTTTGTGCATAAGTGGTGCCCCTGGTGCTTCAGCTCCTATTTGGCCACTCGAATTTCGCCCTCAGCCACACCTCCTGGTGCTGCCCCCTGGCGGCGCGTGCGCTCCTTTCATCCCCTGCCTTTTCTTCCGCTCTCGTGCGCTCAAGGTCAGGAGCTCCAAGTGTCATTCATAATAGATGCGGAGAGCTCTTTATTCCATTCCTTTCTAACTCCACCTCCGCTCCTGCCTCTGCTACCACACACCCGCATGTACAGACCACCCACTAGCTCGGTGCTCAGCTCACCACTTTTGGAAAGCTACGATCCGGCCTCTAGTGGTGGCGGTTGGCACGTGTCCCTTAGTTGGCAGAAATGATAGGGGCATGTGTCTTCCATTAGGCCCACCTTCTCTGCCACTGTGGCATGAGTTCCACGCTGCCTCTGTCCCCAAGCGGACCGGCCACTGTCTCCTCTCCCACTGTTGTTCGCTCCGCAGTGGTCGAGACCCTGTATGTGATTCCCTTTCAGCTGGTATCAGGCACCTCCTTAGCCAGGGCTACATACATGGGTGTGAGTGACACGCCCCAATGCAATGTGAGAAGGGTAACTTACAAATCACACTGCACTTGCTCAGTGTGTAGACGTGAAGCTTGCATAGACATTATGGGTCCTGTACATATTCTTCATCAGGAACACCTCCTGCCTCCCGGTGAAGAGGCCAGCTCCAGCCTCTGTCACCGCAGCATCAGGAGCCTCCACCAGCCTTTATCCATCATGACCTCTTATGGTTTGCCAAGCTAAGCCCTCACCACTGACTCGTTGGTTATAAGTATTAATAGCTATATGACAAACTCAACCTTTCATCCATCCACAAGTTAACAAGCATTGGCATAGCCAATAGGTCTCACCTTTGGGACCTTATAAGTGTTTAGCCATGCAACAGTTAATGTTATTGCAGTAAGGATATTGTGCTGCATAACTAAATACTTATAAGGTCTCAAAGGCAAGACCTATTGGCTATGCCAATGCTTGTTTTGTTTATATGGTTTCTCTTCCCATTATTTGCAGGACAGTGGCAGAGTCTGAAACGGAAAAAGCAAAATGTGAATCGAATATTTCTCAAATGGGAAAAGGCCCCTTTTCCTCTGTGACCCTGGCCAGATTTTCTTTCAGACTTTTCTTCATTTGTTGGCCTGTGCCGTTTAACAATTTGAAAGGCACAGGTTTCAAGATTAATTTGATTTAAGCCATGTCCTTAATTCCATAGGCCCTACCCCTTGTAAATGACTCCTGGTTAGGACTATTTGGCCACACCCCCTTTTAGAGACCCCCCTACTTTATTTTGTTCCACTTAAAGCCGTGAATATATATTGTATATAAACCAGGGTTTAATAAGGATATGAGATCTAGGAGAGGGCCAGCGCAAGGGCAGACTTCAAACAAACACAAGTTTGAGGTTGGCTTTCGAACACTGAACTGAAGGTGTTGTTGGATGTTTGTGATGGGGGTGCATGATTGAAGAATATGTTATACAGATTAGAATAATGGGGTTGATTACGATGGCAGGCGGACGCACCGTGTCTGAAACGGGACCGACCGACATGCCCTCAGTGGTCCCATGAGAGGCATTACAATGTGACTGCCACCATGGTGGTCGCAGTGCCTATATTTCACATTGCCGCGGGTGCTGCTGGCTGCAGCACCCGCCGTAATGTAAAAACAGGACATTTTACATATCCCTGCACTACGTGGCAGGCACCATGAGGTGCCTGCCATATGGTGCAGGGATTTGTAGGGGGGCACTATAGGTGGGGCCAGTGGCCATATCTGGTATGCAGGGGGAAAGGGGGCCCCCAAAGTCCCTTTCCGCCTGCCTTTTCATAGCGGGTTACCCACCATGAAAAAGGCAGGCAGAAAGTGACATCATAATCCCTACGGCGGTGCCTGGTAGGCACTGCCACCCTTGTAGATATTCCCCTCAGACGGGCTCGTTGAGTTCATTGGAACTGTGGCGGTCGGTCTTTCCGCCCGCCATTGTAATGTGGCGGGCGTAAAACCTGGTTACGATGGTCGTAAAACTGCCACCATCGTAATCAGGCCCAGTGTTTTTTGTCTTTTTCTTTCCTGTCATCGGTCTCTTCTAGCAGAACAGTCCGTCCCCGTGGAGCAGAGTAAAAGCAGGATTTAAAGAAGTTTGATTAAAGTATATACGATCCAGACATTGGGCCTGACCCGTTTGAACCGGCAGTAGATAAAGAGCTCATTTGTTGAGCTGTTGTGGAGGGTGTATACATAAAGAAATTCCTGTCATAAACGAACCAAAAATATGACCTCACCTGATTTTAGAGACAGCCCCTGTTAAAAGATGGCTGATATGTGTCGTACCTCGACCCAGCCATTTCTGATACCTGGAAATATTTGCCAACACGGATTTTGAATGGCGAATTCAAGTACGCCTTGATTAGACATCTCCAGGGTGGACTTACGTTTTGTGGGTGTTTCACAACAATTATCTTTGCAGCATGTGTTTTTTTTGTTGCAAATTAAAATACATTGTGAATAGGCATTTTCGGGGTGGATTCAACTTCTGTGGCTGTTTGGGACAATTACCTCCGTTTTCCTCTTTGCAGTATCACTGTATGAAGGTTTAACCATCATCATGGAACTTGGACCATTTGCAAACTTTGCACTTCTCATAATTGTAATTTTCAAATTTTGAAGAGTTTGCTTAGCTAAATAATTTCCTTAAAAAAGACAATGTTACAAGAGTAACTTCCAATATTTATGGGCCGGCAAACAAACATGATTGATCAGCTGTGGCCAATGCAGAGGGGTGGGGCTGGCTGGGGGGGGGGGGGGGGACTTCGAGAGACGACCTCGAGGGAAAATTAATTATTTATTTAATTTCCCCTTGTTGTCGTCTCTAGAAATCCTCCCCCAGCCGGCCCCATCGCTTTTACCTGCAGCGGCCGTGGCTATGACTGATATCCTGTCCACCTTATTACAGGTGCCGTAGGATATAATGTGCTTGTACTATGGCGGACAGGATATCCGTCACATTTGTGATAATTTACCCATCTGCCAAAATTTTAAATGAGGCCCTATTTTTTTTACAGAGTTCCGAAAGATTTTGATTTGACCTTCCAAAATAGGTGATCCTCTTCCGAGCCAGTAATGCATGGTGCAATAACATTAGCAAAGCTTAATTCTGATCCCTGTGGCACAGAGGCCTGAAATCAGTGGGACATTCATAATGAGCGCCTTGGATGCAGAGATAAATCTTTGCAAATTGACACACCTATTCTCCAAACCAGCACTGGAACAACAAAATGCTTCATGGGGAACAGTTGCTGTTTTAGCAGCAAAGGTGGTGGGTTGTTGCATTCACCGATCGGTGTATCCCAAGTAAGGAGTATACCCTATAACTGATATCGTCCTTCTCTGTTTGATGCACGAGAGAACCTCGAGCTTTTTGACTCATCCACTGGATGAACTCGACCGCAAGGTTTACTAATATGCTTGTCTGCTAAGAAACATTCTCTCTGTGCACGGGGAGTACAAAGATGTACAGAATGGTTCAAGGGTCGGACGGATACTCTAGGCCTTCTTATTCCTACGTGCTCATCATAAATTGTATTTTAACGCTGTTTGGATAGGATTCTATGATCCTTACCCAAATGCAAGTTTAGTTGTTTCGGTCGGTCAACTTTCCATCTCCTCGTCTGTACACCTGTCTTCAGGGGTGAACTGGCCTACAGGGAAATCAGGAAGGATCCAAAGGGCTGGGCTGGCAGGCAGTGGCGGCTGGTGAAATTTGAGAGTGGTAGGGCAGAAAGAAACAAGATATATTGCTTGGTGAGGAAAAGTTCTTCCATAGGCTTTCAAGGAGTTTAGAATCAAGTTAAGGCTTCACATACAATATGCTCAGCATTAATAACTTTAGTAACAGCTACTGTTACTAACCTGTTAAATGTTTTAGTAAAGATATAGGAGCCGATGAAGAAAATTTCCAAGTACAGGCTAAGTGAACCTCTGCCAAAGAGATATGGCCAAACAAGAGTTTCACTCAGCATCATCCCATCCAGTAATGCTCATTCTCCACTGGCTCATTCGATCTACCCCCAGAAACCATCACGACTCGCTGAACCACTATTTCGCTCCTATCCCCCATCCCTTGTGCCTATTCAGTAAGTCCAAAATGTACTGCAAACGAGCCACCGAAGACCCGTAACCAATCCCAAATCCGGTTTACATTCTTCCTCAAGGCTACACAACTTGTCCATGCTGTACATTGAATAGAAACACAGTGCAATGCTACATGCCATCACTTCGCAATTATTGGTATAGGCACTGAGGATTTTTTTACATTTTTTAATTACATTAACTCACAGTTGAACCATTTCAGAAGGTGGCGCTATTTACTCAAATGCTTTCAGTGCAGTATTAGTTTTCAAATAATTTCTCACCAAATGTAGAATCAGTTATATGCTGCCACTTCTCCCTCAGATATACTTATTGAAAACAGTGCAGCATTTTTTATTAGTAAAAACGGTAGTGATGTATTTCTGCATGAACCTTGATTGTAAAGCACGAGTTCCAGCATCTTAAATAAAGTGCTTTTGATGGAGGCCTTTACGGTGGTTTAAAAATCCCTGGCATTCAACAGATGTGCCAAAATACACCCACCATTTAGCTATGTTCATGGGCTGCAGGCTACATCACTGCTGGGTCTCGTTTATAATGAAAATGAAGGGCTGCAAAGATGGGGTGACCAGAATTTTAAAGCCAAAAAACCGGGACATTTCACTAAAATAGAAGGAGGACTACGGCTTTATTTCAAGCGAGCGCACAAAATGACAGCGCTCCTCAGCAGAGAATTACAGAACAGGCAGCAAGAACATACATAAAAAGCAATTTTTAAACCCAGAAGCTTGCCTGTTAATTAATTGCTTTCTTGAAACAATTGGTAAGTATCCCTGCTTCGTAAAACATAAAAAAGCACCTCTCACAGTTTTCAGTCTCCCCTCTCTAAAAACCGGGACGCCAAGAGGGATGCCGTGCATGAGAGACTGCCGTACTGGACGCGCATTGACATTGCCGTAATTTCTCTGGTGCCGTCCAGGCTCTGAGCAAGTTTAAAGCAGCCTAGCACTTACGAATTGCATAAGTGCACGGTTAAAGGAAATATTTTGAAATGCCTGGTAATAACATGGGCGCAGCCCCTGCGCCTTAGTGCAGAAACCGCCACTGCTGAGAGGCAGGTCAAGGTATGGGCAGTTTTTTTTTGCTGTTTTTAGGCATGTTTTATTGTCTGGTAGGATGGTTTCTACTGTTGATTTCCCTGATATTGAAACATTGTCTGCAGCAAATTCAAATCCATGCAGTCTTCCATACGTTATGTTAGAAATTGGGTCTCTAGTAGGCAGAGGTTTGCACCTTGTCCAAGTAGGGACCACAATCCTGGTCAGGGTAAGTGATCACACACTTAAAATAGACCTTTGCTCACCCTCTGGTAGCTTGATGGAGAGCAGTTAGGCTTAACATAAGAGGCAATATGGAAAGTATTTGTGCAGACGTCGATTACAGTAAAACAGTGAAAACACTACAAAAACACTCCTCACCAGTTTAGAAAAATTGGGAATATTTATGTGATTAAAACAAGACCAAAACGACAAAAATCCAATTAACACTGTTTAAGTTACGAGCCCTTGTTTAAACACAGGAAAAGTACATTCACGCTTAGTAGGGGTTTTACCGTAATCTCTGTGAAAGAACAACGATCCCCATTGGGGATTGACAAATGGGCTTCTCAAAGTCCTTGCAAGGGTTCAGATTGACACAAATGATTAACACATAGTGCTGACATGAGAGGCTGCCCTCGGTCCCTCATGACCATGCGCTTGTCAATTCTAGCATCCACTAGAACGCGGTGTGACTACACTCACCCACAGTACCTCGTTCTCTGGAACTGCTGGGGTGAAGTCCTCAGGGTCAGGACCTGTGTCACTCGAGGTTTCACACCAGGAAGGAGTTACGGCGATGGCTACTGAGATAGTTCAGTGGGTGTATCGGCCCGGAGGACACTCCGGTCACCCAGGCAACACGAGGGTGGGGTGCGCACTGCAGGGGCTTCCCTCCCAGTAGCGGCTGCTACTGACCAGGGGTGGTGTGGGGGGCTGATGGGAGGGGGAATGATGGAGGGGGATAATACAAGAAAATAGCACTTACCTCTTACCGCCAGCCACCACCTCTTCTTTCTCTGTCCTCCTCTTGGCAGGAAGCACACAGCTTCCCAGAATCCCCTAACCAATCACAACGTTGCCTTCGCAGCATTGTGATTGGTCTGAGGCTGTGCATGTTCTCCACCCAGACTGTAATACAGCCTGGGTGGAGAACATGCCGAGTGCGCAGGATGCTTTGGCCGGCCCAAGATGGCCAGCCAAGTGTCATGAACACTTTAGGTGCTGCCACCACTCCTCCCTCTGTGACACAGGGAGCCCAGCCCCGCCCACCTGGCTTCAGCTGCAAGCTGAATACAAAAAATAAAATAATAATAACGAACGTTTATTATCATTTTATTTTTTCTATTCAGCTTGCTGCAGAAGCAGAGAAGCGATGCTCCTCTGCTTTAGCAGAGGCGCCACTGTTCCCTGTGCTGTAGCACCTCCTCGGTTGACCGAGTCCATGGCTTCAGGCGGCGCACATAGAAGTCCAGTGTGTAGGTCACAAACGGTGTGAAGTTGAAGTAAATGCCCTTTGTGCCGTGAAGCACAGAGTGCAGGGCTTACCAGCTTGGGGCACGAGCTGGTCAGCAAAAATAGAAAGCAATGATCTTAATAAGCATCCACTGCTGTGTAGATGCAGGTGAAGTCTTTGATGGCTCTGAGAGTTCAAAAACAGGGGGTAAGCTAACAGGCCCTTGGAGTCACTTGGGTTTAAAGGTTGTAGAGTAGGTTCAGTCTTTCTCACTGCAAGAGGCAGCTGGCAGCAGGCCAGCATAGCGGAGCAAGTTGCAAAGTGGCAGTCTCTCCTGGCAGCCCAGCTCCTCTTTTTGGCAGAGTCTTTTCAGGACCTAAAAGTGAACTGAATCAGGGGTTCCGGGGTCCAGTACTTAAACCCAAACATGCCTCTGTAGTGAGGGACACATCAAAGAGCCTTTGAACCTCACAGCGTCCCTGCCCTTTCTTCCCTGGCTACAGATGCACTACAGGGTTGTATGCAGCTCTTTTTGTGGGGACAGGCATAGTCCTATTTAGGTGCAAGTGTTAGTCTACCTTACCAATCTACTTAGGAAGACCCATCAGCCTGGTAAAACGGGCCATCAGGATGCAAACGTCACACTCCAGCTCCCTTTGTGTGACTGTCTAGCTCTGCTGTCACCCTAACCCAGACATGTATTCAGAGCCAGGCAGAGGAACAGAATGGTTAAAGTAAAAACATAGGTAACAGTGGCATTTTAAGACCTACAATTTAAAAAACAACTTTCTAAAAGATGTATTTTTTAAAATGTGAGTCCGGAGACACCAAACTCCAATTTTCTGTCTGCTCCCAAAGGGAAATTACACTTAAAAAGGATTTTAAGGCCATCCCCATGTTAACCTATGGGAGAGATAGGCCTTGTGGTAGTGAAAAATGGATTTAGCAGGACATGTAAAACTCAAAAGTACATTGTAGTGTAGTTCCTATTTCCCTTATAGGCTCTGCACATTGGAATAATATACACTATAGTTTTTGCATAGGACTAAGGTCAGTATGCTCCTATCCAGTACATTAAACTTAATTACTTGTGTGTGCCAGCTAACTCAGAGGTCACTAGAAACTTCTTGAATAAACAGGAAGGGATTAGTTTCAGAAAACCGCATAAACATGACTACTTTGTTTCCCTTATAATCGGAACGCGTGGAAACAATAGATAACAGTTTCACTCAGTCAACTGTGCATGCTTAGTTTCTTCAGAGTTAAACAGAAATAGATAGACGGGCATTTCAATAAAAGGGTTTATTGAACAGTCTTGTTTCTCGTGTAAGAGATATGAGCTGTTACAATCATTAGACAGTAAACCAGATATAATATGCACAGCGTAAGCAGCAAGAAGGAATAATACTGCAATAGCATAGTCTTTTAGCTATGACATATATTCATATATACATACATAAATAACACAGGCTAAAAAGTGAATACTAGTCTGATGCTTCTAAATAGTTCTACCCCAGTGTACCTAACCTATGTGTAGTACGAGGTACGAGTAGGTGCTGTTTCTTATAGTATGGTATATACTAAGTTTGTATGCCAAGAGTCCCTCTAGGTTCTAGTCAGCTCCATACCTTTAGAATGAGAGAGGTGGGAATCTCTTTCCGGGTCTAAAACTCTAACACCCCGCGAAGGGAGTCAGAACACTGGAAGCTGGATTCTCTGCAAGCAGGGATGAAAGAGTCTGGTCAGTGCATCAGGCCGGGATATGGTCTCTTCCGAACTTGCCGTGGCGAACCGTGCAGTCAAGTCGTGCCGAGCCATGCCATGGTTTGCCATGGTAAGGGAAGATATATTTATACCTGGAAGGTGCTTAGGAATGCTAGCATTGAGGTAAAGTCAGGCAGAGGAAGACGTCATGAATGAACCCCTAAGGAATAGTAGTTCATGCATAATAGTTGAGTTCTTGGAGAAATCAATAATCCTAGCTAGGGAAAGTGCCGATGGCTTAAGGGTCTGGTTTCTAAGAACTCGTTGTGACGTGGGATGGACGGATGTAGGTGACCCTGCCTGTATTTGGTTAGCATGGCTAATGCCTAAATAAGGACTGGAATTCTTTTCCAAAATAAGGGCAATGCGAATTGTGCCTATATAAGGACATGATTCAGAGAAACCTATGTACAGGCATCTAAAAATTGAAACACAACACCAACTCGATTGACGAATGATCGATATTACTAAATGCTAAACATGCTAAACGCATAAAATTGAGTATCACATGTCCACTAAAAACATTTGTAAAAGCATACTAAAAGAAGTGTTTGTTAAAAAACGTTGCTAGTCATGAAATGCAAAGGTGCTGCACATATTAAAGCAATGTTTCATTCCAAGCATATATTTACAGGTAATGCCAAGTGAATGAATCAAAATATATACACATATGTAATGAAATGGTCTATTTTTACAAAAAGGAAAAAAAAAAATAGTACAGAGCCATTTCATGTCATGATCTCATAAATGCGAAGAAAGGTGACAATGTGTCCCTGGAAGTGTTTCAAAGAAGTCTGTTCTCTATGAATAGTTCTACCGTAAGCAGAGTTTTTAGCCAAAAAAGAAAAAGTCAATATACACAAAAGTGATCGTAGAAAAGTTCAAAATTTTGTCTTTTGTTTTTTTTAAAAAAATTGAAGGCCGAATTCATAGATTACACGGTACACTGTGAGCCAAATCAAAAGTTATTTGAAGATGCTGGAGAAAACATGAAATCCTCTAATCCTGTAGACAAAAATTTGTCTACCGTTGTCAGTGATAGGTCGATTACCTCATTTAGACTAGCTGCACATAGATGTGATGCATCGTCAGTAGCAGTGTTCGTTTCCGATGTTACCTGTGTGCCTGTTGATCCATCTCGTACCTCAGCAGTAGCATGTTGCGTCTGTGAGATCTCAATGAATGCTGTCATCAGGATCGGTAGCCTCTGGGGACAATACAGAGAATGGGCCGTTATCGGGTCCAGCAGAGTATCGATATCCGTTGGCATGACTGATGGGAGTGTTAGACAGATGTCTAGGATGCGTTCTTCACCGCAAAGCAGGCAGCGTAGAACAGGTAAGATGCAATCTTGCCAGATTCGTCTGAACGACAGAAACCATGTGGTATTTAGTTCTCGTAGACGAGGTAAACCCAATAGCTGTACTATGCGCTCACGACACTTCCTTTCCAGGAGAGCATTTTTCAAGGGGCTGGGAGTGACGCTGGTAGATTGGCTTGCCATAGCGTAGCAGTAGGAATAAAAACAGGATTCCTGCAACGAGTGCTAGAATTAGCTGCAGACAACCAAACACTGAGTGCATGAAGTGTGGAATGATTCCGAGGACTGCTTGAAAATGTGTTAACAGCCCAGAACATATGGTCTTAAATACATGAACAATACCGCTTGTATCAGACATGTTTAAGATACGTCCCAACATTTCTATGAAATCTGTAGGGCAATTTGTCCTTAACAGAGCCTGTATCTCAGCCGAAGTCCTTGCGACTTGTAGATCATAGGTTTCTTTGGCCGAGGTCAGAGGCACGGTTTGTTGTAAAAGAATGCCTTTTATTCTGCTCAAAGTATCAATTCGTATAGAAGAGATGTTCAGTGAAGGCCATAAAGGCAACTCCCCGACTATGTCTATTTGGGGGAACAAGACTTGCATACAGCAAGTGACCCTGGAAGTCACCATTACTAGATATGCGATACCTGGCAGCATGCCACAACAGCTCTGATCACTCAACATGAGGTAACTCCCATTTGAAAGTTGTCCAAACATTGGATTAATCACAGCGGCTGGTGAACCTTACAGGTGGCAGGATAAATTTGTAGTGGAACCCGTGTTAACTAATATCCCGACATATGAGTGAACTGCTTAGTGCATTTTCACAGTGTGTACCGCTAATAAACACTTCACGCTCCCCACTCCAACATCTGTGTGTGTAAGGTAAATCCCAGGATGTCCTGATGTATTCTTTACCCAACCTTTCATATTTGCCTACTGGCATGTGTTTAAGTCAATACTGAAAATGGAAAGTTGTAACAGGCAGAGTTGTTTTGCCATGTATGATCCATTCTGTAGCTGGTTTTTCTGCTACTGTAAATGGCAATTTTTCAATGCTCAGCACTGTATACTTTGCTCCTCTTTGTGCCAGTTCGATCTGTTTATCAGTGAGATTGTAATCAGAAAACAGAGAAAACGTGTTGATGAAACGCCAAGGCACATAGCCTACACACAAATTTTGTAGCGTCCAGCCTAATACCAGAATAGAACGTAATTGAGACTGGCCATGACACAGCAGGACCAAATCTTGTTCCACAATGTCTATAGCAGAGGATACAATGTTGCCCAATGAATATCTCCTGGATGAGAGAGTCGTTAACCCATAATCAACCACAGCGAGAGATTTCTCTAAATTAATACCATCAAATTCTCGTATTCTTTCTGCAACGTCCATATTTCATTATAAGCAGCATACATGTCAGCATATATGAAACATTTTTGACGCAGGTTTCTTGGACCTAGCAAGAATTCCCTAAGGTCTGCGCCTTCTTTAAGGAAAGATAAGTGCTGTTTCATATCCTCTAGTGTAGATGTCTGCAGCCAATCAAGGCATAGTTTCCTACACTGTACATAGCGTGGGTCTGGCCTATTGATTGTTAAACCTTCTATCTTGTTCAGGAATCTTTCTTGACAGATGTTTGTGTCTGTGGGCCAGAGCAACCATTTTTCCCATTCGGAATCTGATCTGCTGTTTTGTAAAATAGTATGTGCGTCGACCACCCCCTATGTAGTGCTATTACTTGCAGGTGTAGGTATGGACGGTGTGTTCATGTCTTTGATCTTGGCTAACCCAAGGCAAGACAGTTGTTGGACAGTGTCATTCAAAAACATTATCTGCTGTGGGATGATGCAGGCTCTAAACTAAGCTTCTATCCCCTGTACTTGACAATCTTTTGTACCCCAGACAGATTTTGTGTCGATTCTGTTTTTCCAAAACTCAAAACCCTGTCTTGACAGTTGGGCAGTAAAGACTGCAGAATAAATCTGTTTGGTATTTGTTAACGTATTTTTCGTTCCTGTTTTGTTCACATTTTTAAAGTAAAACGTTTCCGGATTGGATGTATTGTACCCTGAAAAATATGAAAACTTCATTTCAAACGTTTTTGAGCTACCCCCTGGTGGTGTAGGACAATGTTCCCATTGGTTATACATAAATACATTTCTAGGTGTTGCAGATTTATGCAAGAAATGATGACCATAGTGGTTGTAACAAAAAAGCTGTTCATAGTCTGTTGAACCCTCTAAGAATGCATGGTTAGAGAATGCAGCAGACCTTTCTAGATCAGACATCACGTTATTAACAGTCTCAAAGTCCCAATCATCAGAATAGGTACTAGAGGTAATAAAGTCACTTAATGATATCTTAAATAAGTGTGGAATCTTCAAAAGTTCAGACGGATCGAATATATATCATAATCCGTTTTGTCCCAAACTATACCATCTTGTATAGGAACGGGTGTGATGTTCACTGCTGACAAGTCTCTTGCTTCACGATGGGATGGTTTGTGCGGTTTCAAAAGTAAGTTCACATTTTTAATTTCTGTGTCCAAGTGAATATATCTTCCATTTATCAGCATGCTCAGAGTCATTACTAAAGCTAGCCAAAGCAGAAAGAAAAATATTCCAGAAATAAATGATAGTTCAATCCATGGTGAAACCAGATAAGTCTTTTTCACGTGATGAAAGAAGCCTTGTGCTTGTTCTTTGAAAGTGCTTTTGGCTGGTGTCGTTTCAGGTTCGCTGAGATCCTCAGAAAACGTATCAAAGTTAATGAAATAGCCAGAGGCAGTTCTGTCAATGGTTGAAATTGCATCAGGATTCGCTGAAATCGCTGGCACCAGTTGATCACGTGTTATGTTGGTGTAGACAGGTGTAGCAGGACGAACTGCTATTTGGGTTTCAGGAGGAATGAGTTCCATAGCATTGTTGCTTAGTCCTTCATTTCTTACTGTTGGATTCTCAATGGTGATGAGTCTTTCAGTTTGAACCTCTTGGATAGTAGCTAGAGGAGTTTGTCTGCTACTTGGTCGGAGTCCACAAGGCCTTCTGCTTAGTATTGGCCACCTACTGTGGTTTGATGAGGTCGATGGACACAAATCTTTTCTCCTTTTTACCAGCAAGGGGCAGCAGAAGTACTGTTCTTGATCCGGGGATTGCTAGGACAGGTACCGGTTGTCTGTAAGAAGGCCCAAATTCCTTCTTGTCTCTCGGACTAGATCCCCAAGCTTTGGGATCCAGACAGGCCTTGCTGGGACGGCTGGATTTTCCCCAGTGGTGATTGGCTTCAGGAACACGTTGCTTTGTTTTGATATTAGTTCATTTAAGTCCTGTAAAACAGCCAAATGATTTTTGATATCAAATGGTTTATTTTCCACCACTGTGCCTTTACATTCGAGATCAGGAACCCACATTCTTGTCCCAAATAGGACCTCATTTGGAGTGACTCATCCCCTAGAGAACTTCTTGGCAAATTGTTTAATGAGCGTTGGACCCCATAAAGATGTTTGACCCACCCATCACCCGAACCTACTTCTCTAGATGTTATAGACCGCTTTATGTCCCGGTTTTTCCTTTCCACAACAGAATTTCCCTCAGGATGGAATGGAGAGGAGTACCGCAATGCAACGACCAAACTGGCCATGGCTTCTTAGTAAGCCCGAGAGCTAAATGCAGGGCCCTGGTCAGAGTGTAGCGTGCCTATTGTGTATGTGCCGATAAAGACTCGCAAATCTTTTATAACAGTTCGAGCGTCAGCCGAGCGCTGAGGCCACATCCATAGGAATCTTGACTTAGTGTTTGTGGGATTGCATTTGTCCAAAAGGACGCCTGCACGTAGATAGTCTAATGCTGTCTCACAATGGTGTCTGTACTGGGCAGGCTACTTTGCAGTCTGGTGGCATTCTGCACTGCGATCTCTATTGCAGTCTATGCAGTTATTGATGAAGATGTGAATAAGTGTATTCATTCCAGGCCACCAGTACATCTCTTTTAATGTTACTATTGTTTTAGAGATCCCCTGATGTGACAGAACCTCTCCCAGATGTGCTTCATAAATCAAAGCTGCTCTATGTTCCATGTTTGGAATTACCCCATCCCCCACTCCAGGGATTCGAGCTCACGGAACGTTGTTCACATCAATTATATACGAGTATTTGAGTGGAACTCTTTTAGGTAAAACTGCACCACTGCCTTTGCTTGAAGCATTGACAGCCAACAATATCTCACTGTCTATTTTTGTTTTTGAACAAGTGATCGCAGCTACGGAAGCCGTTTGCACAGCCCCCTTCGCGGCTTCGTCAGCCAATGAATTCCCTGCAACGTGAACGCCATCACGTTGATGACTCAGCGTGTGTATCATGTGAGTGTTTTGTAGTTCGTCTCGCAACTGAACTACTTGTTCCCAAAGCGTTTTATGCTTGATTGTGCCACCTTTTGCATCTTTGAAACCATTTTAAAGCCAATTCTGTAAATATTCATTATATGATTGAACACAGTAAAAAGAATCGCACACTATAAGTGTGGGGAATTCACGATCCATATTTTTAAGTGCCAATTTGAATTCTTGTAGTTCAGCTCGCTGAGCTGTACAATCTCCTAGAGATTGTGTTTTAGTGACCATCAGTCGGAATTTACCATTGCGCATACGACCTTTAACGATCGCGCATGCTGCACTGTAAGCTTGCTTACTTTCCGTAGAGGGTTGTGCTGATCCGTCAGTATAAATTATAAATTCATACTGGTCAAGAGGGAGAATCTCAATAGGCAAAGGACATTCATGTTCGTATTGCAGGAATGCTTGTGTTTTTAAGTTAGGATCAAAAAGATATTCAACAGCTGTTGCAGCAAGAGAATTACCCCTTGTATCTATCTTGGATGTAAAGCTTTTGCATTTAGAATGCTCGCTTTTGTAACCGCCTCTAAGGCTGGTATTGGAGTCACAACAATAATGCGTTTCCACTGAGCTAGAGCTCTTTCTTTTGGTACAGCGGTTTGAAATGCTGTCAGAATTCTTTCTGTCGGAGTGAATCGCATATCCGCTTGTGTATACAAATGTGATTTGTATGCAATTGGTACTTTTTCACCTTCATTAAAAGTCAAGTAGGTGAATCCGCATTGACCAAAAATTATTCGGATCACTAAATTGCGTGTATTTACGCGTGTTTGTAAGTGATTTGTTGCTAACATATCTGCTTGAAGTCAACGTAGGATTTCTGTATGTTCCTGTGTCCAATCTTTGTGTTTGAAATCAGGTTTGATTAATTCATACAGAGGTTTAACCCTTTCTGCATAATTTAGAATGTAAGTTATTCCAAAATTCAGGAAACCTAGAATCGACTAAGTTTTTCAGCATTTTTGGAGGTTGGAGCAGCGCACACTTTTCTAAAAAGCTAGCTGTCAGGCTTTTGCCTTCACTTGAAAGCTCATATCCTAGGAATACGACATTGAGATGGGCAATTCTTGACTTTTTTAAATTGAATTTGTAGCCCTTAGAGGCAAAACCCAGTATAATTGTATTTACCCTGTTCAAGTGCCTATCCAGGTCATCGTCTGTCAGATAGATATCATCGACATATGACAATGCCTCGTCATCATAAATTTGTAGTAACTCTGTTTCTCTTGCTGAGAATAACCCCGGGCTGTTCTTGAACCCTTGAGGGAGTCGACAGAAGTGACGATGGGTCCCCATTATTGAGAAAGCTGTCAAGTACCTACTTTCAGGTGCTATGTTTTGACAAAAGAAACTATTTGAAATATCCAATGTGGTTTTATATTTTTTACGCACAATGTTATTCATTAGTGCTGTACTGTGTGCATTTTGTACAGCAAACGTTTTAGAACAAGTGTTCAGGTGTCTGTAATCCAAAACTAGATGATATGTGTTGTCTGGTTTGGAAACAGGAAACAAAGGATTGTTCATTGATGAGGTGTATGTTTCAATCACCCCTTGGTATTCAAGTTGCCTGACCCCTTTTTTACCTTCTTACTTAATTGGGTACTGTCTTTGTGCAGTAGGTTGACATTGGATGTTATGGTGAGGTGAGTCCTCATCCCATCCTACAAGATTTTTTTATAATGCTGGAGCCTGAGCAACTGCCCATTTCCTGGCATAAGTAAATTTTAACTTTATAGGAACATGGTTGGAGAAGGCTGGCATAATGATGTCTTCACCATGTGGGCACTCCCTGACAAATTTTGGTGGCCAGTCTTGTTCTGCTAGAAGTATGTCATAACCCTTTGAAAGTTTTACCCAAAAGAGTACTTTCACTTTTCTTGGTATGTCTCCCTCCATCCGTAGTGTTATTTCATATAACTTTTGTGGGGAACTAACCCTGGTGTCTACAGTCTCAACTGTGATGTACTCATTCAAGTCCACTATCTCCAGAAGTTCCTTCAGGTTCTGGCGAGCTATTGTTACTTCTGCTGCACTGTCCAGCATTGTCTGAGCCCATTCTCCGTTCTTGAGTTGTGTTCTCAGAATTCTCAGCATGTCTGATCTTCAGACCTGCTACCTTTTTCTTAGTGAATTGAGGTTTTGGTTTGTTTTTCTGAACGTGTTGATCGTCTCTGGACTTCACGCGTTCTACTTTGTGATCTGACCATCCTCTTCTTTCGGATGTCTGTGATGATGTCTGAAAGGTACGAGAGGAATGTGTATCAGTATCTTGATACCTGTCAGGTTTTTTCAAATTATCCCTATTCCTGAGGTTATACCTCCTGTCAGAGGGCTCCTTTTGAGGAGACCTACCTCGGGATTGAGAACGTTTCTCTTTTGAATATTGTTTGTTATTTTCCCACTTCTTTTTAGAAGATGTAGGGTTGAGTTTAATTGAGTTCTTTTCAGGACCCTCAGACAGTTGTGGTTTAACCGGTTTACCAACCAAACTGTCTCTGCCTAATTCTTCATAGGATTTTTCTATTATTCTGGGTAGTTCATGTTGATGTTCTGTTATATCAAATTCCCTTAATTTCTGGCGGATCGCCACTGCTGCAGCCTCCCCTTTATTAATAGATAATATTATTGTTGAGACCTGGTCGAAGTTCTTTAGTAATTTCATACCTAGATTCAGAGCAGGCTCTGCCCCGTATTCATTTTGAATTTGTTTCAGGACATCAGGTATTATCGCAATAGACGGCACCCCATGTGTTTTAGAATAGATGGCAGCAAAGAGTGTGCCCCAAGTGGTGCTGTCTTCCAGATGTGGTGTGATCCCCATTGGTAGACAGATTGTTAAGATTCTATGTTTCTCATATGGGCTAGTATTAGGGAATACTGATTCGATTTGAGTAATTTTTTTAGCTATCCAGAATGGAATTTGTTCACGTTTTGTGGGCATTTTACCCATGACTGCGTGTAAAGTCTGTGGAGTAATTTTTAGTGTATTCCCCTGATGAGGGGTTTGATTTGGAATGGTTATTGGTGGTTGGACTGTTAAAGTCCACATGACATATTATACTAACTGTAAATTTTTATTAACTCCTTGAGTTGAGTAATTCCTCGTCAGACATATCTTCGATATCAGGATGAGGTGTGTAGCCGGCTAAAATCGGCCATGTTGCTCCTGGTCTACCTAGTGGACCGAGCCTGGTTATGTTATTGTAATGTTTTAGTGCCCCTTGAAACCAGAGCTGATGCTCCTGGTATGTGAGAGGGATTTCAATATCCTCAAAGGGAATGTATTCCTCAGGTAGTTCATCTTCTTTGAAGAAGTGAAACACATGTGTTTCTGGATTTGATTCTGGGAATATAATCCACAAATTGAATACCTCTGTCTGAAAAGATTCATGTGCCTCTATCACAAAAACTGCTCTACCACCTCTTGGTGTTAGGCCATGTTTTATAAGTTTTAGAGTGATGGCTCTCCTTAAATTTGGTGGTATGTGTATAACACCCACATCGGTTTCATTTAAACCTGTAGTATTAAAAGCTGTTGCGACTTGATCAGCCGCAGCTACAACATCCTGGTTAGTACATTGTTTAATGAAAAATGTAGAACAAGTTTCAAGGAAACAAAGATAAGGTGCACAATATTTTGGAACACTGTATCCTTCAACGTTGAACAAACCAAACAGCTAATACATAGGATTCTCGTCCTACTCAGCTATGGCGGATATTATCCCTACCCACTCCAGATGTCTTATAGAGTATTATGAGTAGGGGTCTCTAAGAAAAGCACGACTAAGTTACTTCAGTATCTAGCGTTAAATGAGTGCCTTACCAAACGTTGGGCGCCATGTAGTGTAGTTCCTATTTCCCTTATAGGCTCTGCGCATTGGAATAATATACACTATAGTTTTTGCATAGGACTAAGGTCAGTATGCTCCTATCGATTACATTAAACTTAATTACTTGTATGTGCCAGCTAACTCAGAGGTCACTAGAAACTTCTCGAATAAACAAGAAGGGAAAAGTTTCTGACAACTGCATAAACATAACCACTTTGTTTCCCTTAGAATCGGAACGCGTCTCAGAATCGTGGAAACAATAGATAACAGTTTCACTCAGTCAACTGTGCATGCTTAGTTTCTTCAGAGTACACAGAAATAGATAGACGGGCGTTTCAATAAAAGGGTTTATTGAACAGTCTTGTTTCTCATGTAAGAGATATGAGCTGTTACAATCATTAGACAGTAAGCAAGATATAATACACACAGCGTAAGCAGTAAGATGAAATAATACTTCAATAGCATTGTCTTTTAGCTACGACATATATTCAAATATACATACATAAATAACACAGGCTAAAAAGTGAATAATCGTCTAATGCTTCTAAATAGTTCTACCCCAGTGTACCTAACCTAAGTGTAGTACAAGGTAAAAGTAGGTGCTGTTTCTTATAGTATGGTATAAGTTTGTATGGCAAGAGTCCCTCTAGGTTCTAGTCAGCTCCATACCTTTAGAATGAGAGAGGTGGGAATCTCTTTCCGGGTCTCAAACTCTAACACTCTGCGAAGGGAGTCAGAACACTGGAAGCTGGATTCTCTGCGAGCAGGGATGACAGTGTCTGGTCAAGCCGGGATATGGTCTCTTCCGAACTTGCCGTGGCAAACCGTGCAGTCAAGTCGTGCCAAGCCGTGCCGTGGTTTGCCATGGTAAGGGAAGATATATTTATACCTGGAAGGTGCTTAGGAATGCTAGCATTGACGTAAAGTCGGGCAGAGGAAGACGTCATGAAGGAACCCCTAAGGAATAGTAGTTCATGCATAATAGATGAGTTCTTGAAGAAATCAATAATCCTAGCTAGGGAAAATCCCGATGGCTTAAGGGTCTGACTTCTAGGAACTCGTTGTGACGTGGGATGGACGGATGTAGGTGACCATGTCTGTATTTGGTTAGCATTGCTAATGCCTAAATAAGGACTGGAATTCTATGCCTAAATAAGGGCAATGCGAATTGTGCCTATATAAGGACATGATTCAGGGAAACCTATGTACGGGCATCTAAATCGAAACACAACAACATGTCCTACCTTTTATATACACTGTACCCTGCCCTTGGGGCTCTGTACAGCCTATCTTAGGGGTGGCATGCATGTAATAAAAGGGAGAGGTCCAGGTCTGGCAAGTAGTTTAACTTGCCAGGTCGAAATGGCAGTTTAAAACTAAGCCTGGGCTGAGTTCGCGGAGTTCCGCATAGCGAAGTGCCAAAAACCTCCGCCGTGCTACATGGAGCTCTGCAAGCCACGGAGTGCGTTGGATAAATGCCCTTCACAGTGATTTTCAGTACCAGGTGCTTGTCCGCACTGTGCAATCATCATGAATGGCACCATGCACAGCGCAACCGGGCACTGCTTCCTTTCTGCCACTCAAGTAGATTTTTACTCGAGCTGCAGCTTTTTCAACGCGAATTGACAGTTTCTCAATGCGAGCGGTCACGAGCATACGCGACCACTTGCAATGAGAAATCTGACCGCCCGTGTTGATAAATCTCGCCGGGAGGTTGATTTTCCATGGTCGCGCTCGCCAACTTGATGTTGACGATCCCAAACGAGGAAAAATCTCGTCAGGAGGTTGATTTTCCTCTTTTGCGCTCACCAACTTGACGTTGACGAACGCAAGTGAGGAAAAAAACTCCGGTTTCAGAACTGTGCAAGCTCCACGTAACGCGGAGTGTGGAAAATTCTGCAAACTCCGCAAGCGGAGCGGAGTTCACCACACAGACTTATTTAGAACTGCACACACAGGTTCTGCAATGGCAGGCCTGAGCCATGTTTAATAGGCTACTGAGTGGGAGGCACAATCAGTGCTCCAGGCCAGCTAATAGCATTTAATTTACAGGCCCTGGGCACGTATAGTGCACTTTACTAGGGACGTAAAAGTAAATTAAATATGCCAATGGTGGATAAGCCACTGTTACCATGTTTGAGAGCCACAGCATATGCACTTTAGCACTAGTTAGCAGGGGTAAACTGCAGAGAATCCTAAAGCCAGCAAAAATGAATTCATCATAAAGGAAGGAGGAAGGCAAAAACATTTGGGGTGTTCCAATGCTGGGTCCCTAATACCCAGTAGAGCCCCCTCAATGGTGGTTGGGATTGGGTACCCCAACATATCTTTGAGATGAGAGAGTATTTCGTCCCAGAAAGACCGAAGAGCTGGACAGTCCCACCAGATGTGGCGGAAATCCCCCTGTAAGCCACATCCCCGCCAGCAGAGGTCAGAGGTATCGGGAAAAATCATCGGAGCTTAGTAGGATAAAGGTACCAATCCAGCAATGCCTTATAGTGGGCTTCTCTCAGGGCCACCAATTTGTTGTGTCTAGTGATGTTGCCCCACACATGCTTCCATTCTTCCTCAGTGATATCGCGCCCAATAACCTGATCCCAAAAGGACATGTAACGTGCTCGATAAAAGCCGATAAGGCGATTCTGTGGATGTGTCTAGGGGCGGTGAAACTCACGATAGCGACTGCCTGGAAAAAAAAGGACACACCAGCTACGTCTTTGTGGCATGCCCGCCTGTGGAGACTTCTATCTATGGAACGCCTCACAGACATCTTCCGAGATGATTACAAAATCTTTGAACATAAATGGGTCTATTAGTAACCTACCTATGCCATGGATTGCCCTCTGCAGTTTGTCCCTCCTCTGGCCGAGCTATGCACCTCTTTCAGCTCTAGTTTGTCCTGCGCTGCCATATAGCTGGAGGAGTCCTCACTTTCTGAATGGATAGACCCACATATCTACCACCCTGAATTTGTCTGTACTTCCGCTGCCCATTTCTTCACCATGTGACACCACCACCACCAGGGTTGGGGAGGGTGGAGGGTACTGGGGGTGAATTTTTTCTCTTTGACTTTATGTTGATGCCTGAGGGGCCTCCTCAAGGCTTGTTGTCTTAAAATTTGCGTCCACTACTTTATCACCGGGGGGGATGTGTGGACTCTGGGATGTATGAAACTGGTCTCTAATTAAGTGCATATATTCTGATCCAGGGCCTCACAAGCCCTACTGTATTCATGACGTCTTTTTGGCTTTTGACGCTCAATAAAAATAATTTTGACAAAAAAACCATTTGGGGTGACCCAGCCACTTTCAATACCTTGCGAAACACTTCTATAGCATTTCCTTACAAGTTCAAAACTACCCGAGTTTGCAAACATGGGCCACTTTTTTAGCTATCTAATTCACCAATGGGGACAGTTTTATTTTGATTTCCAGGCCTATTTTCTATCTCAACCCATCCGTGCCTGTCTTTCCAAACAAGCCAAGACACACACAGGGGCTCATTATGAGTTCTGTGGAAATCCGTCTGCAACCAATTTAAGATTCCAAAACGTGCTGACATTTTTGCATCTGTGGATATTTTACCACATTATTTTTGGCAGGTAAAACTTGGGGGAATTTGGGCTCAGATTTACTAATTTGTCATGCAACATGACACAGCAACCAATTTTGCTGCACTGCATTGTGCTTTTGGGGACTTGGGGGCACAGTGTTAAACTTAATCTACTAAAATACACAGCACTGATGCTCTAACAAGGCTGCCCTACGTAATGCACATCCTCACCATGGTGCAGAGGTAAGAGTGTACACTAGCATAGGATTTATACTAGAAGCACACACTGCAAGTACAAATTCCTCTCACTAGACACTTTCAGAAGGATTCCATGCATTGGATGTGTGCTGTGCACAGTAGCACACATGCCATGCGCTTTGTTTATTTACGAAATGAACACATTTTCCCTTGTTTATGGCTGTTTCAATTCAACTGGTGTATTTGCAGAGCCGCCCCAATAATACTCACTTGACGCAAAGAAGTGCAAAGCATTTTTTGCACTGAGAAAAGGATTCCTCTCCAACACAAAACCTATTTTGAACTGTTGTAGTAAATAACATGCATCGTACTCCATTGCGTTGCATCGGCGTAAAGACGTGGTCATCATTTGAATGAATGTACGTTCTTATCTCGCAGTCTTTTTCCCCGCAGGGAATCACAACGCGGTCGTTACAACGACCGCGTTGTGATTCCCCATACCATTAGGGGGGCGCTACTACTATTCCAACTCCAGTCTGTGCGGACAATAGGGAAGGTGTTGGATTTTAAATCCAACACCTCCCCACCCCGTCACAAGTTGTTGTTCCGACTTGCGGAGTAATGGTATGCGGAATCACAACGCAGTTGTTGTAACAACCGCGTTGTGATTGCCTGCGGGGAAAAAGATTTGTGGTAAACGTTGTTTACCCATTTGAATACATTATCTCTCATTCGGAAGATTGAAACTCAGAATGATGTGATAATACTGCTCCAGGATAATTCTGCATTACAGAGTGGTTAGTTTACTAGGTACGTATTACTTCACCAAAAGGGTGTAGACATCTTAGAGCCCTACTGTGTGTTTCTACTTGACCTACACTTTTAATCAGGGTTACAGGATTGGATTTCATCGAATTGTTCTTTAGCCTATTACCTCACTGTCGGAACGCTAGTTTCCTTCATGCTATCTCTGCTTGTCGCATTCTCACACTCTTACACGTTTTACTCTTTCTTACTTGTAGGTGCGGTTGAATGTGCAGGTGATGCTCCTGGGTCAACTTCAGGCAATTAAGTGTGATCGGAATATTCACTATTACTCCCTGGAAAGCCTGCTGTGCCTCCCCTGCTGTGGTGCTGCACAGACATGCGACCTTCTGACATCAAATGCTAGATACTCTGCTATGGTGAGTGACTGGATTCCTGCTCTCTGTTGTCACTGACTGCATTGCTTCCCGATGGTTTTCCCACATGGATGGATAAACCTCTTTATACTGAAAGTCTTTGAGCAGGTATTGGTAGTCCTCTTCTACTTCTGATGGTCATTGGCTTAATAATGTAATGCAAAACCATCGAGGTGAGGCACAGTGCTTAGTTTGTGAGATAAAAAAGTAGATGTAAATAAGATCAGAGCCCCACGGTTTTTCTTCTGAGTGCACCACAGGCCTGCTTTATTGAACACCAAGACTGTCTATCTAATCTTGATTCCATCTCATGCTTCTTTACTCTACCATCCTACATTTCATGTTTTTTGTCTCAATCTTGTAGTTTCTTTTTCATTAATGATTTTTTTCCCCTATATCACTGTTTTCCTGTCATCTTTTTTTCTTCTTTTTTGCCTTTTTGTCTCTTGCGATGGGTCAAATTTTTAGGATGAAAAGCAAGTCCTCGTACCCATAAATGAGTGCGGGTGCCCACTACCAGCAGTCACCAACAGAAATTAGGCACTGCTGATTCCGGATGAGCTATTTACTTGCACAGATGCACAGATCTGTTATAGCCACAAACATCTAGGTTATAATTGTGTTCTCTGCATAAACCATTGCATGAAGGTATTTGGGGTCTGCAGGCCAATCTCAAAAAGCAAAAACTAGACTAGAGACAGCCCTTAGGTTTGTTGTTTGGATGGCGTTACCTGGCCTACGGTCTCCACTGGAATTCTTCAAAGAGGAGCTGCAAACACTCAAAATCTACACCAGGTAAAAATGTACAAAAAGGGAAGATATGATTGCTACCAATGGCCAAGCGGTGTAAATACAGTACATGCGTTTTTGTTCAATCAACACTTATTTTAAACAAAGAGTTGTGAGACAAAGATTTTTTTAATACAAGAGAAATTAGGAAATCTTAGGAGTTGCATGAGGAACATTTTGCTTCGCCTGTATTTCGGAAATAAAGCTGCGGGTAGTCCCTTGATGAACAACTTTCAGTCTGGCTGGATTTTGGAGATATACCATTGCCCCAAGCTTTTGAAATGGATCAAAAAGCAGCCGCATTCTCCACCTGCGCTCGACTGTAGCATGTGCAAAATCAGGCCTGGTAAAAAAAGATATTACATCAAACGTCCGCTTGCTTGTGGGTCTGGCCAAATTGTAGAGAGCTTGCCGAAGCAAAACATTTTGAAAAAATAAGAGCATAGCTCAGGGATGCTGTTGGGATGTCGAGTTACGTTTCCCGGGAGACAAAGGAAACCGATGGGCTCTTTGAATTTCCTTGTCCCAATCCCAGGATTGTAGTTCGGGGAATGATCCTTTAAGAAGCGTGATCATTAATTTTCTGGGATCATCTTTTTCAGACCCCTCCGGAATCCCTAGGAAGCGGAGGTTATTACGTCTCTGCCGGTTTTCCTGCTCCTCCAGCTTCCACATGAGATCCTTAACTACCCCCTCATGTTCATCAGTCTTAGTTTTGAGCGAGGAGACATCCTTCTCTAGTTGTTCCGCTCTTTCTTCTACTGAGGCCATTCGATCCACAATTTCGACACAAGTTTTGCCCACTTTCCTGACTGCCCCTTGCAACTTCTTTGCTGCCATGCGAGATCTGCAACTATCGGCTTTGGCTTCTGCCTGAAAGCTCTTGATAGACTGCAGAATGTCTGTCAAAGCTGGTTCGGTTCTTGGGACGCCATATGCCCCCATTTGAACAGTGTCAGTGTCAGTAATTGTTTGATTACCCCCCGAGGCAGCCGTGGCGTTAGAGAAAATAGTAAGCGATGTATCATTGTAATCCCACTTCAAATCTGTGGCGTTCGCTTTATCAATGACATCATACTTTTTGCAGCGGTCTCTACTTTTCTTCTTCTGGAACTTTTTAGAGACAGGTTTAGTTTTCTGCGGATTAGTATTTGAGCTGCTATACCACTTGCCCTGCTCCTCTCCGCTGGACAAGGAAATGCTAATGTCAGACATCTCCGAATCTTCTGTGAGAGAGTAAAATTGATCCTGATTGTCAGGTGTTTTCAGCATATAATCCTGCCATGTACTACGAGTGGCTTGTGGTGATAATACAGCCTTTGAGCGCTCCTCCTCAGGAGATTTTGGCCCCTCCCTAGGGATAGTGTTTCCCCGCAGAATAGAAGATACCAGATCGTTTGCTTTTTTGCCATGGGTTGCGGGGAAGGAGGTGTCTGGAAGCAGTGGATCACTCAGTGCTTCTTCTTCTATCTGCACAGGCACTTTTATCATTACTCCAGGGAATTCAGCCGGTTGTGTAGAGGCCCCTCCCTCCCCATTCGTAGCACCAAAGCTGCTGGTAATAAGTGGCTGGGAACAGTCAGTTTCTTTATTTGAGCGAGCGGGGTCTTTCTTTTTAATAGTAGCGATGTTTACCATAGCACTCTCCCAGGGGCTCTTATCAGCGCACTCTCCTTTTTCTCCCCCAATTTTGCCTTTCATTACCAAAGTGTTCAGTTTTTTCTGTTGTGATGCTGCTGAGGTTGTGCTGGCCAGCGGGGGTATCATGGCATTTTTATTTTTTGCTACGCGCCCCCCTCTTCCAGCCATTCTTACTTGTCTCTCCAGAGTACTGATGAAGAACTGTACCACAGACGGGCCGGCGCTTGAAGAATTCCTTCCGTAGCGGCCGTGACGTGATTGTAGAGACTGGGAGTTTCTCTTCATCTGACGTCCGCCCCCACGCCTGGCAGCGCTCTCGTGATTTCGCCGATCCGCTTGAGGCTCACGCAGGCCAGGAAGAATCTGCGATGTCAGAGCTGTCAGAACTCGTCGGATGCCCTCGAGTCAGGAACGTTGTGTGTGCTTGGTCCACAGGAGACAGGTAAGCGGGATAACAGAGCGATTTTGTGGCAGCTGCATTTCAGCTCATTTCAGCTCATGTTTAGTTGGTACTCGCAGCTTTATTTCCGAAATACAGGCGAAAGAATATCTAGAGGAAATTTCGGGACATAAGTAAAAATTTGTAATCTAGTAACAGAAATGCCCTGATTTGACAAATTTGGACAAAATACGATAGGCAGAGGCTATAAACTAAATTAAGTGAACTCCTTGGAACCAGGCCCTGTGTTAGGGTCTGTGCATCTGTTATGCTGGTATTTTTACCTGAAGGTTTCTTTACAGTGGGGGAGTCTTCGCGGGCACGCGGGGGTCGTGCTTGACGGATGTCACATCCCTGGCCCAGTGTTGGCCAGGTAACCTCAAATAATGGTGGTGGGCGGTGGGTTGGGTGAGGGATGTTAGGATGGGCAGGGTGGAAGGTCAGACAGGAGGTTATTTTGAGGTATGCTGGTAACTGGTATGCTGGAAATATCAGGTTATGGTGTAGCAAAGGGGCAATGCAAAAATCAGAGCACATACTTGGACCACATGAACTAATTAGATGGGGGTCCTAAAAGTGCTATCCTTAAATATTTGTGGCTTGAATAACATTAAAAAGAGACAAATTGTTGCGATAGGATTACAAAACATGGGTGTGAATGTTGTCTGCTTACAGGAAACTCACATAGAGGGCACACAAATATATATTTTAAAAACACTGGGGTATAAACTGGTTTGTGGTACTTCACAGGGTGTGCGGGTACGGGGGGTCGCTATATTAGCCAGGGGTTCAAGGTACACTATTAACCGCTCTAAGGCTGATAAATTTGGCCGCTGGGCAGTTACAGTGTCAAGATGGACAGGGGCAAAAGACTACTCTTTGTGCTATTTATGGGAGCAACAGCGATGATCCGTCAGTCTTCCATGAGATTTCTAACGAACTCACGCACTGGCCTCTACCCTTACTGATCTGTGGGGATTTTAATATCAATCTCCCCAGCGATTGGTCTCTGAAGGATGACTGGCAGTACAAGGGCCGGAAACCTAAAGTGTTTAAGGCAATAAAACATATGTGCTATACACATGGGCTTGTAGATGGTTGGCAGATCTTAAAATCTAATGATCCCGGATATACCTTTTTTCTAATCCGCATCGCACACACGTAAGGATAGACTACATATTGATGTCCAACTCACTTAGATCTAAGTTTCAAATTGAGAAACTTCCTCGAATCTTCTCAGACCATAACCCTCTAATTTGCACCCTAGAAACAACACCAGGAAATATAACACCTACTTCATGGACATTTGAGAAATCCTTGCTTTCAGATGATAAGTATTGCGCTCACATGAAAGAGTGGATTCCTAACTTTTTAGAGGACACTATTGGGAGTGTATCAATTGAAGTTATGTGGGACGCTCTAAAAGCACGGATTCGAGGAGAAACAATGCAATACTCACTGAAGGCTAACAAAATGGCCAGGGAATACATGAGGGGATTGCAGGAAAATCTTCGGCTTGCTGAAGAAGAGTTGATAAGGGCAACTCGAGGGATCCATGGGCTAAAAGAAATAAATAGAATACAAAATCTGGTGGCAATTGAAAAGGCCGCAATTACAAATACTTTCACTGCTAAAGCCATAAAAAAAGCTACCGCTCATAAAGAGATGTTGTATGCGGTTAATGAGCAAGTGGGCCACCAGCTGGCTATTCGTATGAGACAGCAGGCCTCAGTAAACTTGATACGGAAAATACAGGACCCAGTGGAAGGCCAAATATCTGATCCTGAACGAATTAGAGAGGCATTTTGGCGATTTTATAGTACCCTGTACACTGAAGAGGGGGGGAGGGACCCAGAAAAGATCGAGAGATATTTAGATGGAGGAGGCACCGACTGGTTTGACAAAGAAGATCAGCTTACCTTAGAAGAAATCCCTAACATAGAAGAAATTGTAACTACAATCCAAAACTTACCAAAAGGGAAAGCAACTGGACTGGATAATATACCTTTGGAATTCTATTTTGTGTTTATAGATCAGATTAAAGGCATTTTATTTGAGTTAATCGTACACATTTTTAAAGGAGGGCAGCCTCCAAATTCTTGGTCTAGGGCAAAGATAATTATATTTCCTAAAAAAAAACATGCCCCCAGATCAGTTATGCTCATATCACCCTATCACTTTGATAAATGCAGAGTCTAAACTATATTCAAAAGTGTTGGCAAATCGAATTGCCCCGATCATTCACAAAGTAATCGCTAAATACCAACACGGCTTCGTTCCAGGGAGATCAACTACTAACCACATTCAGAAAGTGATCACCTTGTTTGATAGCATGGAATGTACAGGAGACCCTATGGCATTGGTTCTTCTCGATGCCGAGAAGGCCTTTGATAGGGTCTCATGGCAATTTTTGTGGGTTGCTATGTCTAGGGTTGGAATTAAGGTAGGGTTTATTCAGGCTGTGCAAAAACTGTATGTGAATCCCAGGGCCATGGTAATGGTGAACGGTAGCCTTACTAAAGAGTGGATTATATCTCGTGGAACTCGACAGGGGTGCCCATGTTCGCCATTGCTCTTTGCGATCTATATTGATTCCTTTATTCGTAGACTAGAGGGAAACAGTAAAATAGCACCGATCTTGTCACAGGAGTATCCAACCAAGACCCTGGCTTATGCTGATGACATAGCTGTGCTAGGATCAGCTGTTACAACAGCAATGTCTGTTATCGAAAGCGAGACTAATAAATTTGGGCTTGTATCCGGATACGCACTCAATCAGGGGAAAACACAGATCATGCTGAATAACAAAAGCGAGATGTGTGACCCTCCAGTTGTGGATAAAGCTACATACTTAGGAATCTGCATTACATCTAAACTTGAGAATCTGGTGGACTTAAACATGAATCCAATGCTGGGCACCATGCAGAAAGATCTCCGCCGCCTAGACAATCTACATCTATCTCTAATTGGCAGGGCCAATGCCTTGAAAATGGTGTTTTTCCCTAAAATTTTATATCTATTTAGAGCTATATGTTTAGAATTCTCCAATCAATGGTTCAAATCTATGGAACGCACCTTCTCAAGCTTTATTTGGGCATATGCACAACCTCTCCATGTGTATACATTATTGACCCTGTCAAACGAAAGAGGAGGATTGGCTCTCCCAAATTTAAAAGCATACTATTGGGCATCTGTGCTGCTTTATAGCCGTGAACTATTACAGAATACTGGGATAGAAATGATACCAGGGGGTGACTCGCCATCTATTTTTCAATTAACATTGGGCAATAAAAATAACGGATACCTTTGGTGACATTTACATGACAGCTACCATAAAAAAGTGAAACTTAAAACATTGATTAACAGGTTTAAGGTATGGAAAGCTATGAGAAGAATGTTGGGTATTGGACGAATATCATTTTATACCCCCTTAAGGGATAATCCTGTTCTGCCGGAGATTTTTAAAGACAATCACATCAGCAAGTGGAACGAGGCAGGTATAAATCACATTGGGTGCTTCTTCTCCCCTGCAGGGATACAATCCTTTGAACAACTAAGAGAAAATTTTCGACTGGACTGGCGGGATTTTTTTAAATATCTTCAAATTAGAGACTTTCTGGTACGAAGGGTGGGGGGAAGGACTCTACCGGGAAAAAATGACTTTAGTGGAAACATTAATTCACATTAAAGAAAATACAATCGGGGGAATATATTCCCTTATAAATGTCCTGTTTCCGGATGATCTGGAGAAAACATCTCAGAAGTGGCAGGAGAAAATTGGCACAACTATGGATAAATTTCATTATGCATATTCAATGTCTCAAACAATTCTTATGTCCACAAAACTCCAAGCGCAGTTCTATAAAACATGCTTCTTTTTATACTATACTCCAGATAAAATCGCCAAATGGGGGAGTGGTAAGGGGACATGTTGCCCTAGATGTATGCTATTCAATGCTGATTATGTACATATTTTCTCTACCTGTGATGGACAAACTTCTTTAAAACAAAACATTGAGAAGTTCTTGTCGGCCGTATTGCAAAGTGAGATTGCTCTGTCCAGTGAAGTTATATTATTGGGAGCGACAGACCCTAGCAATCCCAGGCCGGGTCATGAACTTATTTTTATTGCTATGGCGGTTTTAAGAATGTGTATAGCCTCGGCCTGGCTGGATCCCAATGCTCAGTCTTTTCATCTGTGGCTGGCTAGGCTATTAGCAATCTCCAATTTGGAGGCTGCTATTTACAAATGGAAAGGGAGGTTACGGCGTAAAAGGGGTTTAAGAATTTGGTCCCCATTAATAGAATGGTGTCAATCCCAAAACAACACCTAGTATATCGTGAATTATATTCAACTTTAAGATTTGTTAGAAAATGATTTACTGCTGGGGATAATGTATAATGTAACATGACTATGAAATTATGAGAACATACAATGTTGGTACTGTATTATCAATTGTCTGACCTGGGAGGGAGGGGGGTGGGTCTGGGGGGGTGTCAAATTGTTGCAAAATCAAATAAAGATATTTAAAAAAAAAAAGAAAGGGAACATTTTCCTTCAAGAAAGGGTTTTAGAAGCGCTGAACCTCCTCCAAGTTGAAGCGATGGGGGTAGAGGCTGAAGCATAATCCAGAAAGGCCTGTGTCAGAAGTATGGCAGCATGACAGTATGAGAACAAAGAAGAACCATGAACTACCTACTTTGACTATCCAATCTCATTGTAGATCTAGGAACTTTGTCTTGGATTGAGTGTGGAAACAACAACATGTCAAAATGCTAATTGGTGGACTCCTGCAAATCCTGAAGCACAGCACATGAGGTCTAGCTTACACCTGCTTCGGGCCAGAAGACTGCTCTATCAACATCTGGAGATATTTTGCCTTTAGCAGAGCAAACCACCAATGCGCTACCCATTGTCGGATGCAATGTTCTGAAAGTCTTCTAAAGGACTTGCACCATGTTAATGTTTTTTCAATATGTTCGAAGTCCCAGTTCTTCATGAAAGTCTTTCTTCTGCTGTTATTAGCTAAAATGTCCTTTGACAGAGCATTTCAAGAACTTTTCTATGATAACATCTTCTCTTCATGTGTTCACTAAATCAAAATGGATAATTTCTTATGTTTATTTGGTGAGCACACATGCAAAGTGGGAGCTGATGGGTCTGCTTCTTGTGACCCTCCTGATATTGTTCCATTATTAGTTATGGAATTTTCAAACGCTGCCATAATTACACAATGATGAGGCCCACTTAACTCTTTTCTAGTAAACCTTAGGTTGTTTTGGTGCACAGATTAGAATACTTGTGTTAGAGTTTTGAACATAATTCCATTATCCGTCAGAAAATACAAATAAAAATTTTTTGTTGTTTAATAGAGTAATATTATTTACCGCATGTATAGGATTTACATTATCACTTGATTATAAGCTTCTTCGTTTTATTGAAATCTGTATTTCTCTCAAGACAGCTGTGCTTCTCTGGTAGTGACTGCAGACTTAGCAGTAGGGGTGGGCGGAATTTGCGGAATTAACCTTCGCAAATTATCGCGAGAATGTTTAAAATTATCGCAAACAAGCAGAAATATCGCGAAGATGCGGAAGTTTTTTTCCGGCATGTTCGCGCGATTTTCTGCATGGTTGCGGGTCGCCAACTTACCCATGTGGCTGCTTGCGGGCGCGGCCATCTTGTTTTGAGTTGTTCTCGCGGTGCATGATCGCGAGAAGAAAGACGTGATCGCGCGACGCATGACGTCACTGCGGGCGCGAACTGTCGCGAGACAGCGCAAATGGCTAAAAACAATACAACATCTCATGGAGAACGCGACCGGATCAAGAAAACTTGTCGGCGAACGCAGGGATTCAGGTAAGGCGATCGCGCGCGCGCGAGAATGTATCATTTTACAGCGCGAGCAAGAAACAAATTATCGCCAAGCTGCGGAAACCGGAATTTTTGACATTTTCGCGCTCTCCGCGGAACGCAAAAATGTCAAATTATCGCAATTTCCGCGAACGGAACGAAATTTTTGCCCAGGCCTACTTAGCAGGAGTTCGGATTGTTGATGTGTCCTTTGCTAAACTTAGTGTAGTGGAGACGGGGTTCTATGTACATTCATTGCTATGTTAGCATAAGCGCCTTAGATGTAAAACACCATCTTGCCACTTTGCGGCTTTTGCACACAACACTGCAGGTAGCTGTTATTACAAGAAAAACTGCTTGCCTGCTTTTTCTTCACATGAGAACGGTCTGTTGTTTACATCCCTAGACGTGCACCGCGACCTTAGTCTGAACACTGTGTGCAGAAGCCGTCAAGGTCAAATAACAATGTATGCTTTTGAATTCAGGTCGATCGGCCCACGCTCTAGCCATAACACGCACACAGCTGCAAATATGTGAAACTCGGGTGCCTTTAATATTGCATTTGCATGCATGATTCAGACACTTGGAGAAAACCTTTTCCAGACACTGAGCGGAGCTGATCCTGTGATGTGATTCACCTAAGCTGATATTTACGATATAGGGTTCCCCATTCAAGCCTAGAGACCTTCTATTAGTTTCATAAAACTAGCTTACTAGTGAAGGGAGGGTGGTTGTTTTCCACAATCATTTGTAATATGATTTCTCCCTTCATTTTCTATGGTATTGTAACAATGCTGATGGTTTTGTTTTTAATCATTTGTCTGCTTATGTTAGCCAAAGTACTGCTCCTTAGGGCATGTAGTTAAAAATAAAATTTTTAAACTTTACCGTGTCTCTGATTACTCTTGTTGTGGACTGATATGAGAATAGTGTTTCTGATTCCCACCATTCCTGAGAGTACTCTAAGTCGCTTGTTCTGGGTTGTCTAATCATTGGTAGCTTAGAGATGATACGGAGAACGAATGAGACACTGATGCTAGTCAGATAGGGGTTCTGGGTACTGAGGTGAGTTTTTGGTACACCACAATTCACTGAGGTCCTGGTTTCCTGCACATAGTTCTGTGCATGAGCAGAATCCCTGCAACATGGCGCACCTAACGTTTGGTCTTATGATTGAGACGCCTTAGTAGTGCTTATATTAGCCCACAATACCCTCACTCTTGTTTCCAGTTGACGGGAGTGACGGTTTCAACCTACCTAAATAGTTAATATATAGGTTATCTCAAGCTTGACATTTAAAAAGGTTTCATTTTATCTTATACCCTTTTTGTGCTACAGTTTATATAGATTGTTTTTCTTCTCTGTGTCCTTATGGCTGAAGTCGCTATTGCAGCGCATAGTCGCGCACCTCTCCGGCGTCATTTGAAGCAGTTCGGGGTGCCTGACGATGGCATGTCTATTATCTTTGCAGTGAGTGCCGATGCATCGCATCCCTATGAGCTATTTTACTCTTGGGTCACTTTGCCGGAGGTGAATGCGGATGATAATACACTTCACTCATACACTCCTACGGCAGTCCCAACAAATTACAAGCCATATAGGACACAGGAAATTCCAATTTCTGCTTGGCAGCATCATATTTGGTTTAATGGTGCCCTCCCCTACATGGTTACACCGGTTCGTTTGGGCCCCTTGTCCATTCCAGGGGCCACTTGGCCAGTCTTGGCTGGGTTTACACCACATCCACATAATTTGCAAGCCCCGGTGGATGAGTTACGTCAACGCCATACCGCCCTAATTATGGTATATAAGGCTTTAGTGCAATACGTTTCACACAATGTCCAGGTGGGGGTACCTGGGGTTGCAGCGCAACCAGCTGGTTCGGCCGGGATTACAATTAGTCCTGTCATGGTTAATTCGGCGATGGGCAAGCGCCCCCAAAATAAGGACGATATGCCTTTTTGGCTTGCTGAGAAATTTGACAAGCTGGAAGCAGTTTTTCCTAATTCTACTCCTGTGGAAAAACACAGGATCCTCACCATTAGTTTGCAGAAAGACTTAGACCCAGAGGTAGCTGATTGTGATAACTGGGGTAAGTTGTTTGCAGCAGTCTACTCGAAGTGCTTCGGCACCCCGTCTATGGCTGACCTGCCCTCCGTGATCAAGCGTGTTCAGGATCAACATGGTCCGGAGGCGGCGGTCGAGTTAGGGATGAGGCTTGTCGGCGTGTTCGACGTAGTTGCCACGCTCATCCTTGCTAACGTCAAGGGAGATGCGGTTAACTTTCAAGTGCCGAATGAGCTGCGCCTCATCACCGACGTCGATAAACCCTGGCAGTTACCAAAGATTATTGCGGAGGCTTATAAGACCATTGGCCGCAATAGTTTGGGGGTTAAGCCTTTTGTTCAAACAACAACTACGCAACCGCAAACTAATACTGGGACGTCTTCTAAAGACGACCATCCAGCTTTTCCTAAACAAAATTGGAAAGCTAAAAAACTGGGGAAGCAGCAACAGAAACAGGGGTCTCGTCGGTTCGAGCGACTACTGAACGCACATATGATTTGCGCGATCGCACTAGGATTAGGTCTCCTGATAGATTTCAGGTTCCTGAACAATGTTCTCCTCAGGAAACATCGGTCTCACAGTCCGGTGGAGGAGAACGTGGCAAAGGTCGGGGTGCCCAACAAGGACGTGAGCAGCCCCGCAAGACTGATGGGAAAGGCAAGCAGGATGAATTTGCACGACAACGACCCCCGTTTCAAAAGAAGAAAGTTGCTGCACTAACAGCGAGGTATGCCACAGATAGTGAGAACGCAGCTTCGGAACCTGACATGGGCACTAACACTGCTAGACAGCGCAGCGGAGGTTACAGTAGTGCGGCACGCACTGCATCCGTATCTGAAGGCGACAGCAACTGACACATTCATTACTGTAGAAACTGCTGATACTAGAGTGGCTCCCCCTGACAGACTATATGACATAGTCCTTTTAATAGAAGGTGACTTACAACGTACCATAAAAGGGATTTTTGGGGAAAATCTGACCTCTACATATGACATTCTGTTAGCAGAGGCAGACTGGCACCCAGCTTTCGTTTTGGCCGCTCCTAGAGGGGAGGAGGTAATCCTCCCATCTTTCCCGCACACTGTGCCGAAGGATCAGGCTCAGAACTTTGCAGAAGAGTGGGCTCAGGTACTTGCTCTGGTGTTGTACCGTACTCAGGTTGGATGGGATAAATTGTCGCCAAGCCATGAGATTCCATTACGGTCTATGCCCCAGGCGCAGCCCCAATATCCCATGCACCGCAAAGCTAGATCTCACGTCACAGAAATCCTTGAACAATTGGAATATCAAGGTGTTATTGAAACATGTGCTTCACCTATGAATAATCCTCTATTCACTGTAACTAAACCTGATGGGTCGTACCGCCTGGTTTGTCATTGTCGGACCTGTGCCGTACAGAATACCCACAGTTCTGCCCTCATTGATAGTCTCGTGAGAAAAAGGTTTAAGACCACACTTGATATCTCCAATGGCTTTTATAGCCATAATCTGTCCTCGATCAGTAGTCAATGGACAGCCTTTACTTCTGGTGGCAAGCAAGAACAGTTTAAAAGATTAGCCATGGGCTATAAAAACAGTCCAGGCATCTTTGCCACTCGTGTTGTCTCTCTGTTAGAGAGCATTGACCCTGATGCATTGACCCTGATGTTGATCATATCTTTCTCACAGACGACGAATTATGGCCACATCTGTGTCGCATTGACCGCATCATTGTCATGTTTGCGGACTTCGGTTACAAATTCACCTTTGCAAAGTCACACATTGCAGAGTATACAGTGTTGATTTTGGGCTATGAACTCAACAACGAAGGTCGAGGATTAGCCCCTCACTTCCTGGAGATATTTGCGTGCTCCGACAACACTGAAGAAACTACAATCTGCTGGGTTTTCTGAATTTCGAGCGTACTTACATTCCCGATTATGCCCAGCGTATCAAACCGCTTTGATGCCTCATTGCAGACTCAGGAGTGCTTGCAGTATGAATTTGTTCATCCAGCTCCTCTGTCCTTGCGCCCGCTTGAGGATTACCATTGTGTCATCTACACTGACGGTTCGGCGCAACCAGCGACGGAATCTAAGCATGCTTATTCAGCGGCCTGCGCAATAGTGGCTGGTACTTTCGTGAATGGTGAATTCAAATCTGATGTCATGCACACGCAGACATTGGGTGATTGTACCGCCCAGTTGGTAGAGCTACGTGCTCTGGTGCTTGCACTTGAGTTTGCTGATCCTCGAGGTACTACTCTGATAGTGAGTGACTCTTTTTACTGTTTTCAGTCTTTAAACGACAATTTATTCTTTTGGTCTCAAAAGGAGTATCGTGATTCCAAAGGTAGCACAATCAAGCATAAAATGCTTTGGATTCGGGTCGCAGACCTTAAACAATGTCCTCCGCTCGTGAATGTAATTCATACTCTTGGGCATCAGCGAGTAGGTGTCCACGCTGTCGGAAACAGCTTAGCTGACGAAGCAGCGAAAACAGCAGTGGCAACATATCTAGTAGCAGCAGTTACAAGATCCAAAAGTAAGATTGATGATGACATCTTGGCAGCTATTGCTGCGACAGAGAAGGGAAGTGATTACCCTAGAGGTTTCCCTTCTAAATACTCTCATCATTTAAGTCCTGATAAAGTTCCCTATGTGAGAATTAATGACGTTGGTGACAGATTGATTCCCAACGCGGACTGCAGACTTTCGTTGATAACAGCAGCTCACGAAGGTATAGCTTCTGCCCTTGCCGGCGTTTCGGCGACTGTTACTCTCGTACAACAATGTTACTGGTGGCGCGGATTGTATAAACAGACTCGTGCTTATGTTCTTAATTGTGACATCTGCCGGCAGATAAAGCCTTTGACTGCTGCGCGCCCACCTCAAACTCAGTTGTACATATCTAATAAACCACTTGGGTGCATTTCTTTAGTTCACTGCGGTCCTTTCTCCTCTGATACTGCGTATAAGTATTTCTTAGTTGCAGTGGATTCGTGCGCACGTTTTCTTTGGGTCTGGCCACAACGGAGTGCTGATGCTCGAACTGTCATCAGGGATTTGCATGTCTTTGTGGGAATTTTTGCATGTGGTACCCTTCATTCTGACCAAGGTCCTGCTTTTGCCTCTAAGGCGTACAAAGAAGCCATGAGATCTTTGGAGGTCCAAGTCAAATTTTCGTCTCCATACAGGCCTGAGGGCAATAGTGTTGTGGAGCAAATGAACTGTGACTTAAAGCAATCCCTGACAGCCAGGGTTTTAGGTACTGGCAGGTACTGGTTGGCCCATCTGTATAGCGTTCAACGTGCACTTAATAATCTCCCTAGAAGGTCTTTGGGTGGGCAGACCCCATACGAAATTCTCTTTGGCATAAAGATGTTTGTCCCGGACCTTGATGTTCTAGACATGGCAGCGTCTGCCGCACCCTTTGACATAGATGATCACTGTGCTGTATAACAGAATCTACAAGAGACCAGAGACAGTCTTGCAAAGGAACACTTGCCCTCCACAACTGATGCTGCGCTTCAGATTCCGGTAGTTGGCTGGCTACCTCGAGTTGGTGACCTGGTCCATGAGAAGGTGTAGAACAAGAAGGAGTTTGGCCCCTCTTATCGTGCTCCAGTACCAGTGCTTGGCGTGCAGGGTACAAGAACAGTCATTTTACCTCCACTTCCTGGTCGCAAGGATAACAGGTATACATCTCCATTGACAATGTCAAACTACAACGAGTGGCCGATTCTTCTTAGTATGACTCCAGCGGTCTCTTGTCCAGCAATGCTGAGAAATTCTGTTTTGGCTCCGGCAACTACCAACAGGCCTGACATTGCCATCGAGATGCATACAGTTACTAATCCTTTATTGCCTCCACCGGCTGGTGGTCCAACTGAAGATACTGAGTATACTTATCCCACAGATGTGTTGTTGCCTGGTTTAAATTCAAGTGCAGTTGACCAGTCTCGTTTTTCATTTGACACTAACTCTATGACTTCCAATGCCCCATCGAAAATTTCTATTTTTGCTGCTTGGTTTAAAAGACATTTTTTAATTCCCCCTTGTACTTACATTTGGCTGGTGCTAATAACTATTTTTTTGTTTATGTCCATTGGATTTGTGGTTGTATTTTTTTGTCTAGTAAATGGACACTATCTCACCGAAAGATCTACAATTAGATTAATTGATGGAACTTTGGCTCCCCACTCCTCATCTCACATCATGAAGAGGGACCAGACTTTTGTGAATATTACTGCCTGGCCTGTGTTAGATGGGATTGTATGGGATGCTGTTAAATTTCAAATTCATGGTCCCACAGGGTTGATTAATGTCCCCAATGTACTTCATGTTTCTATGGGGGATGTTGTTAAACAAAACATCCGCTCAGATGATTGGGATGTCCAGGCCGTAGAGGCTCTTTTTCTGATTTGAAATATTATGCTGCTTTTGATGCTGAAGATTTGTATTTAGACACGGGTAATTATGGGGAGTTGTTTTGCTACCAACACTATGGCAATCATTTCCTGCATAAAGCGAATACATTTAGAAATGTTGTCAATTATACGCAATGGGAACATTGCCCAGGGCCCACTGAAGGCAGCTCCAAAACTCTAGTGAACAAATTTACATATTTTACTGATTTCAGTGTATCTGAACCTGAAGCCTTTTATTTTAAAGTGGCTGCTGAGCCGGCTTGGAAAGTTAGACTGACCCACACAAAATTATTGTATTCCAAGTCCTTTATGGATAAATTAGCTATAGGGGGCTATGAGCTGTGGAAAGATACCATTGATCTTAAATCTGTTTGGTGTTCTAAAGCATGACAGGTACAAGGTACAGAAGCTCTGCATCGTGCGTGCCTTATCCCAAACCACGTGTTGTTTTTGAATTCTACCATTTTTCAGAACACCTGCTTTGCATTGGCTACTTCTAAAAAGATGAATTCCCCCTCTATTCCTGATCTGGGCGCTTATCCGAAATGGAATAATCACACAGATCTGTCCCTTAATGCACTGCAATTATTCATTACTAATAAATCCTTCAACATTTCCAACCTAGACTCTGAAGGGTGGTTGATATGGCAGAAGAGCTCAGATTCCTGTCAACATCGTTTTCTGGGTCTATACCCTGGCTATATACAGGTTAGAGTGGACCCCCGATTTGAATCTTCCCATTCTGTTACTACCTATTCTGTCGGGAGGTTATGTCAGAACTGGCTGCAACATTCCACCTTGGCATCTGTTAAACTTCATTTATCGAAATTAAATGACAAAGTAGATTTGAATGATTTTGTTAAGGGTCCTGTGGGTGGCAGGTCCAAACGATGGGTGTATGCTGTTTATAACGAAGTTTGGAAATTATCTCAAATTGAAGCTGCTTCCAGATTAAGGTCTATTGATCAAGCATATTTGGAAAAAGTGCTAGCTGTCATCGATAATAGCATTAACACCCTTTTTTCCAGAATTTACACATTAGATAATATTGTTTCATCTGTTGAGGATATTGTACAGGGTGATATGTCTGTTTTATACCATGGTCAAAATCAATTGCGTTCTATAATGCAGTTTGCTTGGACTTTACAAACATTGAAGGCTGGAAAAGTTCCCTGGGACTACATGAATACATCATCTTTATTCCTGCCATTTAATCTGACTGCAAAACAACAGTTCATGTCCATGAAAGATGCGACATACTCATTATTGCATATTGAAAAGTTGGAACCTTTACCTTTCTCTGTGGCCGAATCGAACTCAGCTGTGTGGCTTATCCACGGTTTAATCACCTTGCCATTGCCATTGTTTAAGTTCAGTTCATGTATGAAACATTATGCCCTAGGCAGATATGAACCATTGGCTACTGCTTTCCTGCATGAAGTTTGGTCACTCCCATTTACATACAGGTGCATGAGAGAGGGTAAAGAAGTTTATTTAAAAGGAGAGGAATGCACTTCTACACACCTGATCACTCAGTAGTCTGAAGGAACATCCAATTGCATGGCGCCTGCAACGTTCAGGCACCGAATTTAGCTTGCATTCTGAAGGGAAATCCTGTGCCAGCAATAACACCCACTTTTACATTACTAGCTAACGGAAGCTATTTGCTTTTAAATAATGAGGCATGCTGCAGGATGCTGGTGGGGATTTCGTACATTGTAACTGTCTCACAACGCTTAGTCTGCTGTAAAAATGTCCTTTTCCTGCCCCAGCATGGGAGACTGGATGTATCCATCTGGCCTTCCATCCCAACCTTGAAAGCAGACTTCAACAAGATGAGCAGAATAAGGGCTCTATTGTCTCAAAAAGAAGTCGCTCTGACTTCCTCCCGTGAAACATTCGTCCTTCACGTGGAAAACACCCGCACCGAGGTACATGTGCTTTTAAATACTGATCTCCCCCTTCATTTCGGTGCTCTGATTCATACTATATTCAATGCCTCGTCAACAACTGGCTTGGTGCATTTTTTCAAAGTTGTGGGTTCCGGCCTCGTGACCTCCTTCTAAACAATATTTGGTATGATACCGGCATTTTTTCATTCTATTTTTTCCAGCGTCTTCGGCGGGCTACCATTGATTCTCGCCCTGACTGCTGATGTGCTCCTGTTGGTTTGTTTGCTCCGCAATGGCTGCACGATCTGTATAACACGACAACCCGCCACGGCTGTTTCAGCTGCGCAACCGGATGCTTGAATACTATGGAACATTACCTCTGGCCACCTTAGCGTGGCCTATAGATTATCCTTCCGGTTCTCTTACTTTACTTGCGTGCAACCTGTTTTCCATTGCCTAAATTGTCCATTCGAATGGGGTCTTGATTTGTGCCTCTTGAACACGTTGTCTCCTGCCCCGGATTATGATCGACTCATGAGTCCCTTGGTGGCTCAAGAGTTGGACTGTTCTGGCATCGGGATTATGGCCTGTGACATGGATTCCTAGGGAAATGGGATATATATGCAGCAGCATATGACTTCTTGGCGAGAAGTTATCTTGAAGAACACGCAAGTTGTCCTCTGATTGTGCTAGAGGCTCCGGTTATCGAAGAACATGTATGTTCATTTACTTTACTTGACTAGATGGCTGAATCTTTTACAGAACATTATAATGATTTCCTCTTGGAGGCAGTTGCTACTTATTGTGCCTACACGTTGATGGATTAACTTGGAAGTTGTCAATCTTCTGCAAGTCCAAACCCAGATTTTTACATTTTTCTTTTTACTCCACATTAGGCTCTGTCGCGCCTCATCGAGATGTTTTAATTGTTTACTTTTTCGAACAAATGTTTCGAACTGTCACTACCAATTATATGGATTGGCAATACATGAACTTGGTTCTGTCTCAATCAAACTTGAGCTCTGCATTCCTACTTTGCTTCCCTATTTTGTTTGTGGTTCGATCAAGGGAGGGTGTAGTGGAGATGGGGTTCTATGTACATACATTGCTATGTTAGCATAAGCGCCTTAGATGTAAAATGCCATCTTGCCACTTTGCTGCTTTTGCACACGACACTGCAGGTAGCTGTTATTACAAGAAAAACTGCTTGCTTGCTTTTTCTTCACATGAGAATGGTCTGGTGTTCACATCCATAGACGTGCACTGCGACCTTAGTCTGAACACTGTGTCAAATAACAATGTATGCTTTTGAATTCAGGTTGATCGGCCCACGCTCTAGCCATAACACGCACACAGCTGCAAATATGTGAAACTCAGGTGTTTTAATATTGCATTTGCATGCATGATTCAGACACTTGGAGAAAACCTTTTCCTGACACAGAGCGGAGCTGATCCCGTGATGTGATTCACCTAAGCTGATATTTACGGTATGAGGTTCCCCATTCAAGCCTAGAGACCTTCTATTAGTTTCATAAAACTAGCTTACTAGTGATGGGAGGGTGGTTGTTTTCCACTATCATTTGTAATATGATTTCTCCCTTCATTTTCCATGGTATTGTAACAATGCTGATGGTTTTGTTTTTAATCATTTGTCTGCTTATGTTAGCCAAAGTACTGCACCTTAGGGCACGTTGTTAAAAATAAACATTTTAAACTTTACTGTGTCTCTGATTACTCTTGTTGTGGACTAATATGAGAATAATAGCGAAAAGGTGTGTTCGAGGCATACGAGCTGCAGATTATACACTGTGCATAGATCGCCATCTGGTGTTGGGCCCGGATGTTTGCAGTTTGTTTTTCCTCTTGGAAAGTCTTTGGAAGTCACGAGGTCGGTGACTCCTCCTTTGGTTCGTATTGCGCATGGGCTTCGGCTCCATCCTCAGATTGTTTTTTTCCGCCATCGGGCTCGGATGTAATACTCCGCGCTCCGGTTCCGAACTTTTCCAGTTCAACGATCGACGCAAAAATCCTCGCTCATCGAGCTCCTTCAGATAATAAATCATCTTAATCACCTTCTCTTCGGCACTTCTTCGATTCCGGTCGTCGACGGCGGCCTTCGGGCCTATTCCGGCTCCGGTCTCGGCTGATGGAAAGAACTCCCTTCAAGAAGTGCCCTCGATGTGGGTCCAAGTTTCCCCACACCGATCTTCATGAGGTGTGCAACCTCTGCCTCTCCCCTGAACACGAGGCCCGAGACTGTCCCGCCTGCAAGTCTTTTCACTCTAAAAAGACTATTCGAGATCGACGGGCTAGACGCAACATGGCGCACTCCTCGACCTCCGCTCCAGTCGACATCTTCGGGTCCGACGTTAAAGCTCCAGGACAGCAGCACATCGAAGAAGAGGACAACGACCTCATCAGTGCTTCCGAGGCCGACGACTCAGATATGGAGGACATCACCCCGGCGCAGAGGGTCGTGAGTACAATACCCCCTCCCACACCCAGGCCGATACCCAAAAAGGCTTTGGTCACACCTTCGCTTTCGGGCCTAGGCAAGACCAAGGATACTGCTTCTCACACCCCACCTTCGGGCCCGGTAAAGAAGCCTATTAAGCCTTCCAGCGGCTCGGGCTTGAGCCAGCCTACCAGCGGTACCGAAAAACACCCTTCGGCACTGAAGAAAAGATCGGCCTCCATCTCCACACCGAACCCAGTACCAAAGCCTTCGGTGTCGAAACCTGCCCTTCCGGTGCCGACCAAACATCACAAGGCTCTCGGCACCGACACTCCCGTGCCGAAGCCTTCTTCGGCACTGACCAAAAAATCGGAGGTCCCAAAGAATCACGGCTTAGATAAGTCTAAAAAGCCGTCGGCCCCGAAAACTTTGGCGCCAACCGAACAACCAGTGTTGCAGGAACTTTTCACACCGGATCCTCTGCAAAAGACACTCACCAAGGATCCAAAAACTGGACATTTGACATTGTCTTCAAAAAAGAGACACTTGGACAAACCAGCTCCACCTCCACCTCCAAAGAGGAAAGACACTGCTACCTCCCCTTTCAGAGTGCCTTCCCCACCTCCTCCACCTCTTCCACCCTCCCCACCTCCACCCTCTCCACCCCTGCCTCATCGTTCCCCAACCATGTCTCCTGTCCCAGACGATTTTGGAGACCCTTATTATGATTCAGCAGATGTGCCACAAGACCCCCACCCCTACTGGATCTCCAGACCCATGGGACGATTATAACAATCCGGACATCCCAGATGTCCCACAGGATGACCTTTACCCATCTAGGCCATCCCCACCTGAAGATTCCTTAGGCTTTCACCACCTGTTACAAAGGGTGGCACACTACCACGGGGTGGAGTTACATACTGACCTAGTGGAGGAAGATTTTCTCCTAGACACCTTCGACAAGGCACATAGGTCTACTGCCATTCTACCTATGTTAAAGGGAGTAATTAAACATGCACCGGAGGTTTTTAAAGACCCAGTCAGGGCCAGGGTCCTAAACCCCCGTATAGAGAAAAAATACAAAGCCGCCCCCACAGACCCTTCATACATTAAAGGCCCTGCACCATTGGATTCCCTAGTGGTATCTACAGCTAGGAAGCGCTCAAATTCTCAGGCGTCAGGCGAAGCACCACCACCTGACAAAGAGTCCAAGCTCCTAGACGCGTCAGGGAAGCGCACTGCGTCACAAGCCGCCAATATATGGCGTATCGCCAATACGCAAGCGCTGTTGGCCAGATATGACAGGGCGCATTATGATGAGTTAGAGACCATCATGCACCATCTCCCTGAAAAATACAAGAATAGGGCTAATGAATTGATCCAAGAGGGAAAAATAATAACTAATACCTCTATACGCTGTGCCCTAAATGCAGCAGATACAGCCTCCAGGGCCATAAACACTAGTGTCCTTCTCCGTCGCCATGCCTGGCTCAGAGTTTCAGGTTTTAAACCTGAGGTACAAGCCTCTATATTGAACCACCCATTCGACCAAGATCATCTATTTGGCCCCAAAGTTGATGAAGCCCTCGAAAAGATGAAAAAAGATACTGACACGGCGAAATCCATGGGAGCCCTACAGTCACACACTCCTAGGCGCTCTTTTCGCCGCTCTTCCTTTCGGGGCACGGGCAGAGGCTACTCGGATAGTGCATCCACGTCCTACAAATCCCCTCCTCAATCTACCTTCACAAAGGGTTATCAAAGAGGCGGATACAGAGGCAATAATAATAAGGGCAGAGGCAAGACAAATACCGCCCGCTCTGCCACACCTCCTACCCAATGACTTTCCCCCGCTCCCTCCAGACCATTCCACTCCGGTCGGGGGCAGAATACAACATTTCCTTCACGTCTGGGAGACAATCACCTCAGACAGATGGGTGACCTAAATTATTCATTCAGGGTATTGCCTAGAATTAACATCTACCCCCCCAAAAATTCCACCCAGGCAACGCCCTATGTCTCAAGAACATGCTACGTTACTAACACAGGAGGTGATCTCCCTCCTGCAAAAACAAGCCATAGAGCAGGTCCCCATAAATCAACAAAATTTAGGGGTCTACTCCCTGTACATTCTGATTCCAAAGAGAGATGAGACTCTACGACCTATCCTAGATCTCAGACCTCTAAATACTTACATACATTCAGACCATTTTCACATGGTAATCCTTCAACAGGTTCTTCCAATCCTCTCCCAGAACGATTTTCTCACCACTCTGGACTTGAAAGACGCATACTTTCACATCCCAGTACACCAGTCTCACAGAAAGTACCTCAGATTTGTGGTGGACGGGCAACACTACCAGTTCAAGGTGCTCCCGTTCGGGGTAACAACAGCACCAAGGGTATTCACAAAGTGCCTAGCAGTAGTGGCTGCACACCTCAGAAGACAGCACATTCACGTCTTCCCGTATCTGGACGACTGGCTAATAAAAGCCACGTCCTACGAACAATGTGTGCAACACACCGCCGCTACAATCCAACTACTTCAACAGCTAGGTTTCACGGTGAACCACCAAAAATCCCACCTGGTACCATCACACACAAAACAATACCTCGGTGCCACCATAGACACCTCAAAAGCCATAGCCTATCCCAATCCGGGCAGGATTGCAAATATACAGGCTCTGCGTCAAAAATTCATATGTCAACACTCTCTCCCAGCAAGGGTGTTTATGCAACTGATAGGGATGATGGCCTCTTGCATCTTCATAGTGCCCCATGCAAGACTCCAGATGCATCCACTCCAAGAGTGTTTAGCGCGCTAGTGGAACCAGGCCCAGGGGCAACTGACAGATCTGGTGTTGATAGACGGTCGCACCCATCGCTCTCTGCAGTGGTGGAACACCACAAACCTTTCCAAAGGTCGACCGTTCCCGGACCCGGTCCCACAAATAATCCTAACAACAGACGCATCGCTCTCCGGCTGGGGAGCTCATCTGTTACATCTCACAGTACAGGGCACATGGACGCCACAACAGAAGTTACTCCACATCAACCATCTGGAGTTACTGGCAATCTTCCTCGCCCTAAAATCCTTCCAGACGCAGATTTCAGGCAAGGCAGTCCTCATTCGCACAGACAACATGACTGCCATGTACTACATTCAAAAACAGGGGGGCACACACTCTCCACAGCTCTCTCAATTAGCACAGAGCATATGGAGTTGGACAATTCCACAAAAAATATTTCTCCTGGCCCAACACGTCCCAGGAGTCCAAAACACTGTGGCAGATCTGCTCAGCAGACAAACGCAGCAGATCCACGAGTGGGAACTTCACCCACAGGTTCTTCACCCGTTCTTTCAGATGTGTGGGCACCCACAGATAGACCTCTTCGCCACCCACGAAAACAAAAAATGCCCAAGCTTCGCCGCCAGATACCCACACCCATTGTCCAAAGGCAATGCGATATGGATGAACTGGTCAAACAAATTTGCATACGTTTTTCCACCTCTCCCACTAATTCCAATAGGGGTGCGAAAGCTACAACAGCATTCCCTAACACTGATCCTAGTAGCTCCAACATGGGCCAGACAACCGTGGTACACCACACTGCTGGAACTCTCAGTAGTACCACACCAAAAGCTGCACCTCTCCCCATGCCTCCTAACCCAGAACCATGGAGAGATCAGACACCCGGACCCAGCTCAGCTCAACCTTGCGATCTGGCTCCTGAGGGCCTAGAATTCGGATACCTTAACCTTCCCCCTGATTGCATGAATATTATCAGGGAAGCTAGACGCCCTACTACTAGGGCATGCTATGCTGCAAAGTGGAAAAGATTTGTTGTTTACTGCCACAACAACACAATCAATCCTTTAAATGTGTCCATACAGCACATCATATGTTACTTGCTCCATCTACAAAGGTGTAACCTAGCATATACTTCCATTTGGTTACACCTCGCAGCAATTGCTGCTTATTTACAGAACAGGCAGCACCTATCACTTTTCAGGGTGCCTGCCATCAAGGCCTTTATGGAAGGCCTCAAAAGAGTAATTCCACCCAGAGTACCACCCTCACCTGTCTGGAACTTGAATATAGTTCTCACAAGGTTAATGGGACCCCCTTTCGAACCATTACATAAATGTGAGCTGCAATTTCTCACATGGAAAACAGCTTTTCTAGTGGCCATCACTTCCCTCAGAAGGGTTAGTGAAATACAAGCACTCACTATACAGGAACCTTTTCTCCAAATCCATCAGAACAAGGTTGTACTCCGCACCAACCCAAAATTTCTACCCAAAGTCATTTCTCCATTCCATCTAAACCAGTCGGTAGAATTACCAGTCTTTTTCTCACAACCTCAAACCATTGCGGAAAGGTCTTACACACACTGGATGTTAAAAGGGCTTTACTTTACTACATCCAAAGAACACAACCTTTCATAAAAACCAAACAGCTATTTGTCTCTTTCTCTCCACCACATAAAGTCAACCCGATTTCTAAATCAGGGATAGCTAGGTGGATTGTAAAATGCATACAGATTTGCTACCACAAAGCAAAACGAACGCTATCTGTGCCCCCTAAAGCCCACTCTACAAGGAAGAAAGGGGCTTCTATGGCTTTTCTAGGAAACATACCACTAGATGACATCTGCAAAGCAGCGACATGGTCAACACCGCACACTTTCACAAAACATTACTGTGTAGATGTGCAAACCAAGCAACAAGCTAGTGTGAGCCAGGCTGTACTAAAAACACTGTTCCAAACAACTGCAACGGATGCCGGTGGTCGCCGCTAGGGTTGGGTACTGCTATATAATCTATGCACAGTGTATAATCTGCAGCTCATATGCCTTGAACGGAATATGCTACTTACCAGTATGCATCTGTTCTTGGCATGTAGAGCTGCAGATCTATACACGCCCACCCGCCTCTCCGGCTACCTGTATCCGTTCCAGTTTATCTTATTTAGATACAACACACATGGGTTTCTTTACTGTTACTACTACGCTCCATCTTTCCCTGCTCGCGAAAAACAATCTGAGGATGGAGCCGAAGCCCATGCGCAATACGAACCAAAGGAGGAGTCACCGACCTCGTGACTTCCAAAGACTTTCCAAGAGGAAAAACAAACTGCAAACATCCGGGCCCAACACCAGATGGCGATCTATGCACAGTGTATAGATCTGCAGCTCTACATGCCAAGAACAGATGCATACTGGTAAGTAGCATATTCCTTCTGATTCCCACCATTCCTGAGAGTACTCTAAGTCGCTTGTTCTGGGTTGTCTGATCATTGGTAGCTTCGAGATGATACAGAGAACGAATGAGACACTGATGCTAGTCGGATAGGGGTTCTGGGTACTGAGGTGAGTTTTTGGTACACCACAATTCTCTGAGGTCCTGGTTTCCTGCGCATAGTTCTGTGCGTGAGCAGAATCCCTGCAACATTAGGCCATGCACTGCCTACCTTCTTATATCTGACATTATCCCCATCTTCTATTGGGAAATACCATTAGAATATATCGATATTTAACATAGCCTTGCCATTGGTTTTGCCCATAGTTTAATTGATCTGTACCTTCGAGAGCTATTTGATATTGGGCTCTGCACAAAAACACTAGGCTGAGGTGGACCAGCCCTGCGTCATTTCATTTATACTGTTTTTGGTGCAGAACATTGCTCATGTGTGTATTCATAAACTAAAAATCCCATGCGCTTCTCAACTCTTTGTAAAATTATCTCATGAACAGCCATGCAATGGGTTAAGGTATCAGCAATGCACTTTTCACTTTGAATATTCTTTCTGCAGTGATGGGATCCCAAACTGTTCAGTGCTCACATTCACTGTACTGTCTTATCACTTCAATAGCATCCTTACAATTGGTGCCATACTTCTGGAAAAGGCATACTGTTGGACTTGGCCCTTCTGGCAAGTTCACCCCTAGAACATTTTGCAGTATCCTAGCCTTTTTCCTGTGTTGTACTAGTGGTTTTAGGCCTCTAGGCGCTTTCACACTGTGTCCCAGTGGAAAGTGCGTGCGCTCTGGGTTACATTGAATGAGACTGACCTGCCCTCCCATAGGAATGCATGGGGGATCTGCGTGACCGTGCTAGTTCCTGATGCGTGGAAAGTGCAGGTGCGAGTTTGGTATGTACGGACTCGTGTGATGCAATGCTGCGCGATGATGTATGCGGCATCCATGTAGCTAGTGTAGAAGTGCCACTTCTAGACGCTGGCATAAATGTGCAGTGACTGCCTGGCGTGTGATTGGCTGGTGTGCCTGGCCCCAGGAGTCAGGATGGGTCTGCCCCAGTGGTGGGTGGAGAGAGCTGCATGTTGATGAGTGGGAGGAGTATACCTGGGACCTGAATAGGGCTGGGCTTTCCCCACACAATGCTGGCTCCGCCCCCTGTGGTGCGACTGATGACCCTGGCCTGCTCTCTGAATAGGGAGAGGGGCTGAGCAAAACAAAGTGCTCAGGAACCAGTTGTATCTGGTTCGCCCCTTCCCTGCACCTTTGAGAACAAAGGATTTGGTGTATAAAAGAGGGGCTGTGACCCCATGAAAATGTTCTTGTTCTGACTTGAATCTGCCAGGGGCGTGCTGCTGCTGGGGCCCAGGGGAAGGCTTGCCTCCCTGGGCCCTGCCCAGCCCCTGGATGCCTGATGGACTTCAAGGACTTTGTTTCTAGCGCCTGGTTCTGCTTTGGATCCTAACAGGAGGGGGCTTGCTGCTGGTGGGGCCCAGGAGGGACCGCCATGGGGGCTGCCTCCTTGCTGGAGGGCCCTGTGTGCTGGCCCCTGGGCCCTACATTGCCCTCATGAGGTCTCCAGGACATTAAGGTTGCTGTCCAAGCGCCTGGGGGGAGCTTTATCTCTTTTCCTGGCTTCTAGCGCCCTGGGAGCGCTATATTGCTTTATGTGGCACCATAGAAGCGCTGGAGCGCCGCAGCACGGCGCTGCATGATGAGCGAGAGAGGGAATCCCCAGCGGAGGGATTCCCCCATGATGCCGGTTTTGCGGGAGCCCACCCCGCTCATTTTTATATTTAATAGTGGGTGCCCACCCCACAAGGCCGCCTATTGTTGAGGTTTTAAGAGCAGGTGCCCACCCTGCTTTATATTCCAATCTGGAGGGAGCCTACCCCTCATAGCGCCTGTTCGATGTTATAGCGGGAGCCCACCCCGCGTTTTACCGCCGCGGCCCGAGCCGCATTCAAAAATTGCCGCTGAGTCCGCGGCCCGCCTGGTTGTGGGCGGGGCCGCGGGATGGAAGCGGAAGTGCGGCCATCTTTGGAGGAAGTCCCGGAGCCTCGTAGGCTCCATCTACAAAGTCCCGGTCCCGAGACGGGGGACCAGGTGAAGCGTGGTGCGACGTGGCTGCCTCCTTCATGGAGGGCGGGAGCCCACCCCGCCTCCGCGAGTCGATGAGGTGAAGTCCCGGGTCCCAGGAGGGGGCCCGGGTGAAGACTGCAGCGCGGGGCTCCCAGGAGTGAGGGAAGCCCCGTGCCGCGAGAGGAGTCCAGTCCAGCCTTCGCCCCAGCCGGTGAGTGACGAGGGCTGGGGGGGAAGAGGGGACCGAGGCACCAGTACCGGTGCCTACTGCCTGAGCGGCCCCACTGCCGTGGGCCGCTCCAACGCTATGGGGGCAGTGTTTATTTTGGAGCGCTAGTGCGCTCCAGCTTCAGGGGCATTTCCTTGGTGTTTTGAGCCCACGAGGCTCCATTAGGAACATTATTGATTCTCGAGTCCCTGAGCAGGACTCCAACGTTGGGGGCATATTTGTTTTAGAGCGCTTGTGCGCTCCAATGAAGAGGGCATAATTTGTCTAGAGTCCAGAGGGACTCCAGAGGGGACATATTTATTTTTAGAGCCCCGTGGGGGGGCATGTTGTTTTCAGAGCCTAGGTGGCTCCAACGTTTGGACAGTATTCCAAGAGCCTAGAGGGCTCCAAGGATTGGCGCAGTTTGTTCTGAAGGGCTAATGACAGCCCCCCCTGCGCCTATTTGCCTCCCCCAGCTGCGCAGCACTTAGTGCCAGCTGCAGCGTTTAGGCCCTGTTCTTGTCCCCAGCTGCCCAGCAAGTAGTGTGCAGCTGCTACGTTTAGGTTCTGGCGCAACCTGGACTCTAATGTGATTTTGGTGCTAGGAAATGTACGGTGTAGTATGTTTTGCGCACCCTGTGTTTATGCTTTTGGTGCTAGGAAATGTACTGTGTATAGCATGTTTGGCGCACCCTGTGTTTTATACCTCTAAATGTGGTCATTTCTGCCTAGGAGGTTGTTTTACCTGTTTAGGTTGGTGTTAGGGAGATTGTACTTCCTTGTGCGATATACGCCCCTAGTGTAGGTATACTTAGGTGGTTAGGTGTAATGCGTTAGACCAAAGAGAAATTGCATAATGTGTTTATGCCCCTGTGATGGATGCAGGATAGGTTTTATACCTGTTGCTAGTGTGATGACGCTGAGGTCATTATTGCGCCAGTAGTTACTGGTTTGCTCTACCGTGCTAATTTGTGTTACAGTTAGTATATGTCCTACATTTACTATTGGTGATTTGTGCTAATTCTGACAGTGGTCCATGTGGCCCTGTCCCGTGTAAATAGTCCCTTGTAAAATTCTGCCCCATGCCAGTTGGCACAGTGTAAGTTGTGTGAATATTATCTAATGTGTTTTGGTATAATACAAAGGCTATTTTCATATATAACCTTGTGTGGAGTTTCCTTTGTGGTGGGCCTTGGGTGTTGTTGCTGGGTGCGCGCGCAAATGCTTTACACATTGCCTCCGGGATAAGCCTGACTGCTCGTGCCAAGCTACCAAGGGGGAGAGCAGGGGTTATCTTTGGCGTGTAACTCCCCAGCCCTGACTAGAGTGGTGGTTTCTGCCTGGCTTTGGCGCAAGCCCTAGACAACCAGAAATCCCATTTCTAACACATACCATGCCTTTTCTCTGTATCCTGACTTTAGATAAATGTATGCTCTTATGGAGGCCAGTGCAGGAAATTGTGATGCCTGGATTGCCCTTTAAAAAACTCGATATAGCTTGTACTGTGGGGTTCTATTCTTGCATGTGTGGAACCTTCTATGATACCTGGTGTGTTCTGGGTGAGACAGTGCAGGCTGAGGAGCTGATAAGACCTGAATCATGTATTACTTGCAATAAAAAGGATTATGAGAAGTCAGCTTCCTGTGGATTTGTCGTGCTACACCACTCATTGCCTTCAGTTCCTCCAGCAATTAAACCCGGCCTCTTAGCTTGAGCAATATCAGAATACATCTAAAAAACATATGGAATAATTGCATGTGCTCAAGGATACATGGTATTCGATGAGGGTGGTGGGGCATTTGCATTGCTCTTTTTATAGAGTCTCAATTTACTTTGCTTGTGGTCTAATTCCTCTAGCACCTAACTAGGGCAGATGGACTTTCTCTGGCATCACCTTCTCTTGGGCAGTGTCCATCATGAAGGTGGAGAAGCATGTATTCTTCAGGTGATTCTCAAAAGTATAATTCTTGACTGTTTGACCTGGCAACTTTTGGTGGGGTTTCCCCTGTGTGTGTGCTTCTGACCTCCTGTTTCTAATGTGTGCCGAACTTCGTTTTTTCTGGTTTTAGGACTCTGGGCACTTTACCACTGCTGATCAGTTCTATATCTAAAGAATGATGGTAATTTGTTTATCCATGATTGCCATATTTGATTGACTAGTAAGTCCCTAGTACAGTGCACTATGTGTTCCCAGGGCCTGCAAATCAAATGCTACTAGTGGGTCTGCAGCACTCATTGTGCCACCCAAATATAAGCTCTTCAAACCTGTCTCAGGCCTGCCACTGCAGAGCCTCTGTTTGCAGTTTTAAACCACCATGCCAACCTGGCAAGCACACCTACTTGCCAGGACCAAGCCTTCCCTTTTATTACATGTAAGGCACTCCTAAGATAGGCCATAGATAGCCCCATGGCAAGGGTGCAGTGTTTCTGAAAGGTAGACATGTGGTTGTAAGTTTTACATGTCCTTGTAGTGAAAAACTGTTAAATTCTTTTCTCACTACAGCAAGGCCTATCTCTCCCATAGGATAGCATTGGAGCTGCCTTGTAACATTTTAAAAGTGTATCTTCCAATTGGGAGCTGATAGAAAATTGGAGTTTAGTGTCTCTGGACTCACAATTTAAAAACACATCTTTTAGTAAAGCTGTTTTTTTTAATTGCAGGTCTGGAAATGCCACTGTTAGAACGTTGACATTTCCTTACTTTAACAATTCTGTGTTTCTGCCTGTCTCGGAATACACACCTGGGTTGGATGACAGTTGGGCTTTGTGGATTCCCTCCAGACAGTCACACACAAAGGGAGCGGAGGTGTGCCCTGAATATCCTAATGGCCCATCACCAGGCTGATGGGTCTTCCTGAGCTGGATAGGTGGTAGGAGTGGATACTGACCTCTGAATTGGGCTGTGCCTGTCCCTACACAAAGTAGTCCCTACCCTGTAGTGTGTCTGGAGACAGGGCCAGTAAGGGCGGGTCTTGTGTGCTACAAAAGACTTTTCTTTGAAGTTTGTCTACTTCAAAGGCTGCAATGGCTATAAGAACTCGGCCTCTGACACCATATACTCAGAACACTTCTGGATTGACGACATTCTGCCAGGAAAAAGAGCTGTGTTGCTGTCAGGAGGGACTGCCACATTGCTGTTTGCTTTGCTGTGCTGGCCTGCTGCTTGCTGCGTCTGTCCTGGGAGTGAAAGGACTGGACTTTGCTTTCTACATTCTGCTTTCCAAGTTTCTTCGAGGGCTTGAGTTGAGCTTGCATCCTGTTGGAAGCCTCAGAGCCATCAAAGAGTTTATCTGCCAGCAGGCTGAGAGCTCTGCTCTGCCAGGTGGTAACAATGACAGTTCTGGGCCCTTGGAAGTGAGCCCTGGTGCCAAAAGAAGAAATTCAAGCATCGACTCCAAGCAAAATTTTGGAATCGGCACACCCCTGCAAGGATCGAAGCATCGTTGTTGCCTGCACCGAAACCGTGGTCCCAGCTCACCGAGTGTGCGATGCACCGACTGCTGTTTACAATGCACGCTCCTATTTTGCTGCAGGGCCCGATGAATCACAGCTGCGTTCGTCTCGAGCATCAAAATCACCGATTTCCATGACGCACCGTGCCGACTCTGTTGCAGCGCCTGTGGTTTGCCATCAATGCCACTGAATCGACACATCGCGCTGTGACATCTTCGCATCATCGGCACCACATGGCCTTCCGGAACCAAGGTATCACACTTGCAATCAACACATTACCTCATCTACGCCTCGCATCGTCACCGGGCGTTAGTGGCTCAATGACCCTGCACTGCCTCCAGGAATCCACTCATCACTTACTACAGGCAATGCATCACCTCACCGATTGCCAACGACCTGCATAGCAGTAAGGAACCTACGCATCACCTGCCTTAATGACTCCTCCCCTCCCCTGCGCCACACATCGTCTTTGATTTTTGATGCATCGAAGGTACTATGTTATGGTCAAGCGCAACCATTGACTTCTAAGAGCTATAACTTTATTTAACTTTGAAAATTGATATCTTGACGTGTATGTTGAATTATTGTCAATTTGGTCTTGTTTTATTCAGTTAAATATTGGTTGTTTCTCAAAATTGGTGTGCTGTTTTTTGGGGTTTTTCATTGAGAGAGAGAGAGAGTGTGTATATATATATATATATATTTAGAAACAGGTTGCCCAAGAAGAGAGGCTCACACTCGAGAGGGTTGACACACACTTGCTGCCGGCGGTGGTGTAACAGCATGGACCACACCCGCCCTCTGACTTGCCATACGCGTTTCGGGCGTGAATTCCGCCCTTGTTCACTGGCTACACAAAAGGAGGACAAGACAACCTGTTTCTAAATATATATATATATATATATAGAGAGAGAGAGAGAGAGAGAGTGTGTATATATATATATACATATATATATATACACAAATACACAAATACTTTACACATTTCCTCTGGGGATATGCCTGACTGCTCTTGTTAAAATACCAAAGAGGTGAGCACGGGTTATTCTGAGGGTGTAACTTACTTACACTGTCTAGAGTGAAGGTCCATACTTGGACAGGGTGCAAACCACTGCCAACTAGAGACCCCATTTCTAGCATTGACCATAAACAAGATCACATTATGAAGTAGAGCCGGCACAACCAGCAATCACTTCTTCCGCCCCATTATTTGTGTGTTTCATCTTTGGAGTCTGTCATGCTGTTTAAAGGAAGACACTCACAGCCAGTAATCCTGAAGCAAGGATAGAAAGCCATGTCTAGTAAAGAAGAACAGTTTCCACATTACCCTCTGTTGCCATTTCCTCATTCCCTTCCTAACGTTATGAGGATAGTTTCCCCCAGTTTGGTTAGAATTTCCATTAGAGTAACGCTTTCTACTCAGTTGCTATTGTCATCATAATTTAAGGTCAAATGTCATTGAAGGAGTAGAGATCCTCTGAGTATTCTTCTACATCATCTTCTGAGTTGTAGGAGTAAACTTATGGATGAGGCGACTGACAAATTCTACAGGAAGGAGAACTTGTCTTAGATGTCATATTTTTAATTAGAAATGTTGTGGTTTCCTTTGGTGCAACCTGTAACTAGCAACAGTGGAGGCCTGTTTATTACTTACTTATCACTTACTTTATTAGCTTGCTATCGAAAAACAGATTACCTTTAAATCTCTATGAATTGCAATTAAGGCACTGCATAACTCTAGTCCAGAATATTTTAGGAAACGCTTCCAGTGGCACGTCCCTAAAAGACCTCTGCACTCCTCTTCTACATCCAGTCTTGTAATACCCAAGGTCAGAAAAGCCAACTGGGGAGGCAGAAGCTTTGTAGCTTCCACAGTTAGGCTGTGGAATTGCATGCCACTGGTTTACAAGAAAAATCAGACCTGCTCTCTTTCCGTAAAACCTTAAAAACCTGGTTTTTCAACAAGTTGTTCTTCGCAACTGAATTCCCCTTCTACTCTGTTTTCCAAAGGTTCTTTCTTCTTCCGAGTTTCAGTGCTCAGACACCTTTGGGTAGTAGAGTGCTCTACAAATCTAAATTTAATTTCATCAGTTTCAAAAAGGACCAAAACCTTCCTTGCATATTTAGCAACTAATTAAGGACTAACTTAAAAAAAGAGTGGAAGGGGCAGTACAGGGCTGTGGTGCCAGGATATTTGGCTCAGCTGTGCAACCTGAAGGGTTCAGATATCGATTTCCCCCATACGGTTAAGGTTTGTTCTTTGATATACAATTTAACTGGCAAAGCCTCAAGCATTGGGGAGTATGCTATTGGAATCACTAGATGGAAAGGTGGATGGCTTCCTGACAAAGGCCTGTAGAAGGGTTAAACTAGCAGTAAGAGTAGGGACCAATCCTATGAATGCGGCTCCATCCTTGGCCAAAGATAGTCTGAAAGCTGCCTTAACCATACAGAATAAAGATCATTTTTGTGATTTTCTGGCCTCCATGGATACGTATGCCAAATTTCTTTCAGATGTATATTTTTATAATTTAAAAACTTATGCTTTATCTCCCTGGACATTGTCAGGTTCTGATTTGTCAATGGAAGCCGGAAGATCTTCAACAGTCTTCTCTTTTCAAACTGCCTTTCTCTGGTTAATTTCTGTTTGGTCCTCAGATGGAGGAACTGGTTTCAAAGGTCTTTAAAGGTCAAAAAAATCTGCCAACTCCGGAGAACTCTAAACCAGAGGCTATGAAACTCCATCCTCTTAATCACTCAAACAGCGGTCCAGATATTCCTGTACTCCTTTCAGGGGCTGATATCCTGACAGGCAACAATAACATAAAGGGTACTTCAGGAGCCCCCGACCCCCTTCTTTTGCCACCTACAGCTTTGAAATCATGACTATGCCAGGCGCTCAGAAATGCTAATTTTTATAATGTCTTGCGTCAACCTGTCATATATTACTGAATTCTGGACATTTTCAAGTGAGACTGCAAAATAGAAATGTCCTCCACTCACCTGGATTCAAGGATAAAGCAAATTCTGGGGTCTTGAGACCAATATTAAATGAAGAGCTTCAATCCCTGGTTCATTTTGAAAAGAGGAAAGAAATCATGAGGTATTTTCTATTGTTTTTGCTGTTCAGTGGCACTCATGAAGCTCCCTCATGGTCATAGGTTATAAGTGCCTAGGCCATTATGTCCCAAATATACTTTTCGAAATGGCCACTCTTCAGAAGGTAATTCTGATGGTGGATCCAAGAGATTTTGAAACTTCTCTTGATTTACAAAATGCACATCTGCATGTTACAATTCAATCGCAAAACCAGAAGTTCCTCCGGTTTGTTATTCTATCATTCTAATTTCAGTTTGTAGTTCTGCCTTTTGGGCGCAAGCCCTCAATTAGAGTTTTGACAAAGATTTTGGCTCTCTTGATTGACATCCTTCTCAATGAGAGATGAATGATTCATCCTAATTTAAATGATTCACTGATCTACGCATCAACCAAGGACCAGACCTCACAGGACATAATTTGAGAGTGCAATCTTCTAATGGATCATGGTTTTCGTCTGAATTGGGACAAATCAAATATTATACTTCTCAAGAACTAAAAATACATTAGGGCCAGATTCTGAAAGATCTGTAGAAGGTCCTGTTTACAGAGTCAAAAAACTAAAATCTAATCTTCTAAAGACTATCCAAAGCAGCTAGGAACTAGCATTGTGATGGTTTCATTTGGTGGGGGACATGTCAGCAGCCGTTTCTTCTTGTGCCCTGCGGCTGTCTAACGTTGGTTATTTTGGGCCATCATATCCTTAGGTTCTGGTCTTCTCTGCAGGGCAGTCTAATTGATCCAATTCCTGCTCTTTCAATTATGGCTAAGAAGTTACAATGGTGGTTGATGCCTTCCTACCTGTCGTAGGGAGTTCATTGTTTTCCTCCTTCCTCACTTTCAGTCACAACAATTGTAGCAGCAGCCGGTGTTGCAGGTCCACCTGTGAGAGTATGTCAGCCCACAATCACTGGCTAAGTTGGGAAGCAGCCCATTCTTCTAATTGAAAGGAATTGGCAACAGGGTGTCCAAATGTTTCAACCTCAGCTGTTGAATTTGGCCGTACTGGCGTTCAAAAAGACAATATAAAAACAAAGGTTTACAACAATGACCTAAGTGGGATCAAGTTGAGGGGTTTAGAAAATCTTATTTACATAATTGGGCCAGGGCAGAGAAACATGGCAAATCTTTTTTGAGCATTCATATAGGAGCTCAGGACAAATGTCAAGCAGAAGCACTCAGCAGGGTATTCTCCTCACCTATTGACTTTTGCTTGTCCCCCCAGCTCTTCTTGAGATTATGTTTGAGGTTTGGCTTTCTAATTTTGAACCTCTTTGCTTCCCAACACAGTACACTATTTCCTCTGTTTTGTTACCAATTTCATGAACTAGAGCAGTGGGCAATATTTGCTGTCTCACGTCAGTGGCCAAGAAGGCTACAGTTTGCTTTCCTTCTGATCCTGCCGGTGCTTTTGTAAATTTGTCAACTGAAAGCTCAGGTTCTACTCATCACACCATTTTTGAGAAGATTGTCTTCATGCCTTCTTCTCAGGCAAATGTTGGTGGAACAAGAATTGATTTTGCCTATTTGCCCCTCTCCTCTGAGCAGTCCAACACTCAGATTGGCGGCTTGGCTTTTGAGAGGTTAGGCCTTCAACTACTGGGTTTTTCCAGGGATCAGGGAGGGGGGGCAGATTCTGTTGTCGATTCTGAAAGCCTACAATAAACTCTGGTCTATATTTCAGAAGTGGTGTCAACTGAGAGGAATTTGTCCTTAGGAGTGTGATAAAGTGTTGATTTTTTACTCTACAGGGTATACACAACGAGTTGGCAGTACCTATCTTAAAGATTTAGTTGGCTGCCATAAAATTTTTTCGAGATCCATGAAATCCCTAAAGGATTAACAGCCTTATGCTCAATGCACTTTTAGGGGGTGGTTGTTACTGAGACTGGTTTCCAAATTGGCTGTTCTGGTTTGGGATTTGCCTTTAGTTCTACTTTCTCTCGGGTTCTATCCCTTTGAGCTGTTGGAACAAGTTTTACAAAAGTTCTTCAATCTCAAAGTTTTCTTTTTGATAGCCATTACATCTGCTAAATGTTTGGGTGAACTAGGTGTTTTCTTATTTTAAAATGTTTTCCATACAGGGTGATTCTCAATTTAGGCACAAAGGGACAAAATTATTACCTAAGGTTTTTCTTAATAAAACTTGACTAAGGAACATACACTTCTTTCTTTTTTAGAGAATCTATTCTTCTGTGCAAGAGAATGCTCTGCACACTCTGGTTGCTCGAAGATCAGTTTTAACGCTCAACAAGGTAGGGTTTGAAACCCACTGTCTCTTCTCTCAATAGGTGGGTCATAATTACTACTACCATTTCTAATTTGTGAGAAGGTATTGTACCATGCTCAAGGATACAAGGTAGGTACTACATTAGGGAAATATGGCCTCTTGGGCAGAGTGTCAGGGGGTTTCAATATTGGAGACATGCAAGACAACCCCTTGTCCGTCTCCCTTATTTTGCACTTCAGATTCCTCTTACGCTGGAATCATGAGTTGCATGTCTGTAAGTGTTCGAAATAACATGAATGGTTTAAAAATTACAGGTTTCTCCTGCTGTTTGTCATCTAAGGGTTGTGTGATTATTAACTATCCCTGGTCAATGGCCGAGTTGATTGGTTTGCTTGGGTACTTCCTCAAAAAGTATGGAAAGAAATGAGAAAGTGGCAAAAGGAGATTGGCTTTTTTACTGGTCATTTCTTTCCCCTGGGCCATTGCCTTCATCTCATTTCTTAAAACCATAATCTGTCCCAATGCTATGGTCTTTTGACCAGACAGGAGGGGCATGAGATGACAGGACGTCTTGGGGGTGTTATCCATTTTTAGAATGGAATGGGTTACTTTAACCAAACAATTGTAAAGAGACATAGGAACGCCTGTCATGGAGGGGCACTGCCTTCATAGTGTAAGGGATGGTGAATTACAGTAAACAAATCATCTCTACCTCCTTCACTAACTCACTGCATCCTCTTGAGTGCGAGTCAGAAATGAAGCACAACCATATTGTGGCCAGTGAGAAAGTTACAGAGGAGACACGCTGTGCTGCAGTGTTGTAGGTTATTCCAGGAGTGATGCTGTTTGTGCCTCACTTTTATTCCTAGTTGCATGAAACTTAGTGGAAAATCCAAGCTTGGGCAGAATGCCAAACATCATATAAAGTCCTTGATCTGGCATTGTTTTGCATTAAAATATGCTATGCTTGTTGCGGTCTTGCAGTATATACAGTCAGATGCCCAGGCTCCATTTTTATTGTCCAAATATGCGCAGATCAAAACTAACTATTTATTTGGTGCATTTGAATTGCTCCAAGACTTTAATAGACAGGACATATGCTGGATTCTTTTTCTGTGTAAAGTACACATTGTAAACATTGCACTCACTAACTGGTGCACGAAAGGTAAACACAATCAATTTTCTGTCTACCCGTGTTGTAATGTTCTCAATTATTAATGAAAAAAACAATGCACATAATGTTTTCAATCTTCTACATTGAGTTAAAAAAATAAACAAAAAATGCCATCTTTTGTCACAGATCACTAAACTTAATTTACATGGGGGGCCAGTAGACATCACTTCCAAGTTTGACTACTACACCCCAAAACTAAAGAATGGTGTCACAGCCAAGACATGGGCAAGGATGTTGAAGGGGACCACCCCATTGAGCCTACAGCTTGGGGGCAATTCAGGGTACCTCATCGTACGGGTACAACAAAGGCTGGTCCTAAGAAGCCATAGATCTACAGTTTTGGGGATGCCTTGGGATTAGGGTTCCTAAATGTAGCCAACATGGAAACAGTACAGGGGTACAAGGAAAGATGGCAGGTATAGCTCAGCAATCCAGACAGATGATATTGTTCCCACTGAATGATTGCCCTTGCAGGGGACCTTTGGACCATCACGGTTGGATTGGCTGATCATTTATAATGCATTTGTGTGTGGTTGTGAAATCTGGACAGGGTAGACTGAATGAAGAATTATGTTCACTTTGAACTTTAAAATAGGAAAAGGGTAGTCTAAAACACAGCTAAGGTAGGAAGTCTGAGTTTGACCTTAATAGGCCATGTTTTCTAATCTAATCAGAAATTAAAAATATAGTGGCCAGTATTTAGCACTTAGTGTGAGGGACCCTTTTTAAACAATGCCACTTGTTTTTTACCCAGATCCCCAATGAATCGATCTGCCAATTTAAGCATTGGCCTGATCTGTATGACTTCCCAAAAATAGAGAGTCAAGACCTTGACACATAGCCATTGTTGTTTCCTTCTTGGAAAGTGCACTGAAGGCTATACATTGAGTTCAATTTGCATTAATCACAAGAGCCCATCCTAGCATTCTACGTTGTTTGCAGATGGTACCGTCAAATGGTATGCTAGATTTCATTAAATATTGCATGACTTTGAATCACATTCAATTCTTAGTTGCAGTACAACAAATTGATTTAATGTAGGATGCTTCCAAAACCTGACAGCAGATTACATGGCCCTCAACATAGTGATAATGTCTTCTGTTATCCTCTGAATCTATCTAAACAGGTATATATAGGCTAAGAGAAGATGTATTACTTCAAACTCACGCTTTTTCAGTATTTGCAGGAGAGTTATGTTTTGTGGAGGTTGATAACATTTTTAGAAGTTTAGTTTGAGACGTTTGTGTGACAATCAGTTGCTGTGGTTGCATTGAATAATGTGTTAAAAGAACATTGTAGCTTCCCTCTTGCTAAAGTTATGATTATCTGGTAAAATTGAGAACAGAAAAGGTCTAATTATTTTCAGTTGGGCTCCCATTCTCTCAAAAGAATTGAACTCTTTTTTCAGCAAGGAATTCCAATCTATCAAATAGCTCAGTGACTGAGTGCATACTCGGGAGAAATCTGCCTTTTGTCATTCTGAAGCCGATCAAATGAGTACTATAATGATGAGTCAAAACAACACACCAGAGATAATTCATTCACAAAAATTATTGTTAAACTCTGATATCCTTTTCCAAAATTCAAACTTTTCACATCCTCAACAACTATGCTACCAAAACACTGTGAGAAATTATGATTATTGAGCAATACTGTTATTGAGCATTTGGTCAACTGTATGGCGTGGATGACCAGATCGTATATGTCTTTTCAGTGAAACTGTGATGGAGAGTGGGTCGGGTAAAACCATTTGGTTTGGTCCAGCAATTTTACTTTCTGAAGTCACTATCCAACAGAATGGCAAAGCAAGAAGCTGGTGCTCCCTCGGGCTCCATGAGACTGAAATTTGGGGTCATGCTGAGGCCTTGAGTTTTGGCACAAAGAGCTTAGAGTGGGACTAACTTGAAAATGGTAGTGAATGGAGCTCCCGTCCCCTCCTGTCACTTTGCTCCATTTTCCTACTCTGTGTGATCTTATTTAAATACTTTTCTTGACTTAAAATGGAGATTTCCTTAGCTTTAGTGAAAGAAAGTCTTGATTGTATTAAAGACATGGAGGCGAGTATTATGCTTTCTTTTCTTGTATTTATTTAAACAGCAGCCAAGATAAACTACATCTCTCCTTATGCTTAGAGAAAAGAACTACAGTATGCAGTCACACTCAATAGCCAATCAAAAAAAGCAACCCTATATATCTCTTGACTGGGAGCAACACATCCTCTTTTCTTGCAGGAGCAGATCAAGAACTTTGAAACATAAGAACAGAAATCATAACAATTGCTAAAGTCAATGGAACAGTAAAAAGATCTCTACTGAAGTCCATGAAAAGTAGACTAAGCAGAGGTTGAACAGAAGAGTCGCCAGAAGTCTGAGTCTTCCTGATTGGAAAAGAACACGTTGAGTGTTGAACAGTGGTGTATTCTAAGGGTATCACTGGGTTGGAAGTCCTTTCTAAGATGTCTGATTTGAGGGTGAGGCAGGCATTATAGGAAAGAAAGGAGGGTTCAAATTCAATTGCAGTGGCATAATACTCACCTCTGTGTCTTAAATAAAATCAAGAATTTCTTTCACTAAACCTAAGAAAATCTTCAGTTTATTACAAGAGCACAGTCGTGGTTCCCGAGGGAGTGCTGCAGGGCAGCGGGGTGGGAGGGTGGCAGCGTGGGGTGTAGTAAACTCCGGCATACGGCTGACCGGAGTTAAGTACATAAATAAATAAATAAAACAAATTACATTGTGTGCGCTGCAACGCTATTTGCGTTGCAGCGGGCACAATGTAATTCGTTTTATTTATTTATTTATGTACTTACTCTGGTCGGCCGTATGCCGGAGTTTACTACCCCCCCCTACCCTCCCCCGCCCCGCCCCACAGCACTCCGTCGAGGAGCGGCGACTGCAAGAGCAGAGTCTCCTATTATGCTAGTTTGAAGCATAACAACTACTGAATTAGCAACATGAGAAATAGGTTTGCAATAAAAAGTTCTACATGTGAAAACATTTGACTAATCAGCAGATTTGAGAATGTCATCCAGAGCCACTCCAGCCCAGAGGGCTTTAGATACCATAGCGACTCTAGTGGAAGTAGCCTCAAAAACTGAGGTGTCAATGCCTGCTATATTCATGAATTACTTGACCCACTGGGTCAAGGTAGGGGAAGAAATAGGTTTGTGATGAGACCTTAAAGAAATCAAGAGCTGAGATGAGGAGGATGTTCTAAATTTTTTGTTTTTGCAATACATTCTCATAAATAATTTCTCACACAGAGTGTAGGCTGAAATGGAAAAAAAAGGATAGAAAACAGGCATTAAGTTTGTTTAAGTTTTTCTGCAAACTTTCAAATTTAAACCCACTGCGGTATATTTAAAAGAAGAGACATCCATAATGAGTTAATATTAGACAGACGTTTTAAAGGAACTAGACAGAGAAGGACAGTTGGTTTTGCAGACAGACATTTCAGTGCTGAGGAGAAATTGTCAGCCTGTTTGAGCCTGATTGAGGTAAAAATATTCAAAATATATAACCTCACACATTGAATTATACTTTGGTAAAACAGGATTTGAAAATCTTGCTAGGCATAATTGTTTTGAAGGAAAGACTTGCCAAGGCTTGTAGATCTGGTCTCCAGCTGTAATAGGAAGGAAGCTGAGTATTTAAATGAGAAGCGAAGAGGTCTGTTGCAAGGGACCAAAACTGGGACCACGTTTTTTCAATATTGAAGTATGAAAACACCAATTGCTTGCAGACCAAAGATTACTGGAGCACCAATCTGCAATTGTATTTGGATTTCCTGGAAGATATTCTGCCTGGACTGAATTTTTTTTTCTGAAGGCAAAAGTCCTAGAAATGTTTGGCTAATTCGGCTAATGGTCATTGTGTACCTCCCAGATGGTTTATCTATTGAACCACTAAGAGATTGTCCAAACAAAGGAGTATGGAGCAACTTATTTTGTGTTTTGCCAAAGTCTGTATCACAAAGATGCCTACAAGCATCTCTAATCAGTTGTATTGCAACAGTGATTCCTCTTGCAACCATGTGCTGCCATTCGAGAGCTGACCACATCTTGAGACCTAACCAGTCCAACTTGCATTGGATTCTAAAACAAGATAAGGTGCTGTAGAGAACATTGCTTTCCATTCCAAGCCTAGTTGTCTAACCACCATTGTAGTTCGTAACAGGACTCTTGATGTAATTTAATGATTTCAGCATAAGACAGACACTTTTGGAGATTGTCAATTCTTAACCTTTGCAAGGCTTGGTAATGCAGGGGACCTGGAAATATGGCTTTGATCGAGGATGCTAGCAGATCCACAATTAGTGCTAAAAGTTTGAGCGATAAAGTGGATTGATTTAACACTTGAGTTATCTCCTTGTTTGTGAGAGAAACTTTCTCCTGTGGAAGTTAAAGAATTCATTTGTCTGAGTGTATTAGGGAACTTAGAAACTCCATCTGTTAAGCAGGCTGTAATGCAGATTTGTCTTTGTCGATGAGGAATCCCAGATTTTGGAGGAGTGTGATAAAGTTTGTCAGTTGAGGTAAGTCTTTGTCTTCAACTAGAGGAAGAAAACCATCTAGGTAAGTGATCAATCTCAAACCCTATGTTCTCATGTGCATTATGACAGGTCTCATGACCTTTTTATGCAATTCACGATCATGCTCAAAGCCACCTTAGTGTTATTCGGAACATCTTATGTTAGCCGGAAGTTAAATAAGTATGTGCAATATTTGATTTCTCATGCCTTAATGGTGGCTCGCTCTTTGATACTCCAATTCTGGAGGTCATTTAATATTCCAACTGTCAACATTTGGGGGTCTATTAGGATGGCAGTCGGAAAATCTCCCCCACTGCCATGGTAGCGGGAAAAGACCGCCTGCAAGGACCGCGGCATAACCGCCGGTCCAATTAGGAAGCTCCGCAGTCCAAATCCGACCCCGGCGGTCGGATTCTGGTGGTCGCTGCCGCCAGCAGACCCGCCACGATGTCAAAAAGAGCATGTCCTGCATATCCTGCACTGAATGGCAGACACTGCACAGTGCCTGCCACCAGGTACAGGGACATGTAGGGGGGTACCATGGGGACCCCCCAGTGCACCCACACCCCCCCAACATATTGGGGGCCCGCAATGAGCCCCCGGAACATGTCTCTGCATGCCTTTCCATGGTGGTTCCACCGCAGCAGAAAGGCTGGCTACCGCCGGCATCATAATCGTGCCGGCGGTGCTTGGCCCTGAACCACAACAATTGTAGCGGTCCAGCTCTTCCCACCCGGCAAGCGGGCGGATTGCAAGCGGCCGAAAGGTGGCGGCCGGAATATCACACCACGTTGGTCACGACCGCAATGCTAATCGGACCGGTGGTTTTCCGGGTTGCACAGCCGGACCGGCGGCGGCCATCCACCCGCCATCCTAATAGACTCCTTGGTATGATAAAATGATGTGGACCAGGGCCTTTGAGGAGCCATATGCATGACAAGCCGGGAATATCAACCCGTTTTCAGCTGTTTGGAAACCATCTGAATCTCTTGAGTGTAACCCATATATGTTTTTTATGTTTTTATTAAGGTATGGCTAATTTGGTGCCAATGAAGTATAAAAATCTTTGCTTTGCCTTACTAAACTCATAATTTGCCATTAATGCACTTTAGGGGAAGATTTTAAATCTCCTGGATAATTGTTTTAGGTCCACGCACTAGATCACTTGTTGTTTTATCAGACCTTTCAGCTGGGAATATTATTTCACTTTATTATCCTTACTTTACTGTGAAGATGTTACTTTTATGAGATTCTTCTTCATGTTTTTGCACTATTCTCAACTTTGCTGATGAACTTATCGTGTTGCACTTTATTCTTTATTGGTGTCTTTTTATAGAGAGCAATTTGCCATCAATTGAATTTTGAATTTTTCAGTTTGTAGAGCGCACAAAACCAAAGGCATAAAAGTGCTGTCATCAGGTAAGGCACCAAAGGAACGGGGGAAAGCCCAATTAAAATAGATGCAGTAAAGCATGATGTTCCCGAACAGAGAAAATATCAGAATAACCAGGTTTTCAACTGCCTGCGAAAGCTTGAACATGACTTTAGAATTCTGAGATTTCCCGGAAATGTGTTCCACAGCCTTGCGGCTGCCACTGAGAAAGCTCGCTCCCCAATCTGGCTTTCTGGAACTTTGGGACAATCACCTTTCCCCGTCCCACAGACCTCAAAAGCCTGCTGGGCGCATACCAATTGAAGGTGGCCCCAAGATAACATGAGCCCTGCAGATGCAGAACCTTAAATACCAGGCACAGGGCTTTTGAAGTTACCCGCCAGTTTTGCCAGAGGGGTGACATAAGTTAACTAAGGTAGGACTGAGGGAAGAAGCCTGTGAAAATCCACAGGAAAGCTGAAAAGGTTTAGCTCTACACCCCCCGCAGCTGCCTATCAGGGACCTATTAGTAAGTAAAGAAACCAACAGGTCTAAGGCAACATCATTCAGCCCTGCCTGTTGCAGCCTTTGCACCAACAGAGATGGAGCTATGGTGTCAAAGGCTGCAAACAGGTCGAGCATGACCAAAATGGGCGCACCACCCTGATCCACAAATCGAATCAGACGCTGCCAGTAGAGCAGATTCAATGCTGTGGTTCCTCCTAAACTCTTTTTGAGAAGGATCCAGAAGTTTGTGGTCAATAAAGAACTGTTCCTGGTTGATATGCTTCTCCAGGATTTGTGCTGGGGCAGGCCGCAAAGAAATCGGATGGAGATTTTGAAAATCTCCCGGATCTCCATTTATTTTTTTCTTGAGGGGGATGAAAATCGCCTCCTTCCAGCACTAAGGGTGCACTCCAGATTCCAGAACCTGAGAATAGACTTTCTCCAAATATTCAGCAACTAAATCTGGGGACAATTGAAGTACCCTAGGTGGGCAAGCATCATGTGGCGATCCTGAAGTGGTTTGTCATAAGAGGCTTTTAATTTTAATCAAAGCCAAGCGAAAGAACCTGGTTAAGCAGCTATTGTGAGACAGTCTAGTGGTTTTGCTTTTCACAGAAAAAGCATCTGGCATGTCATTGGGCTCCGGAAAATCTGTAAAAACCTTTACGTTTGTGTTCCTAAAGAATCCAGCCACCTTATTGAAAAATTCTTGAGAATTCTCCAATGCTTGTTGGGTTGGGGAGACATGACATTGCTAACAGCGTTGGCTAATTCCTTCGGGGAATTAATAGCTGATCTTATATTCTGAGAGAAAAAAGACAATTTAGCTTCATTAATGGGGCTTTTATATTTCCGAATTAAGTCCTTATGTTTCTTCTTCTCTTCCAAGTTAGGAGCCATTCTCCATCTCTGTTCCTGTCTCCAACATTGCTTTTGGAGATCTTAAAGTGCTTCTGAAACATACTGGGCTAAGGTTTTCCTTCTACCACTTCAGGTGGAGTTTTTAAAGTTGCATATTATATTTTTTTGTTTTTATGTCCACGTACTATGACACTTTATTTGATCAAACTCTCTGTCTAGGATTATCATTGAACAATAATATTCTTTATCTACTGAGAAGATGTTAAATGTATTAGATTGGTTCTCAAGTTTTTGCGCTACAGCAAGTTACTTCACTTTGTTGCTGAATTTTTCGGTGCTGCACAACATTCTTTTTCAGATTTTTTTGGGGGGGGTGATTAGAACGGTTGCTTGTGCTAAGGCACTGTGGCACCTCACAAATATGTATCGCCTGAAGAACTGCACTACGATTGTTATGGGATTTGGGCTTCTTTTGTTGATGTTTTTATTTTTATTCAATTCTGCTCAATAAAAACACCAAAGTGTCATACACAGACTGAAGGGAAGGCTTTTGAACTGATATAACGTGTCTCCCATCTGAAATCAGATATATTTTCTGAATGATTGGTGAATTGGAATTGATACCTAAGCATCCTGCAGATCTAAGCGTACCATCCAATCGTTCTCATTTGAAGAATCCCCGAAGTGGATTAACATTTCGATTTTGAAATGGTGGTAAACTACATAATTGTGGAAGGTTTTCAAAATAATTGCCTGCTGGAATTTTTTGGTTTTCTCTTGAACCAGAAATATTGTTCTTACAAACTCTGATGCATCAAGAGGAGATATCTCTATTGCCTGTTTGTGAAGAAGGGGCTGAATCTCTTGAGTCACTATAAGTTATTGTTCTTTGGGAAAAGAACGAGGATGAGGAAATGAATTTCGGACCAGTGTGGCACAAAGTTCTATTCAGTAACCATGCACGGTTTGAAGCACCCATGGGAAGGGACAGTCTTAAGGTACCTCCCACTGGACGATGGACAGAAAGTAAAGCACTTTCCTGGGTTTTGGAACTCTCTATTTCTGAACCTCTATGCCTCTGAGGGTAAAACTGTGGCTTGAAGTCTTGATGCCATCTGAAGGAGTCTCTGGTTAGGTTGAATCCATCTGTTGCGGTGTAACGGGTGACAAGCGACTCCTGCATTTGCCGCCTCTGCCAAAAACCAGATGCCTAAAGCTTTGTAGACAAAAGAGTGCACTTTATCTATTGAAGCAAAGGTAGCCACATATTTGCTCAGATCTTTGATAAAGACATCTCCAAAGGACAAGCCATTAGTTTCCTGACCTACCTCCTTATTTGACACATTACCCAATTTGGGGTCAGTCTTTAAAAGTAAGCTCTTGCGTTGTTGTTGCGCCATAGCTGAATTGGCATTGCCTAAGATACAGATTGCTCTCTTCACCCAGTAAGTTGAGATTAAAGGATCAACTTGTGTGCCCGCAGTTCTTGCTTTTTCTGCCAGATCAAAGTTCCTGATAAGAGGACCTGTAAGTTCCAAACGTCTATCACCACAATTAGTCCCTGCCTTGTCTACTCCTTTTTTGGGATCCTTTTCAAATTTAGTGTGACAGAGAAGCATACTTGGATCTATTGTGTGAGTGCCAGTTATGTTATTGGGCAATGAAGACCGTGGACATTTAGAGTGGAGTCTGTTACAAGATATTTTGTCCAAAGGTTGTCTCAATTTATTTGAGACTCATAATGATATGTGCCAATAAAGAGACCATTCTGTTAAATTTGGGTGACGTATTGGAGAAGGGTCAAAGGTTGGTTGACATGAAACATCAAGGAACGTATTGCCCATAGAATTAGAATTAGTATTGGAATTAGAGAAAGAAGACTCTTCCAATTTATTAAAAACCCTTTTTAGCCTCTTCTCCCGAGGACTAGACCAGATCATTATGTGTGGACCATCTTTATCCATGTTATTAACTGTTTCAACCATACCATTATCCATGTCACGTAATTCTATAATCTAAATAGGTAGTTCAATTTTATTCAACACATTACCCACCTCGGAGAGAGGTTCTAAATTTGGAGAGTCATTGGTTTTGTCAATTTTTCCTGAAAGACATTTTTTAACCTTCTTTGAACCTATATCTTTTGAATTGGCATCTCCTGCTAATATTTTATGCATGAAGGCTTCAGTTGTCTTGGATACATTTGTTATAGAATCTGAAATATCCTGCTGTACAGAGTCTTTAATAAAGGAAGTAAGATTGTCTCTGAAGATGTGAGCATCCTCTTTTCAGAATATGACTCCATTTTCAAATAAGTTAGCAGTTAAATGAGGCTAATAGATCAAGTTAGTAATGAGTGCAGTGGAAAAACAATAAAATAGTCAATTATATATATTTTACATTTTTTAAATCATCATTCTAGATGTAGTCTGAGAAATTAATTGAAGCGTTTTGTCTTTAAAATGAATAGGAGCAGTCTCTACTCCCTTACTGAATATTGCCTACCATCGAGGTAAAGTGGCAGGCTCCAAGAACAGGCAGGCCTTAGGGCGTGGTGTATTCAGAACGGCATGCCCAGGATTATGGAAACAGCTTCCAGTAATGAATCTTTATGGGCTGTCCGAGTAAGGGTGATGCCCCTTCTAAGGCACGGCTTTGCAACACGAGGAGTGAGAGAGAATGAAGGCCGCAGTGAGCTGAAGAGCGGGCACAAAGTGGCAGTGAACGTATAGAAGTTCCTGAGAGGATCCTGAGGAGAATCTCTCTCAGTGAGCATGCAAAAGACAACTGGGCTGGCCTAAATGAGGTAAAACTACTGATGAAACAAATCACGGAAGATATATAACCACAAAGGAAAAATACAAGGTCATTGAACAGATTTACATTATATAAGGAATAAAAAGAGATGATTAAGTACTTATCTTGACTGCGAACAGTAAGAAAACAGAACTTGTTTCTTCCCATCAAGAGAGTTCCTTTTATTTGATTAGTTATTGACTTTAAGACTGCATACTCTATTTCTTTTCTCTAAGAATGACGGCTCCCTTTGATAGTGGCCTTGGAATTTATATTATTGTCATTTGGAGGCTGAATATATTATAAGTCTCAGTCTCAAATTTTGTAGAAGTTGAAGAAGGTGTTCTTGGATGTGCCAAATACCCCCAAATGATAATGAGGTCCAGTTGTGAAAATGGAAGCCATTGATTTAATGAGGTGATAGGCTTCTCTACTACTTCTTCTTGCAACAGGAAAGTGTCCGATTCCACTGGGAGGGCTATTTCCTCTTTCAATGTGCTCTACTGTCCTCGCATTCCATGTGAAAAACAGGGGGGGGGGAGTTTCCTTCACCCTTTGCAAGCAACTTCTAGAGTTTTGGGTTCAACATAAAATAAGAAACCAGTGTTCAGTCCTTTCTGAGGCAAGAACACTGTTTTGTTCTCTTTACATACTTTAGGTTCCAGTCAGTTTTCTTATTTTCAGGGATTGGAACCTGAAAATGTTTGAGGTAACTCAACAGTGATTGGCGGGGTCCTTGAACTTTTCCTTACATAGTCCCCATGCTTAGTTCTCCCCAATTTTAGGAACTTTCCCTGATGTATGGTCAGAACTATTGCACAAAGCACTGTTCATAGTCCTTTTGAAGGTGGTGGAAGTGTAACTTAGCTTCTGGATCTCATCCTGCCTACCCATATGCCTGCCTGTTAAATAACGTACTTTCTTATCACCATCAGTAAAAACCTAACCTAAATGCTCCTTCGCTTATGATATACTAATTGTTTTTCCACAATGGATCTTTATTGAGTGTTAAACAAAGTAGGTAGTCACACTGCATCAACTCTGGGTAAGGGCTGGGCTCACCACATACAAAATATCCAGTGTGCAGGTGGGAGAGGAAAAACATCTGCTTATGCTCTAAACAGCATGTGAGTGTACAGCACACGTTTAATCTTGAGCGAACAAAAACAACTTACAACAGGGACGTATTCATCTATTTGTGCCAGTGCAGCAAAGCTAAGCATTTGCGTCTGTCACAGCATACGTTCTCCATGTCATGGGTTGTCCCTTGTCATGCTTCGTGCCATATGAGGTCTTGATGCAGTGGCCCCTTGTAATTCCCTTGACTGCATCCCAGTCCACTGTCAGAGGCCGTCTCCTCATTATCTTCAAACTATTGCGCAATGTATGTTGCTAAAGTGTCGTGAAATACTGCATCATGCAGTTCCCAAGGGTTTCGTTTCCAGGCAGACATCTGTGTGTGCTGTCTGCCCCAAAGTATTGTCATCCTGAAAGGACTAGCCAGGTAGAGTGCGGCCTAACCTTTCAGTGGCTGATATATTTAGCGTCATCTCCGCATTGCAGAGGAAGCGGTCAATTCTAGTATGTAACTGGTGTACCATTGACAAATAGGAGTATTCCACCTCGGGGTGCATGGAGCGCCAAATGTCATGCAAGTGTGACAGAGAAAGCAATTCTTTGAAAGAGCCTGCAGACCTGATTGGCGATGCTCTCTGTAGTGGGGGAGAGTGATGCATCTCAGGTGGTACCATAAACACAGTTGAAGTTCTCTCCCCATATGCTTGGCGCAGTCAGGTCATGCAACATAGTGGGTGACAGGCTATCCAAAAACAGACGTTGACTATGGTTTTGTGCTTACAGTGCCATCAGAGTGAGTAGCACTCCATCCAGTTACTCCTCCACCACTACATATCGCCCCTCTGGGTCAACCAACCTGTCAGTGATCACCAGGGGGACACCCAGATGAGAACTCCCCTTGTATTTACCAAATGTCTAGTCTGTTTTAAGATCTCTGGGATTGTCATGTGGGTGTCTGGGGGTGTCACAGCGTTCCATTTTAAATAAAGGATACTCTCTCCTGATTGGCAAATTCAGGGTGGTGGCAAACGAAGGACAACAAAATGTTCACTCTATCCGGCCGCCATACTAGTAAGGTGATGTGTCAATGTTAATTGTTCCACTGTCATATCGACTTTCATGCCATATTGTATACTTATGTTGGAAAATCAAATGAAAGTCACAAATCCTTACAATCAGAAGAGAGTAGCCTTTACTTAAAATGGAACGCTGCGCATCAAATAATGACACTTTAAGCACTGGGGAAAGCTGTCGGCTGAAACGTGTCTGCAATTAAAACAAGCATTGGCATAGCCAATAGGTCTCGCCTCTGGGACCTTATAAGTGTTTGGTCAGAGCTATTGGTTTTGCCAATGTCTTTAAGCTATGTTGTAGAGAAGCATGGCTGCTGTGCAGCATGTTGAAAAGTTATAATAAAAAAGTGTTATAAGCATTTTTGTTACCTTTATATATAACCAAGAAGACAGTATGTACAACTGAACGACCCTATTAAACAAGGATTGGAAATACAATGTTTTGCATTTGCTTGAGTTAGAGCTATTGGCATTGTAAATGAATGTTTTTTAACTATATGTTATGGAGTGTATGTATGTGGCGTGTAGTGGAATTACGTGGGTTGGATTGGAATTGTTAGTTTTGCAATTGTGTGGTGTGAAGTGAATTTGTGTAGTGTAATTATGTGGTATGCTGAGCAGTGGAAATATGTGGACAATAATTATGTGCTATTGAGTGTACTGGAATTATGTGGAGTGGGATGTGTGTTATGTAGTGTAACTATGTGGAATGGTATTTTGTGTTGTGGAGTGGTATGTAGTGGAGTTTAATTATGTGGTGTGCTGTTTAATTTTGTGGCATGATGTGGAATTTTGTGGTGTGGATTGGATATATGTGGTGTGTTGGGTAATTGTGTTGTAGAGTTGAATTATGTGGTTTGGTGTCGAATTTTGTGGTGTGAATTGGAAATGTGAGGAGTTGAATTGTGTGGAATGAAGAAACTGTGTGGATAATCAACGCTAACTACACAGAACTAATCACAGAAGCAACCAGCTTTTGGTAAAGTGCAGGACCTAGTAACAAGTTTAACTCACCCTGCTGGCCCGATTATTGAAATTATTTTAAATAACAAGAACGCAACTCGTGAGCCAAACAGCTCGACAAGCACTTCGCGTAGCTGTTTAGTCATTTTACTACACCTTCATACAGATTTGAAGGCATGGTATCTTAATTGTGAAGTTGATCCATGTCACACACCACATCTTCAATGAGCCAGTGTTTAACCAACCACTATTTATCACGTTATGATTTTTATACAATATTAAAAGCAGTACTACAAGTCCCTGATTGCAATGTATTGTTAAAAAGCTAGCGCTGTCTGAACGTGTTGCATATAGAATAAACTCTTGTCAGTTAAAAATGGATGTCTTTGTTGGGAGTAGAAGCAATATGTTGGCATGTACAGTAATGTCTTGCCTGCCAGGATCTACGAGTATGTTAGTAGCAGCTCGGACGCATGCCATGGCTTGAGCACAGTTCAGAGATGCATGACAGCTGATGGTTCGGAGTTGAAGGGGGCTCATTAAGGAGGTAGTTGAACTCACTCACCAGCTGGAGCATCAGCATGACTGCAGAATGCTAGGTACAACTCAGAAGCACCAGTTATCTGTTGGCTTCAGCCACGGCTCGTGGTACCAGTGGCTCGCACAGCACACTTGGGAGTAGCTAAGTAGGCATCCAAGTGACGGGGAATAGCTGCCGTGCAGGCAAACACAGAATTAGTCAGAGTCACATGCTCACATTGTTTTCAGCAGGACATTCATCAGAAGTTGATTGCGAGAGGTGAGGAAATGTAAACAAAAATACAGTACAATTCAGCATTTTTAGTAGCAGTCCACTAGAGAAGACATGACCAGAAGGGGGATACTATGCTACAGTCTGAACACTGGTGTTTATTTTTCTTCCAATTCTTTTTCTTTGATTGCACTGTGATGGATGCTCTGGCTAATCCTACCATGTCCTCGAGTGAACTTGTCCCTATGTAACAACACTGAAATGGAAGTGTACAAATAAAACAGCACAGGCTGCTGGGAGGGGGAGAAGAAACGGGCACCGGTGGATGGGGTCAGAAGAAACAGACACGAGGTTGTGTGGAGACTCCGAAGCAGTTCCGTGTGGATGAGTAAGAGCCTGCTCTTTTAGCTTTGGATGTTTAATGCGTTAATAGAGAGAAGCAGTTAAAGTGCATGAAAAAAGTGTGGGAACTGTGATCCTGAGTACAGTGGGGGTGGGATCAGTGATTTTGGGGAGGAGAGGGGGAGGAGGCACATTCGTTCGGGTAGCAGATTTCCTGGAGGCAGCTTTCATGGAGATACCAACACTTTGCCTTTTGGTGAAAGTTTTTGAATAACTATTATTAAAAGAGGCAGCCACATTTGAATTTCAAACATTTTACCAAAAATTCAAGTGGAAAAGAAAAAAATAACAAAAGAATGCAGAATTTTAATAATAAAAAAGAGCTGGCTCCTTTTCGGTTGTCTTGTCGCAAACATTTAATTGGCTCCAACACAGATTATATTGGATGACGCATGCTATTGTTAATAACATTGATGCTGGTGGATGGCGAGTTTGGGTACACAAGCTGTCAAATCAATCTAGACATGACTAAGATCTGGTGTAGCTCCCAAAAGCCACTGAAGAGCAGCATTCTTGCCCGTGCTTCTCTCTGCGCATCCCCCTGAATGTTAACCATTTTCAAGAGAAAGTCTAATTAAAGTTTCAACAATTACTTTTTATATAAGGCTGTTCCACAGTAACCTTTACACTGATTGCTCATTAAAGATGTGAAATGGACATAAAGAAATAAACATGCTCGCAGCGAAGGGTGACTTGCTTGCTGCGGCTCATACCTCACTCCACATTTTGGGACCTTCGATCTGGTGACATAAGGCTGACTGGAGTGAAGCAGGGCATTAAAGAATCACACTAAAAGCTTGAAAACGGAACTATTCCACTTATGGCTGAAGTCACAAATGGTAAAAGCAAACGAGGTGTATCAAACTGGAAGCAGCCAGCGGGAGGGGCCAGGCAGGCGGGGCTTTGGCAGATTCTAATTCCAGACCGGGAGGAGGGCCAGCGCGCTCTGTGCTCGAGGCTCAGTATATATAGAGGGGAACTTGCCTGCACTCCTGCAAAACACTTCCTGCCCCTATTACAAATATTGCCCAGTCAAGTGATTGTAAATAGAGCTGAGGGTTGTTTACCTGAAGCAGCCTGCAGGGGAGGTGGAGCTTTGGCGAGATGCAAATTCCACGACTATGCTGAGAAGCCGAGACCAGGAGGAGGGGCCAGCGAGCACTGTGCTCGACGAGAAGGAAAGGTAAATTGTTCACCAAAACTAACCCAGATATCTAAATGGCGGCTTCCTGTTTGCTGCGTGAAAATAACTGGTGCTACATCGATAAAAAGATATATGGGAAACATAAAAGTGAAAACATTACTATACATGCCATAACACAATCGCTGGGCGGGTGCGTGACAATATTTAAAGAGGAGAGCCTTCTCATGCCACCATGCAAAGAAAGAACAACAAGAAGAAACAAGCATTTGGCCGCGCGGCCATAAAAGTAACGGCCGCGCGGCCGTGAAAATCAAAGTAATAGCGATCGCGATCAAAGCGAAAGTGATCGCGATCGCTTGGACGGGAGCGCTGTGTGGCAAGCACGCGAGTGGTGCGCGCGCAGCAGTGATTGGCGGCTGCGCGCGTGCACGCTCACGTGCACTCAAGCTTTAGGCCACAGGCAGCACTTTAAAAATCCCAACTACAAAATGTCTCTCCAAGCCAGCGCATGCGCTGGGCTCAGCGAGACCTAAAAGTGTACTACAAGCCCACCCCTGGAGTGCCTTGCGTGTGCTGAAATTCTGCATGAGCTGGAGTATTAAACGTGAGTCCCATCCTCACGACTAAAAGGCACCCGCTGTTTTGGTGGGATCAGAGCTGCAATTTACAACAGGCGGCCAGAACCTTCTCAGCAAGATATTTTCGCTGATCGGAGGATTGTGAATTATTCAAATTCATGGCATGCAGTAATTGTACTGCTGCCTGCGAACTCGTCTTGGTACTAAACCCAGAGGCTTGGTGAGGGGTGTGCAACGCGCAGCATATGTGTGGCTGCCCAAGTGGGGCAGAAATACAAGAATGGACTGAGACAGTGTGGCATGCTTTGAAAGAAAGGATTTGTGACTTTCATTTGATTTTTCAACATAAGTATACAATGTGGCATGAAAGTCGATATGACAGTGGAACAATTAACATTGACACATCACCTTACTAGTATGGCAGCCGAATAGAGAGAACATTTCTTTTGTCCTCCTTAGTTTGCCACCACCCTGAATCTGCCAATCAGGAAAGAGTATCCTTTATTTAAAATGGAACGCTGTGCATCAAATAATTACACTTTAAGCACTGAGGAAAGCTGTTGGCTGAAACGCGTCTGCAATTAAAAAAGTGTACTACAAGCCCACCCTGTAAGTGCCTTGCGTGTGCTGAAATTCTGCATGTGCTGGAGAGAAAATATATATTATATATATATATATATATATCTATATATATATATATATTACTCAACAAAGTGCCCGAAAGCATTTAGAAGGGCACCTGACACCACTTTCGCCTTCAGGCCTGATTATGCAGCTCAGTCTCGTACCCCAGCCATTATTCTTTTCGCCTGACGCGTTTCGAGGCTTCACGCCTCTTCTTCTCGGGCTGCTAAGGAAAGGCATCACAGGCTCACAGGAATGTATTTCCGGCACCTGGACTCGCTAAGTGCAGTGTCAGATAGGTGCATTCTGGGATTTAAAGTTTCAACTGTGAGCAAACAATAAAAACCTTAAGTAGGTGTGGTGCACAGTCCCAATTAAAAAGCTGTTGGTTCTCCTTAGTAGGATGTGGAGTACAATAGACCAGCTCAATCCGCATTTGAAGTGATGTGCTGCGCAGAATTCGAAGAGGTTTCGCTCCCCCAGCCTCTCCGATACGATGGAGATGGTGCCCCTCCCAGGACAGGGCTGCCCTGTAAATAGATTACTCAACAAAGTGCCCGAAACATTTAGAAGGGCACTTGACATCACTTTCGCTTTCCGGCCTGATTATGCAGCTTAGTCTCGTACCCCAGCCATAACTCTTTTTGCCGACGCGTTTCGAGGCTTCACGCCTCTTCTTCTCGGGCTGCTAAGGAAAGCCATCACAGGCTCACAGGAATGTATTTCCGGCATCTTTTATTTCAACTACCGGCACCTGGACTCGCTAAGTGCAGTGTCAGATAGGTGCATTCTGGGATTTAAAGTTCCAACTGTGAGCAGACAACAATTTAATTAGATATATGTAAATAAATATATATATTTATTAATACATTTGTGTGTTTTATTTTTGAAAATAAGTATAATTGTTATATTTCTTTTAAAAACAATTACATATGTTTATTTTTTAATATATTTTTATTTTTTATATATTTAATGTTTACTTTTAAATTAAAAATAAAATTTTAAAGATATTTTAGAAAACAATTTAGTGACAAAGATATTTTTTTTCCTGATACTTTTGTTATTTACATGATAACTATAAGATGACGATATTTTTGACATCGATATTTATGTCACATTATTTCTGTATGACGATATTTTCAGAATTGATATTGCCGTCACCCAGGGAAGCCAAGACCACTTTCTCTTGAGCCAGTAGCACCAGTGCCTGCCTGCTTGCCAATCCCAGTGTGCCCTGTGAAGAACAGGAGAGTGTTGGAGGGAGTGAGATCCAGTGGAGAGCTCTGCTGAGAGGACTCCCAGTGGAAGGAGTGAGGAAGATAGCAGAGCATTGAACTTGTCATTGCTTGTTTGCAGGATCAAGTCGGCACACCCGTATGCAAGGAGAGGGCTGCCCTGATATCAGCAGTGGACTAAGTGCTGTGCGGGAAGCATTAAGCCTGTACTGCCTCAGTATAGCAACCCCGTATAGCAGGAGGAACCACCGTGGAAGTAGTTGCTGACAGCAAAGTGCCAATACCTCACCTGTGCAGGCCTTAGCAGCGAGTCCGCAACCTCATATGCCAGGAGGGGCCGCCAGGGTATAGGCTGCTGTGCAGTGAAGACTGACACCTTGCCAGCGGGTACCACGACAACCCTGTATAGCAGGAGGGGCTGCTGGTAGCTTGGGCTGTCACCTTGAGAATTGAAAGTTGTAACCAAGTTTAATTAATCATTGAGACCTATGCGACCTGAGAATGCTGAGATTACATTGCCTCATCAGTGGGACCAGATTGGGAGCGCCAGGTTCAAACCTCCCTCACCCGTTTGGGGAATGCTGAACTTACTGTGATGACGGAAGCCCACGAGCACCTCTGATCACTGAGCTGGCCACACAGCTCAGGGAGAGCCTGTGCCTGCTAGGTGCTGCTGAACATTCCGAATGAAGAACGACTCGACCGTGAAGGACTGGAGCAGTGTGAGCACCCACCGTCTGGGCACCCCAAGATGATGAACATTTCCTCACTGCTGGTTTATGTAAGACTTGCAACGTGCCAGCCTGGCCCTGAGGGAGATCACTGCTAAAGGTCCTGTGGCACAATAGACACCTTTGACTGTTTCTATTTTATAGGAGTCGGAGTGGACTCATCAACAAGGCCTACTGGCGAGCATTTTCTGGATGCTGCCACCAGTAAATGGAAAATAAACACTGATCACATTACGATGAGCGGGTGGGATAGTGCTTTGCCAGTGGAACACGAGAGCTCAACCACAAGGGGATTGTGTTATTGCTTATGAATGTTATAATACTTTTTGAATGTGTAGAGTTAGAAATAGAATTCTTCTTTTTAATATAAAAATAAGTATATGACTGGTCATTGAAATATTGATGTTGCTGTGTGGATTTTGAGTTATGAGTCGTGTTCACTAACCGGTATCTATACTCCCCTTCCCCGAGGAGCCTTTGACTGCGCGTCCACAGCTACCACTGAGAGTCAAGGAGAACCTGGCCTAGTTGATCAGGACTCGTAGGAGGTTGAGCCCTGGTACATCAGGAGTGATAGGCCTCAACCACAATGGTTGGGCCCCGTCACCCCTGCACAGCCCATAACCCCCTGAAAGGGGTTCTGACATCCACAAAATCTACATTTTGTAAAATATTAAGTAGCATAAAATAAAAATCTTCTACAAAATTACGTTTGTTCTTGCAGGGATTTTATGCCCTGGAAATATTATGGGAAGGGACGATGTATGGGACTATTGACAAGTTTTGCTATTTTGTAAAACTTTGCTGGTCACAATGTAACTTTGCACACCACAATTATCAACAGCAGACTGCTATTTTTATAACTCCTCCAAGAGCCCAATATCTTTTGAAGAACAAGAATTATACAGATTTCCTTTAATATAATGGTTTACTAAAAATAGCCATAAAGGATAGAAGATTGCCCCATCTAAACAAATAATAATTGCATTCTTAGGTCCTAATTAGGAGTCTGGCTGTCCAAAGAACGCCAGGCTAGTGGGGGCACGGCAGTGGAAGTCCGGCCACCACTGCCCAGCGGTACGACCATCCAATTACAACTTTGGCAGTCGAACCATCATTGCAATGCCCTGCCATTGCTGTGGCATCAGGGGCTGAGCAGTATGCTTTTGGTGCCACTGGTTGCACCGCCATGCTTATTACGAGTTTCAGGAGGTATGGACAGACTGGCTGTTCTGAAGCATGAGCATGGGTATGCATGCAGGGAGGGACAACATGTACCCCCCTTGTGCGCATGCACCCCAGTTCCTGCACGGCATGGACTTTAGAGTCCATGCCATGCAGGAACTGTTTTTGGTGTACCCATTGCGGTGCACATTTTCAGAAGCACCACCGTGGGACTGCCAAAAAAGCCAACCAGACATGAAGAAACATATAAACTATTGAGCGGTGAGACTTGGGTTTGGCGGTGCGGGAGAGGACCACCGGCGTTGCAGTCTGCTCGCGCACTGCCAAACTGATAATCAGGCCCTTAGTGTGAGCTAGCAACATTGCATACTCAGGTATTAGAGATGTGTGGAGTGCATTCTCTTCACAAGAGTATCAGTTTACCATTCAATACTCAAGATATTCAGTCGGATCAGTCACATTCATGTGGATTCAGAATTTTGTTGAAATTACACTTTGAGATTGCAGATACCTAACTGCAAAGCCAGGACCTTAAAAACGTTCTAAAACATATTTATTATTATATACTTATAATACATGGTATTCTGTAATCCCTATACAAAGGTGTCTCTAATTTCATTTTAATCAGTGACTTGTGACGCACCCAGTCGTCGATCATAAAGAAAATACATTAGGACACAATTATTATAAGTTATTATAGTTGAGTTCTGATGTCACAATGCCTACTGCCAGAGCCAGGAGCGGAGGCGTAAGGCAAGTCAGGTCAGGGAGCTTAATTGGAACAGCTTTATAAAGCAACGAAAAAATGGAACATTGCTTTTCTTTCTTCCGCTTTAGTTTTCTACCTTACAATGACAAGCAGAGAGAACATATTTATTATTACACTCCTACGATAGTTAGAGAAAAGCTAGAATCTTTCTGCATGTTTCTATACATTCCAAGCTACCACAGATTTTTGTTTTAACTATCTTGTATTGAACCATTGCAAATATCTATTTGCAAAAAATACCTAACAGGTTTTTGATATGTTTAATTTTGCACTAGATGTTTTATTTTAATTCTTCATGTTTGCAAACATACTTGCTTTTGCTACGCACCAAGGTTTTAAATGGTTTGTGGGAAAAGTGATGGTATGGCCATGTATTATATGAGATAAAGTCCCCCTGGCCTACATGATAAGGATATTGCAAGTCATCTCAGAGTTCCATAACCTCATAAAGGAACTCTGCCTTTGGCCTCGTTCCACTATATGCTTATGGAACTCCTCAATGACTTGCAATATCCTTATAATGTATGTCATATCATTATCGCCAAAGAAATACATAATGGCATTGAAGGGTCATTTAAACTTTGCAGGTCAGATTACCTCCACCACCCGGGCCATCCGTGGACAATAAAAAAGTAGATATTATAGCCACTGTATTGGTGGATAACCTGTAGTTGCTCCCCCCAGCATGTGGAGATACTCTGCGCAGGATTTTGGGAACCAATTCCTGTCCTGTCTCTTTGTCTCCATTTTCGCATTCTCAACACCCTGACCAATTGCCTTTTCTGCCAACCTCATGTATGCCAGAGGTGCAGTGACAGTACCCCCATTTCCTACACTCCAGCATGCTTGACCAGCCAGACACATGCCAGCCAGACACATGGACAGAACGTGGATGCTGGAAATATATCCTCAAACAGCGGTACATTTCCAGGACCTATACAGGCTTGTCCAAATCAGAGACATTCCAATTTTTCTCTGTGGCAGTGATTTCTTAAATGGAGTTTGTTATAGAAAATCTATTTTGTCCTTAAATATTGTGTCCATAATGTTTGGTGCCATCAAGATTCCAACCTCGATATTCCGAGGGCCCACCTGCTAAATTAATTTATTTAATCATTGAATTTATAGAGAGCACGATTGGTGGTAAAGTTGCCCTGGTGTTAGTGAAACTGCGATGTAATCTACAATTAAAACTTAAAAAAACATGTTTTAAATGCTTTTCTGAATTTCAGAAAACCACTGAGCAAGGGTCCAGTAGTAGGGAATTCCAAATGTAAGCAACTTGTAAGGGAAAGGCTCAAACTCTTCGACACAGCTTTCCAACCTTTGCACCTGTAGAAGGAGGGGAGCAGCAGAATGCAAGGAGAGCAGAAGTGTACCAGATTAAAAGTCCCCTAGTAGGGAGGCTTTTACTCCGCAGAGCTATGTAACAGATACAGAGACTCTTGAATATTGAACTTTGTGAACAGACAACCAGTACAACCTTCAGAGATGCCTAGAAGCCTCTGGGGAAGCCTGAGTAAACCTGAAATGCTGCATTCTGAACTTATTTAGACATAGTAAAGACGAGAGCCAAGTACACCCTGAATAATATATAGTGTGGGTGCTCTGGGAGGAAAGGCAGAATCTTCAATACTTTCAGATGGAAAACACAAGATGCACAAACCTAAGGATTTAAATATTATTCATTATTCAAATATATTTTAAGGTTTGTTACTGTTTGTGTATCAAGAAAATATTGGTGGCCTAAGGCATCAAGCCACCAGAAATGCAATCAAACTGATGGGAATCCCAGCACCACAATCTCCATTTTGTTTATATGTCATTTCAGACAGCTATCCCCCATCTGTTGTAAAACATCGCTGAGTACCAAGTCAGTATTCCCATCAAGCCTTAAAATATGCCGCGTATCATCAACATAGCACATACAGGACATGTTGAAGGTCCATCTCAATCTGGGCAGGTACGTGGCATATGGATAGATTAGGGTGGGGCTCACAGCAAAGGCGTGTGACATTTTACAGGTGAGCAGAGTGGATGCTATGCTGTACGGGGCATTATCGCCATCTGGCCTTGGTCTGATATAATGCGAGGAATCCATTTCAATACCTTTGCCCTGATCACTGTCCCCCGCATCCGGTCCATTAGAGATGCGTCGAACATGGCACGAAGACTGCAGAAAGATTGAGGCAGATCAAGGCAACTATCCCTCCCTGATCATCGCGGATCGTGTGGTGATCATTTGGAACTGCCAATAGGCCTCATCTGTTCTGTGGTGAAGCCATAGTCCTGTTTCGACCACGTCTATCACTGAGCTCTCTTATGAAGGGGCATAACTGAGCATTGATCTCTTCCTTCCCCACCATGATATTAAATGGTATTGTGGAATGGGATTATAATTACTTGAAATAGAAATATCTAAAGATGACTTCTTCAGCAGAGCACAAGCTATTTCCGCTCTCAAGGATGCAGGTAGTTTCAAAAGAAGAGTTCACCAGGATACATAGCACCAGTGCACCCACAGGGCCCATCATCTGCAGAAGGCGGCAGGACAAGGGTCCTCTGAGGGACTGAATTTGACCACGGGCATTAATGCCACAGTGTGCTGTGGCATCAAAGGAGGGACTCGGTGTCCAATGTTTCAAGGGTCTTGGTGTCCTGCTCAACAAGCAGCCTTGTAGAGCTTCTGCATCTCAGGGAAAAGTCATAACCCGATTGTATACTATCCATAAGATAGAGGGGGATTCACAGAGGGATTGTGATGAAGGGACATTGTTTTGAGCTCCCCAAGGATTGAAGAACTCATTTTCTCTGTTAAAGATTTCCTGAGTGTAGCTATTTTTTCCGCCAAGTGAGAGGATCAGAACTGTGAACGTGCTCGCCGTGCCTCTCTTCTGTCGCCCTTTAAAGTACCAGAGCATTTGACTTCAGCTCTCGGTGTATCATCAGGCACCAGACCCGCTCCAGCAGCTTGCAGGCCAGCTTAGCTTCAGCTAGAGGGCTGGTATTTCAGGGGGCAGAAGGTGCAGGGTGGTAAGAACTGACTTCCTAGTGGGTTCTAGCTTGTCCAAATCTAAGGTAAGCAAGGTGTTTAACACCCAATTACTAGGGTGTGCGAAATGTACCTAATTTGCTTTTGTGACATTACCCAAAATCACGCATAATTATGCAAAATGAAAATCTGTCATTTTGTTCTATATTTGTGTATGAAATAAGTCTTTGCATCAATTTTTGGAGCTGGAATGCATTTAAATAAAGCACCGGCAGCAACAGCTTCTCACGTTCAACTTCTGCGTTCACAGTCATTTTTTACCACGATTGGTGTAATTACCCCGGGTTCTTTGTATTTCGTCCAGGCCTTGTTGTTCTCCCAAGAGTTATGAAGTCATAGACAGGATGCCTGCTTGAGTTTGATCTCACTAACTTTGGTGTAATTGCGTTTGGGTTCGGATATGACGGAGTTGGAGAGTGTGTTGTGCCTGCCTAACGTAGAGCTGTTTAGAGAGAACAGAATGACAATATAGTCTGACCAAGTAACATGGAGGTGTGCAAGGTTTGAAATGAACTCAAGGGCAACAAAACTTAAGTCACCAGAGTGACCTCTTATGGGGGTCGTTGCAGTCGCCCTTTGGGTGAGACCTACAGCAGCACACGCGTTCATCAATGTACACACAATTGAAAGATCTGAGGTGTCATTTCACACAATAAAGTCTCCAGATGCAATACATTTAGAATACTGAGAACAACGGTGTAATCAGATTACAAAATTAAATCCAAAACTCGTCGAGGCATTTGCGGATACGCTAAGCACCATGTACTCAGCTCTCTGAACCCCCACAATATCAGTGATGGAAAGAACCAGATAGTCAGAAAATATGAGAGCCAAGGCATTGTGGGTGTGCAAAGTGGAAGGTCACACCTGTGAAGTGGAGGAACTTCACAGTTGGTGAAGAAGAGTGAATTTTCCTGGCTTCCCCCACACCATAGTGACACTTCACCCCCCACATTCCGTGCAGTTGAACGTCCCACCCAACATGCACAGTAGATCAGACAGTCAGGAAAGTGTCTGTCAGGGATTTCCCAATTCTTAGAGGGCATTGGGGAGACACAGTGGGTGCTGTTAGTTGCATGATCCCCTTCTTCAGCTGACTGAATTCCCAGTTTGGAAACTCCTACAGAGGAAAATAAGAGGTAGGCGGGGCTGGAGAGTGGAGTGGCGAGTGACCCATGAGCAGTGTGCTCTCAGCCTTGCAGGCAGTGGGACTGTTCCAAAGGAAGTGCCGAACCCATTTATGCCCCCTCCCTTTTAACTTTTACCAGCTTAGCAAAGCTGGCTTGCTTTTTAAAAAATACGCAGCTGTGAGTTCTAGGAATGCACAACGTTGCACACGCCTAGAGTGGGAGTAAGTGGTAGTAAATATTTATTTCGGAAATGTCATTCCATAAAACATACACTCAATAAAACACTTCATTCGGTAAAGTGATCCAGCACTCGATACTACATTAAAATCAAGATCTATAAAAAAAAAAAGTGCAATGTGCATGTAACAATGATACATTTCTTGTCCGATCGATCCCCCTCGTTCAAGCGTTGATGGGGTTTTAAGTTGTTTTACATATTTAATAAAATCAATGATACACAAATTAATACACAGTTCAGCAATTGCTACCTTATGCTGCTTCATTGCATCGATCGAGTCTACTGTTCAGTTAACATATTCCTGCAGGCTAATTGTAGGCACTTAAAAAAATGTAAAATTCAATTTCATTTCAATTAAAAATATGAATAAAAAGGATGAACCTGAGGCTAGCCCATTCCTGAATGTCTAGATAAATCCATATCCCATTACTAGTCATAATAGGAGAGACATGTATACATAGTGACGTTTTTTTTGTATCTTTATTAATATTTTTAGCGACAACAATGTTGACTATAATGAAAACAATTATGTAATTAAGCAATGTCACTGAAGGGATATCTGTGCATTCGCTGAGGGTGATTTAGTTCGTACTCTATACATAGATCGCATACAATTCTGCAATATGTATGTGTTTAGAACATTGCAGCAACAAAAACAGTAGATTATTTTAAAACTTATCACCAAACTATCTAGGAACAGTTCAAAAAGTAGAAAAAGGATCGTGTGACTGCTGGTAGCATCGGGTTGGAGTATCGAATGGAGCAAGGGGTGTTTCCTCAAGGTTGTTGATTGGTGTATATTGTCACAATAAATGGAGGAGTTTTAGTGGGTGTGTTTGGTGTGGGGGGGGGGGCTCCCTAGCCAGTCACCTCTGTGGTCTTTGAGTCAGATCGGTATCATAGGTTCTCTCAGGGTAGCTGCCCACAGATCTCAATTCCACCACCTCCAGATATCTTTGCCAGTTTAGGGGTGAGATGGGGTCGGTCGTCCTGTCCCTGCATTGTGCAATGTTTCCTGTTCTGCCATAATTCCAGCACACAGATCGGGGATCACGAATCTAATGGGTGTGGGGCACTGCCAATTAACAGCACATTGCTATTCTTCGCTTGGCTAAGACCAGTGCCAGGTCAAGAAATGCATTGTTGGGTTCATGCACAGTCAAGCGGGAGGCTATCCCTAGGAGATAATGAAGCTGTCGGTGTGGAGCGCTGTGCCCAGGGCCTCAGAGAGTATTTCAGTTATCTTATCCCAGTATGGAATTAGCTGGGGGCATGATCATACCATATGGATAAAATCGGCTGCAGTACCTTGGCAGTTTGGGCAGGAACCTGAAGCCCTTTGATACATACGTGCCAGTCTGTGGGAGTGAGGTAAGTGTGGTGAATATAATTAAACTGAGTGTATTTGAGTCTAGCGTTCATGGAGGTGCACTTCAGGACAACTAAGCATTGAGCCCATTGTTTGTCTGTAAGTGTAGTGGACAGCGCTGCGTCCCAGTAGACGCGGAGAGCAGAGGGAGATGTTCCTCTTTCCACTCAGAGGGAATTGTATAACAGTGTGACAGCGTGGCAGCCATCCCCATGTGTAAGCAGTACCTGAAAGAGCTCGGGTGTGTCTGGTTCATTATGTGCCCTACACCAATGATGGTTTAGTGAGGCAAAGAGGAGGAAAGAATTCCGCAGTACACCTTATCATCAACCAGATTTTCAAACGTGCAGAGGATTTTGTCGGTGAAGAGGTCCCGAGGTCCCGGTAAGACCCGAGTTTGACCATGCAGTGGCCTCCATTCTTGTGCACAAATCTGTACGGCCTGGCATTCGCCCAGAGTGATAGTTCATGGGAATATGGAGGGCGAGGGCACTTCTTAAGCAGATAGGTGTTATAGCATGAGCGCATTGTATGCATAAGATTATTCTCAGCTCCTCTGGGGACCACTCCCTCCAAAACCCAGCAACCATTCCAGGACAGTGGGCGAGGGTATCCTACCCGACCAACGGTCCTGTACCGACATATTTTGGCCAGCCAACCAACAAGTAGGCCATTGTAACTGAGTGGCTGTGTAGTAGTATTCGTAGTTTGGGGCACCCAGGCTGCCTTCCGATTGAGGGGCATACAGTTTATTAATCACCACTCACTTCCTGCCATTACCCCATATTAGTTTGATCAGGAATGTTTGCAAGTCTTTAAACAACTTTCGGAGTACCAGGCCGGGAAAGGCTGGAAAGAAGTATTACAATCTGGGGGACGCAGCATCTTTGAGATAACTATGCGACCCATAGGGGAGAGCAGCAATGTGTGCAGAATGGAAGAGAGGATCTCGCATTAGTGATGGCTTTACCTATGTTACCGTCCAATAGATCCCTTTCAGAATGATAAACCTGGATCCCTAAATAATTAAACGCATCATCACAGGCCCAAGGGAGTATGGTGTCCAGGAGTGTCCGTCATTGGTCTGGGGAAAGGAATGTCAGTGAAAATAGTTGGGACTTATCCCAGTTCACCTTTAGGCATCCCAGAACTGCCCCAGGCGCTCAATGAAAATCGGACGTACAGTAGCATCCTCACGAAGATTCACCAGGGCATCATCCGCATATATGGATATCATATGCCAATGATTGTCTGCTTGTATCACCCAACACGCGTCATGTTGTCAGAGGGAGCAAGCCAATGGCTCTATTGCGAGCGCAAAAATAATTGAAGATGGGGGCAACCTGGCGGGTGCCACGCCCGATGTTGAAGGAGTCAGAGAATGAGGAACCAGATTTCACGTGAGCCGTGGGTAAGTTATACAGCAGGAAGACCCACTGGAGGTTTTTAGGTCCCATTCTGAACCTGCCATGGACCTCCATTAGGTAACCCCATCCCAGGGTGTCAAATGTCTTCCCAATAATGAGGGACGCGACCCAAGGGTGCACACCTGTCATGAAAAGCTGACACAAGTTCAATAATGTATTCCTTCCAGGGATAAACCCATTTTGATCTTGATGCACTACATGTTGCACTATTGGGATCAACCGGTTGGCTAATACCTTTCCAAGAATCTTGCAGTCAGAGTTCAGGAGGGAGAGCGGATGGTATGACCCCAAGAGCAGTGGGTCTCTAGCTGGCTTGGTAGGGGAGGGGAGTACACCTTCGGTGTAGGCCTCGGTGTAGACCTTGAGTAGATGTAGAATGAGTTGTGATTTGAAATCAGAGTATAACTCCAGTGGCCAGCCATCTGTCTCAGGGGTCCTGCCTTTTGCCATTTGTTTAATCGTGTCAGAGATTTCGATTTCAGTTAGTGGAGCTTCCAGATCCGCTTGCCGTGGGGCTTCTATATGCAGGAGAGCCACTCCTTCTACGAAGGATTGCATCGATGCGGGGTCCTCACCTTGCAGGGCTCTACATAAGTGAGCGTAGTATATGTGAAAAGCTGCATTAATATTGCCTTGAGAGTTAAGAATAAGGCCATTATCGTCAAATGGCTGTAATCGGGCCCCTTGGTGAGACTGAGTGGAGGAGCCATGCCAAAAGGCTACCTGCCTTATCTCCCTCTGCATGATCCCTTGCCAAGTGCTCTCTATAATCTAGAGCACCTAGTTTCTCTATAGTGGATCTGTATGCGAGTCTAGCCTGCGCTAGTGGGGCCACAACCGTCTTGTCCGTGGGAGATAATTGCTCATAGTGCCTAGTATAAGTGTGTCCGCAACCCTCAGCCATAATAATACGATTGCAACTGCTTTCCCAGACAAAAGCCATCTCGAAAGTAAGACATTTTTAACAACAGCTTTACCAAATCTGGACCTGCAGCCTATATCAAGTCCTCAGCTGACTGAGGGGTCACGAGTGGTCCGCCACCCAGCAGTTCAGCAACCTGTGAGTCAGACACCTCCAGGGGTTCATCAGGTCGAATTTCAGTTTCTGAACCTGTGGGGGCGGAGGTCCCACATGCCGTTCCACGTCGGCCACCGGCCTTTCCCCCTCCTTCACCGCTTGTTTCCTAGTGGGGCCATGAGGGTGGCGTCTGCTGCGTGACTTTGTACTTTATGTTTGGGAGGAGGATCTATCTTAACCCCAGAGGGAGATGTGATGCCTCTGTTTTCCAAAGAGGACCAAGCATCCTCTAGTGTCGAACAGAAAGAGGTGGTGTCCTCGTGAACAATCCGGAGTATGGCAGGGAATTTCAAAGCATATTTAATGCCATGGTCGCGAAGGCATTTTTTTACTTTTAAGAAGGAGGACCTGTGCCATTGAACCTCTAGTGTGTAATCAGGATTAATGTTTACTTGGGCATTTTCTGCAGTCCAAGGACCCCTGGTCTGGGTCACTTGTAGGATATGGTCCCTGGATCTACTTTCCTGATTATCTACTCTCCTTTGTAGGTAGTCTATCTCCTGCATGACCCGAAGGAGCTCGCCAGAGTCCGCCACCATGGGCCTTAGGGCCACCAGTGTGACTCCGTGTTTTCAACATAATCTTTCAGTTTCTTGTGATCTTCTCGGAGGAGGCCCATATCTTTGCCTATGGCATTTATTTTGGGTTCAAGGGTGGATTTAATGTCCAGAACAGCAGACAAGAGTTCAACAAAGGAGCCGGAGTGCTAGGAGAGCATGGCTGCTAGGGACGAGTCTTCAGCATCTGCAATGTTGATGGCCTCCTCACCATTCCGGGAGCCAGCCACTGTCAACAGGGTCTTGTCAGGCTTCAGGCGTACCAACATGTGTGTGGCATGTGGCTGGGTTCTGATACACCGTGGGATAACTGTCTGTGTGGGTATTGGTGAGTATAAAGACAAATCAGTGACAGCTCCCCAGGGATTCAGGAATTGGCCCTTTGGTGTAGATCCTTCACATTGTCAGCCTCCTTCTGCCATGTCCAGCCTGGCTGCCGGCAGTCCCAAGAACCCCTGAGCGGTAAACGGGTGGTATTTGACACCAGACTGAGTCCCAATTACCAGTTCAGTGAGCGTGGGACGAGTGGGTGCAAACAAATCAGCAGTGGCTAGGGCGGTGACTATGTCCTGAGTTTAATACAGTCCACACTCCACAGCCACAGTTGCACTTGAAGGGGGAGTAAAGGAGACAAGGCCGGGGACCCCGTTGTCGTAGGCAGGAAGGAGCAGAATCCCAGGTAGAGATCCCAATAGACTTGTATTACTTACAATTATCAATGGCTAATGGGAGTCAGACTCCTGTAGAAAGCACCATGGATGGTGATTACTGACTATTTTTCTGGCAGCAGCTATCTGAGGGAGTACCCCTGCCCAAGGGAGGCCCCTGCCTGCATTCGCAGATCTATAATGATATTGGAGGCACTGAGTCAAACGCCGTAGAATGAGAGCTCACATCGTTGTGTAGTATATCACAATGGGCCATGGGCGTGTGAAACATCCAGCAAAATCCAGTTGGTGGTGTCTGAATGTGTGGAATTGGGGGGGAACACCACACAGAAGGCCGCAAACCACAGGAATCTTCACCCTCTGTCTCTTGGGCGCTGCTCAGGCTGAGTCCATACCCCTGATGGCCCGCCGCAGCACCGCTCGGCATCCTCAGAGATCGCCGTATAGGACAGCCGCGGGTTTCCACTTTCACTTCCGTGGCCCTTCAGGTGCTGCCTACGCCCAATCCAAGCCCCAATGGGCTGTGTTTGTTCAGTGGGCCGGGCCTCCCCGAGGTCCATCAGGTAGATCAATTCTGCAGTCGCATAGAAGAAGTGTAGGCCGCGGCTTCCTGCGTGCCTGCAGCAGCCCCTCAAGGTCGTCTCCGGTCAGAGGAAGGCTCACCTCTGCGCGGCACTGGGATCCTGAAGAGTAGACAATGTTTTCAGGGGCTGGTTCACTTACTGGCCGAGGGTCGCAGAGCACAGGATTCTGGAACTTACTCGGTCGCCATCTTGGGCATGCCCCCTACTTACTGAACTTCAGCATGCTTTTCAACCATGCTCCTGTGCTGCCCCTAAAATTTCTGGCCTTTACCTCTCCTTCCCAGTCCTACTGAAAAGAGATATTTACTTATGATGGCCACAGTGTATATAGAGGTATCGCCTTTTAGTATCCTTAGAGCCTCGGTATACCTCCTAATGCCTAAATTATTAGACAATGGATAAATGCATTTACCTCTGGGCTTAATATATATGGAGTAAAATAACAAGATGTGGCTTAAACTTTCCTTAGCTGACAGAAAGCACATTGTACATAGATCAGTATGATCATCACTTCTGGCAGCCTTCCACATTGATGTAAAGGTCCCTATTTCAAGCGTGTTATAACGGAACTTCAGGTCCAAAGTTTTTGCCAGTTGCTGTGTGGGATATCTAATAAGTCTTCATGTAAAGGGGAGTCTATAAGAAGCTGGAATTTGGTTTGTCATTCTCCCATAGCTTCTTCCTTGAGGCAAGAGTCAACGATGCTGGTCCCAACCAAAAAGAATAAAGGGCCATATGTATGAAGCTGTTTTGCGATCGCAAAACAGAGTATTCCTATGTATCAAAGTGTTCCGGTGCGCAAAAATGGTAATCACAATTTTGCGAGGCATTGAATCTGCGAATGATTTTCCGAACTCGCCATCAGCAACACGTCATTTGCGAAATTCGCTAATAACGTGCTCCCCAATTGTGAATTCGCAAAATGAAATGCTTGAAAAAATTTCAATTTGCGATTATGGGAAATTCGCAATTTTGCACATCGCAATTACCACCAACTCTGAGCAGGTGGTAACCAGGTGCACCCTATTTAAAGAGGCTCACAATGCCACAGAGGTTTTCCACAATGGCTGGGCTGTTTGTGATAGCCAGGAGGCTGTGAATCACAGCTGCTGCACAGAGAAGGAGACGCCAGGAAAGGATCTTCAGAGCGCGCATCACCCTGTTCCAGCAGACTGTGGAGGAGATCCATGTGAACTACAGGCTAGACGAAGACAGCATCCTGGACTTAATAGAGGAGCTCAAACCCATACAAGAATACCCCACACGCAGGACACACACAATTCCCACCCATGTACAGGTCCTGTGCCCACTGCACTTACTGGCATCAGGGAGTTTTCAGGGGGTGATAGCCACAGCAGGAGGGGTCTCTCAGAGTGCACTGTTGCGCTTCTTCCACACTTTCCTTGATGCAATGGTACAGAGGCTACATCACCATATCCAATACCCCAGCACACAATAGGCACTAGATCAGACCAAGCAGGAGTTCTACCAGATAGCCTAATTCCCCCACGTAATTGGCTGCATAGATGGGACCCATGTCGCTATCTCCCACCCTCACAGAATGAGTATGTGTTCCGGAACCGCAAGAACTATCATTCCCTAAATATACAGGTAGTGTGCCATGCCAAACATGGCATCACTGATATTGTTGTTAAATAACCGGGCAGCACACACGACTCATTCATTTTTCGCCACAGTGGAATTCACCGACAACTCACAGATGGGGAGTTTGGTGAGGGCTACCTGCTAGGTAAATGCATGACTTTCAAAGACACAATCAGTAAAGCTCAGAAGTGGCAGTACAGTGTTTAACCGGATTCTTGTCACCCTGCAGGTGACAGTGCGTATGCTGTACGTGACTACATCCTGACTCCGTACCTGAATCCAGCCACTGCTGGGGAGCGGAGGTATAACAGCGCCCTAAGAGCCACCCACTGTGCCCTAGAGAGAACATTTGGAATCCTTCAGAGACGTTTCTGCTGCCTACATAAGAGTGGAGGAGCGTTACAGTACAGCAGTGAGACATGCTGCAAAATCGTGGCCACCTTTGCCATGCTACACAACATCGCTACCAGGAAAGGCATCCCAGTGGAGCTCACTGATTCAGACTCGTCAGATGAGGAGGGGCCAGCTCCACGATGCAGACCAGCCGGTGGTGTTAGTGTGGCTGCCGGCCGCCAGAGATGAGATGAGATCACACAGAACTATTTTTAGATGAGTAATGATGAAACAATGCTACAGATTGGTGCAAAACTCTGTTTTTATTTCCTTGAGTGCAGGAGCATATCCGTCACACAGCCTGACGTGCACACAATGTGAGTCCAAATTGCTTGTACATGTTAAACACACAGTGCAAGTCTGTTGCTCAAACATGAGTCAAGATGCAATGGATTGCCTCACCCATTGCCATGTGCCACTCATGACACTTCATCTTCTGCGGGCACGTCCTGTTGCCCCTCACTCAGGGTGCCCACTGCCCTCCCCAAGTCATCGGCAGTTCTCCCCTGCCGCGCACTCCGACATCTGTCCTGGGGAATGGGTAGAGTGATACTGCTCCTGCTGGATTGGTCCTCACTCTTCAGTGAGCGGAGGGGTCCTGTGCCACCTGTGGCTGCTACCCGCAGCTGGTCCACGGCATGTGTGACCTGCACCAGGCCCTTGGCTACATCCTGACAGCAGTGTGCCATCTCATGCTGCATGCTGACACAGCGACGTGCCAGCAGTGATGTGGCAGTGGACAGGTGGTTCACAGCTTTTGTGTATATGTCCAGGCGGGTGTGGAGACGTTGTCTCTCCCTGCGCCCAGCTGCCCGGTCTCTCCGCATCTCTAAACACAGTCCTTCCAGAGCATCAGTCATGTCAATGAAACGCTCCCTTATTTGGGCCATGTTGTTGTTGTGGGCGGCAAACTGGGGCTGTATTGATTTTAATGCCTTTGCTTGCAGGTGCTGGACTTTTAGCATGTTGCCTTCGAGCCCTGTAAACACCGCGTCTTCGCCTACGGCAGCTGTGCTTGTGGACGGCCGTGCCCTGCGCCTGGAGGAATTTCTTGAACTAGGACGGACAGTGCTGTGTGCTGTGCTGCACTCTGGCCCTGGACTGGCTGATCTTCTCCACTTGTGTCCAGTGGACCTGCCTCAAGCGATGGTAGTGGTGGTACTATGAGGCGCCGTCTGCGTGTCACAGGGTTTGCTGGGCTGCCTTCCGCCTGCTCCTCTTGCCCTGACTGGTCTTCATTGTGGGATGCATCCTCCCCTTCTGCCATTGATTCCTGTGTTTCAGGTGGTGGTGTGAATGTAAATGTACGCATTAATTTGGTGTCCTGCCTCGCATTGGTTATGCAATACATTTGTCAGATTTCGAGTCACATGGGTACTATGTGTCTGTTTTTTGCCCTTCCTGAATTACTCATTCTGATTCTGCCTTGCTGGGTCTCACTCCTCCACTGTTTGGTGCATTTGACTACATCTCGCATAATGCATTGCTAGGTGTGCTTGTTAACATGCACTGGAGTTGCATTCATGTTTAGTGCCTGGGTCTTTCCTGAGTGTGTGAGTGATGTGATGATGTATCAGGGGAGTAATAGCATGCTTCTTACCTTGTCTGGTGTTTGGGGGTTCGGAGCTGTCCAGGTCACCCAAACCACTGACACTCTCCGGCTGCAGGGTGCCCTCCACCAACTCCTCAAGAGGCGTAGAATCAGTGGCAGTGGACGTCCCACCACCGGTCTTCTTTGCCTCTGCCAGCCTTGCTGCCACCTTTTCTTTGGATCTTTGGCACATATAGTACCACCTTTTGCGGTGGTCCTCTATGGTGCGGTTTGTCACGCAGATGGCATTAACCTTCTCCTGTATATCAGCCCAGATTTTCCTCTTGCGTGTCTCTGGCACACGTAGGGATTACTTCCCAAACAGGAGCTCATGGCTGACTGCCATTTCCTGCATTAGCACCTCCAGCTCTCTTTCACTAAACATTTGATTCCTCTTTCTGGGATTCTCCTCCGGCTGCTTCTCCTTCTCCTGTGTATCCTTTTCTCCTTCTCCCAGTTGCAGTGCACAAGTGCCTCAGCTCTCCTCCCAGCCTCTCACTCAGCTTCTGTCAATCAGGTGCAGCAAGGGCAGTCACACTTCCTGGTTGTGATGTCATCATGCTGCACCTGAATTGCCGGTTCTCAGATTTGCGATTCCTTATTTGCTAATTCGCAAATAAGGAATCGCATAGTAGGTATTTGCATCAATATTCTGCGAATTTTTGGGAATCGCTAAAATGTTGCGATCTTTTATTTACATCGGGTTTTGCGATTCTCAGAATGCGATTTGCTAAAAATCGCATTTTGAGAATCGCAAATTCCGATAGTGCTCTTGGGAAGAAGGAGAAATAGATGGACACCTTTATTTTCGTCAAGGGTAAGTGGGTCTGCGTTTACATGGCCCTTTATTTCAGCACCAGATAAGGCAGTTGATTGAACCTTTAATTTGTATAGCTCTATAGCCGAGAGTAGGACACTCGAGGTTGTCCCCTGGATTTATTTTTAAATGTTTGAGGCCTGATGTTGGAGCTCTGCCCTTCTCTTCTGAATGTGGGGGGCCCATGAGGCCTCGCCAGCAAGCATGATGCCTTTGTATTCGAATCTGAAGACTTGCTCCAGCTTTTCATTACCCAGAGCTAAGGTATTTGTAAATGCTCTATGGGTCTAACCACCATAAGTCTGTTTTTTGAGACATTAATCTCCAGGCCCCTGTCCACACAAAAATTATTGAAGTTTTCCAGCAATTTCAGCAAGCCCATAGGGGTCTGGGAGATTAGGAGGGTGTCTTCTGAGAATAATAAGGCAGAAACGCTATCTCCTTTTTAAGGTCTCGCGCCTAGCGTTGCAGTGTGTAGCGCAGGTCGCGCAGCAAGAGACCTCTTGTACGGGGTTTTAAAATCGCCCTAGGAATCGCACACGCTTGTGCGTGTGCTTTTCCTTTTGTGCCCCGCTATTGGCCTTTGTGTGCGTGTTTTTTACCAAGAGAGCACGCAATAGGCCAAAGGCGGGTGCATTGCTCCGCCCATGGCCTATTGGGGTCTATTACGCGCACCAAAGGCCATGTGGTTTTAAATATCGTGCCCATACACGGGCACGATAATTGAAACCACATGTTTCGCTGTGGCGCGCGTACGCACCACTCGCGGGCTTCAATCGCTTTCACTTTTGCGATCGCTTTCCCTGCCGCTTGTTCTTATTTTCAGATGGCATTGTAGTTATTGATAGAACAGTTGTCGATAGAACTGTATATATTTATTTTTATGTAAACGAAGGATCCCTTCTTTACTTGTTGTCCCTTCCTCTTTAAATTAGTTTCGTTTTCAAGTGATTGATATGTTTTAAAAAAAAATAATTCCCCTGAGAAGTGACTTCATCTGTAATGAGATGAGAAATAGAGGTAACTAAAAAGTTCCAGAAATTCTTTTACAGCACTGGATCCTCAAACCCTATAGCGCCTGTAGGGTAGATACTGTAGCCATCTCTTCCCCCCCCCCTACCCCGCAGTGCGCTGACTGACCTTTTCCGTCATCTCGTGGTTTAAAACATCTCTGTCCCTTCAGAAGTGGCTCCTGTCTGCCTTCTCCACAGCACTGTGCCCCACAGCTCGCTAATCCACAGCACGCGGTCGCACAGCACTCCTGTGAGCAGCAGCCATGAAGCTCCCACGAGAGCAGCTGGTGCTGTGCGAGCCTCCCAGACACTTCTGCCTTCCCCGCAGCCAGCTCACTTCTCTCTCATGTTTTTTGAGAAGGCAATCGGGATGTCTCGGTGCAGCCTCCCCCTGTCTGTGCAAGACCCTGACTTACAGCACAGGGGTGGCCCACATGGCCAGACAGCCAGCCCGCCAGGGGGGCGTGCACTAGCTGCACCCGCACACACTAGTCTGAAGCCCTTTCTTTTAAACACATTTCTATGCACAGGTTTGTGGTACACGGATGTGGAACACAGCAGGTGCTTGTAAAACAGAGCATGGGACGTGCACATTGGATCTGTCTATTACATACATACATAATGTCATGTCGGGGCCTCGGGCCTTGTCGAGGGTTTTGTAACGTCAGAGTGGTGGGAACGCTGCAACTTGTTTCCCGCTTTCCCTTTTCATATTACATGACATCACTTGTTTGGGTTTTTACGTTTCGAATGGAGGATATAATGTCACTCTGTCATTTTATCTAGCATGGGGATCCTTTTACAGTGCCTCTCCCAGCCTTACGAGGTGCTGACAACCTTTTTAACAGGGGATGAAAGAGAAGCAGCATGTCACTTATATCATTTAACGCTGTGCTGTGTTATGATATTTTTGCATCGCGTCTGTATGTTTGCCGTGAGTGGTCATAGTAAGTTATGCATTTATAACATGCTGTGTTATGTTATATGCAATGGCTTGCTACAGGTATTCAGATGTTTTGAGTCGCATAAGTCTCTGGGCCATTCAATACTCGGACAGTTTTTGTGCAGTGCTATGTCATGCTATGCTGTCACGGTGTGCTCCTACATTTCAACGCCTCGTCGGGGTAGTAAGCGCTATATAAATACAGTTACAATTATTTTATATCAGTGTTAGAAAAACCCCACTCCCACACCGGAAGAGGTGGTGGTAATGGGATTTTTCCAGACATACACTGTGGTAGCTTGGCTCGAGTGGTCAGGGGTCAGGCACCGTGTTAAGCATACGACATACCCACACAATAACCATGCGTGCATCCGTTCCAAAAACGACACTACACCTTAAAAATTATACTGAAAATATATCTCTTTATCTTCTTTTCTCTTAGTTGCTGATTAAATAAATAATAATACAATCACAGTACACAAGGCTTCTTCTTAAAAAGTGCAGGTCAAATAAATAATAACACTTTACAGGTGCAATAAATAGGATCAGGTCAAATAAATACTGTGAGGCAATAAATACTGTGCAGGAATAAGTTAGCTCAGGACAATAAATACATCACAGGAATAACTTAGATAAATACAATAAATACAGTACCCTCAATAAATAATATCAGCCAACAATGACATTTGTAAAATCAGATCACATTGAAAATACTATGGCTGATTTGGCCCAGTCACAGCTTGTGGTTAGATGGATGGCCTGAGGGGTATACTCCCTGGCTTGGACAAGGCTGAGGCCTAAACTGAGGTAGATCAAGGGGGAATCTAGTGATCTGGCTCTCCCACACTACACAACCCCTCTGTATTAGTCTCAGCTCACCCCTGGCACAATCAAGCTGGTTCCAGCACCTCTCTAGCCCCTAGGATGGTCTCTTAGGGCTTCACAGGGCCTTAGGCGCCCTCTATTCCACTTACTGCCCTTTCTATGAAGTTCCGACGCCGCTGGAGTCGTGTCGACGCCGTGAGGCGGTTCCGGTTCGATGTCGGCGGCCTCGGCTCAATGACAGTTCTTGTCGACGCCGGTATGCGGTTCCGGTTCGATGTCGGCGGCCTCGGCTCGATGTCGACCTCCGGTTCGATGACGTCGGGCAGTCTTGGCTCGATGTCGACTTCCGCCGGCTCCGGTTCGATGTCGGCGGCCTCGGCTCGATGTCGACCTCCGGTTCGATGACGTCGGGCAGTCTTGGCTCGATGTCGACTTCCGACGGCTCCGGAGTGCGATCTCCACTCCCGACCTCCGGTGCTCCTTTCCTCAGGTTCCGGCGACTCCGGAGTGCGACCTCCACTCCCGACCTCCGGCACGATTCTCTTCAGGTTCCGGCGACTCCGGAGTGCGATATCCACTCCCGACCTCCGGCACGCTTCACCTCGGTCTCCGGCGACTCCGGAGGGCGGACTTCACTCCCCCGTCGACGCCGCTCACTCGACCTCGGGTGACTTCCTCCTCGACCTCTGGTACTCTCCACGACCTCCGTCGGCGCCCTCTCTCGACCTCGGGCGGCTCCGGGTACGACGTCTGCTTTCCAGTCAGCGCCGCTTCTCCACCTCGGGCTCCAGGTCTCTAGGCTTCTCGACGTCGGACTTCAGGTAGTTACCAGTAACCAGGTCAGGTACTTGCTGTTCTTTATTTTTAAGGCCTGTTCCTGCTGTCCAGGTCCTCAAGATGGTTTTTCTTGCTTTCTCCCACACAGGGCTCCAGGCTGGGCTCAGTCAGTAGGGACTAGTATCAAGGGTGGGTTTATGGACCCCACTCCAGGCACAAGTTTCCACCCCTGCTGCCTCACTCCTTCCTCCTTCAGGTTTCTGCTGCTCTCTCTTCACCAGTCAGGTGCCAACTGCCAGCTCCAACTGTCAACTCTGGCTTAGCTTCCCAACATTCCAAACCGCCTCCAACTGTCACAGGGTTCCAGAATGTTGCAGAAGGTTCTAGTAGGTTCCAGTGGGTTCTGATGATGTCACAGGTGGCCACCATTTTGTGCTCCAGGCCCTCAGACAGAAGTTCCAGGGGTAGATAAAATGGCACCCTGAATCTGCATCAATACTAAAAAGTCTGGTGGTTCCCAAAAAGGAAAAAATACTAACAGGGTTTGAGGCAAAAGTGGGACAAAATAAATAATGATGAGGAGGGACCACCCAAAGGGCTGACAGGTCTAACACGCGTCCCCAACAGCTGAAAGTGGGGAGAGCTACCCAACCCCTTGGGAGTTCTCATCACTAAGGCGGAAATACCTTGAGGGACCGTCTGCATTGGCGTGGTCCACTCCAGGCCGATGTTCCACCTGAAAGTCCATTCCCTGTAGGGAGATAGACCACCTCAACAACTTGGGATTCTCCCCCTTCATCTGCATTAGCCAACGAAGGGGTCTGTGGTCGGTCTGAACCAGGAAGTGCGAGCCAAACAGGTATGGCCGCAACTTCTTCAGAGCCCATACCACTACAAAGGCTTCACGCTCTATTGCACTCCACTTCTGTTCCCTGGGAAGTAGTCTCCGGGATAGGAAGACCACGGGTTGATCCAGACCCTCTTCATTGAGTTGCGATAACACTGCCCCAATGCCATGTTCTGATGCATCTGTCTGGACAATGAACTTCTTGGAAAAGTCTGGGGCCCTTAAGACCGGGGCCTCGCACATGGCTTGCTTCAGCTTCACGAAGGCCTGCTGACAAGCCGCCGTCCAGACTACCCGTCGAGGTTGCTTCTTGGACGTAAGCTCCGTGAGGGGGGCCACGATGGTACCGTATCCCTTCACGAAGCGGCGGTAGTATCCGGTGAGGCCCAAAAATGCTCGGACCTCAGTCTGAGTCTTGGGGGGTTCCCAGGCCATGATGGCCTCGATCTTCGCCTGGAGGGGTTGCACCGCTCCCCTACCCACCAAGTGTCCAAGGTACACTACCGACCCCTGCCCGATCTGGCACTTGCTGGCCTTGATCGTTAACCCAGCTTGTCTCAGGGCCTGGAGAACAGCTTGCAGGTGACGCAAGTGATCCTCCCAGCTGTTACTGAAGACGGCTATGTCATCCAGGTAAGCAGCAGAGAAACTCTCCATTCCGGTGAGGATCTGGTTTACCAGGCGCTGAAACGTGGCAGGTGCGTTCTTGAGCCCAAAGGGCATCACACAGAACTGGTAGTGGCCATTGGGCGTGGAGAAGGCTGACCTTTCCCTTGCTCCATCAGTCAAAGAGATCTGCCAGTACCCAGAAGTAAGGTCAAAGGTACTTAGATATTGGGCAGCTCCCAGCCGGTCAATCAATTCATCCGCCCTAGGGATCGGATGAGCATCAGTTTTAGTTACTGAATTCAGTCCCCGGTAGTCCACACAGAACCTCAGTTCCGGTTGGGCACCCGGTGGTGCAGCTTTTGGTACTAACACCACCGGACTGGACCAGGGGCTGCTAGAAGGTTCGATCACTCCTAGCTCCAGCATCTTAGTGACTTCACTGTGAATGCTGGCCTTCACCTTGTCTGACATCCGGTAGATCTTGGACTTCACAGGTGGGCTGTCTCCTGTGTCCACGTCATGGACGCACAGGTGAGTCCTACCCGGAACAAGGGAGAACAACGAAGAGTACTGTCCCAGGACCTGGTGGCAGTCCTACTGCTGTTCAGGAGTTAGAGATGGGGAGAGAATCACTCCCTCCACCGACCCATCCTTCTCTTGAGACGCAAACAAATCGGGGAGAGGCTCGCTTTCCGCGTCCTCTGCTCCGTCAGTCACCATCATCAAAATGACTTCGGGCCTCTCGTGGTGGGGTTTGAGGCGGTTGGCATGCAGCACCCGTAGGGGCTGACGAGGGGTCTTAAGATCCACCAAGTAGGTAGCCTTACCCTTCTTCTCCAATACCTCAAAGGGTCCTGACCAGCGATCCTGGAGGGCGCTAAGCTCTCCCGGTTCGATCACCCACACTTTCTGGCCAGGCTCCAACTCCACCGGGTGAGCGTTGTGGTCATACCACGCCTTCATTACTGCTTGGCTGGCCTCCAAGTTGTCAGAAGCTTGCTTCCACAACTTAGCCATTTGGCTCCTGAAGGCCAGCATGTAGCTCACCACGTCCTGGGGAAGCTTCCTGGGAGTTCTCTCCCATCCGTCTCTCACCAGGTTGAGAGGTCCACGTACAGGGTGCCCATACAAAAGCTCGAAGGGGCTGAAGCCCACTCCCTTCTGTGGCACTTCCCTGTAAGAAAAGAGTAGACAGGGTAGGAGGACGTCCCATTTCCTCCGCAGGCTCTCAGGCAGACTTCTGATCATGCCTTTCAAGGTTTTGTTAAACCTCTCCACCAGACCATTGGTCTGAGGGTGGTAAGGAGTGGTGAACCGGTAGGTCACTCCACATTCCTTCCACATGGCCCGCATCTACGCTGACATGAAGTTGGTCACCCTGTCGGACACAACTTCCTTGGGAAAACCCACTCGGGTAAAGATTCCCATCAGGGCCCTAGCCACAACAGGTGCTGTTATGGTCCTCAGAGGTATTGCCTCTGGGTACCGTGTGGCATGATCCACCAGAACCAGGATAAACCTGTGACCAGCTGTAGTAGGTGGATCTAACGGACCCACAATGTCGATGCCCACCCTTTCAAAGGGGGTGCTAACGACAGGAAGTGGTTCCAGGGGAGCTTTCAGCTTCACCCCTGTTTTCCCACTGGCTTGGCAAGACACACATGTCCGGCAGTAGGTATCGGACGACACTTTCATTTGAGGCCAATAAAAGTGTGGGACAAGACGGGCGAAGGTCTTGTCTTGCCCCAGGTGTCCTGCCAATGGGATCTCGTGAGCCAACTCCAGAAGGAAGGCTCGATAACGTTGAGGGACTACCAAGGCTCGTGACGATCCATGTAGGGGTGCCTTGGGTTCACTGTAGAGGAGGCCATCCTCCCAGTAAACACTGTAGTTCCCTTCAACGTTCCCTGCTGCCTGGGCTTCGGCCTGACGCCTCAGCCCCTCAAGGGTAGGGCACTCCCTCTGGCCCTGGCAGAATTCCTCCCTGGACGGGCCTCCCTCCACGTGCCACTCGGCCGGGATGTGTAGGTCCTCCAGTTCGGTGACATCCCCCACCGCAGACTCCTGGTCCACCACCTCCGGTGGCCTATCCGTCTTACGGGGTGCGGACGCCGAGGCAGGCTCCTCCTGTCCTCGGTTCTTCCCTTGACTGGCAGCTGGCTGGGCCTTTGTTCCAGGCTCCAGCCGAAACGAACTCCCTCTCCGGGTAGTCGCGGACCTTGTGCTCACACAGGCCCAGTCAGGTGTACCCAGCATCTCAGTATGAGTCCGGTATTCCACCTCCTTCCAAGCATTGTGCTCCATGTCATTCCCCAGTAGACAATCGACTGGCACGGCAGGGCTTACGGCAACTCGAAGTGAACCTGCAACCCCCTCCCATTCAAAGGGAACCTCTGCCACCGGATAGTGGCCTGTTCTGCCGTCAGCCATCGCGGCTGGGTGGAGTACATCGGGAATTACCTGCTCTGGAGACACCAGTTGGCTACGTACCATAGTCATACTGGCTCCTGTGTCTCTCAGAGCCTCCCCTCTTTGGCCGTTGATGGTGACCCACTGCCCATACTTTACGGTATTTGCGGGCACCTGGATCTTAGGAACCATCTCCCGTTCTCCCAGGGACACTAAAGTGACACCCGCCCACTCCCTTCCCTTAATTAAGGGCATCTCCTCCCCGAGCACTGCACTAGCTACTCCGGGGGTCTTTCCTCCAATGGGAGGGGGTGGTCATTTCGGGCACTTCGCATCTCCCTTGTAGTGTCCAACGCCACCGCACTCGTAGCAATGGACAACCCTTGGCTGCTGACTCTGGCCAGAATTAGGGTTTCTGGGTGGGTTAGCCCTAGGGGTGAATCCTCTTCCCTTCCCTTGGAAGTTATTTTGGGGGCCTTTGGAGAACTCCTTCTTCTTTTCCCCTTCCTCTTTCTTCTGGGGGGCGCCCGGTCCGGCCTTTTGAGTATCCCCTCCAGTCCCCCTTGTGGACACCCGGGTACTAGCCCAAATGTCCGCCTCCTCAGCAAGCTTCCGGGGATTGGTCAGCTTGCTATCCACCAGGTGTTGACGCAGTTCAGGGAAACATTTTTCGAGCAGGTGTTCCTTCAGTACTAAATCAAACAACCCCTCGTAGTTCCTCACTTCACTGCCCTGAATCCAACCCTCTAGTGCCTTCTTTGCATAGTCCAGGAAGTCCACCCAATTCTGTGTGCCCAGTTTGTGACTACCCCGGAACTTCTGTCTGTACTTTTCGGGTGTTAGTCCAAACTTTCTTATGAGCGCCAACTTCATGGTGGGGTAGTGGGTCTGCTCATCCTCCTCTAGGGCCAATAATGCATCCCTACCAGCTGGAGGCATGTACTTGTACAATCCCCCTCCCCAGTACTTCTCTGGAACCCCATGGGCCCTTAACGAGACCTCATAGGCCGCTAGCCACTTGGCGATATCGTCACCCGCTCCATAGCTAGCTACTATGTCCTTTGGCAGGTAGGGTTTGGGTTCCCTGGTGATTTCTTGGTCTTTGCTGCCACCATTAGGAACAGTGTGTGCCCCGACTCTTAGGATCTGAAGATCTATCTCTTTCAGCCTTAGCTCATGAGCCATCCTCTGTTCCTCCTTCTCTTTCTCCAGCCTTGCTAAGTCCCATGTGAGCTGTCTTTTCTCCCTCCGGTCTGTTAACTCCACTTCAGATAAGCCACCGCTAGAGACAGTGCTGCCCTTCCTGGAAATGGTTCTGGGCCCCGCTACTAGGTTCCCCACCTCAGGTTGGTACAACCCAGCCCCCTCGCTGTCAGGCTCTCTATCCCTGTCCTCCTCCTCAGCCTTGCTTTCTCGTCGTGCCTCCCCCCAAGCCCTTAAGCTGGTTTGGAGTGCACCCTTCTTTGCTCCTGGGGGACAATACACCCCCTCCCGCTGACAAAACTCCCTGAGTTGGGCCACAGTATAGGTTTCCAGGTCTTCTAGCACAAACTCCATTTTGCCCACTCAGGTCAGAGGACAGTTATTTGCAGAAGCTATGCAGGGGGGTACCTTATATAATACCTCCTCCCACCACCAGAGTAAATTTGGAAAAAACAAAAACTCCCAATTAGGAAGGCCGCTTTGAGAAAACTCCAGGTGTAGGCCTATGGACTACCCACGGTTATTGTCGTGTATACGTAGGCACAGCTCAATCCCGCCGCTGAACACCAATTATGTTAGAAAAACCCCACTCCCACACCGGAAGAGGTGGTGGTAATGGGATTTTTCCAGACATACACTGTGGTAGCTTGGCTCGAGTGGTCAGGGGTCAGGCACCGTGTTAAGCATACGACATACCCACACAATAACCATGCGTGCATCCGTTCCAAAAACGACACTACACCTTAAAAATTATACTGAAAATATATCTTTATCTTCTTTTCTCTTAGTTGCTGATTAAATAAATAATAATACAATCACAGTACACAAGGCTTCTTCTTAAAAAGTGCAGGTCAAATAAATAATAACACTTTACAGGTGCAATAAATAGGATCAGGTCAAATAAATACTGTGAGGCAATAAATACTGTGCAGGAATAAGTTAGCTCAGGACAATAAATACATCACAGGAATAACTTAGATAAATACAATAAATACAGTACCCTCAATAAATAATATCAGCCAACAATGACATTTGTAAAATCAGATCACATTGAAAATACTATGGCTGATTTGGCCCAGTCACAGCTTGTGGTTAGATGGATGGCCTGAGGGGTATACTCCCTGGCTTGGACAAGGCTGAGGCCTAAACTGAGGTAGATCAAGGGGGAATCTAGTGATCTGGCTCTCCCACACTACACAACCCCTCTGTATTAGTCTCAGCTCACCCCTGGCACAATCAAGCTGGTTCCAGCACCTCTCTAGCCCCTAGGATGGTCTCTTAGGGCTTCACAGGGCCTTAGGCGCCCTCTATTCCACTTACTGCCCTTTCTATGAAGTTCCGACGCCGCTGGAGTCGTGTCGACGCCGTGAGGCGGTTCCGGTTCGATGTCGGCGGCCTCGGCTCAATGACAGTTCTTGTCGACGCCGGTATGCGGTTCCCGTTCGATGTCGGCGGCCTCGGCTCGATGTCGACCTCCGGTTCGATGACGTCTGGCAGTCTTGGCTCGATGTCGACTTCCGCCGGCTCCGGTTCGATGTCGGCGGCCTCGGCTCGATGTCGACCTCCGGTTCGATGACGTCGGGCAGTCTTGGCTCGATGTCGACTTCCGACGGCTCCGGAGTGCGATCTCCACTCCCGACCTCCGGTGCTCCTTTCCTCAGGTTCCGGCGACTCCGGAGTGCGACCTCCACTCCCGACCTCCGGCACGATTCTCTTCAGGTTCCGGCGACTCCGGAGTGCGATATCCACTCCCGACCTCCGGCACGCTTCACCTCGGTCTCCGGCGACTCCGGAGGGCGGACTTCACTCCCCCGTCGACGCCGCTCACTCGACCTCGGGTGACTTCCTCCTCGACCTCTGGTGCTCTCCACGACCTCCGTCGGCGCCCTCTCTCGACCTCGGGCGGCTCCGGGTACGACGTCTGCTTTCCAGTCAGCGCCGCTTCTCCACCTCGGGCTCCAGGTCTCTAGGCTTCTCGACGTCGGACTTCAGGTAGTTACCAGTAACCAGGTCAGGTACTTGCTGTTCTTTATTTTTAAGGCCTGTTCCTGCTGTCCAGGTCCTCAAGATGGTTTTTCTTGCTTTCTCCCACACAGGGCTCCAGGCTGGGCTCAGTCAGTAGGGACTAGTATCAAGGGTGGGTTTATGGACCCCACTCCAGGCACAAGTTTCCACCCCTGCTGCCTCACTCCTTCCTCCTTCAGGTTTCTGCTGCTCTCTCTTCACCAGTCAGGTGCCAACTGCCAGCTCCAACTGTCAACTCTGGCTTAGCTTCCCAACATTCCAAACCGCCTCCAACTGTCACAGGGTTCCAGAATGTTGCAGAAGGTTCTAGTAGGTTCCAGTGGGTTCTGATGATGTCACAGGTGGCCACCATTTTGTGCTCCAGGCCCTCAGACAGAAGTTCCAGGGGTAGATAAAATGGCTCCCTGAATCTGCATCAATACTAAAAAGTCTGGTGGTTCCCAAAAAGGAAAAAATACTAACAGGGTTTGAGGCAAAAGTGGGACAAAATAAATAATGATGAGGAGGGACCACCCAAAGGGCTGAAAGGTCTAACAATCAGATTATGTGTTTCTGGGCTGTGGCGTATTGTTTGTGTGAGCTCTTCCAGTGCCTTTCCCTGTATCTCAGTGTACCCATCTACTAGTTATGTCTCCCAGTGGCCGAGTCTCCACAGCCTTGCAGTCTCTCCTAGTGTCCATGGCACCCCCATCTCTCAGTCTCCTCCGTAATCAACGTTTTGTCAGTGTCTTCCTGAGTCCGTATCTCACTGCGTGCTCAGTGTCCCCCATGTGTCCCTTAGTATACATCTCCCTTAGTCTGTGTTTGCCTCGTCCCAGTCTTTTGGTATCCCTGCTCCCTTAAGTTTCCCAGTGTCCATGTCTACATTTGACCTGATAATATCAGCATGAAAATGACACTAGAGTGCAAACTATTTACCTGTAAACACCGGTACTGTGTGGTAACGCCTCACCAGCGCTTACGTTTAAGCTATTGGCATTGTTATGTACAATGCCAATAACTCAAACTCTCGTAAATACGAGACCTATTGCATTGCAAATGCTGGTTTATTTAGGGGCATCTATATTCCCTTGGCAGAGAACTTTAATAACATTGTTAACAAATAAGGCAAAAAGGGTGGGGGCCAACACCAACCCTTGTCTCACCCTTCTATGAATTGGAATTCAATCAGTTAAGTGTGTCTGGGTTACCCATCACACTTGCACGTAGGTGTTTTGTTCAAGCCTTATTAATTGACCAAGAAGGGCATCAGGAACCCTTAGGGTTTTTAGTGACTCCCATAAAAATCTGTGGGGACCAAGTCAAAGGCTGCTTTGCGGTAACAAAAGCTTTATACAGGTGACCTACTTGAAGCCAATATACTTCTAGATTATAAGGAGCCGTCGCAGGACTTGGTCTATGGTGATGAATTTGGATCTATACCTGGCTTGGTATGGGGATAACATCTCTGCACTCTCAATCCAGCTGTATAGTTTATTTAGCAGCTGCCTCGCATACACCTTTTGAAGAATATCCAAAAGGCTTATAGGCCTATAATTACCTGGGGCTTTTACGATCCCCGTTTATATAGATAGGTTAATTTCCACCCCTTTCCAAGTCTCAGAAATCAGAGCACCTGCTGCTATAGCATTACTCAAGTGGTTGACAAATGGGGACCAAACTGACATTTCATGATAAAGTAATTCAACAGGGATTTTATCTAGTCCTGGGCCTTGCCTATTTCAATTGCAGCAATAGCTACTCTAATCTCCTCCAGCTTAAAGTAGATGTCTGAGGACATAAGCTCAATTGGAGAGTGGTCATATAGTTTGGTGAAGTGATCTATACAAGCACCAGGGTTCAGGTAACAGTCAATCTGTAAGTTGGACCTGCTCCCATGAGCAATTGTTTTCCAAAATGACTGGCTATCACCGGACCTTGCAGCCACTACGAGGTCACTCCAGTTGGCTTCCTCCCACTTGTTCAATGCCCTTTTCAGTGTCCTCTTGTACAGGTATTTTGCAGTGTGAACTTCAGGGGGATGTTTGCTTTTTATAGCATTGATTAGCACCTTTTTGGCCAATCCACAATCCTTTGAGTACCAAAGATTACTATCTGCACTATGCATCTTAGTAGGAGATTTCCGTTTTAGTGGTCGAGTCAAGATTGTGTCTAGTAATGCTACCAATTTTGAGTGGATGTCAGAGATAGAGACCCGGGTTTTGCAAAGTATTTCTTAAGGACAAGACCTTCACAAATAGACCGTATATTTTGGTCTTTGTCCCTACGTTCCCGCTATTGAAGGCCACATACTGGACCTGTAATTGGTCTCATTATTGGCATAATTTGGGGTGCTATGGAGGCAGTATGGGTATTTGAACAGGTGCCCAAAAGTTTAAGGCATGGAGGGTAGTGATCACTCTTCTCTCTTTTGTCCACTTTGAAATCCTCCATTTTACCCCACATGGCAGCCTTGATCAAGATGTAATTGATTTAAGATTTTATTGGACCCTTCCTAAATGTTGGTGCCCCCAACTAGTCAGAAGCAGACCTGCCGTTACAAGCCCTCAGCCTCTGTACTGTTGTAAAGCGGACAACTTGCATGGCAGTCACTGAGCTCGGAACATAGGGTCTGGAATGAAGGGATGGTGGTATGTATACCCCAGCTTTCATCCTCGTCCTCCACTAACAAGTCATAGCTGTATATAAGTTCAAAACCTATAGTTAGCTCACCACCTATGATGACTACGTCCTTTGGATAAGTCGAACTAACAGAATGTTGTAAGATGGTCAGAGTAGATGATTCCATGCTCCTGCTTCTGGGTCTACAATAAAAATTGAACAAATACATGCAATTCTCCCTGCAAGTCGATTTTTAACCTCAAAATGTTAAAGTTTCAACTTGTATATTTAAGTAAATTTTGGCCCAAATTATAAGACCCCCATGATACCCTACCACAAACAGATGGCAAGGCTGTAAAAAGGTAAGTGATATAGACAGGTTTATGCAAGGTTCAATTGCCCAAGTCTCTTGAAACAGACTTGCATCAAATTGGACTATATATTCCCTTCAATCAGGTGCAAAGTCTTTGAATTTAATATCCGCAATGTTCCACAAGAGAATTTTAATTGCATCAATAGATGTGTGGTTTTGGCTAGTGTGGGCTGGTTTTGCAACTAATTCTACCTTGGAATATGTTAGTTAGAGGCAACGAAATTGGGGGAATCTTCATTTGACCCCATTGTTTTTTCCAAGTGAGGGGTAGTTGGTATTATGGTGCCAGGATCACTCTGATGGCATCTCTGTTTTGGGATAATTCCTAGTGCACAAGTAACCTGGTTCATAGGGGAACAGTGGTCCACTGGTAGATAATGCACCCCATTTAGTCAATCCAAATTTAAAGCAGTAACACTTTCAAGATCATCCTGCTGGTCTCTACCTTTAGATGGAATTCTAATGCCCCCGGTTACCGGGTTCGTATACCATCACTCCTGGGCATCCAGCAATGAAAAGGGCTCAAAATGTTTTTTGGTAGCTATATCAAATAGAGTTTGACCAGCGCTGTTGGTAAAAGTTTCTGATCAAAGGGCATCCCTATTGGAGGAAGGGGCAGGAGGCGGTCTATAAAAGTACCCTAGTGTTAATGCTTCAATTCTGACTGAGGAAAGGGTCATTAGGTTTAGCCGTCGTAGGAGCGGTTCCACTGTTGGGGTCTTAAAGTTTACTAGTACACAATCTACAAGGCAGTCTTTAGGGGGTATGCCTAGCTAGGGAACTTTTCTTGCACTTGAGTGAGTAGGTGGATTGGGCCTTCCCCTATCATCTTTCTGTTGGACCCTGGTGAGACTTCAGACTTGCGCCCCTGGTTTACCCTCTGAACCCTGTTCAGTTTTAGTTTCAGTCGAGCTGGACATTTTTGAGGGTATTTTAGACCTATCTTCTGGCTGCAGCACATTTTGGTGTATCGGCTCAGTGATGGAGAGGGGTCTATTGCACAGGTCTGGGGGAGGGGAGGCTTTTAAGGCCTCTATTTTGGTGCCTTGATGTCCAACACGTCGAGGTGAACCAATAAAGGGGCTAACTCTGCCCTTATTATATCCCTGAATCTGTCTATGCAGCTTTCCGGCATTTTAGACATAAGCTGTAATGTCACCTCGTGAGAACTCTTATTTGCTGAATGGAACTGGGACTAGGAAAGCTGGTCACCACACTATGAGGATTTATCTAGTTGTGCAATTGGATGTTTGGGAGACTCAGAGACTGGAGCCACTGGCCTAACGAAACTCGAGGGGCCTCCCTGCAAGGCACATGGAGGAGCCCCTTCCGGGCTAAATCAGGAGCTCTGCAGACAGAGTGCTGTGCTGAGGGGGCACCGTGGAGCTTGGGGGCCCCCCACCGCAGGCTGCAGGGGCATGTGTTACGCCCCTGACCGGAGCTTTCCCTTTCCTACTGATCTGTTTTGGGCGAGTTACCCTTTTGGATTTTGTAATAGTGATTTGGGAAGTGGTGTGTCCCAAGGAGTTTGTTATATCCTGCGTATGTGCTAATGTTACTCCTATCTTAGCTAGCTCCTAGCTGCTCAGCGAGTGTGAGTATTCTGAGTGGAAAGTTGGTGTGATAGAGATGCATGAAATGTTTGGGTGTCTGTGTGGTGAGGTGTGACAGTTGAAGATGGGCTAAGCAGCAGCCAGGTTGCTCCTGGTGGGGCTGCTTTACATAGAAACCATTCTGTAACTTATACTTAATAAAGAAACCACAAAGATACAACTCGGCTACGTCTGGAACATCACAACATAATTTTGGCTACGAGGATGGGATACGAACTCACGTGTGCAAAGCACAATGGATTAGCATTGAATTCTCAGGGTACATGTCACCCGTTGCTACACTTTACAAACTTTTTTAAAATGGTTTTTATAATGGGGAAGGATGGGTGATATGTATTTAGTGTCTATGTATTCATCTTCTCTGTTTCTTGGTTGTTCAGTCCCTCTCGAGATGTTGTATTTTATCTTGCATCCTTGGATTCTGGAATATTTTCTTTATTTGTACATACTTTGTGTATAGTTGTTCCCACTTAGCATTGTTTATTTTAGTTTCCATTTAAAAGGGAGAGGATATGTTATATCCTGCCTATTTACTAATGTTATTCCTATCTTAACTAGCTCCTAGCTGCTTAACCAGTGTGAGTGTTCTGAGTGGAATGTTGGTGTGATAGAGATGCATGGAATGTTTGGGTGTCTGTGTGGTGAGGTGTGACTGTTCAACATGGGCTGAGCAGCAGGCAGGTTGCTCCTGGTGCTGCTGCTTTACATAGAATCCATCCTGTAACTTATACTTAATAAAGAAACTACAAAGCTACAACTTGGCTATGTCTGGTACATCACAACAGAGTTGTTATCAATCTCTGTGCTGGGGGCTATTAGATGTGCCTGGTATAATATTTCTGGGGTAAAGCTAGGTGTCAATCTCTGAGATGTAGTCGCATCTGAGTCAGGTTCCAGGTGGGGTTCTAAAATGGAATGTGAGACCAGAAGAGGGGATCCTAAACTTAGCAACAACCTCCTCTCTGAGAGTGCTATCTTGGCCCTGACTACCCCTATTGCCCTCTCAAGCATGCGATCTATGGAGGTAAATCCTGAAGTTGGGGTGTTAGACAGAGCCCCTTCTGCTGGTTTCTTCTTCCCCATCCTAAACAATTGTGTATCCTGAAGTGAGCACTGTCTTTAGTTGTTAAAATGATGACCTGCTTTTGAACTAGGAGTACCTTATTGATGTTGGGACCAAGGAGGGTAGCCCAGCCCAGCCTCTTATGGGATATTATGGGCTAAGACAGGCTAACACGGGCCGGTCTTAGTCTGGTCTAAGCCCAGGCATGCGCGTCCCGCATGCATTCCGTGCTGCGGGACAACTCAAGTGGTTAAAAGCATGTCCGGCAGCTGGCCTCTTCTTGGCCCCACCTCCTCCTTGCTGCAGTCTAGGGGACGTAGGCCCAACCCAGGGGGATGCTGGCAAGCCCATGTGATCACAGGGAAGAGTGTTTCACAACCTGTGCTTCATGGACAACTCAAGCACTTGAAAACGCGTCGGACACTTGGCCTCTTCTTGGCCCTGCCTCCTACTCCTCGCTGCAGTCTGAGGGACTTAGTACCATCCCAGGCTGGATGCGGGCAAGTCCTTGTTCGGGCAGGGAAGGGCGCTTGACAACCCACCTAGAGTGATTTACTCCCTAAATTTAGTGTAGTTTGATCACTTATTATGTAGGTGTGCTTATAACAAATGACAAAACATGACAAAACATAATATATTATAAAGCATATATTAAAACTTGGTTGATGGGACTCAGTCATTGCTTGTGGTGTGCTCTTACTGTACCTTCTATGCAGGTGCTCTACTCACTACCCACATATGCTGGTTATGGTTTATCGCAGGGATATCACAACTGGAAGGTTAGGTCTTGACACCTTCTACCAACGCACAGGGCCATGGTTTTGGATCATGTGTGTGGGTGGTGATGCGGGTGTTTGTGCCATGAGGGGGTTGGGTTGGTGTGTGTCCTTACCATCAAATTCTTGTGCTGGTTTAGAAAACTGGCCTTACGATTTTTATGATTTTCAGTCACCTTGCAGTCATTCATAGGTTTTGCAGAATTGCTTTTTTCCCTTTGCCGTCTCTGTCATTTTCCGCCATTCGTTTACTCGTTGACGAACACTGTGCAATAATATCGCCCACAGTGGGAGCGATCTTGCACAAAGAAAGAGAGATCTGCAAATGAGGACTATTGACAACCTTGTCCAAAATGCTGTCCTAGACAATATAATTTCCTTTCCTTCTCTGAAATCATCTTGACAAAGGCTCTTTCCTCGTCATCAAGTGTATTGTTTACTGCTGTCCCCGGCACAATACAGAAATAGACATCTGAGAATTTGCTTGGAGTGTGGGACAATGGACTGCACAATAGAGCTCATTAGAGGGATTCAAACCATCCAAGGGAATCAGCTGGGCTTGCCGGGACAGACAATCAGTATTCAGCCATCGACCCAAAATCTGATGACAGTCAAGTTTTTTCCAAGTTTCAGGGCACAAGGCCTCCTTTATCTGGACTGCTGGCAGTGCACTTTGCAAATAGTTCGCGAAACAAGGGTGTGCTTCCTTCAGAGGTTGTATCACAAAATATCAACCAAAAAAATGCGCAGTCCAAAATATCAATTTACACAATATCAAGGTAAGTATACATAGGGTAGGATAGATTTACTACCCTGACTCCGCATATAGGAGCCAGGTTTGTGAAATTATTGGTGAGGCTCAGGTTAAATGTTCAATTTTTTATTATAAATATAAAAGAATTGCAAGTGGGATAGGTGTACAGCTATGTACGCACTTTAGAAATGTATTCAGTCAAATCATTGGCAAGTTATTTTAAAATGCAATGAATGTTTATAGATGCAATATTGAGGGACAAAATATCAAAGATATAATATATTTACTGTACCTAACCCCACATATAGATACTTTGGATGATTTAAATATATACATTCACTGAAAAACCATAGGTTTCAGGGAGGTTATAGTTAGAAATTAGCATTTAAAAAACCTTTGAAATTCACTGAAAAAAACATAGGTTTCAGGGACGTTATAGTTAGTTGGACATTTCACTCGTCCAAAAACAGAGAAATTCCAACGTTCTAGTTAGTAGAGCTAACTATAACTCGTGCCCCCACAATGCACTGCTGATGACGGCACATATTACATCACTCATGACATGGTCAGTGACATCACTGATGACATTACTGATGAGTTCACCGATGACATCACTGATGACATCACTGATGACATCATCCAGTGAATGTGTGTTTCTGTATAGTTTAAATATATTTTATACATGTTAATGCCAAGGTGTATTGAAGAATGTGCTGGTGTATAAGTGTGTAGGTGGAGCATTTAATAGGTGTGTGACTGACTGTATAAGTTAGTGATTAAATCTGTCTTACTGAATGCATGGGTTAGTGATTAAACTGTGTGAATGTCTGTATCAGTCTCTCAGTTGTTGTGTAAGCTGCTGCATGGGTTGATGATTAGGTACATGACTGTCTATATGGATTACTTATTAGTTGCATGAGTATCTGTATGGGTGCCTCAGTGTGTGTGTGGGGGTGGATGGGTGGTGTGTGCCTTTTTGCCTACATGTGGGAGTGGATAATTTACTGGGTATATGGTTTCAATAGTGCATGTGGAAATAGCTGTATAGGTGAGTGAGTGTGTACATCAGTGTGTTGGTGAGTGAATGTATGTCTCATTGGAATATGTGTGAGTAACTACATATGTGAAAGGCAGTATATGTGAGTGTTGGAGTATAGAAATGACTATATGTGAGAGTGAGTAATTGTGAGAGTGGCTGTATAAATGAGTGTGTGCTTGTGTCAGTGATTGCATAAGAGAGTAAGTACATGTTAGTAGCTGTACGAATAGGTTAGATGGTGAATGTATAACTGTATACGTGAGTAAATTGCTGTGTTATTGATTCTTTACATAACTAGCTAGGTGTGTCAATAACTCTATGGATGAGTGGCGGTGTATGAGTAACTGTATGGGTGAATGAATGAATGTGTGTGTGTATAGCTAGGAATTAGTCTGTGGGTATATAGTAACCAATTGATTTGTCTATGGTTTTGAAAATGGTAGTCTGTATTTTAGACTGGGTGTATCAAAGGTTATATTAGGGTGTGAGGAGGTGCATCAGATACGTGGATGATGTAATCAGTGATGTCATTTGAGATGTCGTGAGTGATGTCATCAGTAAGGTCACTGACCATGTCATGAGTAATCTAATATGTGACGTCATCAGCAGTGCATTGCGGGGGCGCGAGTTATAGTTAGCTCTACTAACTATAACGTTGGAATTTCTCTGTTTTTGTACGAGTAAAATGACCAACTAACTTTAACGTTCCTGAAACCTATGTTTTTTTCAGTGAATTTCAAAGGTTTTTTAAATGCTAATTTCTAACTATAACATCCCTGAAACCTATGGTTTTTTCAGTGAATTTCAAAGGTTTTGTAAATGCTAATTTCTAACTATAACGTCTGTAAAACCTATGGTTTTTTCAGTGAATTTCAAAGGTTTTTTAAATGTTAATTTCTAATTATAATGTTCATTAAACCTATAATTTTTTCAGTGATTTTAAATTATCATTCCATTCTCAACCTGGTCAAAACAGCCAATATCGCCAGTTTTCCAGCAATAGCTCCCGCCAAAACAAATTGCCACAAATGAGAGCAACAACTAATGCAAATAATATGCAGAGTAGGCATTCCTGTACAAAAATAACACGAAAACACCACTTCCCAATATCTTCAACGAGCAGCCAACTCTGCGGTGCATTCCAAAAACAGGTGATAAGCTGCGTTAGCAGTAGTAATATAACATCTGCCTTTTACTGGTGCAAAGTAGGACGACTACCTACAGTGTGAAAGGGAGCCCAGTCCAGAATCACATCTTAAGACCAACACATGTCATAGAGCTACTGTTCATGCACCTCCGACACCCAAGTAGGCCACAAAACTCACTGCCACCACTCTCAGGACCTCCACCCAGAACACCCCCCTTACTATCACCGAGGCAGCGCACAACAGGACAGCGGACCTTCCAAAAACAGCATGGCCCCTCACCCACACAATAGCTCAATGCAGGGAGATGTGGCAACCAAACAAGTGACCCGCCAATAATAATGCACACAATACCAAGAGTACAGGGTGACACATTGGTGCTTGCGGCCCAGGTGGCGGCACCACTACAACAGGGACACCCGCATCAATTGATTCCTCATACAGGCCAGGACAGAACCATGCCCAGAGCTCCCGAATCATTGTTCACAGCCTCACGGAGGACTGGTATACGGCAGGCCAGCCCAATCCGTTTACACATACAGGGAGGAACAACAACACTACATGGCCCAGCTTTTCATTGTAGTGATCTGCTGCTCACAGGTCTAGTTCTCAGTATGCCACAGCAACTCCCTGATGGCTGGTTAACACCGACACCACACCCATCAAGCACAGGCGTCACAGGACACGTGACTCTGCCAATAAAAACAACTGGAAGCACGTGCTCCACGGGGCAGTGAATTTTGGTCCACTGAGGTAGGGGCATTGTAAGTGCTGAGCGGGTGTACAGCCTGCAATGATGCCCATCCCAGTGGTCCGGACAGCTAATGTTTTGTGTGCCCTGCTGGACCGCAGTGTAAGCCTGAGCCATCGACCAGTGGGGGCCTACTGCCACGTGTGTGGCCTCACTGAGTTAGTGGCACCGCAAGGACTGAGCGGGTGTGCAACCTGCGATGATGGTGGGTGCACTGGTATGTCCTCTGCCACGGCAAAATCAAGATGCAGTACCAAATGTAAGACCTGTTGGCCTTCGGAGTGGGGCTGCATGATGTGGAGGGTGCCCTGTCCGCAAAAAGGTGAGCAGTGAGGCCTGCGTGCGCAGGGGCGGGCAGACACCTCTGGGCAGAGGGAGTGGATGGGGTGCAGCAGCCTGGGTGCGCAGCAGCGGGCAGACACCTCTGGGCAGTGGAAGTGGATGATGTGCAGCAGCCTGGATACACAAAGGTGGGACAGCGATTTAGGCGTGCGTAGTCGTATATACTCTGCCATTCCTGATTCTGTACTGTTTCAGATGTGGGAGCTTGAGGGCTCCACTAGGTTCCGGCACATGATTGGAGACACAGTGGTGGCGTAAAGGTGTGCTGTGAGGGTTTTGTCCACAGTGTGGGCCCTCACTGTCCCTCCTCATCTCTTCCTTTCTCTCCCTCACTTTCTCTCTCTCTTCCTTTCTCTCTCACTCTACCTCTGTTTCTCTCTTTCTCACACTCTTTCTCTCTTTCTCTCTCTCTTCCTCTCTCTCACTGTTTCTCTCTCTCTTCGTCTCTCTCACTCTTTCTCTCTGTCTTGTCTTCCTCTAACTTTTTCTTTCTTTCTTTCTCTCTCTTCCTCTCTCTCTCTCTCTCTCCTTTGATGGACGCATGACGCACAATCTTATCTTGCTTTTTGTCTAGCAGGCCTGCGATGATGCGTGGCCATCCTGCAATCAACACTTACCCTGAATTGTGAGCTCGGCTTCACTGCGTGTACACAATGGGTGAGGAGGTTGCTTCGGCACATGGTGGACCCTCTTCGACACACACCGGTGGCGAAAGGTGAGCAGAGAGGCTTGTTTGCGCCGTGGCGGGCAGTCACCTCCGGGCACTGGGAGTGGATGGGGAGCAGCAGCCTTGATGCGCAGCAGCGGGCAGACAAATCTGGGCAGTGGGAGTGGATGGGATACAACAGCCTGGGTGCGCAGAGGCGGGCAGACACCTTTGGGCGGAAGGAGTCGATGGTGTGCAACAGCCTGAGTGCGCAGGCCAGACAGACACCTCTGGGCAATGGGAGTCGATGGGGTGCAGCAGCCTGAGTGCGCAGGGGCGAAACAGAGAATTACGCATGTGCAGTTGTATGTACTCTGCCATCACTGTTTCTATACTATGTTTCAGATGACTAAACTTGAGGGCTGCATTATATCACGGCACGTGGTTGGAGACACACCGGTGGCAGAAAGGTGAGCTGTGAAGATTTTCTCCACAGTGTCAACACTTAATCTCCCTCTTCATCTCTTCCTTTCTGTCACTCACACTCTTTCTCTCTCTTATTCTCTATCTCTTCCTTTTTCTCTCTCACACTTTCTCTCTTTCTCTGTCTCTTCCTCTCTCATTGTTTCTTTCTCTCTTCCTCTCTCTCACTCTTTCTTTCTCTCTGTCTCACAGTTTCTCTCTTTCTCTCTTCCTTGGATCTCACCCTTTCTCTCTGTCTCTCTCTCACTCTTACTCTCTTTCTCTGTCTTCCTCTCTCTCTTACTCTTTCAATCTCTCTCTCTTCCTCTCTCTCACTCTTTCTCTCTCTCTCTCTCCTTTGCTAGACGCATGACGCGCCATCTTATCTTTCTTTTTGTTTTGCAGGCTGTGATTCACAAATTGTCGACGGATGACACGCCATACCTGTACCTACTTTTATTTTGTTCTTTTGGTTAAATAAAATGTATTATATGTAAATCCATATTTGTCCAACCTCACAAGCATCTTCTTATTAATAATTGTACGACATTAGCCAATTTTTTACGTTCCAGATTCCCTAACCTGACTGTCACATTTGTTTGTGGGGGTGAGGGGGATGGGGAACAAGGAGCTGCTGCTGGGGGGTGTCAGAGCAGTGTTGGGTGTCCGACCTGCATGATCGTTGGCTCCATTGCATCTGTTCTCAGAGACTTAAGAGCCGGCAGGCTGGCTCGTAGATGAAGAGCTGCAAGCCGACTGGCTGGCTCGTAGAGGGAGAGCCGCGGCCCGTCAGTTTTCAGAGGGAGAGCTGCGGGCCAGCTCGCAGAGGAACAGCTGCAGGCCGACAGGTAAAGGGAAAGGTGCTGGCCGTCGGCTTCCAAAGGGATAGCTGAGGAACAGTGATGTGGGGAGAGGGAGCGTGAAGGGGGTATCTCGCAGAGAGAGACCTGCGGTATATTTCCAGTCTTGGCTTCACAGATACAACTGCGGGCCTGAGAAGTCGCACCCAAAGAGCTGCGAGCCGACCGGTGGTTGGCAGAGGAAGACTTGCAGGCCCAAGAAGGTTGTTAGGGGTATGCTGGTGATATGTGAGGAGGGTGTGTTACCTGCTGATGTAGGGAGAGGCAGTGTGAAAGGGGTATCTCGCACAGACACAGCTCCGGTACGTTTTCAGAGTTGCCTCGGACAGATGCGAGCTGATGGACTGAATCACAAAATGGCTTTTCAATGCTCATATAGTGTGACATATCAACAGTTCGCACCCAGGCTCGCAGAGGGACAGCTGCGGCCCCTGGGCTCGACTCGCAGAGGGAGAGCTACGAGCCGTCCGCTCCCAATGGAGCAGCAGCGTAGTAGCTCACAGAGGTAGAGGCACAGCAGTGTACTAGCTCGCAAAGGTAGAGAGATGCGAGCCAACGGACTGGCTTCTAAAGGCATAGCTGCAAAGCGGTGATGTGTGGAGAGGGAGCGTGAAACGGGAATCTCGCACAGACAGAGCTCCGGCATATTTTCAGTATTGCCTCGCAGAGGTAGAACTACGGAGATATATGAGCTGATGGACTGAATCACAAAATGGCTGCCAACACTTCCTAGTCTCAACAGTTTGCAGCCAATGATCCGCAAGCTCCTGCTCGTAACGCCTCAACCAATCAGATGTACAGATATCAAGATTTGAGAATTCTGACAATATGATATTTCTCAAAAACTACTGAACGGATTTACCCCATTTAAACAAAAGCGTGCTTTCTGCACCACGACCTTTCTCCCTGCCAAATGTGGCACGTCCGCTCACAAAGAGGCCCAGCAGCGTATTAGCTCGCAAAGGTAGAGAGCTGCAAGCTGACAGTCTGCCTTCTAAAGGCATAGCTGCGAGCTGGTGATGTAGGCAGAGGGAGCGTGAAAGGGGTATAAACAAAAGCTTGCTTTCTGGACCATGACCTTTCTCCCTGCCAAATGTGGCGCGTCCGCTCACAAAGAGGCACAGCAGCGTACTAGCTCGCAAAGGTAGAGAGCTGCGAGCCGATGGACTGCCTTCTAAAGGCATAGCTGCGAGCTGGTGATGTGGGCACAGGGAGCATGAAAGGGGTATCTTGCACAGACAGAGCTACGGTATATTAAATTGCCCCCAGCACCTTTGTTTTATATTTTCACTCAATGCGAGACACAAGATGGCTGCTAACACTTCCTGGTTTGAAGTGTTAGCAGCCAATCAGAGGACACTTCCTGGTTTGAAGAGTTAGCAGCCAATCAGAGGCAAGCTTGTGCTCGGGAGTTAAGCTCCGCCCAGATATATATATATGTATATATATATATATATATTCACTTAAAAAACCATAGGTTTCACACATGTTATAGTTAGCTGGACATTTCCCTCATAAAAAACCAATGAAATTCCCCCGTTATAGTTAGTGCAGGCAACTATAACTCACGCGACCGCAATCCTCTGCTGATGACGGCAGATATTCCATCACTGTATTTAGACACCTATTTACCCATGTCTTCTTCCATTAATCTTTAGCTATACATATATTGCAAATATTTATTTTTCAGAAAGACACATATTTAATCAGTGATGTAATACCTGACGTCATCAGCAGAGGATTGCGGTCGCGTGAGTTATAGTTGCCTGCACTCACTATAACGGGGGAATTTCATTGGATTTTTACGAGCTAACTATAACATGTGTGAAACCTATGGATTTTTAAGTGAATATAGATATATATATATATGTGTGTATATATATATATGTGTGTATATATATATTCACTGAAAAAAACATAGGTTTCAGGGTTGTTATAGTTAGCTGGACTTTTCACTTGTACAAAACCATTGAAATTCCCCCGTTATAGTTAGTTCAGCTAACTATAACTCGCGCGCCCGCAATCCACTGCTGATGACGTCACATATTACATCACTCATGACATGGTCAGTGACATCACTCATGACATCACTGATGACATCTCAAATGAAATCACTGATGACATCACTGATGATGTCATCCATTGAGTAGGTGTTTCTGAACAATTTTAATATGTTTAATATAAATAGGTAAAGGCCTGTTGAAGAATAAGTGGGTGTACAAATGTGTAAATGGATAATTTTCTAGGTGGGTAATTCACTGGAAAAGTGAGTCATTAAATGTATCTTACTGCAGACTAGTGACTAAACTGTGTGAATGTCTGTATGTGTCTGTGTGTAGGTGTATAAGTGGCTGCATGGTTTTGTGAATAGCTATATGAGTGTCTATATGGGTTATTGATTGGTTGTCTGAGTATCAGTATGGGTTCCTGAGTGTTTGTGTGGGTACGGTGTGTGTGACTCTATGAATAGATGTGTGAGTGGGTGATTCTATGGGTACATGGTTTTAAGAGTGCATTTGTGATGGACTGTATGGTTGAGTGAGTGTATGTATGGGTGTGTTAGGGATTGAATGTATATCTCAGTAGTACATTTGTGACTAACTACATATGTGAAAGGCAGTATATATGCGTGTAAGAGTATATAAGTGGGTAGATGTGAGAGTGTGTGATTGTGAGAGTGACTGTATGGATGAGTGTGTGCTTGTATCAATGTTTTTATAAGAGCGTAATAATGTGATACTATTTTTATGAGTAAGTAAACTTGAGTGTGTTTTACTGCATAGGTGAGTAAATGGGAGTCTGATTATTTGCATGACTGAGTAGGTGTAAGAGTAGCTCTATGGATACTTGTTAGTGTGTGAGTGTCTATATAAGTGTTTAAATGTATATGATAGTTTTGTACGGAGTGACTGTAAGTATGAGTGACTGTACAGGTGAGCGAGTGAAGGTATATGAAGACCTTAGAGTTAATATGTGGGTATGTAATGATTGGTATTGCAGTATATATGTTTTTGAAAATGGAACTCTTACATTTTTAGTCTGTGTATCAAAGGTTATATTAGGGTGTGAGAAGATATGGTAATTATTTACATGGATGATGTCATCAGTGATGTCATTTGAGATGTCATCAGTGATGTCATGAGTGATGTCACTGACCATGTCATGAGTGATGTAATATGTGACGTCATCAGCAGTGGATTGCGGGCGCGCGAGTTATAGTTAGCTGAACTAACTATAACGGGGGAATTTCAATGGTTTTGTACAAGTGAAAAGTCCAGCTAACTATAACACCCCTGAAACCTATGGTTTTTTCAGTGAATTTCTGAGGTTTTTTAAATGCTAATTTCTAACTATGCCTACAGAGATAGGACATGTGAAGAAAGAAGAAAAAATGCACAGAAAGAAAAAAAAAGTGCAGAAAGAAGCAACAGAAGTCCTCAAAGACGAAGAAAAGTGCAGGAAGAAGGATAACGTGTAGAAAGAACAAAAAGAAGAGCAGAAAGAAGCCTTGTTGCAAAATCATCCTGTACCCTCAACTTTTTCAGACGGATACTGGTGGTAACTGAGTCTGACTAACCAGTCCTAGAGCCAGTGCTAGGTTAAAAGACACTTAGAATACAGTGAAAACACCTACATACACTAGGGAACATTATGCGTTGGGGTCCCCCTGTGATTAGCATGACCTCCTCTGTAAGCCCCTAGTATATAATAGGGCAGGGGGATTAAAACTACCTCTTAAAACAGGCCACAGGGCGTTTTTACACACGTTAACTCAGGCCCCGTCCCCTCCCTTCACCACTGTGTAAACACGCCCTGTGTCCGTTTTTAGTTGGGAGATTAAGTTCATTTGAATCCTGAGGGCCCCTAGGGTCCAACTAGCCCACTAGGTACCTCCAGTAAGTGCCACAGAGCTGCGTTGCAGAGAGGTGTAAAAAGTGGCAAGGCCTGGACCACCTCTCTGCAATGCAGCTTAGTGGCGCTTACTGGAAGCACTTGGTGGGCTAGTTAGCCCCCAGGGGTCCTCAGTATTGAAGGAAAATTATATCCCCAATTTAAAACGTGCCATAGTGCGTGTTTGCACACGTCACCTCAGGCCCCGTCCCCTCCCATCACCACTGTGTAAACGCGCCCTGCGGCTGTTCTAAGTTGAGAGATTAAGTCCCCTTGAATCCTAAGGGTCCCTAGGGTCAAACTAGACCACTAGGTACCTCGAGTAAGCGCCAAAGAGCTGCGTTGCAGAGAGGTGTAAAAAGGGGCTTGGCCTCAGAACACCTGTCTGCAGCGCAGCTCCCTGGTGCATACTGGAGATGCCTGTTGGGCTATTTGGCCCTCAGGGACCCTCAGTATTGAAGAGGAATTAATTCCCCAACTTACAACTCGCCAGGGGGCGCGTTTGCAGAGTGCTGCAAGGAGGGGGCGTGGCCTCCGGCACGATGCCAGTCTTTTATTTATTTTAATTTTTTAAGAAGGGGGGCTGTGTGGTTCCCCTTCTTATTCTAATTTATTGGCCCTGATGACCCCATCCACCAGGGCCTGTCTCCTAATTATATTTTTTTGACCCCAATCCCCAGGGCCGGCCACTGTTTTTTATTATTTTTAAAAAATATATATTTATAGACACACCTAGGACATGCTGGACAAACCGTACGTACCTATCACCATGACGATTTGCGTGAAATTAATTAAAAGGCGACTATGCATACAATGAATCCACGTGGAATGTATTTACACCACTAGTGAAGCTCTGACATGTCTGATGCCCTACCGTGCCTAATCCCGGTAGACACCCTTGTCGTTTATTTATACAAACATGGGTAGCTATTGACGGGCACATTTAATACACATGCACACCAAGCCATTCAAAGGGGATTCGACAAAAATTCGACCAAAACTATGTAAGAAACCCCCCTCACGGTTAATGAAACACACATCCACTGCCGGATGTGTAATACTTTTTATTTTACTCTCTGGAAAGGGGACGAACATCACTTGAGAGTCACAGCGCGCTCCTGGCAGAGCCCAATGCTGTGTTACACACACCATTGCCTGCCGAGTGCCACACACCTCTGTGTTGTATTCCACCAGCTAGTGCATATGCTATGACACTCTCTAGCCCATGTGCACTGTAACACCACCCCGTGAATATGTCATGCCACACTTGTCTTCGCACGGGTTATATTGCACCATCTAACGTGCCTTCCTCGATGCCTATGTTATAACGCACAGTGCTATGCCATACATATTACAATCTGGGATCCATATCTTTGTCACAGTGCATATGCAACGTTACACTCCCCAGCACATATTTTATATTACAACTTTAGAGACTAGTTAGGTTACACAACACTGCCCTGTGAATATTACACTCCAAGGCGCACATCGCATAGCACATGCTAGTGCCTGTTCTATCTCGCGCTCTCCAATGAATCTGTCATTGCGCACAATGTATTGCATATTATATTTCACGCCCGGTTCATCTTATATCACACTTTTTGGTGCATAGTTTATACCATACACTATATCTAGTTTTCATTTTCAATCGTGCTCTCAGGACTATGTTCTATATAACACTGTGTTCACCTACCCTTTTCACGGGCATTACATTTTGCGATAGGGGGTGGAGGGTCAGGGGGTGTTTCTGCCAAGTGAGCCCGGAGTCACAGTCACAAACGTCCTCTTCTTCCTGAATAAAAGTGAGATTATGCTGCATACTTGTTCATATTTTAAGTAGTTCGCACAGACACACGTTTTGAAAACAATAAAGTTCCTAATACCCACCTTCTCTGAACAGTTAGCTTGCTGCCCCATCCCCCTCCTCCCTATCCTCTGTTGTGTGAATCCATGGACTAGCCTCCTCCCTCCTGCCATGCATGGTCTGATGTGCTGCCACTGCCCTCAATTTAGTATGATGTACCAGTCCCCTCCTCCTGCCCTCCATTGCCCAATTCTATGCCCCATCATTGACCTCCTGCTTAAACTCTGTGCTTAGCTTGCTGCCCCTATTCTCCTTCCCCCTGCCCTCCGATGTCTTTGTGCATGCCCCTGCTCCGTCCTTTTTGCCCACCATGTTCCATGGACCTGCCACTCCTATCTACTCTGAGTGTTCTGTTGAGCTGCCACTCCCCTCCCACCTGCCTAGCATGGTCAGATGACTGTAACCTGTCCCTGCCACCTCCACCCTGCCTGTCCACATGCCATGCCCCTATCCTCTTCCTCCTCTCCTACATGGTCCATTGTACTGCCACACCCTTCTGCCCTCCCTGGTCTGTTGTGCTGCAACTCCTCCTCCTGCCTGCCCCGTGCGGTCTGTTGTGAGGCCCCATCCCCTGAACTTTCTTGTCTGTGCACAGGTCCTGACCCTCCCTTCTATCCTCCATCGTCCTTTGTGCATGCCCCTGCACCCTCCTTCTTGCCCATCATAGCCATTGTGCTGCCACTAACCATCCCACTTGCCATGCATGGTCTTCTGTGCTGCCATGACCCCTCCCACCTTCCCTGTGTGGTCAGTTAGCTGCCCCTGACCCACTCCCACCTTCCCTCCATGGTCTGTGTGTATGCCATCACAGTCTCACTGTTGCTCTTCATGGTGTGTCTTGCTTCTAGTGCCAATCCTGCCTGACCTCCATGGCTATCTTGCTGCTACTGCCCTGCCCCCTTGCCCCCAGCCCTCTGTTTACATGTGTAGACCCCTACTCCCTCCCTCCTGGCTTGTCTGTTCCATTGTAATGCCCCTGATCCGTCCCTCCTGCCCATTATGGTCTGTTATGCTGCAGCTTTCTCTCCTGTCTGTCCATTATGGTCAGCTAGCTACCATTGCCTCTTGCCCCTCTGTTCTCTGTTGTCCATGTGCATGGTCCTGTCCCCTCCCTCTTGCTTTCTATGGATTGTTGTGCTGCACTCCCGTCCCGCATGCCCTGTGTGGTGTATTGTGCTGCTGCAAACCCTGATGCCTGCCCTGCAGGGTCAGTTTGGTGCACCTCTCCATGTCCCTCCTGTCCTCTGTCATCCAAGTCCATGTCCCTACCCCATTTCCTTCCATGATCCAATGTACCATACTTGCGAACATTTTGAACTTGGTAAGAGGGAGATTTTGAAAAAAGACTGGGGTATTGATTTTCCCCTTTGAGTTACATTGAAAAAGAGGAGATTGTAGACAGGAGACAGATCAAATAAAGCCCATTTGAGCTTAAAAACATTGGACGTTTCCTGGCTGAATTGGGTCTGTTGGCATGTATGGTTGTACTACCATTGCCTCTTCCTTCTGCCCACAATGGTCTATTACATTGCCACAGCCTCTCTTGCAAGTCCTGTATTGTTGGTTTGTTGCCCCTGCCCCCCTTTCCACTGCCCTCCATAGTCTGTTGTGCTGCCACGGCCCTTCCTGCCTGCTCAGTGTGGTTAAATTGTTGCCTTTGCACCCTCCTACCTGCCTTCAATTTTCAGAGTCCGTGCCCCTGGCCACTGCCTCTCAACAGTATCCTAATGAACAACTAGATTGCTAACATTCTATATTTATTACAAAAGTGTGGAACGCCTGACGTCATCTTGATGTAATCAAAACTGTAATACCTAGAGCATTTCCTTTAGAAATTACTTATATGAGAGGGTCTTATTGGCATAAAAATTATGGTTAGTGCTCTAAAAGACTAAAATAAGGACATATTTTCTGAGTTTTCAAATAGCGACAAAGCACTTTTAAATTATTTGTTATCTTTATTTTTTTTATCCAGTTGACCACTTGATTAAATGTTGCACTTAGGGGAGAGGATGTGGTGTTACTTCCAGAACTGCAGACTTTGCAACTGGGGAACCAGGTTGGAGTTTCTGCTTCAGCTCGACATTCTGTGATTCTGGTCAAATCACTTAGTCTCCCCATGTCTACAACCAAAATGAATTTGTTCTTGTCTGATGTAACCAATGCTCATGTAAAGCACTCCAATACCTGACAAGTCTGCACTATATAACACTGCAAAAACACAAAAGAATAAGTGTTTTGCACACTTCTGTCATTGGGCTATATTTGGGCTACATCTGGGTGATTTTGGGCTACATTTGGGCTCTTTTGTCTCCGGTGGCCATCTTGGGAGATTTATTTGTTATGAAGTTTCCTAATTTCCTCATGTACTGCAGTCTCCTCAGTAGGAAATGCTTTCAGTTTTTTACTTTGATTCCATCATGAAGGTATTCAGATATGTCACACATTTGCCATAAATTCTGAAAGTTAGCACTCTAGTTGCTCATTAGATCACTGTAGTAAAACTACTGTTCACCATGGAAGTCTGCTCCTGGTATTAAAAGTGCATGTTTCAGTCTGCATGTCAGAATTTTTTAATGAAATAGAAGAGGATTTGAGAAGTCACTCAAAATATGCCCTCATTTTCTTTTTTCATTATTAATCATAATTTCTATGGCAAAATGAACCCCCTCATTGTGTTCCTTTTTAAATTAAATGTTTTAAGTGTTACCAGTTTATTCCAATCAAGATGGCTTCAGGTGTGCCATACTTTTGTCATAATGAAGACAGTAAGCGCTCTAGTTGTTTTTAAGAACACTCTGGGACATTCTGTCATTGGGCTATACTTGGGCTACATCTGGGTGATATTTGGGCTACATTTGGGCTCTTTTGTCTCTGGTGGCCATCTTGGGAGACTTATTTGTTATGAAGTTTCCTAATTTCCTCATTTACTGCAGTCTCCTCAGTAGGAAATACTTTCAGTTTTTTACTTTGATTCCATCAAGAAGGCATTCAGATGTGTCACACATTTGCCATAAATTCAGAATGTTAGCACTCTTTTTGCTGATTAGATCACTGTAGTAAAGCTACTGCTCACCAGGGAAAACTGCTGCTGGTATTGAAAGTGCATGTTTCAGTCTGCATGTCAGAATGTTTTAATGAAATAAAAGAGGATTTCAGAAGTCAAAATGTGCCCTAGTTTTTCTTTCTGCAGCACTAATCATGCTTGTTATGGAAAAATGAACCCCCTCATTTTGTTCCTTTTTTTTTTTTTTTTTTTTTATTTATTGTCCAGGTACCAAAAACAATATACATTTACATTTTACATTTTACAATCCCATTCGAATAATTTATACCAAATGAATAATATAGTTCTGTAATTAACATACTTGGGTCCTATTAACTGAGCAAAGTGTTACAGGTTAGAATCCCTCCATCTTTTTAATGGAGCCCACAAATTCTGTCCCTCTTCTCTTCTTTTCCTACCCCAATGAACAAAAAGGGAAGATTCAATATTATGTATACCCAACAGTCTTGCCAACCACATATGAAACACCGGCGCTTGTGTGTCTTTCCAGCCCGCGGAGATAAGAATCCGAAGAACCGAAACAGCAATAAAAACAAGGGCTTCTGCTTCTTTATTCAGCCCCAACTTACTGTCCGTTCCCATTATCATAAGAGTAGGGGATAAATTAATCTTAACTCCTAACAACATCTCCAAAAATTTCTCAATTTCCCCACAAATTACTTTTAGTTTCTCACATTGCTGAAACATATGTACTAAATTTGCTGGTCCTTCCTGACATCTAGGACAGTTATCATTCTCCCTTTTACCCCAAATAAACAATTTAGCTGGCGTAAAATACAAATTAAACAAGGTTTTATATTGTTGGGCTTTCAAATTTGTTGATCGAAACAACCTCATAGCTAACTGAAGTGCTCTGTCAATATCAACATCCGGGTCTCCCAATCTCGATACCCAGGCAGCTTCCATTTTTTCCAAATCATCGGGGATCTCTGACAATAGAAATCTATATACTAATTTAATCTTATTACCTCCTTTTAATAAGTAATCCATCACTTTAATTCTGTTCCCTATAATGATCCTTGATCTTAAAGCCATTATAATACTATGAATTTGGACAAACTTGAACCCTTGATTCCCTGGAATATTGTATTTTTGCTGGATATTCTTGAATTCCATCAAGACCTCCCCTTCAAAAATATCACTTACAGTTTGAATTCCATGATGTTCCCATAGTCTCCCCATACTATCCCCACTCAATTGCGGGAAAACCTTAGAATTCCACAATGGTGTATATCCATTAACTTTTGGTATTGATAGTAATTTTCGAACTTGTTTCCATACTTGCCAAATGCCTTCAAGCGACTTGTATCTCATTTTTTTGAAATATCTTCTCTCAGTTTTCCGTAGCAGAAGCCCCAATGCTTCTCTGCCTAGCATAAGTACATAAATAGAGGGGGGATATTGAATGCCAAATGATGATTCCAAAAGGTTAGTGGCAGGATCGAATAGGATTGCCATCTTAGTCAGCAAACACGCCCAATAGTACAATCTAATATTCGGCATTGCTAACCCCCCTTTTTCCCGTGGAAGGGACAAATACTTCATTGATCGTCTGATTTTACCGTATTGCCAGATAAAATTCATGAAAGTTGCTTCTATTGACCCTAATAAACTCTCATCTATCGCAAATGGAATAGCACGAAAAAGATATAAAATCTTAGGGAACATAGTCATTTTCACCACATTAACTCTCCCTATTATAGACAGATGTAGGGTATCTATTCTTTTAAGGTCTGCCGTTATTGATTTCAACAAAGGGGCAAAATTTTCTTTTATGATCATATCTATAGCTGAGCTAACCATAACCCCTAAATAAACAGCTGACTCAGTATATCTTATATCCTCTTTTTGAATATTAGCTGTACAAATTATCTGAGTCTTATCCTCATTCAAGCGATAGCCGGATGAGCGGCCAAATTCCTCAGCTATCTCTTTCAGAGCTACTAATGCCCTATTCGGCTCAGATGTAATTATCGCCAGATCGTCCGCATAAGCCAATAATTTGGTCTCCATCTGATTACAGACTATTGGTTTAATATCATTGCAAGCCATAATTCTACATATCAAAGGATCTATATATAACGCAAAAAGAATAGGTGAGCAGGGGCACCCCTGACGCGTCCCCCTGGAGATATGAATTGATTCTGAGCTTTCACCCATTAGCTGGATTTTAGCCTCAGGATCACAATACATGGCCCTAATAGCTTTAATTATATTAGGGCCGAAGCCCCTTTGGTCCAATATCCCCCATAAATACTTCCACGCAACACGGTCAAAGGCCTTTTCTGCGTCGAGAAGGATCATGGCCATCCTTCCCCCCAAGTCAACCTGCACATCGAACAGAGTGATCGCTCGCCTAATATGATCAGTTGTTCCTCTGCCTGGAATAAATCCGTGCTGCCACGGGGAGACAAGACCGCCAATAATCCTTCCCAGCCTTTTAGCCAAAATCTTAGCATAGATCTTATTGTCCGCATTAATGAGGGATATTGGCCGATAGGATCCAGGGTGCTCTTTAGGTTTTCCTTTTTTATGGAAGACAATAATATTTGTCTCATGCCAGGACTCCGGTATCACTCCCGTACACATTATCCCGTTAAATAGATCCAACAATATCAAAGCAATTTCCTTCTGAATGCATTTATAAACTTCTAGCGGGATACTGTCCGGTCCTGACGCCTTTCCGGTTGCCATCTCCTGTAATGCCTCCAATACCTCATCCATTTCCAGATCCTTGTCTAGCTCTCCTTTATCGTTCATGCTTACCAGAGGCCCACTATCTACAAACTCGTGACTGCCGGTCTCTGAATCACTCTCTTCCTTATACAGTGTCTGATAAAAGTTTCTAAAAACTTTTAATATATCACTTGGTTCAGAATAATTCTGATTGCCTTCACATATGTTTGAAATAGTATTTTTAGTTTTCCCTTGTCTGATCCGAAGTGCCAATAATCTACCTGCCTGTTCGCCAGTCTCATATAATTTACCTCTATGGGTCTGATATTCACCTGCAGCTTTCTGGGCTACCTGCTTATGAAGTTCTGCTTGAATAATGGAGATCCTCTGTCTAGTCCCCACTCCATCTTTTCCCTGGCCAATTTCCCTCATATGCTGTTCTTCTGCTTCTGTTATCTGATTAATTAATCTTAGGTTCTCTGTCCGATCTACTTTCCTACGGTTAGCAGAGTAACTAATTGTTTCGCCCCTCAGTGCTGCCTTAAATGCGTCCCAAACATTATTTCTGGATGCGCTAAAACGATTAGCATCAAAGTAATCCTGCGTCCATTTTCTTAGGTGTTCAACATAGCTACTATCCGCTAACAATCTCCTTTCAAAGGTCCATCTTGAGGATTTTTTTTTAAAAGCCTCACATTCATATTCCAAAATCAGGGGGCTATGATCAGACATAGTTTTGGGTAATTTATTAATATTAACTTTATTCAATTCTGTTGCTGATACCAGAAAATAATCCAGTTTTGAATATTTCTTAAAAGGACACGAGAAATAAGTAAAGCCCGGATTATTGGGCTCCTTATTTCCCCATACATCTACCAGCCCATATGATTTAACCAAGGAACTAATAGCTCGAAATACCCTAGGTTTTCGCCCTAGATAAGGGCCTTTATTTATGAAATCAATATGAATATTAAGGTCACCACATACTATAACTGGGCCAGACCAGTTTGCCAATTCTACTTCCAAAAAATCAAATATTTCAGGATCATCCTGGTTAGACCCATAGATCACACAGATTGTGCACCCAATTTCCAACCCTACCAATGCCCATCTCCCAGTTATATCGGCCCTTTGACGTTTTGCCCCACCCAACGTTGATTTGGCTAAAATTGCCACACCTCTTAAAATAGACGTCTGTGATGAACAGGTCAGCAGATCAAAACCTTTAATATTTATCAAATGTTTTTTTTCCCAAGGTAGATGCGTCTCCTGTAAACACAAGACATCTATAGAGTTTAACCTAACGAAGTGCCCTAATCTCTGCCTTTTCCTCCAATCATTTAAACCACCTATATTGACTGTGCATATCTTAAGTTTCCCCATTGCTATCTTTTACATCTTACTTTGACTTCACCAAAATTCAGAACCCAAACCGTTATAGAAATACAAAAAATATCGCTCCTGAAAATGGCACCTGGACTTATTATTTTTTTAGGTTTTTCCAGCTCCTTACCCTTCCCCCCAACCAACCCCAACCCCAACCCTCTCTCCCCACCCCCCCCACCACCACCTCGACCCCCTCTCCTCCCCTTACCCCTACCTCCATTCCCCAGGAGGCGCTCAGACCGAGGTCTGTGCATGTGATGTGAACAGCATTAGTGAGCTGGGTGGCACTTAAACCAATCGTCAAATATATTCATACCATACCAGTACCCCCCCTCACAACTAGTAGATCCGAAGAGCTGCAATAATACCCCTGAGATAAAATATTCAGCCTTTTGGATTACCCAGAGTGTCCAAGAATTCTTTCGCCTTTATCTCGGATGAAAAATATCTTGTCTGTCCGTCATAAATCACTTTGAGCTGCGCTGGATTAATTAAATAGCACTGAGTATTTCTTTCTTGAAATGGCTTAATTAACTGCCTCAGTCACCAACGTCTCTCTACCGTTGTATGGCAGAAGTCTGCACGGACAAAGAAAGAAACCTCCCCATTTGATCTTCTTGCTTCTGGTCTAGCTTTTTCCAAGATAGTCTGTCGCAGGAGAAAGTTCCCCAGGAATACTAAGATTGCTCGTGGTTTTACCTCGCCTCCTATCGTTGCTCGAATCTTAAACGGGGTGCGGTGTGCTCTTTGAATTTCAGATGACCAATTCCATTCTGATAGCTCCGGGAAGGTGGATTTAAATAGCTTAATTATATATGCTCTGGCGTCTCCAGCTTCCACTCCCTCGGGAACCCCCAGCACCCTGAGATTGTTCCTCCTCTGTCGGTTTTCAAATTCTTCGAGCTTCCACTGGATATCGCTGATTTGCGCATTCTGAGCCTCAACTTGAGTAGAGGTATGAGCCGTTTCTGCTTCCGTTTCAACAATTCTCTCCTCTAGGCTCGTCACCCTCTCCCCTATATTGGTAAATGCCTTGGAAAGCTTCCTTACCACCCCCTGCATCTTTCTCATAGCAGCTTGAGCCTTTCGACTGTCCTGAGAGGTTTCTTCCCTGTGCGCAAGGATAGCTTGATGTATGACCTCCAGCATTGTGGTATTTTCAACTGTTTCCGGAATAGGAGTGGCGGATGAATAGTCCCATTTTAAATTACCACTTCCCCGATCTTGAGCTTCTGCCTTTGATTTAGATTTAGATTTTTTGGTAATTGTGGGTGGATCCAAATCACTCTCCTCCAAGTCAAGTTCGGCATTACTGTCCCCCGACATTGAGCTTTGTTCATCCTGAGACCACTCTGCCTCTTCGGAGACTGAAAAGAAGCAGTCACTATGCTCCTTTTCCTTATCCTGAGTAACCTTATCTCCAGGACCCACATCTGCAGCCGCCATTAGATTGCCATCCTCTCCAGGAGGAGTCAGCTGAGATAGCCCTAATTCAACACTTTCTCCCGTCGTTTTAGGTAATTCCTCCCTCATACCATTGTTTGCCACCAAGTTAGACCCTAGCAATGTATCCGGCAGAACAGTCATTCCAGAGTTGCTGCCTTCATTTTCATTCACAGGCAAAGGGGGAGGGGTAACTTTCACTACTTTTACAGAAATAGCCGTAATATTGCTTTGGGATAAAGTCTGGGTTGCTTCATTACCTTTACCCCCGTTTTCATCCCTTACGGGCTCCTCCGTAGCTGCTTCTACTGCAGTTTCACTCCTAGGCTCCTTTCCACGGGCAAACAGTTCTGCTATTGACGTGCCGCCTATTTGATTCTTGCTCGAGGCGCCGCCTTTCCCCCGACTCACCGGGTCAGCTACCGACATCCGACGAGAGACCATTGGATCCGCCGCACCTGCCTCCAATGCCTTTGAACCCGCAGCAACTCCCGTAGCAGTTCCACCTCGGGGCTTTCGTGCCGTGGCGGCCGCCTTAGTTCCTGCAGTGTTTGCTGCTAACTTCGGAGGCATACTTCGTCCAGTCCTCGTCCTCGTCCTTACTCCCAACAGGTAAGAGAGAAACCTCCAAATCGGGCGTCCCGTTATCTGTACTATAATCGAGGTGCTGGCCGTCCAGACTTTAAACCGCATCTCCGATCATGTATTCCTTAGCGGCTCGTACTCGGGTCTGTATGTTCACCTACACCATCCCGGCTCACTGATGCTGCTATCGACCTCTAAGCAGTCGCCATCTTGCCTCCCAAGAAATTGATGCTGTTTCTTAATCTTCTATTGGCTGACCCCTCATTTTGTTCCTTTTTAAATTAAATGTTTTAAGAGTTACCACTTTAATCCAAGCAAGATGGCTTCAGGTGTGCCATACGTTTATCATAAGTAGGACTGTTAGCGCTCTAGTTGTTCATTGGAACACTCTGGGAAGCTGCAGTAGAACACAAAGGAATCAACTGACAATCTCTGCCCTTGTTGGATGTACATGTTTTACTGAGAATGTCAGACTTCATTCTCACATGACTGAGAAAGAGAATGTGAATTTACAGAAAATAAGCTCTCAGTTTAGCTTATAGATCACCTTCCAAACCTCTGTGGGAAAAGCATGAGAAAATATTTTTCTCTCAATCATGATATCCCAGCAGAAGGCTTTTTCACATGGTGAAATAACCTTAGAACATACCACAATTCCTAAAATTAGTATGGTACCATCAACAAATGATTTATAATGTAACTAAAGTCTTAAAAACTTCTATTAACTGCAATGCTTTTTAATGAGGTGCTATCATGTATATTGGTCCCAAGATGGCTGCCAACACTTCTTGGATGAAGTGCTGACAGCCAATCAGATCTCAGGATGAGATGTGTGGTTAGGCTCCGCCCACATATATATATGAATTTACTTTTGATTTTCTCAGGAACTACTGAACAGATTGACACCAGACCTGCAAAAGGCACTTCCCTGAGCTGAGGACTACCTCTCTGCCAAATTTCAAATAATTCTGTTCAGCTGTTCGGGCTGTACCTTGGATTAAAGGTCCCTATGGAAAATTGCATGGGGAAAACGCGTTTTGGGACCCCCTTTTTTCTCAGCCCCCGCTTGACAAATCCCCCCGAGACTTTCAGGGTAGGAGCGGGCGCGCAAAAATTAAAAATAAATACATAACTTAGCATTTAAAAAACCGTACAAATTCACTGAAAAAACCATAGGTTTCACACACGTTATAGTTAGGAATTAGCATTTAAAAAACCTTGCAAATTCACTGAAAAAACCATAGGTTTCACACATTTTATAGTTAGCTGTACATTTCACTCGTAAAAAACCAATGAAATTCCACGTTATAGTTAGATCAGGTAACTATAACTTGCGCGACCGCAATCCACAATGTGTCATTTGAGATGTCATCATTGATGTGATGAGTGATGTCACTGACCATGTCATGAGTGATGTAATATGTGACGTCATCAGCAGTGCATTGCGGTCGCGCAAGTTATAGTTACCTGATCTAACTATAACGTGGAATTTCATTGGTGTTTTACGAGTGAAATGTACAGCTAACTATAACATGTGTGAAACCTATGGTTTTTTCAGTGAATATATATATATATATATATATATATATATATATATATATATATATATATATATATATATATATATATATATATATATATATATTTATATATAAACACAAGGTAACTCACATGAGATGCACTCGAGACAAACAACAGGTTACCAGCCTTTTATTTCAGGTACAGTTGTGCGATGAGTGCTGGTTTGATAGAGCAGCTTTCCAACCAGCCTGACGCGTTTCAGGTTTCCCCTTTCTCAAAGGCTTGTGGTAAGTTTGTGCTGTGGCGTGCAGCAACTCCCATAAGTGCAATAATGTCACGCCCCTTAATTCGGCAAATTCAAGACTCCTGGGAGTTGTAGTGCACAAACATTCACTCCATATTTCGGCGCACTAATGACTGCTTTCGATGAAGCCCCCACTGGGCCCCCACAACCATGCACAACTTAAATCCTTCGTCGTTGCTCCATATACGAGGATGGTGTATCCAAACCTCATGGCCTCCTGATAATATGGAGTGGTGCAATCTCGGCAGATGAGCGCCCGCCTCAATTTGTAAACACAAGGTAACTCACATGAGATGCACTCGAGACAAACGACAGGTTACCAGCCTTTTATTTCCGGTACAGTTGTGTGATGAGTGCTGGTTTGATAGAGCAGCTTTCCAACCAGCCTGACGCGTTTCAGGTTTCCCCTTTCTCAAAGGCTTGTGGTAAGTTCGTGCCGTGGCGTGCAGCAACTCCCATAAGTGCAATAATGTCACGCCCCTTAATTCGGCAAATTCAAGACTCCTGGGAGTTGTAGTGCACAAACATTCACTCCATATTTCGGCGCACTAATGACTTCTTTCGATGAAGCCCCCACTGGGCCCCCGCAACCATGCACAACTTAAATCCTTCGTCGTTGCTCCATATACGAGGATGGTGTATCCAAACCTCATGGCCTCCTGATAATATGGAGTGGTGCAATCTCGGCGGATGAGCGCCCGCCTCAATTTGTAAACACAAGGTAACTCACATGAGATGCACTCGAGACAAACGACAGGTTACCAGCCTTTTATTTCAGGTACAGTTGTGCGATGAGTGCTGGTGTGATAGAGCAGCTTTCCAACCAGCCTGACGCGTTTCAGGTTTCCCCTTTCTCAAAGGCTTGTGGTACGTTCGTGCTGTGGCGTGCAGCAACTCCCATAAGTGCAATAATGTCATGCCCCTTAATTCGGCAAATTCAAGACTCCTGGGAGTTGTAGTGCACAAACATTCACTCCATATTTCGGCGCACTAATGACTGCTTTCGATGAAGCCCCCACTGGGCCCCCGCAACCATGCACAACTTAAATCCTTCGTCGTTGCTCCATATACGAGGATGGTGTATCCAAACCTCATGGCCTCCTGATAATATGGAGTGGTGCAATCTCGGTGGATGAGCGCCCGCCTCAATTTGTAAACACAAGGTAACTCACATGAGATGCACTCGAGACAAACAACAGGTTACCAGCCTTTTATTTCAGGTACAGTCGTGCGATGAGTGCTGGTTTGATAGAGCAGCTTTCCAACCAGTCCGACGCGTTTCAGGTTTCCCCTTTCTCAAAGGCTTGTGGTAAGTTCGTGCTGTGGCGTGCAGCAACTCCCATAAGTGCAATAATGTCACGCCCCTTAATTCGGCAAATTCAAGACTCCTGGGAGTTGTAGTGCACAAACATTCACTCCATATTTCGGCGCACTAATGACTGCTTTCGATGAAACCCCCACTGGGCCCCCACAACCATGCACAACTTTAATTCTTCGTCGTTGCTCCATATACGAGGATGGTGTATCCAAACCTCATGGCCTCCTGATAATATGGAGTGGTGCAATCTCGGCTCATGTGAGCGACCAGTGTTTTGAAAATATTGAGGCGGAGGCTCATCCGCCGAAGACTGCACCACCCCAAGATGCCAAGGGGGCACTGCGGAGCGGATTCACCGTCCCGGAATAGGGGACTTGTACGCAGTATTGAGGACACGTGAGCATGTGGGGGTTCATTATGGACTTAAAATCGCAGTTATAAGTGCACTCGAACCTTGGATTATTTCAGGGCACTACAACTCCCACAAGTCTCCACAATGCCACATTTAGGGAGGAGCCTTGAAAGCATTATGGGAGTTAGCCCGCCAAAGCACAAACTTTCCCCGCAGCCCATGAAGAAGAGGACACTCGAAACGCGTCGGCAAAAGCGGAAAGCTGCATTACTCACCTGCATGCAATAACGTGTCCATACCTGATTTGATTAAAGGCTGGTAACCTTGTACGAGTTCGTGTGCGTCTTCATGTGAGCGACCAGTGTTTTGAAAATATATATATATATATATATGTCCTGTTTTGCTGCTTACTTCGCTCCCCAATCTCCGAGATACAAAGCAGGCACGGACAACGATTCTGTGCAAATTAATTTATTTTCGCTAGTCGGCCATAAGACACACATATACACATATATATATATATATATATATATATATTTTCCTTTAATATCTCAAAAACTACTGAACGGATTTACACCATTTCAAAAAAGCGTGCTTTCTGGACCAAGACCTTTCTCCCTGCCAAATTTGGCATAATTCCGTTCAGCAGTTTCACCTGTAACCTTGTCTAAAGTTTCCTATGGAAAATACATTGAGAAAACACGTTTTGGGACCCCCCTTTTTTCTCAGCCCCCCTTGACCAATCACTCCCAAACTTTCAAGAGAGGAGCTGATCAAAAAAGAGAAACTTTTTGGAAAATTTCGTAAAGATTCGTCAAACGACGCGAAAGTTATAAGCACATGAAAAAATGCATTTCCTGTGGAAATGGGGTCCTAACTATAACTAGCTAATATATATATATATATATATATATATATATATATATATATATATATATATATATATATATATATATATATATATATATATACACACACACACATACATAGATGGAATATTTATCTACCCTCCTTTTTAAATGTGGTTCTGAATATTTTTTTTTTTATATTCCAATATTTATATTTATATTCAATTTAATTTTTAAATATTGATTCCACATTCAAATGTAATTCATGTACTTTTTACTCGATGTAGCAGTATGTCTTTTATGTCTATATACCTCATTGCTATGGTAGAATTGCACACAGGTGCATTGCTTTTGCTAATTTTTTTCTAATCACCCACACTATTTAATCACATGATGTCTTGTAGCACGTCATGTGAACAAGACCGAGTTGTTTCGGTCGAAACGCTTCATGCTAAAGCGCTGGACAGGATGGACTGGTTGCTGTATTCATGGATTATAAATCAAGCACAGCAGTTTCTTCATTTCGTCCTTTGAGTGGTCCGTACCCGTTTGTGTGCCATGGAAGTTTGGTGACATCCGGGATTTGTATATTATATATATAGTCACCAGTAGGTAGTTATAGTTAGGACCTAGTAATATAGGAAAAGCATTTTTTGTTTTGCCAATAACTTTGGCACCGTTTCACGAATCTTCGTGAAATTTCCTAAACTAGTTTGCCACTCACTCCAGCTGCTGTCGTGAATATTTTGGGATAATTTGTGAAGTAGGGGCCGAGAAAAAGGAGGGGATACCAAAACTTGTTCTCCCCAAGCAATATTCCGTAGGGATTTTAGACACAACTACAGCCCGAACCGCTGAACTGAATTACACAAAATTTGGCAGAATGCTAGATCGTGGTCCAGAATGACTTCTTTATGTGATTTGGTGTAAATCCATTCAGTTTTTTGGGAGTTATTAAAGAAAAAAGATTTATGTATATCTAGGCAAGCGAATCCACCGTGGATCTGACAGATGTCATGGTGAGAGGAGATTGCCTGCAACCACTTTAACCAGGAAGTTGTGACAGCCATCTCAGGACCAAAACAAAAACATTAAAAAAAAGACAAGGAGGCAGGGCAGAAATACCCTGCCCCTGAGGCTTTGATGGGGTCACACAGGGACCCCGCCGGAGGCCCCAGAAAGTTTCTTATTTTTCTGCAAATTAGTGGAATTTTTTAGTTTTCTTCCCATTCTTCTTTTTACTTGCCCCCCACCCCCGGTGGGCAAAGTCCTGGAGAGTAGATTAATAGATCAATTTATGGATAATTGGGGGAGGGGTCAAATGTTGCAAATGTGGCCCTCCTCCCGAGCCTCATTTCAGTCCAGGGACCCTATCCACTGAGACGAGGCTGTAAAATCAAAGGGGAAGGGGGGCCATCCCCCAGGCCAATTTCGCCCAGGCCTGGCCTTAGTAAAAATGGAGAAGGGTCTGGAGACCCCATCCCCCGGGTCCCGGCCATGCATCTAATGATGAGGGGGCTGCACGGCCCTGCTCCTGGGGACATTATTGACCCTGATGACCCCATCCCCAGGGCCTTTCCACCCCCCAGAAAGTAGGTGTTTCCCTGCCCGCACTGGTGTGGCCAGGAAAACCTGTGCTTGCTCTCGCTTGGCAGGAGTAATTTCAAAGCGTGATTTCAAGCATGAGCACATATTGAGTCCAGTCCCACCCGCTGGGAGCGGCTTCTTATCTTTTTCCCTGGCAACACTGAAGCAAACATGAAAACAGGTGAAAAAATTGCTCCCACCATAGAGGGAGCTGAATATTTTGTTGCTCCCTGTGGGAGGAAGCAACGCCAGCTCCTGCAGGAGGTGGGGGACTGACTAGAGCGGTGGGGGCACTGGAGCTCCCCACCAGCCTTCAACAAAGAGGTAATGGCTGCCTTGGGTGGGCGCTAGTGCACCCACCCTTTAAAGGCAGGGACCGGGAGATGGGGTCCCCGGGGCAGAAATCGGCCCGGGAGGGAGGCCACGTGCACCCCCTCCCCTATTACTAATTGGCCAGGCTTTGAGGACTGGGGTCCCCAGGCCAGAAATCAGCCCAAGGAAGGGCCTTTGCCATGCTCTACTAATTACCCCACATATTACATCACTCATGAAATTTTCTATGACATCATTGATGATATAACTGCAACATTTGCACTGAAAATATTGATGAGAAAACTGTGCATGGCGGAGGCACAGACAGGGCCTGCAGCCAACCCACTGCATGCAGCAAACTCCAGCCATGCACCGCAAGGGGTTGGTGTCGGGTTGCCCCGCCCGCAGCCTCACGGGCCTCCCACCCTCAGCCTCACTAGCTGCCCAGACTGCTGCCTCCAGTACACTCCCCGCTGGCCGAGACACGTCGGCTGGCGAAGGCGGTACATGAGACCTACAAAAGGGGCTGGTCTCCGACAGAAACGCGCTTCATGTTCCGCCATGAACCCCCCCTCTAGGCCTCCCTCAGTTTCTCTGAAAATCCTAAGCCCTCACTTATCTGATATACTGTGACTGCGTCGGAGAGCTGAAACGTCCTTAAGCGTTCTTCTCCCGACGTCTTCCACAGTCTTGTCTTCCGGGTCAGTTCTTCGTTTCCGGGGCTTGTGGCAGAGTCGGCGTACCCTCGCTGGCCAGCATAGTTTAGTTTCTTCATGAACAGCCTTCCCTAACGCTGTTCTTCTTGTACCTGAAAACGGTAACACATAAAAGAGAAGTATTTAAAGAACCATTGTTCTCAGCCTACGGTAGTATACATGATATATATGCCTTATGTAAAAAAGATATACTTATCTGATTCTGCCTTTCTTCAGCAGCATTCAGTAACTTCTTTGCCTTGTTTATAATGCAGTTTTTTCCTCTTATGCTGTAAAATAAGAGAAAGGAATTATTAACTTACTTTTGACTTGCATGGTTAAGCCTATCCTGACTCAGCACATTTTTGGGCATCATTTTATTATCCTGTTTGAGAAAATGAGTTTTTTGTTTTTTTCCTAGATGTGCAGGATAGTATTAGTTTTTATTGGGTCTAATGAATCCAGATGGTGGTCTCCGTTAAGGTTAGAATGTTTCAAACTTATCATTGTTTAATGCTTATTTTCTGCAGTCCTATATGATTCATTTGTATATTTTTACCTTTTAGAAATCACTGTATCAGTCTCAAGTTCTAGTTGTTCATATTTTCCTTATCCTACCATCAGAACATTCAACAGGTATAGTCCTACCTTAGCCACAAGTTCTATATAGCCTTCTCGAAGTTCTAGGATCATACTTACCTTTTGTTCATTAGGACACAACTGCTACATCACACCTGACGGACCAGTGGATTCTACTCCTTCTCTCTTTCCTTGTTTTGTTTTCCCCTCTTTCCCACCTTCTCTTCTTTTGCTTTGACTTTGTTGGGTGAAGGATGTGGGTGAGGGAAGTTGGGATTCAGCAATTGTTCCTTCCACTTCGCCCCTGCGGAAAACCCAGGTGAGCCTCACAGTTGGCAGCCAGGCCGTGGCCAACCCTGGCAAAGGCAGCCAACATGGGAGAAGGCACACAGCCTCCCTCCACAGGCTGATTTCAGCCTGGGAACCCCATTTCCTGGGGCCCACCAATTTTTTTTAGGGGAGGGGGCACACAGCCCCCTCCCCAGGCCAATGTTGGCCCTGGAACCCCATCCCCTGAGGCCTATCAAATTATTATTTGGGGAGGGTGCCACATAGCCCCCCTCCATGGGCCTATTTTGATCCCAGGGTACACATCTCCTAGTGCCTGGCCCACTCACGGGGGATCCAGAGCAAAAAGCAAGTATTGGCTGACCGCAACCTGAAGGGAAAGTTATGGCCTTCAATTTGTTTCTCTGCTTAGCCCCTGGGGAGAAAATATAATCAAAAACATACATAAAGGGTCAGGATAGAGGTATCCTGGCCCCATAACGCACATGGAGGGATCTCTGTGGGTCGCTCCAGGAGTAACAAAATTGCCCAAATAGTTTTTTTTGCACCACGGCCCTCAGCACGACCCCCAGTGTAAATCTGCAATGGATCAGCGGACCGAAAACAATACTACACCCACTCACACACCAAAACCTCACCAAACTATAGAAATTCAGCAGTTATAATTATACTTATGCTTATATGAAGGTACTATAATGCGTGCTGTTTAGTAACTTCAGGCCACAAGTTATAGGGCATATTTACGAGAAAATGTCAGAGCACTGAGCTGCGGCAAATTTGGCTGTGCCATCGCTCTGACATTTTCAAAATGCAGGGATGTCCTGTGTTCACAAGTATACGGTGCACCCCTGTGGTTTCCCAAGTGCTGGTGCTAAATTTAGCTGCCTCGCGCCAATGCAGGCACCTCTGCATGATATGCAGCACACATAGAAAAATCGAAAATAAGGGGAAATAAAAGTATTTCACATTGGTTCCCCATTCTAACCCCCGGTCTTGCATAGCGTTCATTTTTGGCTCTGCCTCAGATTCTCACCTCCTTGTAAATCTAGGGCAGCGTCAAAAGCAATGGGTGTTGTAGTAGAACGCCCACAACAACACCCATTCGTGCTAAGTAATGCTTGTAAAGGGGCCTTATTTACAAGGTGGTTTTAAGCCAAAACAAGTAGCTAAAGACACTTTCTAAAAAAGGGCATATTGCCACCGGAACGTCGTCAAAAGTGACGTTCTGGTAGCGATATCCCCGTGTAAATATGTCCCATAGTTTCTTACGATAAGTATAGCTGTAAGTATAATATAACTGTTAAATTTCTATGATTTTGTGTGAGTGAAATGTGAACCTAACTATAACGTCCCTGTAAACTTTGTTTTTTTTAGTGAATACACATATATATATCTTCAAGGTAGATAAATGTGGAGTTAAAAATAGTAAATTCTTACCTGTCTATGTGCAGTAATCTCTCTATATTTTGTCCCTGGTTATTATTGTAACGATATTCAGGATGCAATATTCCCTGTAACAATTTTCTGTTTCCTCACATAATACCTCATCTGCTCCTTGTACCTTCTGTTCTCATGCTACCACAATTGCTCTCTTCCTTAGAAGCTTTTTAGGTCTCGCCTGAGCCAGCTCCGCCTCTCCATAACTGCTGCACGTGCATCCCTTGTTTTCTTTCACTTTCGCGCAAAGCGCGGGTGCCGCGATTAAAGCAAAAGTAAAGAAATAGATGTTTTTTTCAATTTCTTTACTTTTGCTATAATCGCGGCACCCGTTAAAAGTAAAGCGCCGGTGCCGCGATTATAGCAAAAGTAAAGAAATAGAAAAAAAATCTATTTCTTTCCTTTTGCTATAATCGCGGCACACGTGCTTCACTTTTAATGTTAAAAGTAAAGCGCGGGTGCCATGATTATAGCAAAAGTAAAGAAACACTGTGACATACTCCCCATTCTTGGCACATACGCAGCAGTCCTGTTTGTGTATATGCTTGGGGCTTCCTCCTGCTGCTGTGTGCTCATAGTCTCGGTGCTATAATAAAGTTGTATGAATAATGCTAGTGAGTTGGGAACTTTCACGTTTATTTACATATTGACTCTGTGATGGGCAACAGAATATGGTGGTATGGTCTCATGAACAGCAACTTGGCTAAAGCTCAGTCGACCTCAATGTTTTGGAAACTATGTGAACATGAACTGTGTGAGCTGCTATCACCGTGATAAATTGTGTTCTATAAATCTCTTGAGGCATAGTTCCTCTGCTTTGCCTTACCGAACATCTGATACAGGTCTCAAATGTGATGTTTGCTCCTAGCCTAAGACACAGACATCATGGCTGAAACACAAGGCACACCGTGCTACAAATAAACCATTGCCCACAACATCTTCTTGAGTATAACACATTCTGTTTATTGAAATGTAACCAGGTAACTGCAACTAAATATACCACAGACTCTTGATTGGCTTGAACGGTAGAGAGGTTAACCCTGATGTAAGTTAGGCTTGTACCTTACATTTGAGTGAAACCATTGACTTATAAGGTCCCAAAAGCGAGACCTATTGACTATGCCAATGCTTGTTATAAAAGTAGTGCCACCCTTCTGTTACCACTCACTGACCCATCATCTCAATCACTGAACATGAAGGGTCCTTGATTACAGGGCTCTCTTCAAGGGCAGAGTTCAAAGCAATGACATTGCTGATACCCTACCCAGCAAACGTGAGCCCCAAATCTGAAAATATTGCTGGGGTTAAAGCCCCAGATCTCTTTGAAGTGGATGTCTATGATCAATGTGAGTGACACCTGCACCCCCATTTATATCGATGATATTGTGCAAGTCAGCATCTTGAAGTTGACATTATTTCCGGCCGATATTTTAAAGTTGATATATTCATGCCACTCTTCTTCAGAAGGGGCTGTTATGTCTTCTTTCAGTATTTTAAAAGGACAAGGTTAGTTGTAGCTATCAATTCAGAGCTGGCCTAGGAGGAGGTACATCCCTAGTGGAGTAGGTTACAAGTATTGATGCACTTTAGAATCGCAGAGGCATAAAAGTTAAAGTGAGTTCATAGCTCAAGGTTGAACCAACTTCCTCGTGAAGAGTCTGGCCATATCTAATAAATGAGCTTCAACACGCTGGCTCCCTTTTCAAATTATGTGCATCTCCATGAGGGTGTGGCACATTATTTCCCAGAGTAATAGTACATCCTTGTGTGTGGATAGTCATGCTGAACCATTGAGCAGCACTGAAACACAGCCAGCCAGAAGTCTGCAAAGTTTTTTTGATCTAGAACAGTTTTGAGTTGCGATCCGTTTTTGCAATCTGTGAAGTGTGTAAAGTTTCATAGCTTAAGTTCACTTTTGCGTGTTCAAAGATTTGCTGCACACTGTAAGATAATGTTCACTTTATTTAAAAATAAGCCATGATAGAAAACGTATGCAGACTTTTTTTTGGGAAGTGTACCTTTTGCATTTTTCTGGGCACAATGGCAAATGCATGCATAGGTTTTATCTGCAAGTTTATCCTTTGTGACGCACTTCGTTGGTGTAGTCCTAGATTTTATGCAAATGTGGGAAGGTGTACATTTTCGCAGGTACATGAAGTTGTTATGTTTTCCAGTGAACTTCACTTCTCCTCCCACATCTAGAGATGGATTCTGCATAACACACTAGAAAGGGGGCGCCAGGTAGCTAGAAGTCACTGGTCTAAATGCTGGAGAGCTTGTGGATGTCAGAAGTAACGTGAATATGTGCTCTATCAGACTCTTACAATAGTATACGTTCCAGGCAGCTGAAGAAGTGCAGGGAGTAGAAATGAACAGAGGTCCTTGGTGGGTATGTCTGACTTGGCTACAGTGGCTAAATTCTGCCAGGTGCAAACTTCACGGCCGGTTAGTGTTTGTCTGTGAGCAAACTGCTTACCAGCACCATCAAGCTTTTAACAACTAAAACCTGTCAGGAATCTTGTTAGCAAATAGTGCAAAATTCCGATTTATACTTCCTGGAATGCAAATAGTTCTTCTGATTTGAGCTCCCTGGAATACATTGTGTTTAAAGGTATGCAAATCAAAATCGTAAGCTATTTGGCAACAAAACTATATCAGGATGTTCTAGCAGGGGTTAGATGGGCAACTACCCATGTGCAATTAACCCATATACCAATTTCACATCGATTGGAAGTCTGTGCCTGAAACAGAATTATCACCAAAGTTGTAATCAGGGCCTATCATGGCCGGCCTTGGCAAAGTGCTCGGCCGCTCGGGGCTCGGGGCGTTGGGGGTGCGGCCAAGCTGTTTGCCAGGGCTTGTTTTGGCCGATTTTGTTACAGGGGCCGATATTGCAGCTATGCGACCAATGCGGCCCTATAACAAAAACCTTCCCCCCAGGGGCCCAAAACTGGCCCCCACCCTGGCAGCCCACGGGGGAAAAGTCCGGTGCCCTCCATAGCCAGTCCGGCCCTGCTTAGAATCCCCCTGCAGCATTGAAAATCTTGCATCGACAATTACGGAGAGAGTTCCAAATACAATCCTATACACTGGCATGTGAGCATCAATGACTTTTTGGAGTTTAGTGAACTTGTGGGTGGTCATTTTGCCCAAAACTCCCTGGCCGTTGCCAATGCTTCTGATTTACCTGGAACGCCACAACATTGTGCAAGATCACACTGCATGCCCGGTGGTTGTTCTAGTGGGGTGATGGCGCTCAAAGGCAGTATGCAAATATTATATGGCCCTCTCACACGTGGTAGACTTCACCATCTGCTTCACCGGATCGGGATCGGGTGCCCAGCGGCAACACAATCAAAGCTGGCTGACAGCCATAACCCTATGAATAGGGTCTCACAATAATTAGTAGCTGCATATTCTGAATACTTGTCTGCATCACAGAATATAGAATCTGCTTCATGAGGAATCTTTAATTAAATGGAATTCTGGTCTCTGTTACCCATGAGACCATCTACTACTATTTACCTTCGGGACGGAAGTACAACCGACAATAAGGACCTTAATCATAGGAATTTAGCACAGAAGAAATCGCTGTGTACTTCATGGTAGCGACGAAACACGTGTTTGCTAGGCTAAGACTCTGTACCAAGGAACGCACAACAAGGACAATAAATCCTGGAACCACACAGAGCAGTGGATGAACAGTGTATCTTTCTTTCCTTCACTCATTACTGTACTAACTTAAATCTATGTACCACTAGCGTGTGCAGGGGACCTTGGAGTTCATTGTGCAAGATCACTCTAGTACCGGTTTATAATGTTTTTTACTGCCTACTTTTTTCTACAACTTATCTATCTCCCTGATCCTAGTTCAGTTATTGATTCCTTGCCAATTTCTCTCCCTTTATAGCTACGCACAGCAGTAATTCTCCCTTATTTCAGATCCTTCCTCTAATGGTACCAAGTCTCAAAAGAAGCAATAGCCTGCGTCCGGGTAAAAGAGATGATCCTGACGATGGAAATCTAACAGTAGTGAGAAAGTGTTGGACCTGGCCATCTCTGCAGGTTCACCCCCACAACATTATGCCTATACCTCTTTCTGAACCAGTTTTTGTTTTCTTTTTGGACTCTGTACACTTTACCACTGCTAACCAGTAATAAAGTGCTTGTGCTCTCTCCTCTAAAAATGGTAAAAGTGGCACATTTATTTTACTTACAAGTCCTAAGTAAATTGGAACTAAAGGAACCCAAGGGCCTGCAGCATTTATTGTGCCACCCATTTACGTAGCCCTTTAAGACATGTCTTAGGCCTGCTATCGTAGCCTGTGTGTGCAGTTTTAAACTTCCATTTCAACCTGACAAGTTAAACCCCTTTCCAGGCCTAAAACCTGCTTTTTAATACATATTCCTCCCCCATAGGATAGGTCCTAAAAACCCCATAGGGAGGGTGCATTGTATTTAAAATGATGGACATGCATTTTTAAGTTTTTTATGTCCTGGCAGTGAAAACCTCTCAAATGTGTTTTTCACTACTGTGAGACCCGTCTCTCCCATAAGATAATATTGGGTTACCTTAATACATTTAATAAGCGATAACTTTTGTTTGGGAGAATGTAGGAATATCATATTTTGGTGTCTCAGGAATTTTAATTGAATACCCTCTGTAATGGTAAAGTCGGATTTTATGTCGCAATTCTGAAAATGGCACTTTTAGAAAGTTGGCATTTTCTTATCCTAATCATTTGGTACCTATAGCCTGTTTCCTGGGTCACATGACTAAGTGTTGTTGGCAGTTGGCCTTTGTGTATTACTCCCAGACAGCCACACAATAGAGAGCCTGGTTGTTGGCAGGATGGCCATGCTCACTTGATGAAGGGGGCGAAACGGTCACCTGTCACATTTGCACTAAGAGGATGCTTCTTCAGCTCACACTCAAAGGACTTCATGCTAGCCTATTGTGCCTGCAGACAGACTGGAACTAGGACAGGGAAGCAGAAAATTTCAGACACTGCTGTAGGCAGAAGACTCTAGAGGCTTCTTTCACTTCAAAGTCAACACCAGGTTTAACAAGCATTTGCAATGCAATAGGTCTCGCATTTGCGAGAGTTTAAGCTACTGACATTGTAAATGACAATTCCTTTTATTTATCTGTTTTGATAATTAACACATAAATAAAAGGCATTGTCATTTATAATGCCAATAACTCAAACTCTTGTAAATGCCATACCTATTGCATTTCAAAGATGCAGCTGCCATTGTCCCGGACAGCTTGGAAAGTGAAGGCACGCATGGCGCGCTGAATGTTGCAGGAAAGCATGTCATGCCTGCAGTAGATAAGACAAACAGTTTAACAACAGAAGTAAAAGGGCCAGTCCTCATGGAAGGTTACAAATGAAGACAAGGCGGTACTAAGGAGGGACTAACAAGCCTATTAACGAATCAGAAGCCATAATTTACGAAGGACAAAAGGAGTACTGAGAGAGGAGCTTGCTAATTTTGGCTGCCCTGAGACTATGATTTCATTTAGATAGGAGTTGTGTTCTTCCTCTAAAAAAGTACTTATATCGCACTCAAATTGGATGGTGGAGGGTTTGCCTCACCTAACATGACTGCCACATTCCAAAGTAATGATGCAGTGGTGGGCAAGGGATTAAACTTTCCATCATGCTGCACTAATACTTGCTGCACTACTGTTGATTTCCCCATGACTAGATGAGGCACTGAAGTGACTGCATGTCCATCTGTGCATGCTAGGTGATACTTACACAGACCTAGTTGGTTATTTCAGTACATTCAATTAGCCAATCACATGGCTTGACAGATTATCAGAATCGTCTGAGAGTGAGAATGACTCGCTGGGTGTGATTTTGGCACACTAGTAGAACCCCAGCCTATCCTAGCATGCTGCACAGAATTTTGAAGTGCTGATTGGCTGTGGAGTCTGAACATGCCTCTGTGGTGCGCACACACTGTCTTGGCTGTGCTCCACCTGGACGTTGCTTGTGAATGGCTTAACTTGAGTCAGACACGAACCGAGCACTAAGCTGGAACTGGGCGGTGGCAGCCAATTTGGACCCAGGCAGTCCCTATGCTGCTGTCACACATGAGTGGAGAGGGTGTAGCAACAGTTTAGAGCGAGGAAGACATCTGGAGGGGAGAGTCAATGACAGCTGGACTCGTCACATGGTCCTTTTGGCAGCCTAAACGGTCTGTGTGAGCATGCCCAACTGCTGCACGTGTTACTGCTGTGGTTTTGGGGCTTAAGCAAGTTGTTGACAGGCTTACTAGCCTCTCGGCTGTGGCACCAGCAGGGTACGGCGCAATAGAACTCTAAGGCATATGAAGGAGTGGTATTTGAAAAGGAACGCCTCACCCAGCTGACCTCACTGTTGAGAATTATGTTCTCAGGATAATGCAGGGACAGAACACTGTTCTGCTTGTACTGGCTTGAGGTTTCTGATGGATGTCATGCTCAGGACAGACTCCAAGTCTCTGCAACAATGGCTTACCTCACCCTCAGATGTAACACGCGGGCTGTTTCCGATAGACTGGAGTGTGAAATCACGGTGTAGGTCTGCATGGTGTGAGGTGTTTGAGAAAAGTGAGTGCAGTGTGAGTGATACGTGCGCAGTGTCAGTGCAGGGTTAATGGTGCGAGTGCAGGCTGAGAAGTGTATGGAGTCATGAGTGCATGCAGGGCAAGCAGTGACTGTGTGTAGAATGAACAGAATGTTTGAACAGGATGAGCAGTGCATGAGTGTCAGGTGAGTGTTATTTGAGTGAAGGGTGAGCGTCTCCCAGCTGTCCAAGCACCCAAAAGACAAAACATTCATTGTAGCGCTCCTGACCCTTCAAAGACCTGTGTTCTTTTACTCAGTCCAGTCTTGTAAGTAATGCAGCTGACGTGCAGCTGACGTAAGCGCGCTGCGCCCGGACAGGAGATGTGCACGCGTATGGTGCTCGCACTCCATACGCGTGAAAGTGTAGAATTCCGTGTGTTGCAACTTCATATAAAGCGAATCTCAAAATAAGCTTTAACCCACACTATGAAATTGACTGCTTTAGCACAGTCATTGTGGGTTCAGCTTGCTCTTGTCGTCTTTTTTCCCGGTAATTTCGGCTTGAACCATGAGGCCGTATCTCACGCACTAGCTGTTCCCAGAAGTATGACTTTTGCACAGTGGGAGGCAAAATGTAGTAGTAGTGTGCCAGTTCAGCAAAGGGCATAGAGGGCAATGCTGTAGAAAAGGGGGCGTGGGAAATGTTGTTGGATGTGGGTCGTACGGACGCTTCATCCCTCTAATGCGTTTAGAGTACTGAGGCAGAGTCGGTAACATGAGGTTGATCATGCACCACCACTACCAACCTCTTGGGAACGTGCGCGCTGTCCAAACGCCAGCCCTACGCGGGGACAGGAGATGTGTAAGCGTACGGAGTGCACATCTCCTGTCCATACACGTGCATATCTCCTGTCCCCCTTCGGCAGAGAAAGCGACGACAATAGGTCTCGCCAAGGCGAACAGCGCATGCGCTGCATCGCTAGGCGAGACCTACAAAGGGGACCCTCAGACCCACTATTCAGTACACTCCTGGCTCTATGGATATGACAGAAGAAGGAATGCCAAGCTGACCTGCTGCACTGGACTTTGCAGTATCTGCAACTGGACCTGCCTGAGGTCTGCCTTGTTGCCGTTGAAGGAAGACAGGACTTGCACCCTCATCCCAGGCTGAAGTGTGTCCAAACTGACTGACATCCTGTTCTGAGCTACAGGGAAACAACAAGTTCCAGAGGCCTCCCGGCTACTGCCCAGCTGACTCCTGTGGCACTAGACCTGCCTGGACCTGCAACTGGACCTGCTTGAACACTACTGGCCTCTGCTGGAGTGAGTTCCTGATCCCCTAGGGACCCCCTGGACCATTGGTATGGCATTAGTTGAGCTGCTCCTAAAAGAAAAGGAGAAATACTGACGTTTTGTCTTCTTCGCGGCTGTGAACACGCCTGTTCGCGCCAAGAGTTTGTCACCCATGCTGACCGCCAAGGTGAAGTTCCAGTGACCCAACTCTTCGCGCTACGGAGACCACCAGTGACGAACGTCAATGCAAGAGCTGCAATCCGCACTTCAGCATCGACCTCCCCGAGGTAACCGCCAGTGTGAATCTCCAGCAAAATCTGTCCGCGACTCCTGACAGGATCTTTTATTTATTTAAACAGAGTTTTATACAGTGCAAACTTGACCTGGTTTCAGGTATCAGAGCGCCAGTTACGTTACATGAGGACACATTCATTTTTGTTAGGCATGGGGAGATTAAGTGATTTGCCCAGAATCACAGGATAATCAGCGTCATTGCCGAGACTCGAACCCGGTTCCCCAGATTCAAGGTCGACCGCCCTAGCCGTTAGGCCAACTCCTCTCCCCATCTTTGTGCTACAGTGATGACCATCCACGATGCTCTCCCTGCTCCTAGAGGCCCCCTCCACTGCGAATGAAGCTCTTTGGCTGGACTTTATAAGGTAACTGTTTCAGTGAGACTAAACTGGTCCCTGTATATTGTTCATGCTTCATAGCAGTGATTACAAAGATATGAGAGGCAACACAAAACTAGATTCACTGTGTTAATACAGTTGAGAACCGATTGTTGAGTCCACACAAAAGGTTGTAAGATTCAAGTGTTCTTTATTCCACAATTCGGTACAACCATATTCACAGCCAACGCGTTTCTATCCAAAGGAGGCCTGTAACGACGTAAATTGCCGTCGTGCTGCAACACGACGGCAATTTACGGCGTTACAGGCCTCCTTTGGATAGTCCTTTACATAGGATACCCGAAATTTGAATAACCAGGATTTCTTGGGAATTACAGTTCTTGACGCACTTCGCTAGACGCATCTTTATTGCTCACATGCTACTTTCTAGCAAGGTTTTATCTACTTTAAGCTACCCTCCAAACTCTTCTGAGAATACCTTTGTGCATCTTCGTTTTATAACTCGTGCCTTGGAGAAGCTCATGTTTGGGCGAAACGCGTTGGCTGTGAATATGGTTGTACCGAATTGTGGAATAAAGAACACTTGAATCTTACAACCTTGTGTGGACTCAACAATCAGTTCTCAACTGTATTAACACAGTGAATCTAGTTTTGTGTTGCCTCTCATATCTTTGTGAACATATGTTTTATCTATGGTCGTTTAAGCAGCTGGCCTTTTGAGGTGGGCAATACTCTCACTACTGTATAGTGACAGGTCCAGGCTGTGCATTCACGTATAACCTAGCTGCTTTCTTCTATAATTGTAAACTTCATAGCAGTGACTTGTGACGTTCACCCGGACTCGCATGATCAGATAGACTCTGGTCGCGCTTTTTGCTTTTAGGCGCTATACTTACCTTAAGTCTGTAAAATTGCGTAACTTCAATTCCACTGATTAGACTTTGTCACTTTGGTAGCAAATAATTTATTTACTTTCACTCAATTTTACTCAGTTGATGTAGGGTGTCTCTTGTGTTGTGTTTTCACTTTATTACTATTTAAGTGAGCATAAATACTTTACACATTGTCTCTAAGTTAAGCCTGACTGTTTTATGTACCAAGCTACCAGTGGATTAAGCAAACGTTAATTTAGGGATAGTTTGTGGTTCACCCTGCCAAGGATTGTGGCTGCTGCTTGATAAGGGCTCACTGCCCCCTCAACCAACAACTCACAGAGAGTACGACATCTACTATCTATGGTGTTGGACTTGGCCCTTTTTGCAGGGTCATCCCTGAACTTTCTGCCTTCTTCCTATATTTTTTCTGACCTGTTTTTGTTGGTTTTATGACTCTGGGCATTGTACCACTGCTGATCAGAGCTAAAGTGCATATGCTCTCCCTATGGTAAATTGATGTATGGATTAGTGACTCCATGATTGGCTTATTTGGTTTACTTGTCAGACCCTAGTACAGACAACTGCATGTGCCCAGCCTGTAAAGGTGTGTCTCAGGTCTGCCATTGCAGATCCTGTGTGCAGTCTGGTAATGCCATGTTGACTGGACAAGTGCACCCACTTGCCAGTCCCTAAACCTTCCCTTTTCTGCATATTAGTCACCCCTATTGTAGGTCCATGGGCAGGGTGCATTGTTGGTAAAATGTAGGACAAGCCCTGGTGTGTGTGGCATGTCCTAATAGTGAATTACATCCATTTTCATTTTTCACTATTGCAAGGCTGCCTGTTCCCCATAGGCCAGAATGGGCTGTTTGATTATTACATCTTATAATCCTAACTGACTCAGGGAACATGGTAGAAATTCGAGTTTAGTATGCCTGAACTCAAATGATAAAATACATCTTTTAGTGAAGTTGATTTTAACATTCTGTGTTTGAAAATACCACTTTTAGAAAGTAAGTATTTTCTTGTCTTACCATCCAAACCTGCCTCTGCTAGGTTGTGTATTCCTTGTGTGGAGTTTGAGTGACAGGGGCTGGGGGATTGCAGGAGACAGGGTGAGTCAGCACAGGGCTGACTAAAGAGATCTGCATGTAGATGGGTGGGAGAAGTTGCACCTGGCACCTGAATAGGGTTGTGCCTTCCCTCCACAATGCTGGCTCCACCTCCTGTGGTGCGTCTGATGTCTCTGCCCTGCACTGTGAAAGGAAAGAAGGAGTCATGTACACAAAGTGCTCCAGGACTGACCAGAACTGGTTTGGACTAGGCAAAGGCCTATCTGCCTTCAGAGAACAAAGACAAACTGAGTATAAATATTGAGACCCAAACCCAAGAACTTTAGATCACTTTGGGAAACAAGAAGAAACCTTTGCTGAGGAGAGGAACCAGAGAGACTGTGGAGAGACTATCCCTAAGCTTGAGGGATTTGCCTGCAGTGGTTGCCTGACTGCCAAAGAGAGGAGAAGGAACTTTGTGTATACTTTATTCAACTTGTGAAGGATCTCCAAGGGCTTGAGAATAGAGCTTGCCTCCTGCTGAATTCTCAGGGCAACGGACTTCACCCACCAGCTCCCCAAGAGTTCTTTGGAAGTGCCTGCTGTTTTGCGAGGCTTTCTGAGGGACTGCGTGTCGCAAGGAGCTGGAAGCGCGACTCACGAGCAAGAAGCGTGTCGCCGAACTGCCGCTTCACAACGAGAAAGCGCCTCGCATCGCCGGAGAAGAGGATCAGACACCGCCGCATCACCGGGAAGCATGTCGCAGGGCCAGTCGCGGCTCGCATCGTTGTCGAAGCAACTCACATCGCCGGAGAAGAGGATCAACGTCGCATCAGACGCTTCCGCATCACCGGGAGGCGTGTCGCAGGGCCTGTCACGGCTCGCATCATTGTCAAAGCAACACGCATCGCCGGGAGAAGGATCGATATCGTAGAAGACGCTGCCGCATCACCGGGAAGCGTGTCACAGGGTCTGTCGCGAATCGCATCATTGCCGAAGCGTTTCACACCGCCAAAGAGGATCGAAGTTGCATCAGACGCCGCCACTTCACCGGGAAGCGTGTCGCAGGGCCTGTTGCGGTCCGCATCGTGTCGCATGAAGAAAAAGACGCCATCTTTGTTTCATTGCACCGGATCTTCATCGCATCACGGTGTTGCGTGCCGCATCACCACGGAACCACAGTAAGAAACCGACGCATCACCTCCCCTAGCAGAGAAGAACCGACGCATCCCCTACACAGCAGTAGGGACCCGACGCATCACTGTTCTTGCGTGTAAGGAACCAATGCATCACCTTCTCTGCAACACTTTTGTTGTATTACGTTACGCATCTTAAGGTACATTGAACTCACAGTGCCTAAACTGCCTTCCACCTCTGACCCGGAAGTCAGGCTCTCGGGTCAGCGCAAGACACAGCCTATGGATTCTAGAACACCAACTGCAATGACAAAATGGATGCCTTCTTGTGTGCCATAATTCTGTATCTTACTACTCGGAGGGTGTGTGGGGCCCTGCTAACTCTTGGGACTCTTCTTCGAGGTGATTGCGGTCTCCCGCTGAATTTTCTGCCCGTGAGATTGAGGCAACATGTCAAAGATACCTCGGAGAATTATTGTGCAAGATTTAATCCTGCTGTCATCGGGTGGCGACGCAGCCGGACGTTTACTTTCGTAGTACTAGATTGAGAGGGTGGGTAAGGAAAGGTGTTGGGGAACAATGAAGTTCAAGTAATGGGACTTTATTTATCTTTTACTGTTCTATGTTGACATTTTCAATTCAAACATGCAAACCTAAAAACATTAGTAAGCGCTGAAGACTGGGGTGCTCATGAATTTGTCTTCGGTGTATACATCTGCTCCAATTATAGTGTAAACTGTAGCCGTTATATTATGGCATGTAAAAGCTGTTTGGGCTCCATCAGAGACACGTCATGTCTCGCTGATGGATTGCTTAGATGGCCATGACTTATATTTCAGATTGTGGAATGCTTTTCCTCTCAGCCACGCACACTCACCTGATTGGACGAGCCCTGCCACAGAGGGCAGGTCATCTTCTAATGTCTAGTAAGGAGTTTCATGAGTAATATGAATAGCTTTATTATTATTGTCACGGCACTACAGCACCCAGCAGAAAAAAATGTGATGAGAGCTGTTTAGGAATCGGCACATAATTAAAGCTGATTAATGAGAGGACAAAGAGGCAAACCCTTGACTAGCAAGAGATATCATTAGTGTTGAGGTGACAGCTGAAGGCAAGCAGTGCAATCAGATAAGGAAGCGGGGGAGGGGATGGGGAGTCAGGGGCTGAGCTTTTAGGATTGCAGGTACTATCAAGGACTTCTGAGGCAGGGGGCACCGAAGAGAGACCAAAGGGCTGTTGGATGCAAAACATAAGGAGTAAGGAACAATTAATCAGTGAAGATCAAATTGGTGTAACACAGGCCCCCCGCATCCCCCGCAGTGCGGGGGGGGGCGAGATGCAGGGGGCCCCCTCAGCACTGTACTCACGCCTTAGAGCGCCGGATTAAATCCGGAGCAGGGGCCCCTCTGTGTACCTTGCAGGGGGGGCCCTTCAACTTTTGTTACGCCAGGTATAGTGCAAGGGTGGACAAGCCATTTTTCAGGACTCTGTATGGCGTGGCTTTGGAAAAATAAAGATTCAATGCTAGTCTAGCAGGACGGCACTGTGCGAAGCATGAGCTCTGGAAGTCTGTAATGAATTCCATAACAGGTGTTACTTTCTCAAACTGGTTAAGAGGAAGAGAAACACAGCACAAGATGGCCTGGTCTTCAGGAATGCACTTTCCTCTCAGGGTTATCAGGGATACAACAGGAATCTATGATGATGCAGGGTGAACAGGCTACAGCCAAGCCGTGGCCTCATAAGCTAAACATTACATATTTACTTCAAGTGAGCAGAGATTGTAACTGTAAATAGACTCACAAAGTCCTTGGATATCTTTCTCAGGTCTGTGAACACCAGCAGGATTTTGTACTTTAGAAGAACAGACATCCAAGGATCCATTAGATCCTCAGAAGTTATGAAAAAAGGATAAGCCTATGAAAGAATACAAACTTTGTAATGGGAAAAACAAAAAAGGATGTCGACAATTTGTGACACTAGAGCAGTACCATCCGCAAGGCTGAACACGTTCGGAGGCCTCAGTTCCATGTTGGTGCTGCTACTTAGATTGCCAGGATGGCAACTGGCCTAGAGGTTGGAGGGCAATGATACAGTCAGTCTGTAATTGGCTTTTTCCCCAGTATGACCCCAAAGGTCCCTCCTTCCCAGCCAGCTTACAACTGCCCATCACCCAAGACTTCTTCACTAAGTTGTGTGTTCATAAAGGTACAATATCTCTTCTTAATGTGCCTCCACTGCTTACCCAGGCTGCCTCTTGTTTTCTCCGTGCCTTAATCTTCACACCCTTAGAAACTAAAGGAAGTACTTGAATGGTGACAAAGTCACTGAATTGTTAAGGTACAAGGCAGGGGTTATTTAATTAAGGGACAAGAAAGGGTGACTAATGGATGAAAGTAAGAGAATTCCCAAAGAATTATTTAAAAAGGAGAAATTAAAAGGCATAATTTAATGATAGGAAAACAGTGAAAGATCAGCGGGTTGCAGAGGCTAGTAATGCTATCCACTAGAAAATCTTCCATTGAGTTCGGGGTAAGCAGATTCCTGCGGGGCATGTGGAGAATCAGACAGAGCAAGCGGGCAGAGCTAGTGCCAAGGGGAATTGAGGGTACCCCACTGAGTCTGCTCCTTCCCCCTTCGCTGAACGATATTAGTGCTGCATGAATTGCGTAAAACATTGACTGATTTTATAACGTTGTGTTGTACTATTTTACTTGGGGCCCCTGGTGTGCATTATTCGGGAAAGGATGAATATGCACAAGGCACTCTATGATATGAAGCCAGATGAACTGCTAACTTTTGTTCTATTATTTAAAGTTGATCAAAACAGATGGGAGACTCCACTGCATGACCAGGGGACAGATTATTGACAATGTTTTTAATCCACCCTGTAAATATTATGTTTTTATGATGATTGCTTTTATACGTTTATCTTTGTTTCTATTTTGATTTTATGACTTTTTGCCTAAATAAACCTTTTCTGACTGACTGGCTGACTGGCATTCCACTAGGGAATTAATAAAATGATACATTTTCACGTAGAATAGGCTTGTCATGAGGGTAGAGACGCTAGCAAAAGAACAAAGATTAAGGATAGAGATGTTAGTGAAGCTATATGAAAGGCAGTGAAGAAAGAAAGAGTTAATGGAAAAGGGTCAAGTATGGGATTTAAAGAAGGGGCAGTTAATGGGAGCACTAGGGAGGGATTTAAAGAAGTTAGTCAAACCACAAGGAGGATTTTATTAGAGACAAGTTACTTAAAGCACAAGGAAGGGATTTAAAGACACAGCAGTAAGGTAAAGTACAAGGTTGGGTTTGTGGATAGATGAATTACTAATACTGCAGTGGATTATTGTAAAGATGGCAGTGCTAGAAGAAGTATAAAGAAGTTATGGTTAGTGACATTGGTAAAGACACAGACAGGAGTTTAAACAAGTTGAGACAGTTACTAAAGGTACAAGAAAGGGATTAAGCATGAAGAAGTTGGTACAGTCACAGAGGAGGGTTTTAGGAATTGGAAACATAATGAAGACACAACACTGGAGTCTGTTGGATGCATGTCACACTCTCTTGTACCAGATTTAATAAGTTATCTTCGGATTTTTCTGATTCCCAAAACTTTAGACTGGCCAAGTTCTGGTGCACAACATAATACTTCAGTCCAGAACAATTTAGATGTGCGAGTTTTGACTTTATCTAAATCTGCAAAATCAGCCTGGTGAAAGACAGATTCTTGGAGGTTGTCTGGAAATGGACACATGAAAGGATCCTAAGGCACTCCACCACTCAACCATGCTCCCAATACCACTTTCCTACTGGCTATCATTTAGTCTGCTTCATCCCTCCCATCTTGTAATTCTCCCTGGCAGTCGTTGCTGTCTCTTCTTGTCTGATTGATCACTATCACTGTGCAATGATCTGGCATGCCTTGACCAAGCTTTGAGCACTCAGCCTAACTGTTCTGCTACTTCTCTCGTCTGTCTTGAAAACTCTGCCTCAGTTGCCACCTTTTTCCTAAGGCAATATGTTGAAGAAATCTTCTGGCACAAAGATCTCTCTGCTTCTTAGGCACTGCTAATGACATGGAATGCTCATGTTTAATGATAGATATATTACAAATTGCAAACAAAAAAATTAAACTTAAAAAAATAACTATGAAGTCAAAAACACCATAAGATGGATACCTAATATTTCTCTTGTAAGGAATTATAAGAAAAAACAGGTTCTCTAGAAAGATGGTTTTCGGTTCAAATCGTGATATTCAGATTTGCAGAATGGTAAGAACGGTTCTTGTGAAGTTCAGCAGTCTATCATCGTAAGTTAAACCATAGTATCTGCCTTTCTGGCCTTAGCAAAGTCTTAACTATTGGTCCCACTGAGGCTTCTCTATCTATGCTAATATCCCTGGGCAACACAGTTATGCTGTATAATTAATTTAGCAACATTGGCTGGTCATTCACTACTAAGGGCCAAATTACTAGTCTGGCGGTCTGAGTACCGCCAGACCCATGGTGGCGTGGCAGTGGTGGTCCAGTCACCGCCGCATCAGCTATCAGACCTCCCCTATACGAGGGTAAGCAGTCAGATTGCCCTGGGACCACCAATGCTGCCATGAAACTGCTGTTCCCTGGACGTGGTGTGGCGGTTAGAGGCTGCAATATGCTTGGCGAGACCGCTGCGGTCCCGCCAAGCATATTATAAGTTTCCTCTTCGCGGCCGGTGATATGGAGGTTCCTACTCCATGTTAACCCTGGCGGAGAGGAAACAAAGGGGGACCTACATGGCCCCCTGTGCCTCCTCCGCTTGTCCATACACACAGGGGGGCATTACATGTGCCCCCTGTGTGCATGCACAAGAGTTACTGCACGTCATGAACTTCAGTCCATGCTGTGCAGGAACCTTGTGAGGCGTTTCCATTGCGGTGCCTTTTTCAAAGGCACCGCCCTGGGAATGCCACACCGTCTGCTGCCATACTACAAATAACTTGTAATCTGGCAGGAGGGCAGCAGCGAGTCTCGATTGTGTGGGGGAGTGGCCACCCTGCACTGCTGAAACTCCTAATCGGGCTCTAAATGTCTTCATACTCTGTTTCTGCCTCCACCTTGCTCAGTGAAAGGGTTCAACCTATGTTTTGGTTCAATCCACTCACAAACTCCTAGCCTCATGGGTAGGGTGACCAGATTTAGAAAACAGAATTGGGAGAGCGCCAGATATAGACGTAGGACTAAATGTTGGCACTTACCTTGGACACTAAGGGACTACAAGTGCCAGGATCAACTGACACAGAAGGACTACGCTGGACAACAAACAAATCTGTAAGAAAAACTATGCTTATGAAAGACAACACAGAATAGTTTTGGAGGTTTCCATTAAAAAAAGTATTAACTATTCAAGCGAAGCAAAGAGAACGGGAGGAGGTCTCACAGTGTCTCCTGTAATTCATGATTAGCTCATTCTGTCCACGTTTCTTTTCCTTCTGGGACTTGTTGTTTAACATGTTGGGGTTAGGGAATGATACACAGGTTTAAACCCACAGCCAAGGTAACAAGCATTGAAAATGCAATAGGTCTCGCCCTCGTTTAAGTTAAAGCAATTCTGTTTGTAATTAGGTGACTTTTTAGCCTTGCTTTTATAAGTGGATTTATATTTGTATTTAAATAGATATGCATATATATATATATATATACACATATATACACACACATACATATATATAAATACATATATATATATATATATGTGCATATGTGTGCGCGTAGAGAGGTAGAGAGAGGTAGAGAGGTAGAGGTAGAGAGTAGTAGAGAGTGCGTAGAAGGGAGTAGAGAGTAGTAGAGAGTGCGTAGTAGAGAGTAGTAGAGAGTGAGTAGTAGAGAGTGTAGTAGAGAGTAGTAGAGAGTGAGTAGTAAAGTAGTATAGAGAGAGTAGTAGAGAGTAGTAGAGAGTGAGTAGTAGAGTAGTATAGAGAGAGTAGTAGAGAGTGAGTATGAGAGAGTAGACTAGTAGAGAGTAGTAGAGATTGAGTAGTAGAGAGTGATTAGTAAAGAGAGAGTAGGAGAGAGTGAGAAGTAGAGAGTAGTAGAGAGTGAGTGGAGAGTAGTAGAGAGTAGTAGAGAGTGATTAGTAGAGAGTGAGTAGTAGAGAGTGAGTAGTAGAGAGTGAGTAGTAGAGAGTAGTAGAGAGTGAGTAGTAGAGAGTGCGTAGTAGAGAGTAGAAAGTAGTAGAGAGTGAGTAGTAGAGAGTAGAGAGTGGCGAAGAGAGTGAGTAGTAGAGTAGTAGAGAGTGGTAGAGAGTGAGTATTATAGAGTAGACTAGTAGAGAGTAGTAGAGAATGAGTAGTAGAGAGTGAGTAGTAGAGAGTGAGTAGTAAAGAGAGAGTAGTAAAGAGTAGAGTGTAGTAGAGAGTGAGAAGTAGAGCGTAAGTAGTAAAGAGAGAGTAGTAGAGAGTAGTAGAGAGTGAGTAGTAGAGTGAGTAGTAGAGAGTGAGTAGTAGAGAGTGAGCAGTAGAGAGTAGAGTAGACTAGTAGAGAGTAGTAGAGAATGAGTAGTAGAGAATGAGTAGTAAAGAGAGAGTAGTAAAGAGAGTAGTAAAGAGAGAGTAGTAAAGAGAGTAGTAAAGAGAGAGTAGTAAAGAGAGATTAGTAAAGAGAGAGTAGTAGAGAGTGAGTAGTAGATAGTGAGTAGTAGAGAGAGTAGTAGAGAGAGTAGTAGAGAGTGAGTAGTAGAGTGAGTAGTAGAGAGTGAGTTGTAGAGAGTGAGTAGTAGAGAGTGAGTAGACTAGTAGAGAGTAGTAGAGAATGAGTAGTAAAGAGAGAGTAGTAAAAAGAGAGTAGTAGAGAGTGAGTAGTAGAGAGTGAGTAGTAGAGTGAGTAGTAGAGTGAGTAGTAGAGAGTGAGTAGAGAGTGAGTAGAGAGTAGTAGAGAGTGAGTAGTAGAGAGTGAGTAGTAGAGAGTAGTAGAGAGTGAGTAGTAGAGAGTGAGTAGTAGAGAAACCCAAGAGTTCAGAGTAGGGTAACCCTCGCCTTTTGGACATGCAGTTCTGTGTGTCCAATTTTGCCTCGGAAACGAGGTGTCCAATTTTAGCATCAGGATTACAAGCTCCAGAATGGAAAATCAAAAACCTGGAAGGCGAAGTAAATCGGGAAACTAAAGCATTCTGCTACACACTACTGTGATTTGGAGCTTTCTGCAGCCCGTACTACAACTCCCAGAATAATTTGTATCTAAGGCCAGGAACGCACAATGTTGTAGAGTAATCTGCTGGTAACTTGGAATAAATCCACTGCTTCCGTGCTTAAAATGATGGCCCCCGATTGACGCTGGTCTGAAAGGTGCTAGTAGGAAGCGGAAATGAAACTGCAGATGCATTCTTCCTCGGACTCATTTCCAGATGTGCCCTCTCCCAGGCTGTTGTCCTTGGGTCAGCTGCTTCTGCAAGTTAAACCTTGCAGAGGGCTTCACGAGGAACCCCCGTGGGACAGCAAAGCACTCGATTCGAAGAGTTCTGGACTGACCAGTGAACCCCTCCAGTTTGATATATGTGCACCCATGCATTACACAGCTTCTTATACATTAACATTCACAGATTGCTTTTACAGCTCTTTTGCCGTATCCTCTCAGATAAGTGAATCCGAAGAGAGCTGCGCCTGCTATCCTGTTTCCACCCATGTTTTGTTGATTTCTGCATATTTTCTGATCAAGCTAATTACTTTATAACAAGCATTTGCAATGCAATAGGTCTCGCATTATAAAAGTGTGAGTAGTTGGCATTGCTAATAATAATGCAACACTAGCTATTGGCATTGTAAATGATAATGGCATTTATTTATGTGTTTGTTTTATAAAATAGATTTAAAAAAGGCATTGTCATGAACAATGCCAATAGCTTAAACTTTTGCAAATGCGAGACCTATTGCATTGCAAATGCTTGTTTCAATACTGCAGGCTTTTTAAAAGTTTTAGTCACTACTCAAATGAAATCCATTTTATCAGCGTTGCCAGTGCTCCTTTATGTTTAATGCCATAAATGAAACACAATGTTCCAAGCAGATTGCTAAATAGCATCTCCAGCCCGATCACAATGTTTCCCTTCATGCTGGACAGTGGGCACCCTGTTTTCATGCAGCACCAAGACGGGGTGAACTAATGCACAGACTGAGGTCTGTCAGCCTCCGAGGCTCAAAGCATTCCTTGCAACAGTCCGCTGTGTCAAGGTATTGCCATGTGTACAGCCCACACTCTGCAACATCAAGTGGTTTCAAAGTTGGGGGTGACTTCTCAAACTTTCCCGAGGTGTTCATCGTGTTTGGTGACAGCGTATTTATGCTGACAGCCGCAAAAACTTTTGTGGCTGTGTGTGTGTGTTGTGTGTGTGTGTGGTTGTGTGTGTGTGCGGTTGTGTGTGTGTGGTTGTGTGTGTGTGGTTGTGGTTGTGTGTGTGGTTGTGTGTGTGTGGTTGTGGTTGTGGTTGTGTGTGTGTGTGGTTGTGTGGTTGTGGTTCTGTGTGTGTGGTTGTGTGTGTGTGGTTGGGTGGTTGTGTGTGTGTTTGGGTGGTTGTGTGTGTGTTTGTGTTTGTGTGTGTGTTTGGGTGGTTGTGTGTGTGTGGTTGTGTGTGTGGGGTTGTGTGTGTGTGGGGTTGTGTGTGTGTGTGGTTGTGTGTGTGGTTGTGTGTGTGTGGTTGTGGTTGTTTGTGTGGTTGGGTGTGTGGTTGTGGTTGTGTGTGGTTGTGTGTGTGTGTGGTTGTGTGGGTGTGGTTGGGTGTGTGTGTGTGGTTGTGGTTGTGTGGGTGTGGTTGTGTGTGTGGTTGTGTGGGTGTGTGTAGTTGTGTGTGTGTGGTTGTATGTGTGGTTGTGGTTGTGTGTGTGTGTGGTTGTGGTTGTGTGGGTGTGGTTGGGTGTGTGTGTGTGGTTGTGGTTGTGTGGGTGTGGTTGGGTGTGTGTGTGGTTGTGTGTGTGTTTGTGTATGGTTGTGTGGGTGTGTGTGGTTGTGTGTGTGTGTGGTTGTGTGTGTGTGGTTGTGTGCGTTTGTATGTGTGTGTGTGTGTGTGTGGGGCCAAAATAAATGTGTTGTTGATAATAGCCCTTATCATCTTTGCGCACGATAAACGTCAGGTCTGTGGCTGCGCCCGTGCCGGGTCAGCGCTCCCTCTCTTGTGTTTGAAGATCTGTAATGTCATAACAAGTCTGGGAGGGAGTGCCGGCTCCAAAGGGGCAGAGGAGAGATGCCCTAACCCCTCTTAACATCACCCAGAGAGGCGGACATTTTAAAACAAACAAGTGTCGGGGATTAGGGCCAGCAGCGGGCCGCAGATGCGGTCCATGCCCACTCGGGGCAAGGGGAGGGCGGCACACACTTCAGGAGCTAGTTCGAGGGAAGTGCCGGCTTTGCTGTGATCTGTATGTTGGAGAAGACAAGGGGATTACCTAGAGTAGTGAGTGCAAAAGAGGATAAACAAGCATTGGCATAGCCAATAGGTCCAATACTTATAAGGTCCCAAAAGCGAGACCTATTGGCTATGCCAAGCGGCCGTGAAAGTGAAAGCAATCGCGGTAAAGCACGGTGCGCGTGCCCGCGCACATGCACTGTAGCTCTAGGCTGGCCTGGTAGCACTTTTTGGAGCCCTTTCAGTAAGTCTCCCCAGACCAGCGCATGCGCTGGGTCAGACGAGACCTAAAAACTGGAAACGGAAAAGGGACAGAAAGAAATACAATACAGAAAAAAAAACAGAGGTAAGAGTATGAGAAGTAAACTAAAGTAATTAAACATATAAGACAAGAGAATGAAAACGGATAATGCTAAAGAGCCATAGCAAGGCAAAAGGAGAAAGAAAATGTGGTAAATTAAAAAGAAACTTATAGAAAGAACCCTAATGGATGCTGTAGAAAGGGAAATCAATAAATGTTAGATCATTCGGAAAAGAGAAAAAGAATGAAAGTTAAAAATAAAATGGAAAAAACAAGAGAGCTTGATAGAAAGCGATCAGAAGGGGGATATGTAAAAGATATACCATCCCTCTTTAAAGGCAAAACCCAGCAAGAACAATATCCCAGACAGAGGCTCAGATAGAGATTGAGCGGGTGGTGGGAGGAAAGTAAGGGCTGGGAGAGCAGGCAGAGATAGGCGAAGACTGCGCTACATGAAGTAAGCTCAGCCAAGGGCGGAGGAGGGCAGAAGAGATAACGAGCGATGACATGAAAGGGTGCCCTAAGAGAGGTGCTTAATTACCCATGACAACAAAGGAAAGGCAGATGGCCGCACGTGCACTCAAGCTTGTAGCCAGCCAGCAAATGCCTGGGTAGTACTTTCGAGATCCCCTTTACTAAAAGTCGAGCAGCAGCGCATGCGCTGTTTTAGGCTCGACCTAAAAAGGAGAAGGCTAGGAAAAGTTTATCTTGTGTACTATATAAGGAGGTAAATGCACATGCGATGGAGCGGCTGTATAAAGCATACCTTTAAATGTGAGATTTTCCCACAAATGTGCAACGGAAGAGAAAAAATACATAAAATCTCTCGGCTTTGGCAAAGGCAGCCGTGTGTTTATAATTGCATCGCGCTTTCACTAAAGTGAAAGCGCGATGCAATTATAAACATGCACTGCCTTTGCCAAAGGGGAATGATCACAAAAAAGTGCGTAGCGGCTAATTAGGAGACACTGTCTCCCGCCGCAAGTAAAAGATCAAATCCCGGTGGGCGGGGCTTAAAGGAGACAGGGTGGAAACAAGCGCCTATTGACATGCCTTCAGTTCAATCATTGCACTACCTCTGGCATAATTTGTGACACAAAACAACGCGCACGAATCAAAACTTAAGGTGGAGCTGAGACGAGGCTTCTGGAATCGTATCTATTCCAAGAAGCCTCGTAAGACGAGAGCAACGCATGAGCTGCTTACGTCAGGCCGAGACCCAAAAAGAGGGCACTGGGAAGAAATAAACTCTAGAGAACAGAAAAGAGCTGTTGAACTTACAATAAAGGACATCTTGATTCAGAGAAAATCTTTATCGGAGTAGAGCAGATAGCAGCACCTAATGGAAGGTCAGAGATGTGAGAGTGAACAGTGAATGAGGCTCCATGTAAATGCAAGATACCAGTGATGGGGACCAAACAAGGCTTTAAACAATACCAGCGATGTGGACGCAAGGATATCTCCATAGAAGAGCAAGAAGCAAGCATTGGGAAGTGAACGAGGCACCATAAACGTTTGTGTGCAATAGAGTGATGGGGAGTGTTGGGGCAGAAATGTCCCCTGCATGGTGTACAGTTTTGCTCCCCTGCCGGCACATCCTATTACATGAATATGGTGGCCTGGTTTTGCTTTTGGTCCTAGCCTCATACTAATCTCATATGTGGACAGAGGGAGAAGCCTGTCCGTTGGCATGAGTGAGGTCCTGGACCTGTCCTGTGACCTGGAGGGGTGCCACAAGCATGCCCTATCTGCACTGACAGTCGACTGCTGTCCCTGTCATAAGTTAGTACACAGGGCGGTGGTGGCAACGTATCTTGCTTTTTAAATCCATAATTGGTACCACACCTTTTATCTGCCACTGGAGTGGAGGCCAGCTGGTCCAAATGCGATGCAGCGCGCGCAACAAAATTAGTTTTATTTATTTTTTCTGTTACTTACCTGAAATCGTCTGTTTGTCGAAGGAAGTGCTCCACAGAGGATTGCTGTTCAACCAGAGCTGCTCTCTGACCTTCTGACGGCTTCAAAGGGTTATGGGGACATCACCTGAAGTTGTGTCTTACTGGAAGAAGCTGTTCATCTGACCTGAGTTGCCTAGAAGCCAGTATGCCTGTTGAGAGAAGGAAGGAGCCTGCCAATTCTGCAGGAGCTGTGACTTTCCTGGAAGAGCCAGAAGCAGTGAGACCCTTGGCTGGTGGGTTGGTGGATTCTGCCAGAGGAAGAAGGAAGGTGTTGTCAGTCCGTCTGTTGGCAGACACCAGACTCTCCCAGAGGCTGTTCCAGTCAGAAAATGCTGAATAGCAGCTGTCCGTGTTGCTGTGACCAAAGAAGTACGAGTGTGGCTCACCTCATGCCAGACTGACCAAAAAGTGTGACAATGGCTGATACCATGCCGCTGTAACCAGGTAGGCTGCTACAGCTCATCCTATGCTGCTGTGCCCAAGAGGTTCCACCATGCCTCATCCTGTGACCCTGTGCCCAAGAGACCGCCAACACCTGCTTGCACCTTCAAACCAGACCAGCTCTTAGAAGCACGCAGAATGATTACCCTGACCAGACCTACCCATGAGGTCACTGCGACTCCGTTTACCGGAAATTCCTGGCCTTTCACATCAGGTACCTCACCAGAGCTGAAGGAGGCAGTGTCTGGTTGGGAACATGCTCTCTCCAGAAGCAGAGGCGAGATGGTGCACTATCGCAGTTTGACTGCAGGCCTAAAGCCTGTGCTTCAGAGACCTGCATTGTGGGGAGATACCAAAGATCAATGAGAAATGTGATAAACTGAGTGCACTAGATACCAGAAGAGGGTAATCTGCACCTGTTCCTTGTTTCGTGTCAGTAGAGACATTCTTACGCAGAGACAAGATCCGCCTAGGAAGAGGAGGAGAGATCCTGAGGGTGGGGAGGGGAGTGAACAGCAGGTTGAAGAACATTTAGACCCAGTACCCAATTCACTAAATCATTCCTGTTCACAATGACATATGTAGTATCTAGTTACTGTGTGTAATAAAGTACTTTTCTTTTATCAATGAAAGCACTTGGTTTAGTAATCACGTATTCCGCCACTGGGTGATCTTACGTTCCCCCCCCCCACCACACTACCTCCTTGAGAACTCCATTACTGTTCACAGCCGCTACCACAGAGTCAATTACTGAAAGGGCTGTACTTGGCCCGGTTTGAACTGCCTTGGTGGTATGGACTCAGGAGATCAGAGGCAAACGACCTCAACCCCCAGCGTTGGGGCCCAGCAGCCCCTGCTTCCCTGGGACACTGCCCCTTATGGAGCCCGATGGGGGGTGTATGGGCTCCACAGATGTGCAGGATAATAGTCTTGTGAAGAAGGAAGGAGGCTCACTAGAAAGAAAAGATGTTGCAAATATAAGACAAGGGAAGGAGTTGAGTGGGACTACAATGAAATCAATGATACCTGTACTATGTGGATGAGTGGTACCCCATTGAAGTGAATGTCTCAGTGACATCATTATGAGTGAGGCCCCATGAAAGGGAATGATGCCAATGATATGGGCATGAGTGGGACTCAGGTGAAGTATATAGGCCAGCAGCATTGAAAGGGGTGAGGCTGCATTCAAAAATGTATGATCAGAGATGTTGTAAGGCATGGGAAAAGAGGGCTCTGGCCCAGGGCCCCACTCTTTCAGGGGGTCCCTGATAGAGCCAGCTCTATTCTGCAGACAGTCTTGTCCTGGTGAATTTGAATAATTTTTAAACAGATTGTTTAAAATATCGTTTTCCTTTCATTAATTATTAAGGTTAGTAATGTGTAAAAGTCTATTACCGACATTTTGCAGAGAGATGTTGTGTTTATGTTTCATGCAAGCTCCACAAAAAAGTTTCTTTTAGAGCAAAACAGGACCTCACATGTTAGAAATGGGAGGGTGTCCGAGATTATTTGCAGTAATAGCGAGCTACTGCTGTGTAACAGTATTGAAAACACACATCACTATCCCTGAATATTAGAAGTAAACACATTTAGGATTTGGATGAGTGTCCCTGTGCACAGTCAGTGACCTGGCTAAAGAGGGCATCAATGGGCTGAAATTGCATCATAAATCGAAAACTGTTCCAAAACCGGGCCCTCAAAATACGTTTAGCCCAGATCCCCCAAAATTCTTACAATGTGCTTGTGTATTACCTCCTTGTTACGTTTTTACCCCTAATTAATTACGTAATGAGGCCACCGCGCCTCACTGACACACCCAGTTCCCTTCCAAAAAGTTGAAAAGCCCCCCCGCCCCCGACCTCCTGTTTAGGTCTCACTGAGCCAAAGGCTTGAAGAGACATTTTGTATGTGGGAATTTCAAAGTGCTGCTGGCTGGCCTAACGCCTGCGTTCACGCGATCGTGCACGCGCGCAGCCGGCCGCCAGCAGCACGTTGAAAACTCGTGCGTCATCGCGATCACTTTCGCTTTCAGAGCGATCGCGATCACGATGACACACAACTCCCGCTTCTCCCCCTCCCCCACCACATATTGCGTCTCCAGCCGCTCGCGCGCGGCCAACGCTTGTTGAATCTTTGGTTCTCCTCTCTTCACCGACCCTCCACTCACCCCTCCGTCCTTCCTTGACTCCTACTCCCTGTATTCTGTACCCACACAGGCAGCTTCTACCGCCTCTCATCCAGTTTAGGAACTTCCTGTACTGCATTCTGTTTTATCCAGTTTAGGAACTTCCTGTACTGCATTCTGTTTTATCCAGTTTAGGAACTTCCTGTACTGCATTCTGTTTTATCCAGTTTAGGAACTTCCTGTACTGCATTCTGTTTTATCCAGTTTAGGAACTTCCTGTACTGCATTCTGTTTTGTATTCTTGCCTCGTTTCCAGCACCTCCTGCTCTGCTTTTTGTGGCGGTCTCATGAAAATCTCTCTGTTACTTTATGTAATCTGTTAATCTTTTTCAAATTTCGTGCTACACAAGACAGTTTCAAATCCCTACTGCTGCTGTGCTATGTACTTTTATTCAAATACATTGTTTTGCAATGTCTGTTTCAGTAACTGTTCACTGTGGGCATTTCAGCATTCGTTTAGGAATGCTCGTATCTGGCACATAGCGAGGCTATTGCCCAACTCCAGGCGAATCTAAACAAGGTATTACACACACAGACCCATGAGGAAATGCACAAACAAACAGCCAGTCACAAAGGGGCAAACAAGGGAGGGGAGAGACCTTATCTTTGGGACACGCAGGCAAAATCTGTGCTTGTTTTTTTTTTGGTTTGGGGTACGCTGGTGTTTCCGGTTTCTCTTCGCAGCCGGTTGGGTTTCTCTTTCGCACTGGGTTCGGGCAGAGCTGCAGAGCAGCTGGCAGTGGGGCAAGAAGGGGAAGTATTGAAAGCTACAGAGCGGCGCAGAAAGAACAGAAGCTCCGTGGTCGCTCCGTGGTCACGCCGTGCAGAATAATGGACCAGGAACTACAACCCGTGATCTTTTTTTTGTGTTTAAATGTCAGGTCTGTTTACATGCGAACGGTCTAAAAACAGGTTTCTCTATTTCTTCATTTAAGTCAAGATTAGCGGAAATTAATGAGGAAATGAACGAACACAAAGACTTTCTAACCAAGCAGAAGATCACAAAATTCCAGAAAGACTTAAAAAGGTTCAATAAAGAGAAGGTGTACCCTTATACGAAAGAAGATTATGTTTTTCAAAACTACGACACAACTTCTGATGAAGGAAGTAGCACCAGATCTAGCAGAACAGGATCATTTGGAATTGATTCGAGTTATGAAGGACAACGGTACACACAATACGCCAGAGGGACACCGCAATTAACACGCCCTCCCTTGTTCCAGAATCCTCCACCACCACCTCAATTTTCTCATCCATCTTTCCAACCACCAGGCTACCCGGGACAATGGATGGGACCTCCACCTATGTGGCACGTACCTCCAAACCATCATCTTCTGCCGACCCATTTCCAACAATTCCCGAACCCACCTTTTCACAACAGAGGGAGGGGCAAAGGAAGAGGCAGAAGAAGAGGAAATTACAAGAAGGTACAATGGCAAGACCAGGAACCAATGACGCTACGGAGCCAGACGAGAGGCCAGAGACCTTAGTGGTGAACCTTTCATCTAGACTACTCACAGACAGAGAAACCACGCTACTGGAAAAGGGGTTGGGATTTGTCCCCACACCCAAAGAAGACCCCTTCAGGTTACATCAAGAACTTCATCAGTTCTTCCGAAAAGTCAGACTGAAGGCTTTTTTTCAAGGAAAACCGGACAACCCCCCCACTGAGACGGGTCTGAAGAAACCTTCAAAATTTACCCCTACAACAGCTATGACACCTCATGAGGTCCTTACCTACGAACAAGCGGTCCTCAAAGAAGTAGGAGCTTTAAATCAGAAGCGACCTTATGACAATCTATCCAAAGAAGAAAGAACCATCCTCCGAACCATCACCGAAGATCGGGATATTATAATTAAACCAGCTGACAAGGGAGGTGCAATTGTCATTCAAGACCAGGATACTTATGACAGAGAATGCACCCGCCAACTGGTCAACACCACATATTATGAAGTGATCACAGAAGATCCCACCAAGCGCCTTTTGACCCGGATTAAGAGCATGGTCAGCGAGGCATCCGCTGAAGGTTGGATCTCACAACAGGAAGCCAATTTTCTTACGACAGAAGACCCTCGGACCCCGTATTTTTATACACTTCCCAAGATCCACAAGGGGGTGACCCCCCCTCCCGGCCGTCCGATTGTCTCTGGCATCAACTCTGTTCTAGAACCACTAAGCAAATTCTGCGATTTTTATCTACGCCCCTTAGTGAGTCAGACTCCCACCTATCTGAGGGACACCACAGAGGTTCTCAATCTCATTGAACTCTTTCCAGATGCAGACAAAATAGACTTCCTAGTGACCATGGACGTGGAAGCCCTCTACACGAACATACCGCAGGACGCCACTTTGGAAGTACTAGAGGACACCCTCCGGAACATCAAACCTTGGCCCTTCATAACTCCCATTCCATTTATCTGCGACTGTGCTTCCCTTGCTCTAAAAGAAAATTTCTTTGCCTTTAAATCGCAACTATTCCATCAAATACAAGGCACGAGCATGGGAAGCACATTCGCGCCGAGTCTGGCATGCCTTTACATGGCCCATTTTGAAGAACGACACATTCTAGGAGATAACAACCCCTTTAAGGAACACATTCTTCTATGGCGTCGTTACATAGACGATGTCATTTTATTTTGGCGAGGGAATGAAGAACAATGCATGGAATTCTGCAATTGGGTCAACACTCTCAACCCTTATTTAAAATTCACAAGCACAAGATCACGTCACAAAATCCCCTTTTTGGACCTCCTTATCTCATTGGAGAATGGTTGCCTTCACACAACTAATTACAAGAAGCCGACAGACAGGAACAACCTCCTGATCTATGACAGCCACCACCCTAGGGCACTCAGAAACAACCTTCCAGTTGGCCAATTCTTACGTCTTCGGAGGAATTGTGACACTATCAAGGAATTTGAGATACAGTCTGATCTTCTCAGAAACAATCTGGCTAAACGACATTACCCGAGAAACATTATTCGTCAAGCTCAAAAGAGAGCCAGAAACAGCCCCAGGGCATCTCTCCTCGAGATAAAAGAGAAATCTGGATTAGACACCATGACTTGTGTCACTACATTCACTCCCAGCTCCAACAGTGTACAGAAGGCGATCAAGAAACATTGGCCAATATTGAATTCAGGTTCATTTGACCCTGGCCCACACCTCTGTTTGCATTTAGACGCACGCAGAATTTAAGAGACCACCTGGTACACACTAGGCCAAGACTACAAACTACACATCAATCCACACTTTGGTCTTTACCACCAGTAGTAGGCCATTACCCGTGCGGCTCCTGTTCTACATGTGCAGAGACCACGATTTCAAAAGAAATCGACTTGGGCCTCACGACACCTTGGCGCCAAACCAGACACACGAATTGTAACACGACCAACTGTGTCTACACTATAGTCTGCCCATGCAACATGAGATACGTGGGTATGACCACAAGAGCAGTCAAGACTCGTATGGGGGAGCACAAAAGCACCATAAGACGAGGGAAAACCAACACGAAATTATTGACACATTTCGCAGAACAAGGACACACAGCGAACAGTTTAAGATGGACCATCATTGTCTCCAACCCTTACTGGACAAAACGCACTCTGTTCAGACAGGAACAACGATGGGTCCACAGATTGAGATGTGATACTAGGGGCTTGAATGACGAAATTCCTTGGGTTGAGTTAACATGACATCCCATTTCTAACATTGAATTTGTCTATGCTGATATTAATTAGACTAATGTAATATCATAATTCCATCCTGCGCATCAAACATGACATACACTCTGATGCATGGATTAACTAGAAAAATGATGAGATACTCGTTATAATACGAACATAAAGGTCAAAAGCATTGTATGAACGCGACATATTCACGCCATTCCCTGGCGCCGACCTACCACCATGGCTTCATAGTACACTCCCCCCAGGGACATCATTTTCTTTCATGAGACTCTTCTCGACATTTTTTCATGTCTCAAAACTTTATTGATGTCTCTCGATGAATGTAAGCCTGTATCTTCACGAATGCGTTGACATTTCGTACCGCGTCGTACACACCCCCGGTCACCATAACAACGGATTGTTCAGAGCCACCACGTCATTTTCTGGCACTAAGCAACTCCCCCGATTTCCAGGGCAAGAAATCGCATCACGCTAACACGTCTACCAATAGCGTCATAAGGTTTGCAAAATCACCATGACTACACATGACGCTACGTCATGACGTCATTGTCCGGCGCCCCGGGACCGCCCCAACCCGGAACTCAGCACTAATGAAGGAACATACTTAATAAGCACGTTCTCACATCGTCCCTCATCCATTCCAGCGCTGTACGGAGGAGGGGTAGGTTACCACATCCTTGGCGAAAGAGCACCCGTGAGTATCCACTTATAACGAAGAGGTGAGCTCATGCGCTCTGAGTCTTGCGACATTTTACCGGAAACCAACATCCATGGTATACCTTTCTGTTTCCCTTTACCAGTCTCTCTTTCTGCCTACTCCGCGTTGCTGATGGAGCCCATTCCCTATACTTTAAGGGTAGGCTTTATCATGTAGTTCCGTTTTTTGTAAGATTTTCACGAGTAATAGTGTTCCATTATCACGTTATGACCGTTGTTAGTCTCTTTACACAGGTTGTCAGATAACTTTTTGATTGCACTCGAGTATTGCAAATTGACCAAACATTACTCGCACCCCACTATAGCGGTATACTGCACGATGTTGGATATTTTTCTAACACAAGTCGTTTGTACCTGCATGTAATCATTAGAAGCATGGTTTGAAATTATACTCCTTGTGCTGGGTTACTTTGTAATCACAACAGACTATGTTTAATGATTACCAGATGCTATGTTTTATTTTTATTGTTTTCCCTCTCCTCTATCCATGTGTGTGTCTTTTTTGTATTTCTACCCTACCAGGTTGGGTAAAGGTTATCCAAATAGGAAGGAGTACCAACCAGCGCGAGGACGCTGTATTTCCCTATTATTAAGGTACCACAGGTTTACAACACAGCACCTTATTTGAAACCTGTTTCGTATATTCACAATTGTTTCACCCACTTTATAGTTTGGTCCTGACGAAGCGCATTGGGATCCCTTAGGACCCACCCTGAAGCGCGAAACATGTTGACCATTTATTATTAGGACTTTCACTCACTATCCTGAGAGCAGCAGTTATCTTCACATCTGCCCTCTCTATTTCTTTTCCAAGAGGAGCTCCAGGATCACTATTTTTAATTTTTACTAGGTAGAGTTGTGAATAAAGGTCTTGTACTCTATCCAGTAATTTTTAACGCACCACCCACCTCCCTTTAGATAGGCCCACACACCCCCTTGCACAACTGCGGTGTCTCCAAACAAAAGATCTCCGACAAAGAGCCCTCTTGCGGGGCCCGTGGGGGACTGCAGCGCCACCCCCACGAGGAGCAACGCCCTATGATGAAGCAGGACACTCGAAAGGGTGTGTGAGGGCACTATATTCAAAAGGAAAAATTCCCCACACTCTACCCGACCTGTCTACATCTTGAGAGCACACACAATCTCCTTAGTCGTGTCTTTAGGAACAGTTACCCTCTTATTACATATTACACACACAGACCCATGAGGAAATGCACAAACAAACAGCCAGTCACAAAGGGGCAAACAAGGGAGGGGAGAGACCTTATCTTTGGGACACGCAGGCAAAATCTGTGCTTGTTTTTTTTTTGGTTTGGGGTACGCTGGTGTTTCCGGTTTCTCTTCGCAGCCGGTTGGGTTTCTCTTTCGCACTGGGTTCGGGCAGAGCTGCAGAGCAGCTGGCAGTGGGGCAAGAAGGGGAAGTATTGAAAGCTACAGAGCGGCGCAGAAAGAACAGAAGCTCCGTGGTCACGCCGTGCAGAATAATGGACCAGGAACTACAACCCGTGATCGTTTTTTTGTGTTTAAATGTCAGGTCTGTTTACATGCGATTATAAGATTTGCTCCTCTAGCTTTCTAACAGCTGTGATGTCGACCGAGCCTCCTTCCGCTTTCTTCCCCTTGTTTTATTTACTCCCGCTGTCTGTTCTTTTTATCCACCTCGACCTCCTCCCACAGTTCATTCTTCTTTAGCCACCCCTCCATCCTCTGTTTTCATTTAACTACCCCGCCCTCCTCCCACTGTCTGCTCTTTTTACCCATCTCCTGCCCTACTCCAGCAGTTGGTTCTTTTCACCCACCCCCACTGTACTCCTGCTGCCTGTTCTTATTGACCACCCCACACCTAACTCTTGCGGTCTGTTCTCACAAACAACCCTCGACCTACTCCCACTGTTCGTTCTTATTAAACTCCAGCTGACCTTTCTTACCTTTCTTTTTATAACCTCCCCACCCTACTCCCGCTCTGTTATTTTTACCCAACCCACTCCCGCTCTCTTCTTTTTACGGAACCCCTGCCCTACTTCCGATGTCAGTTCTTTTTACCCACCCTACTCCCCTTGTCCATTCTTTTTACCTACCCCCTGCCCTGCTCCCCCTGTCCATTCTTTTTACCCACCCCCACCCTACTACATCTGTCCATTCTTTGTAACCACCCACCTGGCCCTCCTCCTACTGTCCCTTCTTTTTACCCACCCACCTGGCCCTCCTCCTACTGTCCGTTCTTTTTACCCACCCATCCGGCCCTCCTCCTACTGTCTGTTCTTTTTACCCACCCACCCGACCCTACTCTAACTGTCCGTTCTTTTTACCCACTCACCCGGCCCTATTCCAACTGTCTGTTCTTTTTACCCACCCCCGTCCTAATCCCGCAGTATGTTCTTTTTAACCACACCCCACCTGCACTGTCCATTCTTTGTAACTACGCCCCAACCTACTCCTACCCATTCCCCGCCCTACTCCCGCTGTCCATTCTTTTTAGCCACCCGACTTACTCTTGCTGGCCATTCTTTTTACCCACCCATCCGCCCTACTTTTACAGCCCATTCTTTTTACATACCTACACACCCTACGCCCACTGTCCATTCTTTTTATACTCCCGCTGCCAGTCCTTTTTACCGACCCGGCCTTTCCCCCACTCCTGCTGTCCGTTCTTTTTAACCCTCCTGCTGTATGTTCTTTTTATCCACCTCCCGCCCTCCTCCCACTGTCCGTTTTTTCTCTAACCAATCCCACTCTTCTCCCGCTGTCTGTTCTTTATATCCACCTACCCGCCCTCCTCATGCTGGGGGCAGACAGATTTGTTTCTAAATCTGCAATATAGGTGTGTAGTAAGGCTAGTGATGGAACAGCTAGATGTGTTTCTATCTCGCCATCACATGTGACAGCGCCCGTGATGGGATAGGTTGGTTTGTTTCTGTCTTTGCTGCATCTGTAATGGAAGGTGAATAATTGGATAGTGAGGTTTCTTTTTGCCTTTGCCATTTCTGTACGGGGAGGATAGCGATGGAACTATGTAGGTTGTTTGCATCGCACAACATACAGCAGAGCCATAAGTATAGTAGGTGGGTTTCCAAATTGCTAAACTTGTACAGGAAGATGTAACTGGCATGCTAATCTTCGTGTGTGCATCTGAAGACCAGTCCGGGAACAGTATGTAATGCTTTGTTGTCATAAAGAGTGAGTCATGTTCATCATTTTGTCAATGATACTGGCCCGCTACAGTCTCATAATAATGTAACTATCATAATGTTGTCTCTTGAATTCTCCACATCCCTAGGTATAGTTGTTTTTCCCTAATTTTCTGCCCCACCCCTTAATTCAGTCTCAGTGACTGCTAGAACCTTCCTTACAGTTTGTACTTCCAAGGCCCCCTCATATCAGGCATACGTGCTTTTCCTGCAACATTCAGAGCGCCATGCGCGCTTTCACTTTCCAAGCTGCCCAGAACAATGGCAGCCCGTTCTTTAAAATGAAATAGGTCTCGCGTATACAAGAGTTTCAGCTATTGTTTATGTGTTAATTATCAAAACCGATAAATAAAAGGCATTGTCATTTACAATGCCAATAGCTTAAACTCTCGCAAATGTGAGACCTATTGCATTACAAATGCTTGTTTTGTTGTGTCTTGCAGACACCCAGGAGGTCGTGACCTAGTTGCTGCTACAGCGTTATTTCTCCCCAAAAAATTACACTGTCCTTTCTGAATGTAGAAAGACAGCGGAGCAGCTTTAAAACATTCTTCCTGTCTCTGGCAGCACCTGGGTTGTTTCTGGAAATATGCAAACTCTCCTCGGGCTGTGGAGCGCCTGATGGGGAGCGGCAGGAGTGTGTGTTCCAGCTTCAGAGGAATGAAGTTAACCGACAGTGCTTGGCCCCGGGAATACTTACAGCTGTGATTAGAGGCATGCATCTATGCGCTTCGAGAAGTCAGGCTGGTTCCTGTTCAGAGGCGCAGAGGACGACGGGAAGGTTGGAGTCTCCTGAGCTGCTGAGCGCTGGGGGAGTAGCCTGCCAATTCATGTTTTGCACCTGAAGGGTCGCAGGGCGGCTCACGGTTAATGTGTTCTCTTGTTGTGGACACAGCTGAGTTCATTTAGGCTGCATTTTGTAGGGCTGCTGTAGCGCCCTGTTCATTGGAGAAGGCTGTGTGTACATTTGTTTGCTAATGTTTTAATTACTGCATTATGGCTGGCAGAACAGAGGACTTAAGGAGCCCTAGTTTCTGTCATTTGTGGATTTTCTTCCATGCTGCACAGTGTGTTTTTCTGCTATGGGGAGCAAGAGGTGTGCGCAGAGAAGGCGGATGGTTTCCTCCTCTTCTGACTCTGAGGGGAGCCTGCCTGGGGCTCAGAGTTCTAAGAAGCCAAGGGAACGCCCCCTGCCAGTCATGCTTATTTGACTGAGGCCCAGGCCCAGTCCATGATTGAGGTGGCACTTGCTAACGCTTTGGCTGCCAAGCCTAAGAAGAAGGAAAAGAAAGCTGTGTTTTCCAGAATAAAGGGAAAGATGCAGGAGTCTTCCTCAGATTTAGAGTTGGAGGGTCCTAATACTTCAGCCTATGGGAAGTACATTTCCAGAGAGGATTTGGTCCAGATTTTATATCGTGTTAGACATAACCTGGGCTTTGAGGAGCCTTCAGCCCAGCCAGATGAAGAAGGTCTCTTCCCTCAGAATGTAAGCCTTCACTTTTGTCTCTCCCTCTTCATAAGAGGATAAAGGACTTAATCTTCAGGCATTGGATATGGATCAGTCCAGTATTCCTAGGTTTCTCCAAAAGATGTATGCCCTGACTGAAGGGGAGGAGGTATTTCTGCCCAACATTAAGGTGGATTTTATTGTGGCGCCTTTGATTGGCAGGCCAGCGATTAAACCAGAGGATTGTTCTCCCGCAGATACTGTGGATCGCAAGATTGATGGTGCTACCAAGAAGTCTCTTTCTGCCAGTTCTGTGTCCATGAAGGTAGCTACTTATGCTGCATACACAGCACAGTCTTTAGTAAAGGACTTTGAGTCTCTTTCTGTTGCCATCCAGAAAAATGTAGGCTGGTCTGATTTACTTTTGCAAATGGAACAGGAGGCAAAGATGTTGGCTGGTGTTTCTTCAGATATTATTACATCCTCAGCAGTGGCTTCTGGTGCGTCCATCCTGGCACGCCGCCATTTGTGGATGCTGGACTGGAAGATACATTATGCAGAAAAATCTTCCCTTCTGAAGATTCCTTTTGAGGAGAAGAAGTTGTTTGGAGACCAGCTGGATGCAACCATAACAAAGTCTTTCAAAGATAGGTAGCACACTTTTCCCTATAAGGGGGCTGCCTCTATATCCTATAGGTCTTGGAATAGGGACTGTAATGATTTTTCTAGGAAGGATGGAAAGGGTTATTCTTCCAGAAGACGATGATTTCAGCCTAGGAAATCCTCCAAGTCGCAGGACTCTGGTAAGCAGGTGGGAACAAGCAAGAATCGTTGTTGACTAGTCCCCCCTTCTTGTGGGTGATGGCCCAGTTGGAGGGAGATTGTTGGACTTTGGCAGAGTTTGGCAGGAGTCCATCAGGGATCAATGGGTGCTCAGTCTATTTCGGAGAGGCTATATGATCAAGTTCATTCAAACACCTCCAGATTGAGGAACTCTCCCTACTTCTATTCCAAAGGAACCAGTAAAGAGAGAGGCTTTGTGGTCCGGCATTCTGGCCCTTTTGAAAAAGAGGCAATTATGGAGGTTCCAGCACTGGAAAGGGGCAAAGGAGTTTACTCTATTCTGTTCCTGGTGCAGAAGGCAAACGGAGAGTACAGGCTAGTAATGGACTTAAGAAGAGTGAATCGGTGGGTAAAGACAATACATTTCAAAATGCTATCCTTGCAGCAAGTTATTCCTTTGGTATCAAAAGACAACTTTCTGGCCACCATTGATCTGCAGGTTGCCTACCTTCACGTCCCCGTTTACAAACGTCACCAGAGATATCAGAGCAGTAGCGGCTCGTGGAGGGAGTTCGATGGGGCAGTGAGGCGGGGCGGGGAAATGTAAACACCGGAATATGGATGAACGGAGGTAAGTACACATTTAAATAAATAAAACGAATTTCGTTGCGTGCGCTGCATTGCAAAAATGCGATGCAGCGCGCGAAAAGGAATTTGTTTTATTAATTTAAATGTGTACTTACCTCCGTTCATCCATATTCCGGTGTTTAGATTTCCCCACCCTGCCCCTCCCCCGCCCCACCTCACTGCCCCATCAAACTCCCTCCACGAGCTGCTACTGTATCAGAGGTATGCCGTGGGTCCCTTGCACTTTCAATTTCAAGTTCTGCCATTCGGTCTGAAATCAGAGCCAAGGGTCTTCACCAAAATCCTAGCTTCTCTCGTGGGAGATCTGCATCAGGAGGGCATCGCACTCCTGCCATATCTCGACGACTACCTGGTATTCTCATCCTCCCTGGAAACCTCTGTGGCTCATGTTGCGAGAACTCTTTTGGTTCTGGAACATCATGGGTTTCTGGTGAATCAGAAGAAGTCCCATCTGACGCCTGTTCAGGACCAGACTGTCATTGACGCAAGGTTTCTAACCAGCACAGGAGTGGTTTCACTGACAGAGAAGAGGATAAACAAGATTCACTCTCATTTGTCAAAATTGTTGGGGCAGGCCAATCCCACTGCAGCAGACAGGATGCAGGTGCAGGGAGACCTTGCAGCAACCTTTTTTTTTGGTGCCTTGGGCCAGGTTCCATCTAAACAAGGTGGTGAGACACATTCTGGGTCATTGGTCCCCGGGCTCTCAGAATTTGTCAGTAAGGATTCCAATGACAACGATGATGAGAGAGGAGCTTTCTTGGTGGATGGAGTCCGCACACATCAGGAAAGGGTTCTGCTTAATGCCTCAGTCACCGGTCATCTTGACAACTGATGCCAGCTCATCAGGTTGGGGGGGCTTGGCTTGGTGCACGGCAGGTGCAGGGTCTTTGGTCGAGGGTGCAGCAGTTGAGGTCATCCAACTGGAGGGAGCTGGAGGCGATTCATCTGGCTCTGATGGAATTTGCTCCCCTGTTGAAGGGCAAAAGTGCCCTGGATTCGGACAGACAACAATACAGCCAAGTCCTATCTGAACAAACATGGGGGCACAAGATCTCCAGCATTGTCGAGGATCTCCGATTCGATCTTTCTTTGGGCACAGGACAAAGTACTGGGGCTGAGAGCAATTTGCATTCAGAGAATACTGAATGTCAGAGCGGACAAATTGAGCAGGAAACTTCCTTCCTCTCAGGACTTTTGTCTGACCAAGCAGGACTTTCACAGGATTTGTCAGGAGTGGGGGGACCCCAGAAGCAGATTTGTTTCCATCAGCTCAGAATACTCTTCTTCCCCTGTTCTGTTCAAGGGTGAGGGAGGAGGGGGCTTGGGCAGTGGATGCCCTGTCTTGTCCTTGGCCAAAGGGGATCCTTTATGCTTTTCCGCCTTTCCCTCTTCTAGGAGAGCCTCCACTCTTTCTTATTATTTTAGACACTGGGCCACTTTCCAGAAATGGTGTACGACTAAGCATTTAGTCCCACAGTCAGTTGAACAGGTGAAGGTGTTAGATTTTCTGCTTGATGGTTTTGCTCTAGGGTTAAAGGTTTCCACTCTTAAGATTCAATGGGCAGCCATTAAGGCTTTCCGGACATCTTGGGGTATTTTACCAGATGCAGATCGGCTTATCTAGAGGCTTTCTAAAGGGTTTCTTAATCTCAAGCCTCCGGCTAGACCGTATGCCCATCTTGGGATTTTTCTTTAGTCCTGGAGGTGTTGTAGAGGTCTCCTTTTAAACCTCTTGAGAAGGTGGATTTGAGATTGCTTACCTTGAAATCTTTCTTCCTGGTTACCATTACTTCAGGGAGGAGGTGGGAGCAAATTGGGTTCCTTATCAGTAAGGCATCCTTTCTTTAGGGTATTTGAGAACAGGGTCATTCTACGTCTGGTCCTTCTTTCATCCCTAAGGTAAATTCAGTATTTCACAGGGAGCAGGAGGTTATTTTACCAATGTTTCATCCTAATCCTTCCTTCTGGTGGAGATGAAGCTGCATTCCTTGGATGTCAAGTGCGCTATTCTGATTTATTTGGACATAGTTTCTGATTTCAGGATGTCTTCTTCTTTGTTTGTGAATTTTGGACCGGCCAGGAAGGGTTCTAAACCTTCCACCCAGACTCTGAGTAGGTGGATGAGGTTTCTGATTGCATTGCCATATAGAGAGGTTGGTACTCCGTGTCCAGTTGGGGTGGAAGGTAGATCCACTAGAGCCATGTCTACTTCCTTAGAAGAGTCTCAGGGAGCATCTTTGGTTGAGATTTGTAGGGCTGCTACCTGGGCTACACCTTCTACATTTGTACAGCATTACAGATTTATGCAGGAAATTGGCCTGGAGGAGGTTTTGGGGTCAAAAGTGCTGTCTTCTATGAAGTGTAAAGGGCGTAGCTTAAGGCCCCGTCTATTGCCTACCCACCCTCGACCACTAAGGAAAGGGGGTTTACCATCTCCCCTTGATGGAATTAACATGAGGAATCGCTTTGGGGCACTGACCGACATGGAGGACTGTGACTGACTATTGAGCCCAGGCTATAATGTACTTAGCAGCCCACAAAGGGAGACTCATTTGAACAATCACCCCCCATCCAGTGAGGGTGACCACTCTGGCCCAACTCTACCCACACACAATCCGGAGGATCCAAAAAAGAACATAGGGTATTCCTATAATAATTACTTAATGACCACCAGGGGCGTGGATCCATGGAGCGCAGAAAACTCCCCTGTAACCTATAGCGAAATCCAAATCCCTAACCCTTATCTGAACTAGAGGTAGAGCATTGTATGGAGGGACAAGATGCGGTTTTGCAAGGCCAAAAAAATAATCCTATTAAATTGAACATCCCCCAACCTGGTAAGGATGGATTATCCCTCATCTCATGGAATCTTGCTGGAATTGGCAACAAGATCCTATCCCCAGAATGGTGCGCATTCATTGACCAATATGACATTATCCTTTTCCAGGAATCCTGGTCGACAGAGGCAGTTTATCGAGTAGGCTACCTTAATTTCTATATCCCTGCAGAAAAAAGCCTTAAAGATCGACCTTCGGGAGGTCTGGTGATCTGGATTCGCCAGACTCTCAGTTGTAAAGCACAGAAGGTCAGAGCCCCGACAAATGACATTTTGGTTGTTAGACTCGAGTGGCCTGACGGCACCAAATTGGCCGTTTTTAATGTTTATGCCAGAGGCCAAAAAGGAGGGCGTGCCTCAGAGGTGGTTACAGCTCTTGATATTCAATTAGAGGATCTCCCAGCACAGTTTGTCCCGATAGTGGGTGGAGACTTTAACACCACCTATGAACCACTCGGCCAAGAAGATCAGGACATCTCTGCCGAACAGGACAATAGATGGGCGATCCCTAAGCTAGATCTCTCGCCCATCAAAAGATGGTCAGCTGCACCAATTCAGTTAAAATCTATGTGCCTTGAAAGAGGACTTCGAGCAGCTAATGGGAGAACCCCCTCTGATCAACAGGGTGCATGTACCTTTGATAACGAGCGGAATAGCAGTCGGATTGACTACTTGTTGTGGACATTAGATTCTGGCATAGATTGGTTGATATGGTCATTAAACAACGTCTAGAAAGTGACCACAACCCTCTTTGCTCACTTTTTAATGTCCCAACTGGGGACAAAGTAGAGCCCAAAGTCGGAGTTACTACCACTTTGAATATTGTAGCTACTAATAACCTGCGCCACGTTAAATGGGATAAAATAGCAGTGAACCCTGTCAAGTTGGCCTCACTTAAGAATGAAGTCAATAAGGCACTAACGGAAATAAATGCCCAAACTGACAGACAGGATTTCCCTAGCCTCATGTTAAAGGTCCATGAAAATCTTTTCTCTAGGCTAAAGACATTATTTCAGATGGCCTTTCCCAGGGGAAACAGAAATCTCAAACCAATAACAGCTAAATGGTACATTAAAGCCTGCAAGGATGCAAGGTCACTATTGTGTAAAGAAGTTAAGGCTAAGAACCCTACGAGAGTCCGTGAGGCAAGGGGTTTATATAGATCAGCCCAAAAGGCGGCAAAAAGGCAGTGGGATGAGGACAGATGGCAGGATCTGAAATCGGCATGTGCTTTTAAGGATTCCAAACAATTTTGGAACATCATAAAATGGGATAGGGATGGACAAGGGGACACCCCACAAAATAATGTCCCCCAGCACTCATGGCTGTAATTCTTTAGACCACAATATGCCCGAAATCAGCCGTTACTAGTTAGCAATCCCCCACCTACTATCTTTTTTCAACATAATTTGTTTACAGCTGACGATGTAGACAGCGCATTAGACTGTGTCACCAGAGGCAGAGCCCCAGGAATGGATGGTATTCCAGCCGACATCTTCCTGAGTGACAGGCCCTCATGGTGCCAGTATTTTGCACTGCTAGCAAATTCAGTGGCATGGGGAGCCCCCATTCCACCCTCATGGAAGGGAGCCAAGATCATCCCTGTTTTCAAAAAGGAGGAGAAATCATTACCAAATAATTATAGGCCTATTAGCCTCATAGACTCAGCCCAAAAACTGGTTGGTCGTTTGATTCAGAGTAAAATACAAATGTGGATTGATGATCAAGCTATTTTATCTCCTTTCTAGGCTGGATTTCGTCCATGCACCAGCTCAATCGACCAAGTCCTTTTCTTTATTTTGTTATATTGGAGAAATGTGCTGATTTCTAAGGGGACACTTTACGCAGTGTTTGTCGATTTAAAAACGGCCTTTGATTTAGTCCCACGTGGCAAACTTTGGTCTGTTCTTACCAACCAGGGGATGCCATCTGATCTTCTGACTTTGCTTGTCCGCCTGCATGAGAACAACTACGCGAGAGTCAGATGGGAGGTCACAGAACCATTCCCGGTTGAGCGTGGTGTTCGCCAGGGGTGCGTTCTGGCCCCCACCCTGTTTTCCTTATACATAAATGGAATAGTGGAACATCTTGGTAGTTCCCCCACTGATGCCCCCATATTGGCTGGAGTCCGCGTGCCTGTTCTCATGTTCGCGGACGACACCTTAATTGTTTCACGGACCCCGAGCGGCCTACAGAAGGCCGTTAATGCATTTGGGGAATTCTGCCACCAGCGCGGTCTGGAGATTAAAATCTCAAAGACAAAGTTCATGTCATTGAATCAGACTAACTCTTTTAAGGGTAAAATATTACTCAATGGTCTACCTCTTGAGCGGGTTGATTCCTTTGTTTATCTTGGCCTTTTATTACAAACGAATATGGGATGGAATCGACATTTGGGTATGGCCTTACTAAAATTTCATCAACTTGCAGGAGCCCTATCCCTCAAACATAGGTCTTCCTTAACTAGGCCAATCAGTCCCGCCCTTGAGGTGTATAATATGAAAGTTGTCAACACATCTCTCTATGGATCGGAACTTTGGGGTTTTACCAATTTGAACAGCCTGGTAAGAGCAGAGAATTATTTTCTGCGTAAATTGGTAGGTGTGCCTCAAAGTACTCCAACAGTCCCACTTTTGTTGGACTTGGGTAGAAAGAACATATCTGACCTGGCCAGACTGCATCCATTACTGTATTGGAGACGCATTTGGACGACCCCAGAATTAACACATTATGCTCGGGCCTTAAGGATGTGATCTTGGTCGACCAATTCCACAAAATCCAGTGGTTCAAAGAAATTAGGTCTCTATTGCTAAAGTTAAACCTGAGTATCCTATGGAACAAGCCGGACGTATCAAATTTCCCATAAAAAAAACATATAAAAGAAAAATATTGGGAAATGATCCAGACAGAGTCTCATAGAATTAACTTCTCAACTAATCTAACGGGTCGTTTTCTGGATCATAAATTACGCCCAAAATGTGAACTATATTGGGACATCATTGAGAGGCCGTTAGATCGGAAGTTATATTTTCAATTTGGAGCTGGCTCCGTTCCAGTTAAGGCATTTACAAGTAACTGGTCTCTAACTAAAGATGACAGATGCCATAACTGTTTAGATTTGTGTGAATCTGTAGCCCATGTCCTTTTTGTATGCCCTCTCTATGCTGCCCCTCGTCGTAGGTGGCTTAGACCCATTTGTCTTAGGCCGGCAACTCGAAATTGTAAAGAGGCACTAAGGATATTGAGCTCTGATTGTTCACCTTATATAGCGGTGGCAGTGGCAAAGTTCCTAAGCTGGTCCTGGATAATACGCACTCGAATGCTTACCCAAAATGCTGTCAACTAGTATCTTTCGTGAGATTAGATTCCTTTTAAGTTCAGTGAAACATTAGCTAATTTTATTGTTTTTATCACATTTTCTACAGAAATTAATTGGATTTAATGGATTTCTTAAAGTTTGTAAATAGTTTTATGATATTTATTGTGTTGTTTTTTATGTACCAATGTGCTTTTAAGACATACTGTCGAAATAAAGCTTTTTGTATTGAATTGAAGTAATAGGAGGTTTAATTCCAGGATTAGTGGTGCATAAATCATCAGTTGTCATGGTCGATGTTATTGCTTGCTATGTCTCATTACGTAATTAATATGGGGGGGGAAACGTAACGAGGAGGTAATGCTTCAATTACTTACCGGTAATTGCATTACTCCAAGTACGATTTCACCCTAATTAATTACCCCTCCCTCCTGCCCGGTTGGGACCAGGCCAACTGTACTAAGTGAGGCTTACGTCAACTAAAACAGGAGGTCGTGGGGGGGAGGGGCTTTTCAACTTTTTGGAAGGGAACTGGGTGTATCTGTGAGGTGCTGCGGCCTCATTACGTAATTAATTAGGGTGAAACGTATTCGGAGTAATGCAATTACTGGTAAGTAATTGAAGCATGATGTGAGTCAGGGCAGTAGTCAGGATTTTTGGCTCCCTACGTGAAGAGACATTTTTCTGCACTTTTCCCTGTTAATGGGGACCATACCAGATGCACTCAGTGGCAATCTGGGCCACCCACATGGTGGTGCCCATGGCGCCACCTTAATGTAACACATGTCTGAGCCCATAGGTGAGAGTATGCGCGAGCCCACAACGAAGTATGTACTATGACAGTGTAGTGATGGGGGAAACTCCATTGTGGGTTATGAGGGCCTTGATGGGAGAATGAGTCACCTCTTTGAAACTCAGTAGTGGGGTATGAGAGAAGTGATGTATGGACGAGTGACACTCCTCAAGTGTGCGACCGCTGTGATGAAGGAATAGGTGGCATTACACCGAAACCTATGGTGGCTGCTGGCACTGAACAGGTAACAACTCTGAACTCAGGGGTGTGCAAATGTCTCAAAACGCCATAACAGTTTGCGAAATTACATATCATTAAATTTTCAGAGCGAAATGTCGGTTGCCAGGATCTTGCGTTACTGTTTTTTCACACAAGCGCATACTTAGCATTAAAAAACTTTCGTGAGACACCAGCAACAGTCTGGTTGGAACAGAAAATGACTTTCGGTTTGACATTTTCTGCACTAACAAGTATTGTGTGCAAAACGTGAGCATATCTGTTTAATGCGAAATTTCGAGGCATTTTGCATAATGCAAAATTCGGTTCGTACACAAACTGCTCAATCCTAAATTTGAAATGTATGAGGGTGGGTACGTGGTTCTGAGTAGCACTGCTGAAAGGCGTGAGGTCATCGGTGGAGGGAAAACGTGCACTCCACTGAAGTGTGCTTTGTATCCACTTAAGATAAATCCCCTTGGATACACACTGCTTACTACCTTGCGCAAAGATGCTCTCAGCTTTAACCTCCACAATCCACATGCATGCGCCACGTGATTCCGCGCACGTGCAGTCTGATGAACAGTGTGTCTCCGTGTACATTCCGCGGAATCTTCACATTCTTGCAAACGAATAAAAAGTTTTGTAACCTTGAACACACAGAAGCAGTATCCTCGGCATACGATGCAGTTACCGTGGAGATGGGTCACGTGACTCACCAGCTGTGACTCACAGCTGTCAATGCTCCGGACTTTGCCACGCGCCTGGTGGGACTGAAAAGAAATACATTATCAGCAAAAAGAATAGTATTTACTGCTTTAAAAATCTCGAAATGCCGTGGGAGCTTAGAACAGCAGGCGCAACTTCACCTGTCAAGGAAAATTCATGCCTTTTATAATATTCCGGGCTCAGATAATGAATCTGTACGTGAGGCCGGCTCTGCTCTGCCTGTAGGCATCTGTAGCCCTGACGGCGGGAGTGGGTGAGGTGAGTGGAGCTGCACGGGGGGTGCAGAGTGGGTGAACCAGGGGTACCTTGAGAGCAGGCCCGAATCGGTAAAGAGAGGTTAGGAGGGGGGGGGGGGGGGGGCAAAGAAATAGAGATGCAAAAGGAGAGAAGTGGGGCGTTCGGAGCGACATGGTACAGTGCCAGCCTATATTTTTCTGTGACCCCCCCCCACCCCCACACACACACACTAAAAGGCACAGTCTTTGTTCTTGCTTTTCGTTTGTTTGCAATATTACGATTTTTATTATGATCTCTTGGGGCCTGTGTATTGATTAAAGGGCCATGCTGGGCGGGGACTGGTCACCGAGAGTGGAGGAGGGTCAGTGAAATCATGCATGTGTCCCTTTGGGCCCAGAAAGCAATATAACCTGCCATGAGCGGCAGAGGAGGGTCTGGGGCATGTCCATCCTGACCCTTGCTTGACTGTCAGCCTATAATGAAGCCATCATGCTGGAGGTGCAGCGCCTGGACAGTGCCGTGCAGGCCGGGCAACAGCTTCTGTTAGTTTCCCTGGTGGATGCCAAGGCGGTGCTGCTCTTAATGCACCTGCCGGCTTGCCCACATTTGCACCACATCACCTGCCCAGCCTGCCAGGGCCGCCTCTCCCTATAGCATGTGCCATCCGGACACTGCTTTCTGCTAGCACAGAGCTGTCCATTGTGGAGGTCTAAGTCCACTATTTGCTATAGCAGCTGGCATCGTAGAATTGGTAGCACTCTGCACTGCGCCTGCATGGCACTTCTTGGCAGTGGCGTAAGAAGGGGGGTGTGGTGGGTGCGGGCCGGCAGGCGTGTCATCACTGAGGGGGTGACAGAATAGAAAAAATATGTGTTTTAAACACATATCTTTGCCATTTTGTCAAGCCGGGGGTGACAAGAAATTTTCCGCACTGGGTACCACCTGACCTTGCTACGGGTTGTATGACGTAACAACGCATTCCGTTGCAACGCATGCCTTTACAACGCATGCCTTACAACGCGAATGCCATTGCTACACATAACCTTTACCACGAAAATGTCTTTACCACGCATACTTTTACATTGTAAAACGATGCGTGGTTATGGCATTTTCTTGGTATAGGTGTTCTCTGATCCCTAACCTTATTCCTTTCACTGCTCCTCTGTGCCCTCCCCCTTCCTGCTCTCTTTTTTTATATATATTACCCCTTCCCTGTACCCTTCTGCCCCAACCCACAAACCCTTCTTTTAAATATCCCCTGCGCTACATCACTCCCTCATTCCTTTATTACTTTTGAATTTAATCCCCCTTACCTCTCTACGTCCTCTTTTCTTCAGGCTCTTCGGTGGTGCGTCACACGTCATAAAGAGGAAGCGGAGTGTCTTTCCGTTTCCTCTTAACGACGCCGATTGCCTACAGAAACAGGTGCATTTTTTTGGGGGGATACCCCCCCCCAAACCCCCTTTTTTTGACACACGCTTTATTTTTTCTTGGGGGGGAGACCCCCCAAGCCCCATTTTTTTACGTTTAGCCTTTATCACACATTCCTTAACTACGTATCGCGTAGTAAAGGAATGCGTGGTAAAGGCTATACGTGGTAACCACGCATGCGTGGTTAAGGTTAAGCGTTGAAACGGCCGCGTTGTAGTGGCCGTTTCCCTTGCTGCGCCACTGCTGCTTGGAGCTCCAGTAACCAGGGCAGCTACGGGCAGCGAGGGCACTCCAGCCAAACAAAGAATCAGTGGACAGGCCCTCAGTACTGTAGGACTGGTGAGCTAATGTCCTCTGCTGCTCTCAAGGAAGTCATGAACACATCAAAAGGAGAAAGGGCCTCTTTCTCATAAGAGTGGGCGAGCCAATCAATTAACAGGGAGAAGCCTAGCAAGCCCTGGCACAAACTGAGAGGCATGCGAATATCTCCAGCGATGGAGAAATATGACAAAACCTCTTCAAGAGTCAAAAAAGGGCATTTCTTAATTAAACTTGCTGAAAGCGCAATGGTTTCACCTTAAAATTATCACATTATATCACTGCATTGAGGGAAATGTAATGGTTTCAAACTTCAGCCTGGAAACATTCCTGCCCCCCACCTAGACACAAATGCCATTAGTGAACACGAAGCAGCAAGCAAAATGTCTTGTGTGCCCTAGATTATTATATGTAGAGCAACATCCTAGCATTTCACATCACACACACAAGGTTTTTGTACAGCACACATCCTAAATTCTCATGTTTGAAGGTGTTCTCACATGCGACAATGTAGGAAAGACGACACGAGGAGAAAAACATCTTTGCCTAGGATCACACAATTTGTCAAGCGGGGAAGCTGGGATTTGTCCCATTGTTTATAGTTTCACATTGTGTATTTTATATTAGTCACTAGATGGGAATGTTTGTTGCTCCTATTTTTCATCAAAGGTTAATGCTTTGACTTTGATACTTATTTCCTGAAAGCAGATCAGTTTTACCTTAAAATGTAAGATTATATCACTGCATTATGAGGCATTTATTAAAGCGGATTAAACTTCAATTTAAAAGCATTCCTGTCACCCTTCAACACAACAATGCCACTTGTGAACTCTAAGAGGCAAGTCAGCAGTCCTTCGTGCCCTATATTATCACAGGTGGGGCAACATTAGGGCTCAATAAGTGTTCTGCTCGATTTTCCCGGCCTTCTTGTGTTGAGGAATGATTGAATGTGACTTCAGTCTCTTATCATTCAAGTCTAAGGGTTAGAGTAGTGAATGGAGCCTATTTACTAGGCACTTCGACATGATCCTGTGCTCTTCCCCATAGATCAGGGCTTGCACACATAGCCTAGGGGATAGATTCGTTAGTATTAGGGATAACCTGTCCTGTAGTGAGGGTATTTCATGGAGCCGTGCTGAATTCAGGCCTGGTAGGCCTCAAACGGGAGAGACTCCATCTTTCTTTCTGCTCCGGTAGCTTGGGATGCTTCTAGGTCAAATGTAATGTTTTAGTTATGAGGTGTTATTCGCTTGGAGAGAACCGGTTCAGGCCGGCCCTTATCGAAGGATTGTATTTTTCTTCATGCCGAAGACACTACATCAGGCCGGCCGGCTGGGAACGTGTCCTTGGTACGGGGAGGTACAAGAATTTGGTGGGCGGCAGGTTACGGGCCGGAATTTTCCATGAGGAAACGCACCTCTATATTAGTGAAAATCTGAGGCAGTTACATGTTCAGTCCGTAGGCGGCATCTAGCCGTTAGCAGTAAATCTACTACTTATTCCAGGGAAGACAGACGCCATCTTGAAGGCGGAGAAGAACCGAGAGACAGATACTCTCCTAGCAGAGTAGCCAGAGAGGAGAGAGTAGCCGATAAGGAAGAGGTCCCAGTGACTCGGAGAAGGGTGAAGAGAACAGCGCATAGTGGTGCAGATATGTATCCGTGACTGCGGAGGTGTGACTTCCAGGCGAGCCGAGGCACAGACGAGAAGGGAACCTAGATGACCACTGAGTGCAGGCTACACACTACTAAGGTGATGTCGACCCTTTCTTATTAGAGTGTACAACTTAATCTTTCACTTTGCTTTGCAGGTTATGTGTCATATTGTAATGTTATGTGATTGCGTATGTAATGAGTAATAAAGTACCCAGTTTGTAGTGAACCAACATGTGCTGCGTGTTCTTGTATGAGAGGGTAGCCTATTCTTCTAGTCAGCTGCGGCTACATGAACAGATGTTAACCCTGATCAGGTAAGTGGTAACTGAATAAGGGAAAGAGGAGCCCCTCGAACCAGAGAACAGGCTATGCTTGAACTGGCAGTCCTTGTGTGATCTGATGAATAGTGAGACTGATTCCCTTTTTGTATGTTATGGTGATCATAGGATGAACTGTTGTATGAGACTGCCGTCTGGGTAGAGAGGTCTGGATTCGTATGGGATCGCGAGGCCGCCACTTGTGATACTGTCGTAGGGGCAAAGAGGTCTGGATTCGTATGGGATCGCGAGGCCGCCGATTGTGCTGATACTGCCGTCTGGGTAGAGAGGTCTGGATTCGTATGGGATCGCAAGGACGCCACTTGTGATACTGTCGTATGGGCAGAGAGGTCTGGATTCGTATGGGATCGCGAGGCCGCCATTTGTGATACTGTCGTATGGGCAGAGAGGTCTGGATTCGTATGGGATCGCGAGGCCGCCACGTGTGCTGAGCTGATACTGCCGTCTGGGTAGAGAGGTCTGGATTCGTATGGGATCGCGAGGCCGCCACTTGTGATACTGTCGTATGGGCAGAGAGGTCTGGATTCGTATGGGATCGCGAGGCCGCCGATTGTGCTGATACTGCCGTCTGGGTAGAGAGGTCTGGATTCGTATGGGATCGCGAGGCCGCCACTTGTGATACTGTCGTATGGGCAGAGAGGTCTGGATTCGTATGGGATCGCGAGGCCGCCACTTGTGCTGAGACTGCCGTCTGGGCAGAGGGGTCTGGGTTCGTATGGGATCGCGAGGCCGCCATTTGTGATACTGTCGTATGGGCAGAGAGGTCTGGATCCGTATGGGATCGCGAGGCCGCCGATTATAAGAGGTCTTGGTATGTATAGTAGGAATTCCCTGTCCTTAGGTGGTAGATATATGTGGTTGCACTATTGTAGATAGGCCCTAGGGAGAGGGTAACGTTCTGGTTGGGTTAGTGAGGTTCTATCTGATCCGAAAACCCAAGCAGAACATTTGGCGTCACGAACCGTTTACGAAACCTGTGTGCGTTGTGGTTGTATCGTGTTTGCTTTCGGCGCGTGCGTGGTTTTGTTTGTATATTATTTGTATATACTTGTGTGTGTAGTTTTTTTTTTTTCTCTTTCTTCTTTCTCTTTTTCTCTTTTTCTTTTTTTTCCGAGATGTTTTCTAGAAAGTCGAAATCTACTTTTAAGTTGCCCGTTGATATTCCCGGTTGGGATTCAACGCCTTATGAAGCCTTAGCCCGTGAGTGGGCTGATTCTACTGGTTTGAGTGAGAATTGGAATTCTTTTTTGGAGCTGGCGGAGCCGGCTAATGTGATTACTTGTTTACAGAAGGCGCCGGTATCTAAGGGTGATGTGCTTCCCGTTTTGGGGCGCAGAGGTTGGATTGTTCTGTCTGCGTACAGGATTCTCCATGAGAGGTTGTTGAAGTTACAGAAATCGCATAAGGATGTGGAAGCGAACTTCGTTGAGATTCAGAATGCTCATACTTTGTTGCGGTGTCAAAATAAGTTGCTTGCTGACAAACTTGAGACGTACCAAACTATTGCCGAGAGGGCGGCTGTGCGAATTGCTCGTTATAAATACAAAAATCGGCGTGGTCGGGTTTCGACGCGGAAGGTGCGTCTGGTCGTGGCGAAAGCCGGACTGGATTGGAATCCTGATGAATGGGATGGTAATATCTGGAACTCGAGTGATTCTCCCTCCTCGGGCGAGGAGTCTGCCAAGCGCGAGTCCTCTCGCTCCGGCCGTGATTGTAAGTCTGCTTCTTGCGCCTCTGATGGTGCACCCCGTGATTGCGCTCGTCCTCCGAGCGGGGTCGATGCTCCTTACACTGATTGTTCCTCTACGTGTACTGGTCGAGCTCCTTGTGATGCTCGTCCCGCGGTCTCGGTGCATCCAGTTTTTCGGCGGAAGTTGCAGCAGGCTCCCGGTGCTCCGAATGGTATTGCTTTAGACTCTTTGGAGGATTTTGCTCAACAAGAAATTAGTGATATTTTGCAGCGATTTCGGCAGCGAGCTGGTGAGACCTTACTCACATGGATGGTGCGCCTTTATGAACTGGGCGCTGCTGGCATTATGTTGGATGCTGGCGATTGTTTGAAGTTTTGTTCCTTGAGTTCGGATTCTACTGTACAGGATCATTTTCATAACTTTAATGTTGGTGGTCAAATTTCTTTGCTTCAATTGGCGACTGAGGGTTGTAATCAAAAATATCCTACTGAGTCTAACTGGCCTGTGAATGACAAACCGTGGTATACTTTGCGCGATGCTGCACAACGTCTCAAAGAGGAGGTGATGAAAACGGCAATTTTTTTGAATACTGCTGACAGGTTGCTTGATGGTTTGTTGACATCTTCTGTGCGGAATCGTATCATTCGTTCTTCCCCTGTTGCTTATAAGCAGGTCATGATGACTTTATTGATTAATCAGACTGGTAACATATTGTCTATGGTGCTGGAATCGGTACGCCAACTCGGTGAGTTGGGTGAGTGGTTTAAACCTAAACGGCAATCCCGGCCTGACACTCGTACTCCTGGTGACAATAAACTTACTAGACGTGATATGTTTTTTGGTCTTATGGCCGATGGTGTGCGGAAGGAGGACATTGACGGTGAGACTACTTCTCGTTTGTGGGAAATATTTCGCAAACGTGGCTTGGATCGAAAGGAGGGTGCCCGGCGTGTTTGGACGACTGAGTGTGATCGTGGTTTTTCTGACGGTAGCGGTGATGACGACCGCCGTGGGCGCTCTGATCGTCGTGATGATCGACGTTATGTACGTGATTTGTCCCCCCGTCGTGAGAGAGACAGGGAGAGAGAGGGGGAAAGAGAGAGGGGGAGAGATGATTATGTTAACAGCAGACGTAGAGATGATAGGGATCAATCCCCTGAGGTGAGAAGGAGAGAGGATCGACACAGTTTGGCCGATCGAAACCCGCAGTACAATGCAGAGGACAGGAATCCATTTCGTAATGGAGATGGATATGAACAGGATGTCTCGATACCTGGGAAACGTGAGAGTCTTTATCCTGATATATCCTGGTACACAGAACGCAGTAAAAATGACTAGGAAATAGGTCAAGCTCCAGTACACAGATGGGCTCACAGAGATAATAGACCCTATGTAGATATTGATATTTATTGGAGACATCGTAATGTCCAAAGGGCCCGAGCATTGGTAGATACAGGAGCGGAGGCCACTCTTATTCATGGAAAATCAAAGAAGTTTAAAGGTCAGCCTTTTACAATTACCGGATTAGGTGGAAAGGAAACTCCCGCAGTTCAAACTTTACTTGAAATGAGAATAGGTAGAATTCCTAGAAAAGAATACTCTGTATTAGTGGTACCACTCTTAGAATTCATAATTGGAATTGATATTTTGAAAGGAATGACTTTGCACTTAGATGATGGATGTTACCAATTTGGAACTAAACATTATATATCGTCCAGGCCTGTACGGGTTGGTCGTTTAAGAATGCCCCCCATAAAAGTTCCCCAGGCGACAAAAGTGGTTCGTCAGAAGCAGTATCGTATTCCAGGTGGTCATGAAGAGATTAGTACCACTATTCAGGAGTTGGTGGATGCAGGAGTTATAACCCCAGTTACTTCTGCTTGGAATAATCCTGTTTGGCCTGTACGTAAGAGTGATAATTCTTGGCGCATGACTGTTGATTATCGAGAATTGAATAGACACTCACCCTCTTTGACTGTTGCAGTACCGGATGTTATTACCCTAATTGAGAGAATCCAAAAACATCCAGGTACATGGTATGCGTCCATTGATATTGCTAATGCTTTCTTTTCGATTCCGATTGCCCCTGAGTGTCAGGAACAATTCAGTTTTACGTGGAACGGGCGTCAGATGACGTTTAGAAGTCTTCCCCAGGGCTATGTGCATAGTCCTACGATATGTCACCGGCTGGTGGCAGAGCATTTGGCTGAGGTACCGGTTCATCCGCAAATTCAGATATGTCACTATATTGATGATATTTTGATCCAAGGCGAAACACAAGAAGAAGTTCAGACCCAATTGGACAGAGTCATTGAGTGCCTGCGTGAGAAAGGTTGGGAAATCAACCCGGACAAATTACAAGGTCCGTCCCAGGCTGTGAAATTTTTGGGTATTAATTGGCATGAGGGGCACCGAGAAGTGATCCCTCAGGTTAAACAGAAAATTCTTGATTTTGCAGTTCCGAGGAATAGGAAAGAGGCCCAAAGCTTCATTGGTTTGTTTGGTTTTTGGCGCCAGCATATTCCTCATTTGAGTCAAATATTGGCCCCTTTGTACCATGTCACTCGTAAAAAGAATGCATTTGAATGGGATAAACCACAGCAAGATGCGTTCAGTCTGGCAAAAGAAGCAATTCAGCATGCTCTGGATTTATGGCCTGTATGTGATGGTGATGTGGATTTGAATGTGTCTGTACAAGGCCTTTATGCGAATTGGAGTTTGTGGCAGAAACAAGGCAAGAGTAGAGTACCGTTAGGTTTCTGGACCAAAAAGTTACCTGATGCTGGTGAGCGTTATACACCTTTTGAGAAACAGTTACTTGCATGTTATTGGGCTCTGGTGGATACCGAGCAATTGACTTTGGGACATGATATAGTTTTGCGACCTGAAATTCCTATCATGCAGTGGGTTATGAGTTCGCCGAAAACTCACCGAATTGGACACGCTCAAGAGGCGAGTGTGATTAAATGGAAATGGTATATACAAGACAGGGCACGTGTGGGACAAAAAGGAGTTGCATCTTTGCATGAGCAGGTGGCACGGGCGCCATCGACTGAGACTGAGAGTGAATGTTCCGTACCTTTAGTACAGGAGTCTCCTGTTAAGTGGGGTAGACCTTTTGATGATTTGTCGGCGGAGGACAGAAACCATGTCTGGTTTACGGATGGTTCAGCAAGGTTCATAGGGACGAAACGGCATTGGAAGGCGGTGTCCTATAATCCGATCACACAAAAATTGCTGAGTACAACTGGTGAGGGTAAGAGCAGTCAATTTGCTGAACTCTATGCTGTTTATCAAGTTCTGAAACAAGAGTTACCTGGCACATGTCATATTTTCACCGATTCTTGGTCTACTGCCAATGGACTGGCAGTTTGGTTACCGACTTGGCATTCCCATAGTTGGAAAATCCATTCAAAAGAACTGTGGGGAAAAGAATTATGGCAGGAGATTTGGGAAATGCTCCCACAGAGTACTGTTACAATCTTCCATGTGGATGCTCATACCCCGATAGACTCTCTTGACAAATTCTTTCATAACATTGCAGATGAGAAATCTAAAATTGCTGAGGCAGTGGTGGACAGGCAAGATTCTGATATTGCGGGATTGGCGAAATGGGCCCACCAGAAAGCAGGACACTTTGGAGAGAAAGCCACTAGCAGGTGGGCTGCTGATCGAGGAATTTATATTCCCCTAGATTTAATCAAAAATGTTATTCTACATTGTCCCATTTGTCAGCATATCAGGCAGCGCAAAGTGCCCCAAATTGTTAAAGGTCATTTACATCGCGGGAAATTGCCCGCTCAAATTTGGCAGATTGATTACATTGGTCCACTTTCTATGAGTAGGAATTGTCAATATGTTTGCACTATTGTTGATACATACAGTGGCCTATTGGTGGCCCTTCCCTGTAAGCAAGCTATCCAATTGAATACTATTAAAACATTGGAATTGATTATGATGTATTATGGGGTGCCATTCCAAATTCAATCTGATAATGCATCCCATTTTCGTGGGAGATTGGTACAGGAATTCTGTGTGGAAAACAATATTGAATGGGTGTTTCATATACCATATTATCCACAGGCCTCGGGTCTTGTGGAGAGGTTGAATGGACTGCTGAAAGATCAGTTACGTAAATTAACAGATGACAAGTATAAGAATTGGCGAGACTTTTTGCCTCAAGCGCTATTGATTTTGAATAACCGTCCTTTTCTAAATGCTGAATCCCCACTTATGCGTTTGTTTCCTCCGAATGTTGATGCTAAGCCCAATGAAATCAGAGAGACCGTGATGTACTGGGAGATTACTCCCGGAGCTTTGGCTCCATGTAGAGCGACCCCAGGGTCGGCAGGTTTAGACCTGCATGCCATGGATAACACCGTTATAAAAAGTAAGGATCGAGTCATCATTGAAACTGGTGTTGGTGTTCATATACCAACTGGAAATTTCGGATTAATCGCCCCTAGATCGGGGCTGGCTGTAAAAGGCATTCAGGTGCTTGGAGGAATAATTGATAGTGATTATCAGGGAGAGATTAAGGTGCTCCTGCTGAACAGCAGTGAGGTTGACTTACTGATACATCAAACTGACCGAGTGGCTCAATTGCTAATAATGCCTGTTTTCAGTGGTGAGATCACAAAAGGCACTGCCCCAACGTTGCTAACTGTACGAGGCCAGAAAGGTTTTGGCTCCACAGATAATCCTGGGGCCAGAGTTTGGGTGCAGTCGCCTAAGAATCCCCCTGAACAAGCAGAAGTCATTGCAACCGGTCAAGACAACACCATTTTAGTTATGAGACCAGGGAAAGATAGCTGGGAAGCAGTCCCGGCTGACAAATGTTACTTACGAGAATGAATAATGCCTGTATTTGATTCTCTTTCAGATCATTCTTTGGACTGTTGCTGCAGGATGTGTCGGTGTTGGACTCCTTTTGGGCTGGTACGACGAGAGAGGAGGGATCCCATCAACCCGGGCTGAGTTGAGAACCCGAGTGTCGCGTTCCTTCGCTGCGTGGGATTCGTCGTCGAACTTTTGGATTACATTAGCCAAACAAGTGACTAAAGCCCCTCATTTCTGCTTGACACCGATGAGATCGGTGACTGACATTCTAGCGACTTGTTTAGTTGCTGTCCCTGCTTCATTGGAGACTTTGACTCATATTTTTAATACATCGAATGCTCGCCCCAATGTCCTTCTGGGCGATTTTGCTGCCCATGAGTATTGCCCCTTGTGTACTGTACTGTCAGACCCGATACCCCCCATCCAGTCCCAAATAGTTACCTATAATATCACACAGGGTGATTTGTGTTTTTTCCTTACTTGTGATCCTAGTGCGATTTCTGAATGTATGCGTTTAAGATTGAAAGGTGCCACTTCATTCACCGCTCATGAACGAACTTTGTGCCTTCAAAGGACACCGAAAACATGTACTTCTGTTCAGAATAACATGACTTGCAAGAGTTTGGTAGTTACCCCCAGTCATTATCGCATGATGTTACTACCTGCCGGATGGCTTTTCTCATGTGGTAATACTTCCTGGCCATATATCCCCGCAAATATTTCTGGAGGCCCTTGTGCCATTACTAGACTGAGCTTGTTGATGTTTTCATCACATCCGAATGCCAACTCTCGTGTGATTCGAGATACAGTGAGGTTACAGGAGGATTGTGACTCATCTTTGCATTTATATTCCAAGTCTGAATACCTTAGCCTGGCTATTTCAATTGTTGGTGTTCCTGCTTTGGCAGTTTATAATGCCAAATCTATTGGGAAAATGGCCTGCTGGATGGTAAAATCCATCAATCATACTTCTACAGTCCTGTCTGACATGCTATTAGCTGCCCAGGGTGAACGTAGAGCTATCTTGCAAAATCGAGCGGCCATCGATTATCTTTTGCTTAAACATGGACACGATTGTTCTGACTTTGAGGGTCTTTGTTGTTTTAACTTGTCTGATCATACACAATCCATTCAAGCTCACATTGACAAACTACATGACTTGACAGAAGAAGTTAGAAAACACATTGACCAGGGCTGGTTTGACTGGCTCTTTAATTGGTTACCTGATTTGCATATGTTACGTCAGATATTAGGAGGTATTCTGATTACTATTGGCATTTTGATTTCTATCTGTTGCTTTATTCAGTGTATTCCTTCACTATTTCAATTCTGCACACCTGGTACTAGACATAGATCAGTTAGTCTTGTTTCATATTATTCTTCCACAGATATTAGTTCTGTTTAATGAATGTATAATAGACTGAAGTCAAGGGTGAAATGTTCTGCTCGATTTTCCCGGCCTTCTTGTGTTGAGGAATGATTGAATGTGACTTCAGTCTCTTATCATTCAAGTCTAAGGGTTAGAGTAGTGAATGGAGCCTATTTACTAGGCACTTCGACATGATCCTGTGCTCTTCCCCATAGATCAGGGCTTGCACACATAGCCTAGGCGATAGATTCGTTAGTATTAGGGATAACCTGTCCTGTAGTGAGGGTATTTCATGGAGCCGTGCTGAATTCAGGCCTGGTAGGCCTCAAACGGAAGAGACTCCATCTTTCTTTCTGCTCCGGTAGCTTGGGATGCTTCTAGGTCAAATGTAATGTTTTAGTTATGAGGTGTTATTCGCTTGGAGAGAACCGGTTCAGGCCGGCCCTTATCGAAGGATTGTATTTTTCTTCATGCCGAAGACACTACATCAGGCCGGCCGGCTGGGAACGTGTCCTTGGTACGGGGAGGTACAAGAATTTGGTGGGCGGCAGGTTACGGGCCGGAATTTTCCATGAGGAAACGCACCTCTATATTAGTGAAAGTCTGAGGCAGTTACATGTTCAGTCCGTAGGCGGCATCTAGCCGTTAGCAGTAAATCTACTACTTATTCCAGGGAAGACAGACGCCATCTTGAAGGCGGAGAAGAACCGAGAGACAGATACTCTCCTAGCAGAGTAGCCAGAGAGGAGAGAGTAGCCGATAAGGAAGAGGTCCCAGTGACTCGGAGAAGGGTGAAGAGAACAGCGCATAGTGGTGCAGATATGTATCCGTGACTGCGGAGGTGTGACTTCCAGGCGAGCCGAGGCACAGACGAGAAGGGAACCTAGATGACAACTGAGTGCAGGCTACACACTACTAAGGTGATGTCGACCCTTTCTTATTAGAGTGTACAACTTAATCTTTCACTTTGCTTTGCAGGTTATGTGTCATAATGTAATGTTATGTGATTGCGTATGTAATGAGTAATAAAGTACCCAGTTTGTAGTGAACCAACATGTGCTGCGTGTTCTTGTATGAGAGGGTAGCCTATTCTTCTAGTCAGCTGCGGCTACATGAACAGATGTTAACCCTGATCAGGTAAGTGGTAACTGAATAAGGGAAAGAGGAGCCCCTCGAACCAGAGAACAGGCTATGCTTGAACTGGCAGTCCTTGTGTGATCTGATGAATAGTGAGACTGATTCCCTTTTTGTATGTTATGGTGATCATAGGATGAACTGTTGTATGAGACTGCCGTCTGGGTAGAGAGGTCTGGATTCGTATGGGATCGCGAGGCCGCCACTTGTGATACTGTCGTATGGGCAGAGAGGTCTGGATTCGTATGGGATCGCGAGGCCGCCGATTGTGCTGATACTGCCGTCTGGGTAGAGAGGTCTGGATTCGTATGGGATCGCGAGGCCGCCACTTGTGATACTGTCGTATGGGCAGAGAGGTCTGGATTCGTATGGGATCGCGAGGCCGCCATTTGTGATACTGTCGTATGGGCAGAGAGGTCTGGATTCGTATGGGATCGCGAGGCCGCCACGTGTGCTGAGCTGATACTGCCGTCTGGGTAGAGAGGTCTGGATTCGTATGGGATCGCGAGGCCGCCACTTGTGATACTGTCGTATGGGCAGAGAGGTCTGGATTCGTATGGGATCGCGAGGCCGCCGATTGTGCTGATACTGCCGTCTGGGTAGAGAGGTCTGGATTCGTATGGGATCGCGAGGCCGCCACTTGTGATACTGTCGTATGGGCAGAGAGGTCTGGATTCGTATGGGATCGCGAGGCCGCCACTTGTGCTGAGACTGCCGTCTGGGCAGAGGGGTCTGGGTTCGTATGGGATCGCGAGGCCGCCATTTGTGATACTGTCGTATGGGCAGAGAGGTCTGGATCCGTATGGGATCGCGAGGCCGCCGATTATAAGAGGTCTTGGTATGTATAGTAGGAATTCCCTGTCCTTAGGTGGTAGATATATGTGGTTGCACTATTGTAGATAGGCCCTAGGGAGAGGGTAACGTTCTGGTTGGGTTAGTGAGGTTCTATCTGATCCGAAAACCCAAGCAGAACAATAAGTCACACACATGAGGTTTTGGTATTGTGCACATCTGAAACCTACGTATTTGAAGGTGCTCTCATATGTGGGTATTTTCTATGGGTAAGTAAAGTTCTACTATATATAACTCCACATATATGTACCTTGACGATATCGTCAAGGTGTGTAGATCTGGAGTCGAGAATACTAAATTATACTTACCTATTGGCACTTATCTACTCAATATTCTTGTCCTGGATATTGTTGACACAATATTCTTTCCACACAATATTTGTACTTTCAGTGTTGTCACTAATCCCATATGCAACAATGAAGAAAAGGCACCATGAGGAAATAAAACATCTGCCTTCGATAACATGGTTTGGTCAAGCAGGGAAGCTGGGATTGATCCCAGGTTTCATAGTTTCACATTTGGAGTTTATAAGCCATATGGAAATCTCTTCCTCTCATCTGTCTGTTTTACGTTAGTGGTTAATGCTTTAACTTTAAGTCTTAAATCTGGAAATCAGAAGAGTTTCCCCTTGAAAAATCAGATTAAATCCCTGATTTGAGAGACATTCATTGAAACTGATAGTTTTTAAGCTTCAGCATTAAAACATTCCTGCTCCAGGCCCAGATGGTAATGCAATTAGCAAACACTTAGGCCCTGATTACGAGTCTGGCGGGGGGACCCCGCCATGGGACCGCCAATGCCGCCAGGGAACCCCTGTTCGCTGGAGGTGGCACAGCAGTCCTGAGTCCGCAATATGCTTGGCGGGACTGCTTTGGTCCCGCAAAGCATATAATGAGTTTTCTCTCCACCTTGGCTTGCATGGCAGTTCCTCCTCCATGTAAACTCTGGCAGAGATGAAGCAAGCGGCCACTTTGGGGCCCCCTTGTGCCTCGCCGTGTGGATGCACACAGGGGGGGAAACAAGGTGTGCCCCTCCCTGTGTGCATGCACATCACGTCCTGCACGGCATGGACTTTCGAGTCCATGCTGTCCAGGAACTATGATTGATGTTCTTATTGCTGTGCCTGTTTTTAAAGGCATTGCTGTGGGAACACCAGTAATAAGCATTCCTGACACGAGAAAACTTGTAATCTGGCAGGCGGCTTCACGACGGGTTTGGTGGTGCGGTGGACCTGTTGCCGCACCTCCAACCTCGCAATCAGGCTCTTGGAGGCAAGTTATGTGTGTCCTATGTACTTACTGTATATGGAGCAACATTTCAGCCTATTAAATCAAACAGAGTAGTTTTGTTCTGTGCACATCCTGAGTTACATATTTAAAGGTGTTATGATATGTGATAATGAAGAGCAATTTGGCATGCTGAATTTTTTTTTTGCCTGGGATCGCACAATTTGCTCATGTGAGGAAGCTTAGATTAATCACATGTACTGCAGTTTCACATTGTGAAATGTACCCACTAGACAGGAATTTGTTTATCTCTCTTGTTTTATAGCAAAGGCTAATACTTTGACTTTAATTCTTGGGCGCTTGGCTTACGGTGGCTGGCAGAAGGCACAATGAATGTTGTCTCGTATTGAGCTCAAGGGTCCAAGAGGAACCTAAGATGAGCTACAGCAGAAATCTGGCTTGCCTGCATCTATTTTTTCACCACTACAACAGGAAGCGGCAGATAGTGTCACTGAGTTGGTTGCCGATATCCAGTCCTACCATGGCTTACTCTGATGTTTTTTAAACTGGTGCCTTCCTCAAAGTGCTCAGAAGTTATTATATTGTATGTAGAGCTACTCAAGTGCAGCAACATTCATAATATGATATTAGCTCAATCAAGGGCTTAATTTGTAAAGAAATAAGTCCCGGGATCCAAATCTTTCCTCAGAAGCCCACAACCGGCACTATTAAAGTTCGGGTTGCTAAATACCAAGACTGTGTAGTTTTGACTGTATCTCATGCCTTTTTAATCTTCCACCAGACACTCCCGACCTTTATATGTCACGTTTGTCCGTTCTTTCCATCCTTGCTTTCTCCCTTTGTCACTGCTCTCCTATCTTTCCCCTTATCATTCTTTTCTCCATTTGTTATTGTCTCTCACTTGTCCTGGATCAAAATCTGTTGAGGAAAAATAAGTGCTTGTCCCCAAAAATGAAGCTGGTGGGCCTCAAATTAAGCACCTACTGGATCATGTCTGTGCACACTAGGTAATGGAGAAGTTGCACATGTATGATGATTTTGCCTGTCACAATCTAGTGATTGACTCTCTCAGTGGGGCTAAGACCACATTTCTATTTCTGGTAATTGTAGGGTCACCAGGTTTTTAAAACCAGGACAGGCAAAAAGTGTTAGCAAAATGAAATTGAAATGTAATCAGTCCACAGAGTAAGGATGCATGCAGATATTTCAATTCTGTGGCTTATTGCAGAAAAAATTAGGTTCTGTGATATTCCCAAGATTAATGTATAACAACGAATAACATCCTAATACATAATTTAAAGCCTTTAAGAACTCACTGTGTAACAAAACATGTCAGCTGTTATTCACTGCAATATGATAACTAATGGCTAGAAGATCATAGAACCTGGCTTTTTTATGCAATGAACCACATCATTGAAATATCACATGCATCATTACTGTGTGGGCTCATTATGTTTTTGGACTTCTAGTTGAGTGCTGTGATATCTTTTTTTGATGTAATGTACACAGTGGATTTTGTGGTCCTGTGTGTATTTGCACCCCGGGGAGTAGGGTGTTGGTTATCAAAATAACACCAACTCAGGATTATTTGAAGTATTTATTAAGATACTATATCCACGATACTTGTGCAAAGAGGTACGATTACAGACCAATACTACCATCCTTATTGTAACTGACATTGAAATATTGTGCTCCGCTTTGCGATTGCTCATTTCGGTACAGACATATGGCGTTGTAAGGGAACCCGGACCATGGTGATCTGCTGAGCCTGGAATAGTATCATATCTGAGCTGGGTTTTTGTGTGATTACATGTATCCATTCTTACCAGCGATCTACCACTCTATAAACATGGCATGAAACAAAAACATCATTGCAATGGGGTTACCTAAAAAGGCAAAGATGCAAATATTTGGCATGCTCAGTTTTTACACCTTGTTTTGCAGAAATTGTAACAAAAGGCAGCAGCTAGGTTCATGTGTGACTAAGCATTCAACACCAGATTTGTCTTTCCTTACCCATTTTATAATGGGATCGTCAAGACTAGAAGCACAGAATGGAAAAAAACTAGAAAAGTGTATCTGCCTACACACAGACGGGGGAAACCTGGTAGCGCTGCGGTAGCAGGATACCTGTCTTCATACCATGCTGAATATGAGATCATGAAACCTCACAAACCCACAAGTATTCGATTAAGTGAAAAATGTCAGAACACTAGGATATATGTAATGAAAAAGAGACTATCCCACGAATTCAGTGACATCTGGAAACCCTAAATGGCATCTCCATTTGCCATAGTGTACAGTATGGTGTGCTGAATCCCAGTCTTCTGCTCCTTCACGCGGCATAACCATTTATTTTTGATTAGTTGTTTTACATATCTCTAACATGTCACTTTGTAGTCGCTTCAGAGCTCTAGGAGATACAGTAAGCAAATAGTAATGCCAAGAGAAAGTGGTGTTTACACAGTCACACTAGGCAGAGTGAGCCTCGTCCATCATGAATATCAGCTAAGAGGCAATGCTGTCTCACTGATGTACCCAAAATGCATTCCAGGTGGTTAGCCACAATCCAGCCAATCATGACGCACAATTAAGCATCTATTCATTAACATTAATTTAACATAAACAATGAATGACCAAATTGTCTGTAGTCAACATACAACCATTCACAACTCCAAGCACCCTTTAATGCCCTTGAAACAATATTTCAGATGAGCCCCAGACAAAACACAACAGAGGTGATATTTGGAAATGGACAGAAATGTTATATATGAAGCCAGCGTTCCCTTCTTCCTTTTCTACATATGTACATATATCTCCTCTTCATTAATGGCGGATGCGGGCTGGCTCCAAAATGCTGTTGGGCCTGGCTGCTGGCGGGGCAACCCGCCTCCTTACCCTAAAACTTCCTCGCTCCTCTGCAAGAAAAAGCCAGGACACAGGGGACAATATGCAGTGCAGAATATTTCTTTCAAGAATGAAGGTGGACCCACCAACGCGTTTCAGCTTCCTCTAAAGCTTTGCTCACAATCAACCTGTAATATGGTCCAATATTGGTATTGAGGGGTTCTAGTGACATCATAAACCACAAGTTTGAAAGCAGAGTGACTTGTAAATGTCATCAGAAACCCTGCAATGCTTACAAAGGATCACATTACACATGTTACTGCTTATGCTGAATTCCCTTGCAACAAGTACCCCAGTCATTATTGGAGTTCCTAAAGGCTCTGCTCTTTCGCTCCCACTCTTTTCAACCTTTTTATGGAACCTCTCTCGATATTCTAAACCGTTCTAACATTCATTACCACATGTATGCTGATGACACGCAACTGTACATGAAGATCTCCTCTCCAGAGGATATTAAAACCTTAAATGATGCACTCTTACAAACTCAACGATGGCTAGCCCAGAAGCTTCTTTTGTTAAATACTCTCAAAACAGAATTCCTTCTGATTGCCCACTGCAATCACTCTGCACCTACCGTGGACTGGCTTAAGCAACTCACTTCTCTTAACTGTACCTGTCATGTTGTTGACTCTGCTAAATCGTTAGGTATCACCTTGGACAGATACCTAAATATGCAAGCTCACATCAGTGCAACTATTAGGGGAGCCAATCTTCAGCTAAACACCCTTAAGAAAATCAAGCCTTTCATTCTGCCAGAGGACAACCGGTTTGCAGTACAATCCCTGGTTATCTCTCGACTGGAATATGGTTTGGTGACCCTTGCTGGGCTTCTTAAAGTTAGTTTGGCTCTGCTCAGAGCCACTCTAAACACATCGGCCAGGCTGATCCCAGGCTCCAGAAACATGCCCACATCACGCCAGACCTAATTCAACTAAATTTGCTGTTATAGTAGCTAGGATATGTTTTAAGATGGCTTGCTTGATGCATAAAGCTATTCATTACAACACTCCGGTTCACTTGGCTAAAAAGCTTAAACTATCTGGCTCGAGTCGGAACCTAAGAAGTTAGACCACCCTACTTTTGAAACGTCACAAATTCCAAAAGAAAAGAACTTACAATCCTGCTTTTAGTGGTCTTGCTCCAAGAATATGGAACGCTATTCCTTCCGAGATCAGATCCAACCCATCCACTGCATCTTTCAAGAAACATGTCAAATGGCTAATCTTGAGTAAACATCAACAGCATTGACCTGGCTTACATTCCATACACTCCTCTCTATCTGGATTTGATACTTCATTTATACCGTTTGTTTGAATTTTATGCTTTCTGTTCACTTGTTATCTCGTTCTATGGACCTTCTGAAACTGTACTGGTCTCTCCAGTCTGGCTGACTCTCCTGCCCCTTGACTGTGATTGTTCCCCCCTTTGTTTGACCGTGTGATTATTTAACTACCTCATTTGTTCCATTGTGTTGTGTTATTCCTGCTTTCGCCACTTTGTACAGCGCTCTGATACCCGTAAGGGTCATGTTTGCGCTTTATAAAACTTTTCAAATAAATAAATGTATTTTGGGTATTTAGTTTGAAAAAGCTGTTTGATTCAAAGTGCATCACTGATTGGAATTAAAATGTTACAGTTTACAGTTCATGAATATACCACATAATTATACATTTACCATGTGTACCACCTAATTTGCTACATTTTGTCAGATGAATTGCATATTACACACAAATTGTTTTTAGCCCTAAGGATGAAAATAATAGTACAGGGTATGTGCAGCTATTTTAAATGCTTCAGTAAGCTTTGTGATGTATCCCATGCCACAACTTTAGTTCAAACTCCTGTAGTGGACTCCCCAAAGATGCCTCATCATGTTTTGATTGCAGTTACTGGTTTTACATGCTATATATGCACAATTGCCGATTGATAATCCACAAATCTCCTTGTGTAAAATCTGCCCATCCTACCTCACCCCATAAAACTGTCATTCACCATTATATTCATTTTTGAAGTAACATGATTTAAAAGCCATAGGGCCTGATTCACAAAGGTAAACGTATACGTTTGTGTGAGTTTACTACTTTTAGGTATTCACAAAGGTAAACTTAGACCAAAAGCCTAAGTGTGGCCTTTCACTATTCACAAGGAGCATTTACGAGTAGTATCTTTAAGTCCACATTTGAGGCAGAATCTCCGCACTAGGGGCAGAATCTCAGGTGGAGATTTCGCACTTGGCCTGGGGTAAGTGTAATGACATACACCTGCAGAATATTAACACCACTTGCAATCCCAGCACCACAAATCACATAAAAGCAGCACACAATCAAGGCCCTGGTTTGGCCACACAGACGTTTTGCCTGCTTGCTCTGTGCCTTGCCTCCACCATGCTACCTCTGAGAAGTAGGAAGACATATACTGAGGAGACCACCATGACAATCAAGTTCATACATTTTTTTTTGTTTAAATCTATGTTATTGACATTTTCTCATTTTAATCAGTCAACATGAACAATGCAAAGACATAATGTATAGCTACTTTCAAGTGATGCAATATCAAGTACAGCACAATGTAAACAGGTGAGTCATTTAATAGACAATCTAGTTCATAATGAGGCACCACAAAAGACTGCATGGTCTTTCCCCCTACAGCAGCAGAGCCACACAGAAGGAAGCCCTATGGCAGCATTTGACTGCTGTGCTCACTGCATTAGGGGAGGATGTCCGTACTGTCACAGACATCAAGAGGATGTGGCAGGATGAGACGAGGCGGGTGAAGTAGAAGTACAGCAGGATAGAGGTGGTCAGATCTCCCTGGTGGACAAAATGGACCCTGCCTCCCTCTCACCCCACTCGAGAGAGAAGTCCTCTTCTGCTCCATGAGCTTCCTATGAGTAATTATCTCAATGTGGTACCAGGAAATATGTGATGATTCTAACAATGACACTAAATGACAAATGTCTGTGATACACTACAAATGTGACTATGGATGTTGTTCCAAGTATGTGCAAATTGCAAGGTCAGTCAGAACCTCATGTGTCTCAGTTCGCCTAGAGTACTAAAGTCCCAGAATCCTTTGTGATAGAAATGACAACCTCCAATTCCTCAGTCCCAAACGGTGACCCATCACTGCTGGTGTCTTTAGCTAACACTGGTAAATGTCAATAGATAACGTGCCTCAATCACTTACCATTACTGTTACCATGTCGATGCCTTGATTAAATAATTACAAATTCAATATTTCTTGGTTACATCTAGTGGCTTTTCCTTTCTGTTGCCACACTAGGGCAGAAGTCCCTGCACCTGCAGGGAGGAAATGTAATGGGGCACCTCAACCCATACCACTAGCACAAACTGGTACATAAAGATGCCCAGGAGAGGGTCAGACAACCCGTAGAAATATTACATAAAATCCATTAACAGTCTCATACCTGAGAACTGAACTAGGAAATATTGTGCATTACATGTGTTAACTAGAATATAAACAAAACCACACATATCATTGTGGGCCCTATGATGTTGTCCACAAAAACACAGTCATCTCTGCTACGCGTACAAGTGTGATATCTGGTCAGACACCACACACTGGGCGGATGCGTGGCCCTGGTAAATATACCTAAGAATGACTTTACCAAATGCTTATGGTCCTAAAAAGTGGATTAAATGTCAGCAGTATGTAGTGTGTGCCTAATATTGTTGTCACTCATCTCTATATGCTCACATATGGCTCATAACAGTATACCACTTCATGACATGTTGGCTGATGAAAGTATGACTCAAAATCTATGCTAAGTGAGCACATTACATACCTAATTGCTTATATTGTCTCTTATGAAAAGGAGTAGCCAAAACTGGGTTGAAAGTCCATGGCATGGCTACTCGCTAACAAAATCCCAGGGCCCAAAATCTATGGTTATTGATGTGAATGAGGCTGAGCAGATGCCAAAAGGATTGCTGTTGGGGAGGGGAGTTGGGACTGATAATGTGAGTGTAGAGGAAGTGAAACATGTACATCTGGTGGCTGAACTGAACAACCTGAACCAGTAAAGGTGGGAAGCATCCCAGCTTCTCCACGTGACCAAATTGTGCCATCCCAGCCAAATATTGATTTTCACTTTACCTCCTCTTCCTCCATAATCACATCTAAGCGAACCTTTAAATACCTGACTTCTGGATGTGTGCTGTACAAATTCTTATCCAGGGTCAGGTACAATGGACTATGATGTTGTTAATGTATAATGGAAATACAGAGGCCACCCAAAGAGTGCATAGCACAAATGTTTGACATCCCACTTCGCAATGGGCATTGTTGTCCTGGGTGTGTGGGGGGGAATTAATGTTACCCAAATCTTGGTTGATAATTATACATATCAAACTCTTACTCTGCAATGCACAAACAAGATCCAATGTGAAAGGTGAAACAGTTCTGCATATTGAGAAACACTCCTTTGGATCTTTCAAGAGACCACATCATACTTATGACGCATGATGCCCCTAAAAATGAAGGTGTATCCAGAGGTAGGCGGTGCAGGAAACCCTATTTACTTTGTTGCTTTAACTATCAGTAACCACCAATTACAAGTTTGTCTGTTTATGTGAAATCTGATTGATGTCAGTGCCGTGTTGAGTTAACAACTGCCCAGTGATGCTGTTGACCAGGGGGGTCACATGTAAAAGTCAGGAGGGCCACATGCGGCCCCGTCCGTAAATTACATATTACTGGTCTATACCAATGACATAGACATGTAAAATCATTACCATCATCCATTGTACTTAAATATGGATATTTATGTCACATTATAGCTGCTGGCTATAAGCTATCCAGATTACACCATCCAGGGTGTGGGAGACATCCTGGCTGCAGCAGTCAAACCCACTACCATCCGTCCATCGGGTAAGCGTGCCATATTAAGTGTAAACTATTAATTCTCAAATCATGCACAATAACAAAATCCTTATGAAAGGACATTAGCAGATATAGCCACTTTTGCAAAGCATCTGAAGTTGATGTGTAAAAATGTCCCAACATAATCAATGATATGTGTGGCCAGTGTGCATTTTCACATATAATTCATGCAGAACATTACGTATGGTGTCACTACCTTCTCAAGCTGCTGGATCCAGGACCACATCTTCTGCTACACACTCGAGAAGCCAGGTTCAGCAGCTGACATCACGGGGGATCTCAATACCACACAGAGCTGTGGTTGGAGCTGGTGAGTTTGCTGTACATTGCACATCTGCATTGAACACCTCAATACTATGGTGTGAGTTGTCATGTGTAGGTGGACACAAAACAGGTCACATGTGGAACATTCTGTTGATGTAAAGATCATTTGACTCAACCCTTCTGTTGCATCACATGATATACTAAGGCAAATACATATCCTGTTGCAACCTCTGTCTTTCAGGCACCAAGGACGATGAGTCGCTTCAGGAAGAAGGAGCATCCACCAGTGGCGAACGAGAGGCAATCCAAGGAGAGAACCCACTCCTCTTCCAAGCAGCCATGTCAGCTGCCGGTAATGCACAGGAGAAGGAGGAAGAAGTAGAGGAGGATGAGGAGGAAGTAGAGGAGGATGAAAAAGATCTGTCTCTGCTTACAGATGATGAGATTCCCTGGCCACCATTGTTGGCCAACTGGGAAAAACATCTAAACCCACACAAGCTCTTGCCAGCGTAACGCCTCCCACTCCACCCCAAGGATTGCCCATTCCCAGCAGTCATTTAACCATCCACAGCATTCATCTACCCCAACAAAACCCTCAATCCCTCACAGCCCTCACATCCAGGCTAGACGTGTTGGTTCCCCATTACAGTGCATCCCAGGCCTTCCTTTCACCATCTGAGGGACCTACCACCCCTGGTAAGGAGCAGGTATCACCTGGGCACCAATTACCTCCCCACAGCCTCCCATCTGCCACATCCCTACCCCTGCTAAGGGACCTGACGGAGGTATCCAAGACTTTCCCATGCGGAGGGGGCTGGCTGATGGTCATGGCGACCAGTGGGAAGAGGATCTTTTCCAAAAGCAGATTGATGTGAGACAGGACATGTCAGACTCACTACATGGCATGCGCCAATTCCCACAGATGGCTGATAGACTAACCCATGTCTTGTACAGGATGGATAAATCTTGGCAAGACATGTCAAAGAAGAGAAATTACATCATAGCCATTAAGTAGGGAGAGTGCAGGACACAATGTCTTTTCCACGAAGATAATGGAGGGCATGCTGAAACTGATCCAAAGTCTTCCTTCAAGGTCAACACATGGAGGGGACCATCCACATCTACCTGCACCACATATCACCTATCCACCTGTACCACAACCTGCATAGGCAACCCCAACCTTCGCAATCACCACTCCCCTTGCACATGCCCCCCACTGTACATTCACATTCACCTCTTGCCCAGTCACACCCCCAACTGTACATCCACCATCAACCCCTGTCCAGGCACCTCCCCTACCTGTAAAGGCAGCCACACACCCTGCCCAGACACCTCTCCCACCTGTACAGGAAGTCACAGCCCCTGTACAGGCACCTCCCCAACCTGTACAGACACTCTCATCCCCTGTCCAGGCAACTCCCCCACCTGAACAGGCAGATGCACCCCCGTCCAGGCACCTCACCCACCTCTACAGGCCACCTCATCTCTTGTCCAGGCACCTCCTCCACCTGTACAGGCACCATTATCTCCTGTCCAGGCACCTCCCCACCTATTCAGTCAGATTCACCACCCGCACCTAGTCACTAACACAGTAAACACACCGTTCACAGCTATCCTCACCGCCACAATTGCGAAGTTACAAGTGAGATCCCCCATGATCACTGTAAAATATATTACACACAATATAAGTCAATTAAAAGATATTTCTCACATGTCTGTACGGAGTTAAGTATTATGTGATGATGGTCAATTGGTTACCCTGGTGGTAGGCCATAAATATGATGATAAATATGTGAGAGAGACATGTAAATTTGTTGGACCACTGTTTGCGTATTCCCTGGCTCAGACACATCCACTACTGGTATAAGCTTCTTTTTAATTTGGATCCCTTTTCTGCGCCGGACGAAGCTGCCAGTATATCTAAATCAGAGCTTAAGGTGACCTTTCTATGCAACTTAAGAAAATCCAGAGAACCTGTTTGTGCTAAACAATGTACCTCCGTTTTTTACTGTGAAAACAATGTGAATGAAGGTTTCCAGCCATACTTAACGGAAGTCTCAAGAAATTCTCACCGTTTTGTTCTTACTCGTTTAAGGTTTGGTATAGTACACCACCTTGTGTCTTTCCCCATTATTAGGCAGCACAGTAACACTCCATGCCCCTGTGACGATATATCCAAACAGAGTTGCTGTCACTTTATGCTGTTTTGTAAATTTTATACTTTTTTAAGAAGATATTTTTTAAAACCTATCTTTTTAAAATATAATGTTCGGTCTACCAGGAACGCGATGCAGTTAATGTTTACTCTGGAAAGTGCAGATATATGTTTTTATGTAGCTACTTATATTTTAAAATGTATGGCCGCCAGAAAATCTATTGTTATTTAATCATTTAGAACTTTTATCAAGTTGCATCTGTCACTCTGCCGAGTACAGCAGAGTCTTTTCCTTGCGATGCTTGCACATGTTCCTATACGGGAACTGCACCTTATATAGCGTATTTTGCACACTACTCAGCACCTTAGCAACTAGCACATGTCAATTTACTGAGTTCACCGGAGCCTTCTCTTCTTTTATCTACACCGACAACTCTAATATGTATTGGTATTGTTAGAGGAGATTGTACCCCAGTTAGTATGTCTTGTACATATTTAATGTATTTGGTCTATGTACTTTGTTCCTTTTATTGTTTTATTGTACGATTGTTGTATGCTTTATATTTTATGTCTGCTATATGGTTGTGCAAACGAACCGAATAAAGCATTTTGAACTGAACTGTTAGACCATCTGTGTTAAAAGGTATCATGTGGAAAGCATAGCTAAACTACTCCTGAAGTATACTTCATACTTTGAATCCACCTTATACAATAAACTACACAAGACAGAGATGTTGTTCCAAAAAATACTTTATATATTATATTGTAAAAATAAATACAATTAAATAACAGTAAGTTGAAAAGAGAGAAAGGAAATCAAATAATAGTCTTCATACAGAGTGGGCAAGAGGACTTGGAAGGGGTTTGGCAAAATAAATAAAACAAGTCAAGAAGCGTAAGGGGAACCAGTCACATATCTACAGTAGGATCAGAGAGGACATATCTGGCTACCCATCAGATGAATATTATGCTGAATAATGTTTTTGTATTGTTTAAGCAACTTAAAAAATGTATACATTACAACAACATGCTAACTTGACAAAATAATACATTTGATGTTTTCAATCCTATGAAAAAGATTGAGCTAAGAGAGTTGTTGCTGCTTTGTTCTTGTGGGCTACTTTACGACTTAATGTGCTTTCTAATATATGATTCTATTTTGTATTGGCAATCATTTACCAGGCAGGAATTACTTTATTTCCCCATCAGATGCCACCATCACTTCCTGGGATGCAGCCACAAGAGTAACAATACAGAGAGGGGTTTCGGTCTTACATGAAGATTGTGGGGTGTTGGGTAGAGCTTTCCCCCGGTTTATCTGGATAGGGGGAAAGTGGCATGGGATGCAGCTAGGGGCCCCTATGGAATATGGACCTCAAGAGGTATGGAGGGTCGGTAGCAGGCCCAGGGAGTGATAGGGCCTGTTCTGGGGACACCTCAGCTCTGTACAGCACATGTGTGTCAGGGGAGAGTCATATTTCCCCCACCCCCAGCCGGAGGTGTCCTGATCAGTGCCCCCACAGTGTCTTCAGCCTTCACCCAGTTTGTTGCAGTTGTTGTAGGCTCTTTCTGGGTGGGCGCATTACCCCTGTCTGTTGATGGTTCGGGTCTCTCCTCCTCATCCTCTTCACTGGAGGAAAAAGGCTATGGCTGCCGACGTCCTGAGGATGTCCCACTCTGTCCTGGTCCTGCTCCTGCTGTTCTTAGCCAGCCAGGTCCACTGAAATAGAAGACAAAACATTATGTAGTTGGTGTACAAGTCATAACAAGGCATGTAACTGCATGAAGCAAGTGCAGACTTGGTTCTGCTTTGATCTCACTAACCAATTAGATGTGTTTTGGAGCCAAAGGTATGTGTACTATCACTGTGCTGTTCTAAATTCACTCACACATTGACAGCTTTCACAAATTTTGAAAGTATGCTCTTGTGTACTGACTAACCCTTACCTTCAGCATTATTGCAATCGGTGTTTCCTGATGTTGAAACATAGTCATCTTCCAATGCTAGTCTACAAGTGGAGATGGAACATAGTCTGGATGGATATATCCACACCTAAGCATGGATCAATGATTATCCTGTAATGAGCAGTCTCAACAGTATTACACTTACTATCAAATGTTATCTGTTGTGTGGCATTGTCTAGCACAACACAAATGATGGTTTGGGTGTACATATACAAACAAGGTCTTGGATATGACCTTTACCAAGATGTGAATCAAAGTATTTGAATATCCCTTGACAACATCACACACTCTACATGGCAAGTGTCACATTTAGCATGTCAAGACTGCTTCATTGGTGCTGCACACTGGTTAGCACATGTGCATAGTTAGTACAGCTACCTAGACATTACAAATGCCATACGAGCCACTGTTAGGAAGATGTGTGTATTGTGTTCCCCTTGGAAATGTTGGTATCATTGTGAGTGAGACAAGTATCACAAAGTCAGCCTTTACTTCATGGCACATAACAACACGTTTTTCCCTGTAAAAACACAGACAAAAGGCATGCATGATACAGCATTTGACACCCAAAGGCCTCTCGTTCCTACACTGGACATTGTCTTGCCCATTCCTTCCCTATTGTGCACAGCAGTCATAAGGCCCATGCTTCACCAGTCATGGTGTTGGCAGTGCATTCATTCATCCAAATGCTACAGTGAGGGTCATGTCTCCAGTTGTGTTCAGAACACTACAATTCCCAGAATGCACTATGGTTAGTGCATTCAATGTGCTACAATGAGACATTGGCCTCATAACTACTGCAGCAATTGCTCAGATTACGTGACCGGTGACATAAGCCACATGATAGTACAGCTCTGCCACCACTCCCATAATACTGTCAGACAAAAAATGCAGTTCATGCGCTTAACAGGTCTCGGCTGCTCATAATCCTCCAGTTGAGCATGGAGGGGTCAGCCAGGCTGCCCTTTGGACCCTCCGGTACAGTGGCAGAAGGCGGCCTGTGCACGTGGGTCTAGGAGGACAGGCCCATTAATTCCTTGGGCCCAGTGTTTCAGGTCCTCCCAGCACTTGCAGCATTTTGGCCTGCCGGTGTTACACACCCACTGCGCCGCAGTGCTCAGCAATGTCGGCCCAAATGCATGCTGCATTACTCAACTGGTCCTCTGGGCCCCCATAAAGATGAGGGTAAGTATCAAGCACCTCCTCAACTAATATGCTCAATTCACCTTCACTGAAAGGGCGTGCCTTCTCATCAAGTCCCTCAGCCATGTTGGGTGCAGTTTGGATGAACAGAACAGCAGGATAGCAGAGCATCTTCTTTGGAAGTGAGGATGTCTCAGAATGGCCATAAAAGGGCTGCTGCAACTTCCTGCCTTCCTATTTGTGATTTCCTGTATTAAAACGGGTTCTGACCTGTTTTCGGAGTCTCTAGCCTGATTACGGAGTTTCCATACCCAAGGCGGACCCTCCACACTCGGGCAGAGACTCCTCATTCATGCCAGAAAACAAAGTTTTGTTAACAGAAATTGAGAAAAAGGGTGAAAGAAGGGTAGTAAGTTCAATTCAGGAAGGGAAGAGGGATTGAGTACACTCTACATTACATCCCAGCACAGTTTGCCCCTTTGCAGTATGGTACATGCGGTCCACATTTTGCACTAACATCAAAGTTGACTGTAGTGTTTCACCAAAGTTAGGGCAGGTAGTGCTGTTTATCCCTAGACACATATGGGTTCAATCACAAAGGACATCTGCACTCGTGGCGGAGGCCCCTCAGTTGTGGGGGAGTCTTTGCACTTGGGGCAGAATCTCCACAATGAGAATTCCGAGTGTGGGGGCCGTTTGTGAATCAGGCCCATACCTTTGTTTCTGGATTTCATCCTTCATCAGTAGAGAGCCGTATTCCCAACCACCTTCAATACAGGGAGGTGCAGGCAGACATTTTATGGTCATTTTGAGTCATCTACACCTCCAGCAAGATTCTCTCTCATCCTGCTACACTGTTGAACCCACCTCTCCCAATGTGATCGAGGGAGATGAGGACAAGGCACCCACACATTCTGTGATACTGATATGGCCAGACTAACTGAGAGGGTGCTTGATAGGTATCCTCCACATTATGTTGGGCCAGAGGAACAGATGAGTGCTGCAGCGTACAAGAAGATCTGGAGTCAATTCGCTGCGTTCTGAAGGGTAGTGTCTTTGTAGCTGCGAAGGGCCTAAATGTGCCATAAGAGCAGGGGGTGTGTGATAGCACAACCGTACTAGCTCAGACAGTGGCAGCCTCTCCATGTCATATATTTCACAAGGTACCTGTTAAGTTAACATGAGACAATGACATATCATCATAGGGGGACATTTGACCTGTGTGTTTGATGCATCCTGCGTTACACGCAATCCAAAATGCCATGCAATTTTTGAATGGGGCCTGTAGGTGTTAGTCAGAATCATGAGGGAGACAGTTTCTAATCACACAGCCCTGCCATGCTTCCCTAGTGCATTCATGATGTGCTGGTCCAGCCCAGATGATCACATTGAATTCTGGGACTTTTTCATTCCATAGTGAAACAGGAACATATGCTCCAGTTTCCACAACAATTACCAACAAGCAAGGAGTGGCACATCACATATGGAGCTGATAAACATGGTAGCTACCAGCATGGACTATCCATGTCATTACACAGGTCCACTTGAACCATGGTGTACATATGACATACATATAGCCACACAGCCACATGAGTTGCAGCACACACACATACAAGGGGCCTGATGCACATAGGGCCTCTGCGCTCGTGGCGTAGGCCCCCCCAGTTGTAGTGGAGTCTCCGCAATTGAGGCAGGATCTTTGCACTGAGAAATCTCATTGCAGCGATTCTGCACTGAGTATGGAGACTCCCCCAAGACTGCGGCACCTTTGCCCGAGGGCAGAGGCCCTTTGTGAATCAGGCAACTATTGTCAAACGCTCCAGGGAGGTCTCACACATGCACTGGCATTTAATCCCCTGAGGCAACGGGGTCCTTAGAGATGTTGTCCACACTAATCACTGGCATATGCAAATAATGTATTGTATGGCCAATCTTTTGACTCTTGTCAACAGCAGTTGTTTTCAGACATTTTGTATGGCTTGCAAGATAGTCTCAGGATGGAATTTATGGACTGAGTGCTAAATGCCAAAATATCATCATTGACAAAAGTCTGCAAACCACATGAAGGCTGTAACACAACAGGTTGCTCAGGAGAAAAAGTGTCACCAGCTGGTCACGGAACTGCATACCCTGCTCCCTGTTTTGTACACTGGCCCAGTTACCCGGATTTAGGCCTAGCTGTGGATCCAGAGGTATGTGTAAGCCATGATTTAATGCTATGTTGTGCAAGACACAGCAGGCTACTATTATCTTGCACACAACTTGAGGAGAGTACAGCAGAACCACCACCACCTGTATGGTCAAGACATCTGAATCGTGACTTCAGGAGACCAAAAGTGAGCTCTATGATGGCTTATGTACGTATGTGTGCCCTATTGTACCTCCACTGAGGTACAGTGGTTGCATGCCTGTATAGTGTGAAGAGGTGATGGGAGAGTGCATATGTAGCATCTCTTGAGGAAAATGAGAGAATATTTGTATATGTCCCTATTGCATCTGTACAGTACATGATGTACGGAACAGTACATGCTATGTCTGTTGGGGACTTGTATGTGGCATGACGAATAGTATTGTATGATGGTTGTGTATATAAACTGAAATCATACATATCAGACATGTATGGTGCTAGGTACTTACCCAGAAGCCACATGTTATCAAATTCTCCCACTGCCATACACCAGGCAAAAGGTGACCTGCGGAATACATAGCTGTCATGGGTACTGCCTGGGAACACTGCATGCACATCAGTGAAGTTACGACTGGCATCACAGACACCCTGCACATTAATAGAGTGCCAGTGGTATATGTTGCAGAAGATGTGTGCATTATGGCAAGGTGGCTTAAGAGCTACATGGGTGCAATCAATCAATCAATCAATCATTTGTAAAGTGCACTACATACCCGCGAGGGTCTCAAGGCGCTGGGGTGGGCGGGGCCGCTACTGGTCGAACAGCCAGGTCTTGAGTATCCTCCTGAAGGTCAGCAGGTCTTGGGTCTGTCGTAGGCTCAGTGGGAGGGTGTTCCATGTCTTGGCGGCGAGGTGGGAGAAGGATCTCCCGTCGGTGGTTGTTCTTCGGATGCGCGGGACGGTGGCGAGTGAGAGGTCGGCGGAGCGTAGCTGGCGGTTGGGGATGTAGAAGGAGAGCCGTCTGTTGAGGTCGACTGGGCTGGTCTTGTGGAGTGCTTTGTGTGCGTGGATGAGGAGCTTGAAGGATATCCTCTTGTTGACGGGGAGCCAGTGCAGGTTTCTCAAGTGGAGTACGCCGCAGATGATCTCGGAGGCTTTGGAACGGAATGGGAGGAGGCGGACGCTCTGGGTTCTGCCGGAGAGGAAGGAGGTGGTCCATTCCAGAGCCTTGTCTCGGATCCCTGCGGCGTGGAGGCGTGCGCTTTGTGTGCAGTGGCAGACGGTGTCGAAAGCGGCGGAGAGGTCTAGGAGGATGAGTGCTGCGGTCTCACCATTGTCCAGCAGGGTCCTGATGTCGTCGGTGGCAGCGATGAGGGCAGTCTCGGTGCTGTGGTTGCTGCGGAACCCTGACTGGGAAGGGTCCAGGATTCTGTTTTCTTCGAGGTATCAGGTTAGCTGTCTGTTGACGATTTTCTCGATGACCTTGGCCGGGAAGGGGAGCAGAGAGATGGGCCGGAAGTTCTTGAGGTCTCTTGTGTCTGCCTTAGGTTTTTTGAGTAGGGCGTTTATCTCGGCGTGTTTCCAGCTTTCTGGGAAGGTCGCGGTCTCGAGGGAGGGGTTGATAACGTTGCACAGGTGGGGTGCGATGGAGCTGCTTGCTTTGTTGAAGACGTGGTGCGGGAATGGGTCTGACGGAGAGCCGGAGTGGATTGTGCTCATGGTCTTGATGGTGTCATCGACGCTCATGCTGGCCCAGGCAAGCAGGGGGTCGTGGTCGATGGTGTGCGGAGGGTCTGTTGTGTTGCTGTCTGTTGGGGCTGTCTGGGTGTTGAAGCTGTCGTGGATGTCTGCTATCTTGCGGTGGAAGAAGGTTGTGAGGGAGTCGCACAGGGTTTGCGACGGCTGGATGTCGTTGGTGTTGGAGCTGGGGTTGGAGAGTTCCTTCATGATGTTGAAGAGCTCCTTGCTATTGTGTGCATTGTTGTCAAGGCGGTCTTTGAAGGTGGTCCTTTTGGCCACCCTGATGAGGTGGTGGTGGTTGCGGATGGCGTCCTTGTGTGCTGCGTGGCTGTCCGGAGTTTGTTCACTGTGCCATTCCTTCTCTAGTTTCCGGCAGGCTTGTACAATCAATTGTACCTAGCACATGTGAGAAGTGGGTAAAGAGGTAGAAATCGCTACCGTTTGCCAACAGTCTAGTGTATGGGCCATTCATATGTGGAAATGGGCTCTGGTATTGATGCCGTTTAGTCCCTGATGCAAGCATCGGGACTGGCTTGCCTGAGAGATGCCAACAAGGTATTAAAATTAATAATAATAATATTCTTTCTCATGTAATTAATAATAATAATATTCTTTTTCATGTCTCGCTCCTAGGCTGTGGAACTCACTTCCTCTGTCTTTGAAGCTGGAACCTCATTACTTGAATTTTCGTAAGAATTTGAAAACCTAGTTATTTTCCCGCAAATAAACTTCAGCCACAGTGATCCCCTTATTGCCTGGTCATCGGCGGCGTCGGGAGACCCCATTGTGGGTAGCTGCGCGCCTAAGAAATCAACTAATAATAATAACCAGAGACCCTCTGGAACAACCCCTTAGTAAAGAAATAGAGACTTGCTAGAGTCTTGACATAGGCGGTGATGGCGTGGGAGCGGCATGTCTCCGAGTCAAGAACCTGCTCCCACTCACAAACCATCTCCATGATGACATTGGAGAAAATGTTATCTGGCCCTGATATTTTGGCTGGACATCCCAAAAAGGTTTATCTTTTGTCTAAAAATCCTCTCTACTCCCCTCCTCCTCCTTCTCATCAAATCATCTTGTCGCATGACAAGGGGCAAACCGACTAACACATTCAGCGACATGTTGAAAGTGCTGAAAGTGTTTGTTTGTAAGCTCTGCTTTTATGTTTGCAGGAAGGCTGGGATTGGTTGTTACGCTAAGGAGTTCCCCCTGGAGCTGGTTGGTTTAGGCACTGACTGACACAGGAGTGTAAGGATGAAAGCCAACATCCTTTGCCCCGAGTGCGGAGATTCTGCCCTGAGTGTGGACGTAAAGATCCTACTCATAAATGCCCTTTGTGAATACCGAAAGTCATAAACCTAGACTTTTGGTCTAAGTTTACATGTGTGAATACCTATAAAGTAGTAAAATGAGCTTTGTGAATTGGGCCAATACTTTGTTGCACATTTTCAACTAAAATCCAGGGTGAAGTATATATTGTAATTTAAAAAAATGCTAATTAAATTACACAATCTACTTTCAAATCACATCAATACAGCTGACATTTTAAAGCAACTTAAGGCACATCAACCTGGCCATAACCTTCTCATGATTTTGCCATTACAGGGGCCATGACCCCGAACCAAAATCCCTTGCTACCAGCCTCTGCTCATCATTGGCAGGCTAGTGGCACCACCTTTCCCCACTTCTGGAAATGTGATTCCAGGTGTTAGGTACGTAGATGCTGAGCGGCAGTCATTGCATTTCCCACTACTATCTGTGTAAAAGACCAGAAGGACAGGTTTCCTGCATCCTTAAAGTTCCACACATGTTGGGTCAGACATTAAACTGCAGGAAACCAGTCAGAGGAATGCGAAACAGCCTCAGGCGAAGTCAGGAATCTTCGCCTCGTGTTTCATATCTATAATGTGTTGTATTTCTGCTTGATTTGCAAATTGTGGTAATAATGAAAGAGAACTTATTTTCCACATTGATTAAGAATGTGCAAAGTTCTGATTTTTGTTTCTGATAAACCTCTTGTATTTCTTTTTTTTTGTTTGAATTATTGATTTTCAGCATTTTTAACATGACAGTATCATCATGCCATCAGCTGTCAAATACCAAATACAGGCATTACAGTTGTATGACATAAATAATGCATTCTATACTACAAGTGTGATGTCCCACAGCATCCAGCCATACCTTCCTACTACTCAGCATTTTGGACTGTCAGAGTTCTCCATTAGATAAGTGGTTAGGACCCAAAGTCTCTGGGGCGTGAGGATATTGGTGACTCCTTGGCATATATCTCTAGTTGATTTTTAGAAAATATCCTGTCCAACATCCAATGTTTATGTTTAGGTGCAGAGCGGTTTCCCCAGTTGATGGCCACCCGTCTTTTAGCTAATAATAGCGTCTCTGCCGAAACTTTAGTCCTGAAGCTTGAAGCTTCTTGACCAGACCCAGCAAGCACACCCGTGGTGGTGCAGTCCATAGAGTCTGACGTCATGGATCTCTGGTCTTGCACCACATCTATCCAAAACTGCTGGACCAAGTCGCAGTTCCAGGCCAAATGGAGAAACCTGCATCTGGCATTCCACATCTTGTACATTTATAGCAAGTATTTGCAGTGGATGATTCGTAAGTTGCAGTTAGACGTTAGCATCCCTGTCATTGTACAGTACTCTCCCCAGTCTTACAGTGTTACGGGTGGGTCTAGGAAGGCATTCAAATGGCCTAGTGCAGGGTTCGGGAGAGGAGGTCTGTCCCCCTAGTGAACAAGGTCTGTAGGGTGCTTAGTGTGGGAAGTTCTTCAAGGAACAAATAGGCACATGCATCAAGCATAAAAATATCGATTTCTTATTTGCGATTTTTAGGGACTCGCAAATAAGGAATCGCTATTACCTATGCATGATGCAGATAGCAATTAAATAACGAAGCACAAATAATCGCTAAACATATTAGTGATAAATCCAAAATTAATCGCAAATCCCGCGAAACACACAAATTGCGATCTCGCAATTAGCGATACCGCTAATTGCGAGATTGCAAATTGCGATCTCGCAATTAGTGAGATCGCAATTTTACCGAGTCGCATTGGGAGCAGGCTGATGACCTCACAACCAGGAAGTCAGTCAGCCCATGCTGCAGTCTGAGCCCAGAGGAAGTGAGAGCAGGAAGCAGAGTGCTGGGGGAGACTTGTGAATAGAAATACATTGTTTCCAGACACCTGCAGATACCAAAAATGGCCCAAACATCAGCAGAAGAGGGGGCAGGGGCCAGAAAGCGAAAGCTAAAATTCAATGAGAGGGAACTAGAGTACCTCATTGAAGACGTGGTAAAGAGCCATGATAAGCTCTTTGGGAAGCTCTCACTAAAAGTTCCAGAGGCAGAAAAAGAAGGATCTGGAACCGGATCAAGAACAAAGTTAATGCTGTGGGTGTGACACACCGCAGTATAGAAGAGCTGAAAAAAAGGTGGTATGACCTGCGGAGCCGTGCACAGAGGCTGAAGGACGCAAAGAGCACTGGAGGAGGACCCTCAACAGTCCCAGACAACACAGCCCTGGAGGACCTGGTGGAGGAATACAATCCTTCCAGAAGCTGCTGTGGGAGTAACGCAGCTGGATACATCCGGTGCGGCCTGTAGTACACAAGGTAAGAGGCACTAAAATATACACAGCAATGTAAATAGTAATTGTGCACATACTGTAACCAAAAGCCAATCAGCTGTAATCAACTCCAGTCTACATTTCACATAGAGATTCTAATGCATCATGGGAGTTGTAGTCTCCTGAGCCAAATTGGTAGTCAAATTCCACATTGTGAGGCCATAGTTCCAAATATGCATTGCAGTCAGTGATTACAGACTGTGAGAACTTAAGAGCAAACAAAATTTAATGTGGCAAAACATTAGCACCAACACAAATTAATATTGCACTGTTTCACACCACAGGTGCAGAAGAAGTAGACACTGATGACAGTGAATGCGGGGAGAGCACACAGACCACTGCAGAGACTGCCGTTGCGATACCTGTCACACCAGCGAGCACATCCCAGGCACCCCCAAGACGCAGGGCCACAGTCCCTACTCTTCAGACAATGGAGAGCGATCAGGATCCTGAAAGGGCCCCTGCGCCAAGCCAGCCTAGTGTGAGGACCACCACCACACCTCAGGCACAGGTACGGATGACACGAAGATGCAGGTCAAGGGGCCACATAGCAGCACAGGAGGCAGCAACTCCAAATGTGTGCGGAGGTGTGGAGTCGCAGATGATGAGGGTGCAGCGCCTGTAAGCACGACACATGGGAGCCATCAACCTGCAAATGATGGCGATGGACAAGAACATTTCAGTCATGGCAGATCGCGTGAGTGAACTGACTCAAGCGGTTGTGGAAGGCAACAGGCACACTAACGCCACAATGCAGGAGCTTGCGCGTGTGATGCAGGAGGGACACAACACAGAGAGGAGGAGACATCGCCAATTCATGGCGCGCTTGGCTGGCTATACTAGATCGAACAATAAGTTGTGCAACGAGACTGCACTGCTGTCACGGAGGTGGTGGCAATGCAAATTGACATGAGGCATTGTTGTGGGGATGTGGCCAGTGTCCTTGGCAAGTAACCACTGCTGTGGAACAGCTCCAGGCTGGTACTGGTGGGCTCAGCAATGTCACAGGAGATGAGGGGAGTGAGGGGCATCCAGCCTTAGCAGCATGTCAGCGCCAGTCAGCACTGGCAGGAGGTGCAGTACAAGTCGTTCAACACCGACACTTGCACCCATGAGCGGGGATGCCGATGCAGGCGAAAGACGTCTCGGTGTGCGTGGGAGGAAGCGCTAAACACAAAGATACCTCCGGACTATCTTCCATGGTGGCGTAACCATGTTTAAGACATTCATAGTGACTGGAAATGAAGTCCAAAACTTTATTTAATTTGTGCTTTGGTACATGCAGTGAATGTGCTCTTAAGCCCCATCTATGTTTAGCCACACACCACTACCTGCTCACATGCTAATTAAAACTTAGCAGTTCAGGAATGCGAGTGATTTGTCTCATTATTACGTACCTCTGAAATAATGTTGGGTGATCTGTGCACGTTTCCTCTGCCCTTCTGCTGAGCTTGCAGGATGCGGGTGTCATGGGTGTACAGGGGGCTGGTTGTCCTCAGTGTCGTACGCCTCTATGGGTATGCCTCTCCTTGTAGCTATATTGTGCAACATTGCACATGCTGCCACTATCCTACAGCAGGTTGCCGGCTGGTACAGCATCGCTCCACCAGTCTTGTGCAGGATGCGGAAGCGACTTTTGAGCAATCCAAATGTCCGTTCAATCACATTACGTGTCCTGATGTGTGCTGCGTTGTACTGCTGCTCTTGTGGGGAGGCTGGGTTCAAGTATGGAGTCATGATATAGTTCCTCACGGCGTATGCACTGTCACCTACAGGGTAGTAAGCACAGTGTTAGTGTCAGGTATGCATTGCCATTTCAGAATAAATTTGTGTGCATAAGTATATTGTATTACCTAGCATGTGTCCTTCACCAAATTCCCCCCTGAGCAGGCGTGTGTGAATGCCACTGTGTCGGAAGATGTATGAATCATGGGTGCTCCCAGGATATTGCGCTACAATGTCGGTTATGATGTTTTTCTCATTGCACACTGCTTGGACATTGATTGAGTGAAATGATTTCCGGTTACGAAAGATATACTCATTGACTGCTGGTGGACATATGGCTACATGGGTGCAATCTATGCATCCAATCACATGAGGGAACTGGGCTAATCGATAGAATTCGAGTTTTGTTTGGTTCAATTCCCTTTGGGTTATGGGGAAGGTGATTTGGTTGTGGATCAGAGTCATCATGGCAGCCAGGAAGGATCTGAAGAAACGTGAGAGGGAGCTTTGTGATACCCCTCCAGCTACTGCCACTACCCCCTGGAAACTTCCTGACGCAAGTAGGTGCAGGCAACATAGCACCTGGACATGGGTAGGGATTGCATGGGTCCTACGTGTCTGGCGCTGCATTAGTGGTTCCAATTTGGCTATGAGGTAAAGTATCATAGCAGCGTTCAACCGGTACTTATCATATATGTCCTCAGCAGTTTGTCCCAACAGAGTGATGCGCAGGCGGAATATCCTCTCCTGGATTCTCCTTCTGGCCTGGCCTGCTGCATGGATCCTCATTCTCCTCGCAAACACGTAGAGTGCCGCCATTGTGTAAGGCCTCTATGGCCTCATTGGTCAGTTGAAATAGCCCTCTGCTGCTTTGCAGCTGTAGGGAATTTTTTTGTTGTTGTTACCACCTGCTTCTGATTCCCCTTAATCTGCACTTGCTAAATAGCGAATTTCATGGGAATCGCTATTTGCGATTTTTCATGCATTGCATTGCGAGTTTTTTTGCGACTCTTTAATTGCTCACGCATTTTTTTTTCTCGCTAATTGGGATTCGCTATATCTTGTTTCCCGGTATTAGCGATTCGGTATATTTGCGATTTTGTGTTATTTGGTTGATGCATTGGGAAAGGCTAAAATGCGCTCGCAAATAGCTATTAGCTAATTTTGCAAGCACTTTTTAGCTTGATGCATGTGCCTGAAAGTGAATAATTCCCTAATAGCTGATCTAAGGTGGTAGTATGTGAATGTAAAAGGGGTGTTTCATTCTGCATGTGTGTCACATAAATTTACCCTCAGTGTATATACCACTTATCATCTAGATCCCTACTTTTTAAAATAGAGCGAGTGCAGCTGCCTCTTGAGTGACTGAGAGTTAAAACTTTAGCATACGCAAATGACATTGCTGTAGTTTCACCGGACACAGCCAGGGCCCTGAGAGAGACTGAACGGCTAGCAATTCTATTTGGGCAAAACTCTGGCTACAAATTAAATATAGACACAAATAATATGCACAAATCAAGCCCTATTCACGGATCCCAGGGATACTGAAGAGGCAACATACTTCGGGATCCTTAATAATGCGTGTTTGGATAAAATTGTACTTTCTAATTGGGATCCCATGGTGCGGAAAATTAAGAGGGAGCTGGACAGAATAGAAGGTTTACATCTCTCAATGGTGGGAAGATGTAATGTTCTAAAGATGAATATTTTGCCTAAAGTCCAGCACTACTTTAGGTCAGTACCCCTGGAACTCATGTGAAAACAACTCCAGAAACTACAGTCTATATGCAGCAGTTTCATGTGGGCTCAAGGTAAACCTCGCCAAGCAATGAAATATATGAATCTACCACGAACACGAGGGGGCTGGGCGGTACCTAATTTTATGTTTTATTATTGGGCATGCTTACTCCAACATATGGTAATTCTATTGGTTGGGGAAGGAGAAAATAGGGTAGCTCCGTTCCCGCACATTTTTCAAATGCTGCTGGGCTCTGAAGTGGAAAGGGGCTTCTTTCAAAATCTAGAGCCCAGTTTTTACAAGATAACCCGGTTTAAGGTGGTTTTTGCTGTCCATAAGGTATGGCTCCAGGTTCGAAGGTACCATCAGATTGGCAGGATCAATTTTTCTACGCCTACCTCTTCTTCCGCATTATTACCATCGATTTTTTGGACACCACAATGGCTAGATGGATATGAAAGGGTATTTTGACCTTGGGGGACCTAGTGGATAACAGTGGTATACGGTCTTATTCATCACTGGTCTCCGAATTCAATATGCCCAAAACTGATTTTTTAAAGTATTTGCAGATCCGGGACTATTTATGAAAAAAAGTAGATATATAATGTCTAGATTAAAAAAACTACTTGTGAGAGGCAGTTAGGGGGCGGGGGAATATTGGTATCCTATATCAAATTCTCATTGATACACAACCTGATGATCTGGAGGCACAGAATCTAAACTAGAATGCCAGGCTAGCTCAGGGAGGGGACATTCTACAAGAATCTATTGCTTTGGATGAAAAGCTAAATAGCTCCTCGTATCCTCCAGTCGTAAAACACAACATTATAAGACCATGTTTAACTTATAATAAACTCCAGCTGAAATTGCACGATGGAGTGGGCTTAATGATGGCAAATGCACACGGTGTGGGATGGATCAGGCCGACAGCCTGCATATGTTTTTGTTTGTCCGGAGCTAAGGTATTTGACTAACAGGATGGAGGTGTTTTTTAACGGAGGTCACAGGAGCACAGATCACGATCACACCCGGCATTATGCTATTGGGAGTTCTGGAAGACTCAATGCTTAACTATGAGATGTATAAATTTAGGTATTTAATATATATAGCAGTTGCCGTGGCTAGATTATGTATAGCGTCACTGTGGCGGCAGAAAGAGCCACCATCCTTTGAAATGTGCCACGGAAGGTTATAAGCCATCTGTAACTTAGAGTATGGTCTATATTCTCTTAAAGGGCTGCAAAAACGTAGATTGGGCATGGAGATATGGGGCGTTTTAGTAAATCATTTAGCGCTTGCTACGGCTTAGCTTGTCTTTTTAGGTGCACTCTGTGTCTGTTTCTCTCTTGTGCTCCTTTTCTTCTCTTTGCCGAGTCTCTACAAATTGATATTTATGTTGGGTCCTACCAGTGGACGTGATGAAGCATCAGACCATTATGACTGTATAAAGTGTCGGCATGTATGTATTTGGTATTCCTCCCTTTTTTTAATTTTTTTTCCCTTTGTTGTGCTTATTTATTCTTTCTCCCATTCGTGACCCAGGGATTGTGTGTTTGCTGCAGAATTGTGTTTTTACAATGTATATTATCTGTTATTGGCTTATCAAAAATAAATTTAAAAAAGAGTGACTGAGATGGCTGGATGATGACCTAAGGGGAGTGCAGGAGCGTAAAGGAGAAGTTTGTGGCTCTCGCTCAGAGGTCTTGCCAGGACGGCGTGCAATATGTTGCGTTGATTTCTGTGCTTGGTACATCCATATGCCTATGTGGCAAAATAGACCTAATCGGGTGAGGTGCACATCTCAACTGCTAGGAGGGGTGTGCATGCGTGAGGGTGGTAACAATAATGCAAAAAGTTGCTCATGGGTCCAGAGATAATAGAAGTACAGATCTGGTGCGCCGAAGCCTCCTTGCACATATGGAAATGTCATAATGTTGCAACCAATTCAGGGCTGCTTGCCCACCCATGTCAGCATCATCATGTGTGTGCGTATCATTTTAAAAAGGGACTGAGGTAGCAATATAGGGATATTACTAAAAAGGTAGAGAAACCGTGGAAGTATAATCATTTTCATTATTGCTACTCTGTCAACAAAGGATAGTGGCATTCTGGACCATCTCGCCACCGGGTCCACTATTTTCGCAACCGCCATGCCATAATTAAGACAGACCGCCAGGTCCGGGTCTCTGCGTATCCATACCACCAGGTACCTCACAAGGTCTGTGCTCCATTCCAGTGGATAATCTAATGGATGCGGTTTCCTACTAGGCGTCAGTGGTAGTATCACTGACTTTGCCCAGTTTATGCCCAGGCCAGAGTGTCTTTCAAAATGAATATATTCCTGGAGGTGTGGTGCTAAGTGATGCATGGGCTTTCGGGCATAGAGAACCATGTCATCAGCATATAGCAATCTGCCTGAATCATAGGGCTGCCTCAGTGTGTCTCTGTTGGTTCGCACATGCTTGCGGTTCATGGGCTAGTGTAAACAGAATTTGGTAGAGAGGGCACCCTTGTCTCATGCCCCGGTGTATATGCAGCAGTTCTGAAGTGTGTCCATTCAAGCGCACTCTGGCCACTGGATTGTGTGCAGTAGGTTCACCCATTTCAGAAAATGTTCTGGTGTCCCCATTCGACTTAAGATAGTGAACATATAAGTCCACTCTATGGAATGGAAAGCTTTAGTGACATCTAATTATACTACCGCCACCTCCAAGTCAGAGTTCAGTTGATGCAGTAGTGCAAATATCGTACACAGATTCGGCGCTGTGGAGTGAGTTGGGATAAAGTCCGATTGGCCTGGGGGAACCTTATTTGTCAGCAGAGGCTGGAATCTGCTTGCTAGGATTTTCGCTAAAATGTTAGCGTCCATATTGATGAGCAAGAGAGGGTGATATAACTGTTTCTCAGGTTTTAATAGCGCTATTTTAAAGGCCTCTCAAAAGGTTGGGAGGAGGATCTGCTTAGTGTAAGCCTCTTCATATAGCGCCTGGTGATGGACGCAAGCAGGTCCGCGAACTCCCTATAGAATTCACTAGTTAGGCAATCTTGACCCAGTGCTTTGCCATTGAGTAGCGGCCAGATAGCCTTGCGCAGCTCCTCCTCCACTATGGGTTGCTGCAGCTATTCCCGTTGCCCCAATGATAGCCATGCCAGAGCTATGTTGTCAAGGTAGGCATCTATCTCTGTCTCAGTGGATGGTCCACAGGACGTATAGAGGCTCGTGCAGAAGTCAGAAAAGGCAGATAGGACCACCGGTGTACCATAGTGATCCTTCCCATCCCGATCAGTGATTTTTACCATGTGGTTTTGAGCCCTGGTGGCTTTTAGCCTATTGGTCAGATTGCGACCCAGCCACCCTCCCTCCCCATATGCTCTTGCCACATGTCATTGGGAAACGTAGCATAGTTCCCATTCTGCCATGTTGTTATAGTTTGTAATTTGTTCTCTGATGCTGGCCAGGGTGGCAGCGCAGGGCACGCGCTCATATTCTCTTTCTAGCATCTGCAGTGTTTGGTCTATTTTGAGCAATTGCGTGTGTATGTCTTTAAGTATTCCTGCATGCGGACTTATGCAGATCCCTCGTATTGTAACTTCCCCCAGAATATCTACCCCCTGACTGAATCCTTATTTGTGTCAAAGTATTCCCCAATGGCCAGCCACAGGCTTTCTTTATACACCGGGTCTAAGAGTGCAGTTGCATTGAATTTCCAGGTGAATTGTGTTGGGATGTGCGTTGGAACAACTATATCTAGCTTAACTGGTTTATGATACAATAGGGTTCTGGCAAGGTGCTGTATGTCCTCCATCCAGGTGCTCACCTCTTTGGTCTTCAGCTAATAGTCTAACTGAGGGTCCACCATGCCAATCACTTCCATACCCTCCCATAGCACCTTGGCAGACTGTCTGTGCCAGATTACCTGCGCTCATCTATCTTGCATAGCATTGCGGACTGTGGCATGGAGTGTAGTTTATTCCAAATTTGCACGTAGAATTAGGTCTATATGTGTTCACCAATTTGACTTGTGTGTCGCAGGGAGCACCTTGCAACATGACATATCTGACCTGATCATTCGCAACCATCTGAGTGACAGTGAATGGCACTCCTTTTTTTTGATTAGTGTCAAGACCCATTTAGAGTATGAGGAGTATGAAGAGGCCTGCCTGATTGTAGCCCACCTACCCTCCAGTTCCTTCCATCTGTTTTGTTAAATGCGTCTCTTGGTTTGTATATGGTGTCTGTCTAGGTAGGCTAATACCTGGCATGTCTTACACAGATAATTGAGCCCTCTCACAATCCATAGTATATGAGATATATTTCCTAGTGGCTGGATCCTATCCATGCATTTCATCTGGGAAGGATTGAACTGATGCGGCAGACCTTATAGGAGTATGTGTGTCATCTTCATCAGACATTTTTAGGCTGTGACAACAACATCTCAACACATATACCCTATCCCCCAGCCACTTCAGCATCCCAAATATGCCAAAGACCTCCCTATAATAGGAAAACAACACAAACAGTGTCAGAAACAAATGTCAGCAGCCAAAAGTGGCCACCAATGCAGCATATTTAGAAAATATATGGGGGGGGGGTGCCCACATGGGGCAGTCCCAGTAACCCACCCGGTGGATGGGGTGGCCAAGAGACCTGTGAATGTCGGTCTTATAAGACAAATACAGATAGAGTGGTGAGGATAGTAGCAGCAGAACTCAGTATGCAGTGCAGCTTCCGAGGCAGTTTGCTCATGGCCAAACTGGGGTGGGTGGGGTTGGAGTGTTACAAGGATATCATAAATCAAATCTACAAGCCTTCAAGGCCACTTACCATTCCTGGTCATCATAAATGTTCGAACGGGTTCTGAGTCAGCTAGTGGACCGCCACATAAACCTACAAAGGGGAAAAAAGCCATTATTAGATAACAGCAGTGTGTCTGTCATGTGTGTGTTTAGTCTCCCCCATCTTCGTCTGCTGGGGTATGACGTTCTCGTCTGCATGGGGACAGTTTGGGGATGTATTCCATCGCTGCCTCGGGCGTCTTGAAAATCTTCATTTTGCCCCAATCGTCTATGCACAGCAGGGCTGAGTAGAGCATTGCATATGGAATTTCCACTTTTTGCAGCTTTTTATGACTTTAAGTACTCTTTCTGGGTAGCTTGAACATTTGCTTTGAAATCTGGGAAGAACACCACAGTATTACCATAGTAGTTAATGTCTCTTTTTCCCACGTGCTAGCCTGAGCACTGTATTGCGGTCGTGATAAATTAGGAGTTTGGTGATTATCGGCTTTGGAGGGGCTCCTGGGGAGATCTCGCTGTCAGGGACCGATGAGCCCGCTCCACCACCAGCAGTTGGGAGGGGTGTTCAGAGCCGAAGATGCCCTTCAGCATGCTTTATACATATGACTCCATTTTACCAGTGTTCGTCACTCTAGAAACCCTGGTATACGCAAGTTGTTTCAGCTGTAACATGACTCGAAATCGTTGTTTTTTGCTTATATTATTGCAAGCACCTTTTCCATGTTGAGGCATTTAGTGCTCATAGACTGCATGGTATCTTCTGTGTTGGAAATTCGTTTTTCTGCTTCTGTCAATCTTGTCGCATGCTTGTCCAATATGCTAGTGAGATGGTCCATTTGTAGATTAAGAATTATCGATTTTGCCATCTATGGATTGCAGGCTCTGTTGCATCGTCATCGGAGTACTTTCCAGGACTGTGGCCCCCCGGCTTGTGTTCCTGGCCATGATGTATTCTACAGTCACTTCTGGCGATGTCCTTGTGCTTTTCCTGGCCTCAAAGGTTAGTCGTGATTGAGACTTGTCTGTTTTCCCCATTGGGCCCATTGGTTGTGGCATTAGATTAGTGATAGGAGGTTAACAGCGTGCTGAATGCCCCAGCAGCTGCCGACTACAGAAGGACGGGGCATGATTGTGGGCACGGCTCTCATTTTCTTCTCCTTTATCTGCTTTGTGCCCCACTACTGTCCCACTCTGCGGGTCACAGCGTTCTGTGTCGCGGGTGCGTTATCTATGTGTGTCTGTAACTCAGGCCTTCAGATCTACTCATGGGGGGCCAGCGCAGTTGTCGCCCACCAGAGGCACTTCACTTGGGCGTTAGTCCTGGAGTGATGGGTATTGGTCCAGTTGGAACTCACCAGGCCCAATAGTGTCTTTCCCAATCAAACTCCACTGGCCACAACTATAGATGGGCTGCACAGTCCTCATTGTGTAGGATCTTTTGAGGGATCTACTGTGGTTATCCCCGGCAGCACTAAAGCATCTTCCTACCCCCTGTTAAATTTACACAGCCCTTGGGCATCCACTGAATGTCAGATGGCCTCAGGGTTATCCTCAGGCAGCCGTCAGCTCTCTCAATGCGAGCTCACCCCATTCACCGCGCATGTTTACTGTTCATTTAAGCATCCTTGGGGGAGAGGGCCCAGCTCATTGTTCATGTCTCTCACCCAGCAGTGTTCTCAGGCCTCCCGAGTCATGCTCTATGTAGCGACTCCTCTGCAAGTGGGCAGGTACCTCTGCAGCTCCGTGGGAGCTCTCCCACCTAGTCTTGCCAAATCGCAATCTCTCGGGGCAACCATAGCCCTCTCAGTAGCATGGTGGCAGCGCTTACCCACAGGCCTGCCTTCAAGTTCTTCGATCCCTGCTCGGCCACGTTTTTGCAAGCAGGGTGTTATAGTCGTGGCTCGACAGGAGTCTCCTGCCCAGTCTCATCATATCCCAATGCACAAGTTGTTTGCTGTTCTTGCAGCACCACACTAGCAGCAAGCCCCTTCAGGCCCCCCATTCAAGGCTCGCTGTGTGGACAACCATCGGGTTCACTTCACAGCTGTGTCCTCACCACCTGCGCCCGATGGGCACAATTGTGCCAACTGGTACTAGCAGTGGGAACCCTTGGCCGATATATTAATAAATAGTGGCGCTTACTGTAGTTTAGCAGTCATTATTCTGGTACTCCGCTCTGGCTCGCCCACTGGTTTTGGTCACTCACTGTGGCTAGGCATGCATTTCTCCCATCAGACCCCGTCATCTTGCTGTTTGCGGTCAGGCGCCTGTCTTCTATCTTGTAGGATTTCTCGCATCTCCACTGCAATTAGTTCTTCAATTCCATCATTAAAAACTGTGCTCCTGTTTCACCACACCAAATTCATTGTCTTTTCAAGCAATTTCAGACAGATTGCAGGATTCTGGAACAATTTTGGCTCACTGCCGGCGGAGCTGCATTAAAGTGCAGCCATCTTGCTGTGGGCTCTTTAGCGGCCCCCCAAACCTCTTGTATTTCCTGCAAACACTATACAATGTCTGTGAAAGTAACTTTTACGTGAAAGCTGTGACTTTTGTAATACTTTTAATATTGCATCCTACCTATCTCCATTTTATATTCCAATGTAGTTTGATGTACCCACCACTTAAGAGCACTGAGTCACCCACAAGGAACAGCCATGCATGTCCTGAGAAAGAAGATAGGTGGTGTTTAAGTTTCCATTTACATATTTTTTACCGATAATTATGTGATTACTCCTTCTCGTGTCACATAGCACATTTAGTGAGCACGGAGAGCCGCTTGCGCTCACTTTTCATGCTCTGATTCATTTAGCACTGTTACTTAGCGCAAAATGCATCCTCGCATCCATTTTCGATGCAAGGGCGCTTTTTGCCTTAAGAAAGTAGAGCTAACTGCCAGTATAAACTAGATTGGGGAAAAAGCTAACCCTAAGAGCACATTTAGCGAGTGTGAGCAGCTGCTTACAGTGCTATTCCTCTTCTGCTGCATTTTACACTATTTCTTATTACAAAATGCATCCTTGGGCATTTTTGTGCTAAGAAATAGCGCTAAACACAGAATTACTCTTCTCGCTCAATTCAAGCGTAATCTTCTGGAACCCTTCGATATTTCCACATGATTATGCTGCACAGAATTACGTGATTTATGCACACCCTTAGTGCAGAGTTTACTGGTAGACCAGTATGCTTGGTTGGTGAGATGTGTGTCTGTATTATGAAATTTGTGAGTAGTGATGAGTGCAGTAATCTGTGTGTCACTCCTTCCTTGATCATCGGTGTTCTACCAACTCAAGATCCCTATGAAAATGAACCTCGGCTATTCTTTGACTATCTCTTCATGTCTCCTTCTCACTCTGTGTCCTAATACCAAGTGAATGCCAGGTGAACTTTTACTAATGACTCCCCGTGGTAGCCTGCTTAGGCTCGGGGAAACTGGTCTTTCAAGTGCCTTTAGTGCACTCAGTGAGCAAAATCCAACTGCTTCCACTGCATGGTAGTAAGAGTGGGGTGCCTTGACGAGGTCTTCTAACCCATCTCTCAGACATTGTGAACAAAACTACAGTTGAAAATGAAGGGTAAATATGTTGGGACAGATTCCTCTAAATTCACCAAAGAGCACTGTCAAAAAGAGTAAGCACCTTAGGGCTCAATACACACAGTCCTCCATCAAAACGTGGCAGATGTCCTGTCTACCATTTTGATAGAGGATGAAGTGGCAAGCAGGCCACAAGTTTGGCCAAGGTGTACTTACTGCAGTCACTGAAGGCACAGAGACTCAAATATAATTTAGGAAGATAAACAGTCATGGATTATGTCACTTATTTGGTTGAGAACTATTAGAAAGATTTTTCAAATTAGATGGAACAATTTGAAAGGCTGTATACCCAGTATAGTAATGGGTCATGCACAGCAAATCCGTGGTATAAACTAACAATTAATCTGACTGCTCCACTTCAGTCATTTTGCCAGAACTTCACATTTGAGTAGTACAAAGTGAATCAAGTTGGAAAATACTGGAGTGGTTGGCATGAACACTGAGGACAGTAATAGCGATTCTCTGGAGTGTTTCCTTGATGACCACATACTCTGCACTGGTGATATTATTTTTGTGATATTTTACTATACTATTATACTTTTTTTTGTATGTTGCAGGAATGTGGTCGGCAAAGTTCTGATGCTGCAGTTTAGCAAAGTCCTTTGCAACAGATGAAGTAGAAGCCACTGTTCTGCAGCAACAGATGAAGTAGAAGCCACTGTTCTACAGCAGTAAGTCTATCAATAACGGCCAACTGAAAGTCAGGAAGGATATTAGTCATCCCTTTGGTAGTCTGACCATAGACAACATATGCACTGTATATTGCTTACTGGATCATGTGGATAGCCAACTTCTTATTACATGTGCAACTTTCGCATTACACGGTTGAAGTAGCCGTTCATTTTTTTCCATTCCATGTCTGTACTTGTTGTGGTCAAGTAGACAGTTAGACTTGTGTACTTCTGCCAGTTAATCCCAACTTTGATAAGAGAAGTGCTCCCATTATGAATTGCAGTTATTACATATACTTCTCATCAATTGAAGCTTTTCAAGGTGAGAAGTTTGCTGCAATGCAACACACTGCTTTGGCATTTTTAGAGCTTCTCACAATCAAGGTCCTGAGGAAATCATTTGTAGTGACTTTGAATTGAACAGAAAGACAGTGCCTGCATTGTACAACTTGCTGAACAGATGACACCTGTATAGAAGCTGTCCTTAGTGATTGTGCAAGCTATTATACAAACCTCTCACTAATACCTAATATAGAAGGGGAACCTGCACTATTTACACTGGAGACATTCTCAGTATATACCCACATGTTGTTTGCATTGCCATTGGAGCTGTCACTCTCACACTACCTGTACATCTTGATGCCATAACAAACTCTTTTGCTTGGTATATACTGCCTAAATAGCAGCCATCCTTTATAAGGGATCAACAACCTATTGACTTCTATGTTCTCCTCAGGTGTTCACATTTCTGAAAACTTGGCAGACAAATATTTCACAGCAGGCCTGAGTTTCAACAGCCTGTCATGGTCTGGGTGGTCCCAGGGCAATACTGCTGAGTTATCATTGGCATGCAGCATTTGCTGTAGAATCAAAAATGTATATTTAGTCATGACTAATGCAAAGCTGTGTGTTGCCTAAGCCATACAAGTTTACCAGTAGGACTGTACTATTGTTGTTTGCACTATTCCCATGAGCAATGTAAGGGACAGAAATTATTGCAACTCCCCAAGTGAAGTTAGAGTTCACAGATGTGCCCTAGAAAGAGGTGTCACAGTGCCTCCATACTCACTCAGAAGCTTGATTGGATTATGTGGAGGATCGTCGTGAAGGAGCATGCCCATATCTGTGTTCAGGTTAGGAAACATTCTCATGAGAGTGAAGGAGTCAGTTGAGCAGGAGCTGAGAAACTTGGAAAATGCTGGAGTGATAGAGCAAGTTGAGTTCTCTGATTCAGTAGCTCCCTTGGCTGTGGCAGGCAAGGCCAATGTCTGGGTAAGATTGTGTGTAGACCTAAGAGATCTTAATATGAACATATTCATTGATAAGTTTCCACTCCTGAGATCCAGTGAACTTTTAGCTTTAAACAAACAATTGTCTTAGTTTTCGACTGTTGATCTAACTGTTGCTTACTGTTAGGTTCCTTTGCACCCAGATAATAGAACATTACCACATTTGTTACAGACATTGGGTGTTTCTGTTTTTTAAGAGTTCCTTTTCTGTTGACCACAGCCATAGCTATGTTCCAGAGTCTCATGTACAATATGTGTAAAGGAATGAAGAATGTAACATTTTTTTCCAGGATGACATTCTTGTTATAGGAAGAATCATGACTGAGCATGAATTGAAATTGAAGGTTTTAACAGTTCTGCAAAAGAAGAAATTGACAATAGAAAAATATAAATTTTCAGGGGACAATGTTACATTCTTGGAACATAAAGTAATTGCTGCAGGAATCAGGCCACAAAAAGAGCTCATGGAAGCAATCAAGGGGGCACCTTGTACGAAGAGTAAGGATGAAGTTTGTGCTTTTCTAGGGCTTGCAGAATGCTACTCAAAATGTTTAATTAATTTTTCTGAGAAAATGAATCTGATTAGGCAATTGTAGAAGCAAGATGTAATTTACTTGGTTACAAGAATTTCAAACAGCATTTAAGGGTATTAAGGATGACATCTGTCATGCTCTGCCCTTGAAGGGCGTTTGACCTTGAAGGAAAGCATGTGATCATGACGGGTTCAGTGGTAAGGGCCTGGGAGTTGTACTTTCATAAAGTGATAGAAATGGTAAGAATTTCATAATAGCATTCACCTTTTCATGCGTTGATGCCTGTGAAGGAGAAGTACTCCATAATTGAGAGGGAGTTGCTAGGTTATGTTTGAGGGCTGGACATTTTTTATCAATTTGTATTGGATTTAACAGTGTTGTTACAATGTGATCATACGCTTCTAACAAAGGTTCTCAACACAAAGAGGGTTAGATGGAGAGTAGTTATTGATTGGTCACATGTCAATTAGCTATTAGATTACATATATGAAGTGCAGTACATACCTGGTGTGAGTAACAAAGTAGTAGATTTATTTGAAAGCTGCTTGCCTTGGTTGACCTGTGAATATTTCCAAGGATGAATTGGATGGCTGAGTGAAAATGGAAAAAATGGTATAAGTGTAAAGAGTGTAAGGATGGACTGGGAATGTACAGAGTGCTGTTGAAGCTAACTGATGTTTTGAAGTATGGTTGGCCAGGAAGGAATGATGCGGATAGATGGAAATTTGAATGGGGTTTGGGTAGTGAAGAACCAAGTTGTTGCTTGATGAGAGATGAACAGATTTTCCTCTTGGAGTCCATGAGGGAAACGATTTTGGACATTACCGAGAGGAGCATTTATGTATAATCTAAGAGGAGAATCAAGGATGTGTATTGGCAGCCGAGAGTGGATTTATATGGAGAGAGGAGGCCCCGGCACTGTGTAGAATTTATTAATTTGGACACATCTTAGACCACCTTTGCACCAGACTAAGATCCTGGAATGTCATGGGAAAGAGTTGTGCAGCTGCCATACGACCTATTCATGAAGTAGCAGGAGAATTGAGGTACTTCATTGTCATAGTAGACCATTTATCTAACTGTACAGAAGTGAAAGTATTGCTCAAGGCAGGAAACTATGCTAGTGTTAAATTTGTGGACTGTGTTTTCAAGAGAGAAGGATTAACAAAATCCTCTGTGAACGATAATGGAAGCAAATTTACATCAAAGTATTTACAATGTTACCTTGTAACAAATGAGGTCAAACACAGGATGTCTTTGGCTTATCTTTCAAAGGACAATGGATGTGTGGAATGCTTCAACTGAGTGATAAAGGGAATTACTGAACTAGGAACAAGGAATAGTTTGAATTGGGAAATGGGAGGAATATTCATGATTTAGGATCACATTTTGTGAAAGTGCCGGTTATAGGCCTTTGTACTGATGAAAGGTAGGGCTTTCCTCGTAAAGCAAAACCTTGGATGGATGACAAAGTCAAGGATTGTGGAATGGCAATCAGAACAAGTCAGAAAGAAGATTACCCATGCCCAGGCTGCGAGTAAGAGTAGATACAATAAGGCTGGCAGTCGGTGACAAAGAAGTGGTAAAGAAGGTGGAAAGCAAATTCTCCTTACCATTGTTAGTGGAGAAATTGTGAAATGCAGCACATTTCAGTGAAGGCAAAGTGTGATATGCCAGTCGGTTGGCGAAATGCAGAGCTGGGGGAAGGGTGCTTATGGAAGCATGCCTCCATAATAGAGATCTTGATTGTAAAAAGGAAAAAGGTGAAGATGAAGGATGTGGAAGGGGAGCAGGTGGAGGAGATGTGATAGTAGCAACTTGAAGTGTGTGAGTAATCTCAGAATGAAGAGTTGTGTAATGATTCTTAAACTAGTGTAAAGTTTGAAGGAGTGATAGTCAAACCTAAGAAGCTGAATGACCATGCTTGTGGATAAATCCAGAATTCCTTGACGGTGAGTGACTATGGTGTGGATACCACACATTGTAAATGGGCATCCTGACTGCTATGGCCCTGTTCTTCAGAATCACTGAATCGCTCGGCATCATCTGATAGCACTTCATCAAATAAAAAATAACATTGAGATACTTACCAATGATCCTCTTCCTCAGATACCGTCTCAGTATCAGAACCAGCCTCAGAGCTACTCTCCATTTTCTGAGTTATAGCCTGTGAAGCAGTCATCCAATGGCATGATCCAACAACTCTGTTAAAAATCTAAACCCCATTTCCTCAAATACTGTGGGTAGGTAGAATGCAGAAGTTTTTGAAGGGATGTCACTGAACTGGGAACATTGTGTGTGTGAAATGAGTTAAATGTGAGAATGAAATTCAGTGTTGTGACAACAATTGACTCTATAAGAGAGAAGAAAGCATCTTTTAAGATACCACAGAACCAAGGCAGAACAAGAAATGTTAAAGAAAATAAAAGAAAAAATACTTTAAATTGCAACAAATGCAATAAGACAAACTATAACTGAATCACAGTTTTCCATTTCCCCTTTCATGGGTGCTTCAATGGCCCAATCACTACAGGATTGGGCAAAACATTATTATTGTTGAAAGTTTGCAGGCCCTAGTTAGTCTAAAAAAACATTGGTTAAAAGCAAAAATAGATTTTTTTGGTCTCAAAAAACACATATTGTCATGTTAGTCCCTGGCACTGAACTGAACTACTTTGTGTGAAGATGTGCTTTCTGTGAAAGGGCACAATGCCATCCCTCCCAGTGAAATTAACCAGCTGAAGTGGGCTGACCAATTGCCCCATGCTGTATGCTGAAGTCGGCCTAAGGCAAAGATGATTGACACAACAAAAAACATTGTATGAAGAGGACTGGCTGAAAGCCTCTGTTTTATGCATAATTTATCCTCAATCACAATGGGGTTAATCAGTGGTTGAAGTAGGCTGCCCCATGCTGGATACAGTAGTGGGAGAGAAGAAAAATGAACTGTGCCCCCATGGAGGTTTGCCCCAATGCTAAGATAGAGGGGGGTGACCACACACTAAAAAAATCTTCCCTGGTGTCTAGTGAGATTCTTGGTCAGGGAGCACTGTGCCTGCCACAACCCCTGACCAGAGATCAATGGTAGAGTAACATCACTGAAAAGGGAGACGCTCCCCTTTCCAATAGGGCCCCTCATGCCAGGTTTCCTGCCCAAGGAACGGCAGACAGAAAGCCCTCAGGCAAAATGGCTGACATATTTTTATTTCTAGGGGGGCGATCATATCCAGTTAGGGGGCCCGGTTTACCCCCTCCTCCACAAAAAAACTTAAATATAACCATGTCCTTTGAGGGCTCGCTCCATGCTCCCAAAAATGATTCTCTGGTGGCTCAATGTTGATTCTTGCTCAAGGATTGTTGCTGAGTCATTATCCACAAGCAGGAATCACAATGGGAAAAGCTTTGCTTAATAGGGACGTAATCCTCTTTCCAGTGGTGCCTTTATTGTATTTGGGGACCGCCGCTTGATGCAGATATCCAGCCATATACGTGGAGCTCCCCTTCCCTGTGCCTGGGTGTGCTCCACTGGTGGGTAATGACATCAGCGTGCCGTAGAGCACACTGACATCATTGAGAGGCATAAGTGGTTCTTTATTGGCCCTCAATAATATTTAAATTGGAAGAAGTCTCTGGTGCAAGCACTGGAGGTTTCTCAAGTCCACCCCCTCACCCTACAGCTGGACAAACTAGTCGTGTCCACAGCACTGTGGAGGTAGTGTGGCGGACATGAAGGATTTGTCTACTGCCAATTTGACCTGTATTTGGAAGCAATTCGATGTACCAGTGCCGCGACACTACTGATACAGACCATAGCCCCTGGGGATAGCAGCCCTGAAATTTTTGTATCGATTTGAGTGATTCTTACTCAAAAGTCTGACATTCCTCAACTCAGACTCAAGTGACTTTTCATGTTGTAGTTATCGATCGGTAAACACATGCTGTGAACGCAGGTGCCTAAAATGGAAGTAAGTTCTACTATGCCCATTAGGCACAATCTCAAAAAGCGAACATTTATCTGCATGATTTCAGGTGTGAATCCATAAGTCATATAGTGTACTATCAAAGAGTATTAAGATGTGTAGTCAGTTTCTAGTGTTAGAGACAAAAAGAAAGGAAATGAAACATCAGATCCTCAAATAAACTGCATTTACTTTTGCTTGGTCTAGACATGTAGCTGCATGAACATGTTTCAACCAATTACTGTTTATCAGGACAATTGCAGTAGATCTCGACAAGCCTGTACTAGGATTCAATTATACAAACTCATTTTTATAATGTTTTTATGTGTTCATGGATATTTTATTCTGATCGAACAATAAGGTGAAGTATAAACACACCAAGGGCCATGTATCAAACAATTTTGCATTCGCAAATGTTGCGAATCTGTAATTTCAGCCATTTGCAAATGCAAAATAGCTTTTCTTTTTTTTTTTTAAAGATATTTTTATTACCTTTTTTTCCCCCCTTTTTTTACAGGGCACGATCACCGTCAAATACATAATACAGAGTACTGCATAAATTCAGTTTAACAAGCTACAGCCAGTTATATAATATTAATAATTTAAACTAAACAAGCAAATATTCCACCCGGATTTTACAATAACATCGTTAGATAAAGAGCAGAAAGGACACCAAAGAAAAACAATAAGGCAAGAGTTCAAATAATATAGTACCAGCAACTTCTAATTTTCCTTCCACTTAATAATGGGATCCCAAATTTGTAATCCTAACTTCCTTCCCCTTTTGCCCTTCCTTGCATATATCTCCTTCTCCAGGTTATAAACTGACAGTAGTCTGGCCAACCATTGATAAAACGTAGGTGGACATCGTTCCAACCAGGCCGAGGCAATGCAAATATGCAAAACTGCCATAGCGACAAACAAAAAGAAGGGTGTTGGGTCCACTGTGCCATCGGTATCTATCCCCAGCAGTATTAACGATGGGGTAAGAATAATCTTATTACCCAGCAATCTCCCTAAAAATATCTCTATGGCCCTGTGGAGCGGGGATACATGCGGACAAGTAGCAAAGACATGTATTATGTCTGCCTCAGAGCTATCACACCTAGGGCAGGTGGTTCCGGTCGTCCCTCCCCACTGCGCTATCCTAGCTGGTGTATAGTATAGTGAGTAGATCGTTTTGTAGTGTTGGGCCTGAAGTGTCGCTGAGCATAATACTTTCTGTGCTAGTTCTAATGACGATAAAAAACACTCCTGGCCTACTCCTAGTTTCTCAGCCCACTTATTTTGATATTTCAGAAGATCATCTTCTTTATCCGCTATTAATTCAGCATAGAGGCTTTTGATCGTACAACTTGCCCTGCCCCGGATGACTTCCAAAATTGCATTATTCCCAAACCCGGCAGGTCCCCCCTTCTTGGTTTTTAGATAACTCCTAACTTGTAGATATTTAAAAAAGGTTCTAGTGTCCACCCCATAGGTCGCTTGTAGATCAGAGAATTGGCGTATCCCATTTGTGTCCATTAGATCCCCTACCTTCGTGATACCTCGATCCCCCCAGTCTATGAAAACCGAATCCGAAAAAATATCCCGTGGAAGAGTGTAATTCTTGTGCAATTGGGTATATGCGTTAAACCTCCCTAGTCCATATCTTTTCTTAAAAGACATCCATATCTTATGGGCAGCTATCAACGTCTTGAATTTTGTTCTTTTGTAATAGCTTGGGTCAGTATATTTCAAAAATGCATTCTCTGTCTCTTCTCCTAATAATAACGAATAGATGGATACAGAACCATAGATATCATCTGTCTCAGTACCGCCACCACCCAGCAGTCCGGACATATACTGTAAGGCTGCTGCCCAATAATACATTTTTAAATCAGGGACGGCCCATCCTCCCCTATCTCTAGGGAGCGCCATATAGCGTAAAGCCCTTCTTGTCTTGCCTTGTGCCCAAAGAAACCTGTTTAGCAACTGCTCTATTATATTGAACCATTTTACCTCAAACATAAGTGGGATAGATCTGAAAATATAAAGACATTTTGGCAAGAATATCATTTTGATTATATTCGTACGTCCTACTATGGAGAGGTGGAGATTATGCAGCCTATCCATGTCCTTTTTTGCTTTCGTTATTATCGGTTCTATATTCCTTTCCACTACGGTATTCAGGTCTGCCAATATTCTAACCCCTAGGTAGACTCCAGACTCCACTACTCTGGAGTCCAGGCAATCTGTTCTATCATTTTTAATTATCTGGGTCTTAGGCTCATTTAGAGCATAACCAGAAACCTGTCCAAAGCATAAGGCTTCCCTCTCGACCTCTCTTATAGCCTCAGTGGGTGCCGGAGTGAGTATTGCCACATCATCAGCATAGGCCAAGATCTTACAGTCTGCACCCTTACTTTTTATAGGAGGGATCCTATTGTTCGCCTCTAGTTTGCGTAAGAAGGGGTCTATGTATAACGCAAACAGGAGTGGCGAACATGGGCAGCCCTGTCTAGTGCCCCGTTTAACCTGTAGTGGTCTAGTATGACCAGCGTTCACCCGAATTCGAGCTGTGGGAGCTAGATATAAGGCCTGTATGGCTTTTATAAATCCCTCTCCACACCCTGCCCATCTTAGTGTTGACCAGAGGTAGTCCCAGGAGACCCGATCAAATGCTTTTTCAGCATCCAGTAACATAGCTGCCATCGGGCCTCCTGCCACCTCTGCTGCATCAAATAGAGTGATAACTCTGCGGATATGCTGTGTTGTGCCTCTTCCTGGAATGAATCCATGTTGAGTAACACTAACCAAAGTATCTATGACCTTTAATAACCTAGTAGCTAGAATTTTTGAGTATATTTTAGCATCCGCGTTCATCAGCGTGATCGGCCTGTAAGATCCCGGTTCTGTAATTGGCTTACCCTTTTTAAGAATTACTACAATGTCTGCTCCCGCCCAGCTACTAGGAACAGATACCCCTAACTGAGCCTGCCGTAGGGTAGTACATAAGTCCAAAAAGATCTCATCCCGAAAGGCTTTGTAGAATTCCGTCGGGATTTGATCAGGCCCAGCTGCCTTCCCAGGCGCTAAACTTGCTAGAGCGGCAGATATCTCCTCTGCCTGCAGTGGTGCCTCTAAGGCTTCTATGCTTTCTTGTACTAGAGATGGAGCAGAAATATCAGTAAGGTAGGAGTGTATTTCTGAAGGGTCCTTTGGGTATTCCTCATCATATAATGAGACATAAAATTGTCTAAAGACCTCGCGAATTCCCTCCGAATCCGTATGTAGCTGCCCGTGAGCATCCAATACCCCCTTAACTTCACCCAACGCTGATTTTTGCCTAGCGCGCACTGCTAGGGTATGGCCCACTCGCTCACCAAACTCGTACGATTGTTCCCTTTTTACTAGGTATGTGGCAGCCACCTTACTGGATATGATCTCTTCTGCTCTTGCTTTTGCTCTAACAACTTCAATTAGTGCCTGATCCAAAGAAGCACCGGCTAGGGCGAGTGAGAACAACTTGTCTTCAGCTTCCACCAAAGCCCTACTTAATTCTGAAGCTCTTTCCTGCTCCTGTCTTTGTTTAAACAGGCTAAAACTTAACGTTTCGCCTCTGATGCCTGCCTTAAAAGCATCCCAGGAAATTCCCGACGATGTACTGCCTCTATTAATTTCCCAGTACTGTTTAATCCAGTCTTTCATATGGCGTACGTAGTCTTCGTTCTTTAGTAACCTTCGCTCAAAAGTCCATATCCGTTCATTCTTAAACTGTTTTGTGGTGTCTAGAGAGAAAACCAAGGGACTATGATCGGAAAGAACACGTGGTAGTTTTTCAATCTGGGCATTTATCAGCAAGCGACTGGAAACTAAGAAGTAATCCAGCCTAACACTAATCTTATGAGGGGCGGAAAAGTAAGTAAAACCAGGATCATTCGGTTTCAGTCTTGCCCATGTATCTACTAGCGCGTTGTTCCTTACTAAGCTTGTAATTGCGCGGCACACTCGCTTCTTTCGCCCCTGGTATCTCCCAGCATGATCTAAGCCCAGACCCCCCGTTCCATTGATGTTGAAATCCCCACAAAGAATAACAAGTGGAGCCCACGTAGCCAATTCCAAATCTAAAAAGTTAAAGATCTCTGGATCATCTTCAGTAGAACCATATATAGATCCCAGAGTGACCCAATCTCCCGCTATAGAGCACTCTATTAAAACCCATCTGCCCCACTGATCCTCCAGCTTTTTTCTAACTGTCACGTCCTTTAATCTAGTCAGTATAGCCACCCCTCTAGTCTTGCCCCCCTGCTTTGAATAGGCAAGTAGATAGAATCCCATCTGTACCAGTAAAAAACCTTTTGTTCCCTCAATGTGTGTCTCCTGAAGGCAGATAAAATCTGCCCGGGTAGCTCTCAGTAGTGTCGCTATACGCTGCCTTTTAAGATGATCATTTAAGCCACACACATTGAGTGTAACTATTCGTGTATACATTAGAACACATCTAATACCAGTCCTCTCCAGTTATCCAACATTACAAATGTTATAGTAAGACTTTTCTTTTTTTGTCCTTCAAGTTTCGTTTTATTCTTTTTAATGTTTTGTTCAAACCAATATATAGCCTCTCTGCAGTACATGAAGTGCCTAACCGTAGTGTGCCCTGTGCCTGTACTCGTGACCTCCCCCCCCTCTTCCCAGCCCCCCTCCCCTTGAGATCTCCCCCCCTCCCTACAGGCAATTAGGTCAATCATGACCTATGTATGACAGCTGTGTAACCGCAGGAGTCCCCCCCCACTTACATCCCTGTTTGTTATACTTTGAATGTTTTTAATGCTTTTAATGCTTGTAGTGCTTTTAGTGACTTTTAATAATACAGTGCCCTGTCCCCCTAACCCCTGCAGCTCGAAGAGCCAGAATTGGGGGGCTATTCTAAGTCTAAATACTGACTTATATTACTCGTATTATCCCAAGTCCCCCTTAGGATCTCTATGATCCACTACATTGCTATGATCCCTTTTTTTTCCCCTTAACTCTGTCAGGAACAATTGAGCTTTAACTTCTGAGAAAAACATCCTGACTTGGCCATTATCTAAAACTTTGAGTCGAGATGGGAAAAGTAAAAAGGCTTCAAGACCCAAGTTCTGGAAAGCGGGAATCAATTGTCTCAGTCGCCATCTTCTCTCCACCGTAACATGGCAAAAGTCTGGGCGGGCAAAGAACGTTATACCGTCAAATGTGCGCTTTGCTTCGGGTTTTGCTTTGGCCATAATTTCTTGTCTAAGAAGATAATTCCCGACATATATCAGTATGGCTCTTGGTCTGTCGCCCTGAGTAGCGAAGTTCCCCTTCTTTTGAACCAAGGGGAATCGGTGCACCCGCTGGACTTCATTTTCCCATTTCCATGCTGTAATTTCAGGAAATGCCCCCCTAAGCAGCTTGATAACAAAAGCCCGAACGTCCTGACCTTCTGCGCCTTCTGCCACACCCAGCAGTCTAATGTTGTTACGCCTTTGCCGATTTTCTAAATCTTCAATCTTCCACTGCACATCCTGTGTAGCTTTTTCTTGTGCCTCCTTAAATGCCCCCCATTTACTGACATCATCCTCGAGCTTCCCCGTCCTCTCCTCCACCTGTGAAACTCTGCCAGCGATGTCCGCGTATAGCTTATTCATTTTCCTTAATGAACCCTGTATTTTCTTAGTCGCCTGTTTGGCCCTCCGACTCTCTGATCTAGCCTCCCCCTGCATCTGCTTCAGGGTGGCATACAATAAATCCATTGTAGGGGTCTGTCCTGGGATATCAGAGTCTTGCTGTATTTCTTGCTGTAGCTCTTGTTGAGTATCTCGACCACGATCTTCTAGGTACAACTGTGATGTGGCAGAGTAATCCCAGTCGAGCTTCTTAGCCACCAGCAGTGGACTCCCACACAGCTTTGATTTAGTATAAGCTCTGTCCTTCTGTGTCTGTGACCTGATCTTCTGTACGGCTAACCCCTTCTGCATTGTGACGCCTTCTGCCACCGAGTATTCCGAATCGGAGCTCAACGTGATACATTCCCCGCTTGAAAAGGAGGATCCAGAGTCATCATTAAGGGAGAAAAAGCAATCATCATTGGGGGAACCAGGCGCAGGAGCAAAAAAACCTGTCTTCTTAGATTTTTTAGCGTTGGATTCAGCGGCCCCAGTTGTGGCTGCTAGTGTGATTGTTGGACGCGGCCCAATAAGGGGAGTACCTTGATTAGTATTCGAAGTATGCCCAGGAGAAAAGATTGAACAAGTCTGATCACTTGCGCTGATACCAGAGTTAGGGATCTTATGGTGTATCACCGACCCTTGAGCAGCAAAAACCAGAGGCAGCCCCCCCTGGGTATCTGTTGGAGCACTGATTCGACCCCCTACCCCCGCCATTGTACTGGACTCTATCTCAGAGTGAGTAATGTCAGCTGGTAGCTCGAGCCCGTTGCTTGTCTTCCTGCCCCTGTACCTGATACTGTTCTTCGTGATCCTCCCTCCTGTCAGCCAAGTCGTCTGCACTCTGAATCTCGTTTGCAGGGGAACTTCCCTCTTCACCCCTGCACCAGCTCCCTAGAGGCCGTAGTCCCGCATCGATACACTCGCTGCTCGTCTCCTCTGGTCTTTCCGGTCTCTCCGGTCTCTCCGGTTCCGCTACTGCCGCTGTCAACGCCGTGAATGATCTCTGCAGCCGTGCGTCTGCTAAGGAAGCAGTGCTTCTGACGCGGTTGACCTCTGAGGTCTGAGTCTCCTCCAGTGGCAGCGTAGAGAAAGCCTCGAACAAGGTAGGTTGTCTGAGCGTGTTGTCGCTGCCTTTAACGCAGCCTCCCTGCTGATTCCTCGCCGCTCTTCTAGCGGAGTCGATCTCTCTCGCCCCGGTGACAGCGGCTTTACTTTCGGGTCCAGTTTTGGCTTCCTCTATGTTCCTAAGGGCCATTCTTCGTGATTGCGTTGGTCCCTTCTGAATCAAAGGTAAAGGCTGAGTCAGAGACGGGGTGAGTGCTGTCATTTTTCCCCCTTGTGCGCCTTTAGTCGGTAATTGTTCCCTCCGCTCCTTCAAGGGTTTAGGGCCTCTCGGTGCCATTCCGATTCCAATTCTAATTTCGTTTCCCAGCCGGGTAAGGCTTTGCTCCAAGAAAACCTTTACTCCCGTTGCCTTCCCTAGGCTACGAGCAGGTTGCACGGAGATATTGCTCTCGTGGGTCTGCTGAGCCTCAACACTGAATAAAAAGTCCAACAACCGGCATAGCCAGTTGTGAGCCGTCAGCATGCTTCAGCACTCCTCAGCATCCTTCAACGTTACAGCATTACAATTGCATTGGGGAGAGGGTTTACAGAGCGTTCACCCCCTACGGTCGAGCAGCGGCCATCTTGCCCGACATTGCCAATAGCTTTTCAAGATGTATGAAATGCTTTGTAGTCATAATTTGAGTAATCGCAAAAATAGCGTTACATAAAATTGTGATTACAAATAGGGAATCATATTTTGCAATTCCTTTAGATCATGTACCAAGCATTTTCGAAATGCAAACTGTGCATTTAGGAAAATGATATTACAATCTACTCCATGTCGATGGTAAACAAGTTCAAATTTTTAAAAAGATGCATTTTTCAAAGTGCCATGTAGCGCACACATGCCTTGTGCGCTTTGCCTTTACACATTTTATTTTTTAGGGTGCTTCAGGGGGCCTTAGGTCCCTGGGCATCCTTGGTTTTGCATTATCTAATTTGCGATTATCAATTAGGTAATCGAAAATTAGCTAATGTAAACAATTCGCACCTATGGGCCTTTATGTCTATAGGAACGATTGGAGTAGTATTACATGATAGCGAATAGTTTTTCACCGAATCACTACCTGGTAATATTAAGAAATCCCTAAATCTTTGGCAATTCCTTACATACATAGCATTTTGGAATTACCAAATTGAGATTCAGTAAATAATCACTATTTGGTAATCACCAAATGCTTGTTTTATACATGTGGCCCCATATCTGTTAGGGTAATAATTTTCTGACTTTTTCTGCACACCCTTCAACTGGGTTTCTTTAAAACATAGAGTGATGCACGCTAAACAATAAGGGCTACAGTGAGTTGTGAAGTGGCAGCGACTGATCCCAGCAGTGACGTATTAGTGCTGGTACATTTTCACGTTATTGCTTTTGTTTTTGAAGGTGGGCCGACAGACTGTGGTGACATTACAGGTCAGGTATGAGAAAGTACTAACTGCACCAATATCAGCGAAGCTAGGTCTATTCGGCCTGCTAATGCCTTGGGCCTGCTTATGGTCAGGTTACTGCAGCAACAAAGTCCCTGCAATGGTCAACACCTGTTCCATGGCACATATTGAAAGGGAAAGCCTTGGGTGATCCCACAGGGCATGAAGGTGTTAAACAGACAACAATGCAGTCTAAGTGGGGGTATTTATGGAGAAGGCTGAATTTGGACTTCCCCGTTCATCTTTTCGATGGTAGTCATCGCTCAGTTGCTAGTCTACCAGGCCTCACAACATCATGTCCCACTTGAACATGTTAATGGCTGTGCCATGGGTGACATCGCACCTGGGCCAGTAGGCAGCAGAAGACGACAAGATGGACGGCCTAATTTGTAGGAAGGGATACGTCGTCAAATCCGCAAGGACAAGTGAACCATGGCAGGCTTTCTGTAGTTGGTGCTGTTCGGAATTCAATTGTTAAGAATGCTTAGGTTGATAATCTGTTTCTACAGATGGTTAAAACACCATTCACGAACAGCACTGATGAGGTATTTTGGGAGGAGCTTTTGGCCATTCACAAAAATGTGTTTTCTAATGGTATTCCACTATGAAGATCTTCTGATAAGAAACTTGAAATGATAGCCACAGCATTCAAATGAATTACTCTGAGACACCACCGTGAATCTCCTCACTTTCAGTAGACACACTAATCAAGCAGAGAAGACTGCAGCTCTCGCTGATAGACCACTGGTGGTCGATAGCAACAGCCGCAATCAATTCAACTGCCCCGCAGTGTAGATCCCTTGTTGGGCACAAGAGAGCTGACACATCGCAAGCCCTACATGATTCACACGCCACTGTGCTATTAATCTGAGTTTTCTTCTAAAAGCGGGAAACCAAGACTGCAGGAATTGTCTTTGAATCTATGCATTAAAATTGAAAGCCCAAGAACCTTGCCTTGAATGGTGATGGAGACACACCTGAGAGGGGGGTCAGGCTTTGTGAATCCTACGCAGTATTAAAAGGGAAGGACAAGTTGAGCTTGTTACCTTTGTTTCTGATTGATTCACAGCACAAGAGATTAATGCACTGAATACATCTGCATTGGCGCTGGCTCTTGGTGTTCTCCTGGAGCACTTGGGCTTCTTTGACACAATAACATTTAATGTGTACTTAGCCCTGGCAGCTGGCTCCTCCAATCACATTGCTGCAGCAATATATTCGTAGGGCTTAAAATCAGCAATTATTCATATTTTCTTAATTTTCTTTCACTCTGTACAACAAAAGTGGTTTTTGGTTAGTCACCTTACCGCAGGGTATGTGTGTGCATGCATTACCTCTCTAGAAGACGTACACATAACAAACGTGAGCAGATGTTCATCTTGTACAACACATCACTGAACCAAATGTGAGATGTGCCATTGGTCAATAGCCTCTATGAATAAAAAGAGATATCTAGACCTGGCCATTGACCATGCATGGATCCATAAGAGGTAGAGCGACAAGCAAAAGCCAACGGCAATATCTGTGTATGGAACAAACCTCGGGTTCCACTCTTTGGGTGCCAGCTTCACATCAAGTTTTTAATTCAGGTGGATTGAGAGAGAAATTCTTTGAACTTTATTTAGAGCTCGACGAAAGGGATACTCACTCACAAACATGGGTGTGGTCCCATCCACTGTATTCCAAGTGCATTTTAGCCTCTGATACTTGTATTGCAACAGGTGGGATATCCTCCATGTTTTGAGGAGTATCCCACCCGCCAATCTCTAAATAAGACTCTGTCGAAATCGAATTGTGTGAAGGTTCTGTCACTCCTCACTGAAGATGCTCATCTGTTGCAGAAGGGTGATCCATTTTGGTTTATGATCTAAGAAATACTGGAGATCATGTGGATTTATGATAAACTGAACAATAAACAACCTTTATCGCACTGGTCTACAAACTGAGGGGTTGCGCCTTATGTACAAGGCAGCATAAAGTCACTTAACGTGGCTCAAGGCTGCCTTGTACATAAAGCCGCCTTCAACGCTATGGTTAGCGTGAAAGGGGTATGCAGTTCCACCGCAACACCCATTCATTTTGATGCAGCCCCCTATGTATAAGGGTGGCATACATAGGAGGCACCGCCAAAATAAAGACCAGGTAAAAACTGGTCTTAAGATACTCTACTGATCTTTGCACTCGGACACAGCCGTCCTTCGGTTTGTGCCAAAGTAATTAGGTGAGGTTTCAGCATAGACTAATTGAAGTAATGCTGCCACTAATAATAATAAAAATAATTAATACACAACAAACACACCACCACCAACAATCGTTACTTGGTTTTTGTTAATATCATGTTTCAGTAACGTGGAAGTGCTGTATATAAATGTTGTTCCTTTGGTAATGAAAGGTGATGTAGGTGTCAGTTTGAAACGTTGTTCTTTGTTATGTTTTTTTTACAGAGTTTTATATAGCGTGAACTTGACCCAAATCGAGTATCAGAGCGCTTAACATAGCACCAGTTGCATTACATGAGGACACACATTCATAGTTGTTAGGCACGGGGAGATTAAGTGATTTGCCCAGAATCACCGGATGTTCAGCGTCATTGCAGAGACTCGAACCCAGTTGCCCTGATTGGAGGTCGACCGCCCTAGCCGTTAGGCCAACTCCTCTCCCCATGTTGTATCATTAATGCAACAGATGCGGGGTGCTCAGCTTGTCCGTCGCTCTCCAGCATCAACAGCCCGAGTCTCCCCAGAATTATCCCCAGAAGTCACATGGCCACAACCGCACTGGGCCACACACACAGACACACACACCATTCCAAAATTCGGAAAATGTGCACACACCCCAGAGTTGCCATCATCCAATGTAACGGCACTCGATATACTGATCAAAGAACAATAGAAGTCTGAGTTCGTTTCTCAGGGATTCAAATTCGTGATCTGCCGATCACTGCAATGTCAGTAAAAAGGGTATAACTCACTGGGACATCTTCCAGGCAGTAAGTATTTGATTACAAAGCCAGAACACACCCATCACCTCTGCATCTGAGAAGTTTGGGTGGGATGGACTTTCAAATTCCTCTTAAGTCTGGATAAGTTATCATCATGTTAGTTCTACTCTTCCAAATATGGCTTCCACTAATCAGGAAAGGATTGTGTTGGGCTCCCATCAAAAGAGGAAGGCCTCAAAATAGCTCTAAATACATTTCAGACGGTTAAGCCTGTGATGGGGTTTGATGTCCCTTTTTGTATGTATGATATACGGCATAAGGTACCCCCATGCATATCATAAGGATATTGCACATCACCGAAGAGTTCTGTGACTATATTGAGGAACAAGGCTGACGTCTGAGTTCCTGTTTAATGTCATGGAACTCTGAGATGATTTCCAATATTCTTTTAACATATGGCAATGTTTTTTTTCCTGATAATACATGGATACGCCACCATCACTCTTCCCACAAACCACTTAAATCCTTGGTGTGTTGCTCTTTCATATGAAAGAGATAGTATGGTTGCAGACATGATGGATAAAAGCAGTATCGGCAGTGCAAAGTTACACACACCAAAAAGTGATTTGTAATGTGTTTGCAAATAGGTGTCAGAATCAGTTTAATTTAAGTAAATGAAATAAAATTCTGTTGATTAGAATGTGTAGGAATATACAGAGAGATGCTGTCATTCATGTAGAGGCCAGCAGGAACTAAAAATAAACTTGTTGCTATAAATTAGTGCATTTCTGTTAATCGCTGATCTTTTTAGAAAAATCATAGCAGAAGGAAAAAAAAACCTGCTCTTAATTTTCCTTGTTTAAACTGAAGCTGTAATTTGCTCCAGGGCCTGCCTTTCACCTAGACTGCTGCCTCTGCCAGTAGGGTGTGTGATGTCAGAACTCAGTTGTCATAAGTTGGTACTGTGGAGCAGCTCGCCATTTTATTATTACAGGAGGCGTCACAACTCGACAGTAATAATATCATTAGAGGTGAACCAGGGCCGGCTTTAGCACTGGTGGCAACTGTGCGACAATGTCTGTTGGTGCCCCCGCCCAATGACCACCTCTGACACAGATTCCCTCACTACCACCATTTGACAGTGCCCCTCAAGTCTCCCTAACCACTGTATCAGATTAATTTCGTTTTATAGCGCCTCTCATACAAGTTTAAGGTGTCAGAACACTTTACATCACGCACACAGAGACAATCATACATGTGTAAATGAGTGTATAGGAAATGTTACATAAGACAGAGGCCTACAAGGTGTAGAAGTCACATGTCATCCATACTGGTAGGCAGTATACTTTGAGTCCCTGGTCTGGAAAAAAACGCAAATTCAGATTTTAAAATGTAACACCATTGTTAGGGGGTTTCTTTAATAATAATAATTGATTTCTACCTAAATGAACCCTTTTTGCAATATTAGGATAACGAAATACTGAATAAAAAACACATATCTCTAATACATTCCTTGCAGTTTGCATGCAGCTCTTTGATGACAGTTAATATGTAAGAATTTAACTTATAAACTGCAAGTAACAAAAGGATCTCTCTGACAAAAGCGGTAACCCATTGACTAATTTATATTATATGCATTTTGTGATCTGAATGGGACACGTTCTTTGCAGCAGGCATGTTAACCCTTTGCACTACGAGTCAAAATTTCTTAGACAAAGCTCGGTTTCTCCCCAGGAAGAACATTAATCAAATGAGGTCTCTTGGCATTTTTATTGCTGAGACTAGGAACACAGCATAAGGTGCTTTTAGAACAATAAACATGGCGCCCCCACTCCAAGTCAGCGCCCGGTGCGATGGCACCGATAGAACATCCCTAGAGCCGGCCCTGAGGTGAACTTTCATAGGGAGCTTGTAGGCGGCCATGTACTATATTCAAGGCTTGGTTCCAGAGAAAAACATATCATGGGGAAAGAAGGAGGAAGAGAACAATGGAAAAACAGTGCCTACGGGAGAAAGAAGGGCTAAAAAAGAACTTGCGAGAGAAAGAAAAAGCGATAAGGAGTGCCTGGTGGTGAATGAAAGAGTCATGCAGAGGAATCAAGACTAGGCAGCGTTGGTATTTGGCACCCCTGGCATTCCGTGAAGCCCGCCGGCTTCTGAGCAAAACCTTGGGCCTGAACATATTCTTTTACAAATTAAGCACTAATTCTATGTAATTCACACTGCAAAGCAAGGAGGTGGGTGTTGATCTCCACCCACCCACCCCTCTCTACAGAGCCTTCCCGAAGAAAGAAGGAACGTGTATTTTGTAAGATTTTTTCAAAAAATCAGCCCGTGGCTCTTTTCGCAAGTACCATAGTAACTAACTGCCAGTGCTTATACACACACATTCTATTCCATGGGACATCACACGAGGCTACACAAGCCCCCTTCTCTCAACAAGAGAAACCAACACAGTCCCAGTAAAAACCCAAATAAAGTAAAGAAAAGTAGAGTACTTGAGAATGACGCAGACAAAGCGGAAAATATGAAAAAATACGTTATAGTCATTGAATATTCTTTGCTATTAACCAATTAAATCTAATTCTCATAAACCTAACCAGTTTCTTCCTCACACGATCTATCATCCTTTGGCCCACCTTTTCCTCAGTATCACTGACTCCCCTAGATACATCCTCGTAACCTCCTTCAAGCTTTTCTCTGCTCCACAGAGCTACTTAGGGGCATATTATCAAGGACGGCGTTAAAAATTATCGCCGGTTTAGCGGCAGTTTTCTGCCGCTAAACCGGCGATAATTTTAACTCTGTCCTTGATAATATTCCCTTAGTCTCCTCTTTAAACCCCTGCACGTCATATCCCGTGCTCCTCATTTCACCTTTATTCTCCGTTTTCTGCACCCACATTCCAATCTCCCTCTTCTCAGTACCTTCTTCCGGTCTGTTCTTGCCAACAACACATTCCCTGCAGCAGGATGCTCATGTACCTCGAATTCCACAACACTTCCACAGCCTTTTGGGATCCTTTAAAGCAGATTCAACCTGGGACATCTCTTAATCCACGCCAATTGGACAACCTCCACCCATTGCCTGCATACCCCATGCCACCTGTCCCAAGATTGTTTGAGCTTCCACTGGGCGTATGCCACCCTGGGTCTCAGCTGCTCTGCACTCCACTCTACCATGCTCGACCACCTACCTAATCTAAACTGGCTTTGGAGGCGAGTTGGGGTCCTTCCCCTTGCAAGCTCATCTATTCACTGCATTTGTAGGCACATATGTTAATCTAATATGCCCACACGATGCTTGAGAGCTCTTCCTTGCAGCCCTAATGGCCTAATACACTATTGCTAATGACCTGACAGAGCCTTTTAATGAGCCAGCGGTACAAAGTAAATGAATGCACAGCTCCTGCACCTTATATAACATTTTCATCAGATCTGAACTACGTTGCACTCCATTCTAGCTAACCATTACACCTGATAACAGCATTCAATATGGCGGCTACTTACTGAGATAATTAAGTCTGCTGTATGCTTGTTGTCCCTCTTTGAAGAGGTCGGATATATCAGTCAACAGCTTGCACATGATATATTAATGAAATGTTACAGATAAAAGGTTGCAATTTTCTTTTCATTTTGCACACAACATAAATCACCCGATCCTCTTGTCGACCCATAAGTCCATTCAGGGACACACAAAACCATTCCTTGGCCCATCTGCTGGGGCTACTGATGCCAATATACCTCTCATGGCTCAGTAACACTACCCTGACTCTCAATATAGCAGGTGGGCTATCGTGTATGTTCTCCTTAAAAGCCCCTCATCGTTTGCCAACTCTCAAAAACTCCTTCCTGCTTTTCACATCAGTCTCTTGATTGGTCACCCTTCAAATGTTTCCCCTAAATGCTCATCAGCAGGATCTCCGTTGCCACACAAAAAGTAGCAGCAAAGCGTTGGGAGGTTTATTGTATAGCATTTTCCCTGGGCTACTGCACCAGGTTTCTTCATCAAGCAGCAGTCTGTGCTGGAACCACATAGGGCTTTAACACATTCATTCACATTCATTCTTTTCTTCATCAAAATGTTGGCATCTACACCTCCTTCACGATATAAGTGCTGAAAATGTATGTGGAATCTATAACAGTTGGACTTGAGTGTAATAGAATCTACACACATAACAATGGGTGTGTGAAGTTGCAAAGTCGGTCAACTGTCTACTTTCCTTATGCTATGGCGGAGGAGCGTCGCCCCACTGCTTTCTCACAGTGCGAGAAGCAAAAACATAAAATGGTAATAACTTTTAGTTATTACCTTTTTGTGTTTCCTTTGCGGGCTGGTGGGCGGGGCTGCTCTGCTAACAGAGCAGGGCAGGAGAGGAGTGTTTTGCCCACTCCTAAGTGCGCAATGACTGTTTGGTCGGCCCCTCGGGCCGCCCAAACCAGTCATGCGCACTTTCCCCTTCTCCATGCTCCTCATATCTTACCATCAAAGCGGTAAGGAAAATCTTTACCTTCATTCCAAAAAACACCAGAAAGAATGTTGTGACCTTGCTAGTTTTGTCCAAATTAGACTATTGCAATCGTCTATATATGAACCTCCAAGCCAGAATACTTTGAAGGCTGCATGCAGGCAGTACAGAACGCCGCTAGATTCGTCCTGGACATTCCTAAATATCAGTCTATTAGGACAGGTATCCAGGACCTGCACTGACTTCCTGTCGGCCAGCGTGTTAAATTTAAGGCACTCTGCATTGCCCACAAGGCACTGCATAGAGAAGGTCCTAAATTTCTCTGGAATATCTTCAGCTGGTACTCTCCTAATAGACCCCTGCGATCGGCTAATGCCAGTCTGATGACCACTGCTAGAATCAAAAAAACGAACTAGGGCGTTAGAAGTTTCAGCTATAATACCATCAAGCAATGGAACTCCCTCCCATTACACCTCAGGACGATTCCCACTCTCCTTGATTTTAGAAAACAACTTAAGACGTGGTTTTTTAGATACTAGCTTCCTTGGCATAGTATGTTGAACCGGAAAGCTCCAAGATACCCACGGGTATAAGTGCGCTATATAAGTTGTAATAACATAACATAACATGCAGGCTGCATTACAGCCTGCATGGAGAACATGCCCACCCCTGCAGCCTCTGGCTGAGTGCTGTGTCGCGGCGCTCAGACCAATCACAATGCTGCATTGCAGTGTTGTAATTGGCTTAGGGGAGGGAGCCTGGCTGCCTGCTTCCTGTTCGTGAAGTCAGAAGCAGTAGAGCAGGAGCAGAGACGTGAGACCTGGCGGCGGCAAGGTGAGTGATTTTTTTGTTATTATTTTTTTTTTGCTCACTCCCTCAATCGTGACCCCTCCCACCCGCCGCGCAACCTCCCCCCCCCCCCCATTCCCTGCGTAAACCCCACGCGCGGCCGCCCCTCGCAAGCCATGCCGGCCACAACTGGTTTTTAAAGTTTGCAAACTTTACAATTTTTTATTCAAAAACAGACATCTTCAGTGGCCCTTTGCAACCATTCCCACTGCCACTGGAGGCCAAAGATGGATTGTTGTTCCTTGACGGCTATACCCTGTCAGATCTGACACATCATCTGTCGTATCTCCTATTCCTTGCATTGTCCCCTGCTCTGTTAGCTTCCTGCCTCCATCCCTATCAAAGTTGCTTTGTCCACGTTCTCCCCATGCACTGAACCCTGCCCTTAGCTCCACCCACACCCCGGCTGTCTGGCTTGCTCCTGCCACACCCCTCTGATGCTTTTTCTAGCCGCAGGATGTCCCACCCTTCATGGAAGGGACATCCTGTGAATGGAAACTAGTCGAATGGTATGGGGCCAGGACAATGGCTGGAAACTACTCGCATTTGTGAAAAATGTATGAACTTTGCCTGATTTGGGATGAAGGGTTTCCCTTTGCCCACCCCTAAATGGCACCCTGAAAGCGCCATCATTTAGGGATGTTAGTGGAAATAATGCCTCTGCATCCTTCGGAAGACTTAAGATTTGGATCCAGGGAGTTTCACACACTTTCTCTTGTAACAAAGGCTTCAACAGAGAACATTTTCAAGACAGAACACGGACGTTGCATTCCGTTTTGGGTTCAAGGGCGGAGTCTTTTTAGGCTGGGCTGGGCCAAAGGGGGCTTGGCTTACATGCACTACATTTCTTACAATTAAACAGCTCAGCTTGTCTGACATACCCACCAGCGATTCAAACATGGGAATACCTACATTCTGTCTGGATGCAGAAAAGGGTTCCTACGGGTCATGTTTCCTAATCAATCTCGTATACAAAGCGTTGCCCCACCTAGGATATCTCTCGCCCCCTTAATTAGACTTTCATAGCTTCAATGACATCCTTCTCAACCCTGCAATCAAAGACTTACAATTTCAAAACCACAACAGTCCTTTGTAAACAGTCTATCTTCAAAGCACCTGACTTTAATCAAGCATACATTGTGCAGACCAACACATCCGACCCTAGAACAGGCGCAAAAGTCTACAAGATATAAAAGGCAAGGAACAAGCTGTAACCTTAATCAGTCAACAGTTTCTGCCAGGCAGCAGAATTCAACCATCAGTGATGCACTATTACCTTTGATTTGAGTATTTTTAGACCCTACTGTTTGGAAAAGCTTAACATTATAAACTGAATTTTTACCATGAGGGGAGAACTTTTAAAACTGTTTCAGTAATATTAATGCCTTTAGGGTATAATTTTCATGGTGGAAAACATGGGAATGAAGAAGGTGTTTCAAGAAATATTCAGTCGACTAGAAAGTAGTCCTTTTCCTTTAGAGGTTCGAGCAGAATTTGACAGATTTTGACTTATGTAGAGTGTGTACAGTGTACACGCTCTTATTGGGCGGACGGAATAATCTGCCAAGGTGCCCCCAAAATCGAGGAGCCCGTGCCTGTAGTGGTTGCGCCTGACCAGCCTGTGTGGTTGGGAGGAGTGGTGTGTGACGCCCCCGCCACCAGCCAGTATTAGGGTCAGTGATATGAGAGCTCCCAAGTTGCGTTCATTTCAGTTCGCACTGGGCCCCACCAATAACAAGCATTGGCATAGCCAATAGGTCTCGCCTTTGGGACCTTATAAGTGTTTAGCCATGCAACAGTTGCATAACTAAATACTTATAAGGTCCCAAAAGCGAGACCTATTGGCTATGCCAAGCGGCCGCGAAAGTGAAAGTAATCGCGGTCAAGCGCGGCGCACGCGCCCGCGCACATGCATTGTAGCTCTAGGCTTGCCTGGTTGCACTTTTTGGAGCCCTCTCAAAAAGTCTCGCCAGACCAGCGCATGCGCTGGGTCAGGCGAGACCTAAAAAGGGCTGTGGAGCAGTGAAACGCTGCTGGTCCCCCGTCTGGAGTACCACAACTACATAACTTTGTGGTTTTTTTGTCTGTTCTTCTCTTTCTTTCCCCCAGGAACAGCATCAGGAAGCACTTCACAGTGCCTGCACGCCTGCTGTGCTCTGCATCTTCCCGATTTAGCCAGCTGATTTAATAGGCCATAATGCTGGGAGACGCACAGGCTTGAGTGGTTACTCAGCTGAAGGGTTGGGGGTCATTAAACCCTCAGCCCTATTTATTATGATAACAAAAACATCACCCATTAAAAATGCACGTAATATAATTTTACAAAAATTATACAAAGAAACCCCATAACACAACGTTAGGCATTATTTACGATTTTTGATGGATGACTGACCTTAACATAGACTGTAACACAGAGAAATTCCTAACCATATCTGGCCTTGTCCCTGCGCATCCAGTGTTGAGCCTATGAGTGAGATCATGACTGGTCAACCTGTGAGGGCCACTCCCTCAAGGTAGGGGCCCACTCCCTGTGCATCCCTCCCTGTAGTAAACATTGTGCAGGGTGTCTGTCTGCCTGCCAGGTTACCTACCTCAGACAACCCCTATACCCTCATTATCCCCCCAAGAGCCTGTGCTAGCTTGGTGCCCACGCACCAGTGTGGTAATTGTCCGTAAAGGCCTGTTGGCAGCAAGCACTCCCACACCCTCCACACCCGCAGCCTCTATCCGACTTGCTGCAAACACCCCCTGGAGGGCTCTGTGAGACTGCTGTCCCACCTATCCCAAGTGAAAGGATGCCTTCTATGGACCCGAAGTGCCTCGCCAATCATGACTTCACCCGCCGACCTAAGATACAACAATAAATATGACAAAAATGCTAAAACAGCTGGAAAGGAAGAGCTAATGCAAAAGAAACAGAAACATAGCTAACAAAAAACTCCAACTTAAATCAACTTAAGCTGAAAGAAAAAGAAAATAATGAAACATGAGACAGGAGACAGGAAATTAAAGCCACAGACTGATCCGCTGTCTAAGGGGATGGCAGGGGGGACAATGATGTTAAGTTGTGGTACCCTAGACGGGGGACCAGCAGTGTCCTGTTTGCGAAATGGTGAGTGGAAAAAAAACCATTTCACCGCTCCGTAGCCCCTTTTATGGGCGGGCCTAGTGCGAAATGGAATTGATGTGAACCAGAAGTGCTTAAACCGCTTCTGGGTCACCACGTGCCTGAGGCCCAATCACTGACCCCAATACTGGCTGGTGGCGGCAGTGCACACACCGCCGCCCCAAACCAATGGGCTGTTCCAGCGCGACCTTCATAGGCGTGGCTCCCCTGATTTTGGGGGCACCTTGGCATAGGGCCAGAGACCGCCTAGACCCAGCCCCTCCCATGAATAATCACGGATCGTCCCACCTCTCTTCCATCATCCCCTCATTGCTAAAGACAGGACACACCACAGTTTAACAATTTTTGGGTTAGGGGGTCATAAACTTGCGGTCGTTTTTATTATAATAACAAAAACATCACACATTAAAAATGCACTTAATATCATTTTACAAAAATTATACACAGAAACTCCCTAACACAACACACGGTATTATTTACAATTTTTGATGGATGGCTAACCTTAACATAGACTCTAATACATAGAAATTACTAACCATTTCTAGCCTTGTTCCTATGTATCCAGTGTTAAGCCTATGAGTGAGACCATGACTGGTCAACCTGTGAGGGGTCCACTCCCTTTGCATTCCTCCCCGGAGTAAGCTTGTGCAGGGGCCCGTCTGCCCACCAGGTTAACTACCTCCAGAACCCTGTACATCCTCATTATTCCCCCAATGACCTGCGTAGCTTGGTGCCCAAGCCAAGGGCGGGTTGGGCATAAAGGCCTGTTGCCAGCAAGCACCCCCACACCCCGCAGCCTCTAGCCGACTTGCTGCAAGTACCCCTGGAGGGCCCAGTGAGACCGCTGTTCCACCCATCCCAAGTAATAGGATGCCTTCTATGGACCCGAAGTACCCCACCAATCATAACCTTAGTACAGGCCAGCATAGTTCATCTACCATCTGGCCTCCTCCACACCCCCAGATGGTCATGTCACAGTTGCTGATGCATCAAACACGCAAGGATGTTCTGAAGAAATATCTCATTGCCAAGTTTAAAGTGGTGACCCCATACTGGACAAAAAAGTGTTCCCCTTGGATGCACCCATGAAGGATAGCCTGCAATCTTGGCGATCTCAACAGCTTACCGACCTTATTATTAATACTCTTGATGGAGTAATTGAGGGCCCTGACCGACATCCTCTCTCCATTGGGACCTCGAACTGATGTAGGACCAAGCAATGACTGACTGAGGGAGTTTCTTTGCCAATCAGCCCCTTTCTGTGATCAACAATTGAAATACTTCTCTCCTGCCAAGGTGCACCAAATCGTTGCCACCCAAATGCATTACCACGACCCCAGGGGGCGTTCACCCCTTGAGTAGCCAAGATTCAAATGTATTCCTCCAAAGTTCCAAACACAGCTCTTCTTGCCCGAGACACATAGTAGCCTGCCTCGAAGTTACCTGCAAAATAAACATGTTTAATCTGCTGTACATAAGAAAGGTCTATTGCCCACACTTCTTTCAACTCGGTCAACTCTGTCACCTCAGCGTGCGCCACCCTGAGGGCCAACCCTACAGAAACCTTGTCAAGGGTGACTCATCGGCATTCAATAGGAGAGGGCCCCCCTCCCCCCCCTTCCCCGACCCACAAGGCCTATGGGCCAAAAACAATTCAAGGTTGCCTACCGGAGAGCAGGAATTGCTCGGTGCCCCATGCAAGATGGTCTGTCTTGGAGGGCGTCAGTGTAACAGTCAAAGAACTCTACAAAAAGTAAACATGGGCGAGCTGCAGCCCTCCTTGCATGTACTTTCAGGGTTTAATTTTTCCGGTGGAAAACATGGGAATGAAGAATGAGTTTTTAGAAATATTCAGTAGACTAGAAAGTAGTCCTTTTCCTTTAGAGGTTTGTGTAGAGTTTGACAGATGTTGACTTATGTAGAGTGTTTACAACGTATAGACTCTTGATTGGGCGGATGGAACAATCATCACTTTTTATTGGTTCGTCCACATCCACCAAGGACTAAACTACCCCCTAATTCTTCAACTCTACCCCCAAAAAATATACTTATCTCACTTAAACAACTTTACTGCATTGTAAATAATATGAGACCCTGAAGTTGTCACCATGAGAGTCACAACTCAGAAATCTGAAGGAGATTCAGTGGGCTGTAAATTGTGATGTAAAACAGAAATCTAATCACTCTTTCAGGAGCAGAGGATCGCTGGACAATCAGAATAACCCTGTGATGGCATCTTCACTGAGAACATCGAACCCATATGTCCACCTCTCACATAAATCACTCGGGAATATTTTCCTGACACACTTAATGAAATATTCGTTCATAAGAAAGCTTTAGGAGGTGATTCTACTACTTCTCCGAGATCATTGAGCAGAATTCACTAATAAATTAATTAGTTGTGATGAAAAACCTTGAAGTCAAGGAAGAGTTCATTATGCTATCAGAACCTTGTAAGACCATCAGCAAACAGTCTCCGGTGAATTGCAAGCTGATCATGATATCAGGGGAACCTACCGGGACCTTGAGTCACAGAAGAAGATGCAAATGAAAAGGACAATATACATCAATCATTGAAAAATGACACTGTCTGTGATTGCAGGTGAGGCAGAGCGAAATTAACAGATGTTTTTTATGTTAATTTCGCTCTTCCTGTATATGCCTTAGGTTTTTCCACACCAGGCTTTACTCAGTGTGGGAGAACATGAACCATTTTTTTCTAGCCCGTAATCATGGCTGGAAAACTCACACAAGGCTTTGGTGGCGGCAGGCCCAAAACTCATTCTGCCCCTGTTTAATTTATTTATTTATTTAAAAGGGGGGGATATACAGTCCTGCCCTTGCTTCAGTCTCCCCACCCTTCCCCCAACACCTCACTCACAGGCCTGCAGTTTTAGGACTGGAAAAATTGGCCCCATGTAGTAATTTCCCATTCCATGGGGTTCAATTTGTAATTGCCAGGTTTTAGAGAAATGTTATTGGGTGGTAAGTCCCCACTCCATGGGTTACACTTAGTAATTGCAGGGAACTAGGGCAGTTTTATTGGGTGGTAAGAGTAAAATCACATGCATTTTTACCATGGCCCCGTACCATGAAACTTATAACCAGGAGTAGATCATTTAGACCCAGGCAAACGAACCACAGACTGGCCATCCTGCCAGGTCAGCAGAGGGTTTGACCTTCACTCCCCTAGTGAAATTCCGCCGGTCACATTTAAACGTCACCACCAGACAGGCGGAGATCTCAGTGCCTTCAGTGGAGCCGCTGTTGTAGCACTGAACTTTGATGAACAGGTGCCACGTTTGTTGTGCCCGCTTGACAAAGATGTTTGTTTTCTGAAAACAAACTTCCAAAGCGGTAGTTACTTTTAAGTAAACAAATTGGGCAAGACGTTTAAGGAATTTTCTCCCTGTGCATAGGGCCCATTCTGCATTTTCATTACCTAAGAATGCCATGCCCTGCATGGTGGTCCTAGGAAGGAAAAGCTAATGATGGGCATAGTGCTCACCATTGGGCAGAGTGAGCACCACTGTGATTCAGTGGTGGATGAGCCGCCAGGCCAGAGGTTTACACTGACAGAGCACACTGATGATCTGCCAGAGTAACATCAATGCTTTCTGCGACACTCAATAAAGAGCAGAGACCCACAAGTTTATCGGAGTGAGAACCCTGCCAATCGACATGCCCCACCGAGTTAATGTTTTCACACTTGGTCAAATTTGAAATGACCCACCTACTAGGTGTAGTACCTCATTGAATACACTTTCTGGGAATAATTGTATTTTATCATTTTCCTCAAGTTATTATATGTAAATCTGGTTGAGGGCATAAATACATTTTTATCACTAATAATTACTTTACTAGGGCATGATATCTAGTAAACAATCCACATAAATTCCAGAAGTCGCCCCACAAACTGACTTTGCTCCAAATGTTTGGTGCATAGTGGGCATTTGTGTACCTGAAATACTTCAGGAGTTAACACACTTTTGTGACAGATGTCTTCCTTGTGATGTTTATCCTTTATAAGTGGGTAAGTTTATGTTTATGTTTGTTGTAATTTATATAGCGCTAATCACCCAAGGTCTCTAAGCGGTAAGTGCATTGGAGACACTACTTTGACTCAGGAAGGCCTAGACCTCAAGAGAAAGGTATCAGCCACTCACAAGTTGCCACCTCAGTGTGGTATTTTCAACAGAAGGTTCACTTGCCATCTCCAGGCACCCGAACTTGCCATCTGTAGAGAGTTCTTGTTCCAACCCCAGCCTCCGCCTCTTGATCCTCTCCCGAGACAAAGGATGGTTTTTTATGCCCTTACTATTCAGGCCAGAGAGACATGGCCAAGCTTTTACATGAATCAAAAAAATTGAGTAACAAGCATTTGCAATGCAATAGGTCTCGCATTTGTGAGAGTTTAAGCTAGTGGCATTGTAAATTGCAATGCCTTTTATTTATCTGTTTTGATAATTCACACATAAAAAGCACAGTCATTTACAATGCTAATAGCTCAAACTCCTGTAAATGCGAGGCCTATTGCATTTCAGAGAAGTGGCTGCCATTGTCCCGGGCTGCTTGGAAAGTGAAAGCGTGCATGGCACGCTGAATATTGTAGGAAAGCATGTCGTGCCTGCAGTAGGAGAAACTCATTAAAGAAAATAGTGTTTACAGACCAAATAAGACGCTGTTAAGTTAAAAGAGACCACAGACGCCACATGCGCCACCACTTGGTTACAACAGGTTCTGTAACCTAAGATACCACATACCGGGTAAAAACTGTAACCACCGAAGTAAAAGGGCCAGTCCTCATGGGAGGTTACTAATGAAGACAAGGCGGTACTAAGGAGGGACTAGCAAGCCTATCAACGAATCAGAAGCCAGGATTTACGAAGGACAATGACACAAGCCACTGACAAATATGGGAGGAGAGTGGGTGGAGCTTCAAGTCCATACTCGAATACTGCACGCCTCGCAGAGCAGCGCATGTGCTGCCCATGCTCGACTTAAAAAGCACTTGTTTGTGAGTGGTGAGGATCGTTCTGAAGGAGGAAATCTAGAGGTTGATGCTGTGGCTGAAATAAGGCCTACAAAACCCTAATGACAAGCTCTCTTCTGATGACTTTACATTCGCTAGAACAGCCACTGGGAACTTTGACACCTTTCAGAGGGGGTGCCACCTCGATGCTCATTTCCTCGGCCAGCAGACAGAGTTGTTGCTTTCTTTCTCACTCTTGGTTCCCAACTAATGGAGCAAGCAACTGCCTGCGTCTCTACTCAAGGACATGTCACCCCAGTCCCGGGGTAGGTTCCTCTCAAAAACCAGGAGAAGTTGCGTCCTTCCCAACCCCGCCAGCATTATATAACCCGGGCAAATCCAATTGAACGACCACGGATTTGGAGAGCAGCAACACAGACATAGGACAAGGCGAACGGAGGCTGGTCACCCTGTCTGCTAAAATCACCCACTCCCCTCACTGAAACTAACTTGCAAAGAGTGAGAAAGCCTCTGGTTGTTTACTCTACCGTGAACTCCGCTGCGTTTCACGAGACCAGGTTGTTCTCGTATTTACCGTGCGGTGTCACTGCAGGCTGAACAGCGCTCTTGTGCGCGCCTCTGGCGTTAAGGTCCTCTTGGGTCAGGTGATAGCGCCACCCCCCCCAATCCCCCTCCAGTTCTCCTTTTGTGATGTCTGCATAGAGTGTGTGTGTGTGTGTGTGTCCATTGTCCAGTGCTCCCATCCCCCACACGCCGCTGGAGGATGAGACATACAAACCGGGAGGTTTCCGAACCTCCTAAACTTAAAAACAACCGGTAGTTTAGGACATCAGAGGCCCTGGTGAAATTACATTCAGCGGGACTTCAGTTACCGAGAAGACAGACAGAGGTGTCGCTGTCCGTGGTCCTGAACGTCAGGGCGCACCACAGAACAACCCAGTTAACAATGACACAATGAAGAATTGGGACTAAAGGCCGTAACGTCTTTGTCACGGCATCCGAATTTTTACTGTGCATTTATGTTGTTATGCCTTAGCCTTTACACAACTCACACACAACCAACTTCCGGTCTCGGGTGGACTCCGTGCAAGCAGGGTGGGAAGGCACCGAACCCCAGTGGCGCTGGGAGGTGCAACTAATGGCAGAACGCGCACAGTTTAATCTATATGTAACATCACATGGCCTCTCCATTATGGTGTACCCTATTAAGGGATTAGTTCAGTCCCAGGCATTCACAGTAGGGAGGATCCACTTCTATTCTGGGGATTCCCACAGGACTCTGGTTGGACTGCCAGGCCCTCCTTACATGCACGTTTCATCTGTTGCTCGAACTATCCGCTTGTCGCCCTGGGTGCGGCAATGCGTGTGGTATGAGCGGATAGCAGGTGGTGTTCCAGTGGAGGTCGGCGGGGTGCCGGTGGAGGTCAGCAGTGGGTGTGTAGGAGGGCAGGGATGTGTGTGGGATTGAAACGTGGCACTGAGGAGCATAGATGGTGTCTAGTTGGGAGGCAGCAGTGAGAATGGCATTGAACTGTAGCCGGTGGTGTAGGGTCTGAGAGGAGCGATGAGGGTGGCATTGAAGGGTAGCATTGGTTGTGGTGTTGGACGTGGTTGTGATATTGCAGAGCAGTCGCTGCGTTCAGAAGAAGGGACACTCACAGGCAGGATTGAGAAGTGTGAGGGCAGAAGCATGAGTCGAAAAGCAGCACTGTGTGTTGTTGGATTTCAGTGCGAGGGGCTTCGTAGGGCATCAGTGGGTTTGCTGTTATTGAAAAGAAGCAGTGTGTGTTGTTGGGTGATAGTAGTGGGTTTCTCAATTAGGCAGCTGTGGTGGAGTATCCGAGGCAAATGGTAGGAGTGGTGATGAAGAAGAGAGGCCTGCATGGGGGTGAGGAAGACTATCGAGGGAGGCTGTAACTATGACTGTGTCATTTTGTGATCTTAGGGGTTTGACTTATTTGCCACATGTGCCACTCTCCGAGCCTGAAGGCATCAATACCTGTAGCTTCACTTTGCAAAATGTGAGTGTCCCCCTTCAGGGGTTGCTCGCTGGATCAAGGTAGTATACTCAAGTCATATTAATAAGCCCAATGGATTGATTGGGCAGTTTGTGTACAGTAACAGAAAATAACTCTCATTATTTAGATTGATTTCAAAGAGAATCTAAAGAATCAATGGTTGTTCACGAAAACATTATGTTCCCCAGTTGTTGCCGATTCGAGTTTAGACTGAGCTGCGCTTAGAGCAGCGGTTATTTAAATACAGCGCTTTGAATTTGGTAAAGTTCCAGACATTTTTCAAATCTTCTTATGGTTTGATGTCTTGATCTCAAAGTGGACCCTAGCGAGAGGTTTACATAAAAAAATACTTAACTTTAATAGAGGTCGGCGACTCGGCGTGGTTGTTTTGTGTCTGAAGGGTGTGTTTCTAGAAGTCTTGTGGTCTGAACGCAGAATAAAACCATGGCACGGCTCTTACTGTACCTGAAATGCGCTGGTTGAAAGAAGTTAACGTTTTATTACGGGTGCGTGTGCTTGAAGGTTTGTGTTCTGTTGAGTTCCGCGCATTTGTTTTACACAAACCTTTTAGTCAGGGAGGCAGAGTGGAAAGCATTAACAAATAGTATTCCTGTTCTTTCTTGTCAGCAAAGCTAACGCCTTGTTGCTTAATACATTTTCGATTAGTATCCGCTGAATGTGTATAATTTTCTTTTTCAATGAAGCCTTTGTATTTTTGAAAGCACTTGGAACTATTTCTGTAAATATCTATGTGAGTAAAAATGTCAATAGCTAGTAATTGCCACAAAATGTTCTATATGCAAGTGTCCTTAATGGCATAATGCTTCTTAATTTGCCTTTTTGTGCCACATATTTCAAGCAATTCTTGTACTTCTTGCCTCTTTCCTTGTATCTCTATATGCAGGTTGTTGTAGTGGAGGCTATGGATAATGGAGAAACGTGAAAAATTCTAGTTAGGTTAATAATTCAACCAGAGTTTGAATGAATGAGATGGTCAGTAGCAATATAGGACGAGGCTCTTCACAAGGGGGTAGGAGCAACTCACTGTAGAACCTGCTCCGTAGCATGTTTAGGCCAGGTTGGAACTAGCAGAGTTTCACTTTGCGGAGTTCCGCAGAGTTACAAAAAAACTCTGCGAGCTTCCATGGAATTCCGCGAACAGGCAGAAATAGTCACATCGCACTGCTCACGCTGTGATTTAGTGTGAATCACACCACGCATTGTGCCAGAGGGCGCGGCTTCTGAAGTTGATTTTGCTGCAGCTCGAGTAGATTTTCTACTTGAGCGGCAGCTTTCTGATCGTGAGCGGTCACAATCACCCACGACCTCTCACATTGGAGAAATCTCTCCAGGTGCCCTCCTAGCAACCAAAAAGCGCCCAAGGGGGTGGCAAATCTCACTCGTGCTCATCAGCTTACCGTTTTCGAACAGCATGTTAGAAAAGATCCTGTCATGCAGCTGTTGGGGGAATTTGGATGGAACTCCACCTTACAAGCATAAGGCGAAGTGGCCAAAATTTCCCCAATTCTGCCGACTGAGCGGACTATATCTCCCACCACTACATGTGGCCTCTGCCCTATCAACCTTGAATGGTGACACCACCCATAACATGAATTCCCACCAATCCGGAGGAAGACCCTGTTCAATTTTGACCTTCTGGTTGAAACAGTGATGCATTATACCACTAGATTGCACTAATTAATTATTCTATTTATAATGCTGTTTGTGGCTGCTGTTTAATTTGCTGCTTACTATACTTGTGAATTATTGTTGTTCGCACTTTTTACTTGAAAGCCAATTATGCCCCGATGGGGTCTTTCTTGAGGCTCCACTGAGTAGGATGTGTACTTTGGATAGGTTGATTTTGTCTACAATCAGGGATAGTTCCATATTTTTGAGAGGGCCTGTGTGAGTGTGATGGCGAAGTGGGATGGTATTGAGAGACACAGTGGAATGAAGGTGTTTAGCACTGGTGACATCCTTTGTGTGTTGTGTGGGCGATTGGGGTATTACCTTGATTTTATGTGCTGTTATAGAAGTGTGATGGTAATTTCTGTTTGATATTGTGCGGAGAGTGTGTGAAGTTGGGTTATGGCTGCCTGGGTGCTGTTAAATTGTGCAGTTGTGTGATGTTGGCAATGCTTTAATATTTGGGGAAGGATAACATTGGTATACATTGTGTTTTTTGATTTGTAGTCTGGAGCATCCTTGATGTGCACCTATGATGGTGAGAGAACCACATAGGTTTTAATTACAAGTGGGCTGTCATTCTCAAAGGGGTCAGTAGTGTAATTTACCAAATCCACAGGGAATCACATACTGTTCAGTAACAGGGTGGATAAAAAGTGTTTCACCCTGGCATATCACCTGCCAGGGCAAGCAAAATGTCCAGGTGAAAATGTGTCGGAAAGTGATGAAAATATATGTGGAAATTAGTGTTGAAACACCAACTCTTCTTTGTTATTCCATATTATAATGCATGCTAATATAATGTATGGCTTAACCACACATGTAACACCATGAGTTGACCTTTACAATGAGTGGCATTACATCGTGGGCCTTTACCACATATTTCAGAGGTTTTAAATGTGTACTTTTTTTATTTTTTGAAGGAAGGCCCCCAAACTCCCTCCTTTTAATATTCCTTACCTCCCTTTACCTCTACCCAGCCCCTAAACCCTAAAATCACCCCTATCTTCTTTTACCTCTATCCACCCTTAAACCCTTAAATTATCCTTACCTCCCCTTATCTATACCACCCCTAAACCTTAAAATTACTAGTACCTCCCTTTACCTGCATCCAACCTTAAACCCTAAAATTACCCTTACCTTCTTTACTTCTATCCACCCCTAAACCCTAAAATCACCCTTACCTCCCTTTACCTGTACACACCCCTGACGCCTAAAATTACTGATTCCTATGCCAGTCAAGTGTCACTCTGTTCTCACAATGTTCCGTAGGACCTCGGCACTGGGCAGCACTCCGAGGTGTCTAGTCCGACATCGTCCGCTGTCCAGAACAGATTTGGTGGCCATTCTTGTGGCAACGCGCGAGCTCCAGCAGATGAGATGACAGACTGCGGTCCGTTCCACGTACACAGGGATCGCCCATCGGTGGAGGGCAGCAGGGCCGGACTGGCCGTAGCGGGCACCGGGCAATCCCCCGGAGCGCCGCACGGGTGGGGGCCGGTTTTGGGCCCCTGGGGGCCGTTTTTGTTACAGGGCCGTTTTTGCAGCATCGCTGCAAAATCGGCCCTGTAACAAAATCGGCCGAAAACCGGCCCTTGCAAAGAGCTCGGCGGCACCTCCAAGCCCCGGGGGGCCGGCCGAGCACTTTGCCAGGGCCGGTTTTCGTTCCCAGTCCGGCCCTGGAGGGCAGAGTCCGGCTGCGGACTCATCAGTGACAGCGTCCCGGCCGCTGGTGACCTTCTGGCGGCTGCTTTTCAGAGAAGGAGCGGAACTCAAAGTCCTCTCACTCGGGGCCCAGCTCTTGGGCTGAATGGCACGTGCCGCCCGTCAACGTGCAGTGTCTGAGGTCACACTCTTTGTTTACTTAGGGAGGTGAGCTCTCTTCAGGGCTTGGAGTAGAGGGGAAGGTCCAGGATATAGCAGGGTAAGTAGACAGCTAGAGTGTGACGCCCGTGAGGCACACACAGTTTACTAAGGTCTGAGCGCACACCTAGTGTGACTCCATGTGCACTAGTAAAGCAGGCACACTCCATAGATAACCCTACTGCACCAGCTTTGGTCTCGGGCAAAGGGGTGCTATGCACACTTGAGGGGTTCCAGACCCAGCAATAACCACACGCGGCCAGCACAGAACAGACTGAGTGATGAGAATGGCAATGGTTTGCATCCTAGGGAACCACTATAAACATTTCTTGCTGGCACCCAGTGACCAGACAGCGTCCAGGAATCATTCGAGTCATGAAAGTAGGAGAACACGAACTGCACTCTGAGAGTCTCTCAGGTACAGAGAATCAAGAGGGCCTGTCTCAGAATCTCTCTCTGGCCCGCAGTATAACTTCGCACTATTGGTCCCATTATGAGTTGCTCAGAGGGGTAGCCCCGGGAAAATATCGCTGCAATTTTTCTGTTGGCTCAGAGAGAAACTGTCTAGTCCTCAAACTCCTAAATCAATAATTACTGACCGGAGACTCTGTGCCTGGATCCCCCTGTGCCCACCCCCTACCCCCCTGCATCCTTCAGCATGGGGGAGCAGAAGAATAGAGAAGATTCATTCTCTCACACAGGCCCTGCCAACCTTACCCCCCCCCCCATAGGTAAAAGAAAAAGCCCTCATAAACGTTATCACCTGCTTCTGGTAGGTGGTCAGTGTTTGTGGATTAGGACCTGTTATTCCCCCAAGAAGGGGTAAAAGATGGAGATTTGAATCCAGTATTGCCAAGTCCACATGTTATTCCACATTCCAGGGAGGATTAACTTGTATTGTTCATTCTGGCCCTGGTATCTCCCTACAGGGATAAGGGGGGACTTGTAATGGGGCCTCAAGTGTGGGGTCACTGGAATTATCCAACTCTTCAGCTGTGGTATTTTCTGCTTGATTATGGGTTTGCCACATTTACCACATAATCCACCATCTGCTGCACAATGCTCAGATTTTAACAAAAATAAATAGTTTCTAGCTCAAACATATTAAAAGTTAATAAAAAATGCTTCCATGGGTTGCAAAATAGTGACATGCCCTTTACAAAGGCAAACTGGTCACCTTTCAGGTGCTAATTGCTATATTTTGGTGCTAACCTGATACTAATGAGGTGAAACCTTTAAATAGACTGTGTTAGCACATGTAATATTCGCAAAACAGTGAACTAACCCTGACACAAATTATGCCACATTACGCAACATAATTTGTCTTTTCATGCTGTATGATATGTAGTAAAGTCCACTGCATAATTTGGTCCTCCCCATCGCATTGTTCCAGTGGCCTTGACCGTGTCACGGCTGCAGACAATGCACCTTGACTCCCTTCAGTCAGTACTGGGAACAATGCATTATTAGGATTGACCACTTATGGTCACAGGTCTTACACCTCAACCAGTGCCAGTTTACTGTCTCTTGTGAAAGTACCTCTCAAATGTCCATTCTCTGACTGGCTACTAAGTGTCCTTCCGACTCCATGGCAGTGTGGACACTCTGTCCCTCAGATAATGCCATTATCAGATGGCAAAAGCTTCTTTTGGAAACAGAAGATTCAAAGCAGTCAATTTTCCAAGGTACTGAGAGGCGGTGACAAGGGTCCAGCAATGGTCCCCAGTGGCCACTAGTACTGTATGCTGATGGACTCCCTTCAGTGAGTGAGGAACGAAGAGGGCACTGCAGCCTCTGACTCTGTTTTGGGTAATAACATGGATATTGACGCTGCTACAAAATTATTGGCTGAGCCAAAATGGCCTATGGCATAGTTCAGGAACTTATAGATTGCAGTGCTAAGTATGCACCGATAAATTGTACTGTAAGATTACATACTACTGAGGAACTCACTGCACTGACATGTAGGGTGCTAGGGCTGCAAAGTCATTCTGTGCAACATTTTACCCCCTTGGTTGTAGATTTTGTATTATGAACTCATACGGGGCAATATTTTTCAATGAATATTTAGAGCTCAATACTTTGGTTAAAATTTTATTCTGATACCATCCAACATATGGTTCTAAAAAGCGATCTCTGCGGTGACCCTTGGATGCACTGCAGCAGAGATAACATCTGTCATGACCTATAGAGTGTAAGAACACTGGTCCAAAGAGGTCCATCTCTGGAAAAAAAACTATGTGGGATGACACACAAGGTTCTGGTGTTAACAGGAGCTGCATACTGACCGCAATGATGTGCTGGAGACACTCTGGGGCAAATATAGTAAAAAGTGACACAATGCAGCTCAGCAACCAAAGTTGCTGGGCTGAGATGCCTCAAAGAAAGAGAGCTGAACAGCACCATATTTACTAAGATATGGCGCTGTTGGTCTCCCAGGTTGCACTGGCACACTTTGGGCAGCCTTGCGCAAATGGAAACACCCTTGCATCATGGTTCATTGGTATATGAATGTGGATTATTATTTGGGAAGTGTGATCGCCAACCTCAAGTAATAATTACATCAAATTGTCTTTGTGAATACCAAAATCACCAAATTAACCAGAGCTCAACCTTCTGGTAGCTATGGCACAGAGCAGACAGGCTTAACCTAGGGCAATGCATAAAGTATGTATGCAGTGCCAACATGGTGATAAAGCCATAACATCAAACAATAAAAATCACAAACTGATTAGAAAAGTAAACTTTTACAAACAAAGTGACACGAAAACCACAAAGATCCAATAAGGGGAGCTGGAGATATGAAATGTAAAGGATTTAGTTAAAAATAGCACCAAAAAGCACTAAGCACCAATGATAGTCTACGGAAGTGGTAGACCGGGACCTAGGCATGATTTTAGGAAAGCCGCGATGGGGCAGTGGTCAGATATACCAAGTGGGTTCATCCCGGTCAAAGATTTTACCTTTTGACTTAGTAATTTTATGACTAGCGGGACAAGCCTTAAGGTTTATCCAAGAAAGGCACATAGAAATTGACCACCTTTGCAGCGAGATCCCGTTGACAGCTCTGGAGTTTGTGAAAGTTCGATCATTCTGTAAGTCTCAACTTATTAGAGTTTCTGGAGCAGCTCCTCTGGGTCACTACTAAGGGTCCTAGGACATTAGGATGGCATGTAGAGACCAGGACTCACTCCTCCAGAGGTCACCTGCAAGGTATAGTCAAAGTCCAGTTGATAATGGTCAAGTGGGCACTTCAGGAAAAGGCCTCTTGCAGCTTGTTGTGTCCCCCATAGGAGGCCAGCCACCTGACCCTTTGAAGTCCACCTCCTTTTCCTTGTTAAAGAGGTAGCCCCTGCCCTTCAGGGCCCATCTCAAGTCACAGACAGCAGGTCCAGTCCTCTGATCTTCCAAAGGTCCAGAAAGTGTTTTGAGGAGCATGACTTTTGATCCCCCATTTATGGCTGGCAGTAGCTAGGGGGTGGGGTTGACTCCTGGCCCTTCCCTAAGCAAAGGGTTAAAGGTTTGTAGGCAACCCAACCCACTTATGGCACATTCTGCTTGCCTTAATGCGAGCAATCCCACAGCACACCTCATTCATACAATCCAAGATGGGAGAACCCTTCCTCCCTTGTACAAAGCTCATGTGTCCGTGAAGAGGTGTAAATGGGCAGTCCCTCCCCCTGTGTACAGTCCAAACCAGTGACGGGGGTAACTTCCCTTCCACTGGGTTTGGAGCCAGCCTGGCTAGTGTGTGCCTTGGGGGCAAAGGCTTTCCCTTCTTCAGGTCTCTCCTTACATTAAACTGTAAATGGGCAGGCCTCTCTTTTGACCCCTTCAAGTTAATGAAATCACAGCTGTCCTTCCTGGGCTGATAAGGATCACATCTACACACCCAGTCCATTGTATCACCAGGCTAAAGCCATTGTTCTGCTCTGGGAGCAGTTTTTGTGCTTCTTTGAGGTCAAGCACCACTTGCTGGGCACCTTCTGGAAGGGCTTCAGGCAGTGAATAGGTAACTTTCTAAAGGTCACTTATCCTAAATATTTAATAATAATATAAATTCACCAATGTTTTGGACATTTAATAACTATGAAAAAATAGTCCTTGAATGAACATGTTCACCGTTTCCTGTCAAAAGTTATCAATTAAAGTTTATAATCTGTACTTTGACATTTTCTAAGATCCAGCTAATACCCTGCCAGTGAAAAAAGCTTTTGGAGTATAGTCACTGGAAGATTAGGCCAACTTTAATTTTGCACATGCATTACTTTTAAATATCAGGTACTCTACCTTAGGGATAATATGGTGTAAAAAGGGTTATTTTGACAGGTTAAAGAGCACGATTTCGCCTGCTTCTGTCAGGCTACAAATGGCAGACCTGAAGCCAAGTTTTACAGGCCAATGTTATGGATGGCACCGTAGGAGCTCCAGTCCACAGTCGAGATTTAACTTCCAAGTCCTGGGTGTATTTTCTACTCAATACACCAGGGAAACTTGCACAAGCTAAATAAGTCAGTCAGGGGTAAGTCCACTTAATCATGTTTAAAGGGGGAGCACAGGCTCTTTTCTCCAGTTTTACATCGGTAAAGTGCACAGAGTTAAAAATGCAGCAAAAATATGGTCCGGACAAATGCGAAAAATCAGGGTGACATACAGAAAAGGCACATTTCCTACACATGGTATGTGTGTGCGTTTATGTTAGACCTGACATCATTGGCACAATATTTCCCCGAAATGTTGCCTTCCTCTCCACCTATTTTGCTGAATTTGTTTTGTTTACTTTAATACTCTGCACTTTATTACTGATAAACTGTGCTAAAGTGCTTGTGGTCTCTCCCGAAAACATGGAACACTTGGCATTTAACTGATTGGTACATTTACTTTACTTGTAAGCCCCTAGTATATAGTACTACAGGTGTCCATTAAATGAAATGCTACAAGTGAGCCTTCAGCATTCCCAGTTCCACGCATTAAGGTTGCCTTTAAAACATGCTTCGGTCCTGCCACTGCAGCCTGTTTTGCCGTTGTAAACTGCCATTTCTGAAAGTGGGTAGGAGCGCAGTGTTTCGGATTCCCTCTCATCAGTAGAGCATATTGTCGGGTTGCTGGACATGTTCCCAATTTTCTCAGGTATAATCCCACTCATAGCATGCAGACGTTCAAAAGCTCGTCAGCTTGGGGGTGGCTCACAAGAGCCTTTTATCAGTGAAAGTGGGTAGGAGCGCACCGCTTGCATGTAACAGCGCCATTTCCCCTATAGCATCTTGGTCGTTTTAATTCAGTTTTTCACACAAAGTTCATATTATTTTTCAGCTGATGCCGTCTTTTAAAATCGTATCTCCAGACACCAGTGTTTCGGGATTCCTCCCTCATCAGTAGAGCATATTATCGGGTTGCTGGACATGTTGCCACTTATCTCACGTATAATCCCACCAGTGGCGGCTCCTCCATACGGGCGTTTGGGCGCCGCCCCCCTGCTTTCTCGCAGTGCGAGAAGGCAGAAACATAAATGGTAATAACTACCATTTATGTTTCTGCCTTCTCGCACTGCGAGAAAGCAGAAGTGCCTGATCGGGGGTGGGCGGTCCTGCTTGAGGGCAGGGGGGAGTGGCTTGCCCAGTGTTGTGCATAGGGACTGTTTGGCCGGCCCTGGGGCCGATCAAACAGTCCGTATGCACAACACTGGGCAAGCCACTCCCCCCATGCCCTCGAGCAGCACCGCCCACGGCGCCCACTCTACATAGCGAAAATGGTCCCGGCTGGGGCGCTCTCTACTGCGCCTCAGCGTTGTGATTGGCAGAGCGGAGGGAGGGAGGCTGCCTTTCATTCAAGACGACATGACGACGAGAGCTTCAGGACGGCGGGAGCGGCAGTTTGGACGCATCCAGAAGCTGCGGTGTTGCAGGACGGAGCGGGAGTTGGAACGCATCCAGAAGATGTTGCAGGACGAGGATGGTAAGTTTTATAATATTCTTTCCCACCCGCCTCCACCCCCCGTGACGACCCCCACCCCCATCATGCCGGCCGTTACTGTGAAGTTATGAATGTACAAAACTATTTTAGGCCCTCCTTAGGCCTAAAATAGTTATGTACATTCATTACTATTTTAGACCCTCCGGTGCCGTATCAATGCCAGTCAGGGCCGGCTTTAGGGCGGTGCGATCGGTGCCACCGCACCGGGTGCTGGAATCCTGGGGGCGCCGTGTTTGAAAGTTTATTATGCCTTTGAAGCACCTGCTGCAGCGTTTCTTTCACCCCGCAATTACCAGGCCTCACATAAATGTCAAGATAACTCGTGCCGCCATTGCTTCTAATTCTCATCAAGCCATTCCGTTTCGATAACAAAGAATTGTAAATGGAAGCTTTTTGGAAAAAACTGCCAGAGTGATGGCGCGTTCTTCTGATGGAAACAAAGGTTCATTTCTCAGAATTTCAGCTCTGTGTGGAAGTTGTGTCGCTTGTATTGGCGGATGGAAAAGGCTGCAGCCGAGGAGCGGTGCGCGCGTGAAGGCGTCTACGTCACCTCATACACACACCAATAGACCTTTTCTTCTCTGAGAATATCGTGTGATTAATTATCTTCCTGGAGAGAGAGATCAGCATTTTGTATAGTTGTGGTTTTGACTTAGGTGAAGTTAGTGCAGAGGGTTAATATGCCTGCTGCAGAGAACGTGTACCATGTAGATTACAGATGTAAACAGATCAGCAGGTTACTTGCAATGTATAATTTAAAGTCCTTAGTCCTAATATAGAATAGTGAGGTATTAACTTTCATCCTAGAACTGCATACACGCTGCAAAGTACAGAACATTGATCAATGTTGCAAAAAGGGTTAATTTGGCTAGAAATCGATTCTTATTATTAAAGAAAACTCCCAACTATGCTGTTTCTTTTTCGACTCTGAGTTTGTGCTTCTCCACACCAAGCACTCTTAAACTATGCTGCCTACCAGTATGGATGACATGATGTGACTCCTACACTTTTAGTCCTTTGGCTTACGTAACATTTCCTACACAGTGATTTACACATGTATGATTGAATGTCTGTGTGTAATATGCATGTGATGCAAAGTGCTCAGACACCCTGCACTGGTATGAGTGGCGCTATATAACTAATTCAATGCATCTGAGAGAGTGTGGTTATGGAGACTTGGTCACTGTTTTCGCCACCCAATCTTTGGCCCTAATGGAGACCTGAGGTGACATATAGTTCATCTTTCTTTGGCAATAAGGTCAGGCGGCTAACGCCAATGTTCCCTTTTTTTTTAAAATAATGCAGTCAGGCTAAATGGATGGCACGGGTGCAAGCAGGAATGAAGCACGATATGGGACAGTTTTAAATGTGTTTAATTATTTCAAGTCTACATATCCTACCTACTTTTATAAATATTCTTGCTTTCTGAAATGTGGTTTAACCTGCATCCTTTGGGCCTTTTTTTTTTGTTCTTCAAAATTTCCTTGGCGTGAGGGTCCTGCAGTTCCCCTTTAGTCAATCAGGCTCGCTATGACACAAAACACATTTAGACCCTTTTTTTACGCCTCACCACTTTCAAATGTCACCAGCCACCACTGAATCCCACTCATGGCGTGCAGGCGTTCCAAACCTCATCAGCTTGGGGGCGGCTCACAAAAGCCTTTTATCAGTGAAAGTAGGTAGGAGTGCAGTGCTTGCATGTAACTGCACCATCACCCCATAGTGTCTTGGTAGTTTTAATTCAGTTTTCCACACAAAATTCATACTATTTTTCAGCTAATGCCATCTTTCGAAATCATATCTTTAGACACCAGTGTTTCGGAATTCCTCCCTCATCAGTAGATCTTATTTACGGGTTGCTGGACATGTTGCTAATTTTCACAGGTATAATCCCACTCATAGCGTGCAGGCGTTCCAAAGCTCTTCAGCTTGGGGGTGGCACACAAGAGCCTTTTATCAGTGAAAGTGGGTAGGATCGCACTGCTTGCATATTTTCGGGTTTCAGGACATCATTGGCATGATATTACCCCAAACATTTTGCCTTCACCCCTCCTATTTTGCAGAATTTGTTTTGTTTGCTTTAAGACTGCACTTTATCACTAATAACCAGTGTTAAAGTGCTTGTGCTCTCTCCCGAAAATTTGGCACACTTGCCATTTAACTGATTGGTACATTTAATTTACTTGTAAGCCCCTAGTATATTGTACTACAGGTGTCCAGTAAATTAAATGCTACAAGTGAGCCTTCAGCCTTCCCAGTTCCTCCCATTAAGGTTGCCTTTAAAACATGCTACGGACCAGCCACTGCAGCCTGTAGTGCAGTTTTAAACTGCCATTTTTACCTCGTAATATAAACCTTTTGGCAGGCATAAACCTTCCTTTTTAATACTATGTTATTCCTAAGGTAGGCCCTCAAGGTTCATAGGAAAGGGTGCATTGAATTTAAAAAGTAGTACACGTGTACTTAAGTTTTACATGTCCTGGCAGGAGAAAAGTCATAAAGACATTTTTAGGTCTCGCCTAGCATTGCAGCGCATGCGCTGCACGCTTTGTGAGGCATGCAGTTTGCACTATAGTGTGGAAGTTTCATGGAAGCTCCGCCCACTCTCCGCCCATCTTTTTCATTGGCTTGTCTCTTAAATGCTGACTTCCAATTGGTTGTAGGCTTGTTAGTCCCTCCTTATGACAAGCATGTTGTTATTTGTGCCCTTCCATGGCTACTGACCCCTTTATGGCACAGACTACTTTCTTCCCGTGCCCCCCCTCCCGCAGTCCGATGCCTTCTCGCCGGGCCCCCCCCCTGTTCGTGCCTAGTTGCGCGAACGCATTGCCATTTGCAATACAATACAATAGGTCTCGCGTAAATGCGAGTCCTATTGCATTGACAATGCTTGTTCCCTTTGTGTTCGCATTCTCTTTGCGCGTGTTTTCCTAGCTCAGCACGGTGGCCCCTTCATGGACGACACGCTTTAACGTTTATAGAAAGCAGCTGCTTACTCGCACGCGCCATTGTACCCCCCCACCATCAATACCCTTTTGTGTTGCTCGGCCACATTATTTTATTTATTTTATTTCATTAAGGAGCTTCACTCACTCTCTTCCCCGTGCGCCGTATCGATCAAACAAAGCCGTGCAGCAGTTTACTCGCATGCGCCATTGTGTACCCCATACATTTCCTGTTGCTTCCCTACATTATTTTATTTATTCATGTGTATTATTTTTTTACATGGGCACACTCTGCTTCACTTTTTGTAGGAGCTGCGTAGTTACCAGTCAGCTAGCGGAGGGATGCCCGTGCTCCCGCTCATCGCTTGGATCAAAGTGGTGGTCAGCAGACCAGGAGTTTGAATTCAAGCAGCGAGACTCCCAAACGTTCTCCCAAACGTCAATAAACCGAGTACCTGTGTAAGAACATATTTACAATACATGAAGCTCTGGGACTCTGCTGTATGTTTCTAAATGGTGTAATACTAGCTGTTGGAATACACAAGGGCTGGCTCTATGATTTAAATGCTCGTCACTTGGGACAAGTGGTGATGATCAGGTCATGGGTTCGAATCCTTGTAGCCCTGACTCTGTCATCCTCTAGATAAATTAAGTATGAATCCTTCACTTGTTTCTAGTGGCTCTAGCTTATGAGTGATGGAGCACATTATAAATGCAATAAATAAGCACACGTGAAATAATAACATACAATATTTGCAGTGAATGAAGTACTAAATAAAAAGACAAGTTTCCATTGGTATATTTAAATTGTTCGGAAGTGCAACTGTCAATCTGGATATATTTAAGTATCAGACCAACATTCCTTTCCTTTAGCCTCGGAGAGACTGATTGGCGTTCCTAATGTTTGTTTTAAATTAATTTTATTTACAGATTAAGGGTGCCTCTATGATAGCTTTTTTAGCTTCAAATCTAGTAGGGCTCCACATGAACAATTTATTAGAACAATTCATATGACTGACCGGTTCTTTCAAATTAGCAGGTGCTGCTTACGTCACACTGATGATTTCTTTCTGATCGTGTCAGGCACAAGACAAACTTGAGAAGCTCGTGTTTTTCTCTTGCTTCTTTTAAATTGCATTAGTAGATATCTGGCACTCGGGGGAAATGAATTAATTTGCCCAGAGTTACCGGATGTTGAGCCGAGGCCCGGGTCGGCAGCTCTGACCGCTGCGCCAGATCCTCTCCCTCTGTGGATCCATGTTCGAGTCTTCCTTTGTTTACATAGCAGTGCAAGCAAAAACGTGGTAGCAGGTGCAAGGAATGACGTGGTTACCATCCATCAAAAGAATATATTTGAAAAAACAAACACGCAAATATATTCTCTGATGTTCCTTGCCCCCATTACTATGTCTTTGATGGTACTGCTATATTGGTCAAAAAGTAAATGTGTGCGTCTTTCTGCATCTCCCGATGCTGTTTCCTCCCACCCCATCACTCCTGCCACAACACTGCTTGCCCGTCCCCACCACCCCTCGGAGCTCCCACCCCATCACTCCTGCCACAACACTGCTTGCCCGTCCCCACCACCCCTCGGAGCTCCCACCCCATCACTCCTGCCACAACACTGCTTGCCCGTCCCCACCACCCCTCCAAGCTCCCACCCCATCACTCCTGCCACAACACTGCTTGCCCGTCCCCACCACCCCTCCAAGCTCCCACCCCATCACTCCTGCCACAACACTGCTTGCCCGTCCCCACCACCCCTCGGAGCTCCCACCCCATCACTCCTGCCACAACACTGCTTGCCCGTCCCCACCACCCCTCCAAGCTCCCACCCCATCACTCCTGCCACAACACTGCTTGCCCGTCCCCACCACCCCTCCGAGATCGCTGCTTGTCATTCTTATGTCATCCTTCCTGATATGGACATCTCCTGAGCATGAACTGTGACGTGAGTTGAAGCGACGCTGGTGATGTCTGTAGGGAATGAAATAAATGTTTTTTCCCCAGAGGCAAACACAGCAAGGGCTTTATTTGTGGTGTGGACATTTATTTCAGAAGCTTATTGTCATGGACAACTATCCGAACGATGCAAATTCCATAATACTGAAGTGTACAACATGCCTGTTGGATTACCTGCTCTGCGAGTGCCTATTTGGAAAAAACACACAGGTGTGTAGCCGAGGGCACAGCAAAAAGTTACATTTCAAAGTTTCTTTCTCCACACATCTGCTAGCAGTAGGCACGCTTGTTTCAGATAGAAATCAGAACATGACAGAGCAATAATTAAATGCAATTGTATGTTTCTCTGCTTTGTAAGGACTGCATTTAGTGATCCAACTGGGCATGCTCTCAAACTTTGTGTTCTGCTGTTGCAGTCTTCGCAGACTCTAGTACTGTCGATGCACCCAGGATAATGTGCTGCATAGCTAAAAACGTATAAGGTTCCAAAGGCGAGACCGATTGCAATGCTTGTTTATTTCTGTAAGGCCCATCTGTCCAATTGACTAACACTGGGTTACCTTATGTTAGAAATTGGGTCACTAGTTGGCATTAGTTTGCACCCTGTCCAAGTAGGGACACTCACTCTAGTCATGGTAAGAGGACTACATAGCTAAGATAACCCCTGCTCACCACCCCCTTACAAGCTTGGCATGAGCAGTCAGGCTTATCTCAGAGACAATGTATAAAGCATTTGTACACACACACACACACACACAGTAACACAGTGAAAACACCACAAAATGAGTCCACACCAGTTTAGAAACATAGCCAATATTTATCTGAATAAAACAAGACCAGAACGACAAAAATCCAACATACACAAGTAAAGATGTCCCTTTTAAAAGGTTTAAAACAGTTCAGGCCATAGGACTCTGTGGATGTGTCACTTTTCGCACAAATTACCTGGGGTGCCTCAAAATCATAGATAAAAACAAGAACAGGGGAGGTGAGGCGGCAGAAAAGCAATGCAATGCATTGGATCAACTCCCAGGGGAGGCGATGCGTTGGTTCCTTACTGCCAGGGGTAGGTGATGCATCGGTACCTTGCTGCAGCGCTGGGGAGGTGATGCATCAGTTCCTTACTGTCAGGGGAGGTGATGCGTTGTTTCCTTACTGTGATGGGGAAGTGATGCGTCGATCTCCGGACACGTGGCCTCGGTTCCTTACAGCTGGGCAACGTCGATGAGGAAATCGGCGCCCAGGGACAATGCACCGAAAATCCAGATGTACTGTGTCTATGCGGCAGAGCAGGTGATGCGCCGATTTCACAACCACGAAGCAGGTGATGCATTGATTCTTTTAGCCGCACATTAGGGAATGCATTGGAGTCGGAGTGGGTGCCAAGCCCGTTGGTGACACAATGCTTAGGACTCAGACTGCAGTGATTTCCCAGCCACATGCAGGCGCTGCTTCAATTCTGCAGCCGCACAGCAGCGATGCGTCATGAGAACAGGCAGTAAGAGTTGATGTGTGGATTTTCTTCTTGGATTATGAGGTTCGACTTCCAAGGGCCCAGGAACTGAATTTGGCAAAACGTGGCAAGTCAGGGCTCTCTGCAACAACAACGTAGAGAGCAATTACAAAGTAAAAAGACAAACAAAATGGTTTGTCTTTTTACTTTGTAATTGTTCTCTACGACAAACCATGTCCCTTGCCTGAGCCTACGTTGTTGTTCCTCCTGTTTTACACATCTTTCCTTGTTCGTACAGGACACAGGCTTGTGTCCCACTTTGTGTATTTAATGTTTCAATGGTTGATGATTAACATATAAGTAAATTTTGACCTCTGTCAGGCTGGACAAGTCCCTTTAATATAGCACTGATTGAGTCTGTATTTATTTTTCCCTTATATCTTCTAAAGTTCTAGGGACCACTGGTGTTTAGAATAATTAACTCCCAAGGTCCCTGGCCGACCTTTCTTGAGTGCCCTTGTTGTTTAAAATACATAAACCTTCTGGGGCATATTTATCAAATGTTCAAGCAACACAGCAAGCCACCTTGCTGCGCTGCACTGCGTGAAAGGAAGCGGGCAGGAATGCTCCATAATTAACATTACACTATGCATTCCTGCTCTCTGCCTGCTCTGGCACATGATATGCTACCTTGCGCCAACGCAGGCCCCCTTACACCATGGTGCAAGGGTGCTTGTGCTGTAGGCATGAATGTTTTTGTGCAGTAAGGATTCCCTTCCTGCACAAAAACAATCTTCAGAGGCATTTTCCTCTTTGTATGCATAGACAGAGGAAACAAATGTCTCCTTGTTACACCTCCCCTGGGGAGGTGTAGCATTTTGACGCACTCCCTGGTCTATTACTAATTTAAAATCTAGGAATGAGCCAAATACATGGGTGAATGCGTGGGAACACCCATGTTCCACCCATGTAACGCCTCTCGGGGGCACAGAAATGCAATTAATTCACATTTACCAAACCACACAGGTCTCGTATGGTGGGCTTGAGAGGCTTGGTAAATATCATTCTAGGTTTTGCGTCGCCTTTGCGCCCCCTTTTCATGGCGAAAAGGAGATGCAAACTCATGCTAAATATGGGCCCATATCTATTAGTTGTCCCATAGGCCACACAAAAAAAGAGGAAGTGGGCGCGTTTCATTTTCTGCAGCTAGATTATGGAATCCCTTGTTATCCTTGTTGCATTTAGAAACACCACTCTTCGCCGTTATCTTAACACGTTTTATTTCTCTTTTGCAATTTGAGCTTACTCAGCGAGTGCGCCTAGAGACCTCTGGTGATAGTGCGCACAAATAAATGTTTTATAACATAACAATGCTGCAGTGCGCGAAATTGCACACTGTCTCGGGGGCACTGCAAATAAAAAATTCAAAAGTAATCCATATGATACTCTAACCATATCTTTATTTCCAGAATTTGTAATTTTCGTGATTATGTTTAGACTAAAATTGATTTGGATTGATTGCATCAAAACCAATGTCTCTTCATCCTTTCTTCAAAAAAACTCTCTTCTTGGTAGTTGAGCCCTCCTGTGCATTTCGAACCTGGATTGGTTATACATCACTAGGAAATCTGTTCAAATAAATGTAAAGCAAAAACACTACAAATACATTGATAACATTTCCTTAAACGTGGTAAATGAAGATGACCTGTAACATACCATTAACTTCTTGTCTTCCTTCTTCTTCTTACCAATACTAAAGTATAACAAGCAGTACAACATTTTAGAAACTTTACTGCAGTCTCTTTATCATTTCGTTCTGGTGAATCTTTTATTTGCTAAGCACAAGCAGAACAAACATCATTGAACAGCTCAGGACAAAAAAAAACTGCTTCCCTAAATGCTATGAAAGACGGAGTAACCATGTGTGACCTATAATGCTTTGGAAATGTGTGAGGAGTAAACCTAGCAGCTGCCATGCACACTTCTTTCATTAAAATGCCTCTAGCCTCTGCCCAGCGGGAAGCTGCTGCTCCTTTGGCAGATCTTGTCTGATCGTGTACTGGTAATGGAACATTAAAAGTTGAGCATGCTTCTGAAGTTTACTTACTAACCCATTTGTCCAAGGCACAGGCTGCTGTATTTTTCCTTGAGAGGAAGAATAAAAGGTACCAAAAAGTGCATTACCTGTTCTAATGTCAGCTTTCCTATGTAATTAAATTGACAATCTCTATAAAGGTCTAAATAATGTAGAATAAACTCGTCTGGTATTTAAAGGTTAGGAAAAAAGATGCTAAGAATATATTCTGCTCTAAATGAAACTTTGAAATTACTTTTGGATCGAACGGAGGATCAGGTCTTAAAATTACATGATCCAAAAAAAAACTTATAAATGGATGTAGTGCCAAAGTTGCCTCAAATTCCCATGGCTACCAAACATAATACTTTACTTGTAAATAATAGTAAAGAAATTGTTCCCAAGGTTCAAATTTAGTTTTCTGAAAGGCAGAGCAAACTACTTGTCAAATCTTTTCAATAACTGAGCCACTAATGGCTCAAAATCAGAAGGTTGCCCCGATACCTCCTTAAAAGGCTTTGATGGCTGCCCACTGCCCTCATAAAAAGTAGGTAGTCCTAACAGAAAGCTACATCTTAGAAAGTCTAATTTTTTCAAAGCCTCACAAGTATCATGATGGTCATGAGAAATAAACCACCTGGAAAAATGCTCCTAATGTTTTTTGTATACTGTACAAGAGAGAAACTTGAACGGCGGACTGTTGTTTCTGCACCTCACGCTAGTTTCATATGTTGTAAAGGTCTTGCACAACAAGCCCCGGCACCAGCCGTCAAGTGATGCCTCTGTGTTCCAGCACCTAACTGTAGCAAATGGTGGGAGTGCGCCAGGCAATGAAGTCCAAGATATCTGTATAACATTTAGAAAGTCTTTATTTCAGATCGATTAATTCACACGATAAGAGAGCATTGAACTCAGCCAACACGTTTCGTTCTCACATGGAGAACTTCATAAGGGCTGTCAGCAACACCGAGACGAATAGTCAATACCGGATAGATCTTTACTCATAGGCCAGACCTGGCCCTGGGAATTTCCTGCTCTGTGCCCAGCGCATTTACCTGGAGCATCCCATGTGGGAAATCTCTTCATTACTTTTAGGAAACTCGCTTTATTTAAGCCCTGATGAAATTCTCCATGTGAGAACGAAACGCATTGGCTGAATTCAATGCTCTTATTGTGTGAATAATCGATCTGAAATAAAGACTTTCTAAACATTATACCGATATCTTAGACTTCATTGCCTGGCGTACGCCCACCATTTGCTACTGTTTTTTAGGTCTCGCCTGAGCCAGCGCATGCGCTGCTCTGGCGAGACATTTAGTAGCTGCTTCAAAAGTGCTACCTTGCCGGCCACCAGCTTGCTATTACACGCACAAGCGCGCGCGATGTGCACAGCACTTTTTCCCATTGCGCGCGCGCGTGCGCACCACTCGCATCACCACACGCGTTTTTTTAAATTTTATTTTTGCGAGCACAGAGCGTGTCATCGCGATCACTTTCGCTTTCACCGTGATTGCGATGACTTTCTCGGCCGCGCAGCGTTACCTTTACGGCCGCACCTTTACGGCCGCGCGGCCAATGCTTATTATTGCTTCCTGCTCGCTGTCTTTGAAGCTTTCTGTTCAGCTTCAGTTCCCGTCGCTGCTTGCATTTCACTTAATTTCACTGTGCCGTCCCACCAACACCACCTCCCGTCTGTCACTGCTTGTTATTTTCAGTGCTTCGGTGCCCGTCAAGTTCACTTAATCTCCTCATGCCACTCTCCAACCACCACATCCCGCCCATATTTTCAGTGCTTCTGTACTGTCGTAGCTTGTTTAAAAATGTATTTTACTGTAGTTATCTTTGTTCCAAAAACATGCAGTGTTGCTCAGCACCAATGCTTTCCCAAGCTCTCCCAAAATCCATAAGTATCTATTTTCTGAAGTACTGCTGCCTCGCTTGCTTATTTGGTCGTGGTAGCTATTCTTTGTCAGCGCGCGCCGTGCTTTTGCTTGCTAATTCTATTTTTGTGTACGGCCAAGCTTCACGGGCGATGTTCCCCGTTCACAGTGTACACTGCCCACATTCCGCGCTCACCAGAAAGCAAAATTATCAGCTTCTGTGAGCTCTGCAAAAACTTGTGAGGTGAGATGTTATGAGCTGCGTGGATTTATCTTTACATGAGCAGCGGGTGGCTGGACTACAGGGGGTGGGTCTGGTAACTTTATTTTAAAATGCTGGCTCTACGCCCGTCACTGCTTCCGCCCTCCCACACAAATACAGGGTTTCCCTTAAACAGAAGCTGCGCCCGTCGCTGCTTCTGCCCACCCTTCAACACAAATACAGCTACTGAAAATATCAAAGTACGCCCGGATTTAGCAAAGGTATACTGCATATCCCATCTCCTTTAGCCTTTTATTCACTCTCCGTTCTATTTTTATAAATTATTTCTAATTACATTTGCGTGCATGTGCGGCCACAATACTTCAGTGTCATTAGCGGGACACACTTCACAAACCCGCAATGTTCACATAAAACAGTGTCGTACATGTGCTTGCATCTTTTAAAAACATCACCTGAGGTCTACTTTCATTTCAAATAAACTTGCGTCCTATCTCTCCGCCTTAGCAGTCTTTGGTTTACTTCAACACAAAGATTCCAAAACTTGCACCATAGCTAAACTTGCATAGAAGCATGAACACTTCAAGCTAGCCATTTGTATGAACTAACAAAGATTTTTTTGTGTTTGTTTCGCTCTGCTGTTATGGCAGCTATATATTTATGTTGGATTGCATTGTTGATGTAAAAATACCTTAAACCATTTGGTGGAAAAAGGACACAAAACACTATTTATGATGGCTCTTTTATTATACTACCCATTGCAATTTACGTGAATAATTCACTTAAAGTTAGAGTGCAACATTTGCACAGCGTTTTGTACTTTTTAAAATAAATAATCTGAACACTAAAGCAAGTGACTTATTCATTTATAAATTCCATAGTTTGTCTTGCATCGCTGCACACGTTCACCTTGTTGATGATTTTTCCGGAATCCAGGGGCTTTCAGTGCACCATTAAAGTATTTCTTCCCCTTTAGGTTTATTTCACACAAGCATGGATCTTAAGGTAGCATGCATCTACAGGATGCCACCACTTGCATGGACGTGTCCAAGGAACGGCAGGAATATATGGCCGTTGTCAACTAGGCAATGCGCTATTCTGCCCTACGCTGGTGGTTTAGGGCTGGCGTACTTTAGTCTGAGGCTTCCAGCACTGCAGGCCACGGTGATCAGATCCAGTGGTGTCGTGCACTGCTCTACACGTGCCCTACCTCCATCAGTCCCTTCATCCTGCATATTCGTTATATTTTTGCTATACAACACATTACTTTTATTTTTGCAGGTTTTTATTTGCTTTCAGCGTTACTATTTTCAATAATTAAACACTATGTTATTTCTCTATCTTAAGTGAAATGTGAAGTACTTACTAGTTTAATAGGACGATCAATTTAAAGTGTATAGCATCTACTCCACAAAATTGTTGCTATTTTATAGCATGTATTGCTGAATCAGACTACATGGCCCAGTGTGAAATAAATGTATAGCTCTTCAATTTCTGGCGGCACAACACCCATGAAAATATGCTGCATAGCTAAGCACTTATAAAGACCCAAAGGCGGGACCTATTGGCTATGCCAATGCTTGTTGTATACTTTCCATGCTGTCAGATGTCTAGTCTTTTGAATGTCTGATGTCACTTCTTGTAAACAGTTTTTCCTATGGAGGCCTAGCTATTAAAATTCCACATCATCGGGTGACAGCGGAGCAGTGCTGTTTCTGAAAAGACAGGTACTAAGTAAATTGGGAAAAACATGAAGAACCCATGAGCATCCTACGAGTGGGAGATACCTGAAAAGTAGGATCTAAGGTCTTTGGGGGTCACCATTGTGCAACTAGATATACTGACCCTTCCTCATCTATGATCTTCGCACCACTATGGTTAGCTGAGGAAATGGGGGAAGGCATATGGAAGACCTTGTGGCCTCTGCAAAGAAATGGTGTCCAACTTCCAAGCTTTGGAAATTGAGTAGGCAGATTAGAAAATTGGAAGAAGCGCATCCTTCGTGCTCACAAATAAGTCTGCTACTGGAACACCCACCTTAACTTGTTATTTTTTAATACATCTGGGTGGAGACGAAAATATACTGAGGAGGGGAAAACCCTGCTCAGTCTGTCTGTATCCGTATTCTACCGCCCCAGGAAAGCGTGCTGCCGATAGGGCTTCAGCATTAGCATTTGACCAAAGTCAAATCTCTCTGGCAACTCTGTTCAAAGATGGAGATCGAGTTAATCCTTGTCTGTGTATCTCATACATTGCCACCTGAGTGTCCATCTGAGACAAGACTCTGTGACTCTCCATCAGATGAACAAAATGTAACAAGACCCTCTAATGTGCTGGATTCTCTCTCGATTTGGATGACTGGCAAACGTCCTCTTAAGATTAGATCACCTATACTTCTTGACCCATAAATACAGCCCTCCATCCCACATGGCTAGCATCCACTGTGAGAACAATTGGGCATTTTGGAGCTAATGGTTCCCTGTTTAGAACGTGCAATAGATTCTCCCTCATATCCAACAGCTTTTTGATACTGTCCAAAACTGGAATTCAGACAATCATATTGCTGAGTATCTGGTGACCAGTGAGTCATCAAATGATACAGCAAATGACTTGGGTGTAATATGGCCCATGGTACTACAGATGTTGTTGCAGGCAAATTCCCTTGGAGAAGAAGCAATTTCTGTGCAGATGCTTGAGTCAATTACTTGATTTGCAATGTCTGGGCCTAAAGGTGAAAAGCTGTGTCCATAAGTAAATAGACTCTGCTTAAGTCTGTCCTGAAATGGGCCGCAATAAAGTTTACATCTAGCCTTGAAACCAAGGTAGACAATTCCTCATGTAATGGAAGTCCATGTTGTTGAAGTGCTGAGCATACCAACTTGATATGTTCTTGTGCCTTTAAAAAAGAAGAAACAGAAATAAGCCAATCATGCACATTTGAAACACTCTAACATATAGCTCAGACATGTATGCTAATAATAGAGATAGTACCTTCGAGAATACCATTGGGACTGATGCCAGACTGACGAAAATGAGAGCAAACTGGTTATAGTGACTTCTGATTGCAAACTTTAGAAAACATTTCAGTGATAGTAGTATCAAAATGTGCCGATATGTATCTTTGAGAACTAATGCTATCAGACAGAGTCCTGGCTGAGACCAAGGAAGGGCAGGTTGTAAAGTCAACATCCTGATCGTCTAGGCCTGTAGATATTTTTTGAAAGGCGGACGATTTACTATCGGTCTGTACTCTCCTGATGGTTTCTGCCCAAGGAACAGTATAGAATAGTACCTTGTGATTAGTTCATCCACTGGAACCAGCAGTGGCGTAACAAAGGTCCTTGCAGCCCCCATGGTGCGGGGGAGCCCTCGAGCTCCAGGGGGCCCCCTCACCACAGTACCCTGGCGTGAAAGGTCGTGACTGAGTCTGGTAGTCCATGTAGTTAGCAGGGGGCACCTCTAAGTTATTCTAGTGGGAACCATTTCCACTTCTTGCTTACCCATCGTCCTTTGCAGGTCAGATGTTAGAACTTCTCGTTTCACTTGATCCTTGATAAGAGGTGTTTAGCAAAATACATGAACCTGTGGAAGCTCTACAAAGTCTATAGAATATCCTCTAGTCTAGGTCTGAATCACTCAATTGTTTCTGACTAAGCACGACCACTGAGGGAGAAAATACTTCAATCAACCTCCGACCGGTCCTCCCTGAATCCTGACTGGTTGTGCAGGATGCTGGGACCAGGATTTGTCTGGAAGGAGGGCCCCCAGCCACACACACTCCCTCAAAAGAAACATCAAGCTTGAGGTTGGATCCGTGGTGGCCTCTAAAAGGTGAAAAGAATGCACCCTTCCCACTTGCAGTCGAAACAGAAGTAATACCTCCATAGTCTTTTCAACCAAGTCTTCAAGCTGGCTACTAACCAGGTCTTTACTAGTAAAAGGTCACAGCATTAACTGTCCCTTTTGAGCACAATCCATCTTCCATGGACATAGCCACGCCTGTCGTTGAGTTGCAGCAGCATTGATTGAGGCTAGAGCTTTAGGACAAGTAATGTCAGACATAAGGGCTGACAGAAATTAGACCTGGTGCTCCATATTTACAAAAGCTTGAAAGCCGTCATTGCCCAATTGAAAGACATCAAACAGAGCCTAAGAAATCTACAAAGCATACACGGAATTATGCCGCATAGGCTCCTATAAAAACTCCTTCCACCTTCTTGTCCACCTGATCAGAAAGTTGTGATTCATCGGGTGCGACTGCTGACCGATGCATCATGTTGGCTAGCAGGGAGGCAACCTGAGGGGTATCAGATAGGCTCCCTGGTAGAAGTGGGCGGGATCGGCAGGGCACGGCGTGCCCAACTTCTTGAATTTAATTGATTCCGTTCCCCTACTTTGTTTTTTATTTTAAACGTGTCCCAGGATGGCGGAAGTATGCAAGGCAAAGGCAGCGTTCGTGACCGTTCGGGGACGGGTGGGGTGGGCAGAGAAGGAAAGGTCTCTGTCTTTTCCTTCTTGCCAAGAGAAGGCAATGACAGTGTCCACATCTGCTCTGCCACTGGCAGCTGACTCCCCCATCTTTCTTACTCTTCCTCCCTCTTTTTCTGTCTCGCTCCTATGGTCTTGAACTCAGGTGCTGAAAACCTTGACTTCAAGAAACGATCATTACTCCCTCTTTCCTCTCCTTTCGTTTATTTTTTCCTCCGTGAAGTGTATCCAAAAACGAAAATCACTTTTTCAGGAAATGTCGTCTTTTCCGCACATTTTAATATTCGATAGTGCAGCCTTTGGATGGAGAGGAATAAATGGTCCAAAATATCAAAAACTAAAGAAAGAATTATAGAGCGGTCTCAAAGTGGCAAGATTGATTTTTATTCAGACCCAAGCACATTAGGGCCAATTTACAGATTTTGCCAGTAAAGCGCTCCTTTTGTTTTCTCGTCTTTCCCCTGGTGAGGAAGTGCACCCTTCCCGGAGGTACTGTGCAATACATGCTTGATGGATGGATGGGAAAAAAAATTGTGCACCGTGGCTCTGTGTTCAGGGATGTGGTCTTTTTAAACCATACTTTTTATGTTTTGTAAGGATATAAGCAATGGACATTGAAACAGGTCCCTTGTGGGCCCTGTAGTCATGTCCTTAACTTTTCATGCAAAAGCACTCACTGATTTCTGAATGAGTGTAAAAGCGTTAAGGTAGCCCATTTTGTTCTGTGTACATTTCACGTGCGTTACTTAATCTTGCATTCCCTTGAGTGTTTGCTGTTTCCAGGATTTTTTTTTATTATTTAGGCAGCATAGTATTCTGAGTCACATACAGGTGTTTATAGCGGGGCACAATTGGGTTGTAGCTGAAGGCAGTAGGAGTTTCTCTCAGTGGGGCAGTATGGTGTACAGTGGGGGAGAGGATGTGGCACTATGGTCAGAGCTGCCAAATTTGGAACCGGGGAACCAGGTTCAGCCTTCTTGACCAGTCCACCAGACCACTCTCCTGAGGAGCACATACCTGTGCTAGACCTTAGAAGGCCCCGCAAGACCATAGAAGCCCTGGTGTCTTAGCACCAGCAGGTGGACCCCAGTGGTGGCAAGTGTGGGTTAACCTTGAAGGCCTGTCCCCCCACAATCCCTACTGAAGCACACCTCCAGTCTTGCGGGCAGGCCTATGAAGCAGCACACCCTAGAGCGACAGTGACTCTGTTGCTGAGGTCACAGGACCCTTGAGCAGGGCGGCTCTAGGGCGGTGCTACTGGTGTGATCGCACTGGGTGCTGACTTCGGGTGGGGGCGTCATGTTTGCAAGTATATTATGTTTCTAAAAGCACTTGCTGGCTCCTTCCTCCCCTCCAGCAATGTTTGGCAACAATAAAAATGTCATGATAACGCCAGTGATTAATGTTCTTCCTAGAGAGAGATGGAGTTTTGTCAAGTGGAAATTTTTACTGGTGGAAAGGTAGCACAGAGGGTTAATGTGCCTGCTGCAAAGAACATGTACCATGCAGGTCACAAAGTGCACATAATGTAAATAGGTCAGTGGGTTACTGCTTTGGTCAGTGAGATCCTTTTTTTACTTGCAGTTTATAAGTCAAAATCCTAACATAGAACAGTGAGCAATTAACTATTATCTAAGAGCTGCATGCAAACTTGCAAACTGCAAGGTATAAATTAGAGCATTATGGTTTTCTTCAGTCTTTGATTATTCTAATGTTGCAAAAAGGGTTCATTTGGATAGAAATCAATTCTGGTTATTAAAGAGAACCCCCAACCATGGTATTACGTTCTAAATTCAAAGTTTGTGTTTCTCCAGACCAATCACTATTAAGCTATACTGCCTACTAGTATGGTTGTCATGTGACTCCTACACCTTGTAGTCCTTTGTCTTATGTAACATTTCTTATACCGTGATTTACACATGTATGATTGTCTCTGTGTAATGTGTGTGATGTAAAGTGCTCTGACGCCCTACATTGGTATCAGTGGCTCTGTAAATCAAATTATATGTATCTGAGCGAGAGTGTAGTTTTGGAGACTTGAGGGACACTGTTAAAGGGTGGTAGTGAGGGAATCCGTGGCAGAGGGAGTCGTTTCGGGGCACCAACAAACATTGCTGCACAGGGCTCCACCAGCACCAGCCGCGGCCCGTGCAGGTAAGAGCAGTGGTGCCGGGTTGGGGAGTTTTCGACATACGACCGCGAGGGAAAATGAAATAAATAATACATTTTCCCTTGTTGTCATCTGTCGAAATCTCTCTCCCCCTCACCCAAACCGGCCCCATCGCTCTTACCTTCATGGGCTGCGGCTGACCAGCACTAAAGCCGGCCCTGCCCTTGAGGCCAGTCAGCCTCACTCATCAGCATCTCCATTGGCCTTGTTTCAGCAGTAGTAGTTGCAACTCACCAGGGGTTGGCAATGCAGGATTTGCATACACACCAAAGTAAGGTTGCAAACTTCGTAGTCTCTGCTTCATGCACAAGCACTCTTAACATGTGCTGTCTGCTTTGGGGCCACTGGAATTATGCAGCAAAAGAGGACAAAATTATGCCACAGTGTTGACTAAATTATGCAGCAAAAAAAAAGCTGCTGCGTAATGCGGTATATTTACTGATACTTCATTATTTTGACATTTTTACACCTGCTAACAGTCTCTGCAAAGATTTTGCCTTATTAGTACCAGTGTAACTTACACATAAAGCAGTGAGAAAGGTGATCAGTCAACCTTTGCAAAGGGCCGTCCTTTTCGCAGAAACACAAGTCACATTTTTTTGTAACTTTTGATCTATTCGAGCCACAAACAATTTATTAGTTAAAATCTTCAAATTATGCAACAGATGCATTATGTGGCACATATTGCAGAGCCATAATTATATAGAAAACAATTGCAAACCAGGATATTTTGCCATTCGTGTTTGAACTGCTCTTGTGGCAAAAGGGAGAAGTGCTGATGACAGAAACTGCATGGCTCGGAGACAAATTGCTTGTGCTTCTGCTTTTAAGTGTATTTGGGACATTCTGTGATTGGAAACGTATCCCCCTTTGTGAATGTATTTTAATGTCAATAACTCATATTAAACCTTAAACGTGTATGCATTCGTTGAATTAAATAACATAATAAGCTGTAATTGGGTAGTGAAATGCCAAACAAATACTAAAAATTAGAATGATTTGCTCTTTCTGGCCACACCTCTGACTCCGCCCACTGACCCAATCCTTGGGTTATTCCTGCCCTCTGATTCTCCATCCACAGTTCCCCTACTTTTCCCCTCCCCCACTTTGACCACTGGATAGGCTGCTACAAAAGGCGCAAAAAGGTTAGGTAAAAACAATGCTTCCAAATGTGGATTTTAGTAATACCCAGAATATATGTGGTGCAATTATTTTATAGCTGTCCTTTAAAAGCACACAGTTCACAGCCTTGCACTAAAATTTAAAAAAAACTCTGTGTCATTAGGAAGCTTCAAATGATTCCATCAATTAAAGCCGACACCGGCTTCCGCGCAGCCTTTACGTTAGCAGCTTAATCAGTTGTGCACATCTACATTTCTTTCAGTCAGGCAGGCCTCACTTCGACCACTGAATGAAATGAAACGTCACTTCGGTTACATGCACTTCAGTGGAACGCACAGACTCGGCCGCATCACTTGGCGCCCGTCGGTCATGTCCTCAATCGCCCTCAGATGGCGATCATCTGTCTTGCGCCTGCCTCTTTGACCTGACAGACTCCATTGTAATATAACTGTCTACACTGCCTCGTATAATCACATCCGCATTGATTTAAAAATATTTTGCTTTATTTCTCTGCGGGCGCAGTTGTAAATTGCAAATCTGCTCGCCGCCCTCCCCCTGCCCCTGCTGAAGACGCGTCTCGATCGATCGGCCGCCCTTGGTATCCTTCCGCGCCGCTCATGCGTGCATTGTGCTGAATTGACAACAGCTGGCTCCGCTCTCGCCTCCGCCTGAAGGGATCCCTGAAATGGTGGTGTGAACGCCGCCTGGGGAGCCGGTGTGCACTTCACTTACATCACGGCAATGAGAGCGATGCCTCCCGATCTCTCCCCGCTGGTCCCTGAGCTGCCATCAGCGCAGTGTGATGGCGGGCTCAAGTAATATTAGTGGAAGCGATAATGTACGTCATCCAGCAGTAACTCTGGCAGCGAGGTCGCGCGCAGCCGAGATGGATTGGACCTCCTCAACCATCATGTCCCTCCCAAACCCTGCTCTGACTTAGGCGTGGTCGCTGTCTCACTGCGCAGGCTACTGCTTCCAGGAAAACAGAGGTGCATGTAAACTGCTGGATGCTCATGTCCAACACATGTTCTAACGTAGAGTTCACACTTAGAGTAATGGGCCGCCCAGGTGTAAATTATGTTATTCAATCAATCGGCGAATTTGTATAGCGCGCTACTCTCCCGCAAGGGTCTCAAGGCGCTGGGGGGGGGTCGCTACTGCTCGAACAGCCAGGTCTTGAGCTGTTTCCTGAAGGAGAGATGGTTCTGGGTCAGCCGTAGGTGGGTTGGGAGGGAGTTCCACGTTTTGGCCGCCAGGTAGGAGAAGGACCTTCCCCCGGCGGTGGTCTTGCGAATGCGTGGAACGGAGGCGAGGGCGAGGCTGGCGGAGCGGAGCTGGCGGGTGGGTGTGTGGAACGTGAGGCGGCTGTTGAGGTACTTCGGTCCCATGTCGTGGAGGGCCTTGTGTGCGTGGGTGAGGAGTCTGAACGTGATCCTCTTGTTGACGGGGAGCCAGTGCAGGTCTCTCAGATGGGCGGAGATGTGGCTGTGGCGGGGGACGTCCAGGATAAGACGTGCTGACGCGTTCTGTATGCGTTGGAGTTTTTTCTGAAGTTTGGCAGTGGTTCCGGCGTAGAGGGTGTTCCCGTAGTCCAGGCGGCTGGTGACGAGGGTCTGGGTGACTGTCTTCCTGGTTTCGGTGGGGATCCATCGGAAGATCTACAGAGCATGCGCAGGGTGTTGAAGCAAGTTAATGAGACGGCGTTGACTTGCTTGTTCATCGTGAGGGAGGAGTCCAGGATGACGCCCAGGTTGCATGCGTGGTCCGTAGGCTTGGGTGCGGTGCCCAGTGCCGGGGGCCACCAGGAGTCGTCCCAGGCGGAGGGGGATGGTCCCAGGATGAGGACTTCCGTCTTGTCTGAGTTCAGTTTCAGACGGCTGAGCTTCATCCATTCCGCGACGTCTTTCATACCCTCCTGGAGGCTGGATCTGGCGGAGGCGGGGTCGTTGGTGAGGGAGAGGATCAGCTGGGTGTCGTCGGCGTAGGAGATGATGTTGAGGTTGTGTTGACGTGCGATGGCTGCGAGAGGGCTTGTGTAGATGTTGAAGAGGGTGGGGCTGAGTGAGGATCCTTGTGGGACGCCGCAGATGACTTCAGTGGCCTCGGAACGGAACGGTGGGAGGCGGACTCTGGGTTCTTCCAGTGAGGAACAAGATGATCCACTCTAGGGCCGCTCCTTGGATGCCGGAGTTGCTGAGTCGCTGTATCAATGTGCGGTGGGATACCGTGTCGAAGGCTGCCGAGAGGTCCAGGAGGATGAGGGCCGCTGTTTCCCCGTTGTCGAGCATGGACCTGATGTCATCGGTGGCAGCGATGAGGGCGGTCTCGGTGCTGTGGTTTGCTCGGAAGCCGGACTGTGAGGGGTCGAGGTAGCCGTTCGTCTCGAGGAAGGCGGAGAGTTGTTTGTTGACGGTCTTCTCGATGACTTTGGCCGGAAAGGGGAGGAGCGAGATGGGACGGAAGTTCTTGAGGTCCGTGGGGTCCGCGGTCGGTTTCTTCAGGAGGGCGCTGATCTCGGCATGTTTCCAGCTCTCCGGGAAGGTGGCGGAAGCGAAGGAGCTGTTGATGATGTCCCGGAGATGGGGTGCGATGATGGAGACAGCTTTGTTGAAGATGTGGTGTGGGCAGGGGTCGGTAGGGGATCCGGAGTGGATGGTGTTCATCATGCGGGTGGTGTCTTCGGTGCTGACGGGGGTCCAGGTGCCGATGGTGGTAGTGGGGGGCGTTGCTTCAGTGGTTGGGTGCGTGGTCTGGGCGCCGAAGCTGTTGTGTATGTCTGTGATCTTCTGGTGGAAAAAAGTGGCGAGTGAGTCGCAGAGGTTTTGCGAGGGTGTGATGTCGTTGTTGCTGGCGCTGGGGTTGGAGAGCTCTTTAATGACGCTGAAGAGTTCCTTGCTGTTGAGGGAGTTGTTGTCCAGCCGTTCTTTGAATTACGTCCTTTTGGTGGTGTGGATCAGCTGGTGGTGTTTGCGGGTGGCGTCCTTGAGGGCTGTCATGTTGTCTGCTGTCGGGTTGTGGCGCCAGGTTTTCTCGAGGGTGCGGCAGGTTTTCTTGGAGTTCTTGAGGTCGTCGGTGAACCACCGGGTTCTCCTGCTGCTGGGTCTGCTGGGAGGTTTCCTCAGTGATGCGAGGTCATCGGCGCAGCTGGTCAGCCACTGTGCGAGGTTGCGGGCTGCTTCGTTGGGGTCCGTTGTGTTGGTGGGTGGGTTCTGGCTGAGGGCTGTGGTGAGCTGGTTGGAGGTGATCTTGCTCCAGCTTCTGCGGGTGGCCTGTTGCGGGTGGTGGTGGATCGTTGTTCTCCTGAAGGTGAAGTGGACGCAGCTGTGGTCTGTCCAGTGTAGTCCGGTGGAGTGGCTGAAGGAGATGTGCTTGCTGGAGGAGAAGATGGTGTCAAGCGTGTGGCTGGCGTAGTAGGTGGGGGTGTTGACCAGTTGCTTGAGTCCGAGGTTGGCGAGGTTGTCCAGCAGGGCGGCGGTGTTGCGGTCCTTGTCGTTTTCCAAGTGGAAGTTGAGGTCTCCAAGGAGGATGTAGTCCGATGAGGTGAGTGCGTGCGGGCTGACGAAGTCTGCGATTGCTTCGCTGAATTGTGTGCGTGGTCCCGGGGGTCTGTAGATGAGGGTGCCTCAGAGGGTGGTCTTGGGGTCGGTGTGTATCTGGAAGCGGAGGTGTTTGGCGTCGGTGAGGCTGTTGTCGGAGTTGGTCGTGATGCGGAGGGTGTTTTTGTGGACGATGGTGATGCCTCCTCCAGTTTTGTTGACGCGGTCCCTCCGCGTGATCTTGTAGCCGTCCGGGATGGCTATGGCGATGTCGGGGGCTGAGGAGGCGTTCATCCAGGTCTCTGTGAGGAAGGCGACGTCTGGTGAAGTTGTGTCCAGGAGGTTCCAGAGTTCGACGGCGTGCCTGTGGACGGAGCGGGTGTTGAGCAGGATACACTTGAGGTGGTTGTTGCTGGTGTTGGGTTTGGCGGGTGCGGTGCAGGTCCGGAGGCAGGTGAACTTGCAGGCTTGGCAGGTGAAGGGTCCGTGGGTGCGTCTCGGGGTGGCTCGGTAGCAGTCGTTGATCCGGCCGGTGTTGAGAGCGAGGAGGGTGGCGGCGTCGTAGCTCAGTCGGGCGGGCTTGCGTCGGTGAGGACCAGGGTTTCTGGCGCTGGGCGCGGTCCAGGCATGCAATCGGAGCGCCCGCTGCACGTGCTCGCTGCGCGTACGCGTGCACTCCGCCATAAATGGCCAAGTGGGAGGGAGGAGCAGCTGGGAGGCGGGAGCGGGGCAGCGAATGGGAAGGGAAACAGAAGAAAAAAGGGCGGGGCCGCAGGGGAGCAGCGGCGGGGAGAAGGGCGGGAAACGCGGCAGGGGCAGGACACAGTAACGGCGCAAACAAGGAGAAAAAACAAGCACAGAAACAAAATACAGAGGCAGGAAACAAAATACAGAGGCAGAATACAAAATACAGAGGCCCAGGAACTCAGCTGCAGGGCAGCGGCGAAACTCGGCAGAAGCAGGGGAAGCCTGGGCTCACTCACGGGGAGTGTGCGCAGTGCGTGGAGCGACCGGCCCAGAACAGAGTCAAGGGTCACTGCTCACCACCGCGTGCACTCCGCCATAAATGGCGAAGTGGGAGGGAGGAGCAGCTGGGAGGCGGGGCGACGAATGGGAAGGGAAACAGAAGAAAAAGGGGCGGGCCGCAGGGGAGCAGCGGTGGGGAGCGGGGAGAAGGGCGGGAAACGCAGCAGGGGCAGGACACAGTAACGGCGCAAACAAGGAGAAAAAACAAGCACAGAAACAAAATACAGAGGCAGGAAACAAAATACAGAGGCAGAATACAAAATACAGAGGCCCAGGAACTCAGCTGCAGGGCAGCGGCAAAACTCAGCAGAAGCGGGGGAAGCCTGGGCTCACTCATGGGGAGTGTGCGCGGTGCGTGGAGCGACCGGCCCAGAACAGGGTCAAGGGTCACTGCTCACCACCGCGTGCACTCCGCCATAAATGGCCAAGTGGGAGGGAGGAGCAGCTGGGAGGCGGGAGCTGGGAGGCGAATGGGAAGGAAAACAGAAGAAAAAGGGGCGGGGCCGCAGGGGAGCAGCGGCGGGGAGCGGGGAGAAGGGCGGGAAACGCGGCAGGGGCTGGACACAGTAACGACGAAAACAAGGAGAAAAAACAAGCACAGAGACAAAATACAGAGGCAGGAAACAAAATACAGAGGCAGAATACAAAATACAGAGGCCCAGGAACTCAGCTGCAGGGCAGCGGCAAAACTCGGGAGAAGCGGGGGAAGCCTGGGCTCACTCACGGGGAGTGTGCGCGGTGCGTGGAGCGAAATTGTAAGCGCACTACTCACCCGTGAGGGTCTCAAGACGTCGTTCCAGGTCTTTGGCTGCGATGTAGGAGAAAGCTCTTCCCCCTGTTTTGGTTCTGCAGATCCGCGGGATTTCGGCGAGGTCGGAGGATCGGTGGTTTCGTTTGGGTGCATAGAAGGAGATTCTCTCATTGAGGTATTGGGGTCCGGTGTTGTGAAGGCATTTGTATGCATGGATGAGGTATTGGGGTCCGATGTTGTGAAGGCATTTCTAGGCGTGGGTGAGTAACTTGAAGGTGATTCTCTTTTCTATGGGGAGCCAGTGGATGGTCCGCAGGTGTTGGGTGATGCGCTCGTGTCGAGGGATGCAGAGGACGAGTCTGGCTGCGGTGTTCTGTATGGTCTGGAGTTTGCAGAGCAGAGACTTGTTGATCCCGGCATATAGTGCTTTCCGTAGTCCAGTCTGCTGGTTATGAGTGTGTGAGTGACGGTCTTCCTTGATTCTGGGGGGATCCATTTGAAGGTCTTTCGGAAGATGCGGAGGGTGTTGAAGCAGCTGGAGGCGACGGCGTTGACCTGTTGGGTCATGAAGAGAGAGGAGTCGAGACCAGTGCTGAGGTTGCGGGCGTGGTCTGTGGGGGTGAGAGGGCTGCCGTGGGCGGTGAGCCACCAGGTTTTGTCCCATGCAGAGGGGGAAGGTCCAAGGACGAGGACCTCTGTCTTCTCCGAGTTGAGCTTCAGGCAGATGCTGCTCATCCAGGACGCAACGTCCTTCATTCCTTCCTGGAAGTTGAGCCTGGTGGTAATGGGGTCCTTGGTGAGGGAGAGGATGAGTTGGGCATCGTCCTCATAGGATACTATGTTGAGTCCGTGCTGTCTGACGATGGCGGCGATGGGGGCTATGTAGATGTTGAAAAGCGTGGGGCTGAGTGATGATCCTTGGGGTACTCCGCATTTGATTTCCGTCGGTTTGGAGAGGAAGTGTGGCAGTCTGATTCTTTGGGTTCTGCCGGTGAGGAAGGAGCAGATCCAATCGAGGGCGGTTCCCTGTATTCCAGCATTGCGGAGTCTGGCAGTGAGTATGCGGTGGGAGATGGTGTTGAACGCTGCAGAGAGGTCGAGCAGGATCAGGGCCGCGGTGTGTTCTTGGTCAAGAAAGCGTGCGGATGTCGTCAGTGGCGGCGAGTAGAGCGTTCTCGGTACTGTGGTTGCTGCGGAATCAGGATTGGGAGGGGTCGAGGATGGGGTTTTCTTAGATGAATCTTGTCAGCTGGGCATTGACGGTCTTCTCAGTGACTTAATTTGTCTGCATTTGTTTTTTAAAAGTGGATAAATACAGAAAACTAGACTTCTTTAAAGTGACTCTCTGTGTTCTTTCATGAATTATAGCCCAACAGCTGAGCAGAAGGACAGCATGGGAAGTCAAAAAAGAGGATGAAATGTATTTAAATTGGTCATATGCCAACATACATTTGTGGTATAATGCTAATATTTACCAGTGAATTTATTGTTATGTAATATTTGACAGCTTAAATAGCTACAACACGACAGACATCAAAGTATGACTTTGTGTCTATCAGTTAAATAAATATGGAAATGTACAGTTTTACAACTTCATTTATCTACAAAACACAAAATAAATATGGATAAATACAGATAAAATGGAAAAAAAATAAATATTGATGCGGCGTGGCGAAGCGGTCCAACATGGCGGACACGCTTTAGATGAGCTCCGGAGGCCTGCTCTAAAATCCTTACTTTATCCTGTGCCATCAGACCATATTTTCCCCCAGGCTTATCTGTACCGTGCCCTTGTGTATCCGCTGCCTGGTGGAGGTGCTTAACGGTAGACTCGCAGCCGAAGTGGCAGCCTGGTGAAGCCACGGGTCGGCCCGGGGCTTGAGGTTCGGGCCCTGGCTGCGTCACGCCCTGGCTCCTCCGATGCACTGCAGCCGGACTGCACCTGAGACCCGCCGCCGGGCGCACGCAGAGGTCTTGGGAGTGACCGGAGCAGAGACTGTCCTGCATCCGCCCTGGGAATCCCGGGGTAAACACACCGGAGCTGCAGCCCTGTGTCATGGGCCCCTGACGGCAAAGAGATCAACTCTGGAGGCCCGTGCTCGGTGATCCCCGCCGCCGGCTCTACACGCCTGCTTGGTGGCTCCGGTGCCGGCGGAGCCTACTACTTACTACTCCTTTGGCTGTTGGCGGCCCCTGGGGTGGAGCTGAGGATATCGTGCTGGGCTGGGGCCGCGAGGCAGAGCTGAGCCTCGGCTGGGAGACATTGTGGCCGGCCAGATTGTCGACCGATAGAGCTGGGCCCGGCTGCCTGGCTGTGAGGGGCCTTCGCCGTGTTGCACAGCTTCTCATGGCTGCTGGAGATCCCTACGGAGGTTAGTGTGTGACCCCCCTGACGCAGCTACGCCCCAAGGGTCCCTGTATGCTTCCCTGATGTACCGTGCCCCTGCCTGGACTTTCTGATGGCACCTGCAGCGGGGCCCCCTTGGATCCTTTGTGAGCATGCCTCTGCGCCCCTTGCTGCTGGCGGGACGGTGGTGCGATGCTCACACTGCCCGATTCATATATCAGGTCCCTCCATGTCCACAACAAACTGAGGCCACGAGGGCTCTATAGGGCCTCAACCCCCCCATTACCCTGTGCAGCGGAGGTGGCGACAGGGCGGACATCATGGGCCCGCGCTGCGCTAAGCACATGCCCGGTCTCCTTTCAGCAACAATCCTTTGAGGGACCCGCCCCCATACATCGAACGCGGCTTGGAAGAGAATGGTTGCCAGAGTGAACTGGGGATCACTACCTCTTCGTCACACTCCAGGTGAAACACTCCCGCATATGGAACACGCAGCGAGGCAGAGGTACATCTAGCTGGAGGCGCCCATTAGGGGGTTGAGGAGGCGCCTTCACACGGAAGCGGCCGGGCTAGGACCTTGTGCGGCTTGTGTGTGCAGTCTCCACGCCGGCCTTCCTGCTTGCCCTGTAGGTTAACGCTCTCTGGATCGACTCCTCGCTTCGAGACGTCTTCCTCTCCTCTTACCCCTCGGGTGCTGCTGCCGCCACAACCGTCGCCTTGGGTGTGACCGCACTACCTACTGGCTCTTACAGAACTCTGTTGGCGTTGTGGGGGCTTACCTGCTGTTACTAACCATGACTTGCGACAAGTTGCAAAATGCCAAACAAAGCACACTGGATCGCAATGCCGCCTCGGGTCTCAAACGGCAGATTTGGCGATTCAGAGTTCTAGTAGTCCGGACAACGCTGCATTGACGGTGGCGATAACGCAGTCACGTGACGCCCTGGAGACCAAGATTGCGGCGGTCGGGTCGGATGTGATGTTAATTTGCCAGGATCTCCGCAAGGCGGTGGACAGGATAACGGAGGCCGAGAGCTCAACCGCAGAAGACACAGTTGCATCCCTCCACAAGAAGGTATCCTCTCTGGAATCTATTACCAAAGGCCTTGTGATCAGGGCGGAGGATGCCGAAGGCAGGGCCCGGAGAAACAATCTTCGCTTTGTGGGCTTTCCGGAGGGCTGCGAAGATAACAATGTGGAACGATTCCTCACCAAGTGTATAGTAGGTTGGATCCCTCAGTCCAATCTGTCTAAGTGTTTCTTAATTGAAGGCGCGCACCGTGCTTTGATGCAAAAACCACCGCCAATGGTCAGGCCTCAGCCCATCATAGCCAGGTTCATACATTTTCACGACCGCGACACAATCCTCACACAAGCCAGATTGGCAGGCCAGCTTCAATATGACTCCCACCATATTCTAATCTTTCCAGACTATACATGGTTGGTGCAGCACTCATTCAAGGCTGCTAAAGCCTGACTGCGAGATCTCAAACTCCAATATGCACTACTCTTCCCGGCCCGGCTGAGAGTCATCTTCGAATCATGAATGCTCTTTTTTGATACCCCTGAAGAGGTGTTCGCCTGGACGGACGAAAAGACGGAGACTCAAGCAGCGCACCCTGCCGTGCTTCGACTCAGAGTCATCCTCTTTAGAGGCTGCACGGCAGCTCCCCAAACCCAAGGGGAAACTAAATCATAGATCACGCTCGAGGCGCCGCTCCAAATCTCAAGGCGCTTCCAGCTCCCGAGTGGATGGAGGTCCACAAGACTCGTCGCCGTTGCATTGTGGAGACTGAGGATCACAGGTGACATATTAGTGCAGACCTGACCGGCCGGTAAACCCCAGCTCACGTCTTTTATTTTGTGTACTTCCTCAGATTGTCTGGAATTGGTGCTGGAGCCTGGAAACAGACTTGCATGTACATTATTCTGATGCCACAACGTATGGGCTTGCATGAGGCCTACCTCCCATCACTCTTTTATCAGTATTTGAGAACGTAGTACTTGTTTGGGGACTGTTCTATGGGGAACCTTTGGTGTGGGGCTGTGCCCTGCTCCTGTTGGGGCTGTGGTATGCCGCCCACGGCGACAGATGCTTCTACTGTCTGGAGGTATTGGTTGGGTGGGGGAGGGGTTGGGTTTCTTGAATTGTTTGATGTTATGTGTTATTGCCACTAGCTCACCCATCACATGTGATCCTGGGATTGCCACTGTCACTCACGTCGCTGCTTTTCTATATACATGCCACGACCATCTATGCCACAAGATTTAGTGGGGGATGAGAGTAGAGTGCTCCAAATACTTTGTTGGAATGTAAACAGCTTACTCAATCAGATAAAAATGGGGGGCTGTGCTGAGCCAGGCGAAGCGCCACAGGGCGGGTGTCCTCTTCCTTCAAAAGACCCATTTGGCGGGCACCAAGACACCTTGTTTGGGACGGTTTGGTTTCGCTCACACTTATCATGCTGGTTTTACTAGAGGTTCCCGGGGGGTTGCAATCCTCATACACTGCAGTGTCCCTTTTGGTCATAGACGAACATGGTCAGACCCACAGGGTAGATATATTGTGATATATGGGACACTGTGAACCCATTGTTCTGGGCAGTGTTTATGCCCCCCCCTCTCGTGGTGCCTAGTCGAGAAACTGAAAATGCTCTGGATTGTCCTCCCATCAAGATTGACCTTGGTTGGGGAGATTGGAACGATGTTATTTCCCATCGCAAGATAGGTGGCGCGCTACAGCCCGAGCTGCAGAGACCCCGGACTCTAAATTGTCACCCCTGGTTCGGAGCCTGCGGTGGGTTGACTCGTGGAGGGCCATACATCCCAACACGAGTGTGTACACCTATTTCTCTGGCGGCCACGAATCCTTCTCTCGTCTAGATTACGTGTTCCTCTCGGGGACACATACTCCTAGATTGACCGCGGCTGAAATTCTTCCCCGGGGTCTGTCTGACCATTCACCGGTGTCCAGTCTCCTGGCTTTGGATCCCAGGCGCTCCCCATTTCGGTGGCGTTTGTCACCGTGGCTGCTGCGGGACAATATTTATAAGACATATATCCACAAATATTTAGCGGATTATTACTTACTCAATACAGGCACGGTAGAATCTCCAGTCATCCTGTGGGAAGCAATGAAGCCCACTCTCAGAGGAGCGGATATTGCCTTCTGTACCGCGCAACGTCGACTGCGACTCGATTAGTTATTACAAATCGAGGCCCAGCTACTTGAACTGGAGCGCGCGAGTAGAGACACAGCGGGTCAGGTCGCGCATAGACAGTTACTAAACGTCCAACAGACGTACGCCATAGAACTCCTAAATGAAGCCCGGATTTATTGGCTCGCCACTCGTAGTCAGATATACCAATGGGGAGACAAGTCTAGTGCCCTGCTGCATCGCCTGTGTCAGCAGACACTGTGCCCCCAGATGCTCCAGAGTATACAAGGCCCCGATGGTACTGCTCCCACAGACCCGTCCGCCATTGCTGACTGCTTTGCCTCGTATTTTGCAGATTTATCTGCCCCTCATGAAGTACTACCAGCTGCCCTTGTATAGAAAGTTTATTGCTGACTTTCCTCCTCAGGCACTGTCGGATACAACGCGGGATATACTGGATGCCCCCTTGTTGGTGGATGAACTGCTGACCGCACTGCTTGACATGCGGGCGGGAAAGGCACTAGGTCCGAATGGCTATCCCTGTGAGTTTTTCCTAAAATATCACCCGCAATTAGTAAAACCCTACCTTGCTGCGCTGTAGGCGTCATTGGAGAATGGCGATCTCCCGCCGGATTTGTGGCATGCGGAGATTGTTGTATTTTTGAAGCCGGGTCGTCTGCCGGAACAATACTCGTCATATCGCCCGATTTCATTACTCAGTGTGCAAGCTAAGCTTCTGGCTATGATGATTGCAAACCACCTAGTCCCGTATGTTACGAAGCTGGTCCACCCGGATCAGGCCAGCTTTATGCCGAACCGTGCTACGCGGCACAATATCAGACGTGCTCATAATGCTATTGCCACAGTTGACAAGCTTGGCACCCCTGCCGCACTTCTCCTGGCAGACATGAAAAAGACATTTGATTCCCTCAGCTGGACGTATCTCTTTGCTTTTCTTGATCACCTAAATATCGGCCCCATGTTACTAAGCCTTATTCGTCTGTTGTACATGAACATAACCGCCTTGGTCCGGGTGGCCGACTCGGTCTCCAGAAGCGTACCTATCGGGCGATGAACGCACCAGGGATGCCTGCTCTCCCCTTATCTTTTGGCCCTTGCAGAGGAGCCACTAGCGGCTTGGGTTCGCATAGACGTGCAGATGCGCAGGTTGGAGTGGACACCGAGCATCTCCGACCGCATAGCGCTCTATGCAGATGATGTTTTATTGTTCCTCACGGACCTTGACCGGACCGGGTCGCGCCTCCTTCGCATTATGCAGATCTTTGGCGAAACCTCCGGCCTTTATATGAATCGGGGTAAATCATTTTTGTGGCCGCTGCAGGGCAGAGATTGGCTAGGCAACTAGTCGAGTGAGGTAGTGGTGGTCCCGGACGGCTTCAAATATCTGGGAGTGTATCTCTCAACGTCTCAGACGTTGGCATGGACCAAGAATCTCGCCCCCCTATGGACATAGGTGAGCGACCTGACACGAGTGTGGTCCCACCTGCCCCTATCTTTCTTTGGTAGGTCCACTATTTTTAAAATGATTTCCCTACCTCGACTCCTTTATCAATTACAAAACTATCCCTATCCGAGAAAACCAACATAAATTCTGTTCTAGCCCGCTTTCTCAGGGGGGGAGGGCGGGGGTGGCACGTCACAAGTAGCCCTGAGGACCGGCTTCCAGTCTACTTACTCCGGTGGAGTGGCCACTCCAGACGTTCAGGCATATTACATGGCCTCACACCTGCTCTTCCTCAACGACTGGTGGTATGGTGATCGTGGGGACCCAGCCTAAGCTGTGGAACACTGGCTGCTAGGACACACCTCCCTCCACATGGCTCTCTATTCGGTGGCACTGCTTCGTAAGCTACCACCCGCCACAGTCATAATCTTCACGATTTGGAATTCGGCTCTCCGCCTGATGTGTGGTGGGGGAGACTCACCAGGGAAACTCCATTGTGGAACAACGGACAATTACCGCAGCTGGCACAGTTGTCCGGCTTTCGGGGCTGGGAGGCTATTGGAATTGACACAGTGGGGACAGTTCTACGTGGATGCACTCTCAAGTCCTTTCTTGATATACAAACGGAATACGATATGCCCTGCACGCAGTTCTACCGCTATCTCCAGTTCCGACACGCTTTTACCCCATACATATCTCACCTAACAGAGATCCCTGAATTCAACCCGATCGAGGCAAAAGTTTTTATGGGTGACCACAAGATAACTAAAATATATCATACACTTATTAACAATACCCCTACCACACTACATACAACTAGAGAGGCATGGCAGCAGGACTTAGGCCCCTTAGAGGAGGAAGACTTTGTTGAGGCTCCCGGGCAGTGCAGCAATGGCGGCCCGTCTGCGCCTTATCCAGTTTAAATACCTACACGGAGCCTACTATACGAGGCACAGACTGTGGCACGCTGGACTCATCGCTTCCCCACATTGCTTACGCTGTGGATCTATGGAGGGTGCCTTCCTGCAAACTGTGTTGTCCTGCCCGACATTGTCAAGGTTCTGGAAAGGGGTGTTTACAGGCCTGTCTGAGGTTCTGGGGTGGGACATTGCATCCTCACCGCGGCTGGCCATGCTGCATGTTAGGGAAGATGTAGGAGGTAATAGATACAAGCGGCATCTCCTTTTCCTGGGTCTCATGCTGGCAAAGAGAGATATCGCCCAGGTCTGGAAAAATGAATCTCCACCGTCACTTGGGGTATGGAAGAGGGGTCTAAACTTTTGTATGGGCCTGGAACTCCCAGTCTTGGAAGCAAGGAGATGCCCACTTAAACACTTCAAAATTTTGAAACGATGGGCCGACTACAGGGGACTTATCTGGAGCCTCCTCCCGCCCCCGTCTGATGCTGAAGAACTGTTGCTATGACACTAATGGACTGGCATTTCTTTAGTGCTTTTATTGAAACTGTGGGTGGCACAAACGTTCCCCATACTCAAGACTGTTTTATTTGTTGAACAGAGGCAATGTGGTGCAGTTGTTTCTTCTTTCTTCTATTATGTTGTTATCTTCCTTGAGAATATATTTTATCTGCAATCAATCCTCTAATGTTGTTGAAAATGTTGACTCTCGTATGTGTCATCTCGATTATATACCCTGGGTGCCCTGCAAGGCCCGTGTACTGTATTGGTTGTCAACAATAAAATTATGTTGTGAAAAAAATATGGATAAGTACAGACGGAAAAATTAAATACCATAACACCGGAAGCCCTATATTTAACATATTTTTTTGGGGGGGGACGCGGCCTGACAAGATGGCTGATCGGACGCTCTGAGACGGAGCTCCCTTTCTCCATTCAGAATCCAGTACAGAGATCTGGGCCTCAATCTATAATTTTTTTGCTCACCATGCAATTCCCGTTTGAACCCAGCTACATGCAAATCAGTCTTGACCCTGTCCCTCATGGGAACAGTCCAGCCCGAACTGCCAAGACAGGTCCTCCCTGCACTGGAAACAAGCATCCTAGGACCGGTTTCAGGGTTTCAGTGAAGACATGGCTTGGCAGTTCGGCCTGGACTGTTCCCATGAGGCACAGGGTCAAGACTGATTTGCATATAGCTGTGTCTGAACTGGGGTGGCAAAGTGAGCTAAAGAATGATGATGGATTCAACCCAGATCTGTGACTGGGGGTCAATGTCTGAAAAGTTTCAGCACTCCGTCCATCTTCTCCTTGTGTTTGCTTTGTTCGCCCTGAGTTGGCAGGGTATGCCCAGACGTGGATCCCTTGCTCACTTTACCACTGGATTCAAGCTAGCCTGGATGATTAAGGGTGTTACCCAAGAAACCGGTCCCAGGATGCTTGTTTCCGGTCCAGTGAAGACATGGCTTGGCAGTTCAGGCTGGACTGTTCCCATGAGGCACAGGGTCAAGACTGATTTGCATATAGCTGTGTCTGAACTGGGGTGGCAAAGTGAGCTAAAGAATGATATTGGATTCGACCCAGATCTGTGATTGGGGGAGAGTGTCTGAAAAGTTTCAGCACTCCATCCATCATCTCCTTGTGTTTGCTCCATTCAGAATCCTGCATAATCCTTGCAGCAAAACCAATAACCTGCAACAAAAACAGACTTAGTGCCTTGCCGACATCATAAGCTTTCCTAAACAGGGAGAAATGAGCTGTGGGGGGCCCGGCGCAATGGTAAGGCGAGAGAGATAGTAGAGACTGTGCTCCTGCGGCCATAAAGACAGCAGGAATATTAGCCGGCTCTCGCTTGCAGCGGGAATCCACGTGGAGTGTAGCAGCGTCCGTTGGATAAGGTGACGTACCAGCGGGTGGGGACGGGACAACATCAGCGGTCGCCATGTGGGCCTAAGCTCTGCCGGGGTCGGGAGAAGTGGGACTGGTGCCTTTGAAGAATGGGGGGCCCGGAGTTGCTCCTCTTGCCTTTCCCCCTTGATGTCTCATTAGCGGGACCGCAAGAGGAGACAAGGTGAGGGGACTGCAATCCTGTGGTGGAGGTGGCCTTCCTGCTTGACCTCACAAGGCCCAGAAGAGGACGCCCCAAGCGCCCAAGGTGATGAGGCGGGATAGGCCTGAGGACCTGGCGCAGGCCTCTGGAATAAGATGAGGATCGCGAGCAGTGCAGCCTGCAATGACCGGCAGGTGGCATCTGGAGGGCCCCTGACACAGTAGGACTGAACTGCTTGGCGGAACCTGGCGGGAGTCCAACCCCTGCGGTGGCAGGAAGATTGGGTGAGATACCAGGGGGAATGCTAACGAGGGATGCTGCCACTGTGGAGTGTGGAGCCCGGGCCCCAGGACAATAACATGCCCACACCCATACTGCGCTGAGGGGGCCAAATGGAATGACATCAGGGTCAGTGGTGTGGAGGAGCCAGGAGGCCTGTGATTCTGGAGACTACTGAGATACCGGGTGTGTTTCATGTATGCTGGGGAGTGCAGGCTCGAATAGTTAATTGTGGAGTACTCCAGAGCACTGAAATACTATGTGACGTGTGGCAACTCACCTGGGTCTGAGCGGGGGTGCAGAGTGTAGAGTTTCAAGACTAAATAGGCAACGGCGGGCTGTGCTTGCACTAGGAGGTGTGGGGTGCAGTGATTGAGCCCAGACTGGCACCGCAACCAACACATGGGAAGGGATCACAAGGCGCAGATCACGTATCTAGCACTTGGATTATGTAACCGGGTGATGCGCAGCAGCCCTGAGAAACCTGCAGACAGCTGAACGATATTGGTGGGAAGCTCAGAGTTGGGAGGTGGGTGCAAAGGAAGACTGCCTGCAGCCTCCAGTAAACACAGCGAGAAGGGCATAAGAGACAATGATACGTCTGAACTACGATGGGGAAAGACAAAGCAAACGCAGGACACCAAAGCAATACCATAACACAATATGCAGAGGTGCCGCAACAGAGGGTCACACAAAAAACATAGGATGTGGAAAGCACCACGGAACCATCAAGGGCGGGGCTCATGGCAGCAATACAATGTACATGCAGTGCCCTCAAGGGTAAAATAGACATGGTGCCCAAAGTGGTGGGCATGCTTCATGCTGACCTCTGTAAGGTGTCCGAGAAAGTCACGGTGCACGAACAGAGGTTTGACAATGTCACCCAGGAGGTTAGCACCTTAATGGAGCAGGTAGTGAAGCTAACAGCCATGACAAAAACGCTGGAAGATAAGGCGAAGGACGATGAAGGCAGGTTACGCTGGAACAACCTGGGCCTCCTGGGATTCCTGGAGAGAGTGGGGGGAGAGTAGACAGAGCCCTTTGTGGAGAATTGGATAAGCAGCATGTTGAGGCCTAAGGGGCTGTCCCCAATGTTTACGGTGGAAAGGGCGCATAGAGTGTTAGTGAGACGCCCTCTCCCGGGACACCACTGTGGGCCCTAATTGTGTGCATTTTTTACTTCTGCGATAGGGACTGTATCCTCAGAGCAGTAAGAGAAGCTGGCGCCTTTACTTTTGAGAACCCCAACTGCATTACGTCCGGAAAGTACAAGCACAATGGAAGTCCTTTGAGGAAGTAAAGCAGAAACTTAGAGCAAGCGGGCTGCAATACATGCTCATGTTCCCGGCGAAACTCTGAGTGGTGACATAGGGGAAAACCCTTTTGTTTGAATGGCCTGAGCAAGTATGGACTTGGCTGGAAATCTGGGTTAGGTTGCCATTGCAGGAGAGGGGCACCCAGAGAGCTGGCAAGAGAGTAAAGGGAGGTGCACAACAGGCTGTCAACTGGAGTATGTCCCAGGAGGAATCGTCTGTAAAGGACATGGGAACCACCCGATTGAAGTGCAGGAAGATGGTTCACTGATCGCGGTGCAGCGGGGGATGATGATACCTGCGCAAGAGGGCAGCGGGGACACTTTGGCCTCAGGGACATCAGAACCAGCAACGTCAGAGGAGGTCGGCTGAGCCCAATATGCGACCTTAAAACAGAATGGGTGTTAGCGGAGGTGTCCAGGACACGGGAGAGTGGGCTCATATAGCTCAGACCAGGAAGGAGGAACATATGTTGGTTCAAACATACGCTGAAGGCAACTGAAGTGGTAATGATTGCTGATAAACTTGCAAGAGATACGGGTAGGGCAGCTGAGGCAAGACCCAGTGGGGTTCCCGGGTCCTCTTGAGGGTAGGGGTGCCTGTCGGATAACTTGCCTCTTCACAACAAGGGAGAACTTAGTAGACATTTATAGTTGTGTGAGTCAGCTGAGAGATATATGGGATACCCTGGGTATTCGGTACCTAGGTTGGTGGGCGATCATTAAAGTTCTAGATATCATTCGTGTATGATTGTCAGGGGAGCGATGGGATGGGCGGTTTATTAGATGGTTCTTGTTTCCTTTTCCACAATGCAGTGCAATACACATCACATTGGGCAGAACAGGGCTGGAGTAATGGGACCCAGACAGATGAAATGTATTCCATGCTGGGAGGACACCAAGCACAGCCAGGAAATAGGGCATCTACTGCGTCATTATGGCACAACACTTTAAGATAATTTCATGGAATGTCAGAGGCCTAGGCACCTATGTAAAGAGGTACAGAATATACTTCTATTTGAGACGTATGGGGTGTGTATAGTCTGCCTGCAGGAAACGCACCTCATAGATGATGAAGCCCTGAATTTGAAGAAAAAATAGAGGGGACAGTTATATACATCTACATTTTCCTCCCTTGCCCGGGGGTGGCGATATGGGTTGCGCCAGGTACCCTGTTCCGTCTGATTTTTTCGGAGGCAGACCCACAGGGCAGGTACGTTCTGGTGCAAGGGGGGCTGGATGATGCTTATTTGACTATACTTAATACATATGTGCCTAATGTTGATGACAGTGAGTTCTTCCCCTGCTTACAAACTCTGATCACTGATAACATGATAGATAGACTTCTCTGAATAGGGGATTTAACTGCGTGCTGGACGCTACTATGGACAGGTCACCACTGTGTGCAACAAATAAGCCAGGTATGGTGGGTACACTGAATGACGTCATGCAAAATCTGAGTTGTAGGGATATATTAGGAAATGTTATCCGACGCACAAGGAATATTCATGTTACTTGGTAACACACGACACCTATAGTAGTCTGGATAGAGCACTGGGCACTGCACACATACAGGCTGAGATACATAAAGTGAGTAATATGGGTAGGTACTTATCTGACCACTCTCTGTTGTTGTTAGAGTGGGGCGGACTGCCAGCAGGACGGGGGGACAGAAATTGGCGGCTACAAGCGGATATGTTGACAGATGTACCCTTCCAACAGGAGTTGGCTGTCAAAATCAATGTATCCATAGAGGGAAACTGGGGCACAACCACCAGTAGGGGCATGGAATGGGAAGCACTCTAAGCCCCTGTGAGGGGGGAATGTATGAGCAAGACCTGTGGTGTGCGGCGGCAGCTGCAGTCTGAACTGAGAGATTTGGAAACTGAACTGACAGAAGTTCAGAAGAGGGGAGAGACTGGGCAGGAAGGAGAGGGTGCAGCAGTGCACATTAGGAGACAGTTAGAGCACACGTGGGACAGACTAGAAACATTTACAAGTAGGGAGAACTGGCAGAGGCTGCATAGAGAGGGAGATAAACCTAGCAAAATGCTGGGATGGTGGTTAGAGACCCCATAGTAATGCTACGCAGACAGGATGGAACAACAGCCACTACCCAGAGATTGACTAATGGTACGCTTAGAGATCATCTCCAAGAGGTATACATGGGGGACAGAACTGAGAGTACCTGGAGGGGCGGGGTCCCCCGTTTGGCGTCCACAACTAGAGAGGACATTGATGATGACATCACCTTAGAGGAAGTTAAAGAGGCGATTAAAGACCTAAAAGGGGAAAGACACCAGGGAGTGACAGATTCCCTGCAGAGTTCTATCAGACATACATGGAGCAGCTGGCTGGACCCCTGTTAAAGGTGTATACTGAAGCTGGGTGGAAGGGAGTATTGCCTCAGAAATCAAGGGATGGAGTGATCTGTATGGTGCCTAAACCAGGTGTGAGACAGCGGACCTAGCAGCATACCGTGCCCTTACCATGCTAAACGTAGATGTTCAGGTGCTATGCAAGATATTGGCGGGTAGGCGGTCAGCAGTGGTGAGGTCACTAGTACATGAGGACTAGTGCAGATTTGTCCCAGGACAGAGCACAGCCCTTAACCTGCGAAGACCGGCGTATGTTATGCATGCGGTGAAACTCTGCTTGCCCCCCTATCAGTAGAAATTACAAAAGCGTTTGACACGGTTGAATGGAACTGCCTGCAGCATGTAGTGCGCCACATGGGTTTTGGTCCAAAATTTTGTCATTGGGGCTGGGTACTATATACCTCACCTAGGGCACGGCTACCTAGCGGAGGCATAATGTCAGAAGACTAGGAGGTTCAGAGGCATGAGACAGGGCTTCCCACTCTCTCCGCTATTGTTTGAACTTGAAATTAAACCCCTAGCAGCCTCACTTAGGAAGGAATGCGAGATGATGGGAGTGAGAGTGGGATATATGACACACCTGATCTCTTTGTACACCAATGATGTGATGTTTTAGCTGCCGGTGGAAGCAGTGCCACAGCTCTTGCAAGGTCTGGAAATGTTTGGTAGCATTGCCGGTCTTCACATAAATGAACGGAAATCGCTGTTGTTCCCCTTGGGAGTGCTGGAGGAGATGTTGAAGACATAATTGCCACAGGTGGGTTCCATCTGGGAATTGCCGTCTTTCAAATACCTGGGAATTATAGTTGGCCAAGGTCTGGAGGATGAAGAACGCCTTGGAGTGAGCCCATTGCTGACCGGTCTGACTAGGTCCATTCAATGCTGGAATACGTTGCAGTTTTCCACTATGGGGACGGTGGCAGTTGCTAAGATGATGTACCTCCTGAGGTGTCTGTATATCGTCCAGGACGTACTGTACACTCTTCCCTGCAGCCTATTCTGAAAATTGGACAGACTCCTGACACTGCTGGGGTGGGCGGGGAGGAGGATCAGGGTTGCACTCTGACAGCTCAAACATGACCCACGGGAGGGGGGACTAGGTCTTTCTAGAGCTGTATTATGATGCCTCCAAGTTACAATACGTGGCGCAATGGGTGACAGAAGAGGATACCAGTGAACAGATACTGCTGAGGGGCACGCACGGTATGCTCTCCTTGATGGAGCTACTCATACTTGGGAGGAGGGTCCCTACAGGAACCTTATATCTTATATGCCAAACAGCAGAGATATGGGTGCGAGTAATAACGAGGGTACTTAAAAAATGACCGTTCACCAGAGATCTGGATGTTTGGACATTTCTGCTATTCTGCAATATCGACCCAAATATGACAATGGCTCGGTGGAGGGAGGGTGGCTGCGTTACACTGGGAGATTTATATCTGGGGTAACGTGTGACTGACACTCGCGGAAGCACAGGAGGCATTTGAAATGGGAAGGGGTCAGTTCCTCCAATATGCTAAAATAACACATACAGCAATGGAAATATGGACAGACTTTCCAAACGCCCTTAGGTAATGTGCTACCCTACAACTATTGTTAACAGCAGGCGTCATGAGGCACATGGTAACCTTCCTATACAGGACATTGTAGGAAGATAGTGTTTGGTGGGAGACCCCTGCTAGGCATGCATGGGCGGAGGATTTAGGAGCCTCCTTGTAGGCCGCTGCTAGGCGTGCGACATGTGAACTAGTTTGAAAAGTGCCTTGCAATGCCTGCTTTAGACTGATTCATTTAAACTACCTGCACCCTATGTACCTAACACCGATCAAACTTAGCAGGATGTATGTGGGGAGAGGAGCAATAGATCCTGGGTGTGGTGTGAATGGTGCAGAGTTTCTTCATATGGCATGGGAATGCCGGGCGGTCCAGCAATATTGGCGGGATGTGGTAAAACGAATGAGGGAAGTGACTGGTTTGATCCAAGCAGCCACCACACAGGTGTGCCTGCTGGGTATTGTTAAGAATCCAAGGTGGGGTAAGATGCATTGAAGTTTCTGCAGCTGGTTCTGGTATTAGCAAAACAGAGAGTGGTCATCGAATGGTTGAGCCTGAGAATACTATCAATAGAACTATGGCATTAAGACGTGATGGAATGGGCCCGGGCGGAGGAAGTGCATATGCAAAGGGGCCATAGAGATGATAGACTGGATGCGGATCTAACAGAATGGGTGGCCCTCATGGTTAATATGTCCATGGATGTTGGGGCGGATAGCGCTAAGTCGAGGGAGGTGAAAGTTGACAGGAAAGAGACACACCAGATGTATAGCCCAGTAACCTCTGACATGTACTTGATGATGGCGCGGTGAAAATAATTTGTTTAGAAGCCTGGCTGGGTTGGAACCACTTGAATTGGATCTGATGCTAGGGTCAAGTGAGAAAATATATGGCCATCAAATGGCCCTGGAGGATGCTCATTGGGGTTCTGTGACTGCACTGTACTGAACATTGGTGTGAAGTTGACCTTGTTTTCCGTTTTGTCTTGTTTTTATGCCTTTAGGATGCAAACTTTTGTAGGAGGAAAGTGGTGCACGGATGTGTATATAAATCTGACAATGTAATGCATTTACCACAAAATGCTGTGTAGTACGAAACCTAATAAAAAAAATTGCTAAAAAATATTTTTTATTTTTATTTTACATTTTATTTTAATATTTGTAGTATTTTTTTGTAAATGTGTATTTTGAGATTTTAAATGCTTAATATTTTTTATGGTTTTATTGTGTATGTTTTATATCATCTACTGGCGGTAGTTATAGTTAGGACCTAGTTTCCATAAGGAAAGCGTTTTTTGATTTGCCAATATCTTTGGCGTCATTTGATGAATCTTTGGGAAATTTCCCATGTGGTGACGTGGAGGATCCGCGAACCCTCCCTGTCTTGTGCCTGCAATCTGATTGTCTGCCAACACTTCAAACAAGTAAGTGTTGGCAGCCATCTTGTGCCTCAGTTGAACTGAGTCACAGGAAAAAAGGTAAGAAAACATTAAAAAAACAAGAAAATGGGGCACGGAGCCCCAGGGATTGCCACCTCCTATATTCTAAAATAAAGTGTGGAGGGGCTTGAGTCCCCCCACACAGCCCCGGGAACACCACCTCTGCGGGGCTAAAATACTGTTGGTGGGGGACCCCCAGCAGTGAAGGGGACTTTATCCACCAACAAAGAGCGCGCTAGGAGGCGCATTTGCAGAGTGGTGAAGAAAGGGAGTGTGGCTTTCTATCAGATCTCAGCAATCCTGCTGTGTGAGACTTACTGGAGGTAACAGGAGTGGAGTTGGCCCACAAGGACGTCCTTGGGGCCAACTCCGCCTCGTGTTACCTCCAGTAAGCCTCACACAGTGGGATTGCAAAGAGGTCTTCGGAGGTCACGCCCCCCCCCCCTTTCTCCACCACTCTGCAAATGCTCCTCCTGGTGCACTACTGGTTGAAGGATGAAGTCCACTTTACCTCTGAGGGACCTTGGGTGCCAAGAAGTCCTCCTGGTAAGTCCTACGCAACGGAATTCCTGAGAGCTGGTCAGAGGCCCAACCACCTTTCTCCACCACTCTGCAAATGCGACTACTACTTAAATAAACCTTAGAAATTCCCAGAAAAAAACAAAGGTTACAAGGATGTTATAGTAATGAATTAGCATTTAAAAAACCTTAGAAATTTCCAGAAAAAAACACAGGTTTCAGGGACGTTATAGTTAGGAATTAGCATTTTAAAAAAGCGTAGAAATTCACGGAAAAATACAGGTTACAGGAATGTTATAGTTAGGCTGACATTTCACTCGTACAAAACCTGTGAAATTCAGCCATTATTGTAAGCTGAGCTAACTATAACGCGCACCCCTACAATGCACTGCGGATGATGTCACTAATTACATCACTTATGACATGGTCAGTGACATCACTGATGACATCATTGATAACATCTCAAATTACAACACTGATGTCATCACTGATGACATCATTCACATAATCTCGGATGCACCTCCTCACACCACAATATAATCTTTCATACACCCACTCCAAATTTCAGACTACCATTCTCAAAACCATAGACACACCAATAGCGGTATGTACATACCCAATCACTGATTCATAGGTCTACACACACATTCACTCACTCAGCCATACAGCCACTCATACACCCAGTCATTCACCAATACAGCCACTGATATATCCACTCTTACACCCATACAGATACTCACACACCGCCACTGACCCATAGAGTTACTCACACCGCTAGTCAGTCACCCAAAGAGTCAATCACACTGCCATTTATTCACTTATACAGTTATACACACACCACCTCACTTATTCAGACAGATACTAGCACATACTAACTTTCCTATACAACCAGTGACACAAGCACATACTCATCCATACAGCCACTCTCATAATCACTCACTCTCACATACAGTCACTCATATACTCCAACACTCATATATACTGCCTTTCACATATGCAGTTACTCATCCATATACCACTGAGATGTCCATTCACTCACTGACACAGCCATACGCACACTTACTCACCCATACAGCCTCTCACAGATGCACTCATGAACCCATATATATATATAGTGAATCACCCACTCACACATCCATGTAGCTACTCAGTAGTAGTAGTAGTCAAAGATACTTTATTTCGAATTTAGAATATAAATTCATAAAAAGTCACAAACAAACAATGTTTAGATACACAGCCCAGAATTTAAAAAAAGGATCAAGTACCATTGACATGTTTAGCAATCCATATCCGCTCTGGATTTCAGAATAGATTTTAAAAAACGGACAATAAAATATATACAATCCATGTGCAATAATTGTAAAAACATTAAGGCAGGTTTAACTTGGGTAAAATTCATTTTCTTTCAAATTGGAATCAGGAAGGATTTTCTTGGTACTGAATAAAAAGTGCAGAAAAACATAAAATGTTCCAAATTTTGCGGCGAATGACCATCACAACTACAATCTGGTAGCACCTGCCCTCTGTTTCCCCCTTTTGGTCTGGCTAATAAGAGATGGAAAGTGTTACATCTGAACCTAGTTAACAAACATTTTTCGTGGGAAGTAAGAGTGGACAGCAGGTAAGGCTCGGCAGTAGGGGGTCGTAGTTAAAGTGAGGTATGACCGGACACTCGGTTTCAAAATCTTGATCCCTTCCCTTTCTTGCATCCTATAGTTCAAAAAAGAGGTTTTAATTAATGGGATGTCCTTTTTATGGGTATCTTTAGGCTTGGTGAATAGTGAACCCCTTCCCAGTGATTCAAATCCTTTTTTAATGTAAGTAAACCAAGGGATTTGTGCCATGTTCTCTAGAGCCAAGCAATCCCTGAGTATAGCTTGAGTCAAGGGTATGTCCGGGTTAAGCCAGCATTGTAGCCAAAAGATCATGGGGCGTAGCGTTATGTGGTCAGCTATGTAAGGTACTCCCAATTCTTCATGAGCCACCAAGTTCGGAGTACTTTGCGGAACACATAGTAGTCTTTTTAAGAACTTGTTTTCCTCGACCTGTAAAGATTTAATCACACCTCTTCCCCACAACTCAATACCATAGCATGCTATGGCAACACTCTTGGCTCTATAAACCTGGAGCATGGCCCCCGTCGGTTTCTTCCCTATTTTAGAAGCAAAGTTAAAAATTACAGCATTTGCCCAAGCCAACTCCCCCCCTTTTTTTTGTATCACGGCCTCCCACTTTAGTTTGTCATCAAATAAAACTCCTAAATAAGAGAACACCTTGGTGCTAGGGATTAAGTCTCCCCCTGTTTTAAATTGAAATGTCTTACTAGAGCGTTTGCCCAATCTCATAGTATAAGACTTTGTGCTGTTGATTTTTTAAATCTAGCTTATTCATAAATTCATAAAAGGAATTTAGCAGAGTTTGGAGCCCAATTTCAGTTCTAGCTATTAGTACAGCGTCATCCGCGTATAGCAAAACGGGAATACCCCGTCCAGCTATACGCGGGAAGTCTGCACCGGTCTCTATCAAGGTCCTCTCAAGATCGTTGATATAAAAGTTAAATAAAAACGGAGCCATAATACATCCCTGCCTTACACCTTCTTGATGGAGAAGTCATTCCCGTAAAAAATTTATCAGCCCCGCGTCTACCCCACTCGCCTCCATGGCCTGCCAAAGCTTAGACCTGTTAACACAGTCAAACACTGATGAGAGGTCCATGAAGGCGAGGTGAATTGAACCGGGATACACCACAGTGTATTTGTTAAGCAGCAAATACAAATTAAGGCACTGTGTGATGGTTGAGCGCCCTGCATGGAAACCATATTGACAGTCTGTTAATATCTTATTATTAACTGCCCAATCCTTCAGCCTATTTAAAATAGCCTGCCCCATTACCTTCACGACCGAATCAATAAGTGATATCGGTCTATAGCAGCTAGTGTTGTTTCTATTGCCTTTCTTAAAAACAGGCACTATAGTAGACAATGCCCAACTGTTCGGACAGCCTTCTGTGGCGGCTGCGTTAAAGACCGGACAGAGAATAGTTGCCCAAAATTTGGGGTCTGATTTAAATAAATCTGGTGGAATCCCATCAGGGCCAGGGGCTTTATTGCTTGTCAAACCCATGATTCCATCTAGAATCTCAGTTTCGGTAAAGGTTATAGCTGGGATATCCCCACGACTCGATGTCACAATGCCGGAATCAGCCGGGCTATCAAACATTGATTTAAAATGATGAACCCAGTCACCTTCACCTATGTGAGCCACCAAACCATCCCCCCCTCCTGTTGAAATAAAGGACCATTAACAGCTTTCCAGAACCTAGCACTGTTTTTTAGGGTACTGCTATCTAATAATTCTTCCCAGGCTTCTTCTTTTAATGAAGCTTTACGGAGTGCTTGAGCATCAGTGTACGCCCTTCTCAGGGAGCGCACTACCGTCAAATTTCTAGGTTTTTTTGCCAGGGCTTCTCTTAACAGTATGTCTTGACTTTACTATCAGTAGTGCACTTATTTTCCCGGTCATGTTAACAAAAGCATCCAAGACGGTACTTGCATTTGCTCCATCTGTTGTACAGATAGCTATTTCTCCCAGACAGTATGACTTTACATTGTCGTTAAAAACAGTAGGTGATAATTGAGTCCACCTTAGCCTCCTTTTACCGTTTGTAGATCTTAAATCTCCTCTTACTGGGATATTACATGTAAGATCAGACAGGATACCACCAAGATAAACTGTCAGCGGTTTATGGTCACTGAATTCATTGATTGAAATAGAGAAATCTCCTAAAAGGGGTGCTAAAGATGACGAGATAAGAATGTAATCAATAAAGGTACCATTCCCCTTACCTATAAAAGTTGGAATTGAAAACAATGTAGCCGGGCTCATATAGGACATGGCTAGCCCCATGTCGTATTCACTCAGGAGGTCGTTAAGTTCCTCTCCCTGCAACGTGTGTTCAAAATGTAGGCCAGTTAATAGCGGACATCCTAAGTTAGCTAAACAGGTGGTTGAGGGGTTACCGCATGGATGAATATTAAAATCCCCCATAATTATCAGGCTGTGAAGTTTGTTGGCCATGTGTGTTTTAATAAATTTAGCCAGAAACTTAATATTTCCTCCTTCAGCTAGAGTAGATGGGGAGTTATAAAAATTAATTAACCCCCATTCAGAATGCCCCTTCCTTAAGGAAATTGCTAGAATTCCAGGGTGTGAGTGTGAGATCATACGCGCCTCACATTTAATATCGAGTGAAACATAGGTTGCCAGACCTCCCTTAGGCCTGCCACTGGCCGAAGGGGAGGCCGGGACAAAAAAGACCTTGTAACCATCTAAATAGTAGTTACAGTCCATATCCCACGTTTCCTGGAGGCTAATAATCTTATACTATTTAACAAACGCAGTCCAGCGTGGATCATTACTTTTCCTGGCCAGCCCTGCGATGTTCCATGATAGGATATTATTTCTAGGGGTCAATGGTCTGTCCTTTACTCCTTCTTTGCTAGGATCCTGTGTAAGAGTATGTAAACTTGTTTCATTTGCTACCTGGGAGGTTAGTCAGTCACACTCTTCTATATCTGATAACGGCAGATATCTGTTTGTTATTTCTAGTCCTGGGGGGAAGTGTTCGTTAACCGTGTTCCTAGGGGGTTGAAATCGAATAGGAGGTCGATATCGATGGTTCTGTCTCATGGTGTCCCTTGTGTGTGTGTGATCTTTACAACTGATATCAGTTTTGTGCAACCACGGCTCTTGGGTGTAAAAATGGGCCAGAGACAAAATCACTATATTGGAGCCGGGACCCGGATGATTTCCTGTAAGATTTTCTCAGCAGTATACGGGTTATCAAAATTCACAATAATACAATCACCATGGTATGATTTAGTCCTTTTGCCAATCTAATTAGTTCTACGAGCCATTATTATAAATCTGTTAATATCCTGTCCCCTATATAAGTTGTTGGTAAACCATTGGTTCAGTTTATTTTTAAGTTGGCCAAAATCCTCTGTAGCCCCATCCTTCAATTGAGGGACATTGCCCAAGATTACAGTATAAGGTGTAGATTCCATTGCTAGGTCAATAGATTGAATTTCCTGTTGGAGGTGATCAGGCAATTCCCTCTCCAGATTTCTCCTTGATCTATCTATGGTACTATTGGACTTTGTAGGTTCTGGTGGTCCCGGGGTGGGTGTTATTTCAAATGATGTAGTGGGATGGGCAACTCTATTGGCAGAAGCCTCTCTTGTCTTGCTTATATCACCATTATGTACCTTGGAATTGCCACTTAACATCATTTCTGCTGTATTATTGGGTACATTAACAGATCTAATATCAGGTTTCCAACCACAATTCCCCTCTATTAGTGTTAATCTATCTTCTATGTTAGTAAGCTTCTTTAGGATCGGATCCAATAGCTTAGTTAGCATAGTTTCGATCCTAACTAGATTACACTCATGCACCTGTCCCACGGACAAAACACTCTTAGGTGGCTGTTTTCCCCTAGGGCTATTTTCAAGTTCGATTATCTCCGAGCTCTGGACATTATCTGTTGTCCCAATCACACTACCCACTTGCTTACGTTCCCGTTGTCCCTTCCTTTTAGGGTTATTAACCTTAGCTGTTTTGTTTTTACCCTGTTTACCACTAGTGGTCATCCCTTTTTCCACTACTGTGGATTCCTCAACAAGTGGGGTAATCGTCTCCGCAGGGGGCTGGGATGTCGGTATAATAGTGGGAGAACCTTCTGCGGAACCGGGTTCTGGTAAGGAGAGAATTTCAGGAGTTAAGGATAACCTATTCATTGAGCTTTGATAGTCTAGGGAAAGTCTGCGTTCAGTATCTAGTATTTCTTGAGTCAATACTGTGTTAGCCCTGGTAAAAAAGCATCCAATGTACCCGCCACCCTATGTCCCAAATTAGCCTTGACCATATTCATTGTTTATAAATATGGAAAAATAATTCAAATAAAAAGAATAAGCAAAGCTTCCGATCTGCACAAACACACTGTCGTTCACAAAGAATGGGCCGGAGTTATCAGAAGCTTAGTGACAGTACCTTTGCTCTACTGTGTCCAGACCAATGGCCCATATAGAGTACGAAAATCCAAATAACCTGGCCCAGCCCGGCCTCTTCCGGGTTATGACGGGCAAGGACGGGCCCGCCCTTGGCCCGGGCCTCGCCCGGGCGCTGCCCGGGCGCTGCCCGCGCTGCGGGAGGCGTGGAGCGTTAATGTAGGCAGGTGACGCCTGCCACTGATGTCACCCGCTTGCGCCTGAGTCAAGGAGCCTGGGAGATGTAGTTTAGCCACACGCTGTTGCCCTCACGGCGGACCTGGCGGTCTTGCTTCGAGCGAGAGCTCCCTGCACTGGGGGCCGTTCTATCTTGTAGATTGCAACGCCGATTGTCCCGTTATCCTTAGGCTGCGAGGAAGGATTAGCCTCTGAGCCCTCTGGTTGCGCGTCCCGTGCTGCGGGAGGCGTGGAGCGTTAATGTAGGCAGGTGACGCCTGCCACTGACGTCACCCACTTGCGCCTGAGTCAAGGAGCCTGGGAGATGTAGTTTAGCCACACGCCGTTGCCCTCATGGCGGACCTGGCGGTCTTGCTTCGAGCGAGAGCTCCCTGCACTGGGGGCCGTTCTATCTTGTAGATTGCAACGCCGATTGTCCCGTTATCCTTAGGCTGCCAGGAAGGATTAGCCTCTGAGCCCTCTGGTTGCGCGTCCCGCGCTGCGGGAGGCGTGGAGCGTTAATGTAGGCAGGTGACGCCTGCCACTGACGTCACCCGCTTGCGCCTGAGTCAAGGAGCCTGGGAGATGTAGTTTAGCCACACGCCGTTGCCCTCACGGCGGACCTGGCGGTCTTGCTTCGAGCAAGAGCTCCCTGCACTGGGGGCCGTTCTATCTTGTAGATTGCAACGCCGATTGTCCCGTTATCCTTAGACTGCCAGGAAGGATTAGCCTGTGAGCCCTCTGGTTGCGCGTCCCGCGCTGCGGGAGGCGTGGAGCGTTAATGTAGGCAGGTGACGCCTGCCACTGACGTCACCTGCTTGCGCCTGAGTCAAGGAGCCTGAGAGATGTAGTTTAGCCACACGCCGTTGCCCTCACGGCGGACCTGGCGGTCTTGCTTCGAGCAAGAGCTCCCTGCACTGGAGGCCGTTCTATCTCGTAGATTGCAACGCCTGATTGTCCCGTTATCCTTAGGCTGCCAGGAAGGATTAGCCTCTGAGCCCTCTGGTTGCGCGTCCCGCGCTGCGGGAGGCGTGGAGCGTTAATGTAGGGAGGTGACGCCTGCCACTGACGTCACCCGCTTGCGCCTGAGTCAAGGAGCCTGGGAGATGTAGTTTAGCCACACGCCGTTGCCCTCATGGCGGACCTGGCGGTCTTGCTTCGAGCAAGAGCTCCCTGCACTGGGGGCCGTTCTATCTTGTAGATTGCAACGCCGATTGTCCCGTTATCCTTAGGCTGCCAGGAAGGATTAGCCTCTGAGCCCTCTGGTTGCGCGTCCCCATGTAGCTACTCATCAACCCATGCAGCCACTTAAACACCAACTGACAGACTGATACAGACATTCACACAGATTAATCACTCTCCCATGTTCACTGCGATATGTATAATCAGTCACTTATACAGTCAGTCATGCACCCACTGAATCATCCATCCAGACACTCATACACCCATTCATTCTTCAATACACCATGGCATACATGTATAACATTGTTAAACTTTTTAGAAACACTCACAGTCACTGGATGATAACATCTCTCTCTACATATATATATATATATATCTCGATATATATATGAAAAAAAAAATATATATATATATATATAGAGAGAGAGAGAGAGAGAGAGAGAGAGAGAGAGAGAGAGAGAGAGAGAGACAGAGAGAGAGAGAGAGAGCAAGCAAGGGAGTATTAAATAACATTGGAATATATTTCATTTACATTTACATTTATTACAATTATGCAATAAACTATTTAACATTTACTACTTTTAACTCTATTTATATTTAAAGAATCGATATTTTTGTCTAATATTTTATGATATGAGTGTCAGCAATATTTGTTTCCAATATTTTTGTACTTACCATTAAAAGTATGGGATCACAATATTATGATAAACAATATATTTTTCTGATACATTTGGCAGCAATAATACCTACATCGATATTATGTCAGGGATGTCATCAATGATGTCATTTGAGATGTCATAAATGGTGCCATAGAATGTTATGAGTGATGTCATATGTGAGGTCAGATGCAGAGCATGGCAGGGGCACAACATTTAGTCAGCTGTGATAACTATAACTACTGGATTTTGTTGGTTCAAAACATTAATTTTTCTGTGACATATTAACCTGACTAAAAATCTACATTAACCTTTGTTTTACAGTAAAAAATAAATATATATACATTTATGATTGTATGTATATATATATATATATATATGTATCTTTACATATATATTCACTGGAAAAGACAAAGGTTTCAGGGATGTTATAGCTAGGTTAAGTTTTCACACACACAAAACCATAGAAATTCATAAATTATAGTTAACTTAGCTATGACTTACGCCTTCCTGCAATGCACTGCTTATGACCTCACATTTTACATCACTCATGACATGGTCAGTGACATCATTAATGACATCCCTGATGACAACCTCCAGTGAGACAGCAAGTGTGAGTCTTTTGTAAAAGTTTCTGACACTGAAAGGTATATACTGTGGTACTGCATAAGTTATATTACTATTCTTTCTGTACTACTAATGAATGTTAGTATTTCTAACATATACCATCTTTACTAATATCCCATTTTTAAATGTATGAGTGAACTACCCTCTACACTGACACATGTCTCCATCTGATGTACATGCATGGCAGTGCTTTGCGACAATCAAAATTGTTCATAGAGACTTCACTCCACAGCGATGGCTGAGTACAGTTGTGTTTTACAACATACTGACCATTTTGCTTAGACCTCTGTCCTTTGTGTTGAATGAATGTAGTAGTATTTTGCAATAAATTAATCTGTTCACTAAGACCTCACTCTAGGGCGATGGCTCAGTGTAGTAGTAGTTTGCAACAGACTGACCTCTCTGCTGAAACCTTTCTTCAGGATAAAGATTAATTTTACTAGAGGTTTTTGACACAGTGGCCTGTCCACTAAAACCTCTCTATTGGGTGTGTGTTGTAGTCATTTGTATAAAACTGATGTCTGAACTAAAACCTCTTTCCAAGTTGATGTTGTTGTGGCTTGTGATAGACTAGCCTGGACGGTTAAACATCTTACTATGGTTTAGAGTAGTGGTTTGGAAGAGAAAGAACTATTCACTGAGAACTCTCTCCTGGTTGATAAGTGAGTGTAGTACTTGATAACATCACTGCTTTACGTCTCTCACCTGTCTCCTTTTCTTATTTAAAAAAAACTTTAAATGGTATTTCAGGAATCTAACTATAACGTCCCTGTAACCTTTGTATTTTTCAGTGAATTCCTAATTGTATTAAATTATATTTCCTAACTATAGCATCCCTGTAACCTTTTTTTTTGTGAATGTGACTGTTTTGTTCAAATATAAATTGTACTACAATTTGACCCATATGTTCAATATGGTAATATACTTTTTCAGACGTTTATAAATATATTAATTCACACATTTATTCTTCATATATATTTAAAAAAGAAAAAAGTCAAGGTAAGCTAACTTATGTAGTCTTTCTATAAATGCAATGCACCAAGTCTTTCTGTTTTTAAAATTAATTCCATGGATCCATTGATCCATTTCAAACCAAAAGCACACATTCACAACCAAAACAACAACACCTTTAATACACATACACGCTATTGAAATTTCTATAAGTGTATCACTGCCTGTGTGTAGGTGTGAGAGTGGCTGTCTGAGTGACTGTGTGGGTGTGTAAGTGGATCTGGGAGTGGCTGTGTGCGTGCAGGTGTGGGAGTGACTGTGTGAGTGGTTTTGTGGGTCTGTGAATTGGTGTGTAAGTGTCTGTATGGGTGTGTAGGTGGGTGTGTGAGTTGTTATATGGGTGTGTAAGTAGGTGTTTATGTGTGTGAATGAATGTGTTTTTGGTTGTGTTGTTTGTGAGTGGGTGTGTAAGGGGTTTTGTGGGTCTGTGAGTGGGTGTGTAAGTGGGTGTGTGAGTGGCTGTGTGGCTCTGTGTGTGGGTGCATGAGTGGTTTTGTGGGTCATGGAGTGGGTGTGTGAGTGGCTGTATGGGTGTGTGAGTGGTTGTGTGGGTGTGTAAGTGGGTATGTGAGTGGGTGTTTGAGTGGGAGTGTGGGTCAGTGAGTGGGTTTGTGAGTGGTATGTGAGTGTGTGAGTGCATGTGTGAGTGGTGTTGTGGGTCTGTGAGTGGGTGTCTGTGGCTGTATGGGTGTGTGAGTGGTTGTGTTGGTGTATAAGTGGGTGTGTGAGTGGGTGTATATTTGTGTGTGTGAGTGGCTGTGTGTGTCAGTGAGTGGGTATGTGAATGGTTTTGTAGGTCTGTGTGTGGTTATGAGAGTATGGGTGGCAGGATGAGTATCTGAATGGGTGTGTTAGTGGTTGTGTGGTTGTGTAAGTGGGTGTGTGAGTGGGTATCTACACATATGACCCCTGGCTGGATTTGGAATTATGTGAGAAATCTATAGCTTCCTGTAACACCCATGGGTTTCTTACTGGTTTCCTCCACAAACTCAAAGTAGGATGAAAGCACAAAAATTTGTAAAAATGTGCTTCCTCTTTGAAAAATGTCAAATCTGTGGTAAAAAATAGTTTTTATTTTATACAGCTCTGCATGTTCCTGAAAGCTGTGAAGATGGTGACATTAGCACAGCAACTCTTTCATTGTTGCCTTTTTTTAGGGGAACAAACAGACACTTTTATCCAAAGCACTTTTTTCCTATTTTTCCCCAAAACCTCAAAATGTAGCTATATTCTGCCTATTTTCTTACTCCCCTGCAGGGGAATCTACAATCCTTAGCTACCTTTAGAATCCCGAAGATCCTGGAAAAATAGACATAAATTTTGCATGGATACTTTTTTTGGAAAATAAAATTATGCAGCCCTAAGCGCAAACTACCCCAAATAGCCAAAAAAGGGATCAACACTGTGGGGAGCCCCAGCAGTTAAGGGATTAATAGTGATGCTTCTTTCTTGTGTATCCTTGCTTCTGAACTAGCACTGTCTTGCAGCACATCCTTGCTTGCACCCTTTGTTACTTCAACCTGCACTCTTTAGCAGTGGATCTTTTCTTCCTGTCTCCTGCAATGGGTCCTCGTTTCTGAAGCTAGCACTGTTCAGTACGTTTTCCTGTTTCATCAGCTCACACTATGTCAGTCCAACCATATTTCTTGAACTTTCAAAAGTTGCCCTTTTCAGAGTTCTTGCCGTCCTTTCCTGGGTTCTTTACTTCCCAGCTGCCCATGTGCTGCCTTTGTATCCATGCTGCCTTCATTCCCAGTGCCATATATTTGCTTTCTTTCTACTGAGTGTTACCTATGTTTTCCCTTCTATTTCTCATGAGCTTCTTTTATTATTGTCTATATACTAAGTTTGCCACCCTTACTGTTACTACTTTCAATGTTCCTTAGTCATATCCAAAAGTAGTGTGCAGAGCTGGCACCCTAGTATGTGTTTCTTATCCACTGTGAGTATTGTCTCTGTCTGCCTTTTTATGCCATCACCAAAGTTATCAGCTCAACAGAAGTTGCCCTTGCATGTATGTCCTACATATGGATATTTTAGGCAATATTCGTAACACCGATTGTGGGTGAGAAACTTCATGACCTTCAGTGTTAATGTATGGAGTTCTAGAGTGATTTACCCCACATTCACATTCAGTATTAGTGTTATTTGCATGGTTTGCACAACCTGGATATTAGATATTCTCAACGCTAAATGTCCTCTTGACAGCAGTTTTTTTATAAGCTTTTGCTTTGTTTGTTACCTTGTGACAGTTTTCCTCATTGGATCCTTTCTTGTCCTTAGACTCACCGTGTGATCTTGGGCAACTTTATTACCATAATTTGTTTCCTTTTTAGGTCTTGCGTGCGTTGCAGCGCAATGCGCTGCTCCGCCTCCGTGAGAGATTTTGTTGGAGAGGATTTTCAGAAAAGGGCTTTAAGCCCCACCACTCATTTCCATTGGCTGGCGTCACCGTTTATGGTAAACGGTGGCCTACCATTGGAAATTAGCTTTCTGGGTTACCTCCCTTTGGCTTTTTGTTCCGGCCCATCCGGGCTGGGTCTCCTGCTTCATGGCTGTTGTGAAGACTTTTCTTATCTGCTTGTTTATTTAACAAGCAGATAAGAAAAGTCTTCACGACAGCTGTGAAGCAGGCACAGAGCTCAGAGGCGCACGGGGTCACGGGGAGGACAGGGGGATCCCGGTAGAATGTGTGTTTTCCTACTGAGGCAGCAATTACATTTTGTCATACCTGAATGCAGTTGTGCACTGATGAGTATTAGCTTGGATTCCAGATCACAAAAGTACTCATCCGTCAGCATGTTAAACACTCGCAAGTATTAGTTGCAATCAATGGAGCACATGAACCGAGCTTTCAAGTTGTAGCTCGTGCATTCCAAAAGTATTGAATGTCTCCTTGCATTATTGATGGCTCAGATTGACCCAAATGCGGACTGCACGTGCAGCTCAACGCGACAATAGGCTCGGGTTGCAGGCAAGCATTGTTTGGTGACGTGACATATCTTACCTTTCTGCTCTGTGGCATAAACACGTGATAACATAACATAGTATAACATAACATAGTATAACATAACAAAACATAGCATAACATAACAAAACATAACAAACCATAACAAAACAAAACAAAAACATAACATAACAAAACAAAACACAGCACAACACAACACAGCACAATACAACACAACCTAGCCTAACACAACATAACACAGCCTAGCCTAACACAACATAACACAGCCTAGCCTAACCTAACACAACATAACACAGCCTAGCCTAACACAACATAACATAACATAGCCTAGCCTAACACAATATAACATAACAAATCATAGCATAGCATAATAAAACAAAACATAGCATAGCATAACAAAACATAGCATAACACAACAAAACAAAATATAGCATAGGATTACAAAGCACAACAAAACATAGCATAGCATAACAAAACACAACAAAACATGGCATAGCATAACAAAGCATAGCATAGCATAACAAAACACAACAAAAATATCATAGCATTACAAAACATTGCATAGCATAACAAAACTAAGCATAGCATAGCATAACAAAGCATAGCATAGCAAAACAAAACATAGCATAGCATAACAAAACAAAACAAAAAACATAGCATAGCATAACAAAACAAAGCATAGCATAGCATACCAAAACACAACAAAACATAGCATAACAAAACACAACAAAACATAGCATACCATAACAAAACACAACAAAACATAGCATAGCATAACAAAGCATGGCATAACAAAACATAGCATAGCATAACAAAACACAGCATACCATAACAAAACATAGCATAGCATAAGAAAACACAACAAAACACAGCATAGCATAACAAAACATAGCATAGCATAGTGTAACAAAAAAAACATAGCATAGCATAGCATAACAAAGCATAACATAGCATAACAAAACAAAACATAGCATAGCATAACAAAACACAACAAAACACATAGCATAGCATAACAAAACATAGCATAGCATTTCAAAACAAAGCATAGCATAGCAAAACCTAACATAGCATAGCATAACAAAACATAGCATAGCATAGCATAACAAAACACAACAAAATATAGCATTGCATAGCATAACATAGCATAGCACAAGAAAACATAGCATTAAGTTTGATAAACTCCTAGTAGCGGGCTAGCTAGCTTTAACGGGCAGTGACTGTAAGCAACTCTGTCAACCCAGAAGCAGTCACTCGGTCATCTTTGCTCTTGTATTGCAGTGGCTTTGTTTGTTAAACAGTGCCCATATTTATACTGTTACAACAAACAAATGATGGACGGAATGCTGACAATGCATACATTCTCCCCCAGTCAAGAGATCTGGGTTAAATCCATCGTTCTTTTGCCCACTACACCACCCCAGTTTAGACATGGCCATATGCAAATCAGTCTTGACCCTGTGCCTCATGGGAACAGTCCAGCCCGAACTGCCAAGCCATGTCTTCCCTGGACCGGAATCAAGCATCCTAGGACCGGTTTCTGGCTATCAGCCGTCATCAGCCAGGATAGCTTGAGTCCAGTGGTGTAGTGAGCACGGGTACCACGTCTGGGAATACCCATCCCACTTAGGGCGAAAAGCGTTACAACAAACAAATGATGGACGGAATGCTGACAATGCATACATTCTCCCCCAGTCAAGAGACCTGGGTTAAATCCATCGTTCTTTTGCCCACTACACCACCCCAGTTTAGACATGGCCATATGCAAATCAGTCTTGACCCTGTGCCTCATGGGAACAGTCCAGCCCGAACTGCCAAGCCATGTCTTCCCTGGACCGGAATCAAGCATCCTAGGACCGGTTTCTGGCTATCAGCCGTCATCAGCCAGGATAGCTTGACTCCAGTGGTGTAGTGAGCACGGGTCCCACGTCTGGGAATACCCATCCCACTTAGGGCGAAAAGCGTTACAACAAACAAATGATGGACGGAATGCTGACAATGCATACATTCTCCCCCAGTCAAGAGATCTGGGTTAAATCCATCGTTCTTTTGCCCACTACACCACCCCAGTTTAGACATGGCCATATGCAAATCAGTCTTGACCCTGTGCCTCATGGGAACAGTCCAGCCCGAACTGCCAAGCCATGTCTTCCCTGGACCGGAATCAAGCATCCTAGGACCGGTTTCTGGCTATCAGCCGTCATCAGCCAGGATAGCTTGACTCCAGTGGCGTAGTGAGCACGGGTCCCACGTCTGGGAATACCCATCCCACTTAGGGCGAAAATCGTTACAACAAACAAATGATGGACGGAATGCTGACAATGCATACATTCTCCCCCAGTCAAGAGATCTGGGTTAAATCCATCGTTCTTTTGCCCACTACACCACCCCAGTTTAGACATGGCCATATGCAAATCAGTCTTGACCCTGTGCCTCATGGGAACAGTCCAGCCCGAACTGCCAAGCCATGTCTTCCCTGGACCGGAATCAAGCATCCTAGGACCGGTTTCTGGCTATCAGCCGTCATCAGCCAGGATAGCTTGACTCCAGTGGTGTAGTGAGCACGGGTCCCACGTCTGGGAATACCCATCCCACTTAGGGCGAAAAGCGTTACAACAAACAAATGATGGACGGAATGCTGACAATGCATACATTCTCCCCCAGTCAAGAGATCTGGGTTAAATCCATCGTTCTTTTGCCCACTACACCACCCCAGTTTAGACATGGCCATATGCAAATCAGTCTTGACCCTGTGCCTCATGGGAACAGTCCAGCCCGAACTGCCAAGCCATGTCTTCCCTGGACCGGAATCAAGCATCCTAGGACCGGTTTCTGGCTATCAGCCGTCATCAGCCAGGATAGCTTGACTCCAGTGGCGTAGTGAGCACGGGTCCCACGTCTGGGAATACCCATCCCACTTAGGGCGAAAATCGTTACAACAAACAAATGATGGACGGAATGCTGACAATGCATACATTCTCCCCCAGTCAAGAGATCTGGGTTAAATCCATCGTTCTTTTGCCCACTACACCACCCCAGTTTAGACATGGCCATATGCAAATCAGTCTTGACCCTGTGCCTCATGGGAACAGTCCAGCCCGAACTGCCAAGCCATGTCTTCCCTGGACCGGAATCAAGCATCCTAGGACCGGTTTCTGGCTATCAGCCGTCATCAGCCAGGATAGCTTGACTCCAGTGGTGTAGTGAGCACGGGTCCCACGTCTGGGAATACCCATCCCACTTAGGGCGAAAAGCGTTACAACAAACTAATGATGGACGGAATGCTGACAATGCATACATTCTCCCCCAGTCAAGAGATCTGGGTTAAATCCATCGTTCTTTTGCCCACTACACCACCCCAGTTTAGACATGGCCATATGCAAATCAGTCTTGACCCTGTGCCTCATGGGAACAGTCCAGCCAGAACTGCCAAGCCATGTCTTCCCTGGACCGGAATCAAGCATCCTAGGACCGGTTTCTGGCTATCAGCCGTCATCAGCCAGGATAGCTTGACTCCAGTGGTGTAGTGAGCACGGGTCCCACTTGACCCTGTGCCTCATGGTCCGGTCCAGGGAAGACATGGCTTGGCAGTTCGGGCTGGACTGTTCCCATGAGGCACAGGGTCAAGACTGATTTGCATATGGCCATGTCTAAACTGGGGTGGCGTAGTGGGCAAAAGAACGATGGATTTAACCCAGATCTCTTGACTGGGGGAGAATGTCTGCATTGTCAGCATTCCGTCCATCATTTGTTTGTTGTAACGCTTTTCGCCCTAAGTGGGATGGGTATTCCCAGACGTGGGACCCGTGCTCACTACGCCACTGGAGTCAAGCTATCCTGGCTGATGACGGCTGATAGCCAGAAACCAGTCCGAGGATGCTTGATTCCGGTCCAGGGAAGACATGGCTTGGCAGTTCGGGCTGGACTGTTCCCATGAGGCACAGGGTCAAGACTGATTTGCATATGGCCATGTCTAAACTGGGGTGGCGTAGTGGGCAAAAGAACGATGGATTTAACCCAGATCTCTTGACTGGGGGAGAATGTCTGCATTGTCAGCATTCCGTCCATCATTTGTTTGTTGTAACGCTTTTCGCCCTAAGTGGGATGGGTATTCCCAGACGTGGGACCCGTGCTCACTACGCCACTGGAGTCAAGCTATCCTGGCTGATGACGGCTGATAGCCAGAAACCGGTCCTAGGATGCTTGATTCCGGTCCAGGGAAGACATGGCTTGGCAGTTCGGGCTGGACTGTTCCCATGAGGCCCAGGGTCAAGACTGATATGCATATGGCCATGTCTAAACTGGGGTGGCATAGTGGGCAAAAGAACGATGGATTTAACCCAGATCTCTTGACTGGGGGAGAATGTCTGCATTGTCAGCATTCCGTCCATCATTTGTTTGTTGTAACCCTTTTCGCCCTAAGTGGGATGGGTATTCCCAGACGTGGGACCCGTGCTCACTACGCCACTGGAGTCAAGCTATCCTGGCTGATGACGGCTGATAGCCAGAAACCGGTCCTAGGATGCTTGATTCCGGTCCAGGGAAGACATGGCTTGGCAGTTCGGGCTGGACTGTTCCCATGAGGCACAGGGTCAAGACTGATTTGCATATGGCCATGTCTAAACTGGGGTGGCGTAGTGGGCAAAAGAACGATGGATTTAACCCAGATCTCTTGACTGGGGGAGAATGTCTGCATTGTCAGCATTCCGTCCATCATTTGTTTGTTGTAACGCTTTTCGCCCTAAGTGGGATGGGTATTCCCAGACGTGGGACCCGTGCTCACTACGCCACTGGAGTCAAGCTATCCTGGCTGATGACGGCTGATAGCCAGAAACCGGTCCTAGGATGCTTGATTCCCGTCCAGGGAAGACATGGCTTGGCAGTTCGGGCTGGACTGTTCCCATGAGGCACAGGGTCAAGACTGATTTGCATATGGCCATGTCTAAACTGGGGTGGCGTAGTGGGCAAAAGAACGATGGATTTAACCCAGATCTCTTGACTGGGGGAGAATGTCTGCATTGTCAGCATTCCGTCCATCATTTGTTTGTTGTAACGCTTTTCGCCCTAAGTGGGATGGGTATTCCCAGACGTGGGACCCGTGCTCACTACGCCACTGGAGTCAAGCTATCCTGGCTGATGACGGCTGATAGCCAGAAACCGGTCCTAGGATGCTTGATTCCGGTCCAGGGAAGACATGGCTTGGCAGTTCGGGCTGGACTGTTCCCATGAGGCACAGGGTCAAGACTGATTTGCATATGGCCATGTCTAAACTGGGGTGGCGTAGTGGGCAAAAGAACGATGGATTTAACCCAGATCTCTTGACTGGGGGAGAATGTCTGCATTGTCAGCATTCCGTCCATCATTTGTTTGTTGTAACGCTTTTCGCCCTAAGTGGGATGGGTATTCCCAGACGTGGGACCCGTGCTCACTACGCCACTGGAGTCAAGCTATCCTGGCTTATGACGGCTGATAGCCAGAAACCGGTCCTAGGATGCTTGATTCCGGTCCAGGGAAGACATGGCTTGGCAGTTCGTGCTGGACTGTTCCCATGAGGCACAGGGTCAAGACTGATTTGCATATGGCCATGTCTAAACTGGGGTGGCGTAGTGGGCAAAAGAACGATGGATTTAACCCAGATCTCTTGACTGGGGGAGAATGTCTGCATTGTCAGCATTCCGTCCATCATTTGTTTGTTGTAATGCTTTTCGCCCTAATTGGGATGGGTATTCCCAGACGTGGGACCCATGCTCACTACGCCACTGGAGTCAAGCTATCCTGGCTGATGACGGCTGATAGCCAGAAACCGGTCCTAGGATGCTTGATTCCGGTCCAGGGAAGACATGGCTTGGCAGTTCGGGCTGGACTGTTCCCATGAGGCACAGGGTCAAGACTGATTTGCATATGGCCATGTCTAAACTGGGGTGGCGTAGTGGGCAAAAGAACGATGGATTTAACCCAGATCTCTTGACTGGGGGAGAATGTCTGCATTGTCAGCATTCCGTCCATCATTTGTTTGTTGTAACGCTTTTCGCCCTAAGTGGGATGGGTATTCCCAGACGTGGGACCCGTGCTCACTACGCCACTGGAGTCAAGCTATCCTGGCTTATGACGGCTGATAGCCAGAAACCGGTCCTAGGATGCTTGATTCCGGTCCAGGGAAGACATGGCTTGGCAGTTCGGGCTGGACTGTTCCCATGAGGCACAGGGTCAAGACTGATTTGCATATGGCCATGTCTAAACTGGGGTGGCGTAGTGGGCAAAAGAACGATGGATTTAACCCAGATCTCTTGACTGGGGGAGAATGTCTGCATTGTCAGCATTCCGTCCATCATTTGTTTGTTGTAACGCTTTTCGCCCTAAGTGGGATGGGTATTCCCAGACGTGGGACCCGTGCTCACTATGCCACTGGAGTCAAGCTATCCTGGCTGATGACGGCTGATAGCCAGAAACCGGTCCTAGGATGCTTGATTCCGGTCCAGGGAAGACATGGCTTGGCTGTTCGGGCTGGACTGTTCCCATGAGGCACAGGGTCAAGACTGATTTGCATATGGCCATGTCTAAACTGGGGTGGCGTAGTGGGCAAAAGAACGATGGATTTAACCCAGATCTCTTGACTGGGGGAGAATGTCTGCATTGTCAGCATTCCGTCCATCATTTGTTTGTTGTAACGCTTTTCGCCCTAAGTGGGATGGGTATTCCCAGACGTGGGACCCGTGCTCACTACGCCACTGGAGTCAAGCTATCCTGGCTGATGACGGCTGATAGCCAGAAACCGGTCCTAGGATGCTTGATTCCGGTCCAGGGAAGACATGGCTTGGCAGTTCGGGCTGGACTGTTCCCATGAGGCACAGGGTCAAGACTGATTTGCATATGGCCATGTCTAAACTGGGGTGGCGTAGTGGGCAAAAGAACGATGGATTTAACCCAGATCTCTTGACTGGGGGAGAATGTCTGCATTGTCAGCATTCCGTCCATCATTTGTTTGTTGTAACGCTTTTCGCCCTAAGTGGGATGGGTATTCCCAGATGTGGGACCCGTGCTCACTACGCCACTGGAGTCAAGCTATCCTGGCTGATGACGGCTGATAGCCAGAAACCGGTCCTAGGATGCTTGATTCCGGTCCAGGGAAGACATGGCTTGGCAGTTCGGGCTGGACTGTTCCCATGAGGCACAGGGTCAAGACTGATTTGCATATGGCCATGTCTAAACTGGGGTGGCGTAGTGGGCAAAAGAACGATGGATTTAACCCAGATCTCTTGACTGGGGGAGAATGTCTGCATTGTCAGCATTCCGTCCATCATTTGTTTGTTGTAACGCATATTTATACTGTTAGCACTTTACTTGTGCAAATTTCAGGGCTCACAAATCTTTGATGAATCGAAATTCACAACTGAGGCTGTTAAGTTCACGCTATATAAAACCCCAAGGATAAATAAAAAACATTGCCATTTACAATGTGAATAGCCCCAACAAATACAAGACCTATTGCAAAGTACAAAACATTGCCATTTACAATGCCAGTAGCTCCAGCTCCAACAAATGCAAGCCCTATTGCATTTCCAATGCTTGTTCTTCCTGGGTTCTGGTAGATCTATGACATCTGAAAATAAACAACAACTTTGTCAACGCCAGAGAACTTTAGCCCTGGAAATAATCTGACTGCATCACCTGACAGACAGAAACCTACTGAGAAACTGTCTGGTGCAGAGGCACTGGAAAAAAGTCGAGTTATGATAACCTACACACCAGCACCAAATATTGTGAAGTGTGCATGATTCAGGTAGAGTGCATTTTCAATGAGTGCCTATTACAAGTGGAGCAGTCGGGTTCCATTATGCAGATTTGCAATGCTTTGGATAAAAGCTGTTTAAAAAGATACTTAAATCAAATAAATTGATAATCGGCACAGACAGAGTTCATGGTGCATGCTACAATTATACGCCTAAATACCCTGTAAGCAATTGTCTGTTATAGACAGACTACACTTGCAGCAGGTGGTGGTGCAAGTACAAAATGGAGGATGAGAAAAACTCTGTGCTGTACTCTTTATTGTATAATCAAGGTCTCTCAAGCTACTCTTTGTTCATATGTTTCTAGGCAGAACTAATGAAGTAGCTGCGTAGAAGGCTGGATACAGTGTGAAAGAATAAACTAACATTTATTGGTAAAAAAAACTATGAGAAAAGGATTGTTGTGAATATAGCGCTGCTGGTCACCTGTGACGGCATGTGGAGAGGCTGGGCCATAGTACAAAGGTCCCAAAAGAAGGCTGATAGAACAGCCAGGGCTTCAGCTTCTAACTCAAGAAGTGAGGCTGTGGCCCTGATGTGTTGGGGCATTTATTCCAGTATTTCGCAGTTTGGTAGGAGAATGATCGACCTACCGTTCAGCTTCTGTGGATGCTGGGTGTGTTTGAGAGTGAGAGTGATAGTGAGCGAAGTTGTCTGGTGGATTGGTGAAGTTGAAGCCGGTGATTGGGGTATGCGGGTCCTGTGTTGTGTAGTGACTTGAATGTGTGTATGAGAAGTTTGAACTGGTAGCGCTTCTGGATGGGGAGCCAGTGGAGCTCTCCGGGGAGTGGTGTGGTGTGGGTTTGGCGCGGGAGTGCAAGGACGAGTCTGGCAGCAGCATTTTCAATGGTTTGAAGTCTGTGAAAAAGATGGGTTGGGATGCCGTTGTAGATGCAGTGCCATAGTCATAATCTAATTGTGATTAGTACAGGTCTGGTGGCTCAGTGGACTAATACTTCCACTGTAGGGGCCTGTGTTCAACTTTATGGTAACAGGTTCTAATCCTGGTGGGTCCACTCAGTCTTTTATCCATCTAAGGTCGATAAAATGAGTACCATTGAGTTGGATAAAAATAAACATCTGTTATTCAGCACCAAGATGCCTACAGGTGAACGTGCACTTTACAAATACACATGTAATGTAAGCGCGGTGTAGTTCACCAAGCAGCAGGATGTGCTGTGGGCTTGTCTCTCAAGGGATGTGTGTACTGTACCATCCCAGATCTTCACTCAAGCTAGAGAGGCTCCCATATGACAGTCCTGTTGACAATCATTCATAGGTTAGCAACCCCTCTGATTGGAGGGGGATTTCACAACCAGAAGAGGTAGAGCCCATTGTCACTGAACTGATTTTCCTAAAAGGAGTTTGCATCACTGGAATGCTACCAGACTGGACTGCACACGTTGAACAGTGTGCAGGAAGGTCTCTTTCCAGTTACGGAGGTTCAGCCAATAGTAGTTCTTTTGAGGCCAAGACAGGAAAACCACTGGGTTCAACTCCAGGAAGAAGGACAAAAAACAGTGGCATAGCTGCACTGCCATAGGCACTCATGAAAGCAAAAAAAAAAAAACACCAGCCACAGTTTTGTAGCAAATACAGTCATTTGGGTCCGGAGGGCACCTCAAGCCCCATTGTCCGGTGCCGCTGCACTTGCAGCTTTGCTGATAGCTATGTACCTAGTCCTCAACAGTCAGAGTGCTGGCGCCCATTGTTAGCCCATTGTTAGATGATACCCGTCTGAGATTATCTGCCTTCTCTTCTCAAGGGTCTTACTCAAGTGCCTTGGAGACTCGCTTCTCAGCGCTTACTTCATTCAACGTTCCTCATTATGTCTCGCATGCACACTAGAAGGTTCACTATCAACGAATGAAGCCGCCTCCTCAAACTTTGCATTTTCATAAGAAACCTCACCACAGGACATACGGAAGTGGAATCTTATCTCCCTCCCACCCACACCCATTTTATCTCCGGACGGGAAGTTTACTCTATAGCATAGTTACACTTGACGTAAGGGTGACCGCTTCAAAAAGTTATTGTATTGATGGCAACAGAGTGTGTAACACTGATACCGATACCCAGCTGGCCCAGTTGGACTTCCCTTTCCGGGGCAGGGAGACTACAAGAGTACTGGGCCGCTCATTGGATAGTGGCTGGAGATGTTTTGCACCATGTTGTGGTGCACAGCAGGATTCTCCGTTTCATGGGTGTGTTCACTGTTTCTTCATGCCAACATGGCGAGGGAGCCACTGGTCACCAGAGAGAGACAGTAACCACATGCTCCTTTGAACCTTAGAGACCTCACCAAAGTCAAGAGGGGTACAGAGCATCACAGAGATGAAACCCAGTAGCATCAGTGGCCAGAGTTACCCCAGCTGCACACAAAATAAAGGTGAGTCGTAGAGGGAAATCAGCAGATTGTTGTAGGTAGAGGGAACAATGCACGATCCCTTTCCAGACACAGTGCATTGCACACGGCTGCATGACATAAAGTGCTCACTGACTAATTAACTGCTGCGGTGCACTACACATGACTGTGTGTTATGAGCAGAAAGCAGTGAATGATACGTATGTGCCTTTAACGCGCCTACAGAAATAATTGTGTGTTGTTTCGCAATTATTCGGATTCTGCTAGCGACCAGAAGAGAGGTCGGCCTCATATGTAATGCATGCCATATCCGTTTGCTGCAAGCCTGCTAATTACAAGCCGAGGATTCTGTGAGACTCACTCGTACATGTGTTCTGTATGACTGATTTGTGCTGTTTTGTTTTTGCTTTATGACTGCTAGTCTCAATCAGAGTGGACTGTTTAACTGGTTGTTACAGACAAAGGTCCAGATGTAGGAAGCCAAATTGCGATCGCAAACGATGAAATTTGCAGAATTTCAGCATTTGTGATCGCAGTTTGGCTGTGTGCAATGTAGGTAGGCAAATACCCACTCGCAACATAAGGAATCTCAAAAATTGCGATTCCTTATTTTGTGCAAGCATTTAGAGAATCGCAATTTGCGATTCCCTAAATGCTATGCTAGTAAGCATCGCAAATTGCGATATTGCCTTACGGAATCGCAAATTACCGGTGGTGTTTCGCAATTTCCTTTAAAAAAGCACTTTTTTGCTTTTTTCAAAGTGCCATGTGGCACACACAGATGCCCTTAGGGCATGTATGTGCGCCACATGTGCACACATGCATATTTCAGGGATGCAACAGGGTGTCCTTTTGGAACCCTTGCACCCTTGAAATTGTGCACGCAATTTGCGAGTACCTCTTGCTTACTCGCAAATTGTGTGCGCAAATCCCATTCATTCCAATGGGCCTCTTGGCCCATAGGAATGAATGGGAAGGTATTCCTTGATTGCAAATCTCAATTTGCGATTCGCAATTAAGGAATATTAAGGAATCGCAATTATTTTTGCGATTCCTACATACATTCCATTTTGCGAATCCTTAATAGCAATTTGGTAAAAATCGCTATTAAGGACTCGCAATATTGACTTTACCTACATCTGGCCCATAGTGTGCTAAATAACTGCCAGTTAGCGGTATAATGCACAATGTTGCTCGTTTAGCGACCTGTTTACCTGTTACATTTTTTTTTATATAACGTGGATTGGACCCGGAGGTATTGGAGCGCTTTATATGAGCACCAGTTACCTTACACAAGGACACATTCATTTTTGGTAGGCACGGGTAGATTAAGGGGCACATGCATCAATGTAGGCTTTTGCGATTCCTTAGTTGTGATTATTAAGGAATCACAATTAAGGAATTGCAAAAGCCTATGCATGTAGGAATTGCTATAAAATTAGCGATTCCCAAACATTCCTTAATTGCGACTCGCAAATTGCGAGTCGCAATTAAGGAATGCCTTCCCATTCATTCCTATGGGCCCAGAGGCCCATAGGAATGAATAGGAAATTGCATGCGCAATTTAAGAGTACCCAATAGGTACTCGCAAATTGCACATGCAGTTTCAAGGGTGCAAGGGTGTCAAAAGGACACCCTGTTGCACCCCTGAAATTGATCTGTGCACACATGTTGTGCACACACATACCCCAAGGGCATGTGTGTGTGTAACCTACAACTTTGAAAAATGCACTTTAGTGCATTTATCAAAGTTTTTGGAAATTACCATCAAGTTCAAATTGATGGTAATTTGCGTCCCCTATTAGCAACATCGCTATTTGCAATTTCATCATGCATTGCAGTTAAGGAATCGCAATTTGTGATTCCTTAAATGCAATTGCAGTTTAAGAAATTGTCATAAATTACGATTTCTTAAATTGCGATAGCCTTACAGTTTGATGCATCGCATAAGCCCGTTTTGCATGCGCAAACAGATGATTTTTGCGAATCGCACCGTTTGCGCTCTCAAAAAAGGTTGATGCATGTGCCTGTAAGTTATTTGCCCAGATTCACAGGATGTTGAGCACACACTGAGACTCGAACCTGGTTCCCCGAGCTCTGAAGTCGGCAGCTCTGGCAGTTATGCCACACCTGTCTCAAATACACTGCCCTTTCACACTTTCACAGACTGGGGCTCTGCATGCCTGTCTTTTACCAAGTGGCCCGGCAGCTGTAACTGCCGGTCTTTATGGCTGATTGTTGCACACTGTGCTTTACGACTGTTTGCTACAGGTACAGTGCACTGTGTCAGCCCCTCGCACAGTGAGCTGTGTGCCTGTTACTGGCAGCGAGTGGTGTGATTATCCGCTGAAGAGTGGAACACACTGTGTGACTGACACACAAATCCTTTAATCTGTAGGCACCGCAGACACAGGATGAAGACATGTTGGTTTCACGGCATCCTTTGCCCACCGTGAACCCACCCTGGCTTCCCTCCCGTCGCCCTGTCCCTCTGCGCACAGCACCAGCTCATTGTTTCGTCTCTCCTGGGCAGGCCCTGCTGCGTGTTTGCATATTTTTACGCCGCTCATATTCAGAGGTGAAAATAATGAGAAAAAAGTGCGAGAAATTGCAGAAAAAGCTGTCAAATATATTCTCCGGGTTACGGGAACACAACACGCGAAAGAACAAGCTCCGGCCTGAAAATCTATGAGAGATGGAAGGAGGGAAGGAAAGAGATGCAGAGGACAGGCCATGGAGCGACTCTACAGGGGTATCCGCGGCTCGCGGCCTACCATGGATGAAGGGCTCAGTGGCAAGACTCATAGCGCAGAGAAGACCCTGGGGTCACAACTGTTCTACATGGTACTGGCATCGAATCTCCTATCTCCCGAAAGGTGCTTTGATATAAGTACCAATGTATGGAATGCAGGTGAATCACCATCCCCAAATATCGATTAACAAGGAGTCCTGATGCTAATCATCTCCAAAAACAAGCAGACCTGCTCTTGGGTCGAATCCTTTAGATTCGTAAATCCATGTCTCCAAAGACTCCCTCGAGCTCAGGGTAGATCTAGCTTCTATACCTCTCCCTGCTGGTGATATATATGACAGCATCAGAGGCAGAGACCCCATATCTGGCGTTACAATTTCCAGCCTCCATAGTTTACATGAGACTCCATCTGAGGCTCTAAATCCTCACCTTCATGCTGTACACGAGGCCATATCTGAGGGGACATTATCAATCTATCATTAAGTACTGAGGTGACAAGACCCAATCTGCAGGATTTACATGCAATCCTACAGTTCCAGCAATCAAAATGCACATAAATCAGAATCTGAGGCTACCCGATCCTAATCTAGCAATGTACCAAAGGCCCTTTCTGGGGTTACACGACCCAACACTCATGATGTACGTGAGAACCTAACTGAGGCTCCAAGTGCAGCTGCCACCATGTACTTGAAATCCTATTCAAGGTTACAAGACCTAGGGCCATATGTAGGTAGCATACAATTTACCACTTCTTAAATACCGAACTTTACCGATTCGGTATTTAAGAAGTGGTAACTTGTATGTAGGTAATCATTCGGTAAATATTACCGAATCTGAGAAATTCGGTAATTACCGAATCGGTATTTACCGATTCGGTAATGAGGCATACCTTCCCATTGATTCCTATGGGCCTGGAGGCCCATAGGAATCAATGGGAAGGTATGCCTCATTACCGAATTGGTAAATACCGAATCGGTAATGGGGGGAGTACATTCAAGGGTGGCAGGGTGTCACATTGACACCCTGTTGCACCCCTGATTCCTGCATGTGTGCACATGTGGTGGACATACATGCCCTAAGGGCATGTATGTCTGCCACATGGCACTCTTTTTTCAGCAAAATATTGCATTTTGCAATGTATTCGGTATTTAACACCAACCTATATTTGGTGTTAAATACCGAATTACAATTCCCTCACAACACTCATTAGAGTGTTACCTACATCTCCTTTCAGGATTCGGTATTTACCGAATCGGTAAAATTACCGATTCGGTAATTTTACCGATTCGGTAAATTACCGAATCCTGAAACATGCCCCCTACATAGCAAATGCCAAAATACCGGTCGGTAACGGGATTATTACCGAAAATCGGCCGTTACCGACCGGTATTTGGCTTCCTACATATGGCCCTTAGTAACTACATTAAACATAAACGCCTATCTGAGGCTACGGTCCACAGTCAATGTGATGTACACAAAACCCAACCCTTATTATCTCCATGAGGCCCTATCTCAGGCTGCACGACCCATTGCTCATGCTGTACACAAATCCTTGTCCGTGGCTACGTGGCCAACTCTCATAACATACACAAGATCCTACGTCTGATACATGGCCAACCTGAGGAAATAAAAATTGTGAGACCTATGTGTCCCCTATGTGCCCCCCCCAACGCTTTATGTACACATGCATGTAACCCATGCATTTCCCCTCCATGGCCTGTCTATCATGATGCTTAAGCTATAACGTGGCCTGCCATCATCCAGTCTCCCATGAGAGAAACGACAAATCTGCACTGAGGCCTACACGTTTTGCATCATGTTTTCCCGCATTACCATGAAAATCCATGTTTGTGGCTCAGCCAGAGCCGAAAAGAGGTTTCAGGCCTCAGACGCTCTGAGAGCTGCAGCTGCGTATCCTTGGCCTTGCACACTTGGGCCTCAGCCAAAGGGGCCCTGTCCGAGGTGCCGAGACAGTATTGAGCACGGTTATCTGCTTACTCCTACTGAACCACATTCCTGCCTGGAGAAAGAGGAATAAACACGACCCGTCTGCAAAGGAGAGAGCCTAGCCTTTCTGTCTCTTTTCGTGTGATTGCAAAGCTCACGTCAGTGAAAAGCCCATAGCCCCCATGTAAGGCCTACGCAGTGAATGAAGAAATAGATGCCACATTGGCTCTTGGTGATGGGCAACCTATGTCACAAATCAGTCCCTGCCCCAGACTTTAGATATCAGATAATACAAGATGTGCTGGTCGTCCTGACACTGAAGGCCTCACTTCCAGACTCCCCGATTGAACAGCAGCCCTTCCCCACGTCAGTTACACGTCATGCTCGAGTTGAGCAGAAGTAAGGCAAAATTCCAGTAAAGTTCCAGCTGATCACGCAACCCCTTCTAGGCATCCACCCACCTATGACATTCACCTATGATCATCAAGTGGACGCCCACATGGACGCCCACCTTCACGCCTACTTACACACCCTCATGCTCTTATCTCATTCTCTCTTGCTCTGCCTGAAGCACTCCTGCTTACGTATAATATTGAATGTATATATACTGTACTCTGTGAATAAAGTTCGAGAATATTTTGAGAATTATTGAGGACCCCAGATCCTTCCTGATCCCTTGTGGTGATGGAACTATTCTCCCTATAACTCGAGTTATTTGAATAAAGCCCTTTTGAACCTGATACCACAGACTCAGCCTCTTGCTTTATGCATGATCATATTGATACATATAGAAATTCTGAGTGCGTAATACTTTATTTACGACATTAATGGCGCCCGAATAGGGACAAATCTCCTTCCCCACGCGCCGGAGATGAAGGTCCAGTTTTGCCCCCTTCTACAGCCGTGACGGACTTCAAGTGTACACGTCGCGGGTTTTCCCGCCAACTCCCTCAGGCCAACGAAGGAGACGGACTGCGACCAGGCATCCATACGAGGCGGTGAGGATTGCGGATCGTCCCGACCCAGAGCCCACCCTGCGAGAGAGCTGTGTCCGAGGTTTCTAGAGATACACCAAAGATACGCCATTCCCTGCGCAGCGTCAAGTGTCCGAGGCCTTCAAGTTCTGCTTCCCAGTGAGTTTTTCATGGGGGTTGCATAATGACGGGTTCATTTAATGAACACGGTAAAGACGTGTCTCACTTGTGAGACCGGTATGTTTTCAAGTCAAGCTTTCAAGTATTCAAGAGCATGCATCAAGTATTAAAGAATTAAAGTAATCCAAGTATTCAGGTGCACCGATATAACTGTGTGAATGTTATTGTCTTAGTCAGGTTCAGTTAGGTTTGAATGTGTCAGGTTTTTATGTAAGTTTGTTTCATTGTGATTTTTTTTTTTTAAGCATTGTGATTTTTGTTTTCGGTTACATTCCAACATGCCGTTGTTTTCGAAACAGCGTAAGATATGTACCAGAAAAGGTGTACTAGAGGAACCAATTAACATTCCGCCTAGAGACACACCTGGACATTTCATGTACTGTAAGCATGGTTTAGATGCCGTGTTGTTTTTAGAACTATGGGTGGATTACACGAAGGATTTAGAGACAAAGTATAGATGGCCTATCACGGGAACGTGGGATGCGGAATGCATCATGAAGGTAGAGGAAGAGCTATGGAAGAGAAAATGTAGACCTGCTCAGAAGGATGCCGTTGAGTTTTGGCGCAAGGAGTCACATAGAAGAACAGAGAAAGAGTTCCACAAAGCAGAGAGAAGTAAACAGGAGTCCGAAAAAGCCAAAGAAAAGAAATTACAGGAGGAAGGGGAACGGGTAAAAAGAGAACAGACTGAAAGAGAAAGAAATACTGTCGTTGCTGGTATTTATCCCGTCCTTTCAGAGGAACTAGCAAGAGTGGCCCCAGTAGAAAGACCCATTAGAGTGCCACCGCAAGTACCCCAAAAAATAAAACCAACAGCATCCGAAAACTTTATTAACACCTACCTAGAGGAATCCCCACCAGCATACGTGGACGGATCTTTCCCTGCACCCCCAACGCAATCCCAGCTCCAGGAGCTCGAGGACGACGGGGAGGGAGGATCCGGGACAACATCAGGAGGGGGGCCGACAGTAAAAGTCGACATCTCCGAATGTATATATGATCCAGATCCAGGAAAGGGCAGAATGCTCGTGTTTTCACTAAGGCTTAGACGAGCAGTCGCAGATTTGGAAAAATTACCAGATATGGATAAACATCTAAAGAAAATGTACACATTCATAAGAACAGGGGAAGGTCCTGAGTGCATAGCAGAAGCCATACAAAATAGAAAAGTAATTATTAAGAACTATATCCTTCGCTTCCTGATTAACTGTCTGATCAGGGAAAAAGACGAAGGTGACGGGGACGTAGACCGTTGTTATATTGGTTGGAGTGATCGCATAGATGCCGGTCAGCATGATAAATCAGGTCAGACAGACAACATGTTGGCCAAAATCCGAAAGGCAATAATAGCCTCACACAAAGCAGGACCGGACGAAAAGGCTGAGTCAGCCTCTGATGACGAAGCAGGGGACAAAGACGGAGTACTATATGTGGGCCATGCCCGACGGTTCGAGAGGCCCAAGGGCCTCAATCACCGTAAACAGGGAACGGCTATAAAAGAAAGATATTCCCTTGAAAGTTTATTCCAAATCACCGAAAAAGCGGTGAATAAATGGTTAGGTAACGATCAGCCCCTCACCCCGACCGAAAATGAATTAGCACGGTCAGCCACCCTGTGGGTATCCCAATATGATACATATAATAATGATATCGTAGCACAGACGTTCTTGAGCCTCCCACCAAACGAACAGCGCATAGCTGGTGTTTACATGGTCCGACATTTGATTACGTTGTATGAGAGTCAATATTCTGGTCCTGGTCTATTGTATAAGTTGCTGGACGACATAATACTAGACAGGTGGATGAACATGGGTACTGAATTGATTAATGTCATCCTGGATCAGCGACACAAATATATAGTATACGTGACTAGGTCCCTGCTTCCCGCTCCACCACAGGATAAGGGACAGTTATACGACAAACTGAACCCCCTACGAGAGGTTCATCCTGTAAAGGATGCAAACAATGCGCTGCAACGGGTGTATGTCTACACCCCCTTGTCAAAATTAGAGATACTGGAAATGAAAAAAATGTTGCCCTCCCATGATAAAGACCCGGGGGGTTTTCACCGAGAACTAAAAGACATTCTCCGCTTAGGAGAATATACATATGCTGACATTCTAAAGTTATTAAAAGTACTATTGCCTGCTGGTATTTACGAGAAGCTTAAAGGAAAGGACTGGGAGGTGGGAGAGAAAAAGATTAGCTGGGATCTGTTGGAAACAGAGGAAGAAGAAAGAGGCCCGGGGGTTGGTCTGGGTCCCCGAGCTAAAGACTTACCTGAACTCCTTGTACAAGTTTTGCCTAAATTATTAGTTACTAAGAAAGAAGACTGGGATGCTATTTCAGCCTGTAAACAGAAACCAGACGAGGACACTAGCGATTTTTACTCTAGGTTTGAGAAATGTTTTACTATCAATAGTGGCCTTAAGCCCGGTAGCGATTCATATCCCCATCTGTTCGTGAGCAAACTAGTAGAAAATTCCCTACCAGAGGTAAAGTATAGGGTACTGAAGGTTGAGAGTACTTGGCAAGCAAACAGCCCTTCCCAAATGTTACAGATGTTACAATATCACCAGAACAGAATTAGAGAAGAGCACGACCAGGAGAAGAGACGCATGAAAGACACAAAGATGAAGATGCTGGTGGCCCAATCGACACCGGCAAACACAAACACGAACAAGAATAAACAAACTAGTGGGACCTGTAATTATTGCAAGAAGCCAGGCCACTTCGTAAATGAATGTGCAGTCCTGAAACACAATATAGCTATAGGTAAAACAAAGCCACGTCCTTATCCTCCCAAGGAAAATAACACACATCAGGCATCAGATACGTTTCCACCGCCGCCACCGCCTGTCCATGCACCTGCACCAGCCCACGCCACAACACATATGTATGAGCACGCTCAAACTAACTATCCAGAATACCAAGCATATTCATGAAACAGCCCAGAGAGGGAATTCGACTTGCCCCTTATTCCAGTTCCTGTGGACCAAGAGGGTCCCTATGTACATGCACGTTTACTAGGACAAGATAAAAAGTTTTTGATTGACACTGGGGCGAGTAGAACTACCATCAGTCATTCCGAGGTTCCAGGGGCACCCCTCTCGGGCTCAAAGAGCATATCCCTGGGCTTTTCAGGAAAGCCTATTATTAATGAGGTTTCGGAACCAGTCTCTTTAGGAGTTGGTCCACTAATACATACAACAGACTTACTGCTCACTAAATCATGTCCAGAAAACTTACTTGGTATAAAGACATTAAAGGAACTGGGAGCAATTATCTGTTGCTCGCCAGAAGGAGTGCGACTGTATTTCGTGATTTCAAAGGACAATTTGTAATGAAAGATATTGACATCAGGCTCCGAAATGTACCACAGCACCTATGGGCACAAGGCCCAACTGACGTAGGTTTCATGAACATTACACCACACCAGGTCACCCTCAAGGAAGGAGTCGTGCTGCCACGGATTAGACAATACAAAATCCCACCTGAGGCTGAAGTAGGGTTACTGAGAATAATCGATGAACTCATTGCACAAGGGGTGGTGGTAGAGACAGATTCAAACATATGCAACTCACCTGTTCTTCCTATTCTTAAACGAACTCATCCCAATACAACACCTGTCTATAGATTAGTTGTGGACCTGCTAGAATTGAACAAATATGTGGTGCCACAGTACTCTGTGGTCCCGGACATTACTTCATTATTGACTGCTATTGATGCAAAGGCTACGTTCTTTACAGTTATCGATCTGAAGAACGCATTTTTCAGTATCCCAATACATCCAGACAGCCAATGTCTTTTTGGTTTCAGTTTAAAAGGCCGCAGCTTCAGATTCACAAGAGCGCCACAGGGCTTCACGGAAAGTCCTAGCATCTACAGTCAGGCACTCAAACGACAACTAGACAGTATTCATATACCTACCACTACAGCACTGATACAGTATGTAGATGACATTCTCATCACTGCAAGATCGGAAACTGACTGTGAAAATGCATCACTCACGGTTTTACACTTCCTGGCTGACCAGGGGCACAAAGTGTCCCCTTCGAAGCTACAATTCTGTGAACAGCAAGTGGCGTACCTTGGGCACTTGCTATCCAAGGAGGGTAGGCGACTGACACCAGAACGTATTCAATTGATTTCTGGCCTTTCACAGCCCAAGACACAAAAGGAGGTACGTGCATTCATTGGCCTCACTTCATATTGCAGGCAGTGGATTCCCCAGTATGCTTACATAGCCAAGCCCCTAATACAGTTGACAACACAGGAGGCAGCTTCTACTAATGTCCTCCCTTGGACACAAGAACACACTATGGCATTTGAAGAATAAAAAAGAGCTTTATGTCAAGCACCAGTTTTAGCGATCCCTGATCACAACAAATCTTTTATGCTTTTTGTGACAGAGCGGGATGGAACAGCACTATCTGTCCTAACACAAGATCATGCAGGAAAACACAAGCCCTGTGCTTATTTTTCTACTACATTGGACCCAGTAGCACAGGCTTTGCCTGCGTGCCTAAAATCTGTTGCAGCAACAGCCTTAGCCATAAGACAAAGTGACTCGATAGTGCTGGGCCACCCCTTGACAGTACAAGTACCGCACGCAGTGGAGGTTCTCTTGAACCGAACACAAACCCAACACCTGACTGTAGCGAGACAGACAGGTTATGAGCTGACGTTATTTCAACCACACATAGAGATCAGACGATGCAACATACTGAATCCTGCTACTCTTTTGCCCTCTAGTACAGAAAACGTTTCCCCACATGTCTGTGTTGAAGTGATACATACCGTGACTAAACCAAGACAAGACTTGACAGATGTTGCACTCCCAGACCCTGACCTAACACTCTATGTTGACGGCTCATGCATGAGGACGGGGGCGGGAGAATTAGTGGCAGCATATGCAGTGACCACTGCTACTGAAATCATAGAGACTAAAAGAATAGACATACTGTCAGCACAAGCAGCAGAGCTCATCGCTCTGACACAAGCGTGCATAAGAGCTAAGCACTTGAGAGTAAACATTTACACCGATTCACAATACGCATTCGGGGTAGTTCATGATTTCGGAGTACTGTGGAGAGAAAGAGGTTTCTTGACCTCTCACGGGGCCAAGATACAGCATGGCCCCCTTATACAAGCCCTTCTGGAAGCGATACATTTGCCGACAGCCATAGCTATCCTAAAATGCAAAGCACATACTAAAGCCACAGATACCATTTCTCAAGGCAATGATCTGGCAGACCGAACTGCTAAACAGACAGCTCAGACCCCACTAGACATGACGAACTCACAGATACCATCAATGACCAAAGCCATGACAGTCAGGGATCCTTCCAGGGATGTACAAGACATACAGACACATGCTACTCTAGACGAATTAAAGAAATGGTCGGAACAAGGAGGGGTACTGACTGATCAGGGTTGGATGACTAAGGGCAAAACAACATGGTTTCTTCCTGATTCGATGGTACAAGTGATCATAAATACCGCACATAGTCCTGCACACTTAGGAGAGAAAGCAATGCTAGACAGCTTACAGAATATATGGTTCAACAAGCACCTGCGTGCAGCAGCGAAACAAAAGGTCAGAACATGTATGATCTGTTGCCAATTCAATCCAGGTAAAGGCATTCCGATGGAACAAGGTGGATTCCATCCACCTGACCACCCTTTTGAAGTCCTCCAGATGGATTATATCCAAATGGACAGATGTAGAGGTTACAAATATGTCCTGGTAGTAGTATGTTCACTGACAAGGTGGATAGAAGCTTATCCAGTTCCTGATTATACTGCTGTAACTACCGCCAGACAATTGGTGCGAGAGTTTTTCCCATGTTATGGATTACCGCGTGTCGTATATTCCGACAACGGTCAGCCTTTCTCCTCTGAACTCATGAAACAGGTGTCCCTTCTGTTAGGTTATACCTGGAAGTTCCATTGTGTACGACATCCTGAGGCAGCAGGCCTTGTAGAAAGACACAATCAGACCTTAAAGATAAAACTAGCAAAGATTTGCGCAGACAAAGGTGTAGATTGGATGGTAGCCCTGCCGGTTGCCCTCTTTTACATGCGAATGGTAGCCCATTCTAGAACAGGCTTATCTCCCTATGAAATGGTCTTTGGTAGACCACCGAATATGTGGGGCACTCCAATGCCTAAAAAGATTACTGATGTTGATAGTAACATGCTGACAGATTACCTGGCTTCCTTGATGTCTGCACTACTCTCTTGTCGTTCGCAGGTTGCTGCCGCCTTCCTTGACAACACCCAGGTCAAGGAACACTCCGTCGCTCCTGGGGATTATGTCCTAATAAGGAACTTTGATAGATCAAGCCCTCTTGAGCCGAGGTGGAAGGCGCCGAAGCTAGTGTTATTAACAACGAGGACAGCCGTTAAAGTCGAAGGACGGAAAGGATGGGTTCATCTTCATCATTGTAAACGCTACTTCGGGAATAACGATTCTTTTAAAAAGGACACAAACTTTTCAGATTTTGAGCCCCCTTTACTAGAGGAGACTCCCCAGCAGGAGTACAAAGCTAAACTTAGATCTAAAAAGTCAGAACCCGTTTGATCAATTAAGTCCACTAGGTGGTGAAGCGGTTGAACATGTATTCTGGCTTGCATAAGATCTTGGACAATGATAATGATAAAAAGAGCAAGAGGAAAAGCAAATACTGTAAAATATTACGTGGTAGATGTGTAGTGACTTTGATTTTTCTATTTCTTCTGTGCATCACGATAATATGTATCAGCTTAATACTACATGCTATTTTTCCTCCTATTGCCTCACTCTTACACTCCTCTACTAATGATACCATAAAGCACACATTTAGTGATCTGCCATCCCATGAGCTATCATATCGACTTGCCTTACGCAACAATACCTTTATTCAGATGCTGCACCGTTCACATCAGACTAGCAATGATACAGACTGCTGGGTCTGTGGCCGACTTCCCCCGTATCAGAAGGTGAAGGGAGTGTTGCCTCTTTTCCCTTTTCCATTCTCCCATAATGGTTCTTGCGGAGCATGGTTTGCCTTAATGACATCCATCAACGGTAATGCCAAAGAATGTCAAGACAAGGAGTGTAGGGGCGACTGGGTATGGGGTAACTTGAATAAAGTCATGAATGAAGCATGTTTCCCAGATGAAGAAGGTCTTCCCCAAAGGAAAGGTACAGATCTAGAAAATGAAGAGTATCTGCAAGGAAATGCGACCCTCGACTTTATAGTGTTGAATGTCAAGCCCATATACAATTTAGGTCCATCCTCAATTACAGTCCTGCCAGTAAAAGGGAACTTGTGTGTCAGAAAAGAAGGCTCAGTACATTTGGGGCACAGCAAGTGCAATACTATAATAGTGTTTAAAGACAAAGGAAAGTCCTATTTCAGAGCATCACGACACACCTACTTTATTTGTGGCCAGACAGCCTATGTGCAACTGCCCTTAGACTGGGGTGGGACGTGCTACATATCATTTCTTTTACCACCCGTTTTCTTGGCCCCATCGAACTATCATCAAGATCTCCAACTAGCACTTATCAGACACAGACGAGGGCTCGATGCCTCCGGCATTGACCAGACTGAGACAGCTTGGGAGCAATATAAAGATTTCAACAAAGGATTTTTTTTCTTCATAGGTCCCGTCCAGAATAGTAAACTTATCCGCAGGCTAACAAGGATTCTAGAAACAGTTGCAAATGAGACTGCATCAGCCCTTGGGAACTTGACCCAGGAACAGTCTGCTATGAGAATGGTCGTTCTTCAGAATCGTCTTGTTCTTGACGTCATCCTGGCGGATAGGGGCGGGGCTTGTAGGGTCATCGGCTCCAGCTGTTGCGTTTTCATCCCTAATAACGCACCGTCTGTATACAAAGCAATAACAAGGCTCCACAAGATTGCCCAAAGCATACACCAAGACCCAGGCACGTGGACTTGGTCCAGTTGGCTCTGGGGAGTAATATCGGCATGGGGATGGAAGGTGTTGACCATCTGTGGATTAATACTACTAATGATATTCAGTTGTTGTCTATGTCTGCAGTGTGGCCCGGCCATTTGCGGTCTGTGTGCTACTGCATGTGTTCCACATCCCCATTTACAGAGCATTGAAAATGGAAAAATAATGCTGCAAGAACAGATTAACTGTCTCATGAGAATAGATGTGACATGAAGGGTCCACTAGGGGACAAGGAGGGAATGAGGAAATAAAAATTGTGAGACCTATGTGTCCCCTATGTGCCCCCCCCAACGCTTTATGTACACATGCATGTAACCCATGCATTTCCCCTCCATGGCCTGTCTATCATGATGCTTATGCTATAACGTGGCCTGCCATCATCCAGTCTCCCATGAGAGAAACGACAAATCTGCACTGAGGCCTACACGTTTTGCATCATGTTTTCCCGCATTACCATGAAAATCCATGTTTGTGGCTCAGCCAGAGCCAAAAAGAGGTTTCAGGCCTCAGACGCTCTGAGAGCTGCAGCTGCGTATCCTTGGCCTTGCACACTTGGGCCTCAGCCAAAGGGGCCCTGTCCGAGGTGCCGAGACAGTATTGAGCACGGTTATCTGCTTACTCCTACTGAACCACATTCCTGCCTGGAGAAAGAGGAATAAACACGACCCGTCTGCAAAGGAGAGAGCCTAGCCTTTCTGTCTCTTTTCGTGTGATTGCAAAGCTCACGTCAGTGAAAAGCCCATAGCCCCCATGTAAGGCCTACGCAGTGAATGAAGAAATAGATGCCACATTGGCTCTTGGTGATGGGCAACCTATGTCACAAATCAGTCCCTGCCCCAGACTTTAGATATCAGATAATACAAGATGTGCTGGTCGTCCTGACACTGAAGGCCTCACTTCCAGACTCCCCGATTGCACAGCAGCCCTTCCCCACGTCAGTTACACGTCATGCTCGAGTTGAGCACAAGTAAGGCAAAGTTCCAGTAAAGTTCCAGCTGATCACGCAACCCCTTCTAGGCATCCACCCACCTATGACATTCACCTATGATCATCAAGTGGACGCCCACATGGACGCCCACCTTCACGCCTACTTACACACCCACATGCTCTTATCTCATTCTCTCTTGCTCTGCCTGAAGCACTCCTGCTTACGTATAATATTGAATGTATATATACTGTACTCTGTGAATAAAGTTCGAGAATATTTTGAGAATTATTGAGGACCCCAGATCCTTCCTGATCCCTTGTGGTGATGGCACTATTCTCCCTATAACTCGAGTTATTTGAATAAAGCCCTTTTGAACCTGATACCACAGACTCAGCCTCTTGCTTTATGCATGATCATATTGATACATATAGAAATTCTGAGTGCGTAATACTTTATTTACGACAAACCCGTGAACATGAGACCCTGCTCCAGGCTGAAAGACCCAGTGATAATAGCGTACAAAAGGCAGTATATGAGCATAGAAGAACATAGCCTAAACAAGACCTACCTGAGAGAACAAGACCCACTTACTATAAGCCACCTGGACTATATTGTGGATACTATTCCTAATTTTCATGGCATACTTGAGAATCTATCTGAGCCCGCAATACTCAACCTCATGATTTACAAAAGACTCTGACATGCAGTACTAGACCAAACTACAATGATGCAAAAAAGATTGTGTCTGAGGCTATGATTCAAGCCTTATAATATCCACAAGCCTCCATCTGAGGTTCGAAGACTCAGCTACCATGATGCAAACAAGACTATGACTGAGGCTTTAAGACTCAGCCCTCATATGGTACATCAGATCATATTTGAGGGTACAAAACTCAGCCCTTATGATGTACAGGACACTTTATCTGGTACTCCAAGACCCAAGTACCATGATGGACACAAGACCTACTCTAGGTTGCAAACCTATTACTTGTGGTGTTCTCCTCCTGCTTTTTCACCCCTGTATGCTTCATAAGATAATTAAATAGCTACTCTAAAGCTCAGATGCACCATCACCCAGGCCCTCATCTCCAGATGACTGGACTATAACAACTCTCTCTACTCAGGGATCGCAGCTCACCTCCTCCAACGACTACAGACCATACAGAAACTGCAGCCAGACTCATACTTTATCTCCCTAGAAGAACCCACATCATCCCCTACCTCAGGGACCTCCACTCACTTCCTGAACAGAAAAGATGCTAGTTCAAGCTTCTGATCCATGCATACAAGGCCCAACACAACTGCCAACCCGCCTACTTGAACACCGCCTGAACTTCCATCAGTCCACCAGACACCTTTCCGCATCCCTTTCTCTAACCCTCACCCCGAGTCCGACATAGCAGATGCAGAGCTCACTCTTTCTCCTATTTATCAACAAAGGCATGGAACTAGCTAACCTTTCATCTACAGACCTCCTGATCTCTTCCGGAGTTCTAAAAGTCCCTAAAGACCTGGCTATTTGCCTAATTAATTGGACCCTGCCAGCGCCTGGACACCCTCACTGGTGACAAGAAGTGCTCTACAAATCTACTGACTGGTTGTTTGATTGATTGGTTGATTGATTTATTAATTCAATATGATTCTACAAGGCTTCATCCTCGGGATGTACACAAGGCTTTGAAGCGACATCACCACACCCATTAGTACATAAGACTGAGACTTCAGTACCACATTTCCAGCACATACCACCAGAGAGTACATCAAGTCCTACCTGATGCCCCAACACTGCACTCTACTGATGTACCTGAAACCCGGTCTCAAGTAGGGGTGGGCGGAATTTGCGAAATTCACTTTCGTAAACTATCGCGAAAATGTTAAAAATCTACGCAAACACGCGGAAATATCGTGAAGACGCGGAAGTTTATTTCCCGCCCGTTCGCGGTATTTTCTGCGTGATTGCGGCTCGCCAACTTACTCATGCGGTTGCTCACGGGCGCGGCCATCTTGTTTTCACTTGTCCCGCCCACTCGTGTTCGATATGACGTGCCCGCGTCCTCACGCTCTCACTCGCGGTGGAGAATGACGTGTTCGAGATCTCAATCATCTCATACTCTCGCGGTGCATGATCGCGAAAAGAAAGACGTGATCGCGCGACGAATGACGTGATCGCGCGACAAATGACGTTAATGTGGGCGCCAACTGTCGCGAGACAGCACAAATGGCTACCAACAATCCAACATTTCGTGGAGAACGCGACCGGATCGGGAAAACATGTCGGCGAGCACGGGGATTCAGGTAAGGCGATCGAGCGCACGCGAGAATGTATTTTTTTACAGCGCATGCAAGAAAAATATTTCCGGTAAGATTCGGATTGTGGACATTTTGACGTTTTCGCGCTCTCCGCGGAAACGCGAAAATGTCAAATTATCGCAATATCCCGAGCGGAACGGAATTTTCGCCCAGGCCTACTCTCAAGCTATTATCATTAGAAAAAGGGGTATACCCAAAAATCACTGGGACCTGGGTGTCGAACAGTATAGGGAAAGGGGTCCCAGAGTATATGAAATATAGAGCACACTGAATAGAATAAATTAAGAAATTGAATCAACAAAAAGGAAGCGTGAGTGTTATTTAATCACACTCTGCACTGGTATCAAGTCATTTCAGATACAACAACAATTTTCAATTATGCAAAATTAGGTGCAAGAGAGTGCCCAGGGAGGGAGGGGGGGGAAAAGGGTAACGTGTAGATAGTGATATTTTAGGAAGGGGGGGGGGTAAGTGACACAACAATTCAAACCAGTATCACAACTTAATTGTTTGGGCAAAATATTTCATGCCACATATTCAGACTGACATAGATTCGTTGAGACATGCGATGATTTAAGAACCCATGTACATAAAAGAGAACACAGTGTAAAATACACTATTGAGGTACTGGTATTGATGATAAGTCGACGTTTCGACCCCTTAAACCCAGGAGGGTGGATAGGTAATTTGATTCCTTATTGACGGGGTCTTCATCAGGACAGGGTCGCAGGGGTGGAGGGAGTGGGGAAGGGCACCGTTAAATGAATTCTTAGCTGAATCACGAATAACGGGGCAGTAGGGCTCCCAGGGTGGAGAACGAAGACACTGAATGAAGAAGTCTCAGGATAGCAAATTAGGAACTCAGTCTAAGCCGTGGAAATGAACCATCGGTGAAAGGCGTGGAATAAATCGCATTCGATTATAACTTCGAACCACAAGGAGGAAGCGCTGAATCAACCCGTAGTGGATGGCTCAAGCTATAACACTGAACCTGCATAATGAACAATGAACACAAGTCTTTATCTGAGACTACAACACCATCTTGAAATACATAACACTCGATCTTAGATCACACAGTGCAATCCTCCGGGCATAATGGTTACTCCTTCATAGCTTTATATCATTAAATTCAAAGAAGCACATATTCCAGATACACAGACAGCAATTTCTATGATCTGAAGCTATATTAGACCCTCTAATACAAATCTACAAGTTCATAAATAAATCCAAGTGTCCTTTTCCTCGAGAACATGAACATGAGAATAAACCTGCCACTACCTTAATAATGTTAAGTATGAATCCACATTGAGTGAAGAATTTATGCTCTTTAGTCTATGACCCAAACCCCAGCATCAACAACACCACTTGCCTTGTCAACCATTCCGCCCGTTGTCACCACCACCATATATGCCCACATTCCAGCGCTCCTGCCTAGTGAACATTCTAAGCATAGCACATATTCCCATAACAGCCTCCCAATCCCATGCCATCAATACAACATCTTTCCATTTTAATTTATCAACAAAAAAAAACACAGTGTTAACATTCGGTAACATAACAAATGAATTAACTATGCAAGTTAAATAACATAGTCACAGTAACATAATACTAGAAAAATAGGTTAATATAAACTCTGCAGAACAATATCTGCAAGTTTAAATAGGATGATACACCTCTGAAGGACTAAAGATTGACTAGACTGTTTAAAACATTCTTAATCCCTCTTAGTACACACTTGCTACAAAGTCATCAAAGCGTCTAGGTTGCACAATTGGTCTTCCTTAACTAGCCATTACAGGTTCGGTATCATGAATTTCCTCTCTCTGGGTTCCCCAGAATCTATTGCACATGTTCTGAGTTTCCCTGGGTACCAATATATGATTCTCCTCACTCTGGATTCCCCTGGATCCTGTCACATGCATTCCCTCTCTCGAGCCAATATCATCAACCTAATCATATCTTTTTGTCCTAGAATCGAGATCCTTCTTCCTTCTGTATCCACTGTTAATATCCTCACTCTTACATAATGAAAATCTTTTTACCGTGCCAGACCTTACCATCACTCAACAAGGCTGCTTTGCACAAGATTTTTTCAACTCATACGGGATTTGAAAACCTGCTCTCACTCTTCTTGACCAGTCTTCCTTTTTTCACTTACACAAAATCTCCAACCTTGAGGTTGACTTTTTTTTACACCATGTAAAGAATCATATCTATGTTTATACTTCACTTGGTTCATTTTAGGGGTTAGCGCAGTTTGCGGAGTTGCACTCTGTGGAATTCCTCGGAGTTGCAAAAAAACTCAGTGGAATTCCTTGGAGCTCTGCTTTGCGCCACTACCAATTTGAGAGACGTTTCCACCATCCTTAATGTGACTGCGGGTGAACCGGCGTTTCCCGGTGACTTCGTGAGTTAAACGGTTGGTGCATGAAGTGCAGTATTAAAGTATTTTGTAAAAAATATATATATAACAAAAGAACGCTGTACCTTACAGATGTCTTCAAGTCAGTCAGTCCCCCTGGAGTCGAGACCGATCTCGAACAAATGCTTCCCCGGCCTGCAGCCGTGTTTGCTATGGCAAAGTTGCATTTTCCAATAGTACCCCACTCCATCTGATTGGGCTAGACCTGGCCCACAGGGTGGAGCCAGGACACTCGACCTGCCACATGCCTGACCTCCAAGGATCCCCGAGGGGGTGGACTCAGTGATGGTGCAACAACAGTTGCAATTGAGAAGTTGCCATATCCACCGGAACAGTTCTGTGGCAGTTTGCAGAAGGCAAGGCAACTTTGAAGATTCCAAAACCAAACTTGCAGTCAGACTGCCTTGCTGATGTTGAAATGCTGGTGTAGAGGTCAGACACCAGCATTGCGCAATCTCTTTCTCGATTCTAGCTCACTCAAAGTACAGACACCAACCACGTCGTTATGTCTGCTGGAACATTAAGATTTTTTTCAACAAACTCTTGCCCTTTCTCATCCATCATAAAGGGCTGTCACAGACACCCTGGAATTCATTCCTGACTCTGCTGAGACGTGCTGAAGTGCTACAATGAAATGAACTCGACAGTCTGGTATGGTCAGCCTGCACGACAAGCGAACCCACCTCCCTCCCATGAGCGCAAACCATGCTCCCAAAGTAAAGGTTTGAGCTGTAGTCGGACCAAGGATGTGTTACCAAATTAAGTGACTGTTTGCCAACCTACCGATCTCAGGGCGGAGAGCCTATTCAGTCCATGATGTTTTCCTCATTCTCCACTATCAGGATCCTTGTTTCTGGCAGTGAGTCTTTCTCAAGCATCTGCCCTGGTGGCAGCTTCTCAGTCTGCTCCTGCCCATCATTAGTGGAGCCCCCTGATAGTGGGAAATTAGTAGATTAAAGTTGTCATACCTTATTACAAGATTGGCCACAATAGGACATCACAGGAAGGATCTGTTCCCTCCTGGAAAATGAGGAAAACAGGACGAACTGAGATCGACCCTGGACCTAACTCTTCCACCATAGTACTGGTCCTTTCAGATCACCGCATATCGCACCCATCCACATGCCAGCAAACCCATTATTCGTACTGCCTATGCTGGTTTGGCACGTTTCTTGTCCCTTCAGCGAAATGTACAGTGTTCTTGTTTCATTTGCTAGGTTTAACGTTTGTGTACTATTGGTTTGATAGTACGGTTCAATCTGGTAGCTGCTTAGATAGCCCTCTGACTGTGGCCACCTCATCACTGTTATGGTTTGCCACACATATTATGTAATGGAGCTGATTGTTTGGTAAAGCTCCTTAATGTATGCTAAGTAGGGGTGGGCCGGCGCCAGAAAATTCCGCTACGAGGCTGTGGGAGATGGAGTTTTTCAAACTCTGCGTTCCAAGAGGAACGTGAAGTGTGCAAAACTTCGCAAACTCCGCAGGCAGGGCGGAGTTTACCGGACACCCCTAGTTTATTTTCATCCATTTCCTTACCACCATGGGTGACCAATTCACCTTTCCTGTCCCATGTAACCAACCCATGTTATCTTTGGTACTAGGAGTTCTCCCCCGCATCAATTCAAACGGACTATGTGCTGTAGAGTCATAACAAGTAATCTAATAGGCTCCTACAGATTTAACATTTCCTCCTCCCAATTCATGTTGTTACTGTTTGCCAATTCAATGATGTCTTTAATCACCCTATTGAAATGTTCCACACTGCCATTTCTTTCGGGATGATAAAGGGTAGTGGTTTTGTATGTATACCAGATGTATCACCATAAGTTTTTTGAAAATATCAGAAATAAATAGCCCTTCTTTACAAACAATTTCTTCTAAAAACATCACCACCTCCTCTGCATCTGCTTTCCTTACTATTTTGATTTCAGGCTATTTTGAAAAGTGGTCTATGGCTACCAAAATGAGTGTATAGTTCCCATACCAATCCTGTCCCGGACCAAATATAACCACACTAATCTTTTCCCATGACATGCACGGAACCTCCTCAGGAAGTAAGGCTGGATTAAATGTAACTCTGGCCTTATCTGAGTTCATACATTTTACACACTCTCTCACAAACCCTTCAATTTTTTTATCGGCCGATTGCCACTAATAAGACTGTTTAAATCTTGCTTTATTTTTTCCAATCACCAAGTGACTCTCATGACACAATTTGATAACTTTTCATCGTAAGATCCTAAGTGGAATTTGTCTTCGCCCCTCTCAAAAGGAAACCTTCCTCTACTGACAATTCATTTTCAACTTCCCAAAATACAATTAAGTCCTTTTATAAAACCTTCTTATCTGGCCATCCTTCCTTCACATATTCCATGATCTTAGTAAGTGCATTATCTTGTTCTTGGAACATCAACCATGTTTTAGCATCAATGCTCTGTAGTTCCTCAGAAACACTAATGCTACCATACATTCACCCCATTCACTACTAGTATTCTCATTTACATATAATGGCAATCTACTTAGAAAGTCTGCAATTTTGTTATGAGCCCCTGAAACATAACGGACTTCATACACATAGTCCAACAATTGCATAGACGACCTGGTTATCCTTGGTGGAACATTGTTAAGACCATGTGAAGTAAAAACCTTAGTTTGTGATCGCTTCTCACCACAACCTTAGTTCCCCAAATGAAGTGCCTGAGATGTTTAAGGTCCCACGCACATCCAAAGGTTTCACTTTCAATTACTCCGCATTTCTCCTCCGTAGGAGTAAAAGCTCATGAAGCAAACACAACAAACTGTTCCGTTCTATCTCCTTGAACCTGGGATAACACTGCTCCATGCACCTTGCCACTGGCATCAGAGGTGATGATGCTCTTGCAATTATGATCCAACCCTTGCAATGCTGGAGCCTTACAAATGTCTTTTTTTATACTGTATAAAGCTTTTTGCCACTCCTTTGACCACACAAATTTGCAGCCTTTTCTTATTAACTGCCTAATCGGGTACATCCTTTCAGAGAAATTGTATACAAATTTGAAATAGAATTCCACCAGTCCCAAAAAGGAATGATCCTCCTCTTTACTTTGGGGAACAGGAGCCTGCATTATGGCCTCTCCTAGTTCTGTCTTGGGTGTACTGCTAATCTCATGCCCCAAATGTGTAACTTTTTCCTTGCAAATTAGCATTTATACATTTCAGCTGTTAATCCATACACCTTCAGGATCCTTAACACTTTTCGTCAACTCCTCATCATGTTCTGCCCTGTCTTTGCCCATTATCAAAATGTCATCTTGGCAGAATATGACTTTTCCTCTTATTTGAAATAACTGTTACATTAACGTCTGAAACATGGCCGCGGCAGACGCCAGGCCGAATGATGCTCTCTTGAACTGGAAGCATCCAATGGGCGTAATAAAAGCTGTGAGATGCCTGCTCTCTTTGTGTAAACGTACTTGGTGGTATGCGGAAGTGAGATCAATTGTGTAAAGCCACTCCATTACCTTTGTTACAGACAGCAGCTCATTAATGCAAAGTAAAGGAAATATAGCCACAAAGATTTTTTAATTTCATTCCCTTAAATCCACTGATAAATGGACACATCCATTAACCTTCTGCGCTACCACCAAGGGGGGGGGGGGGCTATCCAGTCCAATGAGTCTGCATGTTCAATGATGCCAGATTCCACCAATTTGTTCAATTCTTTGGTTACTTCCTTCCTGACCCTAAGGGGAATGTTTTTCACTTTATGTATACGGGAACACGCATCCTCTATTAACATGAGCCAGTGGATAAAACCTTTTAATTCTCCCACTTTATCAATTTATAGAAATTTCTCCTCTAATGCGTGTACTTCCTATTTGACGTCATTAACCACCAACACAGGATTCTAACTTTTGGGATCCAAAAATATGCCTAACTATATTTGGTCCCACCATCCCAAAACTGATGGTCCATTTTCTGCAACGTACATTTTACAATCCGCTTTCCTACCTTTGAATTCAAACAGCAGTTTACAGAACCCAAGAAGATGTATATTTTCTCATGTGAAGCTTTAGGGACAAATGTCCGGTTCTTCTAAATTAGGGTCTATTTTAGGTACAAAACTTTCTGCCCATGCCTTCTTATTAACAGTGGTTTACAGTGGCCCTGAGTTGGCTACCAACTTTACATGTAGTCCTCCTGTCACCAAATCACATATAGGTTTCTTCCTTTTATGACCATTAATCTCCATCACATTATCTTGAACACATAACACTTGGGGACCCTCTTTCTCTGAGTCAGAGAGATAATTTTGATCAAACTCTTCCACAACACACTTGATTACCTTGGATTTACGACATACCCTTGCACAATGCCCCATAATTCCACACTTTGAGCATTTTTGACTCACAACTGGACATCTCTTGTCATACGCCAAGTGAGTGGAACTACTGCAATGGTACCATTTGCCTTTGAGATTCCCCATTCTTGCAAGGAATTTTGTTTCTGTTTCTGTTTGAACATACCTTCTTTCCCCTTCTTATTGCCCTTTTTTTTTATAGGATTCTTCCATACAATTTTAACAAAATTCACCCATCCTCTTTTATGTTTGTTAGCACTACTGCCTTGACACACATGGACATGAGCTCTGCTTTGCTTATAATGGAAACAACTTCTTGTAAGCTTGATTCACCATGAGCCTATAGTCTATCCTGGAAGGTGGGGTTATTCCAGTGTATTATTACCTTGTCCCTGACCAACTCATCCTCCATCCCCCCAAATCAGCAAGCAAGAGGCAATTTCCTTAATCCTGCAACAAAATCTTTAATATTCTCCTTATCGCCTTGCTTCCTATGATAGAAGTTATAGCCATCAATCTAGGGTTGGGCAGAGTTTGCAGAGTTGCGCTATACGGAATGCCGCTGAGTTGCATGAAAACTCTGTGGAATTCCGCTGAGTTCTGCTCCGCCTCAATTTAGAGGAGGTTGTTGTCACATTGATAAGTGTTACAGTCTCCATAATATATTCCTATAAACTAATGAGACTGCAAGTCATGCCAGGGTTCAAGCGCTGCACACGATCATCAGGGACTAAGCTGGGGGGGTGCAATACTGGCACAAAACACTTTCGTAGAGCTTCACTAACCTATCTTGCTCCAGAAAGGACAATAAATATTCGTGTGCACAATCACGAACAATCTGATGGCTCGCACACTTCTTTTATATTAAGTATCCATCTTGTCAACATTCATTATTGCCCCCACCCCCTATGCTCACCTTAGCTCGCCGGAAGGCTTTGTTTTCGCAGCCCGGTCCCCCTGACTCAGGATCAGAAGGAGCAAAAGGGTCCTCCTCATCTCCCTCAATGTGGAGCACTAATTGACGTAGGCGAGCCCAACTCCAGCAAGCCCTCTTGGCTGCGTGAGGTTCACCAGCGCGAGACTCCACTGAGCCAACCAATCAGAGCACAGATGCATACAACTAAGGAGGACTAGGGCGCTCCTCAGAGCCCGTCAATCACAGTCATTCTCGACCTCTTCCTAGGAATATGCATCCAACTCCCGAGAGCTACTTCCAGTCTGTGGTTGGTTGCGGACATGGGGTTTCCGTTTTATAAACTTCCTCAGCTCTAGCTCCCGAGTCCCAACGCTACAGTTTCAGAGCAGAGCACTTTTTTCACACTCAGGTCTTGCAGGCAAGTGAGATGCTTATGACACTGCTGGACAGCTGTTTCAAAATCAGGGGCGGTGGGTGAGATTTGAAAGTGGTGGGGCGCAAACGAATTAGCATACAGCACCGTAGCGAGCGAGCGCAGCGAGCGAGCCCGAACCCCAAAAGGGGGGTTTGGGGGGGTTACCCCCCTCCAAGAAAATTTTGAAAAAAAAGAAGAAAAATCGTGCATTTTCAAGCAAATTTGAGAAAGCAGGAAGGTTAATAAAGCAATTGTGAAAGTGCAGTTATTACATTAATAGATGGCATAACATAGGTAGCTGCTTATTCAGTATTACCACAGAGCTTCATACATTCTTTCCTATTATGCTCAGGTGCTGAATTCAGACTATAAGACTCATGGAAATCTCAGCTCTAAGAGTAGAAGAAGTTGCACAGCAGTGTAATGGTTGCCAGGCTCGTTCCGCAGGAGCGTCAGGAACTTGAAGAAAAGTCCACAGTCTTCCCCTACGGCCTTCCGACTCTATTAGAATAGACTCTAGAGTAACGAATGGCACGCAAGGGGAAAACAGGGAAACAAAACAAGGAAAGGCGGGGGAAGAAAAACAGTCTTACAACATACTGAATATTAGACTCTAGAGTAACGAATGGCAAGCAAGGGGAAAACAGGGAAACAAAACAAGGAAAGGCGGGGGAAGAAAAACAGTCTTACAATATACTGAATATAAAAGAGGCAGCGCAATGCGCTGTTACCGTGATTCTGGTTGAGCTGAACTTTGTACACACACTTCACATAGGTCCACGCAAGTACCCCAAATATAAATGGTATAAAGCAGTGTTTCCCAAACTGTGGTCCGCGGACCCCCAGGGGTCCGTGACACATTCCCAGGGGGTCCTCAGGCAGTAATTTTAAAAGCACAAAAAAGTTCCTTGTAGAATCAGCAGTTTTCCAGCAACAATAAAAGTGTCAAGATTACGTCGGTGATTAATGTACCTGCTGGAGAGAGATGAGAGTTGTGTCAAGTGGCAGCTTTGACTTATCTAATGTAGCACAGAGGGTTAATATGCCTACTGCAAAGAACGTGTACCATGCATTTTGAAAAACATTTTTTATGTGCCTAGGTTAGTGGGTTACTGCTTTAGTCACAGATTCTTTTGTTACTGTGCAGTTCATAAGTGACAATAGTAATCTAGCACAGTGACCTATAAACTGTCATCAAAGACTGAGGGTAGTCCTGAGAATGAGGGTACAGCAGTTAGTCTAGGGCGATACATCGATTAGTCCATGCTGTAATATGTGGAGAAGTGCTTCCTATGGTGACCCGTGGGGGAGGGTTGTTTTTCCAAGTAAATTGTTGCAAGTTGTTTATTGAATGATTCACTTGTATATATTCCGATGTAATGCCAAAGGTTTCATTGTCAGACTCTAGATGGTAAATGTGCTTACAGGCAGAAATGTAACATCCTTTCTCATTTTATGCATATACGATTTCTACAAGCTAATGTAGGTGGCATATTAATGCAGGTATCTTGTAACGTTGTTTTTGTATGACTGGACATTCAATAAAAACATTTACAAGAAAAATATGGAGCATTTATACTTGAGTGTGGCTGTAATGGCAGTTCCAGTCAGTAGTAGAAGCTGCAGTGGCCTCCTGGGCAATAGTGTAGGCCCTGGCACTAGTTTATTTACAAATGAAGCACTGAAAGCTCAATAATAAATCAGTAAATGAATGGATGTAGAAGTCACATGATGGTAAGATTCCCTGATCTATAACAAGGCTTCACCGACTATTCAGCGCATTCCCTGTCTCCAATCCTGCTCAAGTTGATAGTCTTTCAAACTAGAACCCAATCAAACAGCCTCTTCCGCCATGCACAATCTGCTTTTTTACCTTCTCAAGCCAAACAGGTAGTTCTTACTGTCCTGCCAGTCAGGTTCCTATAGAAATCTTGTAATTGTCACATTGCTGATATGCCTTCCAGTTCTGTAACCTGCATGTGTCTGTGGACCACAGTGTGGTGGTCTTGAGCATTGTCATTCTGTAAAGTGGCTTTGTTTTCATTGTGCCTGCACAATGCACTTTATGCATGTGGTGAGTGTCTCGATATTTCTAACCCTTGACAAACTGATACTTTGCCCCCTCATTATGTGCTCTACCTCCTTATGCTAATCAAATGCTTGATATGGTGAGACATGCAGAGGAGGAGGTGGCCGTTTCTGCAATGTCTCCTTGGCCAGCTCGTATCACTAGTACTGCCTCGCCGACACTACATCCATCCCCAGGTACATACATCCATACCACATTTGCCTCTGTATGCACCATTTTCATGATTCATTTGCAATTTTACACCTATACGCAGGCTAGTTGGTAAGATGGAAAGAAAAACTTCACACTACGCACACTACGAGCAAGCACTGGTAAAATCTATACAGACCCCACATGGTAAAAAATAATTCTTTTACAGTTTAACCTTAATTCCTGCACTTTATACCACTTTATACCAGCAACTGGAAATGACTGGTAGCGTTTTTTGTATGAATGCACCTGATCAATTCAATAATGCTAGTGTGTGGCACCCACATATCATGCATTGTGCATCATTGAATATTTCGGCATTTCATATAATCCTCATCTCTCTATTATTTACACCAAAGAAGTCCACGAACTCTCACCACTTTTGCAATATCTCTCTAAAGCCACTAGTGTTCCAAAAACAAATGGTATGTTCAAATTTACCCACCAGGAATGTTCATTGTTGAAGTGGTGAAAGTCTAGTTGGGAAAATGTTTCAACATGCAAGTCCTACCTCATCTCTCCACCACCTTCGACGTGGTCAACCACAACATTCTAGTAAGCCGTTCGCGATCTGTAGCACATGTATTAGACCAAGCAATGAAATGATGCTTTTTCTTCTACGAATAACACAACCAAAGAGTCTAATTCAGCAGTGGTCATTTTCCCACCTACCTGGTCACATGCAGAGCCCCTGAAGGCCTCCCATCCCCAGGTTCTTCACTATCTATATCCATTGACAGTACTCCTCAGGGCCTACTCCCCGCCCTTCCACTCTGATGCAACCATTACATAAATATAGCTACAGGTCACAGGGAACAGTCCCAAGTTTGATGATGTTTCAAAAGTCCTCAAGCCAATGAAAATTGGATACTTCAGAACCTAGTAAATACGCTAACCTGTATTTTGATTCTTGCGGAGAGGAGGGGGTGGTTATCTTAAAACGCTGGAAGATTATGCCATAGTTCCCTACTCTAGTTAACATACACGTCTGTATCTACTATAGTGAAGAGGCGGTCAAGTCAGTGGGAGAAAATGGAAATTGAAATAAAAAAGAAGAGAGGAAACAGTGCCCTGGACTCAGTTTTCCCAGACAAGCCAATGAGTAATCTCTAGCTGAGAAAGAAAATGTACTTTATCTCTGCATGATTCAAACATAGGTATATATCTTGTCCAGTCTTTTCTTTGGTGTAACCTATTATTTGCCTATATATTATGGAGGAAGACTTACAGAGCTGGCATCTTCTTGAAACAGTGGTGATGGCTCCGCTAAAACAGAATTAACCTAATACAATAAAACATTTAACATTAAGTAATTTATACTACAGTAGTCTCAATATCAACATATACCATATGCTTATAGGTCCTCGGAAGTCTTGTGTGTTTCCTTACATCCGATAAATGCTGACATAAGCTGGCCTAGAATAACTAAGGGAGCCAATTAATATATACATTCACACTGAAATACAAACACATGAAATACAAACATTATATTAGTATACTATGTTCTACCGAAAAATAAATATTTAATCTTGCACTGGCACGGAACATTCAGTCATCTTTCAGAAGTCTTGTAAAACTTAAATACAAGTCACAGAAGTAAGAAAAGATAACGTGGGGGCATATTATCAAGCACGGCGTTAAAATTATCGCCGCTTTAGCAGCAGAAAACTGCAGCTAAAGCGGCGATAAGGAGCTTGATAATATGCCGCAGAGATTTCCAATAGAAGCCCAGGTTCTGGTGTGAACATGGACTTCTATTGGAATTCACAAGGGCATATTATCAAGGCCATTATCGCCGCTTTAGCGGCAGTTTTCTGCCGCTAAAGCGGCGATAATTTTATCGCCGTTTCTTGATAATATTCCCCGTGGTTCGCACATTTTCAAAGTAAGGAATCTGTGTTCTGGAACATGGGCCATGAGACGGGGACCATCCTGTGCAGCGCTCTATCGCTTCTTAGTGAGGTCAATATGTGGGCAGTATCAGTAAAAGAAACATAGTTCAGCGGCCAGCCAGACTCTGCAACAAAAAACACTAAAGAGAGGATAAACCGACAGACAGCCTGTGCTGAAACTGCTTAGGATAAAGTTAAAGGTGTGCAAAATTGTGTAATTTTAATCCACAGAATTATGCGAAATGTTGGGGAAAATACATGAAATTATGTGTAAATTACGTAAAAATCATTTCGGAGTATTTTGAGTGAAAATTGAATTTAAGAGCATACCTCGAATTCAAAAGTCACTTAGGACTGCTTTGTCACTTGGAATGCCAGTAAGGGGATTAGTTCTTGGAGAAAATGCCTCCCCCAACACATTTACTGCTTGAACCTGGCTCTTACAAGACATTTTCTGTTCCATTAGTCTACATTTTCACGCCAGCTTCATTTCTGACATTTCAAATAACTTATGTAATATGAAATTGCTTCAATTACGTCTGGGAACAGTTCCAATTCAAACTCACCTGGCAACACGAGCAGGAGCAGCAGCCAGCCAGTACCACACAGTGTACACCGCCACGAGGTGTGTGTGGCGCGGTGACGACGGACTGCCAGTGCGCACCTGCTAACGATGATGGCCAATCACTGTTCGCATAAGCCACAGTGATTGGCCATACCTTGCGTGGCACCCAATGCCTGGTTTGCAGGCTGCGCGGTGTCTCTCAGCCAATCAAGAAGACGCTGCAACATTAGCAGCGCCTGAATTGGCTACAGCGCCGTGTGGGCACAGATAGGGCTCGCCCATAGGAGAGACCGGGGGCTGCTGCATGAAGCAACCCTCGGCCTCTCGGGTCCCCCTCGGCCCTCCCTCGCTCTCCTAGCCAGTAGTGGCTGACTGGCTGACAGTGCGCATGTTTGGGTTGGTCACAACCCAAACTCGAGTATGCGCATACGCCGCGCGCCGCTGGCCTTCAGTGTGCACTGTGCACTGTCACTCAAAACGGAGTGCTCGCCCCCGGCCCCACCCCCTTCATCGGCCGGTCCCACCCACGCTATTGTGAACTGTGAAGGAGAGGAAAAGGAAACTGACAGCGCTGCACTGCTAGCATACGTGAGCAGCCGCGGGTCCAAGTGGCTGGTGGGGCTACGCCCCTACGCCCCAATGGACGCACCGCGGCTGTTCAAAATGTAGTACTACCCGCTCCACTTACATGAGGCAGTGATGAACCTGCTCTAGCTCCACGCCATTGTGTGACGAGTGGAAGCAGCTGTTGCCTTTGTGGTGTATTAAATAGCTAATGAATGTTGATTTTGTGGCCTCTTTCCTCGAGCTATCCATGTAGGTTTACAAAGGTTCATATCATGCATTCGAATTTGTACTTTTAAATGCTGGCATGGTTAAACAAAATACAGCATAGTTGTTCGCTTGCACAGTGACATGACGTGATACCTCATTCAGAATTTTGTGAGAGCCCCCGCCTTTCCATGCCTCACTGATTTTCCTAGGGCTTGGGACTGGATGAGGGGTTAAGGGGGGCTCTCAAGGATGGCTGCAGCTTCTGCAGGTGCCTTTGTTACTTTCCTGAGCCAGAAGGTGCTGAGATGGCGTTGACAAGTTACTTGTGTGTTTTTACTTGTGATTAGCCCACATCCACACTCTCCTCTGTGTCAACTAGGCCCCCACAGCCGTGCTCAGCCTGCAGTTAATGCGCACAGAGCATGCTCTCCTGACGCCAGCTTGGCAGGAATGGTCATGCTGCACTTGTATTTAAACAAACAAAAAGGACACTGTTCCAAAAGGCTGGTTACCGGATGTCAACCAATAGTCCTCGCCAAGAAAAAGCAAAAGTGAAGAGAAAGACCTAGGTATAGAAGGAACCCCCTTAAAAGGAGAAAGAACAGGTCTTATCTCCTGTTGCCCTCACACACCCCGGAGGATGTCATGCTTCATCATCGGGCATTGGCTCCTCGTCGGGCCCGGCGGTGCAATGCCCAACGGGTCCCCCGAAGGGTCACTTTGGCGGAGCTCTTTTAAAGTCAATGCCGGATGGTGCCTGAGGGTATGTGGGGTGTGGGTCCAAATGAAGAGGGCTACAAGGTGCGTGCAGGTAACAATAAAAATGTAAAAAAAGGGTTGCTAAGGCCAAAAAATTGACAACGGGAATAGTTCCCATAAAGGCACATTAGAACCCCATGGGTAAACAGTTACCCTTACAGGCATAGATATGCATGTAATGGATCGACATGTTTCGCGCCACTGGTGCCACAAGGGTCATAGGCGCTTCTTCAGGATCAAAAACAATCAACAGTGAAGTGCACGTGAAGTGAGTGATAAAAAGCATATACCCTCATAATCAGTCAGGGTGAGCCAGTGCCCTGTTTCCCATACAGGGTGGCAGTAATTTGCTTATCCTCCTGATGGATACCCTCATAATCAGTCAGGGTGAGCCAGTGCCCTGTTTCCCATACAGGGTGGCAGTAATTTGCTTATCCTCCTGATGGATACCCTCATAATCAGTCAGGGTGAGCCAGTGCCCTGTTTCCCATACAGGGTGGCAGTAATTTGCTTATCCTCCTGATGGATACCCTCATAATCAGTCAGGGTGAGCCAGTGCCCTGTTTCCCATACAGGGTGGCAGTAATTTGCTTATCCTCCTGATGGATACCCAGCATTATCAGGAGAGTCCCTTCTAAGGCCAGAGACGGTGGACCCCCGCACCCAAACGGAAATGGTGTCCAGGTGCGGGCTGCAGAGTACCTGCCCCGTCCATACGTCTCCTCCCACGAGTTACCAGGGGACAATGCTCGGACTAAATGCTGCACTTGTCCCATAAATATTATGGGCGTGAGATACCTGGATGGCAAACACTGCATTGGTACATTCTACTTGCACAATTTGAAAGGCAAAAGTATTGAAGCTTTCTCATGAAGGCAACAGAGTCAGCCAACTTGTACCTAATGTATTGCTTGACATCTTCTTTTAGAGGCAAGGGTCTGCTTTTTTTCTATTTTCGAATCTGGCCACCTCACCATAATTGAAAACCTGTTCTCTTGAATTTGTCTGTTCCTGAGGAAAGAGGACAAAAGTAGGCGTGGACCGGCATCGGTAAACTCCACTAACCTACGCTACGCGGGAGGCAGAGCTTTTTTTCCCGAACTCCGTATTCCAAGCGGAGCGCAAAGTAAAAAAACACTTTGCAAGCTCCGCTAGTGCAGCAAAGTTCACTGCCCACACTTGGATCAATGGCCTTGCACATAATAGGTTCAAAATATGCAACAAGATCTGCTAAGGTATGTAAATGCATCCCCTTTATCTCTCGAGCTGGGTTTCTTCTCCATACGGTTATATATTTTCAAACCTCCTGGACCTACACAATGTAATAATGTACTTTTTTTCCTCTCAGGTGGAAAATCTTCATAATCAAATGCGGAAATATCATGCACAAAATACTCTTTCCACTCCTCCCATTTCAAAGTGACTCCCCTTAGGTTGTCATAAACGATATCAGCCATGGTATCCTACTAGGTTTCTTAAAACAGAATACATAAATGTAAATTTGAAATCCACTCATATGCAGTAGCGGCTGCAATCGGACGGGGTGGTGAGTGAGGGGGGATAGGAATATAATTAAAAAATGACTTACCTTTAATGGCCGGCCATTGCCTCTCCTCTGTCCTCCGTCCTCGTCCTCTTCATCTTCCTGTCCGGTCGGCAGCAGGACGCACCTGGACAGACAGACTCCCCTAAGCCAATCACAACGCTGCAGTGTAGCGTTGTGATGTGTCTGAGCGCCGTGGATCGACGCTCAGACTGAAACAGGGATCTTGTGCATGTTCCTGACCAGGCTGTGTAATGCAACCTGGTAGGAACATGCAAAGTGCTCATGAACTGTTTGGTCAGCCCTACAGTTCATGCGCACTTGGGGAGTGCACACTACTCCTCCCCTGCTCTGGCCCGCCCTGCTCCGCCCCATCACTGACTTCAATAGGGAAAAAACTGATAATAACTATATATTATTATCATTTTATTTTTCCTTTTGAGTAGTGGGGCGACGCTCCTCCGCCTTAGCGGAGGAGCCACCACTGCTTATATCTAGGCAGGACTGCCACAGGCAAGAACAGAAATGGAGAAAAAAACACGAGGAGGAGGAGAAAATAATCTATAAAAACAAACTAGCTGAACATAAAAAAACTCATCATAGCTGCAAAAACATCCTACTATGCTGAACAGATAAAGTTAGCCTGTGACGCCAACAAAACTCTCTTTTCAGTTATAAAAAAATTAGTGGCACCAGCTAGCCACAACACCACAATAATAAATCAAAATGTCTGTGACACGCTAGCCAACTTTTTTCAAGAAAAGGTTGCAAATATCTTTAATAAATTCAATGCTGGTAGGATGGCCAGTCAATCAGATGGGCAACCTTCAACTGCCACATTAGCTCAAGCCAATTTTTCCACCTTTACGCCCCTCTGTTAAAAAAGGACAACCTGAATGCACTGAACCTGAACAGCTATCACCCCACATAAAGACTCCCCTTCACCGCCAAATTGGCGGAGCGGGTGATGAATGAACAACTCTCAGAGTACATAGAGGAAAAACATTTTTAATTAATAGATTTTACATTAAAAATAAATAATGTTCACTATTAATGTTTTTATTTGCAGTTTATTTAAAACCACTGCCCATGTGTTTGTTCATGCCCAAAACAGCCATTTATTTCATTATTAGATACTGAATTTCGTTCTTGCATATATGTGATATTTATTCAATGTAGAGGAAACATTTCATTCCCCTGGAAACAATGATATTTCTTCACATCTGCCCTCTCCATTCAAGGTACCAGCCAGAAAGCTTGGGGTGTTAAAGCCTCATTATATTCAGACAATGCTTGACTCTCTCCCTGAGAATCTTCGTAAATGTGTAATTACTGTGTGGCAAATTTCATTACATTCAGCTCGTAATTATAACTTTACAGCTGTCTCCTAAGTTCATACAGTATTCATTAGCAAAAGGGGAAATTAATTGTAGGGCGACAGTAAAAGAAATTGTGGCAACGTCTTTAAAAATTTCCAGGATTTGTAAATTCCCAACTGACTCTTGGAATACCTGACCAGCACCAAGTGCTCACCGCAACAGTGCTGGGAAGTGGACAAAACTAATTTTAAAACATACTTTGTAGAATATTGAAAGTATTTATAGAATAAAGACTTGCTGTACGCGTTAAAAATAGATGTTCTGTGTATTTTTTTTATTTTAAATGTTAAATAAAATACTTTTTCGCGTCAACCTTTGCAGAGACGAAAAACAATAGCACTCAGCAAATAGAGCTAGAACCACAATTGCCTCACCTCTGTCCATACATTGACCATTGCCAAAACCTCTGCAAATTCCCCAAACAATATACGAAAAAGAAAATCTGCAGCCAGTGTGTGCCAAACTCCAATCAAGGAAAAAACACAAACAGAACCATAGCCCAACTCGAAAGAAAATGTTAAAGGGACGCTTAAAGAAACACATATTCTGGGAATGTTATTTCACCATCTCCATTAAAGCTGCGTTTCTTAGCACAGCACTTATATGTCAGTAGGTAATGCCACTGAAGACACTTCCTTTCCTTTTGGAATCCTACAGGCCCGAGAACCTGAATTGTGCTTATTTATGCAATGGTAGTTAAAATGTGTGCTTAATTAAAATAACACATATCCATAAAACATAGAAAAATAAAACATTACGATGATAGTTTAGCGCGTCCAGAGCACACTTCAAAGTGAGAATTACATTACACCATATAATGCACAAAACTCATTTTATAGCTGCAGTAAAGTGCAGAGGAGTCACTCCTGCTAAATGTAACATCCTCCCTTCCCACCCATTTTGTTCACTACCCCCGACCACGGGACAGTGGCCTATGCAAAGCATAACAAATAAACAAAGCGCCGTGATTTGTAGGCGTTGTTCAATCCTCCTCGGCTTCTCCGTTCGCCACCTGCAGTTGCAGTTGTTGGTACATGACTGCATTACTTGTGTTTTTACAGAGGCACATATCATGCATACTGTTTTTGGCCCCAAACTCTAGCAGCGATGGCTTTAACAGGTGATTCGTGAGATGGCCACACACAGGCCAGTGAACTGGTGACGGAAGTAATGCATCATTCTGAGTTCAGACCGCGTGCACTGAGCCTTGGATGAGCCCAACCTGTGTAATAGTGACGTCCACACGTGACCTTCAAATGGTGGGCTGGCAAACTTTTAAAATGTTTGCTGCTCCAAGGGGCATAGCATGACCCTGGTGTTTCTGTTCTCCTGTGTCTGTCTCTGTCTGCCCAGCCCCCGACGTCTGATGTCAGATGTAATGTGCTACACATTACCTTGTGAGATGCCTGCAGGTGGCCCATTGGCGGAGGGAGTCTGTATACCTGCGTTCAAAACAGGATAAGGCTTGCTTGTTGCCCATACACAAGAAGCCTGCTGCCGACTGAAGATTTCAGCTGCACGTTTCCTGGTACTCTCTGGCAGCATCTCTCCTGGCAGCCAGTCTCAAGAGACTTCAGTACTTGGAAGCAGTCTCATAGGCCGGTGAACTCTGCCTGAGGAAGAGGTGCATGCTGACCATCGCGCCTGCCCATTGGCCTCCTGGAAGACTGGTCTGCTATAACCACAGGTCTCTCCAAAGATGTGTAGCTTTGCTGAGGGGTGTGGAGGAGAATGTAGTGCTTGCTGTATGTACAACTTGCTAAATGAGCGTCTACACGCTGACCCCAACATCCGCTGTCTCTGCTACGAGCTGTGGCTTTGAGGAGGCTGCTGTTCCTGATAGGAGGACAGCAGCTGAAAGACACCTGGAGCATGGACAGGGCATCCAAATGCCAGAAGAATGAAGGGAACTCTGCATCTGGGGCTCCTGAAGCATGTGTTTTGCAGTGTTTACAGACGACAGGACACAAAGTTATGCACTGGTAAGGTGACTGTCTGACTGCTGTATCAGCTGCTCTGAGCCATCTATCGCGACAGGAGTGGTGGGTCTTGGAACTTGGATTTTACAGTGTCAGGCCTTTTGAAAGTGAACGCCTACTGAGTGGAGTTCACCTTTTCAATGTCAAGGGAATCTCTGTGCAAGTTTGTTGTGTGAGTATGCTCTTGGTTCAGGAACCTCCTTTAGGTTGTAGTACAGTTTGTAATGCATTATTGGGTGCTACCTGTTCTATCGTCTGAGTTAGTAGTTGGTCTCTGTCTCAGTAGTGAAGCAGAGGTGACACATATTATAAATGTAAGAAAAAGTCATGATGTCGTTGCAATCCAAGCAGGGGCAGCTCATCCATTTGAGTGGAGGAGCGCTGCCCCACTTAAATGCCCCTCAAAGCCCCAGAGATGAAAAATAAAATGGTAATTTATTACATTTTATTTTTCATCCACCCGCCCCTAACAGAGCGTCAGGACGGGACCTGCTGAGTGGCACCAGCCGCAGGGAGGAGGGTGGGCTCTCTGTGCACTGTTTAAAGGGCTCATGTCCCTTTGGCCAGTCATCTTGAGACGGCCAGATACACATGCACATTTTAATCCTCCCAACCCAGATGTCTTAAGACAGCTGGTTTGAGAGTAAGTGCTGGGCTCCAGTGCGCTGTGGAGCGCCGAGACAGGCCGCTCCCTCGAATAAGGGCACTGCTCTCATGCTGTGAGCAGCACCAGGACTGGTCAAGGGAGTTGTAGCATCCAGTTCCAGTTCCTGAGGCGAAAGAAGAGGTCCAGAGCGGAGGACACTGCATTGGTATTTTATTTTTTAATATTATTATTTGCACATCCATGCCCACCCCGGCCCCCGTAGATGCCAGCCACCACTGAGTCCAAGTCTCGTTTTAGAGTGCAGACTATAAAGATCAACAAAGTACACAATGCTTATGCTTTTCAGATGTTTATTCTTCTATGTACCTTTGTGGCATTGCTGCTATAGGGGTGGTGAATAAGGAATCATGTCCTTGTGTTGCTTGCTGGCTTTGTGTCAGAACCCCACAAGTCTTACCCTAGTCTTGCGAGGCGATCTCGCAGAGGTGACATGAACATCCACCACCGTATCCACCTTACCCTAGTAGAGGCTCAACACTAACCAGGATGAAGATGGGACCGGGGAAAGACCCCAGGAGGACAAAAGGATGTGTTGTGGAAAACCGGGATGGTGACCTCTATGTTCCCAATGACCCTTGAGAAACGCCACCTGGAATGGGAGAGCAGGGAAGGAATAACACTAGTGAGTCATGCACACCCCTCAATCTTCATAAACAGATCAACACAGACAGATCAGCATAATCATCTTATGTAAGGTATCATTGGAAACCATAAGCAAGGTCAGCAGGTCATCAAGGAAGACTGCAAAGTAAAACAAGCGCTCCTGCGCTGACTGATGGTGATATGGCAAGCGCTCCTGCGCATGGGAGTCCGAACAAAACACAAGCGCTCCTGCACGTGGAAACCCAGAAAGCAAACAAGTGCTCCTGCGCATAGAAACCCCAAAACAAACAAGCGCTACTGCGCGTGGAAACCCAGAAAGCAAACAAGCGCTCCTGCGCAAAGAAACCTAAAATCAAACAAGCGCTCCTGCGCACGAAGACCCAGGAAGTTAACAAGCACTGCTGCGCGTGGCAGCCAAAAGTCGCTAGTTCTCCAACCATGCACCAGCCGAGTAATAACAGAGCAGGCACCCCTGAGGCCATGGAATCGCAGAAGTCCTCCACTGCGTGTGGAGAGATTCGGCAAGCACAGAAGCGGTACCTTAATGCAGGGAGAAGCGCCGAGCGCGATTCTCTCTCAGAGAAGCAGTCACGGAAGCAGGGTCTCTCGGGACGTCTGTCGGGGCGAAGGCATTAATCCAAAGCATCGAAGCGGCGGGAACCGCACTTGGCTATGCGGATTCCCCCGGATGCGCTGTGACTGGAGTGACGTCAGCTTCCGGTCTCTGGAAGCTAGATCGCTGACCCGACTCTGTGTAGCAGGGCAAAACCACACTTCCGCATTCATTCGGGGAGCAGGCAGTCCGAAGGAATCGTGACAGCACCCCTGACAAAACAGACCCCCTCAACCAACCCCGCAGATCACACAGGGGTGGCAGGCCGAGGACAAAGGGGATGACTAGCATGGAAAGCCCGAACCAACCAGAAGGCATGACGGACATGGGACAGGGGTTCCCAGGACCTCTCCTCCGAACCATAACCCTTCCAGTCCACCAGGTAAAAGAGCCTACCCCGGGTCCTACGGGAATCAAGAATAGCCCTGACTTCGTACTCCTCGTGGTCACCTCTGAGAACAGGAGGAGGCGGGGAGGAGACCACACACTCAGGGTGAGCAGGCCGCAGGAGAGACACATGAAAAACTGGATGTATTTTCATCTGGGGAGGCAAGGAGCGTTTCATGGAGACACGATTTATCACCTTCACAATACCATAAGGTCCTATGTAATGCAGTAACAATTTCTTGGGACCGTGTACATTGAGGTTACATATGGACACCCACACCCTATCCTCCGCCTTGTAGTGTGGTTCGGCCTGTCTGTGGCTATCTGCGTTCTGTTTATAGTTTTCCTTAGCTTTCGCCAACTCAAATCGGGCTTGTTGCCAGAGATCACAAAGGAGGGCATGATAGGCTTGCACAGTGGGTAAAGGACTCGCTTGTGGCTTCTCCCAGGGGACTGTATGAGGATGGCATCCCAGGAGACAGAAAAAATGTGACATGCTAGTTCTCCAACCACGCACCATCCGAGTAATAACAGAGCAGGCACCCCTGAGGCTATGGAATCGCAGAAGTCCTCCACTGCGTGTGGAGAGATTCGGCAAGCACAGAAGTGGTACCTTAATCCAGGGAGAAGCGCCGAGCGCGATTCTCTCTCAGAGAAGCAGTGTCTCTCGGGACGTCTGTCGGGGCGAAGGCATTAATCCAAAGCATCGAAGCGGCGGGAACCGCACTTGGTTATGCGGATTCCCCCGGATGCTTGTTGTTGTTGTAGGCGTATTCCACCATCCAAAGCACCTCCAACCATTCTTTCTCCACTGTAACAGTAAACAGCGAAGGTACTGCTCCATGGTCTGGTTTGTTCTCTCCGCCTGTCAGTCGGTCTGAGGGTGGTAAGCCGACGATAAGCGCACTTCCATGTCCATGGCGTCATAAACTTCATTCCAGAACCTAGACACAAACTGGGAGCCTCTGTCCGTGATCACTACTGATGGTATGCTGTGTAACCTGACTACGTTATGCATAAAGACCACTGCCAACTCGGCCGCTGAGGGTAGTTTCTTCTGGGGTACAAAATGTGCCATTTTGGTAAGGTGATCCACGATGGTAAGAATAGTGGTGTATCCTTCATGAGTCCTTGGCAGCTCAACAATGAAGTCCATGGAGGCGGTGTGCCAGGAATACGGAGGTACAGGAATAGGATGTAGCAGTCCTACTGAAGACTGGGATGTGTTTTTTCCTTGAGCACGAACGGCACAACGGGTTATGTAGGCGTGTACATCGGTAGCCATTGAGGGCCACCAGAAATGTTGCTGTAACAAGTCTAGGGTTTCAGCATGTCCTGGATGATTGGACAGCAGGTGGTCATGACACATGTATAGTGCTTGATGTCGATGATCTGTCGTTGGTGGGTAGAAGCGGTCTCTTTTGTACAGATATACGTTTTGTGCTGTGATACCCTTGAGCTCCCCTACCCATGACGCGGTTTCTTTCTGTTGTATGTCATCGTGGAGTTGAGAGAGAAAGGCCGAGGTGAGGATCGCCCCTTGAAAACAGTGTTCAGGGATAATGGGTGTGGATTCAGCCAATGACCTGGACTCTTCGGTTTCCTCAAGACGGGACAAGGCGTCAGCTTTGGTATTTTCTCTGCCAGTTCGGTAAATGATGTGAAAAGTGTATTCATTGAAGAACAGAGTCCAACGTAACTGCCTGGAGGTAAGGGCTCGAGCTGAATGAAGGAACTGCAGGTTCCTGTGATCAGTGTAAATGGTCACTGGGTGCCTAGCTTCTTTCAGATAATGACGCCATTCCTCGAACGTGGCCTTTATGGCTAATAGTTCACGGTCTGATATCGTATAATTGCGTTCGACTGGTAGCAATTTCCTGGAGTAGAAAGCCAATGGGTGCAACAGGCCAGTTTTGGCGATTCTCTGAGGCAGCACGCCCCCCCAGGGCGTCTTGTGAGGCATCGGCTTCCACTATGAATGGCTGCTCAGCATCGGGATGTATCAAAATGGGAGCCATGGTGAACCTTGTTTTCAGTTCTTGGAGGGCTTGTTCGGCCTTGTGGTCCCATTGGAATTGGACTCCTTTACGTAATAACCGGGTGATGGGAGAGACCAATTTGGAGAAACCCGTGATGAAGCGGTGATAGTAATTAGTGAATCCCAGGAATCATTGGACATGTTTCACGGAGTTGGGGGATGGCCATTGCAGTATAGCCTCAACCTTTTTGTTATCCATTTGAATACCCGCAGGGGTTATGATGTGTCCCAGGAATTCAACGGAAGCGGTGTGAAAGACACTCTTCTCCAGTTTCACGTACAAGCCATGTTGCTGTAGTCATTGTAAGATAGTGCGTACATGATGAACATGCTCGGGTATGTTGTTGGAGAAGATCAGGATATCGTCTATGTAGACCACGCAAAACAGATCAATGTATTCCCTCAGTACTTCATGGATGAAGTACTGGAAGGCAGCAGGAGCATTGCAGAGTCCGAAAGGCATGACCTGGTACTCGAAGAGACCGAATTTGGTTCTGAACACGGTCTTCCAGGTCCAGCTTGGTATATATGTTGGCGTCCTTCACCTGGTCCAGCAGATTGGATATCAGAGGTAAGGGATACCGTTTTTTTACCGTAATGGCGTTCATGGCACTAAAGTCGATGCACGTTCTTGGGTCCCCCTCTTTCTTGGCCATGAAGAAGAGGGGAGATGACACAGGCTATCTGGAATGGCGTATGAACCCATTACGTAGGTATTCGTCCAGGTAGTTACGTAGGTGCTCATTTTCCTTTTCCGTAAGGGCATATATACGGCTACAAGGAAATGTGGAGCGAGGTATTAGGTCGGTTCTACAGTCAAAGCTACGATGCGGAGGAAGGGTGTTCGCTCCCTTTTTATCGAACACGGTAGCAAGGTCTGAGTAGTCTTCAGGCACTTCCCCTTGGGAGACCATACCCATTCCGGTTAGGGGTAGTGCATGGGCCTTTACCTCTGTGGTACTGCGAGTGTCTGTCTGCGGGTAGCAGTATTCGTAGCAGCGAGCTGAATCCAGCGACATAACCCTGGATGCCCAATCAATATGGGGGTTACATTACACCAACCAAGGAAGGCCTAATATCAATCAGAACTGGGGTGCTTCGATCACGTCAAAGGCAATGGTTTCCGTGTGGTTATTTCCGAATGTCATCTTCATATCCTCGGTTTGGAAACGGTTAAGACCAGACCGTGTCATCTTCTGCTTTTATTGTTTCGGGCTTCTCCTTGTGTACCGTGGCCATATCCAGATCCGTCATATATCGGGTTTCGATAAAGTTTCCGGTGGCTCCTGAGTCAATAAGGGCTGTTACCTGCCATCTCTGGCCTGATAGAGTCTGTAGCGTAACATTCACACCTAAATGATGGTTGTTGTTACATAAGGCAGGGGAGCAGGCAGTCCGCAGGAATCATGTCACTTTGGCATCAGGTCTCTTATTTTTGGAATTTACTGCCGTTTTAAGGTGCATTTTTTTGGGTCTGACTAGCAAATGAATTCCTGAAAACCCAATAGAGGCATTTGGGAATGGAATTGCAAACCTGTGAGTGAGGTCAAGCACTATGTTGAGTGCCCGAGAAGATGTTGGGCGCTGGGATCCGTGCTGCAGTTCTTGTTGAACATATTTTCCAGGTCTACATTGTGATCCAGTGGGATGTGGTCACATTTGGAGATGTAATTGATTTGGGCTTTTAACAATGTTGAATAATTTTCTCATTCGACTTTTGCCTGCTCTTTCCTGCTTTTTTTAGAAAGGTATGGGTTTTTGTGGCTTGGATTTGTACACTGCCCTTTCATTTATTACGTTTTTAGTTAATGTTGGGTATTGGGCTTTTTTTTCCCTTCACGTTGAAGGAAGTGCAAACCTTATAACTCTTTATTTAAAGAAGATGAAACCCTTCCTAAGTAGATTTTGTGTTGTTCTAAAGGTCAGGACTAGTGTTTACAGGAGTTTCAAGATAGAGATGATGTAATTTCCTACTACAGGAGTAGTCGTTACTGTAGCCTTGGTCTAGATGATTAAAAGTGGAAATGGTTGTACCGGGGACTTCCATATGAAGTTGGTTTACATTTTGGGTCATGGCATATTTGAACAGATAGTTTAAGGATGGTGATTAAGAGAAGATTATAATTGTTTTCTGGCTAACTTAGAATTTTGTCTAGAAGCAACGAAGATAGTATAGCTATAGATGAACGTTTTTATCATTCTAGTATAAGTTGAAATCCCTAAGAAGTAAATGATATTAAGAGGAAAGGAAGTTGTCAGTTGTTAGGCCAGTCAGTCTCTTTGTACAAATGTTGTTGTTAACAAGTAGTTTTACAATTGAGTGGTGTCCATTATTTAAGATTTAGATACTTGAATGTTTGTTTGGAGGCATTTTACTGAGTGAGTGACTGATTGTGCCAATGTAGTGCAATTTATCTGGTCACTGCATTTGCAGTCGACTTCCCCACTCATTCAATTCTTCTCTCAATCATTGCACAGAATTTTAAATCCCAGGGAGGCTAATATATTCATGAGGTTCTGCCCTTAGTGGAGTAAAACTGGTTTCAGGTAAGAACATGGTTTTGGTGTTGTATTATGCCTGCAGATCTGCAGCTTACTTTTGCTAGCAGGTTTTTGTCAGTGCCAGGTCTTTGCTTGCTATCACCTTCAAGTGGTTAGCTTGGCATATACTTATGGTAGATGTCTGCCGTACATGTCTTGAGGACTTGTAAACCTTCTGTGTAACACTCAGATCTAATTAGTGATTAACATATTTTGTTAAATGGCTCATAATTTATTTACTGTTGGTGCTGAACCGTAGGTAGTGGAGAGAAGGGTCTTCTGGGTAATGCTTCACCATCGGGCTAGATTCCTGATAAAAATGATTTTTTCAATAGGTAGGGTCATACTGTCAGTTTTTGCAGCTACATTCTACAGCATTTAATGCACACTAGTAATTTAGGAACTGCCAGTTGTTGTATAATACTGTCTTCTATGGCAAAAGTAGTATTTTCATATAAACAGAAAGTGAAATACTGCATACACAAACAATACACACAGCCCCTGGAGGCCACGGCTCTAGTGTTTAATAGGCGGGCCTGTGAGTCCCACTTCCCTGTCATCAGCAGTAGTTGTTATTACCCATTCACTATGTGCAACATTCGGGTTAGGACCCATTACCAGTCTTAGTCTTAGGAGTCCCACTCCAACTCTGTTAGAAAAGCCAAAATTGAACCAGCGCTGAAGCGCAATTTGGCAGACAAGTTCCCCAGGGGAACTTACTCACTCCAGCAGGGACTGCAGGAGCGAAGTCTCTGAGAGCATCTCACTCATACCCTTAACTCCTCCAAAGATGTTCTCTGGGGAGCCAAAGAAATATCCACTGTTTCTGAATTAGTGTCAGTTCCATTTTTTTGTAAGTCAGCAACCTTCTCTATCCAGCAGACTAAAGTGGCCTTTGTTCTGTCATACTTAAGTGGGAAGTTGGCCAATTGGAGTATTGCTTTGGAAGAAATTACTTTGCTTTGCAATTTTTCTGCCAATTGTGATCAGATGCAAAAGCCACATACTCTTTTTTTCAGATACAGAGTTGTTAAATGTAAAACAGGCCCTTTAACAGCCGCCTACAAAATGTGATGATGAGTTGATAGAATGAGTGGCACAGCATGTTGTCAGACTGAAAACCAGAAAAGACATGAGCGTTTGTAGTGCAACCCAAGAGAGACGAGAGTTGAATAATAGATTCTTGTGAGCTAATGTAGTTGGGAGGTATCACAGGGTGCATATGTAAAGAAGAGTGAAAAAAAGGGTGTGTAAAGGGGTTTTGCTTGTATCGCGGAAGGTCAGGAGGACGTTCTACAAAAGACTGCAAAAAAAATAAGATCTTAAAGAGGCATGTGGTGGCAGAGCGGCCTACAAACGAGCTACAGCCGGCGGAAAAACCGAAATCCATAACAATGAAAGGAACTGCCTTGCTGAGTGAGGAACATAAGTCTTTTCCCAGATGGGTTGTGTACAATGCAGTCAGCTATGAGCACATGGTAATTCCTAGGAAGATGATTTTATCAGAAGGTTGGGAAAGGTTGAGTCAGGACTTTTAAATTCTGTGGCTTCTGGGATTTATTTAGATATTACGTTTGCACAACATTTAAAAATCTCATTTATTGGGAGGAGCCTAGCCTTCAGCCGAGATGGCCGCCTAGCTCTTCGGCTCCGCCGACCCTTTCGCCCTTCGTCGATATCCTGGCAAGCATCCTGCGCCTCCGAGCCCTACGCTTACCTGCGCCACGTTCCTGACCACGATGCTTTGACTCCGGTCGAAAACGGAGCTGCCCCGGCGGAGTTGAGCCCCGGTTTTTATTCCGGCCTTCCAAGAGGTCGCAGCCGGGCCATTGTTTAGTGGGGACGGCCGGCGGCGACAACGATAGCAGCGGCCGCTGTGGAGAGGGAGGAGCCGGTGCACCGGACCTGGAGCGCGGCGCTGGGATTCTCGCAGCAGCCTTTTCCATGCTCGGCTGCCCAGCGCGCCCCGCTCGCAACATTGTATCCAGCTCCCGTATACTGTATCCCGACCCAGCTGGGAGAGGGCCGGGATCGCTTCTTTGTTGCAGCCTACAGCAGCGGACGCCATCTTCCGCATCGGAAGCCCTGGTCTCGCCGGTGGGTTTCCCTGCACCACAGATTCCCCTGTCCTTGAAGCCTTTCCACGACCGGCTGCCTCCACGCTTCCTGCACCACCGGGGCCCCGCAGAGAGCTCATCACTTTCCAGATAGCGATGGCTGGTGAGGGGGGCTTGCTTCCCGGGGCGCTCGATGGTTGCTTGCCTAAGATGGCGGACGCCACAGCACCCTCCATCCTTGATCCACCGCTGGGGCTTCGCGACATCCTGGCAGCACTGGAGGACCTGTGGTTGGCCTTCCGCGACTCTGCCACTGGTTTGGAGGACCGGTTTGATCGGACTTTTTCAGCTGGCCATGATGATTCTCCAGTGCGGCATGTTAAGCCACATCTTCAGTCGACTGTCGGTGGATCACCCGAGTTGAGGTATGTGGCAGTGACGGGGGGACGTGTCCCAGTGCCCGCTGCGGTACTCCTCGGCTCTGCCCTGGAGGAGTCTGACAATCCTGCTCCCTTGGTATGGCCGGAGCTTGTGCCTCAGCCGCCGTTTTGCCCATCTCCTTTGTCCTCTGGTGCCACGTTTCTGAGCGTCCTCCTGGACTTGCTTCCTGTACATCGGCCGGCCGCTACTCTGGGACTTATGCATCGTCCTGCTCCCTGTTGTACTAGCCACCGCATAGCAGTGGCGCATTCTGTGGTCCTTTACTATCGAGCTTCGTTCCAGTTTGACTTGTCTCTTACCCCTCGACTGCTGCAACGGACTCCATGGTGGCCCATCCCGTCCAGGTTGGCTGTACTGCAATTGGATTCTGTTGGACTGCAGATTCGAAGGGGCCAAGGCTGAGGAAGGGGGTTTTTCTTGTTGCACATTGATACGTATATGGCTGGGACTGGGACTTGTGACTGTTGGAGGTACATGTAGCAGGGTGTTAGGTCGGGGCCTGGGGTTGGGTGACCGCGGGTAACGATTTTGCTTGTATTGAATAGATCCTCGGCCCTCCTCCGATCAACCGTGACATTCTTTTTCTTTTTCTTCTCTTTCTCTTCTCCTACATTTCGGGTACTCTTTTGGGGCGACAGACACACTGCTAGGGGGGGTAGGCCGTAGCCTCTGCATGCGTGTAGGGTGGGGGGTATATTTCCTTGTTGTTTTTTTCTATGGGCCTCCTTTTTCTTTCTTTCTTTTCTCTCTTTCTCTTCTCCCTTACTACTCTTTACCTTTCTCGTTTGCTCTTTCTTTTCTTATTTCTTGGGTCGAGGGGAGGATTGGGAACTTGTGGGTAGTGCTGGGGATCGTCATGTGATATGTTTCTTTTCTATCCTGATTTCATTGAGTGCGATTGATTACCTTACGGATAATGCTTGCTGACTCTTCTGATGATCGTTGCCCACTATAGTCCTAACTGCATTGCTCTGATTCGGATCCTTCCAGACCTGTTGCTATGGACTTATTTCAAGACTTTATAAAACTTAAACCTCATCATCCTGGCGCTCGGCGGCACAATTGTGTATAACGTAATTTGGTCTATTCGTGCTTGTACTGATATGCTGCTGAGTCGTATAATTGCTTGCTGATGTGCCCTTTATTGTCGAGGCCGGCCTGAGGGTTGTAGGCCCGTATTTGTTTGCACATACTGTTAAATAAAGGTTTTCCAAAAAAAAAAAAAAAAAAAAAAAAAATCTCATTTATTAAGAAAAAGGTTCCTGAAGATGTTAAGGCAGTGAATTGTAACAATAGTTAAGCTTTACACTCTGATGATTTCAATAGAAGATTTGTTTGGATCTCATAGACGAGCCACAGTTAAAAGTAATTTTGGTATGGCCTGGTTAACCCACACATGGTTTAGACTATATCTCCTTTTCACTCTCTGTGTTCCACAGAGCACCCCTTAGTCCTGCTCGCTTTAATACTCTGTATGAGTTATGTGCCCAGCAACCCAGGCATCACCCCTTTCCTTCTTTCTTCCTAGCACGTATTAATGTTCTCATATTTTTGGGGGGCTGGATGACTATAATAAGGCTGTGTTCCGTTTTTAATGTTTTGCCTGTATGGACAGGCAAAAACAGGCCAAGACGCGAACAAGCTCAAAGTTGTCCAAATGCACCAATGGTAAACGTTTGCGTTCTGCAGAGAATTGTTGTCCTGGCTGCCACCAGGGCGCCTCGCTTTGAGTGGCAATGGGAAACACCAATGGTAATGCCCGACATTGATAGAGCGCAGTGATACTTTGGAAATTGTAGGGGTACATCATATTCACGAATAGTCCATACCCGCATATATTCTTATGTGTGTTAACTTTAGTTAGTAATTTGTGTTGTAATAATCAATGGTAAATTAAATATTAGAATGAATCGTGCCATTCAAGAAACGTAAATGGCATTTAGAGGGAATCATGGAATTCTCGATGTTCATTGCAAATGCTTAATAAAGTAGCTCGTGTGTAATGTAATGCATTAGATTTAAACGTGCACCATATTAAAGTTTGCACATGTAGAAATGATTAATTGTGCCTTAAATGTGATGAAATGTAGTGCTTGCAGATGCAACATTTATAAATGCGTGTTTAATTTGATGTCAAAGGCCTAGATGTAGTATTTGCTCTTTCGTGCTATGAAAGGCCTATTCGTATTTCTTATGTTAGCTGGTTTGTGTAGGCCTGAAATGCATTTCCCCCTGGTAAAGCTCTCATTTGGAGGCAGTCAGCGAAATTCATGTCTGTGCAAGATTGTTCTGTTCTCATGATTCTGTTGCAGGTGCAAGGACACCGTCCTCGTAAGTTAGAGTAACACCTTTTGTTTTAGGAGTTAGTATGGAGGAGACCTGTTACAAAGTATTCAGGAATGCCAATAAATGGGTGCCGATATCCTTTCTTGCTGAAGAAGCTTGAGACCCAAGGACACACCAACCGTTGCTTGATCGAGTACAAGTTTTGGTGGAAAATTACCTACGAGAGGTGCCAGGCCAGAGGAGGTGTTTCAGGGGCGTGTTTTATCGATTGTGCATTTTGTATTAGGGACAGTGGCCCGAGGGATGAGTTAGCAGAGAGCCGTTAGAGGGGTAGAAGGAAGGGATCGATTCTTAGAAGGAAGACTTAGAACGAACTCTGTAGTTTTGGCCACTGACCCTTACAATGTGAGTGCACTTCTTAGGGAGTCTTCTCGAGCTGACATCTTTTCTTGATCTTGCTTGGGAAACGCTAAGTAGGGATGCCACTTTAGTGATAGTGTAGGGTTAGATTAACGGATTTCTTATTACAGCCACTGATGAAGACTAATATCGATGTTGGTGCAGTTATTGCCTGTTCAGTATTTTTGGAGTTGCTCATTCTTTTTATGCTGCACCGGATTAGACTGATTCGTAGATTGGGCTTTGTATTAGTGCCTATGTATTTTTACAACCTTGTCATGAGGTGTTTGTATGTTCAGTTATTTTTGGCTTTGTAATAAAATCCCTAAATTGGAATTCGGAGTCACTGATCTTTTCCGAGTTTTTCTAACTTGATCTGCGCTGGGTTTGTCATGAATGCAATGTTTCTCCCCTTTACACTTCTCAGCAGGTAATAAAGGTCCAGTCGACCGAGGATTCTTAGTAACTTTTAGAGTAGAATACGGTGTCATCAACATGCTGCATCATCCCCCTCCATGCTGCCGTAAGCCCCACTCTGGCTGTCTGACACTGGGAAAGGAAAAGACGTGGCGCGTCAGGACAACGTAAGCACGCAGAAGCAAAATGGTGTGCAAGTGTTCCTGTGTGCTAGCAGGAAAGTGTCTGCCGCAAGTCTGGGACTCTTATTTATTTAAAGCTTCACCAACTTTGCACTTAGCAAAATCGTGTGAAATTGTACACTGTCAAGCTTCACAGCTTCATTTAGCTTAAGTCAGCAATTCCTGTGCAGGCTTTGGTCACGCTCTCAGAAAAAAATGCTACAATATTCAGGCTGAAGCCTCCCCCTACTTAGGTACCTTCACTACCACCTCCACACTTTGCTTGGAACACCCCATGTGTCTGCAAACCCCCAGGCTCCTACCGTCACCGTGGGCACAATGCTGATAGCCCTCCCCTCTTAAGAAGTCACCCCTCCAGGAGCATTGAAGAGAGAGTGGAGCTGCATCAAACAGCGGAAGTGCCAAGCTGGCGCAGTGTGGGCACTAATACGGTAAAAATTAAAAGGTCAGGAATGACATTCCTCCCAGAGGACTGCTGCTGGAAGTGAGCACACACCTTAGTGAGGATCCAGTGTCAGTGGATGAGCTGGGAGGGAGGGCTCAGTTAGTATCTTGGGACACCAGCTGTGAGGTCCAGGAGGAGGCTGATGTTAACCCTTTGTACTCCACATTCTCCCGAATGACATGTGTGGCCTGGGCACAAGTCCTGAAAAAAGAAGTGGGGGGACTAACCAGGTTAGGCAGTATACAAGTGAAATCATGACGCGTGTGATCACAGTGCATGATGTCACGACGTGTGTCATTGCACGTGACATCCCAGGAAGTGACCTTACTGGAAGTGGCATCGCAAGAAGGGACATCAGATATTAAGACCTCACACATATGTTTATCAGGTATATCAGGAGTACATTTAAGCGCATTACAAGATATAACAAATGAGATTTGGCATTGAGGTTATGCCAAAAAAGTGGCGCAATCCCGATGCAAAGTTTGGGCCTAGACTAACACATTCATTTTTTTAAACCATGCCACAAAGAAATTGGCAACACAGAGAAGCATGGTAGTAGATCTTTTATGCTTAATTTGTTGCAAAGTCTACATTTCAAAATATTTGATGTTAAGGCGTCTGCTGTGAAGGTGCCCAATAAATCTCAGGGAATAGTAATAATGGTGAGATAACTCTGGTGGTTAGTGCACTTGCTGGAGAGATCTGTGTTCTGTAAGGTCCCAAGATTTTAATCAATGTTGTAGAGAAGGTAAATGTGTCTCCTGCAAAGCACATCGTCTAACACACAGATGACAGGTTTTTAATTTATGGAGCTAGTAAAGTGGGTGACTGCTTTTAACACAGAGATCCTTTTGTTACCTGCAGTTCATAAATTGTAATCCTTCTAAAAGACCAACAATGAGATGTGAAGGACACATGACTCCAATCCCTTGTAAACCTCACTGTCTCATGTAGCTAATCTTGTACATTGATTCACACATGTTCATTATTTATTGTCTGTATAATGTGTATGTTACGTAAAGAGCTCTGACACCTTGCATTGGGTCGCATAGCGCTATAAAAGAATCAAAATAGTGTTATTGAAATTATTTGTGTAAATACTGGGACAGACCATCACACCTGACATTCTTACAGTGCACGCATCTATTATATACAGGGACTGAACAAAGGCAAAAGCAGCCTCTCGTAAGTAGAGATAACAAGCTGTGTGCCTTTGTTTCCCCTCCGTGGCATTTACATTTAAGTGTGAGGTTCCAAGCCTCCCCCGTCATGACATTCAAACAAAAGGAGGCCTGATGGCCCCTCAGCTTCGGCCCAGCTGGAGGTGACAAAAGCTCCCTCGCTGCCTGCACCCTGCTGCCGGGAATCAAAATCAGACAATGTACAAGTGCAGCTAAAGGTATCCCGGTGTCTGAAAATGACACCGGGACAAGTTCAACATACTTTTGTGGGGGCCAAATTTCTGACTGTGGGCTCGGGGTCCACCTGTGAAAAGGGTGGGCGGACTGGACTGCCTGTAACGACGTGTATAGTGGCTTCACTAAAGTTGAAGGGGCCCCCCCTGCAAGGTACACAGAGGGGCCTCCACTCTTATCCGGAACTCTCAGGGCGTGTACCCCAGACTTGTGCCCTGTGTGTAGCCCACAAGGACACATATAGGTTTTATTCCTCAATGTGAAAAACTATGGAGGGTGCACCAGTGTGTAAAACCAGAAGGCACACCAGTACATGCATGCTAACCTGCTGTGTTTAGACTACGTCACACACCAGGTGCAGTTGGCTATCTCTTTGGAGACTTTTCAGGGCACCAGAATGCCATGAATGCCACAAATTGCCTGTAGCACAATATGCTACTAAGAAAATAACGGGCATCAGAGAGGTGTGCGAAATGTGCAATTTGCTTTTGCTGGATGTATGTCGTTACAACTTTTACAACGCATGCACTTACAACGCATTTTTTACAACGCAACATCCACTACAACGCATTCCATTACATAGCATGACACTACAACGCATTTTTAAAAACTACCTTTACAACGCATTCCATTACATCGCATACTACCTTTACAACGCATACCATTACAACGCATAATATTAAATTGCATTTAAGGTAAGTATTGGATAGTATAGGGGTAAAAATTACTATTCTAACTCCAGGGGGTGCAACAGTAGGGTAAGTGTTGGATAGTATAGGGGTAAAAATTACTATTCTAACTCCAGGGGGTGCAACAGTAGGGTAAGTGTTGGATAGTATAGGGGTAAAAATTACTATTCTAACTCCAGGGGGTGCAACAGTAGGGTAAGTGTTGGATAGTATAGGGGTAAAAATTGCTATTCTAACTCCAGGGGGTGCAACAGTAGGGTAAGTGTTGGATAGTATAGGGGTAAAAATGACTATTCTAACTCCAGGGGGTGCAACAGTAGGGTAAGTGTTGGATAGTATAGGGGTAAAAATTACTATTCTAACTCCAGGGGGTGCAACAGTAGGGTAAGTGTTGGATAGTATAGGGGTAAAAATTACTAATCTAACTCCAGGGGTGCAACAGTAGGGTAAGTGTTGGATAGTATAGGGGTAAAAATTACTAATCTAACTCCAGGGGGTGCAACAGTAGGGTAAGTGTTGGATAGTGTAGTGTAATATTATGCGTTGTAATGGTATGCGTTGTAAAGGTAGTATGCGATGTAATGGAATGCGTTGTAAAGGTAGTTTTTAAAAATGCGTTGTAGTGTCATGCTATGTAATGGAATGCGTTGTAGTGGATGTTGCGTTGTAAAAAATGCGTTGTAAGTGTAGTGCGTTGTAAAAGTTGCGTTGTAAAGGTTGTTCCCCGCTTTTGCTAAATATGCGTACTTTTCGTGAAAGTCCACTTATTTCACAAATGCACTTCTATGGTACCGTAAACCCCTTTTCTTTGCGATGGTGTACCTCGCAGAGAAATTCAGGTGAGATACCAGCAGAAGAGTAGTTTTAGGAGAAAATACCCCTCAGTGAGACAAGTTCTACTCAACTAATCTCCTATAAGCAAAAATCACCCAAACTGTCATATTATGAGACATGGCAAACATTTTGCATAATGTGAAATTGGGAAGTCAAGCAAGATTTTACAAAGGCCTAATTAGAATACTGTGCCTCATTTTTTGCTGACAAACATTTCGCTGCTTGCACTGAAAGGCCTAATTAAACAGCGCTGGAGTTGGGGGTGGCAAAATGCCCATGGGCAGTTTGGGAAGGGAAGCGGGGAATACGTGAGGGGAGGAGGCACCCTTGTAAAAGAAAAGAAGAAAACGCCAGTCACCACAAGGCTCACACAGGCATAGAGAGAATGTGTCAGTGTTTGCCCCGCATTGAAAATCAGCATTCTGCACTGTGAGTACATTGGCCACACAAACACAGTGTCAGCAGAATAATGGGAAACATAAGACCATACCACGAGAATGATGGAAAAAAGCTTGACGGAGCACTGCACAAAGGTGAACACAATATAGGTTTTAAAGCATGTTGTCACCTTTATTCAAAATATATGATACCAGTTAAGTTACCAAACCTACGTAGGGGAATTTCGTTAAACAATCTCTTGGTTGCAGTTTGTTAATTTCTCTCTCTTTCTGTCATTTTTTAATTGTTGAAAACCCATATATATCATGGACAGCATTGAATTAAACTGTGTCATTGGTTTGTGCATATCATCTGTAAATGATTCACATTTATAGGATGGAAATTTTCCATATGATAATCTGATGACCACATAATGTTTCACATAAGATTAAAAGTAATGAAATCATATTGAAAATTGATTAATAGCGATGCTTACTACCCGTAGTCCAGACGTATGTGACCCGGAAGGTAATGGGCATGAGAGTACAGTGTAAGGGAGACACCCCATCAGCAGCACTCCTGGATTGTGTCAATTTTTTTTTAATCTTTGACCTTAAAGAGAGATACATTTTTTATACAGGACATCCCTCCTCTTGTAGTTGAAATAGTATTCGAGAGTGCAGTGCATCTCATTGGTCTCACTGGTGCAATTTTAAAAATATTTGTTTTGTTTCATACAAATGCTTATAGGATGAGCAGTGTAGTTTATTTCACCCATGTGATGGGTATATCTTACACTTATCTAGCAGGTATAATGTGAGAGTGAATGATTGGTAGGAGGCACCGGTGAATAGTGTTATCATTTTTTTTCTTTTCTTTTATTAATCAGGTAGAATAAGTTTGTTACAAATCAGCTGAGCAGTGTTATTATAAAATTTGTATTCCCTCCTTTTTCATGGGGGGTGCAATCTTCATCTCACAATATTACACTCTAAATATTTACTTGGAAAAATAGCTCATCCGCAATCTCAACTACCGCTAAACTTACACACATACTTACCTTTATGATAGAGTGGTAGTCGATACTCAGGATACTATATTTTTGTAAGTCGCTATTTCGACCATGATATTGTGACCTCACCACCGTAGTCTCTCACTCAGTGCCAGGACAGAAGGTATTTAAGTGGTCCTTGAACCCAATGTACATGAGTCTGGAAGGCTCATTAAACAAGGAGCTCTCAAAGGCAGTGTAAAAGCTGCATGTTTCTTAATTCCTCAATGGTATATTTTTCCATTGGCATCCACCTCCTGGTCTAGGGAACAGTTGAGTCAATGTAAAGGATTGACATGGGGTTTTCAAAGTTGTTAAGATGCTAGGCTGATCTTCTTGTCCCTTGTAGGGGAATATCTGGGACTGGTGTTGGAGGCGCTGGGAATCTGCTTCAGTCAAGTGTCAAATAAGAGACGTGCTACAGAAGACCCCATCATTGGAGGAGCATTGCTCCCTAAATAAGAGAACCCACTATCTTGAAAAGGTGACCACAGGATATATTTCCTGGATGAGGACATTTTCTACAGCTTTTGCTTCTAGCACCGGACATTGAAAGCTAGTAAGGAAGTCGCTTTGTGACCAATGTGAGTAAGCCCAAAGTATCCTTAACTGTCCCGCAGTAGCCAAGAAGAAGGCGGGCACAATAATCCTAGCTGTGCTCCGGTTGGTTATTGGTATCAAACCTGTTACTGATTGCCTTCGGAAGCTTCCCAGCCAATGCTCCACACAAATTATTCAAAATGGGTGTGTGACTGGCACATGTAGATCCACCAGTGAAACACAGTTCTTGCTCCACTCTGTTGTACAGTTCCATAAGAATGCTCTGGGTAAGACTGTTTATCTCCAATTGCAAATCGAAATTGGCAGCTGTCCCACTACATTTATAGATCAATCAAGCTCCCGCATGTGGTGTATTCTGTGTTGAGAATGAGTAGGAAATACGTTTTGCAGGTATCTGAGGTCAGCAAAGGGGTGGTTTTTGTTGTATATGTGATAGGTTAACGCAATGGATTATTTAGTTTTATTTACATATTTTTCTCTTATATCGTTTGTTGATGATGTTACATAGGTGAACTTAAGAAATATATTAACGGATGATCTTTTAATAGTGTAAGTTTCCTTTACTTGCCTTACCATTATATTTGAAATGCATTATTTAAATGCTGTGTAGCACAGTGTTCAATGTATTTTGTAGTGAATTCACCTTTTCCTTAAGGTCCATAATGCCAAGACAGACTTTTACCTAAGCCCAACAAGACTTTTTTTTCTTGCAGGAGTTCTTGAAATGTCTGCAGAACTGTTAATGCTTGTAATGTTGCTTATAATGCATGCATGGAATCTAGTAGACAGCTTCATGGTACTCTCATAGTACTCCCCCCGTGAACTCCCTCACTTCCGCTGGTCCACTCTAGTGCTGTATGCCTGATTATTTACAAATGTCACGGAAATCAAGAACTTACTGCCTTCATATGTCTCTGTGGAGCTTTGAGCCTGCTCACATTTGGGTTCCCTCATTTGTTACCTTGTCCATCACTACAACGAAACTTCCCATGATTTAAAATAATTCTCACGATCTTAGAAATTCTGCAGGTGGCCATTCATGGGTAGCTTTGGGCTCTACCTGCCTAAACTTCTAAACGGCTAAACTTTGAGAAAAAGATGCTGGCGGTGCAGACGCAGCTGTCCTGTGCCTTAATGACCCACCGCGCTGTGTAGGGGACCCTATCACTGCTGCCAATGAGCTGCTCCGTGACATCAGGAGCCAACGGCAGCTCATGAAGGGAGGAATTGGGGTCACTGAACAGGTAGCGTTCCGCTTGTCTGAGAGTCCCCCCTAGGCACACATACTGCTAATGCCAAGGCATGACTGTCTTTAGTTGGAGAAACGTGCCTGCGTAACAACCTAAGGGCATATTATCAAGAAACGGCGTTACAATTATCGCCACTTTAGCGGCAGAAAACTGCCGCTAAAGCGGCGATAATGGGCTTGATACTATGCCCTGGAGAATTCCCATAGAAGCCCATGTTCTGATGTCAACATGGGCTTCTATTGGAATTCTCTGCGGTATATTATCAAGCCCATTATCGCCGCTTTAGCGGCAGTTTTCTGCCGCTAAAGCGGCGATAATTGTAACGCCTTGCTTGATAATATGCCCCCTAGTTTGGGTTGACTGTAAACTGGCGTGGGGCTTATTACGGGAGGCCACTGACATCTGGTAGTTTAATTCTGTCAGTGTACCACACTGGAACCCAGCCACCTCAAACCGCAGTGAAAACTGCACTCTGGTCTGTGTGGTGCCACCAGTTGCCAAACACCAAAAGGCCAGAGAAGAGGACATGGAGACACTTATGAGTCCCAGGCCCGGACTGCTTTATTTTCTACTGGGCCTTTCCTCTTTGGACTAGAGTCTTTGGGACGATTTTAAGGGCAGGAGTCACTGCTGGTGCTTCTGTCACTTTCTCTGGCATCTTCAGGTAATCACAGCAGGCACGGGGGCAGTGACGCCCCCCCTCCCATTAGGGTGGAGAAGCGTTGCCCCACTGCTTCCAGTGCAGCAAAAGTGAACAATAAAACAGAAATAAAATGAATTACTGTTTTATTTGTCATTTTTCCTAGAACAAGCACTGTTTGGGGACGAGGGGAGGGGTGCTCACTGCACCAGTTTACACTGCGCATGTCACTTTGACCGGCTGTCTTCTGATGGCCAGCATGACATGCGCAGTGTAAATCTCTCCACCTAGTTGCCTCAGGCAGCCGGGTGGAGAGCAGACACAGGCCTCATGTGCCTGCTGGAGCATCGAGTCAGCCCGCTCCAGCCAATCCTGGTGCTGTTCTCGCGCTGCTCATCTGCAGCATCGGGATTTGTAGTATGGGGGTTGCCTGAAGCTCCATGAGGTGCCGTTGTGCAGACGCCAGAAGAATGAAGAAAATATGGAGAGCAAAACACAGGTAAGTATATTTTAATTTGAAATTATCTTTTTGCCCCAACTGGGTTTGTCTCTCGGCCCCCCCCCAACACCCTCCAATATTGGGGGTCACCGCCCGCCACTGCACGGGGTGGGGCTTTAGGATAGAGAGAGAAAGAGGCAAAGAGGGGAAGACGGAGAGAGAGAAAGGCGAGAGGAGGAAGGGAGCAGGGCTGGTTCGAACATTTTTGCCAGGGCCACTTTTGGTTCCCAGTCTCGCCCTGATGAGTCCAATGAAATAACTACTGAATGTTACAAGTGGTGAAGATAACTGCACGGACATTCATATCAATATTGCTTTTATTTATTTTGTTTCTCTTTTTTTAATTTCATGATTTTTTGCTTTTTGTCAACAATTTCTGGTATTCATGTCCATTTGCCCTTCATGACTCTGCATTGGTCTGAAAAGAATGACACTAATTATGACATTTCTAGCATACATTAACTACAGTTTGTTTCACTGCAATGTGTGCTGCTTCCCTTAGGATTAATTGCATGTCACATCGCTGCTCTTGATACATCCTTCCATGAGTCCATCGCCATCATGGGCGTGTGGTGACTCAGGATATCCGTCTTCCTTTTCATCATCTTCCTCCACCATCTCACATTCGATGCCCCTATGCATAATCCACCTGTATAGGCCATAAGCGTTGTCACCTGTACATAAGAATGCATTCCGTGAACAGGTATGCTGATGTAATGACGCTTCAGTCCATGCCTTCCTGTGGCCTGTCCTAGGAGCCGGCTGTCCCCATATTCAGCATTCTTTAGCCTTTTAATGCATGGCACTGTGCCTGGACCTGTAGAAATTGCCTCCGCAAAGCGGGTACCTGGTCACTATGTGTCACTATGTGTGTGATTGACATTCAAGGTGTCCCGTTCTGTTGCCATAGGTGTGCTGTGTGGCTGGTGGTCATTCTAGAGACAATAGTCCATTAACAAAAAATGAAATTCAGTCGATCTGGATTCAAAAATCAGTTCCATAAAAAGATTCCATGATAAGAGTTTTCAATTTTATTACTACAATCCGAAAAAAAAATGAATTACCCCAGCCGAAATAATTTCCAAAACCAAATATCAAGAGAGCAAACAAACAATGAACTGAAACAAACAATGAGCAAAAAAAAAATAGTGCACAGAAAACCAGGTGTTAAAAACTGACAATAAAATACATATAGACCTATACAGGCAAGCAAACAGTGACCAGCAATAATATAACACCTTTAGGTCACTTCTTATTAACCCCTTCGACGCGCATGACGGAACGGTTCCGTCATGCACGTCGGTTGTGCTGTGCGCATGACGGAACCGTTCCGTCATGGCCCCGCCCGCGCACGGAACCTTCAGCGTGGCGCGGAAATCCGCGCCGCGCTGAAGGGGTTAAAAGCACAACACTATTGCACCCAAAACAAAAATACTACAAAGCATAGTGTACCGGATCAGAAAGTATGTCGACGACGTTTCGATCCCGTAAAAATATGGGATCCTCATCAGAACTGAGGATCAGTTGCCTGGCATGGTATCAATTGATATATTACGTGAAGCACCTGAGTTTTCAACAATCTGTAATTAAGCAAACGACAGGCTTTTTCAACACAATTAGTGCCTGTTCATGGGTATCATACGAAGTATCTTACGAAGATGAAGCACTAGTGCTGCTTCTATTGAAATGCGTTTTCAATACGATGCGAGAGTAAACCACAAGTGGGAATCAATGCCTTAATAGAGAAGTGGTACCAAATGAAAACATATTTGTGTCATGCTGACCCGATAGCAATGTGCATCGTACTGAAAATGCGTGTCAATAGAAGCAGCACTACGGGATCGAAACGTCGTCGACATACACTATGACCTGGTCGGGGAGGGGAGAGCACACAGGGGATTGATAATTAAAAACTAAAAACTTACCTCAAGGTGACAGCTGCCTTACCTCTAGCTGCTTCTCTGCTCTGCTCCTCTCAGCAGTCCCTGGGGCGGCATCACAGACTCCCCATCCAATCCCCGCACTGCTCTCAAGCATGAGAGCAGCGTAGGAATTCACCTGATCAAGCTAAAAAGACGCTTGCTCAGGCCCAGTGAGTCTGCACCGTTTCTCCAACCCGGCTGTACAATACAGCTGGGTTGGAGAAAGCAAAGTGTGCATGTCAGTTTGGCCAGCCTATGACAGCTGTCCAAACTGACATGCACACTTACCACATAGCACTCTTCCTCCCCCCTCCAATGGCCCGGTCTGGACCCTCCCTGCACATGCTGGAGTCAGCAGCTCAAAAATAAAAAAAATATTAAGATATTGTTTTATTTTTCAGCTGCTGGCTCTGAGCCAGTGGTGCGATGCTCCTCAGCCATTGTGGAGGGCTCCCCCATCAACAAAACAGGCATCCTTATCGGCTGCTGAAACAGTGCCAACGCAGGGGGAAAGGACAGGAATGCACCATATTGGATAAATATGGTGCAGTCCTGAATTTCACTTTGGCATAGGGCAGCACAGCAAAGTGACTTACTGCGATGCTGTACGCCAAAACGTCATAAATGAGGTTTCTGCTCGCTGTGCGCAGCTCTTTACCTGCAGGGGGAGTCCCCTTTGCAATCCTGATCACCTGGCCGCATCTGAGAGCAGAGCAGTTGCTTTACCGCACCACTGGGGACTACGAGTCCCACAATCCCCTGCTCGGCTACACCTGAAGACCATTAACCATATTTAAGTCAGAGTAAGTCCAGCTGCGCGGGACGCGCCCAGGCAAAGCCCAGGCCAAAGGCGGGCTCATCTGAGTCCATCCGTCGCTGTATAAGGCTGGACAGGCACCCCCCACTGACAACCATTGTGTTAACTTTATCCAGATAATGCAGGTGAGGATCTCTATCATGTTTCTCACTAATATGGGCAAACGTAAAGTGAATGGACATCCTACGCAACCATACAGACCTACAAGCATTGACACGATGCATGAGAGAGCGATTGGGGTTGTAAGTAGCGATATTGCATTAACTGAACATAGGCTATCCTTGGGGCATGGGAGCACTATGGGTGACATATTTATTTATTTTTGATTTTATTTTGAAGATTTTATATAGCACGAACAAGACCCTTACATGTATCAGAGCGCTTTACAAGGCACATTTAGGAAACAAAACAGTTCAGTGAGATCACAACAATCGTATTACAAGTTATATACAAAGTTCATGTGAATTTAGATTAGAGAATAGATTTCACTTCTTTTTTGAAAGATACAAAGGAAGGATTCAGTCTGGTTTCTGTGGGCAGTGCATTCCAGATCCTGGGCGCCATACCGAGAAGGCCTGGCTGTAAGTTTTCTTCTTGGCAAATCGTTGTGGTTTCAGTAGAAGGTTACTGGAGCTCCTATAGAATCTGCTGCAACAAGAGAGTACCAATTTCGGTGCCAGGTAACTTGGAATGTTATGATAAGTTGCCTTGTGTGTCATACATGCAATTTTTAGATGAATCCTGGCTTCAAAAGGTAGCCAGTTGAGGGCTCTAAGATTAGGCCACTGGAATCCTGGCCGTACATCCTAATAATGGCAGGCATGCTCCCCTGAATAGCGACCAAACAGAGTCATGGGAACAGGGCGGAAAAAGGTTGTTCATTGGTTGGGGGCAAACAGAAACCTTAACAGTGCAGAGGGGCATGCGATTATAATAGTTAGGTGGGTTAGTTGGCTTGGCTCTACTCCAAAGAACATTTCTTGAGACTGTATTGTCATCAATTTCAGGCACCCTAGTACTGTGAGGAGACTACTGAGTACCAACGCAGCAAGGCTATTTACAAGACCTAACATTGGTATACTTCCTCTGGACTATTTCTGCAAGCCCCCCAATTTAACTTAACGACCTGCTCTACTTGCTTACCAGCCTCATCCCCTGCAAGACCTGATCTGCACAAACAGATATGCCCCTTTATCAGACTGCAATGATATTGACTGGCGGGTTGTGCCCAGGGTAACCATAGGGGAAGTTCTTTCAAACAGCCCAGGGACTTTGCAGGTTTCCTATTCCTTAAACTCATCAGTTCAGAACCAGCCTCCTGCCAATTTGCTTAATATAGCTGTGCCGAAAGAGCCAAAGAGTATATCCACCATGGCTAAGTATAAACTCTCAAAATTCCCAGCATTAACGGATCTCATCGCAGTTAATCAGCATCCTCTTCGAATAATGAGCTGGAATATTTCAGGGCTCCGCAACAAGCTAGCATTACCTGATTGGCAATTGTTCATTAGATCCTTTGACATCGTGTTAATGCAAGAGACTTGAGACATGAACCCTGTAGCTTTTGAAGGTTTCCTCTGCTTCAGCTCTCTGGCCGTTCCCTCCTGTGCCACCACTTGGATTTTCTTGCATCTTGGTGGTCATGCAGACGCTTTAAATGCACCAGAGAATGATTTTCAAGTGGTTCTATTCAAGAGGGCCCTATCTTTACATCTCATAAACTTTTATAATAATTAGTTTTTCAATGTACCCAACCAAAGTTTTCCAGGGCTGTTTTAATAAATTTCCTCTCTTGTGGACCGAATAACTAATAAGGGACAGCAATTGTACTTGTGTTTGGGTGGAGATTTTAACGCTAAATTGCCAAACGCTCACTACCATAGTGTCTCTAATGAAGGTGTGGATGGGGATATGAGAGGCAAAGAATTGGCAGGATTTATCGCTTCTTCTGAACTAACATCGATTGAAATGGTGAGGAACAATAATTTGGATATACTGGCCTTTAGGGACAGGAATTGCCATTTGGTGATGGATTACATCTTTGTGTCCCGCAATCTTGTTCCCTTTCTGTCCCATAGCACAGTCATCGACACTAATTTTGGGGCTCATAATCCAATTGAGTTGGCACTTACTGTTCCATCTAGAACGAATTTTAAAATCATACCCACCCTTACAAATTTATCAGTGTCCATGACAACCTCAGACTGTGCTTGAAATTGACAGATCCCACTCTATTTTGGGGTAAAATAATAACAGAAAATCTTGAGTTAGTCATGGAATGCTTGGCAGAGTTTGCTGACCTAGGAGAAATAATCAGCTCCTTTACGGCCCCATGCATTCAGATCAGACAGTCCCTTCAAAACCCCAATAGAGCAGGGCCACAGGTTCCCCAATGTTTTGATCATGAGTGTTCTACACTGGCTGAGAAACTTAGAGACCCAGTTGTGGTAGACACCATGCGAAAGCAATATAAAACAGCAACAGCGCATAGGCGGAACAAAATCATCACTCAACAATGGGAAGCAATCAGGCATACATGCAGCTCTAAAGATAGTAAATCTTTTTGGGGAGCCGTATCTAATATGCCATCTCTTCACCAGAAAACAACTCGTATTAGATGCCACATGAGGCATGGGTGACTCACTTTGCGCAAGTTTATCTTGCTCATAACCATAACTTTATAACAACTGGACACGAAGTCTGGCCCGCATTTGTTTTGGTCTCTTTACAGGAAGTTACTTTGGCCATCCAGCATAGTTCAGGGGTTGAAGTCTCGGAGCCCGATGGCGTTCCAATAGGCCCAATCAAATGTAATGTGACTCAAGGGGCACCCCTGTTGACTAATGTTTTTAACAGTGTGACCAATTCTACTGTTCTGAGCTCTTGGGTAAACCCAGTCATTGCGCCAATTTGTAAAAAAGGGAATTTTTCACAACCTCATTGCTATTGCCCTATCTCGTTGATCTATATCCCTGTAAAAATCCTTGGTAGAGTTCTTTATAATAGGATACGAGATTGGGTTATTGATATGAATATCCTATATGGCTGCCAGTGTGATTTCCATGCCAGTATCGGCATGGTAGAACAATGCCTGAATTTAAATTTAATAATTGGAAAATACCATGTGGCAAAGCGGGCACAACTCTATTTAGCGTTCATTGACTTGTCCATGGCATTTGACCACGTTAACAGATCCAAGTTGTGATAGAGTTGGGATTAGACGCAGCCCTTACAATTATGCTGGTTTCATTGCACACAAATACAAAAGCTATGGTCGGAACGGTAAAGTGTCAGAATTAGCATTGGGCGTGGAGTTCACCAAGGTTGCGTGCTCGCCCCATTGCTTGTTATTCTATATATTAACAACCTTAGCTCACACCTCATCACAAGCTCACCCGACACCCCTTAGATCAAGGGCGTTTCTCTTAGGGCATTACTTTATGCTGATGACGCTGTGTAAATGACCCGCACGCCAAACGCCCTACATCAGTTAGTTCACTCTTTTGTGCACTTCATGACCAACTTGTATTTGCAGACCAATTTTCCCAAATTTGTTACTATGACCTGTAGCCCCAAGCGCTCTCAAATGTCCAGCATTACAGTCGGTTCAAACTTTTTATTAAGTACAAATATTTTTTCTTACCTGGGTGCTGCCTTTAGCTCAGCAGTCTCTTAGGACCCCCACATTTTCCAAACTCGGGCAAAACAAGCTAGAGCAACTGGTTCCTTGGTAAGTCTTCCATGCTCCTCGGGCGGAAGGGCACTGGCTCCCATGCTGCAAATATATACCACCCAATGTGCTCCGATAGCTTCTTATGGGTCGTGTATCTGGGGCTACCTAGTTTTACAAAGGGAAGAGAACCGATTCTGCAGGAAAATCCTGACTGCCCCTAAATTGACTTTACACTATATATGCTATAAAGAGTTAGCCACTTATCTCAGTGGCTATATTCGTTCTAGACCCAACCCCCACCCACCCCATACTGTAGCTATCTATTTGATGGGCAGGGGAGGAATAATTAACTAGAGACTTTATTTATGACTGCTTTACCTACAACAAGGCTGTATCAATTCCGTGTCTAGGCATGCCAAAACATCATTGGAAGGGATCGGTAATGTCCAATCCTTTACGGATACTACCTCATGTGCTGTTCTAGATAAAAAGCATGTATTAGCACTATTTTTAGCCCAGTCGCAAGAAGATGGGTTAAAGGTTGAATTCTTGAATCCCACGGTAGTAACCTATTCGAGTCTCAGCATTGTGGCCGCCTCCACCAGTTATGTGTTGCAGTGTAGAGGGAACTGGGAGCATTTTCTGTTATTTGTAAAAATTATCGCCGGTTTAGCGGCAGAAAATTGCCGCTAAAGCGGCGATAATGGGCTTGATAATAGGTCCTTGAGAATTCCAATTGAAGTCCATGTTCTGGTGTGAACCTGGGCTTCTATTGGAATTCTCCAGGGCATATTATCAAGCCCATTATCGCCGCTTTAGCGGCAGTTTTCTGCCGCTAAACTGACGATAATTTTAACACCGTCCTTGATACTATGCCACTAAATTCTTACTGTGTTTTCCCCTTGAGTACCAACATAATCCTAAAGAAAGAGTATGCCCTTGTAATGGGACCTCAAAGCAATCAATGCTGCACTTTCTATTTTTTGTAACTTTTGTAAATTGTATACAACATTTTTTTTGTCCATTTTATGAAATCAAGAACCTTCAGTCACTGTACCCCAGCCTACCATTTTCGTCAACAGCTGCCGATTGAAGAGACGTGTACCTGTGTAAGTTTATTTCTCTATGCAGCCATTCGTCACGGGGTACAATGCCTTTTTAACTAACTGATTTTGTTATTATTTTATCTGTGATGTATGTGCCCTGTGGGTTTTTTGTTTCTGTAATTGGCTGGATAACCGATTTTGTATTTTAGCCCCTTTTCTGATTTTAATATATTCTATGTATCTTGTTGTGTCCTGCAATTCAGCATGGTAAATGAGCTTTTGCAAATATTGTATCCATTTTATGCACGTTTTTATGGTTGTTCAACAACCGAATATAGCTATTATGGAATTGAATTGGAAAAAAAGAGGGCCTTGGTGTGTAGCTCTTTCATATGAAAGAGCAATCATTTTTGCAAACATGAAGAATAAAAATAAAACCTGTAGTGCAAAATTAAACACATTAAAAACCTGTTAGATATTTGTTTGAAACAGATATTAGAAACATCAATACAAGTCATTTAAAAAAAAAATTTGCTGCGGTAGCTCAGAACCTGCAGAAACATGCAGAAAGATTCCAACTTTCCTCTATCTGAGTACAAAAAATAAACATATTCTCTCTGCTTGCCATTGTATGCTATTAAAATAGAGCAGGAGAAAGAAAAGCAACTTTCCATTTGAGGCTTTAAACAGCTGCTTTAATTATGCTCCGTGACTTGACTTGCCTTTCCCATCGGCTGCTGGCTCTGGCAGTAGGCATTGTGGCGTTAATAACCTTGTAATAGTGGAGTTCTGACGTCTTTTCTTTATAACCAGGCCATGTCTTTTGGGTATCTCTGGATGAGGATGGAGGAAGAGGTGGTATTGTTCAATTATTTTCTGCTAATCTTCATTACTTCCATTATCTCCACCATTTCCCATTATTTTTGCCTCTCAGTTCTTCCATCCATGGATTAGCACTTGATCCATGGTATACTTGACAAATTTAACAGGGCTAGAGAGGGGTGGAGACTCTCCATATGGCCTCTCCCTGCAGAGTTCAAGCGGGCTGCTGATAGGCATAGGTGAACTGGGAAGCCTAGATCACACCGGGCTGGATGTCTCAGAAACAACCCAGCAGAATGTCCCTTTGAAGCCACCCACACTGTCAGCCTGAGCTGTGCCGTGGTGCATATGAGGGGCTGGAATTACTTTACAGGCCTGACTAGGGGTTCTAACAAGCATGAATGTGAGCACCTGCAATGACGTGCCTCTGAAATAGCAGAAGATTGACCCAAAGCCTTTAACTTGGTTTTGATTATGGAGCACTACAAATATAAGGAAATATGTTCTGCAGAAACTTTGCTCAGCAGCCTGATTCCATCAATATGTTCACATGATTGAGATTCTCAGGGTGGCAGTTTCATCCTGGGAATGTCATTTGTGTCAAAACAATTAACTGCATTCTGTCTTTTACCTGGATTACATGGATCCCATCAGTTCACTTCAGTTCATTATTGGTTTATTAGTTAATAAAACTTATACACATACACAGTTCAAACAATCATAGAATCATAATTTCATCTTCACCTAAGTCAACTAAGTTAAATAATTTAAAATCAATAAATCTGTATATCAACCTGGCTAAAATGCTAAAATGCATTGTGCAAGCATCAAAGAACACACTGTGCAAAGGAGCATAAACAATTCAAAGACATGGTCCGTCCTATATCAACCTGGCTAAGCGCAAGATAATCATGCACAAGTGCATTATACGAGCATCAATGGAATGCTATGCAAAAGAGCATTAGCGTTTAAAGTCACAAGCTGTCCTGTATCAACCTGGCTAAGCACAGGAAAATCATGCACAAATGTATTGTGCATGAGCAAAGTTACTGTGCAAGGGAGCGTAGACAATGGTACAGTTCCCAAGGACCTGTGTATAGAGTGGCCCCTAGCAGCCCATCATGAAATAGGGACCTTCTAGAGTCCCATAAGCGTATACACCTAACTAAGCCAATAAATGTACAGCATAAAATTCTGTGGGTTTAAAGCCTCTATGGCCGCCGACCTACAAGTTCTTACTCCCAAGATTAAAAACTCTTTACAAAGCAAAGTCTTCCTATGTAGTAGCAAGTTGGGGCATACACAAAGTATATGCATGAACGTTTCATTTGCCGGTTGGCACAAGCAACAAAATGTGTCCTTCAAATTACCCTTCTTCTGCCACTTGGATAAGAAGTCAAGAGATGGAAAGAGACCAAATTGCATTTTTATAAGTTCCCTCTTGATGGTCAATGAAAATGGTGCCTCAAAGTACGGTTGTTCCTTGCTGATTTTATAAGAATTTATTACCAGCCATCCATGCACTCATTTTGTCAATGTGATTTTATCCTCCAGGTGGCTTTTTCGCTGGATGCCTTTATTCAGAGTTTTTTTAAGGTATAATCACTTGTGTTCTGTTGCCATAAATCTGCAATGCCAAGATTCTCTAGGTTGCTGTGTAGGTACCTGGCAAATTGCTTTTTCCCCTTTTGCAAGTTATTTTCCACCCAAGCAAGATGTGCCAATGAATCTTCAGGGGCACTCCGTAATCAATGACAACATTTAACAAAAGCCTCTTGCCTAGCTAGTGATTGTTTTATCAAAGAAAATTCTAGTCTTACTTTAGCTCGGGAGGCAGACTTCAGTAGCTGAAACACTCGTTTATACATTCTTATTATAAGCATCTTCGCTCAGCATTATCTCGCCTCCATATGATATCGTAGGGATCAGTTTTGATTTTAGCACAGTTAAAATGCCCTTAGATTGTCCCCCAAAGAATTTCCTTAAATTAGAAAAGGCAAAGTTTACCACATCTGTTTTTGCTTTAATGTCTTTTTGTGCAGCAAAGTAAGTCCTTGAGTACCTTGTTTCTCTTTTACCTTCCTGTCCGGCCTCCTATGTTGCCCTGTATTCTTTTCTTTCTCTCATCCTCAGTCTTTTTATAGCATTGAAGTTCTCCCACTTCTTCTTCAACTATGTTTTTCTTCATTACCAATGTTCTCTATCCCTTCTTATGCCCAAGCATCTTTACCCAAAACTAAACACTTTTACCTTTGAAATCCTATGTCTTAGTGTCTTTTCCCTACTAGTCCATGGTTTTACTACCCCACTTATGCTTTTGTAACTCTACCCTCACCTGTCCCATACTAGCGATGCCCCTACACTGATCTGTGTACCCCTACAGCTGTCTAGACCCTAGTCTCCCTACCTCTACCTTTCCATATTGTACATTTATCCCAGCCTTTTTCGATTACCTCTATCTTTACCAAGTCTGCTAATGATGCCCTAGTGTTCTACCCTTTGCATATACCCTCATACCTCAACTCAAATCAGGGGCGCAACTAGGTCTTAAGTTCGGGGGGGGGGCTAACATGGCAAAGGAAGGGGCGTGGCTATCATGTTAATCAATGGGGGCGGGCTAAAATGGCAGACAATCGGGATTGGATAATGCTCAGGCCAAGCTAAGAAAAAGAAGTGGCAAATTCTGCATTCGAAACTGGACAACAATTAGTTTTATTAGAAATGAATTGGAGAACAGAGGGTAATTTCAACCATTTATATAATAACAGACATAAGGGATATGTTCATCTTGCAATATAGTGTCACTCAAATGCATTATATTGTCACACAACAATATCATGTAAGTGGTTACAATTACACCCTTCTTTCTAATGCAATGCTCATGAAACTGGTTCAAAAGAGCCCAGAACAATCTGCTACTCTTTGGAAAACCTAGATTGGTCAAAGTTATCATTCACACAAAAAAGGGGACTCTGGACACATATGTCATGTACTTGTCCAACCCCCAAAGACACAGAAGGAATTTCAGATCTTGCAATCTGCCCATTTGCAGTGTTGTTACAAACTATAGCCCTAACAAACATTAATTTATTGGCAGTAAAGCCTTCAAAGCATGGTGCTTTAATGTATAGGCAGTTGAAGTAGGGGTGGGTGGAGTGCTGTGCAGCATCACCTCCTAAATAACAATGCTGAAATTCATAGGGTGAATGAGAAATTAAAAAGCCTTTACGTTTTGATTGTATCATGTTACATTTGCTGTTCTGCAAAAGACAAGCCAAATGTCAGGTAATGCATACTGCGAAAAACACAGAACTTGATAATTATATCCCTGTCACAAAGTTCCAATCTTCACCTCGTTAGCTGGGGCAGCTCCCATTGTAATTGCATTTATATAGCGCATACTACCGCTGATGAGGCGTCAAAACGCTTTTTCGGTCAGTAGCACGCTACTCTGGAACCCAAAGAGGATTAGTGGTGAATTAGTAAAGTGAAATATGAAATTAATTTGAGCGGTGTATATGTTAGTCTGTTATTTGGATGGAAAAAGATAGTGGACGGATGGAAAAGGGAAGGTTTTGCATTTATATATTCCACTTGCAACTCCTGATGAGGTACTGAAGTGCTTTTTGGCTGTAGCACACTACTCCGGAACCCAAATAGGATTAGTCAGGATTTAGTATAGGGAAATATGAAATTATTTGAGTGGTGGAGATGTTAGTCTGTTATTTGTATTGAAAAGGAATAGTGGAGGGATAGAAGAAGGAAGGGTCTATAATTTTTTTGGGGGGTTCATACCATTAGAAGGGGGTTTGGGATGAGTAAAGGGGAGGTGGAGGGGGAAGAGTCAGAGGGAAGGGTTTAGAAATGTTTGTTTGGGAGATCTCAATAGTAAATGAAGTATGAGATGATGCAAAAAGGGGTAGAGGAATGAAGAGTATGGGGTTTAGGATGAAGGAAAGAGTGGAGGTAGAGGATATATTGATAGAGGTATATGGTTAGAAGTAGGGTAGTGCATTTGAGAGAGTAGTGGAGTGAGGTTTGAGATGAGTCAGAGATTTGAGGTAGAGGATATATTGAGAGCGGTATAGGGTTAGAAATGGTATAGGGTTAGAAATGCCTGGAAACCTGAGACTTACTTGCGGCGGTCACACAAAGAATGCCTTGTGCAGTACCCACATGATGCCCGTGCGGGGCTCTTGACACAGTCCTTAACCTCAAAGTACCATCGTAATGTGTCTCCTCCCCTTGTGCAGCTCTGCGGGTAGAGCGCGTGCTGCATCGATCTCGTGTGTAGCCTCCACATCACAAGCTTGATTCCCAGCTCAGTCACTCATCCTTTTATCCGCCCAACATCAAAATGACGAGCACCAAATCTAATGACGCTCCAAAGACACAGACTGGATACAAGTAATGACGGCTCCTGATAAAAATCGGTTGAGGTGTTCCTCGAAATGCTGTGTCCAAAACGCCCAGGGTAGACAGGGCCTCACTTGAAAGGTCAGTCACGAAACCCAATGTCTCATAACACAACTCTTGGGGCAGGGAGCAGTGGCAGCTGGTTATTGAAAATCGTGGTGCGGCTCAAATACAAACATAGAATTGCACCGTACGACTGAACCTCACTACCCACTTACTTTCATTCACTACTCATCCACCTGCATTCAACAATTCAGTCAACCACTGCCTTCTGTCACCTACCCATTCACTCATCCACATTACACTATCCACTGTCATTTACCCAACTCGTACACCCAGCCACCTACATTTACTCAACATCTTAGTCAACTCCTGCAATCATTGTCTCATCCATTCACACAAACGCACACAGCCTCACCGTCCAGTATCCAGCTGTTTCAGTGATTAAAAGCTATACATAGAGCCTTTGTTAATGTTTGTATTATTTAACCTGCAGATTGTTTAATATGTGTTTAATATGATATATCACATGTAGTCATTAATCTGCAGAAGAAATAAAACAAACATCACTAGCCATGATAAATTACTGAAACCAACACCACCACTTAGAGATGTGGGGGGGGGGGGAGAGCTGAGAGAATGTCACATACTCCTAATAAAATGTGACTATAAAGTATGTTCAGACTTCCAGTAGCATGCTTCTTAAACCCACTCTTTCCCGTTTCGTCATAGAATGGGGTATGGTCAGTGAGGCTTGCTGATCACAACCGACATGTGAGGAGATAAGAACGGGTCAAGTAATAGCAGCTGAGTGAAGTTCTGAGAAGACCTAAGAGCTGTGCATGGGCAAGCCCTGCCAGCCCTGCTGTATACAGCGCCAGCCACATGCTCACAAAGGCACGGTGGCAAAGGCACGTGTGAAAGTGCAGGAATTTCACTGGGAGTAAGTCTCAACAAAACGGTTTATTTTTAAAATGTATTTGAATAACTGGTTCAATAGAAAGGCCACAAAGGGGGAGGGGCACCGTCCTTTAGCCCTTGAACAACAGCCGCCCATGGCAGGGCGTGGGAAGATGTGCACAACGGGGGAAGGGATGACTAGTGCAGGTGACGCTTTTCCTTTGTAAAGGAATTCCTGCTGGTGTCATATCCCCCTGCTGAGCACATCTTCACACTCCCACCCCATGCTGCACAGCACATCAACCGTGCTTAGGTGAAGTCCTTGACTACAGACAAGGATATCACCTCGGTGGCACCCTGTCTCAAAGAAAACAAAAGGGCGGGTTGCTGAAACCTTCAGAGGCTGGCTGGCTCCTGGGGGCCTCTCAGAAGTGATCACTAAAATGAAATTCTGGGATGCGAAAGTTTCCGATAATAAAAACGCTACCCGTGGAGCCTTCATACAAATGAAACAGACGAAGAAAGGTGTGCATACTTCAATTATGTTAGTGCATGTAAATCCGTCATCTGAACCTTGGCAGCCCGGCTGAAGACAACGACGGGGGTGCTGAAGCCCATTAAGCCCAATGGGCGTTGCGCGCCAGACTCAAATACTACCTTTACCCTAGAATCCCATCCCCCACCCATACCCTTATACATCTAACCTGCCTATTCCACAATACTTCTAACCCTCAATATACCCTAATACACTTGCCTTTACTTATAACCTGTTTCTGCTACTCTTGCACATATCCTAGCACCAGCACCCTGCCTAGCACCTATTTTCTCTTCTCCAACCTATACCCTTGTACCTCCACATTACATGTACCCTTGTAACTCTGCTCCTACCTGTACCATATTACAAATACACCTATCTATATGATAGTGCCTCTACCCCCTACCTATATTTGTACATTTCTATCCCTGTCTATTCTAGTACCTTTTACCCCTGCCTATACCATAGTACCTCATTCCCATCATCAGTAACTATACCTTATTACTGCTAAACCTGTCTGTAACCTAACCTTCACTGCTATGTATTACATGCAAATCTTCCTTTGTTCGTATGCATGTGGAAAAACTCCTGTCAATACCCTACTACCTGTACAATTACCTGAAACTTACTACGTCTACTCCTATTTATGCACTAATCCCTCTCATAATCCTTCCTCTTTTTTGGTCTGGCTTGAAAGCACAGTTGCCTGCAATATGTATTGTTATCAAGTCGTTAAAATGCGTTCCATCAACAGAAGTAGTTTTCTTGCAATTGTTTATTTGGTGTACCTTTCCACTTTCCAAGAAGTGCTTGTATTGAAATACACATGGGACTTCTTCATACCTGAAAAGTAGACTCAATCGTCATAACGTTTTACACATTCAGATCTTTATCTCCTTTGTATATTCAATACAGAAAATAATCCCATGTATGCTATTTTTTCCACATTAGTTAAGCCAAAAGGGCAGGCTGTGGATTGATAGACACTACGGGCCTAAGTACGATTCTGGCAGTCTTCGGACCACCAGACTTGTGGTGGGGCAGCGGTGTTGGTCTTTCGACCACCACATTACGACCTTGGCGGTTGTGCCGTCCTGAGACCTCCAACTCCACCAGGGAACGGCCATTCCCTGTAGGTGGCACGGCAAGTTTGAGGCAGTAATATGCTTGGCAGGACTGCTGGGATCCAATCAAGCCTATTACGACTTTCCTCACTGCCACTGATTTCATGGAGGTCTTTTCTCCAGGAAAACAGTGGCGGTGAGGAAAGAAAGGGGTCCCTTCAGGGCACCTGTGTGCCTCACTCCGTGTGGATGCACACAGGAGGGCACAACATGTATGCATGCTACCCCAGTTCCAGAACGATATGAACTTCACAGTCCATGCCATGCAGGAACTTTCTTTGATGTTCCCATTGTGGTGCCTATTTTATAGCATCTCCGTAGGAACGTCAAAGAAACCGCCCACCAGTGACTAAAAAAGTCATAGTACGGCGGGCGGCTCTCACGCAGACTTGGTACTGCGACAACGGGACAACTCGTAATCGGGCCCGTTGTGTAAACACAATACATGTAAAAAGCATTTTTAAATGCCTGTGTTTACCTGCGTTGACAAATGAAACCCAGAATTATTGACTTTGCTAATGTTTGTTCGCCTTACCATCCTTATTGAGCTTTATTTCTGTCTCTGTTGTACTCTTTTCCAGGTGCTTTGTGCATTTTTGGAAACGTTTCAAAATGCAGTTTCCTCACCTTTAAGTAGTCAGGATGTTGTTGTCAGTTTGGTATTTTCGCTGAAATTAAGTGTAGCCCTAAGTGGGAGATAAGATGTAAAATGTAGGTCTAGGCCAGCGGCGGCTGACACAAACACAAAGTGATGGGGCGGGTGGAAGGGGTGCGGGGGGAGCGCAGGAGAGAGATAATCATTTAAAAAATGACTTACTCGAAGCCTCGCACCTCAGTATTCTGCTGCTTCCTGGTCCCAGCAGACACTGGGGCACCATCAGAGACTTCCTGTGCAATCTCTGCTCTGCTCTCATGCTATTACCAATAACATGAGAGCAGCGCGGGTATTGGCCTGAGCGGACTAGCTGAATGCTCGCTCAGGCACAGGGAGTCTGTGCTGTTTTTCCAACCCGGCTGTGCAATACAGCTGGGTTGGAGAAACCTAACTGCGCATGTCTGTTTGGCCAGCCTAAGACAGCCTGCCAAACAGACATGCACACTCAGAAATTCGCAACCACTCCTCCTTCCCTCTCCCATGTCCCGGCCCTGCCCTCCCTGCACACACTGGCTCAGCCAGCAGATGAAAAATAAAACGATAATAAAATATTGTTTCATTTTTCAACTGCTGGCTCTGAGCCAGTGGGGCGATGCTCCTCCGCCATTGAGGAGAAGCCTCAAGCTGGTCTGGACAAAACTTTAAATATGCTGCAAAATTTTCGAGATTCATGAATTTTTGCATTATGTGAAATTCATTACCTTTCTCACTATGCAGTTTTGTGTAACTTTTTTTACCCGCATGTACCTCTCACGTAAAATGTCTGGCCAGATTGAAGCAGGAGACTAGTTAGTACGGAAATGCCTCATAGAGAAAACTTTTCTGTTTGAACTCGTCCCTTTTTATACCTCGCAAAATTTCATTATATTAAAGGAAATGCCTGCTCAGGTAACGAAAAAGTGAAGTAAGAGACCTGCAAGCCACATTTTCCTATCAAAGCATAACTTTGCTAAATATCTGTGGAATGTTGTGAAATTTCATGAGAAAAGTGTACACACATTCACTAGGCCGAAGCCAAGACCCCAATGCGGTGTCTATGGTTCGGTGGGCACACAGGCCGTTTATATAACCGGGCATTCCCCGCTGGCGCGAGCCATTCGTGGCCCCTTCTGAAAGCCCAGAGCAGCTCCTAGCCCGGTGTCACTCTCACCAACTTCTAGAGTTAATTGCCCCAGGCAGGAACGCTGAAAGAGAGAGAGAAAGAGAGAAGTAAAGAGAGGGAGGGAGAGGTAAGGTACAGAGAAATAAAAATTGCCAGTTGCTAATCAATGCATTTCGGGCCGCGTGTTTTGGCTGTTGAGGCTTAAATGCGTGTGACATTTTCTCTTTGCAAGCACGCCCTCGAGAGAAATGTCAAGGCACGGGTGGGTTCCGCGGCTCTTGGCTTCTGCTAATTTTACTTTGCGCCACCCTCCGCTGGGGCTTGTTTTCGTCTTTCCACTTGAGTCGGCAGAGCCCCGCACGGACGCGCCTCGGTCCACTGGCCCGGCTCAGTTCACTCGGCCCCGCCGTGGACAGGCATTCCGCGGTGACCTCCAGCAGGGGGTCCGAGCCCAGCCACGTCCATGAAATCTGCATTCAGTCCAGGAGAAGGAGGCGGGAAATGAGTTTCTGCGGCAGGGCCTCTGTTTCTGAAATGAGGTTGGCAACAGTCCAGTAATCACTAATGCAGCCGTAAAATGAAGCTGATGGCCAGGAGGGTGTTTATTCCTGCGATGACTCTGCCAGTAATTGTTATTTCTATCGAGTGGCGCTCTGACCTCCATATTTTGCTCCTGTTTACTCGCCTGTTTGTTTAAGCAATATTCACTGATAGAGCGGGCATTACCAGTGATATAATGCTCTGGAAGAGGCGGCTCAGGGTCTTTTAACCAACCAGGACATTATATCCACTGTAAGGCCTGCGCATCCGTAGATATTTCGCATCTAAACCTTATCTTCTTGTCAGACCCGCTTGACATGGGGAGCGCGGGCAGGCACGAGACTCTCAGGCTAGGAAGGGCCAGCAATCACTTCTTGGGAGGTAGTGTGGGCGGATGTATGACGAAGCCACGCATTCCATTGGAACGCATGCCGTTACAACGCAAATTCCATGACCATGCATTTTTTTACAACGCATATGCCTTTACCACGCAACCAATTTCGTTGTAAAAGCATGCATGGTAAAGGCGTATGCGTGGTAAAGGTTTCACCAGGAAATGCAGATATTTTACAGGTAAATATAAACCCTTTCTATATATATATATATATGAGGGGTTTATATTTTCCTGTATAATACTTACATTTACGTAATAAAAGCATGCATGGTAAAGGCGTATGCGTGGTAAAGGTTTCACCAGAAAATGCAGGTATTTTACAGGTAAATATAAACCCTTTCTATATATATATATATATGAAGGGTTTATATTTTCCTGTATAATACTTACATTTACGTAATAAAAGCATGCATGGTAAAGGCATATGCTTGCTAAAATGTTTTTTACAGGTAGGTCCTAACACTTGTTTTGCTTACACATATATATATATATTCCTTTCATCCAACCAGGTTGTTTAGAAACTGAGCCCGTTGTCAGTTGGTGCACTGATGCCGGTAAACCAGAAAACCGGCAATTTTTCATCAAATCCAATTTCGCCGATAAATGCACACTCGAAGTCACGGGTATTTACAAATCTGGCAGCAGTTTATTCTTCGTTACGCGTTTCAACACAAAAAAAGTGTCTTGATCACACGAATCACCAAACGTTTGTTACTAGTTTAAATAAAGTTCATTAACGTGATTTCACTTACAGAAAATAACAACAGAAATAGGACTATATCTTTGGCTTGTCTCTTTCAGATGTTATGTAGTGCGGTAGACATCTTGGAAATGCAAACCTGCTATATCATTATACATCATGACCTATTTACATTGTAAGATGTACATGTATTTTTGTCCAGAGCAACGTGATACTATAAAATAAAGTATAAAACATTTAACGGTAATTAAATGTTGTATTTCTGATGCTGGTTCTCGTTATTGGTATTACTAAAAAATAGAACATTAGACAAGTGTCTATACCAATCGCCTAACAGGACGGCTATACAACGTATCTTTCCGCTAAGTGCAACACAACCCATAATTGTATTGGTAGTCCAAATCATTCGTATTATAACGTGCGATTTCACATCTGTACATCGGCAGAATACAAGAACATCAACATTATGTATCTATGCTCTAGTGGCTTGCATATACACGTATATACTTTGTTTACTGGGACATTCATTTTTTGACGAGGAACTGGCCTCACATTTGCATACTGAATGAGAACTATCAGAAGTATAAATGGAGATAATGTTGAACTTTGAATAGAGTAACTGTATGATTATATTAATCTTCAAATATATTGCTTGGCTGTAGAATATTTGTCTTCCCTTGGAGAATCTAATGGCTGTTTATCTCTGATTCTGTGTTTTACAGGAGGAAAGGAAGGGGCCCACTCTAAACATGACTGTCTCACGGGTTCCCTAACCTTTTCTTCCCCGGGCTCGGGTCTGCACTCAAACACAGATAAGAGAATTTTATATTGGGATTTCTATTGGTGTTTGTTTGTTTGGATTTTGATTATATGTTTGTAAATTATATCACAAGGTTCGGTGGTTTCACTTATGTATGAAATGATCTTTGTCTAGAAAGATGTTGCAAACAACTTTGACTATAAGCATAACCAGCGCGAAGTAACAATATACAGACCGTCATAGGCACTAGACCGACAAAAAATGAATGTCCCAGTAAACAAAGTATATACGTGTATATGCAAGCCACTAGAGCATAGATACATAATGTTGATGTTCTTGTATTCTGCCGATGTACAGATGTGAAATCGCACGTTATAATACGAATGATTTGGACTACCAATACAATTATGGGTTGTGTTGCACTTAGCGGAAAGATACGTTGTATAGCCGTCCTGTTAGGCGATTGGTATAGACACTTGTCTAATGTTCTATTTTTTAGTAATACCAATAACGAGAACCAGCATCAGAAATACAACATTTAATTACCGTTAAATGTTTTATACTTTATTTTATAGTATCACGTTGCTCTGGACAAAAATACATGTACATCTTACAATGTAAATAGGTCATGATGTATAATGATATAGCAGGTTTGCATTTCCAAGATGTCTACCGCACTACATAACATCTGAAAGAGACAAGCCAAAGATATAGTCCTATTTCTGTTGTTATTTTCTGTAAGTGAAATCACGTTAATGAACTTTATTTAAACTAGTAACAAACGTTTGGTGATTCGTGTGATCAAGACACTTTTTTTGTGTTGAAACGCGTAACGAAGAATAAACTGCTGCCAGATTTGTAAATACCCGTGACTTCGAGTGTGCATTTATCGGCGAAATTGGATTTGATATATATATATATATATTTTAAAGATTTGTTATTTATAACCATATATATGTTTGCATACATATATATATATATATATATATATACACATGCATAAATCCCTATGAATGTGCATGTGTGTGTGCATGTCTATATATATATATATGTATATATATATATATATATATATATATATATATATATATATATATATATATATATATATGTAATCAGTCCAAAGACCATCACCTGTGAGATGATCCAGCCGTACTCTCCTCCGCCAGTCCAAAAATATATATAGTGAATACACATATATATTCTTAAAATCCCACAACCCCTCAACCCATACCCACCCTAAACCTTAAAATTACACTTGCCACTCCAAAACCCATGTCCACCCTATATCCTAAAATGACCTTTGCCACTCCAAAACCCATACCCACCCTAATTCTAAAATTACCATTGCCACATCAAAACCCATACCCACCCTAAACTCTAAAATTACTCTTGCCACCCCAAAGCCCATAACAACTCAAACCCTACAATAACCGTTGCCACCCAAAAAGCCATACCCACCCTAAATTCTAAAATTACTCTTGCCACCCCAAAGCCCACAGCAACTCAAACCCTAAAATAACCGTTGCCACCCAAAAAGCCATACCCACCCAAAACCCTAAAATTACCCTTGCCATCCTAAAACCAATACCCACCCTAAAAATGCCCTCCCTAAACCCTTTAAAAAAAACTTTCCCTAATATATATTATATTTCTCAGCAAATTGTCCCTGGTTGAAAATGCAGTCCACAAAAGACGAATTACAAGAATTCTTTATTTCAGACAAAACCAGCATTCTTGAATTTTGGAGTCTTTACTTTGTCTTGCGCGTTTAGGAACACCAGCTCCTTTGTCACAGGCATGCTTGTTAGTGCACAGGACTGAAGATAAAAGTAATGCTCCTTGCATGATGACTATATTGTCATAGTCACACAGCAGCTCTTGGAACACTCTGTGGGGCACTTCCTTGGTCAAGAGAACTTGGAACTGGAACAAAGTGGGGTGGTTTGAATCCCACTTTTAAACACATTGTCAGACAGCTGATGTAGGCCCACGGTAAATATTTAACAAACATGGTAGGCTTCCAACTCTGCTTTATATTATGCCCCCTCGTGGGGACAGTAGTCCAGTGCCCACCACAAGGGCATCCTTGGATACTCCTCCAGGTCATAGAACAGGTTCTGGGCCTTGCCTTTCCAGGGACAGGTCTAGGCTCTGGGCACACGCGAGATTGGCTTGCCAATATGGCCAGACAAAAACTCATGATACCAGTTTCACAATCAGGTGGGCATTCAGGGCAAGGGTACACACCTGCTTGCCATGGAGGAGACATTCCCTTCCCAATACCACCTACAAATGCTTTTATATAAAAGAAACAGTTTTCACATGTTGTTCAACCGCTCTGAACTGAGCCCATCATCCTGGAAAACAGTTTTAATGAGACTGACGGCATCCTCTGTCTGCTTCATGCTTCCAGACTTCCATCGGACTGCATACCAACAAGAGTAACCAGACAACAGTCTAGTCCTTCTGGAATCAAATCTCGCTTTCCCTTGCGGTCTTTGATAGTTAACCCCTGGAGAGAGTGTCTTGTTTTTGCGAGGTATGTTGCATCGTCGCCGAGGTACTACACAGAGTTGGCTGTAGAGGCAAACATCCTTACATGGCTACAAGAGGGGTGTCATTCTACACTGCTCAGTTGTGTTTGACCTGCCTCATGTTTTCTCTCATTATATGGTACAATGGGGGTCGGCACACCTCTTTAAATCACCAAGTCATTTATATTTATTAGGTTTCTTTTCTCAGTATTTTTTGCAATCGCTCACGTCTTAATGTTTTTTAGTATTATTTCATGTATGATGACGATGTTTGTTGTTGCAATTATTATGTTTTATTATCCTTATCTCATTTGTAAAACTAAAAATAAAGTGTTTCAGATTTCACAACTTGTACACGTTTTAAATGGAAGCACTCTGCAATGCCTGTACAATCCTTTCTAATAAGTCTTACTAGTGCTTCGAATTTCCCATCTTGTTCTCTTCCACCCCACAGAGTAACATATGTGGGGCATATGCATGATCCTTTCCGATGGAGCGGACACATGTTTCGCTCTCATGTAAAGTAGGTCAATGAGCTACCTCAAGTTAGATCTAAAAAAAAAAGGTGGGGATTGGCGGGCCTTGCTTCCAATGGGTCAGGTACAGCATCAGCCCTGGGGCTTCATCTCCTGGAAATATTGCATATAAAGTGCCTTCTTTCTGTGGTTGAGTGAGTACTGCTGTACACCCACCAGCAACTGAAAGGTCAACTGTTAACATTTACCAGCCGCAAAACAGGCTTTGTACTGTTTTTAGTAACTGTTGATCCGTTTGACCTAGAAATCTTTTTATCTTCATATGTATGTGGAAAACAGAGTGGCCTCGGAATTGCATAATTTCAGTAGGTCTGCATAAGGGGATTGTTAGAATTGTCCCTACCTATCTGACTCCCCTTCAATAAACTGCAGGTCCCATCACTGGCAGCAAGAGAGCTATAAAATAAATAAACAGCCTTACTCGGCCATTCCTCTAGGAAGGACCGGACTGCTGCGGTGTGAGGAGAAATAATCCTCCCATTCAAAGCTAATTTTAATAAAAAACCCTTAACACTTCCTTAGCCAGATTGACTCTAATATACAAAATGAGTGGCCACAGAGTGGCGCTCCGTCTCTGAGGAGGCCTCCTGCACGCAGACATCAAGGAGCCTAAGTTACGCTCATGAGGAGCTGGTAACGGGGAAATTAAGAGCCAGCTCTTTGTGTCAGAGCTTCTGATAGGCCAAGAGGCTAAGGAAAGCACTAATCACCTGACAGGTTCAGAAGAGGGAAGATGCAGATTCTACCAGTACGAGACATCCTACATTCATCATCTGGTTCCATCACAGCACATCGACAATCATCAAAGCAAAGCCCGGGTCCAAAGCATGAAACATGCAAATACATAGAGGGGAAAGCTTCCACTACAAGATCACAGCAGGCATACAAGGCTATAATAATTCTTACTGTAATGAGCCACGAGTTGAGCATGCTGGCACAGACCTCATACTTGCTACTTGCGGTGGTATTACCAGCTCCTTGTTCACGTCTAACCAAGTCAAACCTCTCTCCAGCAGCACAGCCCAATATGTTGGGCTGGAATATTTCGATTCTGAATGGTATGACACATGTTTCAATCTGAATGGAGGAGCAAAATACAAGTCAAGCTGGCATAGCAGCCTAACCATACTTCCACTATTGCATTTACACCACATACATTCTGCACCTGAAGATGAATTATCGCCAAAAGAACTGGTTGAAATCCAACCTGGTGATAACGTCTCTTTCAGTGTGAGAAGGCTGTGGTCGCCTAGTTACGGATAGCGGTTTGAGTCTTTTTGCAGAAGACCAAAGTGTGAAAAGGCAGCAACGTTCACCAAGTTGGCTTCGAAGCTGAGGTTGGAAATAGTCAAGAAGAGCTCCGAATTGTCAGATGATATTTTAGCAGAAAACCACGCGGGATGGGCATTAGCTTTGTTGTGAATATGGTTGCATTAAGCCGTGCTAGGAGATCACACCCCCATCTTTAATGGTTTCCTTTGTTTGGTGGCTCATTCATTTAGGTTTCTTGTGATCATCTTCTTCACCCAACAACAATTTTGAATCTGAAAGAGGAAAAAATTGCTGCAATGTCAAAGACAATGTAAGAGGAGTCACAAGGATAGGAATTTGTTGGAGAAAATGAAGGAGGGGGTTGTTATGTGGAGTCATGCAGCACAAGATGAGCCTCTTCATCGGAAGAACACTGTGGGAGAAACGTCCAGCTGCCTTTGGACAGTGAGAGAAGTGTTAAGGGAGCAGCACCTTAAATATGTGAAAGGGGAATAAATAGGCCCTACTGCCAACCAGGATTGTGCACATGTGGGCCATCCAGAAGATGTGAAAAGGAAGCCCCAAGTACCAGGGCTTAAGGATGCTGTCCTTCTAGGTGGGTCACAGAGCAGTCAGGGATATATAAACAAGGGAATCTAGAACCCACTGAACCTACTGAACCTTGACTGTGCTGAGCCCATGTCCCGCCACCAATTAGAAGAATAGTACTTTATTTATGGTTCTAAAATACAGCACAACTCCTGGAAGGTGCGGGAAGCACGTACAGCAACACATACAGCCTGCATTACTGTAAGCGTGCTTTGCTAATTGAAAGTTAGCTCACATTCAGTGGGATACAATATTTAGTGATGAAAGTGTTGGGGGGCGGTCACACACTCTTGTACTTTGCAACGTACAAAAAGAACAGTCTGCAACATATCGGAAAAAAATACCAAGACAAATGTGAGAAAAGCTAGAGGTGGTCGAGCGCGGTGTTGGAGGCGGCGAAGGCTTTCGCAAATGTAGAGTGAAGTGCCTAATGTGCTCACCAGAGCAGGAGAAGGGGCTCATGATAGTCGCAGATAAATATTTAAGAGGCTGTGATGAAGATGGAGGCAGCGAGCTGTAGAGGCGAATGCTCAATGATACAAAAAGTCATGGCTTCAAGTAAGGACATTGAGAATCAGCATAGATATTAGGACCAGCTGTGAGGGGTGCTATACACAGATGAATTTAATGCAGGGAGCATCGCAAGGAAAGCCCTGAAAGTATGCATGCAGGATATACTGCTGCGGCGGAGCTTGGGTTGGGGCACACTGATGCAGGACTGTCCTTTCTTAACCTTCACATGTTACTCTAGCTCAGTGAAAGGAGAGGGAGTCTCTGTGGGATTCCTTGTTGCTGAATAATCTGTTTATCCTTCTACTGATTTGGCTTTGAAATTTCGATCTACAAAAATGGATGTACACATGTTTCTGAAAATATGTTTTTATAAGGATTTGAGGTGATATCTGGAAAACACCTGGATAGAGCTGTTCACATTTAGCCCTAGAAAGAGATCAAAATTAGGGCTGTGCAAATTTTTCTAATTTGCTACCAAAATTTAGAAAAAGACGAAGGCGGACACATTTTTCCAACCACGGTGCAGTTTCAGTTCCCACTTGACCCTGGCAGCAGTGATAGGGTGACCAACTGGCATGGGTGCAAATTCAGGACGGTGAATGTAAAAATTCAGGACAAAGGGTCAACATTCAGGACAAAAATTCAGGACAGAAGGTCAAAATTCAGGACAAAACTTCAAGACAAAAGGTAAGTTTAACAGACACATCAGGGTAGGTCGTGCAATATTACATACGTAAATAGACAGCCAACACAAGTACAAGTCAAATAAGTTTATGTTAGGTTCTTATTCAACTGGATTTGCAATTGGCTCAGCATTTCACATATGAATGAAACCTCCACCTCCCCAGAGATTGGCCCCTGGTGAGGTGACACCAGCCACTAAACAAAAGCAGAATGCCATGCCCTGTGCTCTGGCAAGGCCCAGCAAATGCTATCGCTGAGCAGAGAGGCTCATTATTATTCTGTATGTGATAATTAGGCAGACATGCAGAATGACAATGGGCTGATAGTAATCTGTAGCTGGTCCGCGAGGGAGTGCTGCAGGCCACTGATCACAGCAGGAGCATGAGCCGGCCCCTGCTGTGAGAGTTACAGAACTCTCAGACTGCGTGCAGGGGGGCAGCGCAGATCACTCTAATGTCCAAAATTACGGACAAAAGGAGTCCGTGAAGGAATTCCTCACGGACAGTGGACAAGAGGCCCAAATAACGGGCGATCCGTGAAATGTACGGATGGTTGGTCACCCTAAGCAGTGACGATTCCCTCTGATAGGATGACTCGCTGGTGGGAGGAGTCAGATGTCTTGAAATGGCTTGGGCTCCACATGGGATTCAACATTTGGCTGGAGGTGTGGGCATAGAGAACAGGAGATGGTTTGACATGTGTGGCATGACTTTTTAGATGTTTTTATAATTTTCCAAACAATACAGGCCTTGCTGTTTGTTAATATGGTCACTGATCACGTGAATGCGTTTGAGGGTGTGATGGAAGCATAAGACCTAGAATCGGAACTGCTTGGATTTGGTCAAATTAATACAATATGCGCTTGAGTGTCATGTTTTATGAGGCTCACCTTAACATGTTGCAGAAAAGCTCAAATTCATTCTCTGAAGCTCTTTAAACACGACAGCTGAAATGTGTTAGTTATTGCAGCAATAGTTTTCTATGCACTTCTTAAAATGTTAACAAGAATATTATTCACTGTCCTGTGGAGCAAACCAGGAGCAGAGTGTGAGCGGAACCCGCCTAGCTTCAAAGCACACCATGTATAACAAAGGTATAAAAGATACTGCTGTTTAGGGTGGACTTAGACACATGGGTGGATTGCAGGGTGGATGCTGAAATACGAAGTCCCGCTTTCAGGACTGATGGCATAATCAGTTGTGCGGGAGGGGAGAGTTTACATGACTTGGCATATACAAATAAACTAATATAACTCTGATGTAACACAGCTAGTTGCAACTTGTATAGGGACTAGACAATTTATTAGGGACGTGTGATGAAATATGAGTGGGGTATATCTAACTTTTGCCCTAATGAGTGAATTTCTTGCTCATGTGTTCATTATATCTACAAATCATTCTTACTAATATTAAGTGTAGATGAAAAGTGTATAACAAATAATTCTAAAGGATAAAATATTAATGCTTCTGAGGGTGTACTGTTCCCAGGGCAGGGATCTATCGTTTCACCTGCAGATAAGAGATTCTCTTACAAGTTTTGTCAGACTGCTGACACTCTTGTCCATACAATCATAACTTGGCAGGAAGGGTTTACAGATACCTACTAGTTTTCCTTGAAGACTATTTACTGGGTGTGACCTCAGTAATTTGGATGCAGCATGACAGGATACTAATTAGCACCATCCAATCCTGTGGCTCTTCACACAAGCTGAAAGAACTTAATGCTCCTGTGTAGGGACATGAAAGCTAGATTTTTTTTAAAAAAGTAAAGATTAATGTATTGCATAACTAAAAGGAAAATCTCAAAGTCAAGAATGGGAATACTTCACAACTTTGCACGCTCAGGATTCGGTTAGCCATGTATAAAGACAGGACTTGTATAACATTGTGAAGGGTGCGAAATATCCAGTACTGTCTAAGGCTATGGAGTGCAACATAGGTCCAGAAGTGCCAAATAACTGCAAAAGTAACAGGATAATCATATGTATATAAATTAGCTCCATTAGATTCACAAATGCATACTATGTAGGCATCCTGAAAAATTGAGAATAATTCTACCAGGCTGGATCTACAGATGACAATCCTGACCTAGACAGATTTTGGGAATCGGATCACCATGGGCAGTGATAAACTGGAATATCCCTGTGAAAGGAAGAGGTTTGGCTGCCCAAGTGCAGAGATTGTCTAGGATAATCCTGACAGAAGAAGATTTTTGGATAGCCATTTGCACACGTGGGTTGAGATGTCCATAAATAGAAAGACGACTAAACTACACCTAGCGAGGTTCAGGAATGCCACGTGCAAAGACCATCAGGGATAGCCATAGTTAGAGAATTTAGGTGGTCACGTTCAGAAATTGGCTACCATGCCCCTAGATGGCATTTGGGGTGTAGATAGCCCTATGCAGAGGTTGTTCAAGAGATCCATAAATGGAGTTCATAAATGCCAGGTGCCAAGAAGGTCCGAGATATCCCTAGACAGAGTTTAAAATTTGGATGGCCACGTGCAGAGATGGATACAATATACAGAGCTTAAGAGGGCATGCTCTTTCTTGCAGTTGTAGGGAAGTGGGTGTCAGGCTGCATGTAAAGAAAAAATGAAGTCAATAGGATCATGAACTGAAAGGGCACATTGAGGCTTCTGTTTTAATATACAGTGATGGCAAATGACATTGGTGCTATAAGCAGCCCATTACAACTGGAAGGCAGACAGAACTAAATGATATTTTTCATAAGATAGTAAATAAAGATGAGATCCAGGACAAATTGTAAGACGCTTTGGTTTATTCAGTGTGCCCTAACACATATTCCTGGTACTGTAGGAACAGGGACATGCGGATAGTCAGGGAGCACTCATGAGACAGGCGATATGACAGGTGACTATTACATTTGGGGTCTGAATAAAAATTTGGTGGACAGGTTACACAGTCACAAACATAACAGATAAATGCAGATAAAATATCCATCACATTTAAGACGGAGTCCCCATTTTCCAAACTCCAAATCAGGCTTGTGGTATTCACTTATAAAAAGTGATCAACAAATAGCGTGCATAGGAAAATTAAGTTCTAACATTACTGTGTGATGGGGTTTAATCTAAAAACAATTATAAAAGATATTCACACCAATCCAAAGATCTTGGAGTTAGAAAAACTATCTTTGACACCTGTAATAGCACCAATGTCAGGTTTTAATAGCCAAGCCTTTTGGTATATGTTATCATTAGTTTAACATTCCAAGACTCTGACTAGTTGCTTCAAGGATATCAGCCATCTTTAAATAGTAATGTAAGGATAAAGAATGTGTATGCGTGGGTAGTCATCTAAGAATGTTTCTGCTTATGTTACCATTTTTTACCGTTCCAAAATAACTGACGGTCTACAGAGCAAATCAAATGAGTGGCAAACTTTTAATGGTTTTTCTCATTCTTTTTCATACTATATTGTTTCAAGATGGCTGAGATATTTAAAGGGCCATGTCAGCCACCTTGCTGTGCTAAAGAATGAGAAAGACTGAGAAAAAGATTCTTCCAATATGGCTGCCAAAGTAGTAGCCACGAGAAGTGGCACATTAAAATTAACAACTATGGCCCAATAGCAGAGGATAAACAAAATCAATTTATTTGGCTGATGTTCCAGCCATAAAAACACAGTAAAACATTTTAAAATCATCATAAAAGTACAATGTACAGATAAAAATAGAGAGTAACTTCCACCTCCAAAAGAGCACATCCACAAAGTTTGTTGTCATTATATCCCTGCAGCTTGGCGATATCTGTCATTGTGACTAAAGCACATTTAATAAAGTTGATCACTGCAAAGCATATCTGAGGAGTCTCCAACTTTTGCAAAATGATGAGAGCTGTCCTGTGCTGACTTCAATTGGCTGCACATAGTACTGGGACCAAAAAGCGCTTCCTGTGCAATGAGTACAAACTACAAAACAGCAAAAAGTGCTTTGATTTGTGACTGAGTCACAAGGACAGTTTGGGAGATTAACAAACCAGGTACCCTTGTCTGGGAATGATAAAAATCCCTCTGGCAGCCTACTTCTCTCCAATTATAAAACAAAACTTTAGTCAATATGTTGGTGCCACGCTTAATATTATCTAGATATATACAATGCCCTGATTTTACATATTTCAACCAGGGGATGGACCCAGCATTATCCAAATGAAGGCAATCTTGTGTTACATCCATGTGAAGAGCATTGTCCAGAGATTAGCAAATTGTGTACACATTCAATAAAGCCACCATGTTCCTGTATATTGAGGTCAGTGCATGGCTGACTGTCATCACCACACAGATTACTTTTGTGTTTCAATGCTCACAGGAGTTCCACAAGCTGCCTGGAGCTCTACTCACAAAGGGTGGTGGTGGAACTCTACAATCCAATGTGGAACAAAGGGTGTTACAGTTGGGATTGTTCAATTCTCAAACAAGTGTCATGGCATTCTGGAAATGGGTGCGGCAAGCCATATTATCAGTCCTCCCCAAGACAGTTGAATCATAACCACTGTTCCCAATAAGCTGCGCGCGCGCACAGAAGACACCCTAAGCGCACAGTGTGCTGTATTTAGCACGCACGCACACAGCACAACCCGCGACACCGTTCGCGCCGCCGCTTTTAAAATGCGAGCGGCGCAAAAAACTGTCATTTCGTCATTGCGAGAGACAACGAGAACACGAGGGAGTGTCGCTTGCACTTGATGCATTCTTACAGTGCACAGTTGCGGGGCTGATTATGGTCCTTTGAGTTAGTATTCATGTTAATTGCAGCGCACACCGGCGCTGCAATTAACATGAATACTAAAGGGTCACAATCTGCCCCACAGTTGTGCACTGTTAAGGAAAGAAAAACAGAGTCTCATACACGACGTATGCTTTAACACACGCTGTGTTTGCTTTTCTTTACTTAAAAAGATACATCCAGCAATTTATATTCACCACTTATGGCAAATGAGAACTGCCCAAGTGGATCCTTGTGAAGGAAGAGGCTCACATAGACCGCAAAGAATCTCATTCCAAAGGAGGGGTAGCATGTGGGTGCACAGCAGGCGTGTTTTTTTTCTTTGATCATGAAGCTCCTAATGGTGTAGTTCTGGGGTGGAGCTTGGAACCCACTACTTTAGAATATTTGGAAATGAGGCATGTAGGACTGAGTTTGCTAGACATCAGAAAAGTGCTGAAAAACACTGGAGGAATTCTGCAGCAATTTTAATACGTTTTATCGTTGAATTTATTTGATTTGTATAGCACACATCTGCCAGCGAAACAATCTACTAATAGCACACAGAACAATAAGGGCAAGCAATAACAGATAAATCAAATAAAAAAATTGCTGTGTAAAAAATAAATGATCAAGCAGCTTACCTGCAAAATAACGTAATGAGGCTAGACCCATAGATATTTCTCAGGCGAAGTTCTGCATAATGTGACTCCGTCTGGAGTAAACATACTATCACCAAATGGGATAGGAGCCAACTTCGAATCAGCAATGGAAGAAAGTTCCCTCCTCCGTTTTGTAAAGTGGAAACAATCTGTCAATGAGGAAACCGTCCAAAAGTCCTATGGGGCACTGATAGATGGTCAGATTTTTTAAGACATCGCACTCCTTTCAGAGCTCGATTTGAATAGTTTGCGGCTTATTCAGACTGAGTTTCATGACATGTAAACAGACAGCGGAGCAATACGGCAAGCTAGAAAAAATACTGTATACATTAACAAGAGTAAATGAGATGTCCTCACAGAGAAGACTACTTTTTAAAAAGGGTGGAGATATTCTTATCAATTAACAAGGATGCATCACCTAAAACTTCCAGCGGTTTAAGTGTTTGAGAAGGCGGAGGTGTATCATCGAATTCAACTGGACAACATTCACACTGCTTTGCTTCATGACTGAAAATAAGGTTTAGGTCTTACTGGTATTAAGACAGATGGTTCATGGTTATACAATACCTACTTTCTGTGTATCAGGGCATTACTGCAGACGTATAGAGTTACTTGACCTATTAAGAGCTATGGACTGCGACAGGGTGCAAGAGGAACCCTATAAACATTGAATAGTATGGGGAAGAGATCAGAGCATAGGATCCACATAGTAAAAATACATTAATCAGATGGGTAATATCTTTGGGCAGTATTCTTCTTGATCAGTTCTGCAAGGAAGACATGCATGTGGAACCTGATGGGTTCAGACTTGTTATAATATGTTCAGTATCCCTTGGTTGAGTCACAACCCCATAGGCATTCTAGATGACAGGTGTAAACAAACATAAGCATCTAAAATGCCACACACCCACCTTTCTTAATAACTTTAACCACACCACAACTTATAATACAATATATATATATATATATATATATATATATATATATATATATATATTCACTGAAAAAACCATAGGTTTCACACACGTTATAGTTAGGAATTAGCATTTAAAAAACCTTGCAAATTCACTGAAAAAACCATAGGTTTCACACATGTTATAGTTAGCGGAAATTTTACTGATAAAAAACCAATGAAATTGCCCCGTTATAGTTAGTGCTGGCAACTATAACTCACGCGACCGCAATCCTCTGCTGATGCTAATACTGTATTTAGACACTTATTTGCCCATGTCTTCTTCCATACATTTTTAGCTATACATATATTACAAATATTTTTTTTTATAAAGACACATATGTCATCAGCAGAAGATTGCGGTCGCGTGAGTTATAGTTGCCAGCACTAACTATAACGGGGCAATTTCATTGGTTTTTTATCAGTAAAATTTCCGCTAACTATAACATGTGTGAAACCTATGGTTTTTTCAGTGAATTTGCAAGGTTTTTTAAATGCTAATTCCTAACTATAACGTGTGTGAAACCTATGGTTTTTTCAGTGAATTTGTACGTTTTTTTAAATGCTAAGTTACTTTACGCCATTCGAGGCGTGCGCGCCCACTTAACACAGTGCGTTCCGTGCACGGTTTTTATCAACTTTAATAAGCCCTGTACATTTGGTGGCCTTCGGCCACCAAAAGCACAGGGGGTGGGGTCAATGTGGATAGTGTTTTTTTTATTTCGATTTTATAATTTCATGTTGCCAAAATATAGTTTTTTTACTGATGTAATAAGCCATGTACAATTCGTGGCCTACGGCCACCAAAAGCACAGGGGGTGGGGTAAGTGTGGATAGTGTTTTTTTTATTTCTATTTTTTACCGTACGCTTACGGTAAGCGTACGGTAAGCGTACTCGGCGAAATTGCCGAAAAAAAAAATAAAACCGTTTTTGCTCTTAGGGGATGTTTGGGGACTCCCTCAACATGACTATGTGGGAGGGAGTTGTCAAAACAGCCCCGTAACATGTTTTTGGGCATCATGTTTAATAAATAACACTCAGTGCGAGAGACAAAATGGCGGACGCCGCTTCCTGGTTTCGGCCGATTCGAATGTTTACTAAGATCTAAGAGCCAATCAGAATCGCGCTCGCGCACACCACCGTACGCGTACGGTAAGCGTACGGTAAGCGTACCGTAAGCGGGCTCAGATATATATATTGATTTAAAGGCTATTTTCTCAGAATCTACTGAACAGATTTACACCAAACCTACAAAAGGCACTTCCTTGACATAGGGACTACCTCTCTGCCAAATTTCTAGTAATTCTGTTCAGCCGTTCGGGCTGTAGCTCTGTCTAAAGGTCCTATGGAAAAATGCATGGGAAAAACGCGTTTTGGGACCTCCCTTTTATCTCAGCCCCCGCTTGACGAATCCCCCCGAGACTTTCAGGGTAGGAGCGGAGCGTAGCGCCCCACCTATTTTGAGAAATTCGCGAGGATTCATCGACCGGCGCCAAAGTTATTCAAAATAGAATGTTGCGGATTTCCTATGGAAAAGGGGTCCTAACTATAACTACCTACTGGCGACCGCCAGTAGGTAATATATATATATATATATATATATATATATATATATATATATACATGGGAAAAGATAAATGCAAAAAAGGTTTTGTGTTGCATGTTTCTTAATATGTGAAGAGTATGTCTATCTTAAATACTCCCCTACGTAAGCTGGTGGGATAGCTCTCCTTCCAGACCTTCTAAGAGACAACTCTGGGGCACCAGAGTCCACTGAACCTTCCAAGACTCTTTGAAACTTTCCTCCAGGGCCACAGACCGAAAACAACGCACATCTTCTGAGCTAAGCTTTGAGCCCCGGCACTTATTGTTTTACAAATTAAGCACTGTTTCCCGCAGTATTTGGCAATAGTTGAAATTGCGAAATGAAGATGAACGCTGCAGACTACAGCAAGAAGATTCCATTCCACAACTTATTGTGTATGTGTAATCATGTGTAGGCTCTCAACATTTACCCACCCAATGAACAGTGCTCCAGTTAAGAATCTTTAGTAAAATCTTATGATGGTACCACTGTTGGAGTCTTGTGCTTTTGTAAACCTGTAGTGTACTTGCCTGTGTAACCAATTCATGCCATGGCATGTGTATCCAAATTGCAAATCTGCCATAAGACCCTTAACGTGGCACTGTATGTGAGAAAATGCACCATCTTTTCAGTTTTTTAAGCAAATGTTTCGAGTGATATTTGGCGCTGCACACACACGCGGTCTGGGTCCTGGCACACATAGCCATGGCTGCAGCGCACAGAGACCCTACACTGCCGCACACAGAGAAAAAAATTAGAGGGAACATTGAATAACCAAACTGGAACTCAATGAGCGAGCAAGTGAGGATGAAGTTGCTCTCTCCCAAGTGAATTTGGTGCACATGTTGACTAAATGGTGCATTTTACACTTCAATTCTTAAACATTTTGCCAAAAGGTAGATGTTTCCCAGGTAGTTCTGGATGGAAACTCGTGAAATAAACACATTCACACACATTTTTTTCAAGAAACACATTCACCAAGTTGGCTAAAACAAATCTAAATATTTTACAGGCAGCTATGCAGGAGTACTGGTACACCAAAAAGGCTCCTCCTTTTTTCCATCCATCCATCTTTCCTTCTCTGCATCCTTCTTTCTTTTCACCGTCTATCCATCCGTGCATCTTTTTTCTTTCTCTGCATCTTCCTTCTTTTTTTCATCCATTCATATTTCCTTCTCTGCATCTTTCTTTATTTTTTCCCATCTATCCCTCCATGCATCATTCCATCTTCCTCTCCATTCTACTTTCCTTTTCAACCTTACATGCATCAATTCTGTCTTTCTTTCTTTTCTTTCTTCTTTCTTTTTCCTTCCTTCCCTCTTTCCCATACTTCTTTCTTTTTTCAACCATCAATACATTTCTTTCTTTCTTTTTTATCTACCGTCCCTGCATTCATCTTTCCTTTACTCCGCCCTTCTCTGCCTTTTCTAATCATTTATCCTTCCTTTCCTCCTTCCGTCTCTTCATCCTTCCATTCACCTTTCCTATATTCACCCATCCATTCATCCATCACACAATCCATCCTTGCCCCATCTATCTTTCTCTCCATCCACCTACTGTTCACGTTGTCCTTCTCGCCATTCATCTATATTTCTCTCCATATTTATTTGTATCCATCCACCTCCTTTTTGTCCATTCATTTCTCCATTTTTCTCCCTAGCCCCCTTCCCTCACTTCTTCCTTTTCTTGTGCTTTCTGTACCATTTCCCCCACCAAACAACTTTATTGTTGGTTTTCATGAGCCTCTGTTTTGAACCATTGTTCACAATGAGAAATAAACAACAATTTAATAACAATTAACGTTAAACATAACTCCTTGTGTCACCCACCCCAGCTGATTTTAATAAGGCGGGTGGTTTTTGACACCCCTGCGTTTTCACATATACTATCCTGCACCAGATGGTACCATGGCTACTGGGAGAAGTCACTCTTTCTTGTGGCAATCAAGAAGGCAAGAAGGACAATGAACAGACATTCATAGCCTCAGAAGTAAAAAAAATAAATGAAACACAAGCTTTAAAAAGCAAACATTCTCATAAAAGGACACATTTGGCCCAGCAGCAAATGGCACTGAAGGAGGCTACCTTTAATTCAGATGTGCACACTGCACTAAAATAGCATTCTGTCACTCACAGTGAGGGAAGCCTACAGCTACCTTTGGCTTACACATTGCCCCATGATTAAAATGACAATTTAACTGACCAATTAATGAAGACTGCTGACCCAAACCCCTCTAGGTATTGGACATTATTATTTTTGGAAAAACAATAGTCTGACGAGAGAGTGAAAGCTGTCTTAAAATGTGGGCCTACAAATGAGTAACTATATAAAAGATATGGTAGCAGGAGAGAAGTGGCTTGATAAAAAATAAGAACTATGAACAGATATGAAGGGAGTTTTTCTTAGCCAACCCCTTCCTCCTTCCCATTACGAGTCGCCCGTTAAAATGCATATTATTTCCCCATCCTGGTAAATCTGAGGTTTGGGCAATATCATGCATGAATTTGGTGTTTCCACATTGGTTCCAGTATGTCTTCGCCTAGTATTACACATGGACATTTAATCTCTTTGTGTACAGAGCCACCCCTCCCCCCCCCCCCCCATAGCGCCTTGAAACCCTCGTGGGTGAGTGGTAGCGCTATACAAACCCTTGATTGATTGATTGAAAAAAAAACACAGCTTATGATTTCTGTGGCACTGATAACTCTTTTACAGCAATGGGAGGAGGCAGTTGCACAAAACTTTCTAGCAAGCAACCACAGACAGGAACAAAATGCTGCATTAAAATAACTAGACTGATGTGGTTGGTCAAAAAAATAATTGGTTTGAGTAATCACAGGTGCCCTGGAAGTAGAGGCGGGGGAGGTGAAGCAGCACTTCCAAAGTAACCTTGCAGGAGACAAACGAGCAGCAGAGAGACCTTTACATTTTGTTTTTACCATGCTGCAGTTGCAGTGCGTTCAACGACCGAGGTACAATGTCAGAGAAAGTCTTCTGACAAATTGCTACTTGTTAACATGGAGATTGTTGTTTACTCTTCCTTTCGCAAGCTGCAGGTTAAGGGAAATGATAATGTTATCCGAGTGACAATCTTGCTGGAGTGCAGAGAGCTTGAAAGGAAAAGCCCTGGGATGTCAGATGTTTTCCAACACACAATACAATTTAAAGAGTTGTAAATCGACTATTCAAATAATGTAAAATATATCAGCAGTAAAGACAGCACACATGAGGCATGTTGGGTATTTTAGTAATTCTGAAGTGCAATGGAAATAAATATTTTATTAGGATCAACACAAACTTGACTCTGCTTGTGTAACGTATTGGCCTGACACGTATTGGCGGCAGAGCCTTTGCCGTAGCCACCTCCAAGCTCTGGAATCGATTGCCATTGGAACTCAGATTCTTGCCTTCTGAACCCATATTCCGTAGGAAATTGAAGACCTGGTTTTTCTCTTGCCCTTAATCCCATTCTTTTCTCAGTTTCTACCTTCCCTGACGTTCTCATTTCTCCTGTTGTCAGCGCCGGGACACCCCCGCCGGGGGTAGCTGCGCGCTTTATAAACTTCTAAAATAAATAAATAAATAAACAAATAACGTGCAAATTAAAATCACAGGTTATCGCTTATGCTCCATATGTGTTTGGCTGTAAAACTGCTTGTCTGACACACGTTTAGTGGCCCTTTTGGAAGGCCATTTCATCGAAAAATGTGCTCCTTGTTAGTTTTGGTGCACCACCACGGCATGCTTTACTCATATTATCGGGGCAGTGTGCTCCAACATGCACCACCATACACACACCGTTCCCATACCACTCTCGCACTGAATGCGCATGGCGCGTCTGCGACACTTGTTCAGAGTAACACTTGGATTTTTCACTATCTCTATGACTTCTGTGATGTAACATCAATGGCAGAACCCTCACTCTGGGAATTGTTCCTGTACGAGTGAAGAAGTATAAGAAATATTGGGGGGAGGATTCGAGATATTGTATTTATGGAAGCACATGGATCTAGGAGAGGCAGTGTGGAAAGTGGCAGCCCCAAAACAAGAAAAGTGCAGTGCAAATAGGGAGACAGAAATTGGCAAGTTGGGTTAAATATGTGTGAGCAAAAAGTGAATAAAAGGGAAATAGAGTGGAGGAGAACGACAAAAGGCTGAATTACTGAGAAATTGACCCCAAGTAGAATTCACAATACCATACGTGTTGTGTATGTCTCATATGTGCCATAAGAAGTCAAAGTGTAATAAGCCCTGGTTATATCATGAAAGACTAACAGCACTGGTAAATTCGAGATCATTTTTGTGGTGGGAATACACACCAAGCAGAAGAAATCCCTTTCACTACCTTTAATCGGTGTAATGCCTGCAAGAGAGAAAAAGCATCTTTGCATGGGCCACTAATATTTGGAACAAAAATACTAGCATGCAGAAAATGACACAATTATGGCACCAGTCCCAAAAAAGGTTAAATAGTAGTAGTAGGATACTATAGGGATCACATTGTGTGATATCTTCATGGAGATAAGGTCATTGGAGACCTTTTTTCACATGTAATGTCATGAAGGATTGTCATCTCGTGTGTAGCTCACTGGGAGGGTGAATCCTCACATGCAAGGATATAGGCAATCTAATCCTCACACGCATGGCAATTGGAGATCGATTCTCACATCTACGGGCATAGACAATTTTATGCTCACATGTGAGGCAAGTGGACCTCATATCCTGACATTTAGGGTCACTGGCAACCTGATGCTCACCTGCAAGGCAGAGGGAGATCCAACCCTGGTGTGTAAGGCAATCTGAGATTGTATTTATTTTGTAAACAATGATAGACTCTCTTCTCAAGAAAAGGTATGTGGAAGATGTTCTCCACACGTGTAAGGCCACGGGTGCGCACCTTCTCAAACGGAAGGCTGAATAAGAGATTTTCCTCATATGTAAGACGTGAGAGGATCACTGCCTGTGGCTGAAAGTGTCTTGTTTAATTTTCTTTTCACAGTATTTAAGTGTTTGAATGGAAAACACTATGCTATCTTTAGAATGAAAAATGTCCTTATGGACCAACTCATTCGTTAAGATCATGAACTTACACAGATGCTCCTGTCTGTAAAGAGAATCCGGCTCTGTTGATGGATCAGTGGTTTGGAGAGCTGGGGGTCTGAGATTTGTAACTCAATATCAGTAAATTTAAAATAAAAGTTGGATTTGTTGAGATTTAGAAAAGCTTATAAAACGTTTCTTTTTGCTTAGTAAGTTCCCAATCATTTTACAGCTGGAGACAGCTTCTTGTTACTACTGAGACTGTAGATATTGTATTCAATGTATTGGAAAATTTGTAGTATATGCTTAATGAATAAATCACATAGATTAATTATGAAATAAATTGGGTATCTCCTTGTGTTTAAGGCTAAGACAATCATGTCCTTACAGAAAAGAAAGAGGGAGGGCCCTTCTGCATCAAACTGAGCCATGTGATATCTTGCAGGAGATACTGTCAAGGGACATCAGCCCTTCTACAGACCATCCTTGCTTTCTGTGGAATATTATTTTACTTTTTGGGATGCTTTGCCAACCCTTAAATCCTAGTGCTCTATAGAGCCAGCTTCTTGCCTAATCCTAGGAGGCTCTCGATGCCCACATCCTACCCTTCTCTGCCCCCTCTAATCGCTACAGCGTGGAGCGAGAGTGTAAAAGTGTGCATACACTATTTGTAAAACAACTATTTGCCTGCTCACTTACAAGCACACTAAAATACACAAACCACATATTTGAGCGTGCAAAGAAACTTAAAAGACAATTACCAACACACACAAAGTGTGCAGAACTTCTGTTGCTACAAGTCACATAATATGAATAGCACATTAAGAAACAAATGTCCAGTTCTATTTAACTTCAGATAATGTCATGGAAGTCTGTCTTCCTCATGCCACGCCTTGTGGGCTATTTTGTAGCATTTTGCAATGTTTAGTCAAACATGGAGCCCAACACAAACCCACTGACAGACAGTCAAAGCTGTCTGTTATTGATATGAAGCACCCCCCACCTTTCACTCCTCCTGCAGCTCCCACCCACCTCAGCAGTGCAGCGTGGATGGGTGCTGACTCTGAGTACAGTGAGGGCACCAGACCAGTGGCATCCTGTGATCCGGTGCCACTGGGCACCCTGGTAGGCGGTGTCTGGGAGCCTATGTGGAAGGGGCGTGAAAGTAGAAAAGTGTATGGGGGAGGGGGTGTCGAGGGGAGGGGCTCTGACTCATCGTCCAAAGCTGTGCACAGGGAGAGGAAGCTTCAATCAGAGCTGGAGTAAGGTGTTTCCTCTTCTTGCAGATACTAGGATCAGTCACATCCTGTCCTGGCCGTAAACATTCTTGCAGCTGAGAAGCGCCGTGCAGGCACACACAGACACAAAGACACTTACACGCCCCACACACACGGAAGCGCCGAGGCAAAGGCCATCAACCCCTATGCATGCCTGAAATAGGAGTACACCTACACATACTAACCAGAGACAAAAACATGCATACACCCCCGAACAGAAGGGCAAACGCGCGGAAGCACGCACAGGTAAACAACTCTGCCACTATTCGACTAACATGACACCTACTTACTTATGTACCCACAAACACATATAGTTGTGAGTTTGTAAACATGGAGGAAAATACACAGAGGTTCGCCATACAAAGAAGCTAGTGAACAAGAGTACTGTAAATCACACAGACAAAAAAAACTATTTGCAAGTGCGCGCGCACACATATAGCCGGATGTCCACAATAGCTCATATTGTCACAGACACACACAGACAAACACGTCTAAATGCGCACTCGTCATATACCCAGTATGTTGGCCCAACACAAACTCAGACACATGTACACACATACAAAAGTAAACAAAGGGACTCACTGGGAGCTTGGCAGGGCATGAGGGCTGCCACCGTGAAGCAGCGGCCTACTCATCCTGGCAAAGCTGTGGTAACCATGCCCCATTTAGAGATGGAACCACTGATGGGTTGGCATTGGCGGAGGCGTAGCTGGTGGTCTGCCACAGAGTCTTGCTATTCCCTGCCCGTGTCCACCATATGAGCCATGATGGTGAAAAGTGCCCAACTTTAGAATGACCCCTGTGACCATCTGTTTAGAGAAAACAAAGTCCCTTTGTGGGACATAATTGGTAATATCACTGCAACAGTTGCAATGAAATTATTGATGGAAAAACTCTGAATGGCACGGGCATGTGTTACAATTGCCATAGGGCACGAGTTATAATTACTTGAGCTAACTATAACTATAACTGGAGAACTTCTGTGTTTTTTTAGTTTAAAACATTACATTGTTAGTGAGCATTTCACCTAACTATATTGTTACTTTAACCTTTGTTTTTTACATATATATATATACACACACACACACGCATATATACATTCACAAAACAAAAAAAAGTTAAAATGACATTATAGTTTGGTCGAAATTCCAGTTAAAATGTAACATTTAAAAAATGTAAAAAGTATATAGTTATACCTATAACTCATGCACCTCCATACACAGTGTATTGAACTTTGTAGCCACAGTACATTAACTATAACTCACCACTCTACCATGCATTGTGTTCTAACAAATTATGTGAATTGCAATGTTATGTGGTGTTGTAAATGCTATGATTTCAGATGGTATAATAATGTAATATGAAAGGGTATAACTGGTGCATGCAGAAAGCGCTAGTTACAGTTAATGCAGTGTGGGTACCGAGTTCAATACACTGTATATGGAAGTGTGTGAGGTATAATATTTTGAAGGTCTTGAAATTATAAATTTATGATACATTATTAGAATTTCTAATTTTTGTGTAGCTTAAGTTTGGTTTCTATATAAAGAATAAATAAAGTTTTCCTAACTATAAATAAGATTTAACCTTTGTTTTTTTATTACATTATAATATGTTTTTGTTTTGTTTCGTAGAGTCCATTGTCGTCAACTGGATTGTTGTTAAGTGAAGTGTCATACAGTACAGTGTAGAAGAGTGTCGTACAGTGTAGTATTGTTAAATGTTGTGTCATAGACTAGAGTGGAGAGGAGTGGAGTAGAGTGCAGTGTCATAGAATACAGTGGAGTAAAGTATCAGAGTGGAGCAGCGTGTTGTACAGTACAGTGGCGTGGAGTGCAGTACAGTGACGAGGCATAGCGTAAAGTCAAGTAAACTGTCATAAATTGGAGTGGTATCTTGTGCAGTACAGTAGAGTGGTGTGATAGAGTGCTGGAAAGTGTCATAGAGTGTTGTACAGTGGAGTTTAGGTAGCATAGAGGGGGTAGACGATTGTACAGTGAAGTGTAGAGACATAGAGTGGAGTACAGTGTGGTACAGTGGCACTGAGTGCATTAGAGCCTTGTAGAAAGGAGTTGCATAGAGTGGAATACAGTGTGGTAGAGTGGAGTGGTGCAGAGTGGAATGTCATACAGTGGCATAGAGCGGGGGAAAGGGTCTTGCAGTTGAGTAGAGTGGAGTGGAGTCCAGTGGCGTGGCGTAGCATGCAGTGGAGTAGCGTGTTGTCGAGTAGAGTGGTCTGGAGTAGAGTAGAGTGGAATGGCATTGCATACAGTGGAGTAAAGTGTTGTAGAGTGGAGTGGTGTGTCGTACAGCTGAATAGCATGGCATGCTGTAGAGAGTTGGAAAGTGCTGTAGAATGGAGTACAGTGGAGTGCCACAGAGTGGATTGCAGTGGTGTATAGTGTAAGTGTGGGCGCAGTGCTCCGCTCGGCCCGCGGAGTGTGCGTAGTACTGCCCACTTCGCGCTTCGCAAAGTAGGCGTAGCAGGGGCAGACTACGCACACCCCGTGGTGGAGCAGAGTTGCCCGCCGCCCGCCTCCCTCCCGCCCTCATTTTACAATTACTTAGAAACATTACATAAAGAAAATGACTTACCTGCGGGGCGCCCGCACATGCGCATTTCTCCCGAGAAATGCGCATGCGCGGGCATCCGCGCATGCGCATTCGTGAGGAAGAAGCTATCCAGGAAGCAGCAAGATGGAGCCCCGGGACATGGCAGCTCAGGTAAGTCATTTTTTTATGTAATGTTTCTAAGTGATTGTAAAATGAGGGCGGGAGGGAGGCGGGTGGTGCGTAGTGGGGCTACGCGAAGTGTGCGGTGGGCGTAGATTTGCCCCCACTCCGTAATGCTTCACGTAGCCTCACTACGCCCACTACGCCCAGGGCTGGTGTGGAATAGAGATAGTGCAGTACAGTATGATAGAGTGAAGTGACATTGACTCTGGTAGAGTGACGTAGTATAGAGTAGTGTACACTTGAGTTGCATAGAGAGCAGTAGTGGAGTACAGTGGAGTGGAGCGGAGTGGTGTCTCGTAGAGTTGAGCATAGTAAACTGGGTTGGAGCTCCGTAGAGGGAGTTAAGTTAAGTGTTGTTGGCTGGAGTAGAGTACCGCACAGTGGCATAGAGTGAAAGGGAGTGCTGTAATTCACATTGACAGAAGTACACTACATTTTCCCTTGCATTTGGGGGCACTCTGCCGTGGAGGGGAGAAATGAGGTAGCAAGAGAGGACCGCTGCAGGGGAAGCGTGTTACCTTTGTCGAACACGTGGTTGCTCTACGATAAAGTTAGCCGCAGAGGGGTTTTGCTTATCACCGCCAAAATTGTCTGTTCCTAAATGATATCTTCTGGCGCCCATTACTGAGAGCACAGATTTGTATAGCACAAGGATTCTCGTGGAGCCTTCCAGGCGCTTGGAAGTGAAGCTCCGGATTTGCCGCTGCCCGCCAGAGTCTCCCGACCCAAGAGGCGCTCCGTGCAGCCCGAGCTCGCGGGGAGGAAGAGGTGGGGAGGGAGGAAGAGGTCCTTTTCCTGGAGGGCGGTGGACAGGCAGCACAGGATACAGGATGCGGCCTGCACTCTGGCGGCGGGAGCGCACGAGGCTAGAGGCAGCGTTGGCGGGAGAACGGAGGCTGAGGACGGTCCCGGTTGGCGGTGCATCGCAAGGTAGGCCGGGGTCTTCCATTCTGCCTCACCGGCGCGAGCCTGGAGCCATGTGCGAGGGGCAGTGATGAGTGTCAGAGCCAAGGGTGGTTATAATGTGTTTTTGGGCGGTTTAATAATTGGTGGTATATTATTACCACACTCGGTTGAAGGGATGAGAACGACCTTTCATAATTATCCGCAACCGGCGCACAAGTCACCGAGCAGCCTTACACTGCAGCTCCTAAGTGCAGGTGAGGTGAGGCACTTTGGAAAAGGCTGGGATTGCTCTCTGGAGCCGCCACTGGGCGCAACACGTATGGAATTTGCCTCGGTCGTAGAGTGCACCCGTCGCCATTTCTCCTGGTTAGCTACATGACCGCAACACGACCGACGGCACACTCAGGTGACCGCAGCGTCGAGGGACCATCATTCGTAGCGCGGCTGGTCTTATTTTCATGAAAATGCTGGCATGAATCTCCTTACCTTATCCCATTGTGTTTCTCTCACTCGTCGCCCACAGCGCCCATCCCCTTGAACCTATTTTCCGCCTCTGCTCCACGTGCGCCCCTAACCTCACACTTCAACGGTATCACGAGTCGGACGGCCCCGCGGTCATGGGTGCGAATCCTGGCAAATCCACTCAGACGTTGATACTTCGTCCTAGGACAGAAGAGTCCTTTAAAAAAAATAGTTTCATTAATTTCCTGAGTCAGACATTATCGCGCCAATCGAAAAAAAGATTTTATCATACCGTGTAATAGTATACTGACAATTCGGGGACATCATTATCATACACATTTCCCAAATTTTGTGTCAGGGCAACAGAATATTCTGGAGTTGGGTAACGATAACAGTCTGTAATACAGCTCCAAGAAACACCGCAGAGTGAACGCGCACGTTAAATACATCGTATTTCTTTCTTTAGCCATTAAGTGAGGATGTGCACAATTGTGGCCGTGTTTCTCGCTATTATCAATTTTCTCCTGCGAGGGGCTTCCCATTCCTCCAGGAAGAAGTGTCCGATTCCTCAAAAAACACCTATTTTTATTTTCGTGAACCTACCTGTTTCATCATGCATGAATTATTTTTTTTCCTCATGGGGCCTTTGCCTGTTTCCTCGAGTTAATGCGAACGTGACTCGGCTTGAGCGTGCACCCTTGTGTCTGTCTCGGTGTGTTTGCTCTTGTGAGTGTATCTATTTTCTTCACATGCGTTCTCGTGTGTGTCCTTGTTTCCTCCTGTAAGCGTGCCCGAGTTTCCTCCTCTGACCGTGGCTTCTCCTGCGAGTGCGCCGTTGTTTCCTCTGGGGCGTTTGCCTTTGTTTCTCCCATGCGCGTGCCTGGTACCTTGATGCCAGCATGTTTGTCTTTCCTCCTGAGAGTTGGCTTGTTAACTCACTGAGTGTGCTTCTCTTTTCTCACGAGTGCTTGTTTTGCCTCTGGTGAGTGCGGCGGGGGTTCCTCCTTTGAGCGCACCCATGATTCTTCCCGAGGGCGGTGCTTTCTTCGCGCATGTTTCCTTACGTTTCCCAGCTACTCCCACCACAGATCCTTCATGGCGCCTCGACACAGTAGGCCGGATAGGAACACTTTCTATGTGGTGCATATCATTAGCTTTTATCATGGACCCATGGGTGCAAGCGGTCTAAAAATGTGAATATCTGAAATATTTTCCAAAAACTGCAGGGGGGAGGTAAGAAAGCTAAGGAATTGATTTAAGAAATGGGTACTCGCCAAAATGTCCCCAGGGGCCGCAAAGTACATGCCCGAGGGCCGTGCCAACGCCAGCAATGCAGGGGTTGGGGTGATGAAAGGTGGCTGTACGGGGGACAGGAAGCAGGTGCATGGTGTGGACAACACACCGAGCCTTCCAGTGAATGCTTTTTGCCACCAACGCTCTATTCTCATGCACCAAGAGTTAACCTCAGAGCATTAATTTATAATGTAAAATGTGAGAAGGAAAGAGATTCTCATCTGGTGGCTGAATTGCAAAAAGTGAAACCACAAAACCTGTCATCAGTCCTGGCTTCCCCACTTGACAAAATTGTGTGATCCCAGGCAATTGGTTAATTTCATTTGCTCCTATTTGTTAATTACCACATATGAGAGCCCCTTAAAATATAGAGTTCAGGATGTGTGCTGTACACAACCTTCTCTTGTGCCTTATTTAATAAACTATAATATTGTTTCAATTATAAAACAACCAAGGCTACACACAAGTTGCAACTGACAACTGACTTACCTCTTGGTTCACTAATGGCATTGTTTTCAGAATGGGGGCGGCATGAATGCTTCCAAGATCATGTTTGAAACAATCACTGCTAGCAAACGCCTCCCAATGCAGTGATGTAATCTGGTCTACTGTTCATCTTAATAAAATACACTTTTGAAGTTTGCAAAGAGTTTATGTTTTTACATGTTTAGTGCATGTCTTTAAAACTAAACGTGTTCCTAAAGATAAGTTTTCTAGGACACCATCTTTTCTTCTTTACTTTGGATAATGTGTAAAATAAAGTCTGCCCCTTTGTTTCTCAGCTTTCTGAATGTTTCTGTTTTGTCAAGTGAACTGCAGCCCAGTTCTGCTGTTCACCAGGGGGCCGCAATTAAAGGTCAGGAGGGCCGCCCGTGGCCCCCTGCCGTACTTTGAGTATCCCTGATTTAAGACAAAAGGGCGTGCATGAGCGTATTTTTCTATTTTTTTTAATTCACAAATCTTCCCAGTAGTACTCCCAGAGAGCTTTGCTAGGGCCCATCTTTTCAGCTGTACCGCTGGGAATGTGATGTGGCTTTTTGGACGGAGTCCTGAAAGTGGGAAAGGCCCCACAGGGGTAACAGACCTCTGTCAGCAAAAGTATTTGTTTGCTTCCATGTAGAGAAATCTCTTCCCCTACATCCCCAAGAAATGAAGAGGTGATCTGTGATCCTTGAAGGGAACTCACTCCAACCTCTGACTGGAGCAAAGTGCCAACCACTCCCAGGCAGCCGCGGTCGGTAGTAGGAGTAACTGCAGGGCGGTGACGTGGGGAGGGGGAGGGGCAGGGTGGGGGGTAGTAAACTATGGATTACGGAGGTTTCCAGGTAAGTTAACATATAAATTAATAAAACGAATTTCGTTGCGTGCACTGCATCCCCAAATGCGATGCAGTGCACGCAACGAAATTCGTTTTTATTAATTTATATGTTAACTTACCTGGAAACCTCCGTAATCCATAGTTTACTACCCCCCACCCTGCCCCTCCCCCTCCCCACGACACCGCCCTGCAGTTACTCCTACTACCGACCGCGGCTGCTCCCAGGGTGGGAACACGTCAGATCAGAGTTAGGCAATGCCCACAAACGTACCCACCAAACCAAGCACTGGAACGTCCCCCGCCCCACCCTCTAGTGAGAGTTAGGTACTTGTAAAACCATTTATGTCCACTTGCAATCCCTTTGTGGATTCCTGGCAGGTGTAGACATGCACATTTGACCACATTTTCCTTTGTAATTTAACCCCATAGTGATGATTCTTAGTTCAATGACAAAATTGCCAAAAGTACATCTTTAATTTTACGTTTTCAGCATAGTTAGAAAGCGAATTGAAACATGTAGGGTCTCTTTCCTCTCACATCGCTCTCGAATTGCCATTTGTGAGTCCTAGTGCAAGGTCTCTATGCCAGTCCCAAGTCCCAGCCCCTGCCCACATACCTCTACTGCCTTTCTGGTGCCAAGATGTTGGCACCTTTCCCCAGGTCCTCGTTTGCATGTGTGTAGTGTGTAGATCTGCCAGTGTGCCTGTGCTTGCTGCGTTTAGTGTAAAGGACGGAAGGCCTCTGCTGCGTGGCAGGGTGGTGTCCCTGCAAAGGATTTCCGTCAGTTCTCCTTCCCTTGTGACACTTCAACATTCTTTCTCAGTGCCTGGAAATTTCCAGAAAATGTGCAAAACATCGAAAAGGTGCAGGAAAACGTTCAGGAAATTTGCTAAAATGCCCAAATCTACAGAGAACAAATGAACCTGCGGGGGCCTAAGAAATCTGTGCTTTTACTGAACAATCTGAACCACAGATGTGGACTGTCCCTCGTCTTGGGTTTGCTGAGAGTCCTATTATGCATTATTTACAGGCGCTGCAGGACTCGAGGAATGGATAGGAGGCCATGATACGCCCTACCACGTTTAAGCCTGGAGTACCGATTACCAGCTGCAGCGCGTTTCAAGTTCTGAGACACGAGAGGGTGGAAAAAGAAGACAGACTCAAGGAGAAGTGCTCGCACTTAAAGGAGGGTAAAGACGTCACCGAATATGACTCCGATACAAGTGGCAGGTGCAACATGTTAGAAAACAATAAAAGACTTGAGAACAAGTGCTAAGTAAAAATAAAAATTAAAAAAACCTGGCGACCCCATAAGCCCAGTGAGTAATGCGCAGGAAGGAAACAAGCAGCCTGGATGTGCCAGCTCTTAACAGATTCAGTATTATTGTTTGTCCCTTTGTCAGGAGCAACCAGAACCTGGGTTTCAGTGTGCCCATGTCTGCCCCACTGAATAATGCATCTGATCCGAGTGTGCACAGGTGCACCCCCGGTGTGATCTGGTTGTGTGGTGGGCAAAGGAGGCAGCATATACAGCCACAGCTGCAGGCTCGCAAGGGTTAAATGCTTTAACCATCCACGGTGCATGACAAAGACTTCCCCTCAGAGGCACCTCTGCAGCCTTTGGGTCAAGTCATTGATGTACATAGCGCAGGTCATGGTTGAAGTGTTCTCATGACAGCGTCTAAGATGAGGAGCATTGTGGGATCCTCTGAGGTAAAGTGTGAGTGACGAGGGCCACTGGTGTAAACAGAAGGCCAGGAAGGTCACGCGCTTGTGACTGCAGGCTGGGCTCCAGTCCCTAGAAGTGACAGCGGTCAGCTACGCTGTTACTGTGCATTGAGAGGGCCCTTCAGGTTATCTCTGCCCCATGGGCGCTCTTGTGGTTAAGTCTGTGTGCTTGTTGGTCTGGGCTAAGTTTTCCCATCGATTGCTCCTGAAGCGGTGCGCACACAGTGTGGTTCTTGAGCGCGCATCTCTTGCTCCTGAAGCGGTGTACACACTGTGAAGTTCTTGAGCGCGTATTCTATTGCTCCTGAAGCAGTGCGCACACAGTGAAGTTCTTGAGTGCGCATCTATTGCACCTTAAGCGGTGCGCACACAGTGAAGTTCTTGAGCGCGCATCTGTTGCTCCTGAAGGGTGTGCACACAGTGAAGTTATTGAGTGAAAATCGGTTGCTCCTGAAGGGTGCGCACACAGTGAAGTTATTGAGCGCGCATCTGTTGTTCCTGAAGCGGTGCGCACACAGTGAAGTTCTTGAACGTGTATCCGTGGCTCCTGAAGGGTGCGCACACAGTGAAGTTATTGAGCGCGCATCTGTTGCTCCTGAAGCGGTGCGCACACAGGGAATTTCTTGAGTGCGCATCTGTTGCTCCTGAAGCGGTGCGCACACAGTGAAGTTATTGAGTGATAATCTGTTGCTCCTGAAGCGGTGCGCACACAGTGAAGTTATTGGGCGCGCATCTGTTGCTCCTGAAGGGTGTGCACACAGTGAAGTTATTGAGTGATAATCTGTTGCTCCCGAAATGGTGCACACACAGTGAAGTTCTTAAATGTGCATCTATTGCTCCTGAAGCAGTGCACACACTGTGAAGTTCTTGAGCACGCCTCTGTTGCTCCTGAAGGGTGCACACACTGTTAATGTTCTTAAGCGCATCTGTTGCTCTTGAAGGGTGTGCACACAGTGAAGTTCTTGAGCGCACATCTATTGCGCGGTGCGCACACAGTGAAGTTCTTGAGCGCGCACCTATTGCGCGGTGCGCACACAGTGACGTTCTTGAGCACGCATCTGTTGCTCCTGAAGGGTGTGCACACAGTGAAGTTCTTGTGCGCGCATCTGTTGCTCCTGAAGGGTGCGCACACAGTGAAGTTATTGAGTGATAATCTGTTGCTCCTGCAGCAATGCGCACACAGTGAAGTTCTTGAGCGCGCATCTGTTGTTCCTGAAGCAGTGCACACACAGTGAAGTTCTTGTGCGCGCATCTGTTGCTCCTGAAGAGTGCGCACAGTGAAGTTATTGAGTGATAGTCTGTTGCTCCTGAAGCGGTGCGCACACTGTTAAGTTCTTGAGCACGCATCTGTTGCTCCTGACGCAGTGCGCACACAGTGAAGCTCTTGAGCGCGCATCTATTGCACATAAAGCGGAGCGCACACAGTGAAGCTTTTGAGCGCGCATCTATTGCACATAAAGCGGTACGCACACAGTGAAGTTCTTGAGCGCTCATCTGTTGCTCCTGCAGCAATGCGCACACAGTGAAGTTCTTGAGCGCGCATCTGTTGTTCCTGAAGCAGTGCACACACAGTGAAGTTCTTGTGCGCGCATCTGTTGCTCCTGAAGAGTGCGCACAGTGAAGTTATTGAGTGATAGTCTGTTGCTCCTGAAGCGGTGCGCACACTGTTAAGTTCTTGAGCACGCATCTGTTGCTCCTGACGCAGTACGCACACAGTGAAGCTCTTGAGCGCGCATCTATTGCACATAAAGCGGAGCGCACACAGTGAAGCTTTTGAGCGCGCATCTATTGCACATAAAGCGGTGCGCACACAGTGAAGTTCTTGAGCGCTCATCTGTTGCTCCTGAAGTGGTGCACACAGTGAAGGCCTTCTTGAGTGTGCAGAGTGATGGCCATTGGCCTCATGTACCTGTAGGTTTGGAGAGATGGACAGGTATGCAGAGAGCAGGGGTCCATGACCAGGTATGCAGAGCGCAGCTGTCCATGGCCAGATGTGCAGAGAGACATCCACCCAGTGGCAGAAGCTGCCTGTGGGACCTGATAGCCGCAGAGAGATGAACATCAAGCAGTAGCAGCAGTAAATGTCCAGGTATGTAGAGAGATCTCCACCGAGTTATGGAAGCTGTCTGGGACAAATATTCAGACAGGCCACCAAAGAGCCACGGAAGTTCAACCAGACGAGCAAGGCCTTCATCGAGCTGTAGACCTACCTGGAACCAAAAAATCTGCAAACAGCCCCATTTGAGCTGTAGCAGCTGCACCAAGATATGTCCCCCCCCAAGCAGACGACAAGAAGCTGTGGAAGCTGCTCGGGTGCAAGTATCCCCACACAGGCCACCATTGCTGTCCAGGGACGGGAATCCTTGGAGAGAGAGAAAGGAACCTCCATCCACCTACAGAATCCTTCCAAAGACCAGAGATCCATAGATAGTGTGCCACAAGAATATTATATTTCCAGCCGTCTCTAATTACAGGGATTCTATGGAAATGACTACACAATTACTTGCAAGATCAGTGCGGGAAAGAAGGCGCCCTTGCGAACAAAGGAGGCCTGTGATCAGCAGAGCGTGAAGGCGGCCTCTGCTCACGAATCCCGCCTCTTCCTGCATCATAGCTCATTCTTCACTGTGAAAAAGACGTGTCCCCTTTATGACGTTGAATGCCTGATGCCGACCTCATTGCTGACACATTACTCACCTGCATTGCTCCAGCATTCGCAGAACTGAATACCTCTCAGGAGCAAACAGCCATCTCCACAGACTCCTAAAAAGGACTCTCTTTGGAGCGATAGAGACCTCAAGAACTATAACCAAGCCTTAAGGTGTATGTGGTAAAGGTGCACATACTCAATATCGAAGTCAGAATATTGATGGTACTAAATGGTATCGACAAAATATCAAAAAATAAATATCGACAGGTAATTAACATTTGACAAGTTTTTTAGAACTTGTTGTTCACTGTAGTCAGACCCAGTCCCCAGGATTCAGGGACGACAATTCTAAATACAAAAGCCCACATTGTGACTTCCCCGGGAATTCCATAATGGGCACAAAGTGGGGTTGCTGCACATTAGGATTAAAAGAGACGCGTGAATTTAACGCCCAACGGCTTTGCTCAAATTTCTCCAGGTAATATCTGTAGAGTCGTGGGAATAAAATGCCGGATTCTGAGTTTTGCAGCCTGGAATGAGGGGACATTGTAACAGCATTACCTCCTCGTCAGCTCTCCCCGTCCCAGTCCTAACTATATGAGCATAGCTCCTCCCACCAGAAACTTCCAAGCAACTAAAAACCCATCCCTTCCCTCCAGGCCACACCCACACCCTGAGGCATATAAGCATGTGACCCTCCTATCCACCTCCTGGTTGTATTTTCTGTGTAGATTACTTCCGGAGCAAGACTTCGTCGTGGGGGGTGCTGGCTGTGCCTCCTTTCGGGTAAGTGTGGAACGGTCTGCTTCGCGACCGTTTGTTCCCCTGAGTGCCTGTCTTTTGTGGGTGCATTTGAGTCTCTGCTTTAGCGGGACCGTGGGGTTGGGGGTCCGGACTACCTGGTGATGGGGTAGTGACTCCCTGCTGCGGCTTCCCCTCTTCCGGGTTCATTCCCTGCTTTAGCGGGAACACCCGGGAAGGGAGGGGAGGTGTGTTGGGCGCGGCTGGCTTTTTCTGCGCGCCGTGGGCGCAGCGGATTGGCTCCTCCTCGGTGGTCTTTTACCGGGGCTCGGTGCTCGTCTCGTTTTGAGTCTGTGTTTCCCCTCTGTTGTTTGCGGATGTCTTTGCATATTTAGGGGCTGGCTGCTCCTCATGGATTCCTGCAGGTTCCTTGGGGGTTTTATATGTGTGCCCACTTGTTGTGTGGGCTGCCTGTTGTTGAAGCCGCTGGGGGTTTCTGTTTCCCCGTAAAGCGGATGGCAAATAACACTGGGTGCTCATTTACGGGTCTAGGCATTGTTGATTTCTTAAAGAGGGCTGCTGTACTAGATGTTTCAATGGTTGTTAGTGCTCGGTCATTACTTACGGCACTGTTCCTTTTCTAATAAGTCACTTTGGCGTGGTGGTTGAGGTTTCCAACTCCACTCCAATGGTTATGTGTTCTAATCCAGTCGATCGTTACCTGTAGGGGTTTGGTGTTCCCTGGTGAGGGATTCCCTTTCATTTTGAGACAGTGTTCTCAGGCGGGTGTGGGGCACTTACATGGGTGGGTTCTGGTTCCTGTGGCAGAGGCTTCTGGGCTCCTTCCGGTTCCTTACAGTTGGGGCCTGATTCAGTCATTTCTTTCTGGGATTAGATTGGTCTCTGTTCGGCCGGTTTGACCATGGTGCTATGCCTCAATGGTATGTCTTGTGCCTCTGGTGGCACAGGCTCTCGTAGATCAAGAGTTCTAATCCTACCGGGCTGCGCTGTGTGGTGGAGGTGGTGGTCGCTGGGTCTTCCGCTGCTCCTTCCCTGGAGGATGTGCAGACGGCCTCTGCTGACATAGATCCGGTCGTGGATTCGGATGATGGGGTGTAAGGTCGTTTTGTCCGGAGGGCAGATCTTCACAGTATACTGTAACATGTTCGGGTCGATTTTAGGGTTCTCTAGCTTGGCAGGTGGAGAGTCTGTGATTTTTCGCCTCTTACAAGACGTAGGAGCCTCCCCATTCGTGAATTTGTGAGTAGGGTGCTTGATGGGAAGTGGGGGGATGTTGTCAAACATGCCTTTCCCCGGTTTCTGGCAAAGAGGTATCCTTTACAGGGGTTCGCTGAGGTATTCCCAACTATGGTGATGGTGGATTCCCTGCTGGCTGGTATGGCATCTCAGAGCCTGGTGGTGTCCGGGGATGCGGGTCCTTCGGATCCTGTGGACAAACAGATTGTAGAGGTCTTGCAGCGGTCATTTACCACCTCTACTCTTGCAGTTTGGTCTGAGGCTCTCAACAGCTATCTGGTTTAGTTGCTTCTAAAGTAGACTGTCCGGGTTTTTCTGGGCGGCTCTTGCAGGATGTGGTTCCCTCTGCCTCTTTGTCCATGTTGGCAAAGCAGTTGCTTTTCCTGGTGGATTTCTCATTTGATTCCCTTAGTGCTGCAGTGGCAGCGGCTAGGGCCTCGGTGGCTGCTCAGAGGCTTGAGCCTTGGAAAGCGGAGGCTGCTAAGAAGGCTGCCGTGATGTAGCTTCCCTTTACGGGCTCTAATCTGTTAGGGGTACCGTTGGAGGCGTTACTTAAGCACTTGGCTGACGACTGGAATTTGTTGGCTCCGGTCCGCTCTTCTCAGAAGGGAATGTTTGCGGGTTGTTTGCGGGCTTTTGGGTAGGCGTTTCATTCTCAGTTGACCGCCTGGCCCTTTCGTGGTGGGGGCCGTGGCTGGGGTGTCCTTCCACAAGTCCCGGGGTCGGCAAGGTGCTTCCTCTTCTTCTGGTCCTTCCAGTTCGTGACTATGTGAGGAGTTTGTTGGGGGTGCCAGTTGGGGGACCCCTCGCAATTTTTCCTGTTTGGGAGGAGTTCGTTCGTAGTCAGTGGGTCCTGCGAGTGGTCCGGCTGGGCTACGGGAACAAATTTGGTGTTCCTCCGGTGGGTGTGTTCAGAGCTACCCCTGTTCTCAGATCTTGGACGGAGTGTTGGGCTCCGTTAGATGGAGTTCAGGTCTTGGTTTCCACAGGGGCAGGGGTTTGGGTGCCTGTGAGTCTGCAGGGTCGGGGTGTTTTCTCAATCCTGTTTCTGATCCAGTAGCCGTGTGGGGTCTACCGGCCTGTCCTGGATCTAAAGCTGTGAACTTGTGTATCCCTCATCGGCCCTTCATAAGGGTGTTCCCTTCCTTGGATTATTGGTTGATTCTTCCTCTTCTTTCCTTCAGACTCAGGCCCTTTCCCGGGAAGTTTGCAGGCTACTTCGTCAGTTCGGGTGGTTCTGTCCTTGGTGATATCCCATCTTCGCCCCGCTCAGGAAATACTGTTCTTTGGGGGGTATTTCATCACCAGAGTGGGGAAGGTCTTCCTGTTGGTGCCTCGCAGACTGACTCTGAAGCGTGAACTGAGGGGGGTGTTGGGGGCTCGGTCTTCCACTGCTCGCCATTGGCTGCGTGGTCGGGGGATGTTGTCTGCTACTGTGATGTTTGTTCCTTGGGCCCGTTTGCACTTGTACCCCCTGGTGATTCATGCCCTGGGGCTTTGGGTTCCGAAGTCTCTGGATTACGAGCTGTTATTTCCGGGGGGTGTGGCCATTGGCCGGGAGTTGTCCTGGTGGCTGTGGGATCAGATCCTCTTGCAGGGCTCGCCCGTTGTGTCCCTGGAGAGGTTGGTTCTGACGCCCGATGCCTGCGAACTTGGTTAGGTGCGTTGTTGGCTCAGGAGTCTGTGCAGGGACTGTGGTCTGTGCTGAAGGCGGGGTTGTCTTCGAATTGGAGGGTGTTGAAGGCGGTTCAGTTGGCCTTGACTCCTTTTCTGCCTTGAGTCCTCCGGTGGGTCGTGATGGTGCAGTCCGACAACACAGTGGTGGTGTGTTATGTTATCCACCAGAGGAGTGCGACGGTGGCTACCCTCTTCTTGATGGCTCAGCAGTCTGCCTGAGTCGCTTTAAATCTGCCGGGGGTTTCACCCTTGGAGGCGGATCGTCTGAGCTGGGTGTTTCCCTCCCTGTTCGAGAGGTGCCTGATGCAGGTGGTGTTTGGTTGCCTGATGGCCCGGTTCGGGGTTCCGGAGGTGGACCTGTTTGCTGCTCCGGGGAACGCCTTGAGGGTGGGGCTTGTTCTCTGGTGTGGTCTGACATGCTTTGGCGGGTGGACGCCCTGTCCTTCCGGTGGGACAGGGGCCTGGTGTTTGCCTTTCCCCCAATTGCTCTGATTCTGCGGGTCCTGCTGGCGGTCGACCTGGATCGAGCCTCGTTTGTCTTGGTGGCTCCGGTTTGGTCCTGGAGGCCTTGGTTCCTTCTTTTGTTGAGGTTGGCGGTGGGGCCATGCTGGAGGTTGCCGGTGGTCCCTTGTCCCCTGTCGTTTCTCCCTCTGTTTAGGGGTTGTCTGGTCCGCCTGCTACGGGCGGGTTGTCTGTTGGAAGGTTGTACCTCGTGGCTTTGAGGTTTTCTCCTTCTGTGGCTGAGTTTATTCAGCGGTCCAGTGCCCTTCAAATCGCGTGTCCTGTGCCAGGCGTCGGGTTTCATTTCTGGATTGGTGTTCGACACCGGGCTGGTCTGCATTGGTGGTGGATCTGGTGCGTTGCTTGGATTTCTTGTGGGATGGCTTCAACTTGGGTCTGGCTGTGTCCTCCCTTTGTGCTCAATGGGCGGTTGTACGGGCCGTTCGGGGTTCGGTCTGTGAGCCGGCGGTCCCCCTGGTGTCCCGGTTGTTGGGGAGCCTGTCATTGGGTCATTTGCGCCTAGTTGGGATCTGCCTCTGGTTTTGGGGGCCTTGCAGGGGGCTCCCTTTGTGCCTCTGCTTGAGGTTTCTTTGAGATTTTTAACATTTAAGGTGCTTTTCCTTGTCGCTTTTACCTCTGCTCGACGGATTGGGGTTTTGAGCTCCTTGCTTTGTTCGGTCCCCTTTTTGCATTTTTTTCCTGTTCGAGTGGTTCTACGGCCTGTTCCTTCGTTTGTTCCCAGAGACCCTTCCTCGTTTCACTGCTCAGCAGTTCTGGTTTTGCCTGTTTTCTGTCCAAGTCCTCTTTCGGAGGTTGAGGTGCGGCTGCACTGTTTGGATGTGCGGAGGACTCTGGAGGTCTTCTTGCTGCATGCTGAACCTTTTCGTAAGGTGGTTTCCCTTTTTTGTGATCTTTGAGCTGGCTGGTAGAGGTCTGAAGCCTTCTGGTGCTACCCTCAGTTGTTGGCTGCGGTGGGATGTAGGGGCTACGTATGAGGCTTGTGGTATGTTGGTGCCTGTGTTGGTTCGACTCGGGGTGGCTGCTTCATGGGCTTTTTTTCTTGCAGCCTCCATGGTCGAGATCTGCAGGGCAGCTGCCTGGAGTTCTCCTCACACCTTTATGTCCCATTCTCGTTTGGTGGTGGGTGGGACTGATTCTGATGGGGTTGGGGATGCTGTGTTGCGTTCTGCTCCAGTAGTGTGACTTTTTACTGTGCTTTAATTGAGTCTGTTTTTGCTACTGAGTGAAGCCAATTCTTGCTTTGATATCTGCTCCCGTAGTTAGGACAGGGACAGGGAGGGCGGACGAGTAGGTAATGTCCGGTTACTTACGGGTACTATTCATTACTCCGAGTCGTAGCCCTCCCCGTCCCATTCCGGGTTCACATCCCTCCCTCCCTGTTTGGCTTCTTGTGCTTGGTGGTACAGGATGTGGATAGGCGGGTCACATGCTTATATGCCTCAGGGTGTGGGTGTGGCCTGGAGGAAAGGGATGGGTTTTTAGTTGCTTGGGAGTTTCTGGTGGGAGGAACTATGCTCATGTAGTGAGGACTGGAACGGGGAGGGCTACGACTCGGAGTAATGAATATTACCCGTAAGTAACCGGACATTACCACTCATTTCGATCTAGGTAACTCACATTGAAGTGGTAATGTTAACAGCAGAAAATCCTGCAGGTTCGCTATTTGTGTTTTGTAAGGTTGGCCTTTGAAACATGATGGCGGTAAAGCGAAGGAATTCAAGCTAGTAGTGGACTTTCACGGCTAGCATGACAAACTTCAAAATTCTGGAAATGTGCAAATGAAGACATCCCGGCAGCTGCAAGGCTAGATTAGCCGCTGATCTTCAATTCTCTTACCTACCCCTAGATGCGAGTAGGACAACGCTGTAAATGACATTTACGTTCAAACAAACCTGTGCGCGAACGAACCATTCAGTACACGAACACCTCGTTCAGAAAATGACACGATCTCCTCAGATGAACTTAGCTACACTTCCCTGTGGATGTATGACGTTACAACGCGTGTCTTTACAACGCGTGCAGTTACATCGCGGTTTTTACAACGAACGCGATGTAACCACGCGATGCCATTACAACGCAAGTCTTTACATCGACTTGCGCTAGATGGCGTGCTAACATTAGAAAAGCGTAATTTACTATTCCAACTCCAGTCCACTTAACAGTAGGGAAGGTGTTGGGATAGTAAACTGCACTATTTGTAATGTTAGCACGCCATCTAGCGCAAGTCGATGTAAAGACTTGCGTTGTAATGGCATTGCGTGGTTACATCGCGTTCGTTGTAAAATCCGCAATGTAACTGCACGCGTTGTAAAAGTTTCGTTGTAAAGGTTGTTTACCCTTCCCTGTCAGCTTCTCTCTAAGGTCGGGAGTAAAAGTGTGACATTTATATTAAATGTTAAAAAAAACGAGTAAGTAAAACCACGGTACATGTGTAAAAGGAGTTGCCTTCTTATCACTGCAGACAACGATGATATTTCGTTGGATAGTAGTTTTTTTTATTATGTTATCAAATTGCAACACTTTAAGTGTTCCTTAATAAAATAGTGCCTAATTCTGTTACTTTAGGCTAATTCTCTTTCTAGTAGGAAACTGATGTTCGACCTTTTAAAGGTCAGAAGTTAATATCATTTTTTCAACTCATTCATTTTATATATTAAACTGTGGGGGGAGGGACACATTTAATGTACTATACTGGCCAAAGTACTCCCAACCTTGCAATTATCAGGATACACAAATGGCCTGGCGCGCTGTGGAATAAAAAGGCTCACTGTGGTCCTGGATCTTCTCATGGCCAGTGTGGATAGGACTATTGGGATTACTTTCACACACACATGTACTTAAACGTCGTCTGAAATTATAGTTAGAGGCTTTTCACTCTGTAATTCTCTAAATGAAAATGAAGCCCTGGATATTTGTGAACAATGAGGGGACGTTATGAGTCAAAGTGTCACTTATGCTACCTATAGTTAGAGAGGAAAAATTGTGTGTATATATACCGAGGGCTATAGCGGTTGGCAGTGCTTAATTTGAGATGGCGGTTTCCGGTGCTGGGCACCAGCACTTAATTGTCAACACTGGCGCTTGTGACAGTCTGCCACAAGGTGGTGCTGTTTTAGATGACCACAACAACAGTCAATTATTAATCTAATATACTTTAAAAATGACTATTACCTGCCGCCCAGGCCATTCTTATAGCTTTGGGGGCCTGGTATAGTCTTAATTCTCACACTTGTAAGAGTGTGACGGTTAGTAGTTGCGTTGTTACTATCACTGGCAGCAGCGCAGGGCCAATGTGTGGTGCAAGCTGTAGTCGCCTCCTGACGGAAGCGCTGGCACTGATTTGTTTTACAAATTAAGCACTGCGGTTGGTAAAACCTTGAAACAAGTAATAGGGCTGAGCCAAAGGTGAGGGCCTATAAAAACGGAGAAGACTTTTGGCAACAGGTACAGCCTGGGGCAGAAGGTCTACACCCACTGAGGGTAGAATTTGCTCAGTTGAAACGGGAGACACAAAAAGACAAACGTTACAATGTTGGAACAGAAGACAGATCCGAGCCATTTTTGGCCCTGACCTGCTACCTTGTCTTCAGGGGAGCTCTCAACATTCTAAATGAGATTATGTTATATTCACAATTATGATAATAATTAATATTATGGCAACATATTTATGCTGTTTTTGGTGTTACATTCTGAGCAGGGATGAAAGAAGCCACATGGTCCAGAGTCTGCAGCTTATTTCTAAATGCAGGGACCCAGGCGCATTCCTTGTGCAATCTGAAGAAAGTTCCCCAAAGATTCCTAAATCACAGTGTGGACAATATTCTTCCAAAGGACTAGAGTGAACCACACCATCCTGTCGTCATGCACAACAATTAGAACCATCACCACAATTAGAACCATCACCACACAGTATCTCTAAGAACTAATGCAGACTAGCTTTAAAATGAGGGTGTGAACATGTATGTCATTTTTCTCAAAACTACACAAAATGTGAGGGAAATTATGCACAAATATGCATAAATAAGGGAAAAATGGGATGTCTCAAATGAAAGCTAAAAGTGAGGGCATACCTCACATTTAAAAGTCACTCTAGATGCTAACAAGGGGACGGGTTTATATGAAAATGTCTTTCACAACATATTTTCTGCTTGAGCCTCTCTTCTGCAGGACATTTTCTGCTCAAACCAGTCCTCTGTAGCAAAGAATTGCGTAAAATGTTGCTCCAATATTTTCAATAATTTCAGTAAAACAAAATAGTGACAATTATGTTTAAATGAAGCCACCATAGTTATGTAGTTGCAGGTAATAACGCGCAATAAAAATAGGATTTCCCCATGGGATGTACCAACCTATGAATACACCCAACATTAAATCTAACAACAGCAGAACCAATCACACGTGTGTTACGTGAATACAGACTTCTCTACCTCTACAGCATAGAAAACACCAGGTCAGAGTGGGGCAAGTTCAAAGCTCTTTTGTTATTTTATTAATAATCATCTGTTTAAAACACACACAATCTAGAACAGTGGCAAAGCTTGTCTTAAAATTCAAAGCTTTTCAACCTTAATAAACAATTTCTACGTCTAGGAAACAGTATGATAAAAAAATGTTTTTTTGTTCTATGGTATGGCGCAAACTGAATTCATACAATCAATAAAAACAAATACAACACAGGAAGAGACACAAGAAGACAACACCAATGGTCTATTACACGTTGCTGCTCTGAGTTAACATTTTACATGATATTTGATCTACAAATTATCAGTCATCATATCAGACATGTTCACAGATCCAGTGTCTTTTTTTACCTTGTCGACGAGTTTCGGTGAGTCGTATGATTTATATCACCTTCTTCAAGACAGCATATAGGTTTTTTCGTACTGGAAAGTGCATCATCGTCCATGTGGCAGTGAATGCATCCCAAGCAGCTCTCTGCCTTGACTTCTACCCATGTGAAGTAAAAGTGGGTCACAGCGGTGACGAGGACTACATTCCCCGTCATAATTTTGCCAGTTTGATGTGGACAGATCCAGGAGTATAGGGCTTTAATTTAGTTTTCTCGTAAAGGGTTCTAAATTAATTGTTCAATGTGTGTGGAGCAAGTATATGGTGTCTTGAAGAAGGTAGTATAAATCATATTGATTGTATGAATTCAATTTGCCCTGTACCATAGAATGAAAGCACAGTTTCTTTAATCATACTATTGTTAGATTGAATGTTGGATGTATTCATAGTTTGGTACTTCCCAAGGGAAAATCCTATTTTTACTGTAACAAACGGTGCCGAGTCTCCGTGTTGTGGAGGGCCCTCCCTCTGATTCTATTATTGGTAATGATGCTTTGCCAATGCATGTAAAATCTTAAGCTGATGGTGACTGCGTAACGGACAGTTGGTATAGCACTACAAAAAAACCTGAAAAAGGCCAACATAAAGTTAAAGTTATTTCCTCACTTAAGATAGCAAATGAGAGCAGGCAGATCTTCACTGTGTGCTATTTAGGCTAACAGCTTTTGGGATCCTCGCATTGCCTCTTGTCATTTCGCGGCATAGTTTATCCGTTCTTACCTGCTCGACTCATAGGGCCCCTTTCTAAGTCATACAGTAATTGGGCCCCGGGATACCGATTCTAGGCCGGATCTCTTTTCCAATGACCCACCATTAAAAGTTATTGCCACAAAAGTGGGAACAACATACTGCACCCAGAATTACTGAATCCAATTCTGAATGTGGTTTCCCATTCTGGACCCGTTCCCACCACATTTAATTTTATCAGGTATGAACCTATCAATTGCTCATGCTTTACTGTCTTTATAACAAAGAGTCTAGTCCACTGCAAAAGTTTAATATGGTAAGTGGAAGAGGAACCATGACCGAATTGAAAATAAGTTCTTAAAGACCATTAAGACTGATATTAGTGCAAAAATAGCCACAAATGGTATTTGCAACTATTCTTACTAGCATTTATCTTTCAATCACTCTGTAGATTCCAGCCATGTTTCTCCCAAAACTCAATGGTAGATTTACTAATGCCTGTTTAGGCACTCCTGAGGTACAAAGCAATTTTTCGATGCATGTGCTGGCCTTCATATTGTAAAGTAAATAAGCACTACGTTTGCGCTGCGGTGCACCCCACGAGCATCTGCACTAAACTTTAGTAAATATATCTCTGTCTCTCTTCAACTTCATCCAACGCCACCAGGAAACGAGCCCAGTGGAACAGGCAGGAGCTCAGACAGGCTGCCTCCCGTCAGCAGCCACCTCAAGCTGACCACAGCCCTCTCAGTAGACTGCAGATGTGCCCGCCCTTGTAGCCTCGCAGACGATAGTGTGGGACAACCATAAGGTTCAGTTCTTGAAGGCTTGGCTTACTCCTTTTCTGACATATTCCAGGACAGTTCAGTAATTTAGTGGACTGGGCCACGTAAAATAGTTCCAAATAGTGAAAAGGTGTTTTGGCATTGAACTCAGGGCCAGATGTATCAAAGGGTTTTGCCCATTCTGTGTCTATGGGGAAATGTGTTGATACATATGGCCCTAAATGGCAAAGGTATTTCCCATTTGGGGATCGTTGTGTTTTTATGCATTTTTGTAAGTATAGAATATAGCTTGCAGAATTCAAGATATCTACTGCTTGACATTGGTAAGACTTTGAAAAAAATTTCATTTTGCTTGGTTAGGGGCAATTATAAAGATACATTTTTATTATTTATTTCTAAGATTAAATCTCGTTGAAATAAACATTCGAAGTAAACAAACATCACGTTGCAAATATATACAATAACATTAAATATGACACCATATAATAACATCACTGTAATGCACAGCATAGCTTTCCCATAGAACTCGGCACCAAAAGCAACAAAGTTTGTCAACAGTAGAAAATAATCAAGACATAGGCAATAAAAGGCATTTGTCGTAAATAATAAATTGATTGTATGCGTTACTAACAGAAAGATTTGCAAATGTCAATAAAATCCATCACACTCAATTTTCCAAAGAACATAACAGTAAGACCAAAACATGCAAAAAAAATCAATATAAGCTAGATAGCATTCAAATCTAACAAAAATACAAAAGAGAAATAAAAAGAGAAATAAAAATGTCAATTTGAGGCAAAGTTGTTATTCGTCTTGGAAATTTTAATAAGATACATCTTTAAAAATTGATCGGTGGAAAATGTAAGTTATGCTGAAGGAAGTACGAAAATAAAATGTCAAATCATGGCCCTATCCTGCCATCCATTTTTTAAGAAAAAATGGACAGGACCCTCTTCTTCTTTGCCAAGAGTAAAAGAGAGTCAAGTAAAAGGTGTACCGTTAATTACATGGATAGGGGCGTTCTTTTAATGCAATTTTAAGTCTAACATTTCCAAGTCACCAAGTGAGGTCCACGTCGTAAAATAAAGCCCTTAGCATATCTGTATGAGAGGTCAAACACATGGGGGCAGACATCTTTTGATTGTATCTGCTGAACAAAATGATAACGCTAGAGACGGAGAGGTTTTTTCACCAAGGGGCAGATTTACAAGCCTCCTGCGCCACCAGTACGTCTCTTTGTGACGTACTGGAGGCGCATTTCACTTCTCCATATTTACAAGGAGAGGAAAAGCTACCCTGCATGACTTTTCCTCTACTTGTAAATCTGGCCCCTTCACACGCAGCACTGTGCGTTGAAGGGGTGTTCCATGGGTGTTGCTGTGGGTGTTCCCACGCAAAACCCATGGTACCACACATTTCCAGATTTACGAGGAATCGTAAATCTGGAAATGCATGTCGGAGGCGTAGTGAGGCGCAACGAGGAGAAATGTTTCATTTCTCCTCGTTTTTTCCACTTTCAAAGCATGCTGCATTCTACAGCATGCATTGAAAGAGAAAAATGCCTGTAGTGATTGTTTTTGTGCAGGAAGGTGCCCCCTTTCTGCACAAAAACAATCTCCCCCATGACCAGGCATCCTTGCACCATGGTGCAAAGGTGCCTGCGCCGGCGCATGGCTGCAATTTGTGCACCAGCGCAGGGGGAAGCACAGGAATGCGACATATTTTTGTAAATATGTCGCATTCCTGTGCTTCGGAAGTGCCGCAGCGTGGCACAGCCAAAGGGCTTGCGTTACCGCGCTGCGGCACTTCCTTGTAGATCTGCCCCCATGTTTTTTCAGGAGTTTATAAAGTAGTCCCCAGAATAGTCCTAAGAGTTACCACTACACGAACTTGAGACTATCTCCCATCCCGCCTCCCTGACACCGTCCATCGGAAGGAGCAAACATTTGAGAGCCCTGCATAGATTCGCTGCAAAATCTTCAATTCACAAACGCATCCGTGCTGAAGGTGCACAACCAACTGATCTACATTGCCAGCGTGTATCCCGTTGTCAAACCCGCCCCGTAAAAACAGAGGTAGACACGAGCAGAAACATTCTGGGGCTTATTTACAAGCCCCGTGCGCCACCCGTACATCCCTTTTCCCATGTTAAAAATGACGCAAAAGTGGCGCAAGGGTCTTGTAAATAAGCCCCTCTGTTTTCTTCTCCGACCCACTTCTGTGGAGTTATATAATGTGTAACTGTGCCAGTTTCGACTCACAAAGCGCGTGCCTGGTTTTGAGGCTATTTCTTCACACCTCCGTCGCATCTCCAAGTTCATCTCACGCCCGACTTGTCAGGAGGAGGATTTAAATAAAAGGCCTTGGCGTGAATTCATTGTCAGTCAGCTCGATGTGAAGGAGCCGCGGGTTTTCAGAGACCCCCTGATCCGACGCGCGCTTGGGGGGTTATTTTTCGAGAGTTAGCAAAACAAATGGAATTTTAGATGGGCAGAGGCTAGCAGAGAGAAGGCTTATTTTATACAGAGAGGCCCCATGGATAATAACAGCGAAGTGCGAGTAAAGTAGGATATCACTCGAGGGAGAACAGACCACAACCCTCCTACCCCCACCTACCCCGCACATGCACTGTCCGTTGATCCCATGACCCCCCACTGCCACCGCTCGTGGGCGTTTCTCACTTTCCTCATTAGAAAGAACTTGTTTTTGTTGTTTGTTTTTTAATATTGTATTGTAAACTGTAGTTGCATTTATATAGCGCTTACTACCCTTGACGAGGCATCGAAGCGCTTTTTCGACGAGTAGCACGATATCACTTTATATATGGGTGCCTCTAAGCACTGTGAAATGTGAATGAGAATGTGAATGAGAGCAAGAAAGGTGGTGGGACACAAGCAGGAGCATGGCGCCCAGAGCAAGAAAGGGGATGGGACATAAGCAGGAGCATGGCGCCTAGAGCAAGAAAGGGGATGGGACACAAGCAGGAGCATGGCGCCTAGAGCAAGAAAGGGGATGGGACACAAGCAGGAGCATGGCGCCTAGAGCAAGAAAGGGGATGGGACACAAGCAGGAGCATGGCGCCTAGAGCAAGAAAGGGGATGGGACACAAGCAGGAGCATGGCGCCCAGAGCAAGAAAGGAGGCGGGACACAAGCAGGAGCATGGCGCCCAGAGCAAGAAAGGAGGTGGGACACAAGCAGGAGCATGGCACCCAAAGCAAGAAAGGAGGTGGGACACAAGCAGGAGCATGGCGCCCAGAGCAAGAAAGGAGGTGGGACACAAGCAGGAGCATGGCACCCAAAGCAAGAAAGGTGGCGGAACACAAGCAGGGGCATGGCGCCCAGAGCAAGAAAGGAGGCGGGACACAAGCAGGAGCATGGCGCCTAGTGCAAGACCGGAGCAAGATAGCTCTAAGCAAGGTGAAGGAGAGCAAAGTGACAGACTCTGCGACACGGTGGGGTGAAGGCAAAATCAGTCTTTTAGCATTCCACACCTATATACCAAGAAGAAAACTAGAACATGGGATCCAAAGCGGGAGCTGCATTTATAATTGGTGGAATCAGATTCAGTGAGGCAAAGAAAGGCAGCAACTACACAGTAGGTAAGTCTGAAGGAAAGACCGACAGAACCACAAACAGGTGCTAAGTACGTAGCATGAAAATATGCTAAGCAACTATTCATCAAAGGCTGTGCACTGGAGTACCCAAGATACGTTGTTTGTTGACCCTTACTCTAGATTTATGTTGTTTACCCTTTCCGTGCTCATGACGGAACCACTCCGTCATGAGCCACGGGTGCGCTGTGCTCATGACGGAGTGGTTCCGTCATGCTGCGGCTGTTGGCAGCCGCTCCGCCCACGCGGCGCTAATTCCCCGCCTGTGCGGGCGATTAGCGCAGTGGGCGGAGACGTGACGGAACCACTCCGTCATGAGCACAGCTCACCCGTGACTCGTGACGGAGTGGTTCCGTCACGAGCACAGCGCCACCGCAACTGCCCCCAAACCCCCCCAGCGCCGCGGCGGAATTCCTGCCGCGGCGAAGGGGTTAATATACACTCAGGGGGAGCCAGGGTATTTAGGAGCACAGAAAAAGGTTCAGGTGCAGCGGATCATCCACGATCAGCTGTAAAAGATAGTAGCTTGGCACTGGGAATGCTGGGGCTTATAGTTCTGGGCAAATAGGGTATGCGTGGACCAAATGTTTAAAAATCAGCTGGGTCGCTTGATTAGCAAGGCTTCTCACACTTGCCATGCAGCAACACAAACTGGTATACTGGTGACTTTACCCAACAGAAGCAAGTTTAACAATCTCAGGGTCCCTACTATTCATTTACTTTCAGTGGCATGGCTGGAGCTTCTGGCGCTATCCCTCAGATTGCCGCCCATGGCAGGTAGCGGGGGGTGGGGGGATGCTGGATAAAAAGAACGCGAGCACTTGAAAGAGGTCCAAGAGACATATCGCCGCTAATAGTTACCTCGATCATGCAAGTTACATGCACATACATGACACGGGCCAAGGCGACACAGTTGAATACACCGGCCGTAGAAAGACATACAATTGATGGATGAATACAGAACAAATCAAAATATTCACCCCCCAGTCAAGAGATCGGAGTTAAATCCATCATTCTTTTGCTCACTGTGCAACCCCAGTTTAGACTTGGTCATATGCAAATCAAGACTGATTTGCATATGGCTGGGTGCAAACTGGAATGGCACGGAGCACAAAAACGAAGGCTTTAGGCCCAGATCTCTGTACTGGGGTGAATGTGTGACATTGTCTGCATTCTGTCCATCAACTGTTCTATTTGCAATAATAATATATAAGTACAGAGGTATCAAGATTAACTTGTTAGCAACCTCAGGCATATTTAACCAAAAATATGACCAGAGCAGTGGCAATGTGTTGGTCTGAATAGATGTTATTACACCTTCCTAAATTGAGGCTAGTAATGAATCATCAATTTTGTTTCTGCTTTTGAGCACTCCTCAGGACATTGAGTTTTTAAAAGTTCATGATTGTGTTGTATGACTGTCAGATGCTTGCTAACCAACATGATTTCAGAGCTACGCTGTGTTTATTCGCCATCGTGGCTGCGACTCTCTCGGTGATGGCTCACAAATATGACTGCACGGTTTCACTGTCATGCACACTGCGGCCCCTGTCCAGCTTGCTGGCCTGATTTCCCATAACTTGCTGTTGGCAAAAATCACCAAATAGCTTGTTTAAATATTCAGGGGTCTTCAAAAATAGGGTTAAAGCTAACAGTGAAACATAGAATCCTAATGAAACCAGGTGTGAGAACAATTGCATACATGAAAGTAGACTCACATAGCCCCAACATCAGACTACAAGTGTCCTCTGCAATACCGGTTGTATCGTGTTCAGAAAGTTACAGCGGGTAACTGTATGCACACAAATAACAGAAGGGAGTGGTCCTTTAAAATCTAAAATATATTGATATATGCAGAAGTCAATCAGTGAATCAAAGTTGATACAAGCATGAGTGTACATCATCAAAAGTTGCAAGGATCAGATGCTTTTAAAACACAACAGTTGGGCTCAAAACAGAGATATTAGGATTACGTGCATTAAGAAAACGATGGGCCATAGGCACAAAAATCCGGTAACAAAGTACGGGCTGCATATTGCGACCAGTTAAGATTTTTAAGAAGTACTATACTTCTGTCAAAGACGGTAAATGTGGACCCTGGAAGCCTTATTTTAAAGAGATCCCATTCGCACGCCTGGGACAAGGGAGGGAGGGGTCCGTCCGTAAGCAAGATCTTGACGGGCTGTTATTAAGGGCAGCTTATCTGGTGGCCTCTTCCCATAAAAACTAGCCCACAACAGACTCAGCACTGCGTCTCAATGTGGTCATGAGTTCCTGCGGGTTGACCTACTTGTAACTTGCCCTCTACTAGATTATGTAGCAGCGCAGTGCATTTCGATCTGTCTTTAAAACAAAGATGTATTCTCTGTGCTGTGGGGTACTCTGTGAGGTAGTTGGCAGGGGTGAGGGACCTTGACATGCCATCTCTCTGGGCTCTTTGTGTTACCCCTTGCACTGAAGTGGGTATCAGCTGGCAACACGCACAGCATGAAACAAAACGTAGACATGTACGAAAAAACACATCTCCGCTCCAAAGTTCTTGTACCTACGACATAACATGGAGAGAAACAAAACACTGTGGCACCAAACTTATTTTTAAAAGTACAAATATATATACATCCCTGCATCCAGAATTTATGACCATTACACAAACTTTATATTCTAAGAAAGTCTAAATTTCTTTCTGCATACATATTTGATTTTGTATTCTTTCACATTCTCCACTACGGAGAATGCATATCACACTGACTACACTGTCCTGCGTCGTTCTGTCCTGCCTGCAGTAACAGGATGTTGGCAAACTGTGCAGCTTTGCTCCTGGTGCAAAGCCCAGAGTGTGGTTAGCCGGGGGGGGGGGTCACATCAAAAGATGAAGTTAAACTCCACTAGCACTGTTTGATCATGCAAGCGTTGATATCTGTCTTTATTCTGTTATTATCATAATTCAATCGAAGCTGTGTGTTGCACGCTGGGCAGACACCTGCCCATTGTGTTCTGGCCTGTTGCGACTCTCACTACCTGTGGCACTAATTCCAACTCCAGAACCGTTCTTACTTCACTGAGAGGCCGTCATGCTCCTCCCTCAGCGCTCTTCCGTCCACGCGACATAAGTCTGGATACAGGCTCAGCAACTGTTGCAAACTCATTGCCTCACTTTTCCAGGTTTGAGGAGTTATCAGGAGCGCTAGGTGTTTGAGGAGAAGTCAATTCTTGAATTTGCAAGTAAAACGCTTGGCCATTAAGGAATGTAATAAACTTTCCAGCCATTCATATTTGGGTTATAGCCTGCTGGAGGTAAGATAGTATTTCCTAAGAGTACACCTCACTGGAAATAAAATGAAACAAATCAGAAGGCGCATTATATTTGTCGTGCATATTCTGATCCCTTAAGTTATATTCTACGAACGCCACTGATTTAGCAGAGTATTGCCTGTAGAGGCCGTGGAAGAGACATGAATCCTCCTCAGTTCTATCATCTTGCACCGGGAGCCCAAGAACGGGCTACAGCTCAAAATCTTAAACTGTACATCAGTTAATTTATCCAAATGTTCTGCACATTCATTTGCTCGTGTGCTATCAAGCGTATGTTCTATGTTTTTCTATCTCATTCTCGTCCCCTTTATTACTTCTATCCTCTTATAATAATACCTTTACAAATGGTATACCTTCGCCATTCCCTTTTTGTTATCAGCCATCTCCAAAAGAATGTTATTAAGCGCAGGGGCAGTTATTCGTTGGAGATAAGGATCCTCAAATCTCTGAGGCCAGGGAAGGCTATTTGTCACGCAGGTGGGAACTCCTATACCTTCTTGCGAGCACTGATGAATACGATCGTATAGTGCCTGAGGTGCACTTCCCAAGTCACCATGAGCAGTCTTAAACATATTGTACAGCGTACCCTCATGCATAGAAAGCTGAAAAAGCTCCTTATCTGCTAATTCAGAAAATAAGTTTCCTATGTTCAGTTCTGGCACTCTTGTATCTAGCGGGTGTCTCTTTAATTTCACTAATTAATTTCCCTTTGCGTCTCATGATGTTTGTGTGTTGAAAACTGGGAGACGAGTCAGGGTGGTGCACTGTTGCCTCTCGCTGCCGTTCTCTACACTGTCGGCAGCTAGGGGAGTACATCGGCAGTGCAAGCTTTCTGCCCTTTGTACCCACCATGCAAGCTATTTGATGTGGAAGCATAATAACTATACCTGTTGCGTAACCAACCGTTAATTCACTCTGACCACAATGGAAGTCAGTTTATTAACTCTACCGCTCATACACCAGGTGACCGTAGGGGAACGAACGTCACACACTCAAGAACAACTCAGGCATTCAATCAGCCGGCAGCCTGTTTGTTAATTGAAGCAGAGTGTGCGGTCTAACATTCACAGGACACTGCATTTGCAACTACTGCGCAGGGGCTGGCCAGAAATGATGAGTGTCCCAAAATAAGAAACTCTGCCGCCACGTGCCACTAGGGTCGCGCAACCGCCAGCCGCTACCGCCCCCGAAATAGTGCCGCCAAGGCGGGCCGCCCCCACCGCCCACCCCCTAGCTACGCCAGTGTTTACTTTACTAAACTTGTTTACTTCTCTGCCATGATCATGGTTTGGCCCAGCTTGGCACGGAATGCTGACACTGAGTCTGGGCTGGGCACGGGGTACATTGTCCATAAGAGAGCATGGCTCTGTGAAAGAGACAATGGCAGGAACCATGGCAAGGTCAGAGGCTGAGGAAACAGCCCAAAGGGCTAAAGTTGAGGTAGTAATTACAATAGCATGTAATTTATGAATCAACGGAAATGGCAAAAGGAGAACTTCTAAAAATACTAGCTATAATTGGATAGGGCGTATCATGGTAAAGAGAGCGTTCCATTGGCATCTTTAGCAAGAAGCAATGAGTACTCATGTGGGATCTGTAGAAGTCAAGCAGACATTAAGGGTTGGCACTCTAATTTACTAGCTCCCTCTACATTATTTTACACATTGACTACATCAACAATCTACGTCAAGTTTGAGCTAGATTCTGCTATTAAGTGTTGGACGGTATGTCTTATGCTTGCTTCTTCGAGAACGTACCATCTTAGAGTGAGCATTAGCGACATTTGGAATCTTGCAGGTTGGCATGAGAGGTTCATCTGATGTCCCTCTGTCTTTCGTTCACAGAGCCGGCCTTCTGACTCGACTCCTGGTCATCCAGAGCTACCACTATGGCCCTGGGTGTGTTCTTTCTTGATTGGCTATGATGCCGGCGACCACTTTGCTTTATAGACACAGTACCCTCTTGACTTATTTTGAGATTGTCTGTTGTTGCCACTGCTCTGGTTAGTGGATGATTCCCAGATTTCCATTCACTTCCTGCTACAGTTCATATTTATGTCTGTGGCAGTGGATGATTTTTGTAAAAATATGGTGACTAAAACAATAACATTGTCTGTAATTGTATTCTAAAATGTCTCTTAACTATCCTTGTAGAAAAGATGACAATGAAAGTATGCTTTGATAAGTAAAATAATACCAATAAACAAGTGTTTGTTTTACACTTAAGAAAGGAAGTTTGCCGTGCATTCCCTTCCCAGGTTTCCCATGCTCAGAATATTTTCTGGGGACATTTTTTAGAAACATGTAGCTTGTTTTCAATAACTCACCTAAGCACCATCTTTGTAGGGGACTATAAAAAAATTCCAGCCTTCTGGCTATTTACCTAGACCTTGGCGAGCTAACATTAGAGCTATGATAAAAAGTGATATGTTATAAAGTTGCTGGTATATCTTCAAACTACACATACATTTCTTTTTCGAACTGAAATTGGCGAATGTAAGTAGTTTAGCACTTTTAGGAGATTCCCTAAGCTGGATGCCCGCTTTAGGGGTGGCCTAACTTCAGACATTACATAAGTGACGACAGGTTTCCATTTTTCCCCGATGTGTCCTCCACCATGTATGCATGCGCCATTCAAACATGAAAATATTTTGCCGTCACTGTGGATAACTCGAAATGTTGTGAACCATCCAATGGTGGCAGGCCTCCGCCAGGTACTGCAGCTCGCCCAGCAAACCTTAACTGGTCCCAAATTGACTGATTGAAAAATTACTCTAAAGAAATGTGTCACTTACGATTGTATATATTACAACCAGAACTGTGAGCAGCTGAGTGGCTGTGAGCATTCACAAACAATAAATGCACATCAGCTAAGCACGTACATCTTATAAATGGTGGGAAATGCGTAAATATTTTTTTTGCATTGAGATGTAAGTCTATCCCTCACTATTCTCCTAACCCTGCTCATGTGTACTTTGAACATTGCAATGCTACACTTATAAGAGATACATAAATACCAGATTTCCAAATGCATATCTGTTACATAATTCTTATATTTGAGTACTTATTTTTCTCTTCCATTAGACCAGTTACTGCCCTTGAAGTCAACTCGTGGGCATGTAGCTCTCGTTCACTCTTCTAACACACCTTTTCATCATGGTTGCGCCACTAAGAGTGCCCACAACTTCCTACTCACTCACAATCTGCACCTGTGCAAATTCTACACTGCTTGCACATTTTATGCATCCATATAGTCCAGACTTTACAGATTCGTAACATAGTTGTTTCTTACAGTTTGAATTTGCATTGTTTACAAATGTAGAATTTAAAGGTTTTTGATGCATACGTCTAACTTAAGCATTGGCAAATCTTTAGGAAAAATATGCAATGGAAGTACCTGCAAGGAGGCTGGACTTCATGCAGTGTACGGTTACAGACAAGACACAACACACAAAACGAATCAAACAAGAATAATTGTTCCTAATCACGCTCACGGTCTGAAGGACAGTTCAATGTGTACAGAAGAATGTCTCTAGAGGGGCTTTCTAGATAAGGACAGTTTAGGGGCTAATGGGATCGGCAGCTCAGTTCTAACACCTTTAATTGCCAATGTAGGTTGCGGCAATCAAATTCCAGATTTCTGGAAGGGAAGTATTTGAGTCCCAGTTTTTTAAAAAAAATGGGCACGAGGAGAACAAAGCAATTGTACAATAATAATGCTATAGTCTCTAACTATTTATCTGTACATGCACATATATGGCTTTATATAATACAACTTTATATCTCTTTATTATTTCTCATATACATGTATACCTTTCTATGTAGTTATCCCATCTATATTTTTATTATGATACTCTTACTGTAAAACAAAAACACACATTCAACTCTCTCCAATGCACTACTCTATGTCTCACCCTTTACCTCTCTCAATATATCCTCTACCTCCACCCTCTGACTCATCCCAAACCTCGTTGTACTGCTATAATATCACTTATAACCGTTCCTAGACTCTTCCCTCCTCGGCCCCTCCTTTGACTCATGCCAAACCTCATTTTACTACTATGATCTCCCAAATAACATTATCTAGATTCTTCCCTCCTCTATCCCTCCTTGATCCTATTCAATTAAACTAACAGACTCCCTTGTCCACCACTCGAACTAACAACTTATATTTCCATTATACTAATCTACCACTTATTCATTTTGGGTTCCGAAGTAGCGTGCTACTCGCCAAAAAGAGCTTCAATGCTTCGTCAGGTGTAGTAAGTGCTATATAAATACCATTGCAATTACAATCCTAAGCAAAATGTATGCAACACACCTGGCACAGGCCCTAGAACATTGGGTATAAAAAGAAAAGATCCTGCCAAAAGTACAGCTGGGCTTCAGTGGGGGTCACTCAACTGCTGATGGGTGCGTCACCCTAAAATTGATGGTGGAAGACCATGTTTTTAAAATAAATAAATCATTTTATGCAGCGTATATAGATGTATCTACTGCTTTCGATATGATTAATGGAGTAGAATTGTAGCGAACGCTTATGAATTGGAGTATACCCCCTGGCTTATTGAAGTTGATTGCACCACTTCATTAGAGCACTTGGACTCAAGTGTAATTGGGCAGCAATGGAGCCTTAACTAGAAAAAGTTATACGCCGCACGGTATACGCAAAGGTTGCACGTTGGCACCGCTGCTCTTTTCCTTTCATATACCACATATTTAGGTGAACATAAGCCCTGACCATACCTTTCCACCGAAACTAGGAGGGGAGTTAATTTCGATTACATTACATGCTGACCATACTATTCTGCTGGATTGTACACCATTAGGTCTCCAAAAACTATTGAATGGCTTAGTCAACTATTGTCTAATTAATGACTTAAAAATTAATGTTTAAAAAGCTAAAGTAATGATATCTCTAATGCAAAGAAAAAGAAAAGTCAGTTAAAGTGGAGGATTAAATTGGAGGTTGTCCATGAATATAAATATTTGGGCATACTTTTTAAAGTTAATCTTAATTATAAGATCACTACGGCTACCCAGGAGGGGAGGGCTATGGTTGTTGTTTGCTACTTAAAGGAGATGGATTCTGTCTTGGGACACAAGTCCGTTGAAGTTCAAAGGGAAACATCATTTAAAAATTGTAAGTCTATTACTCGACAGATGCAAAATCTTTGTAGAATCGTATATACTACATCTGCAGTTTGTAGAGACTTTTTATTTGGAAAAACTAGCTGAATCTCCCAAAAGGCTCAGTTAATATTTCACTTAGACTGGAACTGGGACTTATGAATGTTAAACTAATGTGCTGGCAAAGTATTTTAAATTATGGAGCAAATTTATGGTCAGCACCTGAGGGTACAATTAGGAACTTCTTAAATGACAGTTACAAGTGCGAGATTTAATCCCTTGAATTAAGAATTTAGGAAATGTTTTCCAGGCTTTGAATCTGTCCTCTGCCACCATTTTTACTCATCCGTCAACATTGTGTTGGGAAAAGTAATATAAAAAATAAACTATAAAGCATGCTCTACAATCTGACATAGTGATTTCAGGAAAAGACCTCAGTTGGCCCATCTGTTATGTAAAGACTGCAAGGGTACTTTACGACAGGGCCTACAAGATATATAGACAAACAATATATAGGATGATGGATTCGGAAGCTGAAACTCGGCCAAGTTCCTGCTTTGATAAAGTGGAAATGCAGATTTCTGTTCTCTAAAAAAGAGTACCAACTTGAGGCTGTGTTGTAAACAATGCTCCTTGTCCTTATGCCATATATTAATATCCTGCAGTGTGTTTAATCCTGAAAAAAGGAAGGTTTACTGCCTTTTTAGAGAGCTTCAGATACCACATCTTCAGTGTTTATTGTCTACCCTATCGGCATGCAATAAAGTCAGGCTATGGCAAAGGGTTGGTACATTTTTGGAAATAGTGAGTAAGCCTGAGCTAATATGGTAATTTATAATATTATATAGTAAATATTGTGGCAATAATGAAATAATGACTTATTTATATAGCTGATTGTCCACTTTAAATTACCCGCACTATAATATTCTATTGTTTTGCTTGATATAATGCACATTGACACATTAGCCACGATTTTGAAAAGAGATCGGAAATATAAAGGTATATCAGGCTGATTATATTAACTTATGGCATTACTATTTTTACGAAGCTAAATTGTATTATGTTTGATATATTTCATGTATTTATAATGCGTGAAAATGTCACTTTAATTCAGAATAAGCTATTGGTACTTATTCAGCTGACAAGGAAGGGAACTGTGTTTTAAAATGAAATCACTGATAATATGAATTATGAAAGGAGGTTGTTGAGAAGGTAAAATTTGTTAAATTAAAAAGAAATAAAATTGGGTGAGTACAAGTATAAGTGAAAAAGTTGACATTGATAATTATTAGTTAAAGCTCAACTTTTATTAACGTAATGGATGACGTAGGAGAATTTATGATATGGTTTTATGGAGGATGTTAGGTGATGGTTGGTTAGGGAGGATTACAACTTGAGTTATTTTATATTTATGTGTGTAGTATTGTTTTTTATATTCTAATTCGAGTGAATTTATAATCTTTGTGTGCCTTTTTGTTCAAATCAAACAATAAAAATAAACTGAAACTAATTGGCTACTGCTAATCGACCAAATTCTAAATGCCGAAGGAGATGAGGTGAAACTAAATTTACTGCAATAATCATAGGAGTTCTTTTCGTGATGTGTGTTGCATTTTTGTACGAAGCAAAGTAAGTGCGTTGCTCTTCATTGTTTGCAAAGTGTCCAAGTAATTTAGGCGCCAAATACAGTGGGAGATAGAGCTACCAGCTACTACATTAAAATGAGCAGGGCACTTTCACCTGTGTTGTCAAGAGACCCATCGGCCCCTGTGTGGTCCAGCCCTGATTCGAGATCCCTAGTTATATCCCAGATAATTCGGTCACTGGCATTACAGATACGCGGCGTACTGGGTTCGCCAGGAGTGGAGTTATTTGGGGTTATGAGTGAAGCTCTGAGACTGATCTGAGAAATTAGGAATTACTGGGGAATCAGTACTTCTGGGTCAGATTCCCAAGTAATTCCTCATTGTGCCACAGAATTTCCCCCGGAGATTTATAAATATCCAATTGAAACTAACTAGATCTGGGCTGTTGTTGGGACGCTTATAATTTTAAAAGAGCTAGTACCCGCTATTCCTGGCCCATGGAAATGAGAAGGGACCCTGTAATGAGGTCTGTGGAGTTAAGAGAGGCAGGTGAAGATTTACATGGGAAAATCCAGGCTAGTTAGGAACAAACTCATTCTATCCAGGGCGGCTAAGGAGAAGGTCAGTGAAGTGAGTAACCTACAGTCAGGGAGCTGAACGGTCTTCAAATGATGTCTGATCTTCTGACTGTGGACGTGGCCGGAGCTGGAAGTCTGGGTCTTCGTATCATGTAGGTACATGTTAGGTGAGTGAGACTGAGTGTTGGGGCTAGAAGGGTGACTGTAATGAAATAGGTTTGAGAATGACGGTAAACTAAATTTAAGTGGTGTATACAGCAAAAGAGGGTCATCACAGGAGGACCTGCCAGGAATATTTGCCACAGGTTGAGCAGTTCCTACTATCCGGCAAGGCTTTTGCCGTAGCCTGAGTTGCACTGGAAGCTCTGGAAGCCCCGATGCGCATGGGAAAGAGGTGCTCTAGAACATGTAAGCAGCTACTTTTCTGCAAAGAAAATAATGGAAATGGCACAGTGGCTTAAGGAACAATCTTTAGAGATGCCACCCAAAGGCCATGGCAGTCACCATACTGGGGGCAGAACGCTTATGCGGACTGAGTTACCTGCTGCTTTTGGGACCTGCCTCTGGGACAGGTGTCAGTCTGGAGTGTGTCATTTGCCGTGGCGGACAGTAGCCTGTGAAGTGATCCTACATGATACCCAGATTTAGACAGCGGCTTCAAAGCCATTGCAAAGAACCATTGGGGAGCGGCAACAAGAAGCGGAAACGGGCCAGTCCCACAGCAGGCCAACCTCTGGCAACATACACACCACTGCCAGGCCTAGGCACTGTGTGCCTGGCCTGCTGCTTGCTTCAGATACTAGAAGCCGGGTGCTTCATTGAGCAATGTGGGTGTAGGAAATGGGCGCTCACTGAGGAATACTACAGACGGGAGGTCTGTGCCTCTGGGCCACTGGAGAAACTTGCAAACAAGAGCCTCTTGGACCGTTGTTGAAACTAGGAAATAATGTACACTTGATAGGCCCTGTTTGACTGGGGGAGGGGGATGTGTGCGCCTTCTGTGGATTATGGAAGGATGGCACTGTGTGCTTACTGAATCGTTTTTGTACGGTGTTACTAATGGGGCGCTGTGGTACCGGGAATGGACACTCACTGAGACGCTGTAAAAATGTCAAGGTAAGGGTGTATCATCTGAGGAATTGTGGGAATTGGCAATGTGAGCACCACGTGGCATCATACAAACTGGGAGTGCTTGGTGAGTGGCATTGTGGCAGGGGAGCGATGCCTGCCTGTCTGTACTTCTCTGAGCCAGGGTGGAAGCTGGAATGTGCGTGCCACTGTGGAAAGTGGGGCAATGTCACTGAAAATCAATGGTGCTCTGAATGCACTATTTATTGGCAATAATTCGGCACAAAATGGTTCGCGCTATAGCCACTAAGCCAGCACAAAGCTGCGTTTTGAGCCTGTCAGGCTTTCGCCAAAGCTGCTTATCAAAGGTGTTTTAAAAAGCTCAGTTTGGTACACATTTAACACAGGGTGTATGAGGGAGTCCTCAAGCGGGGGTGGGGGGGAGTCTGAAAGTTGTAATTGTTGGGAGCCCACAGAAGCGTCTGACGGGTCTGGGGGTTTGGTGCAGTCTCTGAAGGGGGAAACGCTCATTTCGCTTGGAAGTTCTCCTGTTTTCTTCTCTGTTGCATACTTTGGTTGCCATGGAAACACCTTAAACTAACACTCGGGCGCCCGGGGCTGCGCGGAGACGGGCGGGTATCAGAATCAAAGGTAGCCGCCGTCTCCTTCATCGTCTCCTCACCAGCAGCCCCCAAATGCGCACCCTCACTTCCTCCTACCCCCGCAACTCCACTGCGCCTTCTTCCCTCTCCCTGCTAACTTCCTCTGTTGTTTTTATGTTCTCGCCCATCATTTGCATCCCCGCCCTCCATCGCACCCCCCACCCTCGCCTCTCTGTTTTTTTTTCTCTGTCTGCACCTGTCTGTCTCCCCCAAAACATCGTTCTCGTTGTGCTCTCACGGCTGCTCTCTCTCCTTCCACCCTCTCCCTCTCTCTGCTTTTCCATGTCATAGCCACCTGCAAGCTCCCGGCCACTCCCCTCTCTCTCTTTCCAGTCACTTCTCCTTCTCTTCCACTTCTTTCCACCCATCTCTCCTGCACTCCTTCGGTCCCTCTTTGCATAGTGCTCACTCCATCATTCTTTCCCGCCCTTTCTTCCTCTGCTTCGAATCACCACCATCACACGCACACACCTAATAGCCTCTTTCACACTTCCTCTTTTACCCGTCAATCCACCCATCTTCCTTTATTTTTTATATTCATTCTCTGTATTATCTCTCCTTCCATTTCCCCTCTCCCACTAATGGCCTCCCTCTAGACCTCATTCTTTGCATGCGCCTCCTCTCATGCTGCCTCACCTACCTCCTCCTTGCCACTTTACCCATCTTTCTCAGTCTCTTCGTACCTTCCGCTCTCTCTCTCTCTATCACCGGCCCCCCTGCCCCTCGCACTCATTTTCTCTCAATTCTTCCCTCTATCTCTCTCCGATCCCCCCTCCGCCCTTCAGGTCCTCTGTCCATCCTTCCTTCGCCCAATCCCTCCACCATCACTTCCTCTTTTTATCGCACCCTCCTTCGCTCCTTCTCTTCCTCATCCCCAGCCCCCCCCCCCCCCTCTCTCTCTCTCGATCTAGATTTCCACACTCCTAGATACAGTATCTTTATTGCCATGGTTACACCGGTCCTCAGATCCTATCCCGGCCCCCTGGAAAAGATTTGAAAAGGTAAGGAGCTTCGGGTGCCTTAAGATCGAACTCCTCTGTACCAAGGGCGACCCCGTGGGGGTGTGGAGACAAGTTGTGTGTCTGCACCGGGAGGGGGCTTCACGGCCGTGTCCACCGGGAGCACGGCGCCTGCGGATCCCTCGTGGCTCTGACGGTGAGTGTGCCGGGATCCCCTGTTCCCAGAGTGGGGGAGGGGGTGCATACCAGCGAGCGATTTCGGCGACTGTTCTGTCACTACCCTTGGTCCCAGATTTATTGAGGCGGGTGTCTGTTGAGTTTTGGGCGTGTATGCTTCTCTCGTTACTTTGCCGTGAGGTGGCAGGTATTTGTGTGTGTGTGTGTGTGTGTGGGGGGGGGGGGGGGAGTTGCTATATAGGGCCTGGAACTCTAATTCTGGTGACACAGTGAACTTTTCATTAGGTCCTCCTGTGGTGATACTAAAGCTAAGGTGCACCTCTGGGGAGGGTGTGGGTGTAGGGTGTATCTGCCCTCCCCTCCCCTCTGAGCACCCTATACAATAGCTGGGCAGTGTGCGTGTGCAAACGTCGTGAAACGATATCAGCCCTCATGCAACACGCTGGACAGAGTACGTGTGTGCGCGCCCATGCCCGTGGCTGGACAGGGCACTGTTTGTGTGGGGGTGCAGGTGGGGCATCTGTGGGGGCTCTGGACAGTCACGCGCGTGACTGTGCAGGGCACTGAGTGTGCAGGAGCCCAGGGACACAGTCTGTGCCGCCCTGGGCACTCACACACGGGCTGCCCTCACAGACAGCCTGCGCAGGGGAGCCCACCGGCTACCCTCACACACACATACACATTTGCGCGTTCGAGACACACCTAGTTGCTCGTAGACGCGGGAGTGTGGGTCTGCACGGACCCCGTTGTACTATCCAGGGCACCCATACCGTGCCTTGGCAATATATGTGTGATTGTGCAGGACCGTATGCGTGTGCAGTGGAACAGAGATTCCCTCATACACCGGGATGGAGTTTGTATACCTGTGTACAAGGTCGCACCTGTCCTGCTCATGGAACGTAGAGTAGTGCAATGTGTCGGTTTAGTGCTGTCTAGTGCGTCAGTATCCTTGGGCACACGTGCTGCCCTCTCACCTGCCCTGGAATCCTTAGAGTGCCCGTCACAGTACGGTGGGCACGGTACACTTGGGTTACGTTTCCACAAAAAAACGGGTGATCAGTGCAAGGGCTAGTGCGAGCCATCCATGAGCTCGGGCAGCGCTCAGGGCGGAATGAATTGTGTCACATAGTTGCGTACAATGGGGTCACGGGGAGCCCTTTTTGTGTTCATAGGTCAGTCCCTAGCGGAATACATCAGAGCAGTGACTGGCCTCTGGACACACAGCTCCGCTCATCAAGCTCGCCTGAATGCCACACAGGTGTTTGAGGCAGGGTGTGGAGGCATTAAGCAGTATGTGCCTGCCCAGCGGGCCACCCAGACGGCTCCAGGACATAGGACTGGGCGCTATGTGCAGGTCCAGCGGCCCGCGGGGGCTTCCCATATGTCACATGTGTACTACGTGGTTGTAGTGTGGCCACCTGAGCTGTGCTGCCACACAGAGCAGGGCACTATGCACACAGGCAGAGTCCCACCCAGACTGCACTCAAAGGCACGACCGTATTGGCATGTAGGGGGCCTCTGGCAGTGTCAGAGGGGTGGTCTGATAGTGATAGGTCAGTGCGTGGGCCCGTGTTGGTTGGCTGTTTGCCTGCAGCAAGCACACATGCAAGCTTTCTTTCACATCTTGCAAAACACCTAAACAGCCTGTCTTCACCAGTTCGAAATTGCCCCTATCTGCAAACGAGGGCCTCTGGATTTATCTATCTGATTCACTAATGCGGGCTCTTCTATTTTGGTGCCCGGTCATTTTTCTGTCCCAGTCCGATCTGGCGCACACAGGCCTGGGCACTATTTACACGGACTGTCCACATACGCAGACAGGGCTGGGTTGTAGGTGGAAGGACACACTTGAGCCACCCTATGTATCATGCCATGGCTCTGTACGCATTTTATTAAAGCACACCTGCTGTGGTAACACGTGCCGATATGTCCGCCGACTGTTTCTAGGAACTGTGCGAGGTGTGTCGACTGGATGCTATTTCTCAGAGTGGTGGTGTTTGTCAGTGGTGTGTGCGGTACATGTACATTATGTATACATGTGGCAGAGGTGAGCTATACAGGATACAGTGCCAGCTGGTGCTGCCATGGGCGTTCTATTGTATACTCAGCCGCCCGCAGGCATGCTGACCAGAGCGCAGGAGGGCGCACACGGAGCCGTTCTGCTCATGGGCCGGCGAATCTTAATAATAACAAGCGCACGAAGTCGGGGTGCCCCCGGGAGGCGTTCCTCGGACCTGCAGTGCTCTGAACTCTTCATCAGCTCCCTGGAACGCCGAGCGGTCCTTTCTGAAGTTCCTTGCCCTGTTGGAACCCAGTGTGAGGAGGGCTGACATGTAGACCAATCAGAGCTCGCGGGTCCCTCATCTGTGGATTTCTATTGGAGAGGCAGTCCAACCCTTAATAGCATCTGACTCCTCCTTCCCCTCCGGGCACGTGCGATCCAGAACAAGCAGCGGGGCTTCTTCGCTTTTTTCGCCCTGACCGATGAAAGCTTGTGTTTGCGTTAATAGCAAAGGGGACTGAGCGTGCAGGTGGGCTTGCTTGCGCCTAATGCAACACTGTTACCATTTAGTTGAGTTCCTATTTGCAGGGAGAGACTTGTTTGAAGAACCTGGGCATGTGCACAGGCGAGTTAGGTCCTTGACGTGGAAACTCGGAGAAGGGAAGAAACAATGTAGAGAGAAACAGTGGGAAGTGTTCTAAAATCGAATATGAATTGTGAATGAGAGAGCGAGGGAGTGGATAATCTCGAAGAGCATGCACTGCAAACTGTAGGGTGTACTGTAGGGTGAGAATATCACGCTTGTGAACGTGGTCTGATTTGAAGAACAAATAGTTGTAATTGTAATTGCATATATATTGCGCTCAACGCTCACTACGCCTGAACCCGGAACCCAAAGAGGATTAGTGGTGAATTAATATAGGGAGATATAAAATTATTTGATCTGTGTACTCGGGAGTTTGTTGTTTGGATTGAAAAAAAGGATAGTGGAGGGAGAGACGAGGGAAGGGTTTGCATTTTTATAGCACTTGCTACCCATGATGAGGTGTTGAAGTGCTTTACGGTGGTTGGCACGCTACTCCGGAGCCCAAACAGGATTAGTGGGGAATTAGTATAGGGAAATGTGAAATCTGAGCGGTGGACATGTTAGTCTGTTAGTTGGATTGGAAAGGATAGTGGAGGGATAGAAGAGGGAAGGGTCTAGAAAGTGTCTTTTCGGAGCTCATAGCAGTAGGAGATGGTTTAGGATGAGTAAAAGGGAGGGTGGTGGGGGGAAGAGTCAGTGGGAGGGTTTAGAAAGGCTTGTTTGGGAGATCTGAATACTAAAGAGGTATGAGATGACGCAAGGAGGGAAGAGTCTAGAGAGGGTTATTTTGGGGGTCATATAAGTAGAATGGTGTTTGGGATGAGTCAGAGTGGAGGTAGAGGATATACTGAGAGAGGTATAGGGTGAGATATAGGATAGTGCACCGGTGATGCTGAATTAGAAGTAAAGTAGTAAATATAAAAATGCATAAGTACATGGAAGGTATATATGAGAAGGATGGTAATATATGTAGCTTTAAATTGTATTATATAAACTCACACTTTCAAGTTTTGCTGTACTTCAAGTTAATTTCGTATGAGAACAAAAATACTGAAAACAGCTAACAAATAGCGATTTTGCAAAAAAAACTTGGACAAACATTTGCCATTATATAGATGAACTACGACTTATTTAATGTAACTGCACAAGATAGGATGTAACCCAGAATGATTAATGTTTTATGTAATTTAAAACTTATTTTATGCATGTGTTGTTGATGGAGTTCATGTATCCTAACTGACAAATAAATAAAGAATAAAGGAATAACATAAGTGTGAAGTTTGAAGGACAAAGGGAAGGTATTTTAATGTTTTGAACATGTGGGGAAGTAAAAGGATCAGGTCTCTATTCTAAGTTTGATGAGTGAAGCTTACTTAAGCCGTATTACGACTGAAATATTTGTTTTAGTTATACTAAGGAGCTTTTATTAGTGTGCACTAGTCTTCTATGGCTCTAAAATAGGATTGTGTTCATTAATCAACTGCTGAAAACTGTGCACTCTCCTTGCACTCATATTTTTAAGCTTGATTTTAATTTTCTCGCCTAGCCCTCTTGCTTTAATCCTGTGAGGACAGTTGGGACTTTGTTTTCCCGATCCTCATTGGATGCTGGCAGTGAATCCTTATTGCCATCTTAGGTAGAGCAGTGAGCCTGTTTGCTCCAGGGCAGTCTAGCGCATCCTTACCACCATCTTGTGTACAGCAGTGAGCATGTTTGCTACGGGCAGCTCTAGTGTATGGCCCGCCAAGATATAAAAACACTTCTGCAGTGCATCCACACTGATGGCGTGCCGAAGGCAAGGCCTCTTGTGCCTGTTGACGCCTTGACCCGAGCAATTTCCAATTTGATGTAAGAAGAACTGCATTTCTAGCCATTAGAGACACGCCATGCTAAGATACCACCCCCTGAGTTGAAGGAGTTTTTTGTGCGATATTCCTTCTTAGACACACAGAAGGGAAGCACACAACCAACTCCATCACCTCAGCCAGGCTCTAGATGCTAAATAGCAGACTTAAATGAATTCTCATTAATACATACTCTATAGCCAAACATTACCTAGAAATGCACAATTAGAAAAGCCAAGGTAGATTGCTTATTTATCACGAAGACACAGCTGCAGAAAGATACCTCACCAGAAACTGTCATGGCTGTTCCCGCTGGCTGTTGGATAATACACGAGGACAGAAAGGAGGGGGTTTAGCATGCATTTTTAGAGAAAGTTTGATGGTTAAGACTTTGGAAATTTTACCTGTCATGGGAGCAGAAATGTTAGTGGTCAATATATCTAACTCGACCTGGATTTCAGTTTAATGTTTTCTGATAGATTGTCCCCCAGACCCAAACTCAAAATGTAGCTCTACCTTTTCCGAATCAATCGCGGCATGAAAGACTAAGCAGAGTAAATTCATAATTCTGGGAGACTTCAATATTTGCATTGATAATCCCCTGAATGACGATGGGAATCATTTCCTGCATTTGCTAGACTGCCTAAGTCTTGACTGTCTTCAAACTGGCCCCATGCATCAAGCAGGTCCTCCTTTTAATTTCATAGGACCATTGTAAACTGCATGAAGTTAGCCAACTTACCGAATCAGGTCATTTTTCGATGTCCTTTGACGTATTAACCAATCAGACTAAACCTAAGAGTACTCCCATGGAAATTGTATGCAGAATGGAAAAATCTGAACCCTAGTACCTGGGCTAGTTCATTGAATGAATACTGCCCATCACTTAAATAAGATGATCCCGATACTAAAGACACAGGTTATTGACAAGTGGATAATTAATTCCGTAGACAGTTTGGTTCTTCTTGAAAGAAGGAGGCCCAAAAGGTTATCGCCATCAGAGCCACGATTCCATCCGGTAAACATCCATTACAACACAGGCATTACAACGCAATGCCTTTACAACGCGGTTAATCCAACGCAGGATCCATTACAGCGCATGCAATTGCAATGCATATCCCTCACTGACCAGCACCTTCTCTGAGGTAAACACCCTGCGTTGTTAGAATAGTAATGGAAATTCATTGTAATGGCTTGCGTTGTAATGGCATGCGTTGTAATGGAAGCTGTGTTGTATTGACTGCATTGTATTGACTGCGTTGTAAAGTTATGCGTTGTAATAGTTTTCGTTGTAATCTCATACATTCCCTTCATCCACAAGCACAAAACCCTGAAGTAAACCTGTAAAATGCTTAAAAGACAATGCGGAAAGGAATATTCTCCAGTTGGCAAACAGTTATATAAAAGCACTCTGAGGAAGCCCTATCGAGCTGTCAAGAAATTAAAAGCAGATTTCCTGCAAAAGAAAATCTGAATCTCCAGAAAACCCATGAGAGAAACTTTTCGATTTGATAGATTCTGGCGAGTTTAGAAGTAAAGGGAAATCTGAAAAATCCCACATGGGCATAATGCAACAACATTTCAGATTCTTACCGTAGTGGGGCAACTTCCCGGCCAGTCAGGAAGTGATATCTTGCCCAACTCACTTTTGGAGAGATGCTTATGGGATTGCTTTCTTATGGTTGGTGAGAAGGAAGTGGATGGTATTCTCTTTGCCGTGTCATAGCCATCACCAATTGACGTTGCACCCATCCAGCAATTAAAGATAGTGAAGTATATTTTAGTCCCCTTACTTACAACTAACCAATTCTTCACTCAAAGTGTGCCTTTCAGTTGGAAGGTGGCCATGGTCACCCTATTACTAAAGAAACCATCCCTCGATCCTGAGATTCTATCGAACTATTAATCTCTGTGCTTCCAACATATGCAAACGTAACTGAAACTTTAGTACATAAGCAACTTTGCCTCCTTCTTGGCTGCTAACCAATTGTTATAGAGAGTGCAATCAGGTTTTCAGAAAGGCTTTAGTACCAAAATGGGATCTAACCAAAGTAAGGGAAAAATCGGAGATAAGGGTGGAGGGTGTATGCTGAGACTGCTAGCTCTACCTGCAGCATTTGTTACCATCTGGCACTGCATCCTGCTCCAACGGATGAGAGAGATTGGAATGGGTAGAAAGGTTGTCGATTATGCCCGGGTGGTAAATTCCGTTCCGCTCGCAGAATTTGGGTAATATTGTGTTCCGCGGAGATCACGGAATAGCCAAAAATTCAGCGATCCACAGCTTCGCGGAATTTTTTGCTTGTTCGCGCTTTCAAAATGCGTGTTCGCAAGATATTTCCCCGAGCGCGCAAACAGCGTTCGCGAACAGGAAAAAAGCATCGCGAACGGGCGGGACAAGCAATTCCGCGTGTTCGCGGAACTCTGCGTGTTCGCGGAGATTTTTTACCATTTCGCGGAGCTTTGCTTAGTGCGACTATGCAAATTCCGCCCACCCTTATTGTGGATTTGGTTTAACTCATTCTTCAAAACTACTATCAAACAGTCTGGCTGAAGAATTTGTAATAATCGCCTAAACTTATTACCGCTGGGGTTCCCAAGGTCTCAGTGCTGAGTTGTTGTAGCCTTTTCAGTCTTTATGTTGTTCCTTTGGCTAATCAGATTGACACATTTTGCATCTCCTCCTTCCCATACACACACGACACTCAGTTAATTATTCAATAGAAAGGGAAAGTGACAGACGCAGCTTCCAATCTAAGAAACTTCTTTAATGAGGTCGTCTAATGTATGGCTGAACCTCCCTGGTCTTACATGGGAAGACAACAAAGGTTGTAATTTTTGAACTTGAGATGTAATGGTACTCACAATGGTGGCCATGCTATTAAGTGCCCTTTCCATTTCAGTGACATTTACAATAAATGTGGGCATCTACATCGATAAGGACCACAACTTGGAAAACATGTACCAACCATTTGTAGCAGATGTAAGCTTTTACAAGCCCGAAAGATCCTTTCTATGTTGGCCAGAAAGGATATGATACAGGTTGTAAACATTGCCCAGTCGGTACTGTAATAGTAGCTGCTCCAAATTTCATGAATCATATACTACATTTGCTACAAAATAAGGCTCCTGCAATTTTATTGGGCCGCAGAAAAACCTCATTTCTGGTCAGCTTTAGTAACTACACTGGCTGTCAATTAGAAAGAGAAGATTCTTCAAGTCATTGTGCATAACACACAAAACCCTGTATAATACCCAAAACTACTCACATCTTAAATCTCTCTTCACCTGCTATGCCCCCAAGTAGGAACTAAGATCTACCTACAGACTTTTCTTGACCTCCCGAGATTTAGGAAAGCAAGGCTGTGAGGACGTCCCTTGACCATCACTACGGTCAAAGTTTGTAATGCCTTGATCTATGACATTCACCGCCAAGGATATCTTCTGGATTCCAGTAAAAGGATTAGGATTCGTCTGTTCTCTCACCCAGGCTATTAGTCTCAGCCCAGTGTGGGTTATGCCTGTGGAATAATCTTTTGAGTTTCTCTCGTGGGGCTCTGTGGTATATGATCCAAATATTCTCCTAATTCTAGTGCCAGGACACTTCTACGAAAGTAGTTATTTTTGGGATATAAAATTGCCCTACCAAATCAAGGCATACCACCTCGAATTAATGCTATAGGAAACAATCCAATTAAACTCAGTTAATGGAGATCATTACACTGGCCTTTACAAAGAAATATATAACATTTCCATTGTCTAACAATACATCTGCTTGACATGGCTGCCAAAGAGTCAATATCTGCAACTGTAGCATGTGTGTACTGCAATCAAAAGCCAGATGCTGTCATCATCGATGACTCCAAACAGAAAGTGTGCCAATCAGAGCACCATTTAAAAATGTGTGTACTTGATCCTTTCCTTTAATATGGTGCCATGGCATACAGGAATAAAAATGTTATCTGTAACTGTAGTTCTCTAGCCTTACTGTAGACATAGTGAGCAGTGCAATGCCAAACACAGCCCTGAAAGCACCAACATCGCACATTAGCCGATTAACATTTCAAAAGAACCAAACTTCAACCAAGCAAGCTCATAGAACACTGCCCTGCCAAAAGGCCATCAGACCTCAGTTTTTTGCACAAGTGTGAGAGGGTTATAAAGAGAGGAGCCCGAATTGAGAAGAGTGGGTCGCATGTGAATCTATGACACACGGACCAAGACTGGAGAACTACAATAACAGGTAACATTTTTCTTCTACACTATTAGATGTTTCATAGATTTACATGCTTTAATAACAGTAGAAAGCAGTAAATTCATGTTAAGCATTTACTGCTGCGAGGCTAGTGAAACGGTAATGAGCAAAGTTACAGAAGGTAAAGGGGGCTCTTTGAGCCTTCAGAAAAGTTGAGGTGAGGTATAGCATGAATAGTGCCAGGGATATAGAAGGAACATCTGGGAATCATCTCATTTTCATCCAGTGGTTATTTGCAGGTAGAAAATATCTATGTTTTAGAATAGATACATTGATATTCATCAATTTTCACCTTGGCGCAAAAAGTTAGGCCAAAGTTGGATAAGACACCCAGGAGCTTTTCCTTTTCATCACAATTGATGCATTTTTTGAACATAGAAAGGTAAAGCGTTTAGTCTTTTATCCCGCAATCAAGTCCTCCATGTTCTTTCATCGAGGCAAAGGTACCTTTCCTTTACCCACCAATAGATGTGCTCGGAGTTTTCTGTTATGTTGGTCTGAACCTAAGTACAGCCTTCTGTCAGAGTTGAATCTGGCTCTTACCGAAGAACACCTTCAGCTAAAGGTGATTGAAAAATGATTGAAACGTGTTTTTCCTTTAACTTATTTATTTGTGATCAAGAGATATGTAGAGTGACCAATCCTCGGAAACCTGCAACACAAACTAACACTGCAGTTGAAACACAACATTCTTTACAGAATATGGAGCTATCACAGTAACACTCATTAAGGGTTGTGTGACGGACCCACGCATGATATTATCATGCATGCCGGTTTCATGCGGTCTTAACTACAGATATGCCTTTATCACGCATGCCTTTACAACAAAATATGTGTTGTTAAGGCATATATGGCAAAGACATATGCATGGTTAAGACTTATCAGATAAGTGTAACTCCCCCAGACCCCTGAGCCCTAAAATGGCTCTCAAAGTTCAAAAATGTACCCTGATTCCTGCCCTCTGCTCTGAGACCTAAAACTAGCCCCCTCCCTCCTGAAAGCCAACCATGTCTCCCCAAGCACAAAAAATCTTCCCTGCCTCCTCAAGTCCTAAAAAATACCCCAATCCCTGCCCCCACCCTCAGCCCTAAAACGGTCTCCCAAATCCCCGCCCTGAGACCTAAAACTAACCCCTCCCTCCTGAAAACCAACGCTCTCCACCCTGAGCCCTAAAAACTTCCCTGCCCCCACAAGCCATAAAAATTACCCCACCCTCCCCTAAGCCCTAGAAACTACCCCGCCCAACCGAGCCCTAAAAACTACCTCAACCCCCCTGAGCCCTAATAACTTCCCCAACCCCCCCAGCCCTGAAAAAAACCCCAACCCTAGCCCTGAAAACTACCCAACCCTTAAAAACTACCCTCCACACCACCAAAACCCAGCTCCACTTATGTCAACACATCCTCTCCCGATTCTTCCTCATCTTGGGCCCGCCCATTCCAGCGGCTAGACCGTGGATTGTCTCAACCACGCATATGCGTGGTTAAGGCACATGCCTGGTTAATGCAAGAGTGGTTGCACTTGTGTTGTTCGGACATGCGTGGCTCTACTTGCGTTATTTTGACTGTTTCCCCTCATGAAGCACTCATTGGATACTTTTACCAACCAAAACCCAAGATAGATACAGTTTTATCACATGTGCTAGCAGCCATATGCTTACACTCAAATGTGATGTGGAAAACATATGAGGTTCCACAGGTGACGTCATTCCGTGAAGGAATTAAAGGCGTCTCTTAGCATTTAATGACTAACTGGAACATCTTTGTGGCAATTTCAGAGATTTCCTTCTCATATCATGTCTTTGAGGGATGCCATGGCCCACCTATTTGTAGACTCTTGAGAGTTTAGGAAAAACCAGTGCTACAGACAAGAACTCGTTCAAGGATCCAAGTAATGCCTCTCAGATGCATAAGTTCATTGCCTACATTTCCTCAGCCCCTGGAAATAAGTTATGGTATTTGCCCGATATCCTTACCGCCATGATCATTCTTGTGGGATTCAAGATACCGTAGTAACTGGTGATCCACCATGGATTTTTTCTTGAGGGGTTTGAATACTGATTCATGCACACGTTCACCATCGCTATGAGGGAATACCATGCCAGGATTTGACTACTTGGTTGAAGACTTTGATATTGTGTGCTATTTTAAGGACCTCATCTAGATTTATGGGTGCAGTGGATGATTTTAGATTGGGGATGAGGCGAGAATATAGGGAAATCATGAAATGGTTCTTGCAGATGATTGAGTTAAAAAAAATATTCAATAATACATCCAATGAGTTTGGATAATTGAAAGCTCATGGATTTGTTGAGGGTCTTGATCATTTTTCTTGATTGGTTGGTTGCTTCATTGATTTGCACAAATTCAATGCTTGCTCTTTTGATTGCTTTGTTTCACCCTCTCATGGGATTTGCACCATGTCTTATCTTTGTCAGAGAAGAAATTGTGTTACTTTAGACTCTAACCCTCCTTTTAAAGTTTTTCTCTCTCTCAATTGTACCATTCTTCATGTTTTAATTTCTAAATAGGGCTTTATGTTCGGAAATGGTGCTCTCATGCTGGGTGTTCTGGAAGAGTAATGTTAGTGTGCAAGGTCAACAACATATTGTCTGGAACATTCAACGTTTTTGTTATTGAATTGAGTTGTATATTTTTAAAAGATCCATCTGATAATTTGTTTGAATGTCCACGTATTGGCATATTGAAGTCTGGGCAAATCCTTGACATTTTTGAATTTTGAGTTACATAAAATTAAATACATTTCTTGAACTTTTGTATTGCACAATTTTGTGTAACATTTTTTAACCAAGCACACACCTCGCCTTAAAAAGTATCACGCGATACCAGTGGGAGACTGGCTCACACAGAAAATATTTCACTAAGAGATATGTGCTGCTGGACCCAGACTCCTGCTGGAATTCCCTGAGACTTTTATATGAGAGCTGTCAGGCTAAAAAAGGAGACACGATATTAGAAAACTTTATTTTTCCTTCAAAAGCATAATTTTGTGAAATTTCACAAAATTTAGTGAGGACAAATTATGTGATTTTGCATACACTAACTGGGTGTAAACACACCAGACAGCATACTCAACACGTGACAATATTCTGTCTGGCTTCTTTACTTCTGTTCGCTGTAATCAAGGGTGTAAAAATAAAGCTCAGACCCTAATGTGTCTGAAGATAGATAAGATCCACCAATCCTCCCAAAGAACAACAGTAAAAGCTCCAATGCTGTTTGGAGAATCATACCTAAAACACTAAGCGCTATACATATGCCTGCGTCATATTTTGTGTGAGGTAGTGGTTAATAATACTGATGACTGGCACTGTCAGCTCCACAATTAACAGTGCACTAACAAGTTAAGACCCACCCCTTACTCTTCCTGTCATTGCTCCGGCTTCCACCAGGCGGACTCATGAGCCAGGAACCAAGAGGAATCAATAACTCTGAACATTTCCATTTTCCAGCGTGTTCCAATTCTGCTGTAATTCTTCAGTCCATGCCTAGATATGAGTGAACGCACAGACAGACATGAGCAAACATTGCCCTCTAGGATAAATGCTGAATGTGTAAAAGAGCGCCAGTCCCGTGTGGATAACAAAGTCATCAAAGGTGTATTTATCAATAAACACATAAACAGTAATTCGGGTTCAGCTGACAGTAATCCCAGAAGAGCGTGTTCTACAAAAGGAAGAAGCAAGTACTGCTGAGGCAGGACTGAGGGAATTACTGGCGCAGCCTGGTGCATGGTGGATTCTGCTACAGTCGGGTCCATTAAAGCCACTAGAAACAGAATGACGTGCTAGCTGCTGCCAGAGGGCGAGAAACAACGTGATGGTGAGAGGGAACTAAGGGAAGGACTCCAGCGCAGGTACTTGTAGACACAGTTCAGTTCTATCTGTTTCTGCGGCCGATTTAATGAGAGAAGTTCCCTGTCTTTGAGTTGCGCATACAGTCTGCATAAGGCCATGGTTCAGGGAATGGTTGATAGTGAAGTTCCCTGTTTCTGAGGCGTACAGGCACACTGCACTGGGCTCTGTTCCTGAGGTTGGTTTGTTAGTGATAATGAAGCTCCCTGCCTCTGAGAGATGCAGACACACTGCATTTGGGTCTGGTACTGTGGAGGGTTTGTTAAGGATAGAGAAACTCCCTACCTCGGAGATGTACAGACTCACTGTATTAAGCCCTGGCACTGGGGATGTTCTGTTAGTGAGAGAAGCTCCATGCCTCAGAGGCGTGCAGGCACACTGCATTAGGGTCTGGCCCTGGGAGCGGTTTGCTAGTAAGAGAAGCTCCCTGCCTCAGAAGCATGAAGACACACTGCATTAGGGTCTGGTCCCGGGGGTAGTCTGTTAGTGACACAGAAGCTCCTTGCCTCAGAAGCATGAAGACACACTGCATTAAGGTCTGGCCCTGGGAGTGGTTTGCTAGTAAGAGAAGCTCCCTGCCTCAGAGGCGTGCAGGCACACTGCATTAGGGTCTGGCCCTGGGAGTAGTTTGCTAGTAAGAGAAGCTCCCTGCCTCAGAGGCGTGCAGGCACACTGCATTAGGGTCTGGCCCTGGGAGTGGTTTGTTAGTAAGAGAAGCTCCCTGCCTCAGAGGCGTGCAGGCACACTGCATTAGCGCCTGGCCCTAGGGGTATACTGTGAGTGACACAGAAGCTCCCTGCCTCAGAAGCATGAAGACACACTGCATTAGGGTCTGGTCCCAGGGGTAGTCTGTTAGTGACACAGAAGCTCCTTGCCTCAGAAGCATGAAGACACACTGCATTAAGGTCTGGCCATGGGAGTGGTTTGTTAGTAAGAGAAGCTCCCTGCCTCAGAGGCGTGCAGGCACACTGCATTAGGGTCTGGCCATGGGAGTGGTTTGTTAGTAAGAGAAGCTCCCTGCCTCAGAAGCATGAAGACACACTGCATTAGGGTCTGGTCCCGGGGGTAGTCTGTTAGTGACACAGAAGCTCCTTGCCTCAGAAGCATGAAGACACACTGCATTAGGGTCTGGCCATGGGAGTGGTTTGCTAGTAAGAGAAGCTCCCTGCCTCAGAGGCGTGCAGGCACACTGCATTAGGGCCTGGCCCTAGGGGTAGACTGTGAGTGACACAGAAGCTCCCTGCCTCAGAAGCATGAAGATACACTGCATTAGGGTCTGGTCCCGGGGGTAGTCTGTTAGTGACACAGAAGCTCCTTGCCTCAGAAGCATGAAGACACACTGCATTAAGGTCTGGCCATGGGAGTGGTTTGTTAGTAAGAGAAGCTCCCTGCCTCAGAGGTGTGCAGGCACACTGCATTAGGGTCTGGCCATGGGAATGGTTTGCTAGTAAGAGAAGCTCCCTGCCTCAGAGGCGTGCAGGCACACTGCATTAGGGTCTGGCCCTGGGAGCGGTTTGCTAGTAAGAGAAGCTCCCTGCCTCAGAAGCATGAAGACACACTGCATTAGGGTCTGGTCCCGGGGGTAGTCTGTTAGTGACACAGAAGCTCCTTGCCTCAGAAGCATGAAGACACACTGCATTAAGGTCTGGCCATGGGAGTGGTTTGTTAGTAAGAGAAGCTCCCTGCCTCAGAGGCGTGCAGGCACACTGCATTAGGGTCTTGCCATGGGAGTGGTCTGTTAGTAAGAGAAGCTCCCTGCCTCAGAAGCATGAAGACACACTGCATTAGGGTCTGGTCCCGGGGGTAGTCTGTTAGTGACACAGAAGCTCCTTGCCTCAGAAGCATGAAAACACACTGCATTAGGGTCTGGCCATGGGAGTGGTTTGCTAGTAAGAGAAGCTCCCTGCCTCAGAGGCGTGCAGGCACACTGCATTAGGGCCTGGCCCTAGGGGTAGACTGTGAGTGACACAGAAGCTCCATGCCTCAGAGGCGTGCAGGCACACTGCATTAGGGCCTGGCCCTAGGGGTAGACTGTGAGTGACACAGAAGCTCCCTGCCTCAGAAGCATGAAGACACACTGCATTAGGGTCTGGTCCCGGGGGTAGTCTGTTAGTGACACACAAGCTCCTTGCCTCAGAAGCATGAAGACACACTGCATTAAGGTCTGGCCATGGGAGTGGTTTGTTAGTAAGAGAAGCTCCCTGCCTCAGAGGTGTGCAGGCACACTGCATTAGGGTCTGGCCATGGGAATGGTTTGCTAGTAAGAGAAGCTCCCTGCCTCAGAGGCGTGCAGGCACACTGCATTAGGGTCTGGCCCTGGGAGCGGTTTGCTAGTAAGAGAAGCTCCCTGCCTCAGAAGCATGAAGACACACTGCATTAGGGTCTGGTCCCGGGGGTAGTCTGTTAGTGACACAGAAGCTCCTTGCCTCAGAAGCATGAAGACACACTGCAATAAGGTCTGGCCATGGGAGTGGTTTGTTAGTAAGAGAAGCTCCCTGCCTCAGAGGCGTGCAGGCACACTGCATTAGGGTCTGGCCCTGGGAGCGGTTTGCTAGTAAGAGAAGCTCCCTGCCTCAGAAGCATGAAGACACACTGCATTAGGGTCTGGTCCCGGGGGTAGTCTGTTAGTGACACAGAAGCTCCTTGCCTCAGAAGCATGAAGACACACTGCATTAAGGTCTGGCCATGGGAGTGGTTTGTTAGTAAGAGAAGCTCCCTGCCTCAGAGGCGTGCAGGCACACTGCATTAGGGTCTGGCCATGGGAGTGGTTTGCTAGTAGGAGAAGCTCTATGCCTCAGAGGCGTGCAGGCACACTGCATTAGGGTCTGGCCATGGGAGTGGTTTGCTAGTAAGAGAAGCTCCCTGCCTCAGAGGCGTGCAGGCACACTGCATTAGGGCCTGGCCCTAGGGGTAGACTGTGAGTGACACAGAAGCTCCCTGCCTCAGAAGCATGAAGATACACTGCATTAGGGTCTGGTCCCGGGGGTAGTCTGTTAGTGACACAGAAACTCCTTGCCTCAGAAGCATGAAGACACACTGCATTAAGGTCTGGCCATGGGAGTGGTTTGTTAGTAAGAGAAGCTCCCTGCCTCAGAGGCGTGCAGGCACACTGCATTAGGGTCTGGCCATGGGAGTGGTTTGCTAGTAAGAGAAGCTCCCTGCCTCAGAGGCGTGCAGGCACACTGCATTAGGGTCTGGCCCTGGGAGCGGTTTGCTAGTAAGAGAAGCTCCCTGCCTCAGAAGCATGAAGACACACTGCATTAGGGTCTGGTCCCGGGGGTAGTCTGTTAGTGACACAGAAGCTCCTTGCCTCAGAAGCATGAAGACACACTGCATTAAGGTCTGGCCATGGGAGTGGTTTGTTAGTAAGAGAAGCTCCCTGCCTCAGAGGCGTGCAGGCACACTGCATTAGGGTCTGGCCATGGGAGTGGTTTGTTAGTAAGAGAAGCTCCCTGCTTCAGAGGCGTGCAGGCACACTGCATTAGGGTCTGGCCCGGAGAATGGTTTGCTAGTAAGAGAAGCTCCCTGCCTCAGAGGCGTGCAGGCACACTGCATTAGGGCCTGGCCCTAGGGTTAGACTGTGAGTGACACAGAAGCTCCCTGCCTCAGAAGCATGAAGATACACTGCATTAGGGTCTGGTCCCGGGGGTAGTCTGTTAGTGACACAGAAGCTCCTTGCCTCAGAAGCATGAAGACACACTGCATTAAGGTTTGGCCATGGGAGTGGTTTGTTAGTAAGAGAAGCTCCCTGCCTCAGAGGCGTGCAGGCACACTGCATTAGGGTCTGGCCATGGGAGTGGTTTGCTAGTAAGAGAAGCTCCCTGCCTCAGAGGCGTGCAGGCACACTGCATTAGGGTCTGGCCATGGGAGTGGTTTGCTAGTAAGAGAAGCTCCCTGCCTCAGAGGCGTGCAGGCACACTGCATTAGGGCCTGGCCCTAGGGGTAGACTGTGAGTGACACAGAAGCTCCCTGCCTCAGAAGCATGAAGATACACTGCATTAGGGTCTGGTCCCGGGGGTAGTCTGTTAGTGACACAGAAGCTCCTTGCCTCAGAAGCATGAAGACACACTGCATTAAGGTCTGGCCATGGGAGTGCTTTGTTAGTAAGAGAAGCTCCCTGCCTCAGAGGTGTGCAGGCACACTGCATTAGGGTCTGGCCATGGGAATGGTTTGCTAGTAAGAGAAGCTCCCTGCCTCAGAGGCGTGCAGGCACACTGCATTAGGGTCTGGCCCTGGGAGCGGTTTGCTAGTAAGAGAAGCTCCCTGCCTCAGAAGCATGAAGACACACTGCATTAGGGTCTGGTCCCGGGGGTAGTCTGTTAGTGACACAGAAGCTCCTTGCCTCAGAAGCATGAAGACAACCTGCATTAAGGTCTGGCCATGGGAGTGGTTTGTTAGTAAGAGAAGCTCCCTGCCTCAGAGGCGTGCAGGCACACTGCATTAGGGTCTGGCCATGGGAGTGGTTTGTTAGTAAGAGAAGCTCCCTGCTTCAGAGGCGTGCAGGCACACTGCATTAGGGTCTGGCCCGGAGAATGGTTTGCTAGTAAGAGAAGCTCCCTGCCTCAGAGGCGTGCAGGCACACTGCATTAGGGCCTGGCCCTAGGGGTAGACTGTGAGTGACACAGAAGCTCCATGCCTCAGAAGCATGAAGATACACTGCATTCGGGTCGGTCCAGTGGAGGGTTTGTAAGTGGTAGAGAACTCCCTGCCTCTGAGTCGTAGAGACACACTGCACTTGGCTCCGGGAATGGTTTGTTAGTGAGAGAAGCTCCCTTCAGAAGTGTGAAGACACACTGCATTAGGGTCTCACCCTGTGGGTAGTCTGTTAGTGACACAGAAGCTCCCTGCCTTAGAAGCATGAAGACACACTGCATTCGGGTTGGGTCCTGTGGAGGGTTTGTTAGTGACAGAGAACTCCCTGCCTCTGAGTCGTAGAGACACACTGCACTTGGCTCTGGGAATGGTTTGTTAGTGAGAGAAGCTCCCTTCAGAAGTGTGAGGACACACTGCATTAGGGTCTGGCATGGGGGTGGTTTGTTAGTGATAGAGACGCTCCTTCTCATGTAATTCCACCTTCCACTGTTTACTACAGTAGAGGGTAAATTCTCCCATAGGATTGAACGTGTGTGTGGGGGAAGGGGCAGTGGATTGAATATCTATTGATATTGATATAAAATTTGAAAACCAATAAAGAGGTATTTAAACCTAAAATGTAAAATACTTCTTTTGCATGTCCCCAATAACTTTGCTTCTCTAAGTTGACCAGTCTGCATGACATTTAAAATGAAGATCTCAAACTGAACGGGTCAATATCCTACAGGTTTTCAAACGGCACCAGAGGTAGTAGAACAATAATACACTTTGTTATGATCGTCTGTCAATGGTTTACCACTCCATAGGTGGTTTGGGCATTTGTTAAAAATTATATTAGTTTTGCCTGTTACATAATTTTGGGGCAGTGAATTTTCCTAAAAAGACCTAATGAAAGTTTTGGAACATTTGACATTTCTTTTCCCTTTTCTGTGCCTAGTAAAAGGCCACAGCAACAAGTGATGTAGATTATTTTTGAGTGGATTATGGTAATATTATATATTGCCGGTTTACCGTATCAGTCAATTGTCAACAGTCCAGAATGTAAGAAATGTGATGATTTATTAAAGGGGGAGAGCATGTTACGCAACATGGTACCCATCAGGCTAGTGATAATTACCACGTGAGGAAACACAGCAAAGGAGATCAGTCAGACCTATGTTTTCTTGTTTGACTGCAATCTGAACCTTCAATAGGACTCTCATATATTTTGAGGTTTTAAGATTGTAATACATTGAAAGACTAACTTGTGGCCCTCAATACCTTTTAATATCTGTTATCCTGCTGTTTTAGGTCAACTGTTTCATTTTGCTACTAAGGGCCTTATTACGATGTCGGCCGGAGTTGCCTCCGACTTACACCATCTTGAACTTAGGACAGACCGTCTTCAGGTCGGCGGTTCCGATTGCCTGATTATGATGCGACCGAACCCTGTTTGGTTGGATACTCACCTTCGCTTGTGTTACGGCCATAAACCGGCTGTAATACGGCTCCTATAGAGAAAGGGGAGTGTGTATTAAATCCTGCACCCTGTGGCAGGCACCCTATGTTACCTGCCACACAGTGCAAGATTTTACAGGGGGGTACCCTAGGTACGCCAGCGGCCGCAAACGGTAGGCCACGGTTGCAAGAGGGCCCTGCTAGGGGCCCCCAAAGTTATTTTCTGACAGCCTTTCCGTGTCGGAAAGGCCGTGGAAAACCGACATCATAATCCCGATGGAAGCAATGCCGTCCACAGGGGATTCCGACTCCGTTAAGACCGGCTGGGTCACTCCAAGAGCCGGTTGGAACCGAGTCAGAATGACTGGTTAGTTTCGTATTCAGGCGGTTGGACCGTAAACCGGACCACGGTCGGAGGCTTTCCGGCCAACATCGCAATCAGCCCCTTAGTGTAGACATTATCTTCATCGTCACCAAGTGACCATTATGTCAAATAAGATAACGTAATTAAATTAAGTCTGCACTTCTAATGACTCTACGAAGGCTACCAGAGCTTGCTTCTGATAGATACTCATTGGAAACGCAACAGCTTATTCCTTAAGAGCAGCTCGGGCCTTACATTCACACCTGCACTATAGGCTCAGCTAAGTGGGTTTATGAAATAAAGTTCCACTTTCAGACGTTCCTGAATTCCCAATCTCAGATGATCCTTTGTTCTGCAACATGGAAAAGGTAAAACAAAACACTGGTTTAACCCGTTTAGTAACAAACATTGCAGGTTTCATTGGTGCTACACGCAGGTCAAAGAGCAAACAAGCATTGGCATAGCCAATAGGTCTCGCCTTTGGGACCTTGTAAGTGTTTAGCCATACAACAGTTGCATAACTAAATACTTATAAGGTCCCAAAAGCGAGACCTATTGACTATGCCAAGCAGCCGTGCGGCCGCGAAAGTGAAAATAATCGCGGTCAAGCGCGGCGCGCGCGCCCTCGCCCATGCACTGTAGCTCTAGGCTGGCCTGGTAGCACTTTTTGGAGCCCTTCAAAAAGTCTCGCCAGACCAGCGCATGCGCTGTGTCAGGTGAGACCTAAAAAAGGGCTTGAGAATCTATTGAAGAATTATTCATCTACTGAGTTTCACTCATTCTTCATGATCCGTGGAAAATTCTGCTAAGCACTGAGTGCTGCGCCCATCCCTGAGGCATAGGCAAGTCAATTGCCTTCAAGCAACCCAGTGTCTGGATCATCTCAGGCTCTAATTCTTTCTGTCTGTTGGGTCACGAACCTTCTTCATGGCCCAACATCAACTGAGAACCTCCAATCCTTCTTTCGTGCCATCTGAAAGGAGGAATTTCATTGGTTGTCTTATCAACATAAAAATTGTGCCTGTATCGCTGTTCCCCATAGTGAGCGACTCTGCTTTCCCACTCCAGTCCACAGCATGGCAGATCCAGGGTGTCACAGATAGCAAGAGTATATATCTGTAAGTGTATTCATTTTTATTTTATTTGTGATTTTCTATAGTGCATACTAGGTATGGGTAGCAGAGCGCTTTCCGCAGATAAGCATAGCTACATCTGTTTACATCAGATGTCTTAGTAAATAGTTACAATGTGGACTGAAAGTCTACACAACAAAAAGGACATTAGCAAAAGAAACAAAAAGTAGTTACAAACAGGGAAGCTCTCAACCTCCCAGTAGCAGTATGTCAAAATGCTACATTAGTGGCAAGAAGGCCCTTGTGTCTGGATATATTATAGAAACAGTAGCATTAGCAAGGTAAAGCTGATAAACTGTTTTGGGAGAATAATATTAGTGGTGTCTTTAAAAGAGGATGCTTATGTGTGTGTGGATGGGGGTGACCGAGAGCGGCCGCTCAAGGTGGCCACACGTTAGTGAAGGTCTGTGGGCAAGCCACATAATCCTCTTAACCTCGACCAGCAAAAGCAGCAGCTACTGACACTTCCGCAGAGAGGATACCAGCAGTGCAGATATCCCAGCAGGGCCCTGGATCCAGCGCTAGTTGAGGAGTGAAGCTTAAGGGCAGATTGACAGTAGTGATTTGCAGTTGGAGTGCAATGGCCTGGAACAACATGGCTCCTTAGTTTATGGCCCGGTGTATGCTCTGAGATGGAGATCCAAGGCGGGAGCTTGCGAGAAGGCCTCAGCTACTCGTCTGAGATGACTCAGACACTACCAAACCTTAGCATCACTCACATACATGCAACGTCCCCATGACAAGCCAATAAATCATGGGCGCGATGAATTACCCTCAATTAGCATTTTATTTTGAGTCGCAAATTGCGAGTCGCAAACACTGATGTCTGAGACACTGCAATTGCTAAATGGGTTGCAAAGGAGGTGCCTCATTAATATTCATGAGACAGGTAACATTTTGCAGCCCATTCAGAATGGCCGGCACTCACAGGGGTGGTGGCCTGCAGGGGTCAGCAGACCACCATGTCTGTGACTACTTTTTCATTAAAGCAGTTTCTTTTTTTAAATGCCGCCCATTTTCCTACAAGGAAAACTGGATGCATTCAAAAGAATACAAATGAAATGTTTCTGTTTCATTTTTAAAGAGAAGGCAGTGGTCTGTGGGACCACTGCCTGCTCTTAAAAAACATTTTCGGCACCAATCACAAAGGGGAAGGTGTCCCCTGGGGACCAATTTGAAATTAGTTGTAAATAACATTGTTTTGCGACCACATTTGCGGTCGCAAAACAATCTCACATCCCCCTGCGATGCACTATTAGGAAGGGATGCCCTTGGCACGCCCCTTCCTAATAGCGACTCGCAAAACCTATTTTGCGAATGAGTAACAGGTTACTGACTCGCAAAATAGGTTTGGTACTTGCTACGACCCTTTTTAGTGGTCGCAAATGGGCTGAGTCCCCGTTTGCGACCACTAAAAACAGTCATACATCTGGCCCCAAACTCCTTATAAAAGCACACCAAGTTTCAGCACCCTTGGACAAGGACACTATCAACTTAGCAGTGGCCCCTCCATTAGGGCAGAGGAGCACCGCCCCCCCCCCCCCCACCACCACGCACAAATAAAATGGGTTTTAAACCCGCTTTATTTTATTATGGCTGGACCCGCCCCCAGGACTCTGAAGAGTCTTGGGGGCGGGTTCAGGGCCTGACACTGTGGTGGGGAAGTGGTAGGCACGCCCTTCACTGCACATGAGGGATTGGCGTGCCGTCTCAGGCCGGCCAAATCCTCATGCGCAGTAAAGCTTTTTTAGCCCCAGGTGAGTTGCTGGCGCTGGAGAAAGCAGGCCCAGGCCCCCAGTCTGCCTGGGAGCGCAATGTCCCAGCGCTCAGGCCAATCCTGACGCTGCTTTCATGCAGCATCATGATTGGCCGCAGTGCACTCTGGGAGCCTCTCCCAGAAGCAGTAAAAGCGTAATGGAGCGGACAGCGGAGGCGGAGGCGGCGGCAGCGATCAGGTAAGTGAATTTTTTTATTTTGACCCCCCCCCACCCTTCTCCCAGCTCCCTCCTCCAGCTGCCCGGCACTTAGGCAGGGGACGGGACGATGCTATCTGCAGGAAATGTATATGACTGAAGTTCAGATACACCCATTTTTTGTCAGATGATGCACTGCTAGATGCATGTTGTCTGGCTCCAACTATACAAGAGGAGTAGCCTTCCTCATAACAAAGTGTGCCCCATTTAGGTAGTTATGCTCCACATTTGTATTGTCACTAAAGGCAACTGTTGTTTACTGTTATCCCTGATGGGTATACAGTTTGCTTAAGATTGGACCTAATATCTGATCACATGGATCTTAGACCCTTCATATGTCCTATTAGTCACTCAAACAGGTGGAATATCCAAGATATTGGAGAAGACGCCTCACTCACTAATAGTGACATGCTTCATCATGGGCGTCTTTCCACACCCAGGTAAGATGGTACAACCTGGGCGGACTCAACCAAAGATGTTCTGGGAGTTCTTATATAAAGTAACAACTGGTTAAGCAGGGAACCAGATACGTGATAAGTTAAAAATACCTACAGGTATACCCCAATGCAAAACTTTATTTATAGGGTACCCGTGGTATATTTAAAAAATGTGGAATGGGTACTTTTGAAAACAATTTTTTCAAATATACCCACTTGCTAAAGCCAACATGTTTCGGCCCTCGGTACTAACCCTATCGGGTCTGGGGCCTTCGTCAGGGCTCAAATATCTTAATCTTGTTTTTTAATTATATTTCAAAGTCCCTGCCATCTATACCATGCACAACAAAAATGAGGCCTATTGCACTCACCTAAATATATGGAGTGATATCCAGTAGATTTTCAGCGGGCGATGTGTGAAGATTAGGTACAGACATGGTGTTTGATCTTTGACGAATGTGTGACTACAAGACGACACTGTAACACAGCAGACCCGCATGGTGCTTAATAGTACCACACAGTAGAAAATCTACTGGATATCACTCCATATATTTAGGTGAGTGCAATAGGCCTCATTTTTGTGGAAGGAATTCTAAATAGGCGTTTTGGGGAGTTGGGGGGGATGTACAACTTAGTGTAGAAACGCTGGAATAGGAGGCTAAAGTCATCACCAAGAACAACCGGTGGATTCAGGAAGAAAAATGTGAGTTTATCAGATAAGAGATAGGTTGTACCAAAAGTTCTGTGGTGGGAGCATACATGTCCACTGCATATCATTCTGTAGTGGTATTCTGTAGTGGTATTCTGTAGTCATGTTATTAGCCATCTACCATCATTATCTGGTTCTGATGAGATAATTGAAAGGCCAGAATTCTTTAATATCAGTGTAATAACCCCATTTTTTCCTTGAAATTGCAGTAGAGCATGCAATGCCTGACACCCACCCCATGCGTAGAGCAAGAGCTTCTTTATATCCAATTTTGGTTTCTTGTAGAAAGACCAAATCACTCTTAAGAGAGTGGCAGTAGTCAGAAATAGTTCTACGCTTTACGGAGTGGTTGAGTCCTTTGGCATTAAGGGAAACCACTTTGAGCATATCAACGTTTGGTCAGCCGTTGATATACTGAAAATCTATACTGAACATAGTGTTTAGAATGGCCATTAATTTTGATACGGCCAATGGGAATTTGAGGCAATAACATGACTCAAGGGAGGGATTGAACAAAAAATTTGAAGTTGTGCTTAGAAAAGAGTAGGAGGTCATGGGGGAGCCTATTTTTCTCTGACAGGGAGAGAAGGTCTAAAAAAGATGAGGTGTGGGCTTAGTCAATTGCCTTACGCTCTGCTTCGGGTTGTGTATGCTGAAATTGCCTTGTCCTATGATATTTTTTAATTTGATAGCCTGTACCGTGGTCATGTGATGCATTGTTTTTGCAATATGCTAAAGGTATGTCTTATATTCTCCTTGCAAAAATGTAATAACATTTGTTTATCAAAAAAAAGACGAGGTGTGGACTGTAGGGCAGTGAGTATCACTTAAAAGAGGCAACCAGTAAAAGGAGGGCGTGAGCCCGACGCATCAGTAACTGGTCGTAGGAGATAAACAAGGCCCTGTCATAGGGTATTCTGTATAATGTACTATATTGCATTGTAGAATGCCAGATCCAAGGATCAAACAATGTATGAGAATCTAGACATCTTGCTGGAGATGTTGGGTAACACTTTCAACCATGACCACTCTGGGTCAGCCTAAAGAACGAAACAATGTATGAGATCTGGCTGGAGATGTTGTATAACAGTTTCAACCGTGACCTCTCTGGGAGTCTTCCATATGCGTTTCCACAGTACTGTCTGAAAAGGTTCTTAATTCAGCAGGGTCCGTGAATACATGAGTCTTGCCATGGTAGTTGATTCCCAAGGTCGCCAAAATCCATGTTTTAAGAAGGCGATCACTGAAGAGGCTTTGTCTTCTGTTACTTCTGGTAATCCAAAATTCTGAGATTCTCCCTCCTGTTGTTATCTTCCAATTCAGTGATTTAGCTTTTGAAAGTTGAGAGTTTGTTGTCATTTTTGAGTAGATGTTTGGATTGCACTGTGAGGCGATCTTCTGTCATGCTTAGTCGGCTTCGAGCGTTCAACATTCTTAAATTTAGTTCTATTAAATCTCACCTGATTTCAGCTACTTCCACTTGCAACATGTCAGTGTTGGTTTTTGTGCTTTGACCAATGTTGTGGATGTGATTTAGTTTAAGAAATGCTATCAGAGTGGACTCGTTCTCATGTTTGTCTTTAATAGGTGATTAAGGGATCGAGTCTTCATATTTAAACTTTTTCAGTCCACTTTTGTTTTCCTTATCTTTAAAGGTCTTATGTTCTCTCTGGTCAGTCATGACCACAGCGTGTCAAAATGACTTTTGAAAGAGCAAATAAGTGGGGTGGTAAGTCAGTGTTGGTGCCGTATGAGTACTGTAATGGGTACTAATGTCCAATTAACTAGTCATGTGTCTATGAGAGACAAAGGGTGCAGACTTTTCAAACTGACAGATGGTTCTGCAGGTCCGGTTGATTAGACATGTTGAATTGCTGTGCCAGGCCGTCAGGCAGTGAAATCGTGTGAGAATCCATTGTGTGAGTGTAACACAGCGCCCACTATATTAGCGCTAGCACTTCAGTGTGATGTAGATAGAGGTTGCACCTCCTAACACATAGTTATTGATTTCACTGTTTGGGTCGCTTATGAAATCAGGTCACATCAACATCACATATCCATCCATCACATGTTCATCAAAATATTGATCGGAATATTAATAGGGCATTGTGCTAAAGGCTCTCTCTATAGTGGGCTCTCTCAATGGAGGGCATCACTCATCTTGTGTTCGCATCCATCTAAGTCAGCTTGGGCCCAGCGGGTGCATTCAGGAGTCTGAGGCTTGGGAGCAGCTCCGTTGCAATACAAGTAGAAGCCTCACCTTGGTGAAAAACACTCCTAGCGGACACAGCACATAGGCCCCGGACGTTACAAGTAGGCTTGCATTTTGTATGCAGCCTCGTAGGGAGCCTTAGACCCTTTTATGGAGCCGATGGATGGGAGTGCTTACAGGATTCAGTGTCGCTCTCAATGGTGAGTGCACTATTGTCATGTGCGCTTTAAATTGATTAATCTAGGCCCAGCATGTGCAGTCTGGAGTCTGAGGACTAGGGGCCATAAGGGTCTGCACTGAGCCCTACGCTTTTTAACATCTATGTGGCACCCCTGGCTGGCATCATTAGGTCCTTTGGATTCCAGCTCACCTCCTACGCTGACGACACACAAATTGTGTTGTCACTGACGGAGGGAGTGGAAAAGGAAGCAGGCGATCGCTTCCATAATTGTATGGGATCCATTTCAACCTGGATGTCCGCCAACTGTTTAAAGCTTAACTCAGCTAAGACCGAGGTTTTAAAATTTGGCAACAATCCACGGATGTGGATACCAGAGTGGTGGCCAGAGGAGCTGGGCTTGTGTCCTGTATCATCAAGAAAAGCCACGAATCTTGGTATTGTGGTGGATAATAAACTCACCATGGGGGACCAAGTGAGCATGGTGACATCTTCATGCTTCATGGGCCTCAGAATAATAAAGAAAATTAGGTTCTTCCTGTCTGAGAGGAGCCTGAGGACTGTGGTGACGGCACTCATAATGTCGCGTCTCGGCTACTGCAACAGTTTATATCTTAATGTTCAAAAACAACATCTGAACAGGTTACAAGTGGTCCAGAATGTGGCAGCCAGATTGCTGACCGGAACACCCAGGTTCGTCTCAGTTAAGGGAGAACTCAAGAAATTGCACTGGCTTCCAGTTCTTTTGAGATCTCGCTTTAACGCGCTTTGTATTGTCTTTAAAGCTGTGAATGGAACAGGTACTGAGTTCCTTAAATCCAAGTTTTCATGGTATATCCCAAACAGAACACTAAGGTCAACTGGCTCCAAACAAGTAAAAATGCCCTCTTTTAAGAAAACAAAGTGGGGAGGCAGAAGTTTTGTTCATTGTGCCTCTAAAGCTTGGAATGAACTGTCTTTCCAATTGAGAAATGCTCCAGATCTCTTTTCTTTTCGGAAAGGCTTGAAGACATGGTTCTTTTCCCATTTTTAGACCTACGCTCCTCAGGTAATCAGTGCTTAGTGCCAGGACACCCTAGGGTAATCGAGCGCTCTATAAGCATAAATAACATAACATAACATAGGACCAACAGGAACTGCGCAGAGAGAGACTATCAGAGTGTGCAGCGCTAATATTTGTCAAAGTCTCACCATGGTGGAAACCCTAGTGTTGGACACAGCACATTAACAGTGAGCTCACACTCTTGCATGGAGCCGATGGAGCATTCGTGGACAGGTGTGCTTACAAGCTTTGCGTGCATTCTCCAACCGAAGAGATGGGCTCTGCCATCTTGTTTCAATGCTGGTCTCGGCATCTCGGCATGGCTCCTGGCGAGTCTGTTCCCCGGGGTCCAAGAACCACAGGGGGTCCTAGGGAGGGTACAGCAGCATGCTGTGGCACAAATCCTTGCGGGAGAGCAGTGGTGAAGTGTACGGGGCCGGGAGGTAAGATTGGTGATGCAGCAAGCTCGGTGGAGCTTAGCAGTGAGCCCCCAACTTGTGAGGTCATGGTCTTTAGCCCTGGAGTGCTAAGGGAGCCTTTCAATGTAGTGATTCAGGGTGAGAGCATAGCCAGACCTCATGGAGTCCATAAATCAGTTGATCCCCCACTGTCAAGTTATAAAATTAGCTAAAATCCATGGAACCCCAACAAGATACAACAGTTGTTCAACAGATGTCTGCCAGAAATGTCACATTATTGGGGTTTAGAGAGGTGGGTGGAAGAAAGAGGATTCTTCAGGAAATATACAATGGTTAGGAAGTATGGGATGGGAGAAAGGCCATGTAGAACCCTGTCACAGTTAGTAAAAAATTGCTGGGGTGGCTAATGAGACTTTGGAAATTGTGAGTGACTCTGGAAACCAGTGTATGATCACTGAATTATTAGCTGTATTTACTGATTTCTATAAGAACCTGTACACCATTCAGTCAACACTCAAAATGAGGTTGACCTGCACTAATTTGAGCCCACAAATCTAGTGTGGCTGGAGAATGAACCCTGGGAAATATTGTCTGCACCAATTTTGAATGAGGAAGTACAACCCGGGTTGAAGAGCCTAGGATGGTTCCTCTGCAGAGTTAAACAATGAATACTTAGATACAGTTTACAACATTTCTTATCAATATATGAGGAATCAAGGCAGAAAGTTGTTCTACCCCCAACAGTGACAGAATCCTTACTAAGTACACTTATAAAACCCAGGAAACCACCATAAATATGTGATTAGTTTCTCCCGCTGACACTAATCAATGCTGACAACAAAATAGCGGCCAAGATCCTTGAGGGCGTATTTCTCCTGTTCATGTCGGGTCTAGTTTAACCTGCTCAAGCAGGATTTATTCTACATTTATCAACGTGCTTGGATTTCTATACACTCTTCGTTATCATACAGCAGATTAAGTTTAATGTAGAAGCAACCGGAGTGTTTTTGGATACCTCTGCGGCATTTGACTCGATCATATAGTTCTTCCTTTTTGACGCAAGTAGTGGATGGGTTTGGGAGGGGATTACCGAACATAGGCGAAACTGCTAACTTACATCCCACAATGAGACTCAAATTGACTTGATGAATATCACACTGTAGAAATCATACATAGCACTAGGCAGCGGTGCTCCCTTTTATTTGCTTTAGTGGTAGAACCATTGGCTTCAACCTTGGCTCATTATCATGTAGATAGAGGTATACGCTTCACAAAAAAAAAGGTCGTCCTGTTATTATACACATATTACATACTTTTATTTGTAAAACCTGAGCAGTTAACCTGTCTCCTATAATCAGAACATTTATAGTTTTTGGTGAAATCTCTGGACTCAACATAAACTGGGGAACATTAGTAATGGTCGCCCTCTCCCCGAGTACAGATAGAAGCAACTATTGGGTACTTTATGATAAACTCACCACCCTAGTGGGCTAGAAGATTACATCTCCGCTGTCTGTTGAATGGAGAATAGCCCTTAAGAAGATAATGGTACTACCCCGGATGCTCTATTGCTACCATAATATTCTCTCTCACCCAGTTTCTTTCAAAAATTGAGATCCTTATTGATTCAACTGGTGCGGGTGGGCAAGCAGCCGACCACCAAATGGCAGCTGCTCATACATATGACAGAGATGGTATTGCTGTGCCTGATATGTTAAAGTGTACCACTATTGTGCTTAAGTGCAACACACTCATTTCTGGTGGAACCCTCCACCAAACACTCCTCGCTTAATCGTGGAGAGAGACATGATTACCCCACTACCATTAGGGACTGGATTATAGTAAGGCTTTAATGGCCCCCCTAAAGTACACAATGCTACGAAATGCATAAAATGACCACAAAACAAATTAGGTTAACACACGAGGGCACCCCGCTATGTTCCACTGTGGCTCCTCTTAGAGATAGCCAGCTCTTTCACTTAATACTGAAAACTGGGCCAAATCACAACTAACCTGTTTGGCTATACATAAAATGTGCTACTTATTTCAGGATGGCATATTTATTTCAGTACAAGACATCAAAGATAGAGCAACAGAGCCCCATAGACATCTTCTTGTTTTTCTTACTGAGAGCTACTACTGATTCGATATTTGCATTTTATCCACAGGAGCCGCGTCATGTGCTACCATTGACGTATGCTCTCTTTACACCAAATGAAAGCAAATTGATCACTACATTATAGAAAGTCACAGAAACAAATAGCCATAAGAGAGGCCTACATTCCAAAGAAGGTTGGGAGAGAAACCTGAGCAGATCCCTAACGGACAAAGTATGAATATATAGCTGCTCTCAAAGGATGTATTGCTTAGTGACAGGCACCGTTTAGTTCATCTCAAATTTCCCATATGATATCATACATGCTCCAACAACTACACTAGTTTGGGCTCTGGAGAAATTCCAGATGTGTCAGATTTCATATACTTAGCATGTTCATGTTCATGTCCAGAAATATAGGCATATTTTGTGAAAGATTTCCAAAAAGAAAAAATATACCGCTGCAATCATCAATCCTAATAGCACTACTAGAATTTGTGAAGGAAGAGCATATAGAGAGTTACAATGTATAAGATGCAGCAAAAAGTGCTTGCTGTTTTAAGCGATGCATTGTTGTGCTGTCACGCTGAGTTCTTCTTTTTTGTTTTCTTACATTGTATTGTATCAACTGCAGAAGTGAAATAAATAAATAAACAAAAAAGAGTAGACTCATCAACTACTTTTTTTAAACTCCCTAACTGGGGTTTCTTTTAATGGCTGGCAACATGGAGTTCCATATGAGAGCAGTCCCCAAAAAGTATTGTTCAAGTGTCCTTTTTTCTTGAAGGCAGCGGTTTCAGGAGGAGGTTGTCAGTACTACACATGAATTGTGATGCATCTGGAATTGTACGTTTGTGAGATAGGTATTCTAGGGTTCCCACGTGAACTGGCGTGCACTTCAACAATGCCGGCTACTTTAAATATGCTCTTTACTTCAATTATACATGTGGCACAGCTCAACAAGAGGTGTATCCAGTTCTATCTCACTTTCCATAGGTTAAAATATGCAAGGGTGTTCGGTGGAACCAAGAATTTTATCCAACAATAGGCCCTTATAACCAACATCACATTTCCCCCATCAGATATGGTATGATTCATGGCCTTTCTTTGATATTGCCAAATGCAGACAGGCTTGGAGAAGTATGATCAGGTTTAGCAAATATCTACTAAACCTGGTCCACTGAGGATAAAACTCTCCAAATATAAATATCCTCGATTCAGATTTGTTGATCTTTAACCTCATAGCCTTTCTCTCTTTAGTCAGCAAGATGTCTTGCTATATATAGATCAACAATCATGTTTCAAATAAATAGCCAAAGAGGCACTCACTTTCGTCCACTGTGTTAAGTGGACTGAGACCTCCCTCAATGGCAGTAGCGGTCCGTGGAGGGAGTTCGGTGGGGCAGAGAGGCGGGGGAGGGGCAGGGTGGGGAAATGTAAACACCGGAATATGGATGAACAGAGGTAAGTACACATTTAAATAAATAAAACGAATTTTGTTACGCGCGCTGCATCGCTTTGCGATGCAGCGTGCGCAAAGGAATTCATTTTATTTATTTAAATGTGTACTTACCTCCGTTCATCCATATTCCGGTGTTTACATTTCCCCACCCTGCCCCTCCCCCGCCCCGCCTCTCTGCCCCACCGAACTCCCTCCACGGACCGTTACTGCTCAATGGGCAATAGGTGACAGGAGTCACAAGTCAGTCAGTCACCTTCCTGGCTGCGGAAACGCCAGTAGAGTTAGCCGAGCATGCAGAGCTGCTCTCCTCATAGATGTCTCCCTCACTAGCAATTCATCAGCGATAACTTTCACAATTGGAGGACACTAAAGATAGATATAATTGTAATGTAGGCATTTCTAAAGTGCAGTACTTTGGTAGCGCCATAGGCAATACTGGGGGATAATTCCGCTTGCAGTGAGGTGGTTCGTTCTCGCATGCTGCCCTCTCATTCAGCTCTTCTCAATAATGGGGTTGAAGCACAGGAAGACCCTGACTTATCGGCTGACTGTAGTAAGATTTTTGTGGTCCACAGGATCGCCCCTTGCACCCATGAATGTTACTCTTTGTAGTACATTCCTCTTTTTGTTGGTTCCCATGTACATACTTTTAAGCCCAATGGTGTCCAGCATTTTCGGATTGCGGTGACGTGTAAGGCGGCCACATGGAATTCTCCACACACCTTTTGCAAGCATGGTTCTTTTGAGGTTAAATCCAGAGAGGCTGTTCAGTTTGGTCGGTCAGTGTTCAAAACATCAGCTGGTCTTGCATGGATAGTAGTAAGCTGCTGTACTCCACTTTGTACATCAAGCTTGAGAATCTCCCCTTGTATGAAAAGAAGCAGAAGTTGCGCACACTCAATTATAGTGGCAAAGTACTCTTGTCCCTGTACATACAGGAAAGAGGACAGTGCAAGTGCAAGCAAAGGTAATAATTTGTACTTTGCATAACCTGATCAATATGGCGAGAGTAGTCGTGGTAAAATGGCGGCCTTCCCCAGTGCTTCCATTGAACACATCTGATGTCCTCGCAGGGAGTATTCAGAGAGTAACAGATGTCTGCATTAACGCCTCTGGACAGACACACTAAGGATCGCCGCCAGTGTATGCATCTTCCAGAGGCTGCAGGGAGTCTTAGGTTGCAGGTAATCCACCGTCTCGTGCTGTACCGACGTGCACGGGCGGCTGTCGGACGTCAATAGACTCCCAGCAGTGGGGTCGGAGCCGGGACGGGCGCAGGCACTGCGGATACACTGGCGTTGACTGCGCAGCTCACTTCCGAAAGCAATTAGAAACCAAGCATTGATTAAGTCGGCATTGGGGGCTTGGCAGGCGACAGATGGCACATGAAGTCATGGGACGGGCGCCAGAAATGCAACTTTTTTGCTGATTGTCAATAATGGAGAACTCCCACCTGGCGTGGGGCGACTCTCGCTTGGACAGCTGGCATATTAGGACGGATGCCACTAAATGAGTGTTTCGAGACCATCAAAGGAAAAGGTCAGGACCTGAGAGGACATCAGGGTTAATTTGTTTCTGTCAGATAATAATAAATGCCATTTTCTGCAGCCAAACCGTTACATATCTTGTAAAGTATCTGTGTTAGCAACATGCATGCGATAGGTTCGATTTGGAGCATGGATAACATTCTATTATAATGTTTGGGGAGAATAAACTTAGTACCAGGGAATTAAGTAGAAGTAACCTTGTTATTTAATCCGACTGGAACAGGGCGGTTTGTGGTGTGAAGTGTTAAAAAGAAGATAAGTGCAGCAAATATGTATAATGTTTTGTTGCATAAAAAGTAATGGACCATTCGAGTTAATGTTCCATAACACATACATTATAGCCTGCTCATGTAATATTGCAGAATGGGAAATGGAGGTCATGCTTTATTTCAGAAACGGGATGCCAGGGTCATGTGTTATTTCTGAGTAGGGATACTGGGGTGATGCATTTGTCTTATGCCCATACGGATACCAAAGTCATGTATTATTGGAGATTAGGAATAATGAGGTCATGCATGTATTATTGCCTTCATTGGGATACTAAAATCATGTATTATTGCAGATTAATAATAGAGATGTTCTACTTATATTATTGCCCTTTAGGGATTCGGAGGCAATGTATTATAGACTGGTAGATTAGAAATTGGGAACCCATATATACATCACTGCCCTGTAGGGATACCAAAACCATGTATTATTGCACATTAGCGATAGAGAGGCCATGCGTGTATTATTGACCTGTTGGGATACCATGGTAATGTTGTATTGCAGAATACAAGTACAGAGTCCACGCTTTATTTACGAATAGGGATGTAGAGGCCACATAAAATTGCATTTTAGGTAAACAGAGTGCACCTATATATTATTGCTGTCTAGGTGCACCGAGGTCATGTATATTTAATATTGCATACTAGGAAGACAGAGGTCATTCTTCCTAATTGGGATACAGATCCTATGCCTATGTATTATTACAGATTAGGAGTACTGAGGCCATGAGTTTATTATTGTTCACATGGATACCAAGGTCATTTGATATTGCAGAATAGGACATGGGGGAATCCTGATTCACTTGGTGGTATAAGGTAATATAGTGTATTATTATTCAATCAATTACCTTTTATAACAGTTCGAAGAAAGTTTTAATTGGTAGATGGTAATTAGTGGATGCTCATTGCTTTAATTTTAAGGAGGGGCAGATTCCCTACACCTGTTCTATGAGCTCCCAAGTAAAAATAAGTCACCTGGAACATAGTTTGTGCTCTTGAAATGAAGTACGTGGTGATTCGAGAGATGTAAAGAGTGAGAGAGAGAGATAGATAGATAGATAGATAGATAGATAGATAGATAGATAGATAGATAGATAGATAGATAGATAAACTAAAAAGGGCTTACGGCCCACCCATTACCTATCATTGGTTGGTTTTACCATCACTCTCATTTCCTTGCTTCTCATTGGTCAGCGCATGGTGGTTTCACTTCCTTCTCCGTGTGTTTGCCCATTTGAAGGAGCATGGACATGATGTATTCTTTCTCTAGCTGTGATGAGGAGCTCATGTAAGATGCAGTGGCAGACATGTGTTGACACGGTCAGCCTCAGTCCAAGAAGGATCAGCAGGACAAGAGACATTTGGTAACATCTAAACCCTGCCGGTGACGACCCCTAGAGACAGAAAGGGATCGTCATGAAGCAATGCACAAGGCCTAACATGCTGTCCATGGGGAGGGCAGCTGGGGCTACGATAAGGTCAGTGAGAGGCATGTGGAAATGCAGCTAGCTGAGCTGAGAGCTTAGGCTCCGAAGTTACATGCAGCGACCCATCACACATGTCCTTCAGATCTGTTGTCTTTCACCACATGTGAGAGAGGGGCGTCACTGCCTATTTTCTATAGTAGGTGGAATGAGACTTGTATTATCCGTAACTAGACTGGAGTCACGCTAGTGACTGTTCTAGACTTGTTCTAGCTTCCGTTAGTGCAGGGATCTCTTTGGGTTCAGCCATGAAGAAGGAAGTGAAGTGGGCCACGGATCTAACCGGCCAGAAACTGGAGCTTGAAAATCTCCTAATTTCCCTTTAGATCTGTATTCCTCATTTCTTGATGTTTTTGGAAGCCCACAATTGTTGTATGCAGCTATGTTAATTGCAAGTTGTCAGAATGTAAGCAAGGGCATAACTTGCATGCTTGCTATCACAACAGTCTATAGGACCCTACCATTTTGGGGTTGAGGAGTGCAGTCCAAATGCTTTGAATTTATATCACGAGGTCTGAGTAAGTTCTCAAGGCGGACCCACTTCCAGAGAACAAATCCCTCTCTCCCCTCAAGAGTGAAGCGCTCCAATCTAGGCTTTTGCAGTGCAAAAGACAGACCATACTTAACATTACCACCTGTGAAAAGGAATAATAGGAGGTCATGTGAGCACTGAGGTGTATCTGAGGCTGTAAAGTTGAATGTCTACATGCATGCAGATACACTGAAACACAAATGTTAAGTTCACCTATAGGTAACGTCTGCATATAGAAGCCCTTCCAGGATCTATGCTATTCTGTCTCTCGCAGCCCAGCTTCTTCTGAGCCCTTCACCTGACTTCTGACAGAACTGTCACCCCTGCAGAATGCATGTACTTCAAGTCTTCCACCATTAAGCCAGGATGCTCATGAATGGACTGATAAGAGGCTGGACAGCAGAGTTGTTCCAAGCCTTTAATTCACTAACAGAGAGACACAGTCATATGCTTCCTTCAGTGTCAACAGCTGTCCCCACTCTCCCCGCAATATTCTCCTCCCGTTGCCTAGGACCCCTGGAGCATCACTGGAGGAACACTTCACCAGTATCATTCTACAGCCAGGTCACAACATAGACACAGATCACACCGTTCTGTACACACCGAGATCTGACACGCCTCCTATCGGACGGGAGACACGCGCACAAACCATTGCACCAACATGCCTCACAATGCAATTCACACGTTAACAAAAGCTAATAACATGGCACACATATGATGCCTTTGTGTATAATTGTTACACTGAGTGTTCCTGAAGTACAGCAATCTATTGTTTGTAGTGACATCATCTTATTTTCCAGCACCACTTGTGTGTATACATTTGTGAGGGGTCCAAACTTGTCTCCAGCTCCTTTCCACCCTGGAAAAGGGCAGAGCTTTACTCCAGGCACCAGAGGGAGCGCCTCCCCTTTGAGGATGCCAAGGAGGACGGTCTACTTCCAGATTTACTAGTGGTGCACGGGAAGGGTTTTTCCCGCAGAGAAAAACAATTGCAGGTCTGCACAGGAGGCTCCATTCCCCCTCTTCATACCTGTATGTGATGTAGAGTTCCACACAGTAGAAATAGAAGAAGACCACGGGTCACATGACACCTCCAGTGGCATGCCTGGACGCCTTTCCCATGTCACAGCTTTCCAGGCTTTTAATACTGAAAGGGACTGTGATTACCAAACAGAGATACAAGTACCTTCAGGCAGTGAGCTAGATCTGCAGCGTACTTTTGCATTTTTAATGTTGAATTGACCCCCATGGCTTTTGCCACAATTCATGTTGGACATAAATGTATGTAACACCAGCAAAGTGGTTCTGCAAAAGATGTGCTTCCAAGGGAGCAGTTATTGTTCTTCTGCAAGGCCACTGAATACAGAAAAGCTCAGCAGAAGGTAAAACTTGCAAAGAAAAAATCATCAAAACGTTGCCATTGTGCATAGAAAATGTCTATATAAAAGCTTCACAAAAGGCTAACTCGCAGAGGAAATATATACTGCGTATAGTTTCCAGGCTACCCTGTTTAATAAGAGTGCAAATTAACCTATTATATTGCTTAAGAATATTGTAAAGCCCGAAATAATGCAGAAGACGTTTCGGTGGACATGTTAAACGTTTAAACATTTTGCACCCACGGCTCTCTTCGTGAGCATTGAGTGGATAATGGCATTTTAGGGCAGCCAGCTGAAGATTCCATTGGCGGGAGCAGCACAGATCATTCCAGTTGCTGGAGGAGGAGAAATAGAATCGACAAGTGGGTGCAAGTAGCTTAATATCTTTCAAATCAAAGTTATTAGCTGGGTCTGTCCTTCTTAGGTGGACACGTGCTTGTCCTTAGTTTCCATGAGTGCATCTTGTTGTCCTGTTGAATGTGGTGGATGGCAGAGCAAGCTTTTCAGCCAGCCCACTCTTGGCTCTAAAGTTATCGCTGGCATCATAAGTGGTGGCTCGTGTGGGCAAGAAATGGAAGCTATACAGACCAGAGTTATTAATGAGGCGAGTTGCTCGCGGCCCTAGAAGCACAAACAAGGCTAAAGCGAGTAACCTCCAGCTCCCAGCTGCAAATCTGCTGGGATTTTATTATGATTTACTTTCTTTATTCAAGGACATGATGCATACGGCTCGATATACAAAGTAATTTTGCGGTGTCAAGGCCTTTGATTTAAAAAAATTCAGGGATGGTGTCCATAAATGGGCTATTTATTATGTACTTAACCTTTGTTTGCCGTTCAGATCGCAAAATGGGTTCCATAACTAACGCTGTTTGGAAGGGGCATGAGTAGGGCGTCCCTTCAAAATAGCGATTCATTAATGGCTGTTTCAATGTTTTGTAACCTTAATCGTGTCAGAAAACATTGAACCCGTTATCGTCTCCCAAGTTGGGGTAGCAACACATACGCAAAATATAGAGGCCCATTCGGACTGGGAGTATTAATAAAAAAAGTTTGTTGAGGAGTAGGCAGTGGTCTACTGGACTGTCTCTCAAACACATTTTCAAACTAAGCTTCTCTTTTTAATTGCAACCCGATTTCCTTTAAGGACATGCGATCATAGGCATGGTGGTCTGCTGACCCCAGCATGCCTCCATCCCTGGGATGGCATCCAGTTCTGCTCCACCGTACCCAAGCTATTCTTTGCTGACACTTCCTGATTGCACATAACTAAGCTCACCAGATATACAACAATTCGCCCCTTCTCTGCAAGTTCGCCTTCAGCACGCTCCCCTGGCTGGGTCCTCGCTATGCCCATAACCACCACCCACTTTTTCTACACACTAATCCATTCATTTCTGCCCCCCAAAATCTCTGAGAAGAAGTTAAGAACCAGACTTTCAACAATCCGCTTGGGCCTCTGACCTGTGCATGAGTAAAGCCCCGACAGACCAAACAGTCAATGACGCGAACCTTCTTAGACATAGACAGCAGACGAAGCAAAAAGTGACAGCTCCCATCTGAGAGCGCCGATGAACAGCCAGAGGGCTAGCTTTGCCAAGAACAGCATGCTCACACTGTCGGCCATGTTCTTTGGCAGAATACTTTCAGGATTCTTCAAGTTTCATCGAGTGAGTATTGTTTTGACAAGTCCCTCTATTTGAGACGTGTCGTGCTTCCATGCTCATCAAACACCCCTTCACCATCCATCAGACTTCAGAGCAACACCCTTGCCCATCACTGCTATGACCATATCACCCAAAAGCTGTCACCCAACAACACAGGGATCCCCGACGTGAGTATTATGGCTCAGGCTTCTCAGAAGAAGATGCAGAGCGGGGTTCAAGAAGAAGGGGCATGTACACTACTCACCCTACCATGGCACGGGGAGGCGCAGATTGTTGCTCAACTGGAAAGCTACAGAAGTTACGATCGGTGGCAATATTTTAGGGTATGGGTTCCATGCATGGATTCCATGCAGTGGTATCATATATCACATTTCCTGAATTAAACTTCGTCATTCTGCATCGTTTAGCTGTAGTTTCAGTGTAACAAAATGTAGTTAATCTGGCAACTGCCAGTGATGGATATAGCTTGCCATAAACGCTGGCACCCTTTCCAAAGCTAACTGCCTTCTCTGACCTCAAAGACAGTAGACAGACATTTGTCACGCAGTTTGCCGGGCAGGTTGCTTTTCTTTATGCACCGCTTTCCAGCAGCACTCCCGGTGGATGTGCTATATGTAGCTGGGTGAGGAGCATGCTTCGCAATCTAAAGCGAGCCATGGGGGGCTTGCAGGAGTGAGCACTTTAGTCTCGCCCGCGTTCAGTGGCTTTTTTTTGCACCCAGGGGAGGCTGCTTCCTTTTCTTGCTGGCTGATTGTCGCAGGATTAAATTTGCTCAGCATGAAAGGGTATTTAACCGCCAATGCAACTACAGTAGTGTGGCCAAACATTCCGGAGTCATGAAGTCCAGAAAGGCTGCATCTAAAAAGTACAATATTTTACAGTAGTGGGAGGTAATGGTATTCTCCGGTATGCCACAAAATGCAGAGTTTTTGACGAACTCTGTGCTCCAAGCAGAGGGTGAAGTGGCTAAAACTCTGATAACTCTGCCGGCGCAGCCGAGTTTACCGCCCACCACTACTCATCGTGAGTCACAATTCACAATCTAACTCATCAATGTTGATAAGGTATTTCGGATTGCAACCCACTACGATTTGGTATTTAGTAAACTGATCTATCTGTAAATAGCTCTGTTTGCAAATATATATTCCATTTGCCAAAAGTCAGATTGAAATTTTGTGACCACTTTTTGTGAATGGAAATTTCATACATTAGGCCCATAATTTTGCAAACTGTCTTCTTTGTATTTAAGGTATGACACTTGAGGCCTTGTTTCAGGATTCCAACCTTATATTCGTGTTTCAGATGCTCATTTCAAAATTATGATTAAACCCCCTGAGCATAGTTTGTCTGAAAATCAAAGTAAGCATTGGCAAAGCCAAATAGCCATTGCCTTTTGGATGTATAGGCTTTGCCAATGCAGTTTAAAGAAGCAAAAAAGGCACTATGACGTGATGCCTAGTGCAGGTTATGCCGATCTGTAGAATGTGGCACCATTTTCCTTTTTTTATTTACTGTTTCTAGATGGCAGACACCCATTGGAATAATAAATAATTAAACTTGAAAATGCAAAATAAAAATAAAACAGGACTGTAGGGGTGAAGGGACAATGGAGGAGTGGGGAGAGGGGAAAAGGAGGAGGGGAAATGAGCAGACGAGAGAGAACCGCATGGAGCATGGGTGCAAAGCTCGACAGAGAGAGCAGGCAGGACATGAGAGAGAGAGCAACACAGGGTGTGGGGGAAGTACATAAGGGAGATAGCAACTTCAGTGCAGGAGGAGAGGGGAGTTTGGGGTAGATGCACACGAAAAAGAGCAAGCAGTACACGAGGCATAGTGCAACACGGGGCATAGGGAAAGTGCACGGAGAGATAGAAACATGTAGTGCGGTGGGGGCAGGTGTTTGGCTGGGGAGAAGCACATAAAAGACTCTGGAACACACAAGCACTCTGATGGAGTGCTTAACTCTCCAAAAAAGTAGGTCCCTAAAGGTGAGCAGTGGAAGGACACAAATCAGCCAGTCAAAAGCAATATAAAGAGGCTATGCTCCCGGGCAGAGGCAAAGGCAAGAGGAGGAAGGCAAGCCATCAAATAAGAACTAAGCACATGAGAGTGTCAATAAAGATAACTATTGGTAAGGAATGTGCAGGCTGTAAACCCATTGTAAGTTCACAGTAGGTTTTTTATAACAGCTTGTTTTGTTGGGTAGGCAAGACCTAACCATGCAGTACTACTAAATTAATGACCTTGTAATCCTTATGTTTTATATCTTGAAACAAGAACTATTCAAATATATCTTATTGATCTGCATTACCCATGCAGAGCAAAGCTAATCTCTGAAACAGTATATGGCTCTCAAAAAAGCAATCAAAACCTTTTTTGTTTAAATAATGGAGGTGCTGACCTTGCTTTTTGTTCTCACTCAACTTCTTAGTGTATCATCACTTTTTAGCTTTACAGTGTCAGAAAGCCACTTGAGTAGTGTATGTTGTGCTTTAGAAGTACATAAATAAATAAATCAAGGACATATTTTTATTTGTGTTTGTGTGACACCCCCTCCCCCAAGTGGGAAGAAAGAAAGGGACATGAGTGGGTGTTTTTAAACCAAGTGGGTGTTTTGAAACCAACAAGATTGTGCTGTCTTCGGGTGCTAGTTAGAGCTTGTCAGACTGTACTCCTTTCGCCCCGGGCAGGGAGACATGTTTTTTGCTGCTTTGGCAGCCCACCATTGGAGGATATTTTCACCTGATTCACTGAGATCTCTGTGCCTTCAGAAGAGTCTCTGTCACAGAGGCTCTCGTGAAGGCGCTGCAAGTTTACTGAGTGGCCGCCATGTTTCATGCAGATGCTCAGTAAACTTTTTTGTTCTTCAAAAACAAGCTCCTAAGGAGGGAGTTTATCTTTGAAAAACAAAAAAAAAGCCAGACACTCAGAGAGTTTTCTGTCAGGGCATTGGAGGGTCATTATTATTGTTTTCTGTTCAGGACTACCAGGCTTATTACATACGGGCCCGAACAGGGAAAAAAGTCATTCAGAATATCTGAATTAGATAGGGCAGAAGGTCTGAGGTAATTATCCCTATGTTCGACGGTCCATCATTCTCAGGTTTCTGCTGATAGAGACAGCGGGAACACTGCCCGTCAAAGCATGACTGTCCACCCAACTCTAAACAGAGCAGGCAGACACACAGTTTGGTAGACAGGATACTCGGCCATATTTGTAGTGGAGTACCCTGTCTATCAAACACTAACGAGCCCCCTATGTCCTCTGGTAGCAGTGCCCTACATTTGTGCAGCTGAGGGATTATTTATTGAAGTTATTGTTTTAAAATGTGGCACAGAAAGTGAAGATACGTCTGAATTAATAGCTGCTCATAACAGTGAGATTTGTGGTTAAGCTAATTGATGAATACATATTGAGCATTGTCAAGGGATTTACTATTGTACATATTTTATGTAGCTTGTGCTATTTCATGATTTTTTTATTGTAATTCTTTATTTACATATTAATTTATTTGGCGATTCTGTGCTTACAAGAGTATCAGAGAGCTTTACATAAAGCACTAGAAATTAACTGATTAAACAGAATAATCACACGGAAGCAAAGTGAATGTTCCTACATACAAAATGGAATAAAAATATAGTATTCCTAGCATGAAAATACAAGTCGAGTAAACACAAGAACCTTGATAGAATGTCAGCCATGATCAAAGCTCAGAGAATTGGACAATAAGAAAACAGTCCACAGAGTACAGGATTGGGTATCCAGATAGTAATGGTTTTACATGGTTTTAACTGGAAGCCAGAATAAAATATATTTTAACTTGACTAAACATTTGAGTTAAAAAATGTAAACTACTGTTTTACTGCTACATCCCTACAGCGCCTTATTGGCTATAACTCGTCTCCGACTCGATTCAGTACTTCTCTATAAAGGGGGGCTCATTTACTTCCTCAATTCCTCATCTAAAAGTTTTAACCCATTCTCTGCACTGTGCTCTGACAACTAATTGTCTCTATTCTTTCATCATGTGCTTCTTCTAACACCTCCAAAAAAAACAGATAATGGCAAACGGATCCACCAGAGCAGACTTTCAACCCATTGGCCTCCTGGGAAAGTTGTTCCCTTCCATTACCATCTGGACCACTTCCCTCTCCAGATACATCTCTCGATGCTCTTTAATCATATTGTCAGTGTCCCAATCAATAATAGTTTTTCCTCTCAAAAGGGTTACTAATTGGATAAGAAAAATTAGTTTGTGTTTTGCAGAGGACATGCTTTCACATACACAATTTACGACAGGGACACAGAGAGGGACCCAGTCTTCTACTCAACAACCGCAGCTAAGCAAATGCAGAGCAGATGCAGCAGAATCAATAACTAAGACAAAGAGACCTCATGTCATTGGTTTGGAGGCAGGCAATAACAAATTAAGCAACCTTGTAAAAATCACATAAACGGGAACACACACAGGGGTGTTGCCACATCTGAGTGTGGAAGCCGAACCCTAATAATCCCCTGAACCCCAATATTTCAAACATCCCACTTTTCATCCAAGCTATTCAGCTCCAGAATCTCCAGTAGATCTTGCTGTTAGAGACTACACCTTTCATGAAAAATATACATTTCAGCAGAGTAAAACATAATAAATGAGAAAGTGCTAATAACTGAGTTCTAGAACAGAAATAAGGCAAAAATAGAGTTACTACAGAATTTTTAGTATAAACGGTACGGAGAAAGAATGCATGAAATAGCCATGAAGGCCCAAATACAACAATACTGAGTCATAAAACCTGCCCCAAACCTAGGACTAAGCAAAATCACAAGTCAAGCTCATAAAGTGTACTGACAGCATCCCCGTAAGGAAAATCGAAGGCAAATAGACATAGTGTCAGGAAAGAAACAAAGTCTATCCCCAGTAGCAGCCACCTTACAGACAACTATGAAGATGACCTGCATAGTTTTAAAGCCCAAGAGTTTTTATACACAAATCACACTTTCTATTCATAGATAATGCTAATTCAATGTATGATATGATCATAGTGGGATTTGCATTGCAAACCAGAAACAGCTACATATTTATTTTAATCTTTAGTAGTAACCCATTTTTTAAAGTAAGAGAAATCTTCCATTGATGCTCTCAGTAACTGCACTATGGAGATGATCAGCACAAAATGAAACATTTCTTAAACAATGGCTCATAGAGCTAGAAGGCCTTCAGTGGAACGTCCAGTGGAAGTCCTTGAATATGATACTCTGGGTACAAGATGGAAGCTTCATTCACAATATACACTTCCTTACAAAATAGTACATTTTTTGAATCCTTGACATCATTCACTTGGTGCTCCACGAAAGAGAGGAGAAACGACTTGCAGCGAAACACTGATTGGTAGGGGGAATGAGCAGGAGTGAAATGAACAGAACACCAGAAACTGCATCCATAGTAAAGTAAATGGCATCCTACATGAAAATTTGGCATAACTACTTACAGTATTAATTACATTTCAGAGTAACTCAGTAAATTTATTTTACGTGCAACATTATTAACTCATCAATTAAGGGTCTGCATTATTAAACTCATCAAATAAAAAAAACAAATCTTTCACCCAAAATTACACATTTGCGCAATTAAAAAAAGCTACTACATGAGCATGTCTGGTACACTCGGTTTCCACAAATTGAACTATATGGTTATCATTAGATTGATTTAGTAGTCAGTTGTTATGCCATGCATTGTGTGTTATGCCAGAGGTAAATCAAATACCTGGGTAGAGGTCTATTTAATTTCATATCCTTGTCTTGGCTCACGCTGTGTTTGCTGTCAGATGATGCACAGGAATCTCTGGTCTGTTTAGTGAGCTCAGTTCTGCGTTGTTGCGTTTTGTTGCTAGGGCGACAAGCTTTCTAGCAAAATGGGAACTTTGCTAGGCTTATAAATAAGCAGAGATTTCCAGTACTTTTCTATGATCCTTGTCAAAACATTTCGGGAAAGAAGCATCGCTAAGTAGTGTCGTCCTTAGGATTAGTCGCCTATAAAATCTTTCTTACGTCTCAGCTTCACGGGGGATGCGATGAGTAGCGTCTTGTTCCTGAGAGAAAGCACCATGGCTGGAAGTTGTCATCTGACCATTGCTTAATCAATGCCAATGGAGCCTTTTCATGTTTCTATGTGACAAGCTTCACACCTTATGGTTACATAAGGCAAGAAACCTGTGACATATTTCATTGTTCAAGGAGTGCTTTAAGGCCTCTTTCCATAGCTTCCATCTTTGAAATAAGCAAGGTTTTCTTTCAGTATTAATGTTTCACTATTCCCTCTCTGGAGCTGGATCAGTAGTGTTTAGGGTGGTCCTCATGTTATGTATGTTTATTCTATATAAAATCTTTCACCATCGTCTCTGTCAAAGTTTGGTTTTTATTTTTGACTTATGTTGCTGGATGCATTTCTTCGTTTCTTGTGTAGACTTTCAAATGTATAATAAATCACATGAAAAATGATTAAATGGACTGTCATTTTTGCAATACAATTAGCAAATGTGGAGTGTCTGATTATGGCATCTCTATGTGTAGAAAGATCTCCAGTGATGGTTTGTTGACACATGTGCAAGTTCTTTATTTATGGTGACCTTTGATTGTCAGGGGGTTTCATATTTGTATGCTCTAACCTGTTGTTATTTAGGTAGTTGGTTTTCTGCAGCTCAAATATTTGTTTCTGAGAGTGGTCTGAGACTATTTCAAATATTTTCCAACTTAAAGAGCATATTTTTGTACTTAATGTATGACTGTACTAAATATGAAAATACAAACTAGGGTAGTTAATTTATTTTTAGGCATCGTCTACCAGACACCGCATGTGGGGTCTGTTACAAGACATATGTTTGGCTTACAAAGAACATGCAAGGGATTGGAGCCTGCCCATTTGTTGGCTTTCCTGCCATTCTCATTTGCCTGCTTCTCATTCGTGCCCTAACTTATTAATCTTGTGCTTGTCACCCCACCCCAAGCAGCATTGACTCTTTAACATCACTTTTGATTAGCTGGCTTCTATACTTCCACTGCTTACTTTTAATCTACTATTTTTAGGTCGAGCTTGGGCATTGCATATGCTGCTCTGCGTGGCATGCTGTAATTCAGTTATGGGTATTCAACACGCCCAGCGCTTTTTGTTGGTTGGTTGGTCTGCCTTTCAAAATTCCTTTACTCTGGTTGGTCAATAGTGTCCATCTGTCCCACCTTCGGATGCTTGGTCCCCTACCAGGGAACATCACCGATTGGTCCTTTTTGTTGGCCAACACTTGCGTTCTGTTGCCTCCTTGCTCGCACCCCCCTCCCTCCAGTCATTGGTGCCGTCCTTCCTGCTCTGCTGCTTGTTTTCTTTGCAGCTGCACACGCACCTCCGTTGCTTGTTTTAAATATGAGTAACAGCCTCACATTATTTTCTGTTCAGTTTTGGTAACCGATCCAACTCAGATAGGCAAAGAAAAAAAAAGATCTCACATCATTTTGTATTTGAGCGCATGCTTGTTGTTGGACGGTTTTCTCATCCCTTTGCGTAAATTGAAAACATCAGACCTGCACGATATTTCCAATGCCATTGGAATGGCCGCCGTTGAAGACTCACTTAGCAGAGGGGCAGCAATGTAAGTCTATCTTAATTTTTTATGCCTCATGCGTGAATTTAAATTAAGGGATACATGCCGCCCTTTTCCTTTCACCAGGACGCTGTGCAAATCGTCTAGAAGGTATTACCCACGGACAGAGTGGGTTGCTTATTACCGGGGTTGCGTTTTTGTTGCAATTTTCAAAGTGACATAGCAATGCAATATTATAACATTAACACACTGGTTTCTGTTATCATGCTTGCACTATAGAAGAGCCATTTCTTCAAGAGAGAGGTCCCATACTTTCTCTTCCTTCCTTCTTGGGTGATATATATTTGATATATCCCATATTTGTTCTTCTGTGGTTTTTTAATATTTGCCTGCATTGTCATAACACTATGGGTGGATTAATACACAAAGTGTCCCTTCGGCGTTTGGACTGTTTTTATCTGCATTTTCCATACACTATGGGAGAATATATATAGAAGACTTGTCCTGCATATTCACTTTACCTAGCCGATTCGAATTGGTTAACATGTCATGCTTCCTTTATTATCAGGCAATTAATATATAAACCTGCCTAACCGTAGGACTTTAAGATAAACTAATCGTAATGCTTATGATACAACTATGTCTAGCACCCCTGAGGTCTGTTCATTATGAGTCCTACCCATGGCCCACGCTTGCTCATAAGTTAACTCTTTTGGTGACGATCAAGCCCCTCATTGCCTTGTTTACCTTGACTGCATTCTTGCCTTCTGGTGGTGTATTAATTGGACTGGGATCAAGCCATCTAATCTTTATGTCAATTGCCAAGGAAAATCTAAATACTGGTGGTATGTGTTTGCTCCGTGTGCACCTCTACACATCTGCTGTTGCATTAAGGAGTTCATGTATGTATGAGAGATTATTCTTGTTTCAAACAGTGTTCCATTTCTTACCTTCTCATCCTTGTTTATTCAGTTTGCTAACAAAACTCCAAAAAACTGTTTGTGTGTTTCAATTACACTAATAAATGATGCAGGTTTGTGTTTCATCTGATGTTGGTGTATGAAGTATTTATGAAATCTGTGGCAAATACACTGTATAGGTTAGTTCTGTGCCCACCTTCCAAGGCGTTATATACTTCACTTTGATACAAAAAAATACATACAAAAAACGTTGACTTTGAAGAAATACTATGCCCCACTCTACTGTATACTAATGCACTCTACCCCACTCTACTATACACAAATGCACTCTTTGCCACTGCACTCTACACAACTCCAGGATATGTCGCACCACTATAGTTTGCACCACTCCACTTTATGCCACTCCATACTACTCTACTCTGCAAAACTGCACTCTACGCCAATCCACTCTACCCTTTACCACTGCATTCTACTTAAAGCAATCTACTCTACGCTACTACACTCTATACTACACCACTCAAAGCCACACTTTTACAATCTGTTCCACTACACTCTACTCTACTCTATTCCACTGCAATTTTCGCGGTGCAGCTCTAAGCCACTATACTCTACACAACTTAACTCTACAACACTGTGCTCTACATCACATAATTACAATACACACAATTCCACTGCACATCACGCCACGTATATATACACTACACAAATTCACTCCACATTAGACAATTCCACACCACACAATTACACAACAAACAATTCCAATCCAACACACATAATTCAACTCAAGCCACATACATCCACTCTATAACACAAGGGTAAAAGACATTGCTATTTACAACGCCAAAAGCTCTAACTCAAACAAAAGTAGGACCTATTGCATTTCTAATGCTTGGTTTCTTTTCGGTTAGTCACTCCATAAGAGTGCATTTTTTTCCATGTATCTCCCTCTGTACTTCACTCCCCCTACTCTCCATGTGTCTCTCTGTTGTCTGTGTGCTTCTCCTCACCCTCTCCATGTTGTGCTCACCCTTTTGTATTTCCGCCCGCCCCACCCGTTGCCTTTTCGCCTGTGTGCTTTTCCTCAGCATAACAGAAAGTACTAAGATTTGTTACACTTTGGGTGTCATGAAATAAGGGTAATTCACTTCTTCCTACAAATCATAAGACTACAAACTTGAGATTGGCAGCTGCCTCACAATTTGGGAGTAAAATGAATCCTTAGTCAGCTCTTTATTGGCGTTTGAGCTTAATTGTCAATTTGATGTCTGACTATGTCATTGCCTTTAATCAGGAAATATGCTCAAATTGTTGAAGGATTTGTTGTCCATAGGTTTCAGCTTTCTAGCCTCCTTCCTTCTTCTGAAATGATCTAGATAGATTTTTTTTCTAGTCAGACTTTCACCCTTGTAATTATCTGATATAGGATTGGACTTTTTTATCCATAGAGTGTGTGTTTCTTATAGTTTTCTCTTTGTTTTATTACTAGTAGGCGTACTTTTGTCAGAGCAGTCATTATTAATTTAGAACACCCCCATGATGAATCAACACTTTTGTGTCTTTGACAGGAGGAGGGAAGATAGGGCAGAATGTTTAGGACGCATCTTTAACTTCCTTTTACTGTTGGCGTAATCCTTACTTGATGCTTTTCCTAATGTATTTAATTTCCTCTTACAGGAAACCGAACTTTTCACAATTCTATATAGTTTGTGTGGAATACATTCTGTTTTGTTTGCTAAAATTTGTTAAAATTGGGATCCCCATTAATTTCCCTAACTCTTCCCTACCTATTGAATAAGAAACTATTCATTCACTATCATGCTGGCCACCTTTTATTAAAAAAATATTTACTGAACATAGTTTACTCCGAATATTGAA